>NC_083283.1:79801940-81062233 GCF_963506605.1 Zootoca vivipara
ACAACAGAGACTGTGATGTCTTCAGGATATATGGTTTATTTACACATATGTACAACCTGAGCCTATGATTGAGGGGCTCACAGTATTAATGCCCCAAGAGTGCCTTGATTCTCCCATAGCCAAAGCCTTGGATTCCAACAGAAATCAGGAATGTCTTTGTCTCCTGGCTGCCCAACCTGCAGCCTCTCTACCTCACACACACAACTCCACTCTGGCCTTTTGTCTTTCTGATTGCCTGACAGGTGAGGGAGTATATTCCACCTGGTGCAGAGCCACTTCATTTGTTACCTTAATGAACCATACTTAGGCCTGGCTATTCCAGGAACTAAATCTGTGCTGGATCCAGGAATTAGAGGGGGCTTAGGCATACAGCCTACCCGACCCCCAAACTCACAGCACTAGCAAGTAGGGTTGCCAGACTCAATAGAGGAAATGACTTCTGTGCCTTTAATTGCCCTGCTCTCTTTTGAGTCTAGAAACCTTAAAGAGAAACCAGCAGACCCTTTGCTTGGAAATTAAACAAAGGGTCTGCTGGTTTCTCTTTAAGGTTTCCAGACTCAAAAGAGAGCAGGGCAATTAAAGGCATAGAAGTCCTGTCCTCTATTGAGTCTGGCAACCCTACTAGCAAGTCAAGAAGTGTCCTTATCACCAGCGACTACTATGAGTACTCAGTGTTCTTATTTTATATGCCCAGAGTTTTGCACAGAAACATAAAACAGATATCTGACTATTCATGGCCTTTTGTCCTCAATGTTTACAATCCTGGCCCACACTCCAACCCGTACTTGTGTGTCTCTGTATTGAAGGTAACATTTCTTTTGACAGCATTGGCTCACTAGCCATCAAAGTATATGACACAATGTGGATGTTGGCCTTCAATGTATCACAAGACTCTTTGTTGTTTCAGGTGCCAAAGGTTTTTGATTAAAAAATAAGTAAAAGCCAGAAGAAGCATGGAAAAGCTGGGTGTCATCAGCATAAAAGTGACACCTTGCCCCAAATCCCCTAATAGCAATTCCTAAAGGCCTCTTATATACCGGTAAATACAAATCCAGAGTGGAGTCCCTAAGACAGCTGGACGGCATCTTGTACACCAGAGACTCCTGCAGCCAACTTGTGCCAAATGTATGGATCTGCTTTTCTTTGGGCTACATCAGCAAGACTGAGAGTGGGGTCTCATCATCTGGCCAGCCCAGGACCCTCCATGCACACTACCCAGACCTGCACCCTGATGACATCTCTTCAGCGCTGTTAACACATCAAAAACAATGTGGAAGGCAGCAGTAATGGGTTACTAGTCTCTGCAGCCACAGCAGATGCCGTGATTTTCCAGTGGCTGGACTGCACCCCCGGAGGCACACTCCATTGTCTCTCAAGACAGACAGGTGCCAACAAAAGAAGGTTTTTAAACACACAATTCAGCTACTTAAATCCCATCTCCTACCTTCTAAGCGTTCTAAGGGACGTGGGTGGCGCTGTGGGTTAAGCCACAGAGCCTAGGGCTTGCCGATCAGAAGGTCAGCGGTTCGAATCCCCACGATGGGATAAGCTCCCGTTGCTCGGTCCCAGTTTGAAAGCACGTCAAAGTGCAAGTAGATAAATAGGTACCACTCCAGTGGGAAGGTAAACAGCATTTCCATGCGCTGCTCTGGTTTCAGTGTTCCATTGCACCACAAGCGGCTTAGTCATGCTGGCCACATGACCCAGAAAAACTGTCTGCGGAGCGGACAAACGCTGGCTCCCTCGGCCTGTTTCCGTGCGCTGCTCTGGTTCGCCAGAAGCGGCTTTGCCATGCTGGCCACATGACCCGGAAGCTGTACGTCAGCTCCCTCGGCCAATAATGCGAGATGAGCGCCGCAACCCCAGAGTCGGTCACAACCGGACCCAATTGGCAGGGGTCCTTTTACTTTTACCTTCTAAGCAGAGCAGGGATGCCAACTTGAATAAAATGGAGGGGGGGCATAATTGATCACAAGATACAGCACACACAAACCATTTGAATGCCCAGCCCCCTCAAATATTTTAGGAAGGTGTGAAAGGACCTTGACCCTTAGGAGTTGATTCTTATGAAGCAGAGATGCACCATATCTGATGCTGATTTGGATTCCTGCCTTAGCAGCGAGCACCTGGAAACTGATAGTTATGCACTGCACAATACTCTGCTATCACTTGTTGTGCCACTATTGTATCTACACTGCTGTCACTAATATGGTTGCACTGGTGAGGGCTGGTGGGACATGTAGTCTTAGAATCATAGAGTTGGAAGAGACCACAAGGGCCATCCAGTCCAACCCCCTGCCGAGCAGGAAACACCATCAAAGCATGCTTGACATATGCCTGTCAAGCCTCTGCTTAAAGACCTCCAAAGAAGGAGACCCCACCACACTTCTTGGCAGCAAATTCCACTGTCGAACAGCTCTTACTGTCAGGAAGTTCAGGTGGAATCTTCTTTCTTGTAGTTGGAATCCATTGCTCCATGTGCGCTTCTCTGCAGCAGCAGAAAACAACCTTTCACCCTCCTCTATATGACATCCTTTTATATATTTGAACATGGCTATCATATCGCCCCTTAACCTTCTCTTCTCCAGGCTAAACATACCCAGCTCCCTAAGCCGTTCCTCATAAGGCATCGATTCCAGGCCTTTGACCATTTTGGTTGCCCTCCTCTGGACACGTTCCAGCTTGTCAATATCCTTCTTGAACTGTGGTGCCCAGAACTGTACACAATACTCCAGGTGAGGTCTGACCAGATACAGTGGTACTATTACTTCCCTTGATCCAGACGCTATACTCCTATTGATGCAGCCCAGAATTGCATTGGCTTTTTTAGCTGCTGCATCACACTGTTGTTCTACCAGGACTCCTAGATCCTTTTCACATGTACTGCTCTCAAGCCAGGTGTCACCCATCCTGTATTTGTGCCTTTCATTTTTTTTGCCCAAGTGTAGTCCATCCAAGACAGATGCACTTGACCTGTCCTAACATCATAGACCCCAATAACTTGTCATAATCCTGTCCTCTCCTGTCTTCCCAGTAACCTATTTAGTGCCAAAAAGAGTATTAACTGGTCCATAGCATCTTTCAGAATGCATTCCAGGTGTCCCCGGAAGCTTATGGAGCACAGCTAAAGGGTCGGTGGAGATGATCTTCTTCTTTTGCTTCTCCTTCAAACTGAGATGAAGAGAAGTGTTCGATTTTCCAAGAAGTTTTAATTGTCAAACTCCAACCCAACTTCTCTATTTCTGCTAGCATTCTTTAGTTTCAGAGCTATCCAGATTTGCGCCTTCTAGGAAATGAGACCTGCTAATGATATTCTTCCTTTGCCAGCTGTTTGTTCTGTTTTATTTCTTTCAACAGCCATCAATGTTTTTGATGCCACAAAAGTTGGGAAGGGAGCGTTACCTACCGGTGCAGAGTGGCCTAAATCAGTTTCTGATCAAAGTTTTAGCACCACTGACAGCCTAATAAGAACTAAGTTTACCTAGAAGCAAGTCCCATTGGTGTCAAAGAGATTTCCTGCAAAATAAACAAACTTAGGATTTCAGCCTTAGTGCCAAGACGAGCATTCAAGAAAAAGCTGTTCTCCATCAATTAATGAGAAAATAAATTGTATTTGAAAGTTATCAGCATCAAAAACATTAATTTTCTTTACTGCTCCTTCTCCTTCCATCATGGATCGGTCTGCACTGGCCAGACCTGCTTTGGTTCGATGAGTTTGCTGCATTATGCTTGGGACCCAATCGTTATTCAATGTGTAGAATTAGTGAATTAGTCCCTGAAGATAAATCAGAGATACTCTGGAATCTTTTGGGGTGTGGAGCCAAATGGCACCCATGATAGAACCTATATAATAGCTCCATAAATATGTACCTGGTGTGAAGCCTTTTAATATTTCACCCTCCTGCTTATTCAAATTGCTGATTCTCTAAGTGTCTGGAAGGCCCCTTCCCTATCAGCAGTGTTAAACTGTACTGTTCACAACCTTTCTA
This sequence comes from Zootoca vivipara, assembly GCF_963506605.1. Taxonomy (NCBI): domain Eukaryota; kingdom Metazoa; phylum Chordata; class Lepidosauria; order Squamata; family Lacertidae; genus Zootoca; species Zootoca vivipara. The sequence goes on from NC_083283.1 coordinate 79,805,930, forward strand.
TTCTACTGTAACTTTGTTTGATTGTTTTCATCTTGACTCCTATTGTTCTCCCTGGGCCCACAGTTCTAAACCTCACACACAGATTTTCTTGATCCTCCTTATCTTGCAACTGATTGTACCAGTTTGAGGGTTTGTAAGGGGAAAGGCTTACACTAAATAATGTTCTCTCTTTGGTAACACACTGATCTGATAGACCTAATCAAGAGATCAATGAGGGAACTTCTTTGCTGTTGTAATTAGACAGAGGTAGAAGTTTTGATGGCAGTGCAAAGAAATTTAAATTGCCAAGTTGCCCTTTGCACTGGCCTCTGGAAACATCAACCCAGCTTTGAAAAAAGTCTAGCTGTGCAAATATGGGGGCCCTGTAAGCAGCAGCCACTACAAACATATGATAATTAAAGTATTACAACAATAGGATTCTGTTGGGACTCTTGCATAAAGGAGACCTTGAACTTGGAGCGCGAGGAATTTCCAAAGAGGATTGAGCCTACATACAAACACTCTTGTTAATACTGTATAATACTGATCTACCTTGAAATTAGGGTATCCAGTTGCACATCGTCAAAAATAGGAGATGCATATGCTAATTTGTAGGTACAAACTCAAATTTAGAAATTATCATTTGAATAAAAGTATAGTGCATCTAACCCAGGTGGCGCTGTGGGTTAAACCACTGAGCCTAGGGCTTGCTGATCAGAAGGTCAGCGGTTCGAATCCCTGTGACGGAGTGAGCTTTTCCTCAGGATGTCCCTATTTTCATTGGAGAATTGTTGGTGGGTATGGATTTATGTGACACCCCCACCCCCCCGAGCCAAGGAGATAAGTACGGTAACTATACAACCTTTGGAAGACATTTGAAGGTAGTCATGTATAGGGAAGTTTTTAATGTTTAATGTTTTATTATGATATGTTGGAAGCTGTCCACAGTGGCTGAGGCAACCCAGTCAGATGGGCAGGGTATAAATAATAAAATCATTATTATTATGGAATAGGACATCCTTGGCGACCCAGGTGGCGCTGTGGTTAAACCAATGAGCCTAGGGCTTGCTGATCAGAAGGTCGGCGGTTCGAATCCCTGTGACGGGGTGAGCTCCCGTTGCTTGGTCCCAGCTCCTGCCAACCTAGCAGTTCGAAAGCACGTCAAAATGCAAGTAGATAAATAGGAACCGCTACAGCGGGAAGGTAAACGGCATTTCCATGTGCTGCTCTGGTTCGCCAGAAGTGGCTTTGTCATGCTGGCCACATGACCTGGAAGCTATACGCCGGCTCCCTCGGCCAATAATGCGAGATGAGCGTGCAACCCCAGAGTCGGTCACGACTGGACCTAATGGTCAGGGGTCCCTTTACTTTTACCTTTATAGTGCATCTCAGCACACTGAGCAAGACTGATGAGCTGCATATCTGCTCAGCCTTGCTATTCAGGTGCCAAGCATTGCTAGATAACTTTAAAACAGACTACTTCCGTCTTGGGGTTCTGGATCATTAAACAGGATTTGGACCAATCAGACTTTAAACAGAGGACTATCCTCTTTAAAGTAGGACACATGGCCACCCTACTTTAGATTTACTCTATAACTCTGGAAGTGCTATTTTCCTACTTAAGTTGGGTACTGAACCATCTGCAAGTAAACTTCTGATACATCTACTGGAAAGGACCTTTCCTTTAAGCCTTCATCCTTTAATAAATCTTGTCCTCCTCCCCCCAAAATGGCCACGATGGCTAATTACTGCAATCAGTGAATCTGCATGAATGCATAATGCCTTGCTCTCTATGGAAATAAATATTGATAGGAGATGCCTTCAGTTCAATTTGGCTCTTTCTGGATCATTCACATCCTCTAGCAGGTAAATGATTATAAATGCTGAAGGAATCTGAAAAGTTTCAATTTTCAATTAACCATTAAGAATGGCTGTAATTAGTGCTGTTAATTTCAGCTGCAATGTGCTTCTGCGGCCCAAAAGGCAACTCGTGAGTGATGGTTCAACAGAAGGAAAGGCACACAAAAGGGACAGAGCTGGCCCAAGACAAATTGGCACCTGAAGTGAACCACAAAATAGCATCTCCCTCCCTACTAGGGAAGAAGGGGTGAGTGAAGATCTACATCAGGAATGGGAGGGGAGGGAGAACTAAAGATCCACGTTGGGATCTGTTGTCCCTGCAGATACTGCCGCCTGAGGTGGTCACCTCACCGTTCCTCATGGGTGGGCCAGCCCTGAAAAATGTATTTCCCCCAGCTAACCGCACAAGTCAAGAGCTGCTCATCCCCAAACAGATGACCACACTGCGTACTGGTTTTGATAGTTGGAGGGGGAGACTTCTACACAGCGGCAGCTTGCCCATTGGCCCTAGTGGCGCGGGGCGCTGAGGGGCGCTGAGGGGTGCCCCAGCAAGTGGGGGAGCTGCGCGGCAGCCTCCCTTCCCCTCTTCCTGGACGCTCGCCAGCCGTGCCGCTCGGGGGAGAGAGGTAAACGAGTGGAGCAGGGGCACTAGGACCCTGTTCCGCTCTGCAGTGCTGGGGTCATCCCTCACCCCAGCGCTGCGTTTCATTGGTAGAGGTGACGCCACATGGCAGCAGCTCTACCAATGAAACGCAGCGTAGAGGCGATGGCAGGCCGGTCCCCGGTGTTTTGTTTTTTCTAAAGAGTGGGGGGGGGCGCCCGAGGGATCCCTGCACCAGGGCGCCCGATGAGGTTAAGATGGCCCTGCTTCTACATCAATCCCTCTTCCCTCCCATATCACACACACACACATTCACTCTCCCTAGTCCATCTGGGAAGGGCTTATGTGACTATTGGCTGGGTGGACAAAGTGACCTCATGGTAATGCCACAATATGGAAGTAGTACCTGTGGCAGTCCATTAGGTCTATGCAAGTCACTGTTGGAAGGTTACATTAATCAGGGGGTGGATATTCCCATGGGGTGGGTAACCATCAGGTTAGGCATGCTGGTCCACCTCCATATTTCGTTGGACTACAACTCCCATCATCCCTGACCGTTGTCCGTGCTGGTTGTGGCTGATAGGAGCTGGAGTGCACAAATCTTGGAGGGCATCACATTGACTAGTCCTACAACCGATCCATTAATTAGTTCAAAAGATGCTTAATTTGCAAGCATCCCTAGCTTTGATTCAAATAAATATTTCTACATGCACCTTTGTGGGGGAAAGGCAATTGTTGAACACACACACACACAAAATGAATGAGCAAGTTTGGCTTAAATTGCTGCATGCAGCAAATACTCCTAAACATAAACACACACACACAATACAGTGAAAAAGGAAAGGTGTAACTTCCCCATCTACCAGCCTGTTTAAATTCATGCCTCAGAGGCAGCAGAAGTATTAAGTACCTGACAAATAGTAACAAGAATGGAAATGATGTGTGCTTTCATGTTTTAGAGGCAATAATGATCTTGTTAGACAGCTTCTACCATGTTCTAGCCCCCCCACCCCACTTTCTCACTCTCATCTAGATTTTATTAAATAAAGTATCAAAAGACTTTGGGTTTCTTTTTTGCATCTTAGTTTGTTTCTTTGGGTAAGGTGGGGCATTGAGAATGTTTAAATATTCATCATACTGGATAGGCAAACATACGGCTTCAGTGGACCTAGACACCAACAGTCACCAATATGGGGCATGAAAAAAAAAAGGTGTTTAACGACTTGTTAAGCTTACATCCCACTCTTTCCACAAGAAGCTCAGAGCATCATTTGTATGTTCCCATGAGGAAGATTATGGAGCCAAAACAGCTTGGCGGTGTTGCTCCCATGTGAAACATTTAGTGCATACTGGGGGGTATGGGCTCACTACCCCACATGAATAGGGACGCGGGTGGCACTGTGGGTTAAACCACTGAGCCTAGGCCTTGCCGATCAGAAGGTCGTCGGTTCAAATCCCTGTGACGGGGTGAGCTCCCGTTGCTTGGTCCCAGCTCCTGCCAACCTAGCAGTTCGAAAGCACGTCAAAGTGCAAGTAGATAAATAGGTACTGCTCCAGTGGGAAGGTAAACAGCGTTTCTGTGTGCTGCTCTGGTTCGCCAGAAGCGGCTTAGTCATGCTGGCCACATGACCCAGAAGCTGTACGCCAGCTCCCTCAGCCAATAAAGTGAGATGAGCACCGCAACCCCACGACTCGACCTAATGGTCAGGGGTCCCTTTACCTTTACCTTTACCCCACATGAATGGGCTCCGCCCCCATCGTCCATATATCCTTCTTAGTGGCAGCTGTATGGAACTGAAAAAGTGCTTAATTTTATCTAATTTATTTGTGCCTCTATCCCATTACTTTTCGAAAGGACAAGGAAAGTGGAATTTCAGGTGGGGAGGAGAAAAGTAAGAAAACAGAAGAAATGCTTGTAGAAGAATGGAGACCCTTTTTCGGATTACCTGAGAAAATACTATAGTCAAATGAAATCGCAGGCAGGACTTGAAATATAAGCAAAGGAATGAGAAAAAGGAATGTAATGTGGGATATATGCTTTAGAGAAATACTACATTCATGACAGTAGATGAATGATTTGAATGGAAACATCATGGAAGCAAAAGGGAATAATGCAGTGTTTCTCAACCTTTTCTGGGCCAAGGCACACTTGTTCCATGAAAAAAATCACGAGGCACACCACCATTAAAAAAGTTAAAAAATTTAACTCTGTGCTGCCCTATATTGACTATATAATTATGACTGTAAGAAACACTTGCCAATTGCTGTGTTGGTTGCAATCTCCTGTAATAAGGCTTCACAAGCCGCTGATTTCTCTGCCAGCACAATCCTTTGCTCAGCAAGTTTCAGGTTGAGCTCATCCAGCCAGCTTCTTTAAGTTTGTCTAAACCCCCCCTCCCGTGGTGGTGGCTGTTGAGAGCTGCGCTCGCTCCGCGTCGTGACCATAGCTGCCAAGTTTTCCCTTTTCTCGCGAGGAAGCCTATTCAGCATAAGGGAAAATCCCTTTTAAAAAGGGATAACTTGGCAGCTATGGTCGTGACCCGGCCGGCTTCCTTTCAGGCGGGTCAGTGTTGGGTATTGGCGGCCGCCAGGCACGTAACAATGCAAATCGCCCTTCTCGCCGCCGCACTAGTGTGCCGCAGAACAGCGGTTGAGAAACGCTGGAATAATGTATTGAAATTGAATTGAACTTGTTAGATTGTTTGGAAACCAATAAAAATTTATGGCAAAAAAGAGAAGAAAGGTATGCAGAAAAGTGTGTGTGTGTGTGTGTGTGTGTGTGTGTGTGTGTGTGTGGTGGGGAGAGAAATTGTGTCCTCCCTAAAAGAGGGCACGTGTTGCGGTGAGACCTGGAAACCGACACCCTGTGTTGTGGGTGGGTAAGACTGGTCAGCCACAACACCTGATTGGTGTTGGGTTCAATCTGGCCAATGGAGCGCAGTCCAAATGGATTGAGGGACCTATATATGTCCATGCACATGACCCAGAGCTTCCTCTTTCGGTGCCTGCATTCGGAACACCTGCCCACCTCTTCCTACTTTTAGGGCTTGTTGCGATGACCTTGCTAAGCCGTCATGTGTCGTTGGCACAGGGCAACAGCAGAAACTTTCCCCACTTGGCTGATTGGCTGGTGCCATTTGGGTTTTGCCTGCCACGTAGCAAATTGTCACAACTTGTAAGGTTGCGGATAGGCACTGGTGATAGGGATGGGAGAACAATCTCGCCATCCCTATGTGAAGGGTATTCTGTTAAAGGAATCCAGGGACTCAAATGGTTTGGTCAACCCCTGAGAGGGGGTTGTGCCCATGCCTGAGTCCAGGGGGACATCTGGGTGGAGGACATAGCCTGTTCCCGGCTTTCTGCCTATCCAGGTGTTCACCCTTGGCTGACCTATGATGGAGCTCTGGGTCAGCGCTACCTGCAAGGGAGCAGGGAGCTAGTTGAACCAGAGCCTATGCAGCCACTCACTTTCTGTAATCAATAAAGTTGTGGCCTAAATTCTGCCAAAAAACAAACCAAAATTTGAGTCGTGTGAATTTATAGGGGGAAGGTTTCTGGGTCTGAACACACAGCTACTATTTGAATGCATATCTGATCGCACATTCCATTGTGTCGTATCCAATGAAATTGTCCCGTTGGCACACTTCTGCCTGTGCAACAAGATTTCCTCCTCCTCTCCTCTCCCTACCCAGAAATCTGTTGGGTTTCTCCCAACCCACTGCAGCAGATGAATGGTGAGAGAATCCATGGGGAGAAGAATTCCCATTCTCTGGGTATAAGTCCTTGCACTAATGTTCTGCTAAGTTGAATCTGTCTAGAAAGGGGTGGATCTGTCAGTCTCAATTCTCTTGATTTCTCTTTTTTTTCCATTCTTAAAAACATTTCTGCACATTCCTGCAGGAATTTGTGATTTTGAATAATCCTCATGAAAATCCGTCAGCTTGAAATTTCCCTGTTAAACGCATTTTTGAATGCAATTGCGCTTACTATACAAATGTCTACAAAGTTTGCAAACTCCTATAACATTTTTGCATGTTATACTTACTAATATGTTTGTTTTTATGTCCACTTTATGCTACGATATGCAGTTTTGCACACATTACTTGGCTGGAGAAATGCATTGCAAAAGGTGTGCGGATTTCAAAAGATGACTGTGTTTCAGTTTGCTTATTGCTTCAGAAACTGTGAATCTGGTAGATTTGCTTCTAAATGCAAATGTAATTTCTGCCCTCCCCCTTCCACTCGGGTGGGCGGGGTTTGCGGCATCGCACGAGGCTTACCTGGAACGGGTGACACCCACCTGCTTGGGTTGGCCTCTGACCCGCCCTCCAGCCAGTAGGACAAAGGATGCCTGGCCTGGTGTGTGTGTGTGTGTGTGTGTGTGTGTGTGTGTGTGTGTGTGTGTGTGGAATTAAGACCAAAGAAAGTAGGCTGAGCCTTGTGCCCAAGCCTCTTTGTTCTTTCTTCCTGCTAGGAAGAATGTAATCAATGTTCCCCACCATCCCTACATACCAGTACAACCGACTGAAATCAGCCCAGTGTGAAGGGTCAATTCACGCCACAATGTGCAAATGGTTGCACATTTTGTGTTTGCTCTAGGGTCAATTTGGATATGGAGAGTTGGAGAATTCTTAGTACTGACATTTGTGAGCCCCCTTGATGGTCTTGTTGGCTCAAGGCAGCAGGCAAATAATAATATAATGGTCTCCAAAACCAGCCCCCTACCGCCACACCGTAGCTGTAGGATTTGAGAGGCTTTCAGTTGAAAGCAATGCAATGGTGAAGAACAGCACAATCCTATACTTGCTGCTCAAAAGTGAACCTACGTTCAGTGAAACTTATTGCTAGCGGTGTGTATAGGATTGCAGCCTACATCTCCCAAACTGATCATTTGGAGACACGGTGTACCCCTACACAAACTGGTTTTTGTGTGTGTGTGTTTTGTGGGTCTATACCTGTTGGTGTAATTACTGTTAATACAGTCAATGGGGATTATGGTCATGAGCCGGACAAAGTTAAGCACTTTTAAGCTCAATGAAATCAATGGGAAATAAAAGTACTCAGGGTTTTACCCTTATGATATTAAAGAAACACGGCTTTCTCTTTTATCTGATGATTAGTGGCTGTTGAATTTTCTTGAGCATAGCTGTAATGTTGGTAATTGAAAATTAAGAAAGGGTTTTTTTCTATTTTTTTAAAAATGCATATGAAACTGTGCTGCAGTAAATATTCTTATTTTCCCTGGCTGGACAGACAGACAGACAGACAGACTGGCTGGCCCACTGCCATGGTGTTCTTATTTCTGCTCCCCCTGCAGCTCATTGATGCTGAGTCGGTGCTCCTGATAAAATGCCCCCAAGAAGCTTTACAACTCAACTGGCACTTACAGAGCAGATAAGTCTCACTGATACTGGAGTAATCTTTCCACATGGATGAGCAGTTCTTGAACAATTTCTCCAGGGAACAGTTTAAGGAGCCAATAGGCTTACTTGGCCGTCAGATTTGACATTCAGCAAACAGGCAAAATGAAGTATTGCTTAATACACACAGGAGGGAAATTCATTGTTTTATTCTGCTTAACAACAAGGAAAAAAATAACCAAGATATTTTATCACAGTCTGTATAGACTCTATAGTATGATGAGTTATGTATACTGCATATGACTTCATTTGTACGTTTAATCTAAAAACAAATTTATGGACCATAGCTAGGGTGGAGCCCAGAATATGGGTGTTCTCAAAAGGTGCATGGCTCTCTTCACGTACCAGTTTATAATCAGTGTAATTCAACTGTTTTCATGGGACTTATTCCTGGATTAAATCAATGCAGGCAAAAAGCAAAACAGGAAAACGCACACATACCTCTGTTATTTGGGAAAGTAGTCTGATTCCCTGTGCATATTGGGTCTTATATTTACTAGAGCTGCATTCGTTCCTGATCAGTTCCCCATATGTGTGAGCCCTCTCCAAAGAAGCATTGGGTGTTCTGTATCATTTTTGTTCCTTCACTAAAATGACTGATTTCATCTACACTGTAGGTGAGCCCCTTTCTGGAAGAACAAGCTGGTGCTAACACAACCATATCAAGGTCTGGGGGTTGTTTACAGGTTTATGTTCTCCTCCTTTGCAACTTTGCTCAGAACATTATTTGACCAACAGGTGGCAGTTTAATAAGCATAGTACCCTGATACTTCAAACTTTAAAGTTCTTATATCTCTTGCATGAGCCAGATATTGGAAGACAAGAAATTGGGGGTGACGCTTAGGGCAGTATGTCTTCTTCTTCTCCTTCTTTGGTGATCACTCGTAGCCGAGTAAGATTGTCTTCCATAAACATGATTTTAACAATGGATCTGTAAGTGACTGTGGAGGCCAATTCTGGATCCACACGTCCTTCCACAGTGGGGACATTGGTTTCCAGGCGGGAGTTTATCACGGTGTGGATTTGCCAAGCGTGCCTTCCTCTTAGCACGTTTCTCCCTTGCGTCCTGAGATCGTGTACTCAATGGAGTGAAGAAGTTGACACCTGAGGGAATAGCAGGGAGAAGGTACTGTAGTTGGTCAGGCAAAAGCAGAAGGATGGCTCTTCATACTTAAGCTAGGCCAGCACCATTAATGTGTGACCCCAAAATTCCATATCCCCCCCAAACTGATGCCACAGTTTAGTGCTAGTCTTCTTTAAAAATAATAATAATAATATTTTTTATTCATTTTCCAATAAAAATCTTCCAATTATTATCAAATCAAATCACATACAATATTACCAATTATATATTCCAGATTCAAATAATTTCAAAGGGGTGACGCCCCAAGTCCTGGATTTTGGAGAAAATGTGTTTTATTTATTGTTGGTTTCCAATTTTCTAATTCTGATTAACCATCCTCATCTTCTCAATCAATCCATTGCTGGTATCTGACTCCCAATCTTATTTTGAGAGAAGTTTAGTGCTAGTCTTGTGCCAATTTGTGCCGTGAACAAATTTTGTGCTGCCCCCCCCCACAAAAAAACTAAGTAATTGGCACAGCAAATTGGGGTGACAAATTAATGCCTAAAATCCAACCTTGTCCAATTGACAGTAAACAGGTGCCAAAAGTTAGCGCTACTTTTGTGCCATTTTGTGCTGCAAACCCCACGTTTTGTGCTGCCCCTCAAACTGAGTACTTGCCGCTCAAACTGGGTTCACAATTAATGACAAAAACTCTAACCTTGTCAACCTTTGTAAAAACAAACCAACCCAGAAGCTTTTCTTTTAGGAATTATGGGACTGGAGTTACCTAAACAATATTAAAATGTATTTATTTATGTATGCAACCACCGCTGCAAGAATGGTATTTGCCCGAAGATGGAAGAAGGAAGATGTCCCGTCGAAAGAAGAATGGCTACAGAAACTAACAGAATATGCAGAAATGGCGAAACTTACCGGAAGACTAAGAAATCAAGATAACGAAGTCTTTAAGGGAGAATGGAAATCATTTATTGAATATTTACAAACTCATCGTAAACAAATTAAGACATTAGCAGGATTTATGTAAAAACGTGCAGTATTGAATACATGTATGAAATGGATGGAAATAAAATACAAAATAGATTTAGATTGGAATATGCAGGAAAATAGAGTAAATATAAGGAACTGCAGAAAGAGGGGGAGGAAAATCGAAATATGATATGTACAGATGATTCTGTTTGAAATGTTTTTTGTCATAAATGAAAACATAAATAAATATGCTATGTTGTGCTGCAAACTCTGCTTTCTGTGCCAGCCTCCAAACTGACACTCAAACTGGGGGCCATATGTACACCCCAGTAACCCTGATTTGCTTTGTCAATTACTCATTTGGGGGTGGCCCAAACCATGGCAATCATGGCACAAAATGGCACAAAACTAGCACTAAACATTGGCATCAGTTTGGGGGAGATCCAAAATTTTAGGGTCACACGTAAATGGAAGCCAAACTGAAGCTTCATATTCCCTGCCAATTGTATGGGTCACTGTTACAAATTCCTGTTCCCTTCCAAGCTTGAAGAAGTTTTCAAGGCCTGAACGTACACCAGACCCTCCAAGTGTCCCTATTTTTCTTTGCGGAAAATGAGAAGCAATTCGGGTCTCCATCATGGAGGGCACGTGTTTTGGTGAGATCACCAGAAACTGCCTCCCCGTTGTGGGGCAGGACCGTTTGGATGACCACAATACACCATTGGTTACCCCTCTGTTGCTAGGGCAGAAATTTGGTCAGTTGGGTTGGCTATTGGCTACTTATAGCTGCTGCACGTCGCTGGAGAGTTTCACTTCCTTGCGACGTGCAGCGAATCACCCACCCTCCTGTCCCTATATTTAGGGTTGTTCTTTGTCCTTGCTATGCCTGTCTAGGGGCCGTCTGTTTTATAGCAGGGGCCCGGTAGGAATTTTGCCATTTGGCTGACTGGCTGGTGCCACTTGATTTTTGCCTACCGTGTAGCAAATCATCACAACTTTGTAAGGTTGGTGATTAGGCATTTGGTTCAATGTTTTGGGGAGGGGACATGGTTGGCTGTGCCTGCCCCTCCATTGCTGCTGCTAAGGAATTCTGTTGAAGGAATCCAGGGGCTCGCCTTGCTTTTGTCTGAACCCTGTCAAGGGGCTGTGGCCACCCCAGAGCCCCTGGGAGCATCTGGGGTGAGCTGTGAGATCGAAGGAGTTCTTGCTCCCTCAGGACGCTTTCCCTTACTGACATATGGTGTTGCCCAGTGTCCTGTTCCTGCCACCGTGCAGGTTCAGGTAGTCTGGAACCAATGCCTAAGCAACCACTCACACCCTGTAATCAATAAAGTTGTGGCCAAAATTTAATGCCCCAAAAAACTTAAACTAAAACCTGTGTCTATTGTGTCTTCATTTGGGGGTGTTTTGGAGGTCTTTACACCATAGCTGCCAAGTCTCCTGCTGAAAAATGCGGGATCAGCAGTGGCGTGGCACCAGAAGTTGCTTCTACGCATGTCTGGACCTGTGTAGAAGCGACTTCCAGTGCCGGGCTACCCATGTATGGGCACCAGAAATTGGGCGGCGCCAGACATGCGTAGAAGCAACCTCCGGGTGCCGCTTTACCCGCTTTTCGGTGCCCAGGCATGGGCGGAGCAGCACCGGAAGTCGCTTCTACGCAGAAGCGACTTCCGGTGCCGCACTACCCATGTCTGGGCACCGGAAATCGGGTGGCGCCAGGACCTAAAATGGAGCCTCCCTGGCAGGTAAGAAATCCGGGGGATTTACGGGATTTTTCCCAATCCAGGCTGCCAGCGGGAAACGGTTTAAAATACAAGGGTTTCCCGCGAAAAACGGGAGACTTGGCAGCTATGCTTCACACGCAACCCAGGGGAGGGAAAGAACCCAAGGGGGTAGTCCCTATGATACTCTCATAAAATTCCAAATGTGCCGCAAAAGGCTGGCAATCCCTGCTGTAGCAAATGCGCTGTTTGCTTTTTGGCAGCACAAGCAAAGAAGAAGAAGGGGGACCCAATGATTTAATAGCAGTGTACATTGGATGTTATGTGCTCTACAGCTTCCCTGCCCAAATTACCGGTAGTGAGGAGCTCAGGCTTCTGTTGAAGGTAAAGTCCATGACATGGCACACACAGTGATTGTGACTTCATGACAAAACAATTTCTCCACACACATTTCCTCAGTGTACTGACTGGATTAGAAGTCTCTCTCTCTGTGTGTGTGTGTGTGTGACAAAGAATGTGCACGGTATATAAAAATGATGTCTTGAATAGGACTGGGTGAGAAGTATATTCCTTTTGATTGTTGTCTCTTGCTTTTTTAATGTTCTCAGAAAATGGCTGTATCTTTCAGAGTCTCTCAAGGATTTTCAGATAAAAAGAGAGGTTTTATCTTTGCATGTCTATAAGCAGGGGAAAACTCCGGAGACTGAAACCTACAGGCAATTCAAATAAACTAAATCCGATCAAGGTAATATCAATGCCAGAATTAGAAGAAAACCCAGAGAGAATATCAATAACAACATTAAAACAGCAGGTTTCAACTGGAATCAATAGGCAGTATAAACAGAAAAAATTAAGTCACAAAGTGATAGTAGATAAAAGCTCCCCACTCATTAAAATTCTGTTTGTCTTTGTGCCTCTTTATCAATGTACCTATATATCTATGCAACTGTATCAAAGTTTATAATGTAAAAGAATGATGAAATAATCTAATTAATTTCCGGTGTCATTTCACATATTTCTTTCAAGTTAGAACTGCAATATTAATAATGGTTTGCAGTTTAATAAAATATCTCTATGTCCTATTAACTTCTATATCTGCTTGTTATAAAGCCTTTTTTTTTATCAAATAGCTAAACTTCAAAAGATTCCTACTTTGATCTGAAATGAAAAAAATGAGGTTCGCTCCATTTGTACTGAATAACCTCGCTACATTTTACAGAAAGACAGTTGTCTGTTATTGCCTTTCTGTCACAAAATACATTTTAACTCGGATAAGTGAAGAGGGAGGAACACTGAGGAGGAGATCAAGCGTTAGGAAGGCACAATTTAGAGGGGGACTAGACTTTTTGCCTTAAGAGTTAGACGTACCTGGGCAAATGAGATCTTTCCCTGCCGGCAAATACATTATGAATTTGAAACATGATGGGGACAGGGGCTGTTCAGCGCCTGCTTTTGATGCCCCCATGGTGAGCTCTCCTGGTTTATTTCTGCCTCCACAACAGAGAGCATAGCAAGTCAAGAATCCATTGTTCTTTTGCATTTCCAGAGGAAATATTTCAGTAGGGAGCATAAAGGAAAGGGGAGAGGTGTGTGTGTGTGAATACAATACAAAAGCTTATTAGGCTGGATAGGTAATATTGCCACAATATTTACTTGCTTCGTTTATTTCAACTTAGAGCCAAAATGCACATCATTATCTATTGATAATAGATAGGGTCACATAGGGTCAATCTATTCTAGGGATCCCCAAAAGGCACAATGCGACTGTGCATTGCACACTGTGTCCATTCTGCCTCCGTCCTCTTGAATCAGGCTCCTGGTTTGAGAGGAAGAGGAGTGTGCAGAAATAAACCAGCTAGCACATTTGCAAAGCTAAGCAGGGTCTGGTATGGTTTCAAATTGGATGGGAGACTGCCTTTTGAGATTCCTGCATTGCAGGTGGTTGGACTAGATGACCCTTGGGCTCCTTCCTAACTCCACAATTCTATGATAATATGATTCCTGAAGACTTGGATCTGCCTTCAGAAAGGGAAAGAGGGACATCGCTCTCTCAAGGTATAGCTGTTGCCAGCGACTGGGCCAAAGGCAGGCATTTAGCCCTATTGTAGAGATCATGGCTGTGGCACATAGACACATGCAAAAATTGCAACAGCAGCAATAGCGAAAACCCGCCTGCCGTTTTGTTCTGCCTTCTCTTTCTGCTGCATATATAGATCATGCCACAATCATACTAGAATGTGATGCTCCAATGTGATGGATTGTTAGGCACTGGCTTCTATATATACAGTATCCCAATATTTAACCTTTGGTATAGCATGCTGAAAAGATGAGGGGGACTAATAAAATTAACATCACATGAAGCAGCAGCACAAAATCACTTCAAAATAATTACCGTAGATTGCCTGCTGACAACAGAAGCCTCCAGTAAATAAAGGAGGGCTGCTCTGCCATTGGAAAATGATGTTCTTTGTGCCACCAGTGGGATGGAGGAGCCTTGGTCCCCACCTCTATCTCAGCCATAGCTGCCAAGTTCCGGCCTGAGAAATAAGGGACTGGACCAGAAGTAGCAGACCAGAAGTAGCGCTGCCGCCATTTTGGAACTGGGCAAAGCAGCATCAAAAGTCGCTTCTGAGCATGCTCTGCCCAGTTCAAAAATGGCCGTCGTGCCAGAATAAACCGGGGGGAAACAAAAAAATCTGTTTTTTCGGCTGGGAACAGCTGGAAAAACGGGGGTTTCCCGGGGAATACGGGAAACTTGGCAGCTATGATCTCAGCAGTAGGGATATAAGGAGAAAGGGCTTAGAAGACCAGGCCATATAAAGAAAGAAACAACAATAATAATATTTGTGTTGTCATCCATCTGTCTCGGGAAGCAATGGAAAAGTAGGCCTTCGGGGGAAAGTCAAACTGTTGGAAAGTTACACTGCCTGTTGCAGCTGTAGAGACTGATACAGGAGAGGCATGTTTTGTTGCAGCTGGGGCAGATGAAGGCATCCAATTTTGCTGCTACAATTTCCCCAAGGTGTTGCTTCTCTCTGCGCTCCATTTCTCCTCTGGTCACTTCTATGCATATATGACCTGGCTGTCTCCAGTCACTGTGGTCACCTGCAAGGGATACCCACACGGTGGGGTTGATGTTGCCAACCTTCATATCACGTTTTCAGACAAGGAGTTGGCTCCTGAAGCCAACTTCCAATAGAGCACATCCTTAGGGATCCTGCCATCTTCCATTCTGTGGGCATGCAGTCGAAGAATGTACCGCAAGTAGGGATTTGAACAAATTACAAATCTCTTGGTGTGCTCAACTCATTGGAGAAGGTTCTGCTATGGCTTCCACTGCCTTCAAGTGTACATGACCAAGCCAGTACAGATGCTGCTGAGACTGTGATTACTAGCACATGATTCGAATGGATTTTCAGGATTTGATACTGAAGGTAGAGCTTTCATTTCATACCTCCTAAACCACAATCGTGTTTCAGCGTAGCCAGTTTTTAAGATGTACAGCGGTCAAGTGTAGAAAAATCAAGTAAAGGACATACATGTGTGATCAAGCCCTCAGGTCACGAGAGAGGACTCTTTGGTCCTCCAGAACTACAGCTCCCATGAGGCCCTGCAGGAATGGCCAATGGCTGGGATGAGGAGAACTGTAGTTCAGCAACATCAGGAGAGCCAAAGGTCTACCTTAGTATCTGTTTCACAGGCTTGCAATTGATGCTGTTGTTTGTAGAACAGGAATCACATTTCTATACAGTACTGCCGTTTAGTTTTACAAGCTGCATGGCGGATCTCTGCTAGGGTTCCTGCGATACTGAGTGGCTTCATATCAAGATGAATTAAGGGAAGACAAGGGAGGTCATATTTATTTTTCAATTTTCTCCGAGGCAATTTGATCTCTTCTAATTAGGACATATGGGCATCCCTGCAAATGAGCCCTAGGCTACATTGCAATGACCGCTTTGGTTAAGCTGTCTCCCTGATATGACTTCTCCCAACCTTATAAAGCTTGGTGAGATGAAAAGCAAAGATATAGCACTCCTGGAGTTAATCTGAAGTGTGTGTGTGTGTGTTGGGTGGGGTGAGAATAGCTGGAAACCGACAGTTTTCTTCTTACAGTTAATTGTTTTCACAGCCCTTCAGAACCTTGCAAAGAATCCTATCTGTTTACAGTTTCAGAGTCTCATTAGCTTCTCATGCTAGGTTTACACTGGTGTAATCCCTTCATCACCTACATCCCATCAGTCTAGATTTACATCAGTTTCATTAGAAATGGAAGCGGATTAATTGAGATCAAAGCACTTGCGAGCAAGTGTGGAGGCAATTAGAAGTTTAAAGAAGCAGAATGATTTGTGTTCTAGGGCCCACAAATAAATATTATTCTACAATATCAAATGATTTTTATGAGTATTGTTGTCTGTGGTTGTTTTTTAACTGAATTGAAAGCAGATGCAGAATAAACTATATCCATTTCCCTTGTGCTCCTTTGAGACACTTGTGATTTAAAGTCCTTGGAATTTTCATCGGGATTTTGATTTTCTTTATGTAACGTTTGCTACCAAAGCAACAGACAGAGCTGTTCTTCATTTGTATGGCATTTGCATTGTATAAGCCCTTTCTTCCCTAAATTTAGGAAGCCGGGATCTCCAATACATTCTCTTATGCCTGATTGGAAGCCCTGCTTCTTGGGGCCCAAGTAAGCATTATGGGACTGTCACCAAAAACAGTGTCCCCATGTCTAGCACCCTCGCCTCTCTAAGAAGTAGTAAGAAACTCATGTTGTGACACCATCACATTGCACATCCAGCCCCTCCGCTCCATTGGCTGCCATCTGGTGGGGCAGGGAAACACATGACATCATGATGACATCATGTCAAAGTTTCACTATGACGCAGTATTGTTTTCAGTCGCGACCCATTTTGTTTTTTTGTTTCGTAACATCTAGTTCCACCTTCATTGTTTTATGCTGAAATGTAGGGAATCCTATTCTGGGAGATTTCCTTTTTCCTTTGGCACAATGAGCTCACAGCTATTTGTCTGGTGAAGTAATAACTGGCTTAAATCAGCGCTCATGCTGAAAGACATTTGATTCACATTACATTGCCAGATGTTGTGAGACATTCTTTTCTAATTCTCAGCTATTGCTTCAGTCAAACAGGTAAACTAGCCATTAGTGCACACTTCAGAAATCAATAGAATTTCCTGTGTCCAACAACTATTTAGTAATTTGTGGGTATTGAGTGCTTGTCTATACATTCCTTGCGTTGAGTGGTCAATATGTTTATTTAATTCTTTGCAAGATCCCCAAGATCTATAACCTGCTCGTATCTCAAAAACATGGTGCGCAAGGGCTTTGGGCTGCTATAGATTTTAACTTACTAATGTTAGTCTTGTTTTCTCATCTATTATCATCATCATCATCATCATTAGCATATAGTAAAGAGATATCAATGTACAGACTTGACAGTACGGTATTGCTCTGTTATTAAAAATTCTTGGTCATCCTGAAAATATATAGCACAGTCTAGCTAGTAGTAAGCACTTTAAGCCTTATTGATTTTAGGGGGAGATAACTAAGCGCTTGCTTAATTTCTCCATTAGAATAAGCAGGGCTTAAAAGTGCTTAACTCTGCCAGGACCTGTACAATCTGCATCCTACTACCAAGCTAAATACAAACCATCAGATGTTGAAGAAACCACATTTTGCTGCCTGCTAGAGGCTGCAAAAACAAATAAGTTGTCTAGCACCATCCAGATTTCGCCCACATCTGGTGAGCTGCGTTTTCTTTTTGGGTTACAAGTTACACAGGTCTGGCTCATAATCCCCATCACCAATTAACAGCTTACCATGATCAAAACAGAGATAAAAAAAACATTCATTTTAATTGTAGAGCCTACTTTATAGTCCCGATAGGAGACACATGGTTGTGTAACACGCGCACACAATTTGTGTGAATGATCACGCTAATACAACCAGTTTCTAAAACCAGAATATACTTCTAGAAAGCTTTTTTGAATAATGAAAGGCTAACTCCTAAACCCAGAGAAGTACTGAATGAGCCAAGCGGTATTATTTAGGAAGGGCCAGTGAGAAGGTGTCAAAGTTAAGAAGGCTCTGCCCTTCATGATCAACCACCTACCCATTGAAGGCAGTGGTACCCGGAGCAGAGCCTTCCCCAATGACTTGAGCACACCAAGAGATTTGGAATTCGTACAGATCCTTGGTTGCATTCTTCTACTGCATGTATACAGAATACAGGATTTTCTATAGGGAGCTGACTTCACCCACTTGGCCTGTTGGCAGACCAGCTTTAGGTTGCAAACATGACATGAAGGATGGCAACACCAACCCTGTTGTATGGGAATCTCTTGCAGATGGTCACAGTATTTGGAGATAGTCGGGTCATGCACCCATAGCAGTGACCATAGGAAGAATGACCACTGGGAGAAGCGCAGAGAGAAGAAACACCATAGTGCACCTGTAGCAGCAAAACCAGATGCTTTCATATGCCCCACCTGCAATGAGACATGTCTCTCCTCTATCAGTCTCTACAGCCACAGCAGGCGCTGTAACTCTTCAGCAGTTTGACTGTTCCCCTGAAGGCACATTCTTCCATTGTCTCCTGAGACAGATGGGTGCCAACTACTGGGAACTAATTCACTTTGAGGGTCAATTTAAAATGCTGGCATTATGTTTTTAAGACATTTGAACAATCTGGGATGAGGTTACTTGATGAAGCACCTTCACCCTTGTCAGAGGCTGTTGTTGCGACTACTCTAGAGTAACGACGCTCCCCATTCTTGTCTTTAGACAGTTTTATTTAGTGCAGTCTATTTACAGTGAAATGGGGGTGCAGAAACATGTCTGCTTAGTCCGAGCCAGAATCCGGGAATGGCGCGCCCCTCGTCTTCTTCCAGCATAAGAGTCTCGGCACACCAAACCTTCTTCCCCGCTTTCTCCTGCGTAATTCCGGAACCGGAGGAAAAAGGGGCCTGCGGTCCATGTTTTCCTTCTCCCCCTTTCCCCCCTCTCTTTCTTCCTCCCTCATGTGTAGCTGGAGCCCTCTTCCTCCTTCCTCACTGGACCCCTCCCACTCCCCGCTGGCATTGCTGCTATTGGAGGAGCTGCTCTTGATGATGGGAGGGGGATCTCTGTATTCCCTTCCCCTTACAACCCTCAAGAGCCTGCTCAAGCTTTAAGATGGGTCAATCCTTAAGATCGGTGGTGGCTCTCTCTATATATGGGGCAAGACATTATTTCTTTGGAAGGGAGTACCATATACCAGTACAGTGGAACCTCGGTTTATGAACACCTCGGTTTATGAATTTTCGGTTTATGAACGCCGCGGACCCATCTGGAACGGATTAATTCACTTTCCATTACTTTCAATGGGGAAGTTCGCTTCAGTTTATGAACGCTTCAGTTTATGAACAGACTTCCGGAACCAATTACACCCATGTTTCAGTTTATGAACGCTTCAGTTTAAGTACTTCGCGGACCCGTCTGGAACGGATTAATCCACTTTCCATTACTTTCAATGGAAAAGTTCGCTTCAGTTTATGAACGGTTACTCTGCGGACCGTCTGGAACGGATTAATCCACTTTCCATTACTTTCAATGGGAAA
The DNA here is from genome assembly GCF_963506605.1 of Zootoca vivipara. NCBI lineage: Eukaryota > Metazoa > Chordata > Lepidosauria > Squamata > Lacertidae > Zootoca > Zootoca vivipara. The sequence goes on from NC_083283.1 coordinate 79,825,184, forward strand.
GTTTGCTTCAGTTTATGAACGCTTCAGTTTATGAACAGACTTCCGGAACCAATTGTGTTCATAAACCGAGGTACCACTGTATATATATTGTAATATTTAGCTCATCATTTCAAAATTTAGATGTCAAAGGTCTTTGAATCTGGTACTCCCTTCCAAAGAAATAACGTCTTACTCCATCCCCGTTTGCTTTGAAGCAGACTTTGAAGACCTTTGACAACTAAATTTTGAAATGATAAGCTAAATATTACAATTTAAAATGGAGAGAGGTAGCAATTTAAAATTCTGCCACTGCTCTCTTTTAAAACAAAATGTATTTTTTTTAAAAAAAAGATATTGGATTGGATTTTCTATATATTGCAAATATTAGCATAGGACAAAAAGAATTGCGCTCGATACAAATATAAATTGTTTTTTTTTTTATTGGTCTGACTGTAAGTTGATTAACACAGTCTTAGTAAGCTGAATTGCCTTTAGTGATTGCTTTTAATTGTGAGCTTCTTTTGAGAGAACATGTGTTTTAAAAGGGCTGCAGCACATAAGCTCCTATGTAATAGACACACCTTGCAACAACTCAAACTCTCTCCAGACCCAGTTCAAGTGTCCACTTTGCATGGAGCAGAACACCACCATTAAAACTCAGAAATTCAACCTAGTGTCTCAATGGAAAGTGGATGGAGCCAAGCATATACAAGAAATGTGAAATATGAATAAACAGAGAGAGCCATGACTCTCCCTCTCTGTTAAAAAAAATAAAAATAAAAGCTGGTTTTAAAAAAGAAAAAGAAAAAAGAAATCTGTTTATTTTGTTGTTATGTTAAGTAACAAAAGTGTAATGAGTGATTCACCTCCCATTACTACATCTGCTTGTACAGTTGAAATTAAAACCAAAACATTGCAAATCCTACTTCACAATGCCTTTCAGTGTTGAAGACTCTGCTTTAAAGGGCCTCATTGTTTAGGAGGATTAGTCCTTTGCTTTTACTGGCTTCAAAGAAATGTGAATCTTCACTCACTTTTTCTATTGATCCCCCCCTTGATCAGATTAACTATGTTTTGGGTTCCTATTGAAAACCGGAGACAAACAAAAGCATTTTTGAAACACAACTGTGTGTGTGTGTGTGTAGGGGGGGAGAGGGGGGGTTGCTCCTCTCACGACTCTCTTCCACCTCTTGCAAATGTGCAAAGATGGTGACTGAGATGTCAAAACAGAATAAAAGAAATTGCAGCAAATTTTGTTATTTAAATAGTCACATTTCCAGCTGATTATTTCAATTATGGATCATTCTTTTCCAACCTATAATTAGGGTTTTGTCTACGCAAGTAACAATATAGCTCCTGTTGAGGCTGATGTAGATTTTTATAAATGCCAATGCCCAGAGGGCTTTGGAAATGCGAGCATGAGATCCTTAATCCAGTTAAGGAAAAATACTTGGGATTTAGATTGTTTCTCTATAAAGTGATACATGCGTGCATGCACACTCTCCCTCTGATGCTTCTGTGTGTGTGTATAATTGAACCTATCACAATAACAAGATGCAATTTTTTCCTTACCTTTATATCCCACCTTTCTTACTCCGTGGAGCCCAAGGAGGCTCACAGACCTGCATAGCTTCAACCTTTACAGCAGCGTGCTTCAAGCAAAAGTAGTGGGGGTAGGGGTTAAACATCTCACCTCGCCTCATGGGTGGGCCAGCCTTGCACCCAATACACTTCTGTTGGAGGTGGGGCATGAATCCTGGCCTCCTCTGAGGGCCACAGCACATGGGTAAGCTCATATGAAGGAAGACCCCCATACCACCTTATCTCTGTGATTTCCTACTAGTTCAAGAACTGGAACAGTGATGGGCAACCTTTTGAGCTTGGTGTGTCAAAAATCGCCAAAAAACAGAGCATAATTCGGGTGGTGTGTCACTTCAAGAAAAAAAAACCCCATAATTTCACGATATTTATAGTTTAAATAACAAAAATGTATAATTGTAATATATAACTGTATTTAATAAACCAAAACCTAATTATTTAAACAAACCAATCTAAAAACCCCTTATTTATCACAAAGTGCCCAGAGTTGTTGAGCTTTTTTGGGGGAGCTGCTGACCAAAGTTTTGGAGGTTTTTTTGGGGGGTGCAAAAGTTGCTTTGCTTTTGGGGGGGGTGCCCCAAAGCTGCTGCGTTTTTTTTTTGGAGGGGGGATAGAACAGAAATAAATGACGAATAATACCTTCTCTGGAACTAACACACAGCACCGACATAGTCTGCCAAAGCTCAAAAAACCCAGCACAGAACAGGTTAAAAAAACGAATGCTGTTACACCCAATCATAGTCTGCTAAAGCGCCAGAAAAAAACAGCACAGAAAGGGTTAAAAACAATCTCTGGCTACCAGCAACAACAACAACAACAAAAGGATCCGGGTTTTAACAGCGGAGACAAGCTGTAGCGGAGACAAGCTCTAAAGCTGTAGGAGAAGCGGGAGAACAAATGGGGGGGAAACAACAACAACAACAGCATGAATGGGCGGGTGGGGCGCGTGCCAGCAGTGAGGGCTCTGCGTGTCATGTCTGACACGCATGTCATACGTTCGCCATCACTAAACTAGAACATCTTACCTCGGGGTTTTGGTTCTGTCATCCATTAGTGCCTGTGCTGGAATTGTCGCTTTGATGGGGTATTTTTTTTATGGGCCAGGGGTGACCAGTAGGGGTCAAATTCTGAGGTTACAGCTGTGTTGTTTTAACAACAGGTTCTAATTTTCCACTGCTCAGTAGATATGCTCGGAAGTAGGTAAGCTGGTCAAATTCCCTAATGCTGTGCAACTACCCTGAACTCTTCACATGTGAACCTGGGTCCATTGTTACTGACAACTGTATGCTATCTGGGCATGCTCTCTGTCTCCTGCATCTGGTAGACTTTCAACCACCCAGAACTTGGAGTAGTAATCTACTGTAGTGAGGTATAACTTTCCTTTAAAGATTTCTACACCAATCTTCCCTTATGGTCGAGTGGGGGATTCTTGCAGCAGTAAGGTCTCTTCCTGTTGATAGTTGTCATAAAAGAAGCAGGTCTCACACCATTCCATATATGCCCTCAGCTGTGGCCTCATTCCAGGCCAATATACACCCTCGCTAGCCTGTCACAGGCCACTGTCATCCCCCATAGGTGTGGCATGAATCTTTTTCAATGGCTCTCTTGCACAAAGAGGTTGCAATGGCATGGGTCTCTGGCCACGATATATGAGACCACCTTGGGCAACCAGTTCTTCTTTAAACTGAAAATCTGCTTCTGCTCCTACAGACACTTGGTTTTTGTTTGCAGGCCACCCATCCAGAATTATTTGCTCAACCCCCTTGAAGCTGTGCATCCTGGATTGTTTTGAATGGGAGAACATGCAATGCCTTGATTGACTCCATGTCCCAATCCCCTTGTACAGCTGGACCATCTAGTCCAGGCATCCCCAAACTGCGGCCCTCCAGATGTTTTGGCCTACAACTCCCATGATCCCTAGATAAAAGGACCAGTGGTTGGGGAAGATGGGAATTGTAGTCCAAAACATCTGTAGTCCAGAAGTTTGGGGGTGCCTGATCTAGTCCATTGGCCTGATTTGGCTGACTACATGTGCAGCAAGGGATGTTCATTGTACTTGTAGACATTTTTACCTGGTTTTGGAGGTCTCTGTAGCCCAAGCTCTATCCAGGCATTTGCCTAAGGTAAGATCACTTTGCGATTTGAGGACCCCCCCCCCCACGAGAAATAAAAGACACAGTGACACATGAATTTAGGTTAATGGGTAAAATAAGGCCACAACTTTATTGGTTAGAGCAAGTGAGAGGTATTGGCTTAGGCCAGGCATCCCCAAACTTCGGCCCTCCAGATGTTTTGGACTACAATTCCCATCTTCCCCAACAACTGGTCCTGTTAGCTAGGGATCATGGGAGTTGTAGGCCAAAACATCTGGAGGGCCGCAGTTTGGGGATGCCTGGCTTAGGCATTGGACACACGAGCAAGCATGACTCCACCCCACTCAGCGGGGAGTCATATAAGGTTAACACCCAGTGGGAGGAGCCTGTTGATGCAAATACAACTGGAAGCTTCCCCTGATGTCACCGGGGGTTGTGCCATGGCCCTAGCCACCAGCAGGGCATCGGACAGGATCCACAATCACCAGATCCCCTTAACAGGATACAGTGGTACCTCTACTTATGAATTTAATGCGTTCCGAATGCACATTTGCAAGTCGAAAAAAATTGTAAGTCGAATCCCATAGGAATGCATTGGGACAAAAAAATTGTAAGTAGAAGCAACCCTATATAAAAATTCGTAAGTAGAAAAAATCCTATCTAAACCACATCCAAGATGGCGGACGGAGCTCCATTCGTAAGTAGAAACATTCGTAAGTAGAGTTATTCGTAAGTAGAGGTACCACTGTACCCCTAAAAGAGGATGGTTGGATGATGGTCACAACCAGTCCTCAAACACGCAAGAACATAAACTCCGCCCCCCCCCAAGCTGGCCCTATTGGCCAACTGAGAGGCTCGGCATAGCAGCAGGGATAGGCTGGAGCAGGGAGCCGAAAACACGCCCCCCTGCTTAGCGTGGGAAGTGGTTCCTGCTCACAAAGTCTCCCCTCTTCAATGAGGAGAGATCTTCTCAAAGCAAGTGTTCATGCAACTGGGGATCTAGTATGCCATTCAAAATGTTGTCCCTGATCACAGAATCTTCTAGCTCTCCAAATTCACACATGCTCACTAAAGTGCACAGCACTGTCACATAGCTATTTAATCCTTCTTTTCCCTGCTGATTTCTTACAAAGAATTTATCTCTCATTGCATTTTGGATAACAGCAGGTCTATGATGCTCCCAGCAGAGCAGTCAGTGCTGAGAACTGGTGCTGAGCTTCAGGGCTAGTTCACAGTTTTCTACTTTGCTCCCCAATAAGGTAAAATAAAAGCTTCACTTTCCCAATTTCTTTTTCCTTAGGCATGGCCAGACCTATATAGAGCTCAAACTTCTGCTTCCAACAGGTCAATTCCTGAGCCAGGATCTTAGCTGCAAAATCTGCACTCACTTGCTCTAGAGACATCAGTACATGTGGCATTTTTTGTGAGTTGCAAAAATCTCTCCAGAATGGTTGCCACCAGTTTTCATCAAGAAATGATATTTTCTGAGTTCTATAGGGGCTCACACACCACTGTTTTCTCAACGACCGGCTCATGCACACTTCCATTTGTGCCTAGATCTCTAGGAACAGATCAGTGATTTGTATGCACAGGTCTGAGTGGCTTTCCTTTTTTTCCCCCACCACTTTCCCTGGGGAACCCGCTGAATTGGAACATATATGAATCTGTTGAAAGTCCAATAGTTCTTTGTTCTGATTCAGTGGTAAACAGTGGGTTTTCCTGGGGGAAACAGTGGGACCAAAAAGGGAAAATGAAATTCCGTTTGGACCCGTGCCTACAAAATAGAGAACTGTGCCTAGAAATCGTGGCACAAACAGAAGAGTAGATGCCCCCTCAGTTGTATCACTCGTAATACAGGGCCTGCAAAAGAATGTAGTGTGGAGTTCAGGAAACTCCAGGCCAGCCTCCCCTCTCTCTGTAGCTCAGTGGTAGAACATCTGCTTTGCATGCTGAAGGTTCCAGGTTTGGTCCCCAGTATTTCCAAGTAGGGCTGGGAAAGATTCCCTGTTGAAAACCCTGACTATCCACAGCCGGTCAGTGGAGATAATATTGAAGCAGATGAACCAGTGGGTCTGACCAGGCCCTCTCGGGTGCCTGGGCATGGCTAAGCCACTTCTGGCTTTTGAAACCCCAAAAGCATAATAAATGCAGCCATGGAAAAACATTGTCACGTGATAATAAAATCAGGCAGGCGCGCGCATGCACACTCAAAAGATGAGTGGAGCATAATTTGAATATTTTTTATTTAACAAATGCTTTTTCTGTGCAAATCTTGAGGGTTAAATCTTGCTTTCATGCAATATCACAGCTGATGTTAAGCAGACGATAAAATCTGTAGCAGTTAACAAAAAAAAGAGGCTTTGTCTTTTACCAAATCACATCACTTATTTGCTTACATTCTCAGCTCCAAGTTGAAAGAGTGTCTTACAACTGATCTGATGCGCTATAAAAAAAGTTGCAGAACTTATATACCGGTATTTTAAAAAAAACCCAAAGGGGGCCCCTTTTGCTTGAGGCGCTGGCCAAATGCCCTCCTGTGCACCCCTGTTTATCCCTGGGTCTGACTCAATGTAAGGCAACCTATTGAATTTAATGGGTATTATTCCCAAGCAAGTGGGGTTGGGACGAAAGCCTGAGCAACCAAATACAAAATAAGGTAAACTCCTAGATAGTGGCTTAATAAATATCACTAGATCATGTCGGGGAAATTGTATTTTTAACATGAGCCACTGATGATAACACAATCTTGAGGTAGCAGTATGCTCTGAGAAAATCAGAAGACCTAAGGAATTACAGTAAGTGAACTTAACAACAAAAAACATCAACATCTTCACCTTCGCGACAGGATTTCCAAAGACATTACACAGGGGAAAGTAAACTTCCTTTTAGGCCTGCAAAACTAAATGGCTTTTCAGGCATATGACAGACCCTCATACAACAAGAAAAGAACATGGCTGGTGGACTTTGCTTGGCTTGGCGGGTCAAAAGTTCTTCAGGCCTGCATTGGAACATGAAAATGGCATGTTTAAATATGATTCCATTTTTTTGCGACTTAATAACAGAAACGATGTCTTAATAACAGGAAACTCGATTCTCCCTTCATTCACTGCTAGGTCTTTCCAGCAAACTCCACTTGGCTTTTCCATTCTGACGTAATTTTTTTCCATCTCTATTTCTCCATGGTCTGTGGAGGGAACAGGCCACACTGGAACAGGCCCATCTCTTAGACAGCACCTCGTATCACTCGTATCCCGTATCACTCATTTCCTCTCCTCTGCCTAGCAAATTACTAAAACGCCCCACATGGTGAAACATTAACTTTATGATTTGAAAGGGCTCATTTGGTTTAAACTACAACAGCTTTAGTGGTGGTGGTGATGTGAGGGGAGCACAGCTGCACTGTGATGTAATTAAGTCCCAGGCAAGCTGCTATATATTTGACTGAAGAGAATTAGGAAGCAAACTTGCCACCGTGTTTGTTACTTTAAGGCTGGGTTGCTGCAATGCACTCTTATGGGGGCTTCCCTCATGCTTCACCTGGAGGCCGCAGTTAGTGTAGAATGTTGCAGCACAATTGCTTTCAGACTGTCTCACCAGAGTGGTGCATGCTCTAGTTATCTCCCACTTGGACTACTGCAATGCGCTCTACGTGGGGCTACCTTTGAAGGTGACTCGGAAACTACAGTGATGCCTCGTAAGACGAATTTAATTCTTTCCACGAGTCAATTTGTTTTGCGAAAAATTCATCTTGCGAATGGCGGTTTCCTATAGGAATGCATTGAAATTTCTATTTTTTTCCCATAAAAAGGTAAAGGGACCCCTGACCATTAGGTCCAGTCGTGACCGACTCGGGTTGCGGTGCTCATCTCGCATTATTGGCCAAGGGAGCCGGCGTATAGCTTCCAGGTCATGTGGCCAGCATGACAAAGCCACTTCTAGCGAACCAGAGCAGCTCACGGAAATGCCGTTTACCTTCCCGCTGTAGCGGTTCCTATTTATCTACTTGCATTTTGATGTGCTTTCGAACTGCTAGGTTGGCAGGAGCTGGGACCGAGCAACGGAAGCTCACCCCGTCACATAGCTGCCAAGTATTCCCTTTTCTCGCGAGGAAGCCTATTCAGCATAAGGGAAAATCCCTGTAAAAAAGGGATAACTTGGCAGCTATGCCCCGTCACAGGGATTTGAACCGCTGACCTTCTGATCAGCAAGCCCTAGGCTCAGTGGTTTAACCCACAGCGCCACCTGGGTCCCATAGGACCCATAGGAACGCATTAATTAAATTTCAATGCTTCCTATGGGAAACCGCGATTCGCAAGATGAATTTTTCGCAAAATGAATTCGTCTTGCAAGTCACCATCAGATCGCAAGACGCATTTGTCTTGTGAAAAATTCATCTTGCAGGGCATTCATCTTGCGAGGTACCACTGTACAACTAATCCAGAATGCGACAGCTGGACTGGTGACTGGGAGTGGCTGCCAAGACCATATAACACCAGTCCTGAAAGACCTACATTGGCTCCCAGTACGTTTCCAAGCACAATTCAAAATGTTGGTGCTCAAGCGATGTATAAATTTCATGAAACTAACTAAGCGAAACTGGGGAGCCCCACAAGAATATGGGCCAAGTTAATTGTGAAGGACAACAGACTTGATGGGGCAAAAACACCATGTGAGTCACATTGAACCATAGATGTTCTACCGGTGGTTCGTAATCAACATAGCAGTGCAACTATGAGAGAGAAAATTGGAGAGAGAGAAAACATAGAAAGAAAATTGGAGAGAGAGTGAAGCAGAGAAAGAATAGGAGAAAGACAAAAAGGATGACATACTGACACTACAAATGCTCCCCCCACCACCACCAAAAAAACCAACCAGTTGAACTGCCAAAACTTCTCTTCAATAAATCCTGGAAATGATAGATGCATGGAGGGTTTCTTAGTTAAGAATCCCTTCTCACAAGACAACTGCTCCCACAGTCCCCTGAAGGGAAGACATTCTTATTAGTTTAAACAAAGTTGTGGTTTGGGATGAGGAAATACACCAGCTTTGGTTTCCCTCTAGTTTCTTCCAAACTTATCTTCAGTTCCCAAATTTCCATATCAGTTTGTGGGTGTTTTTTTTTTTTTAAGTCTCATGAAAATGTATGAACATTTTAGTGTGAACGTTTCATAGGTATTTTTGTAGGCAGTTTTGCCTAACTTGCAAATTTTTGAAAAAGAAAGTTCCTTGATTTTGGTATGTTTCATTCACTAATATATGCATTTATATGCACAGTTTAGCCTAGTATTTGCATGTATTTATTTTTTTACTGGCTGTAGAACTAGAATTGCAAAATTCAGAGGCATGTGAATTTCAAAACAGGTTGTGTTTCGGTTCTTGGAAAGTGCAAATTTGGCAAGTTTGCCTCCAAATGTGAACTGGGTTGAATTTCTGAACTGCATGCTTTGCAAAGGTAGGTCTTGCAGCACCTTAGTGTGCTGAATCTGCAGTGGAAAGGAGCCCATCCATGGGAGGCAGCCATGGCGAAACCTTCTCTTCACACCCTTGCTGTTCATCATAGGCAGGGATGGTATTATTAAGCAGTACTCATAGAATCATAGAGTATGGAAGGAACCCCAAGGGTCATCTAGTCCAACCCCCTGCAATGCAGGAATATTTGCGATGTGTGGCTCTTTTGCCCCATATACAGGGATCAAACCCATGACCCAGAGACTAAGAGTCTCGCACTGTACCAACTGAGCTATCCCAGTCATAGAGGTAAAGGGTAAAGGGACCCCTGACCATTAGGTCCAGTCGTGACCGACTCTGGGGTTGTGCGCTCATCTCGCATTATTGGCCAAGGGAGCCGGCGTATAGCTTCCAGGTCATGTGGCCAGCATGACAAAGCCGCTTCTGGCAAACCAGAGCAGCACATGGAAACGCCGTTTACCTTCTCACTGTAGCGGTTTCTATTTATCTACTTGCATTTTGACGTGCTTTCGAATTGCTAGGTTGGCAGGAGCTGGGACCGAGTAACAGGAGCTCACCCCGTCACAGGGATTCGAACCGCCGACCTTCTGATCAGCAAGCCCTAGGCTTAGTGGTTTAACCCAAAGAGCCACCTGGGTCCCTTAATCCCAGTCATACTTTACCCTAAAGTATGCTGCACCTAAGAGCAAATTGTCCTGGCCAACACAGCTTCCCAAACCTGTATTGGCTAAAGTATTTGGGGAGAGTATTTGCACGGTAGGTTTAAGTGGCTGGAAGGGGTGTTTTACTCTCCCTTCTACTGCATCTCCCTCAAAGAGCCTCCCCCCACCCCACCCCAGGCATCTTCCTTGCTGGGTTTATGCCCAGTCTCAGAAGACAGATGAAGCCTATCAAGTGATCTAAGGAAGAAATAAATAAATAAATAAATACTTAAAATACATACGTCCAGTACAAAGGAGCAGGTGTTGCTTGTGTCAAGCAGAACCAGCCAGTTGTCAAGGGCCAGTGAGAATGAAATGCACAAGTCTCCCAAGTTAATAGCAAAAGTCCCCACTGATTTCAGTAGATGTGAATTACACCCACAAGAGCCGCACTGCAAGTGTCCCTTGGAAACACACAGCCCAGAGAACCATTCGCTTTGTGTCTTGGAGATAAAAGGAGCAGTACTGGGCAGACTGTTACAAAGGGTCAAGGTCAGGTGCTGGTCATCTTTTGTTTTTACTGCTATGGCCTGCAAAGTAAGTGAGAAAGACTGGCTCATGCCTAGCACTGCCACTCTATAAAGCATAGTTAACAGTGTGATGTGGGACAACCCAACAAAACATGACAAGACCTTGGGCTTGAGACCAGTTTCTCAAGAAAGAAGCTTACAAAAAAAGACTGACTGACACCCTAACATGTTCATTTGGGATATATGTCCAATTGGTTTTATCTGTATTTGGCTTAAACCCAGCTTAACTAGATTGCGAAGCAGGCTCTAGGAGTCCATTCAATCTGCAACAGGGTTTAATGATAACATTCAGAGCAGAATCTCTCTTTGTGTGTTCCAGCCACAAACCCAAAAGGCCTGCTGCCTTTCTGCTCTTCGCTTGTTATGCACAAATGAGCATGTGCACCACAGCACCTTGGCCACGATCCCAAATTTGAAGCCAGTCCTCTTCTGATTTCCCACATCCAGGCACATCCTCTTCAATACAGGTTTCAGATGCCCTGTTGGACTCCAAGTTCCATCAGCCCAAACCAGCTTAGCCAATGGTTGGGGTTGTTCGCTGTTGTAGTCCAACATCTTCAAGGTTGGGGACGGTTGACATAGGCCACATCCAACCTATGAAGAAAGAAATGAGAAGCAAGAATTTGGGAAAACAACAAATCTTTAATGCTATAATTTAATGGTACAATTGTATAATTTTGTAATTCTGAAAGAACAATAAGCACAGGTGTACAAGATTGTTTAAGAAAATATTCAATAAAGAGCATTTATGAGAAGAAGAAGAAAAAAAGACATAGTGCTTTAAATAGAAAGTGTGGCTGTGGCCTATGTTGCCACATTAGCAGTCTTTGCTTCCCCCAGAGAATCCTGGGAACAGCAGTTTGTTAAAGGTACCGAGAGTTGTTAGGAAACCCATAGCTACAAGTTTCAGTGTAGTTTAGCTAAGCAAGTGTTTTACAAAGAGTAAAAAAAAAGGAAAAAGGAAAAAGAACCCAGGTGGTACTGTGGTCTAAACCACTGAGTTTCTTGGGCTTGCCGATCAGAAGGTCGGCGGTTCAAATCCCTGCAACGGGGTGAGCTTCCATTGCTCTGTCCCAGCTCCTGCCAACCTAGCACTTTGAAAGCACACCAGTGCAAGTAGATAAATAGGTGTGGCGAGAAGGTAAACGGTGTTTCCATGTGCTCTGGTTTCTGTCACGGTGTCCCGTTGCACCAGAAGCGGTTTAGTCCTGCTGGCCACATGACCTGGAAAGCTGTCCATGGACAAACGCTGGCTCCCTCGGCCTGAAAGCAAGATGAGCGCCGCAACCCCATAGTCGCCTTTGACAGGACTTAACCGTCCAGGGGTCCTTTACCTTTACAAAGAGTCTTAATTCCAAGAGAAGCCCAATTTCTACCATGTTGCTTTCTTTTTTTAAAAAAAAATGAGGGTGACGAGATGGCATGCATGTGTTTCTATTGGCTAAGGTTCAAGTACAAAAAAGGAAAGAAGGGGGAAATAATTTATCTCTAAATGACTGCGGATCTTATATGTTTGTATATGGTTAACAGTGCAGTTCCACCTATGTCTACTCAGAAGGAAGGCCCATTAAATTTAAGGCCCAGAGAGGTGGGTATAGGATTGCAGCCTAAGATAACCAAAGAGTTAAAAAAATCTATAAGACCATAAAATGATATTTTTTGAACAATAACATTCCTACGATAGAAGTTCTTATCAGCGTGTTGCACTGTACTTGGCAAACAAGCCTTTTTACCTTTTAAACAAATAATTCATTAGGTAATTAAATTCAAGTGAGATTACTCTAATTAAATATACACTGCAGTGGAATCATAATTTCTATGTGGCCTAGTTAAAGATGAACGATCTCTTATTCCTGACAAAAAAGAGAGAGGGAGAGAGGGAGAAAGAGAGAGAGAGAAAGCTTTAAAAGAATTCCCCAGTGACTGGAATAATAGATTTATACACCATCGTGCAGAGGTCACCGCAAGAAAGGAGAGACACCAAACGCAACATAAAGAGACTTTTCATGTCTGGAGATACTAGAATTTCAGGTTTTTATGGCTTGGAGTTCTATTAAAAGACTTTGTGGAACCTAGGAGGGAATCAAAATTATCTCTCCAGAGGCGATAAGTTATATAAATATGCGCGCAAACAGAAATGTATCTCTGAAGGTATTAGTTCTGCGTAATTTCCAGGGAGTAGCCAGCTAGGCCTCAGAGGAAACGGCACATCTTAAAATGCTTGGAAGGCTTACATTGGCCAAAATGCAGCAGGACTTGAGTGAAATTAGAAGAACTTTGTAGCCGGTGCTGTGCTCTATGTCCTGGTTCCCTTTAATAGCATTAGGAGTTCAAACCATAAAGACTTTAATCTGGAGAGGAGAAGTTCCAGCTCTCGGCTTTGATCTCCTTCCTCTCGGCTGTTTCAAAGTGACAGTTTGGCTGAATGGCATTCGCCCCTTCCATGTGTAAGACATGAGTCTCCTTGTGTTTGGCAGCTTGCTAGGAGCTACACCTGTACTGCAGAAATTTACGTCACATTGCTCCAGGATGGCATTGATCTGTGATGACCGCCATGGCAATGCAAACTAATTAAAAAAGTGCATTAGAAAGCCCAATCGGAACGGTGGAGCAAAACGAATAATTTAAAAAAACAAAACAAAACAAAACCTCGCCCAGCTGGTATAGCAATTGTGCGCCTCTGGCCCCGAGCAAGAGAAAGCTGTTGGGGACGGCAGATATTTTATTTTATTTTTAACGCTAAGCAAAAATATTTTTAAAATGTTCCAAACATAGCAGAGATAATTTTAGACACAGAATGAAAATTATATTGTTAATTAAAATGAGGTCTACAAAATAGTCACAGGTTATTTTTAGTTGAGTAGTCATCTAGCTTTAACTGATTATTAGGTGAATTGATTCATTACATTTTCAGAAAGGTGCATCTTAAGAAAACCTCCATAGCTGTCCTTTTTTTGAGATACTGAACCAAGTCCCCCCCCATTGTTAAGAGGAATGGCCATTTTGTTATTATAACAACACACTGCGACCAAAATTAGGTATGCTACTGAAATTCTCCTGATCTGAATTTGGAAACCTCAATTTACCTGATCTTGTTTCTGAACCGGAACCAATGGATTGGGAAGGAAACCTCAATTGTTTCATTTTATACAAAAAAGAAAAAAGACGCCTAGATATCTACATTGAGCTCAGCACCGGTTTCAGTTCCTTCCATTTGTGGGTGTGGGTGTCATGTACTCCCATTAGTTAAGCAAATGTATGCATTGGGCTCCATGATCACTGCAGATGGTGACAGCAGTCCCGAAATTAAAAGACGCCTGCTTCTTGGGAGAAAAGCAATGGCAAACCTAGACAGCATCTTAAAAAGCAGAGACATCACCTTGCCGACAAAGGTCCGTATAGTTAAAGCTATGGTTTTCCCAGTAGTGATGTATGGAAGTGAGAGCTGGACCATAAAGAAGGCTGATCGCCGAAGAATTGATGCTTTTGAATTATGGTGCTGGAGGAGACTCTTGAGAGTCCCATGGACTGCAAGAAGATCAAACCTATCCATTCTGAAGGAAATCAGCCCCGAGTGCTCACTGGAAGGACAGATCGTGAAGCTGAGGCTCCAATACTTTGGCCACCTCATGAGAAGACCCTGATGTTGGGAAAGATGGAGGGCACTAGGAGAAGGGGACGACAGTGGACGAGATGGTTGGACAATGTTCTTGAAGCTACCAACATGAGTCTGACCAAACTGCGGGAGGCAGTGGAAGACAGGAGTGCCTGGCGTGCTCTGGTCCATGGGGTCACGAAGAGTCGGACACAACTAAACGACTAAACAACAACAATGCCTTGATAAAGCAGTCTCCTAAAATAATCCTTATGTGATTATAGATTGGATATATACAAAGGGCTGCTTCCATTCACAGAATGAGCTGACACCTAGCTGTTTTTTGGATGGTCTCTCAACCCTCTGGAGCAGTTTTTCATGGGTGCATGGAGGACTCAAGAGGAAGAAGTAATTGGAAAAAATCACTACACTACTTCTTCAGTCACATCAAGATTCCCTAAAATAGTTTCAAAAAACCAATAAACAAGTTAACCCTTCCTTCAGCTTCACCAATTAAAATCTCCACCTCCCCTACTGATTGATCAGCTAAAGCTTTAGTTTATTCATCTACTAATTAGGGCAATTTAAAGTTGGAGCCCAGCTAAGGGGAAACAGGTTTTCTGTGGCATGCAGTTAATGCTACCATTTTGAGGAACAGAATCACTAGACATTAAAATCTTATGGAGCGATCCACTAGGAGATTCTCCACCATAAACCCCAATGGTTTGTGATGATAAGCTCCCATCACGTCAATGAGACTCACTCAGGATAACAGCCTGTTGGGCTGCACCACTGGTGTTTATTTTCTATTGCTTACTGCCTTGAATGTTCTGAAGAAACTTGACTAAAAAATTATTCATTAAAAAAAAACCAGTTAAAATTATGTACTGAAATTGAAAGCACAAGTCAGAGCAAGTCAAACATACCCTAGTCTCATTGGGGAATTGGTGCTTTAGTGCGGCAGTTTGGACCATGAACTAATTCTTGGACTATGTGCTCTTCAACAGCAAGCCCACTGTTCTCTCAACCTCCCAATTCACCACCCTTCTGAAATCATGAAGATAAGACAATAATAGTAGCCTAAAAAACAGATGAGTCTATCAGTGGACCAGTTGTTTCAGATTTCTCTGGATAATACTGGAATAGATGGAATAGACTAGCAACTTACGTTCTGATAAAAAAGAGAGAATAGGGTCATTTTACAGGGGTTAGTTATACACTCTCTTGCTTGGCAGTTTCAAAATGCCAAGAATCATATGGAGTCTACAGAAGTAGACTATGGGAGCGATCCTATACACAAGAAGCTGGTGTAAAGCCAGCCAGTGTAAATTAAGCTGGTATAAAGTTTCATGAGACCCAAATTCCATTCAGTGTTACTGGCTGAACCACTCTAAGCCTGGCAGAGGGAAAACAAGCCTTTAAAATAGTGTTGGGAGTTGCACCAGCCATTTTACCAGGTGGAGGATTGGTTTATTTCATAGAATCATAGAGTTGGAAGAGACCACAAGGGCCATCCAGTCCAACCCCCTGCCAAGCAGGAAACACCATCAAAGCATTCTTGACATATGCCTGTCAAGCCTCTGCTTAAAGACCTCCAAAGAAGGAGACTCCACCACACTCCTTGGTAGCAAATTCCACTGCCGAACAGCTCTTACTGTCAGGAAGTTCTTCCTAATGTTTAGGTGGAATCTTCTTTCTTGAAGTTTGAATCCATTGCTCCGTGTCCGCTTCTCTGGAGCAGCAGAAAACAATCTTTCTCCCTCCTCCATATGACATCCTTTCATATATTTGAACAGGGCTATCATATCACCCCTTAACTTTCTCTTCTCCAGGCTAAACATACCCAGCTCTCTAAGCCGTTCCTCATAAGGCATCATTTCCAGACCTTTGACCATTTTGGTTGCCCTCTTCTGGACACGTTCCAGCTCGTCAGTATCCTTCTTGAACTGTGGTGAATAATTTATTTATTGCATTTAAACCCCACCTTTTATACAAGGCGCTCCCCCTCTCCATTTAATCCACACAACAACCCTAAGAGGTAGGTTAGCTACTCAGGTTTATCTACTCTAATTTTCAGATTGAAATGTATGGTTTTCTGTGATGGAAGTTTTCTGTGACAAAAAAAAATACTTAAGACTGAATATTCACCTTTTCCTCCCCTAATCCTGCCTAGAACAGGTATTTCACCTAGATGTTGCTTCTTCAGCACCGTGTTTTCTCTGGCTGTTTCTTCTTTCCAGCTTTTGGATTAAGCATATCAGTAATTTCACCAAACAGGGGATCCTATAAAGAGCAGGTAGCATTTTGCCACTATCCTACAAGACCAATCAGATGTGACTTTGTGATGACACCACAGAGAGTGCAAGGACTGGTTCTATGGATGAAAAAGTCTTCCTCTTAATAAATGTGTGTATGTTTGTGCATATAAAAATATATGGTTAGTATTATTCAAATGATGGTGATGATGATTAGAAAAAAGAGAAAGAGGAAAGTTGGATTACCATCTGATGTACAAAACCACAGGTCAGAGGGATATTTATTATTGTTTCTTCCAGAAATGGCTACTAATGAATTAGCATTAATATTGGAAAAACCAAAATTATAACTGTTAACAGGTTTGGGGGGGAGAGAAAAGAAATTTTAAGTAATTAATACAGTAGTCACAATCTAATGCACATTTACTTGGTAGTATATTCATTGAACATACTTCCAAGTACAGTTCACCCTATGAATGGAAACATAGCCAAAAGTTTGATATAAGGACATTTTTAGAGACAAAAAGACCATCATTAATATTTTCTTTTCTTCATTCCCTATTATTGTGAATGCCAAACTAGTCCCCACACAAAAGTAAGTGTGCTTTTAAACCATAGTTCCTCCAAACAAATTGTTGGCACTTGCTAATTAAGCCACCAGCATACAGCTACATTATTACATGTTTAAAATTCTTAATATGCTGATTTCAACCAATTAACGTACACACCTACCTAGAAGGAAGCTGCCCTGAACTCAGTGGGGCTTCTGAAAACACATACCCTGTAAGACTGTCATCTCTGATTTTTTTACATATATATATATCCAATTTTCTGTATTGGAAAGGGCATTCTGAGGATGCAAACAGCAACATTTCCAGGTTCAGCTTCAATAAAATCCTTTAGGCACGTTTGCCTGTAATGTCTGTTAGTCACCTCATAATCTGCATTCCCTGGGCAGTGAACAATTAAGCAATTTAAACCAATTTTGAAACATTAAAACTATTTCATGCAATGCTGAGATCCAGCAGAACACAGAACAGAACCAAAATAAGCATGAGAGCAATCTGGTTGTCATATAACACTAAAGGAGCTTTTCTTAAGATGTAGCACAGTGCCAGAAAACCTGGCCAGTGGTGATATGTTACAGGCTGACGTAGTCGAAACAAAATAAAAGAATTCCTTGCAGTAGCACCTTAGAGACCAACTCTCTTGTCATTGGTATGAGCTTTCGTGTGCATGCACACTTCTTCAGATATGGCATTAGAGAAATGTGACCAGGAGTGGCAATAGGCGGTAAAACACCCCCAAAACTGGAAGGAAAACATAGTCTTTTGAAAAGATACCCATGCAACGAGAATCACCGTTGCCCATCAGTTCATAGCTCTCTCTATTGGGTGACAAAAGAAGATGTCATCAAGTAGATCTCTCTACCTCCCACACCAGGATCTCCTTATCAGATACCTGAGCAGACTGGGAACTTGTCTTCCACGAAGGAGGACACCTAGGACGGAATGCACAATTAGAAGCAAGCCCCCTGCTTTGTGCCGTGATGCTCCCCAAGCCCTGTGGGCCCCTGGGTCCTTGCAGAAGAGGAAACTGGCAACGTTCTACAGCAGCAAAGGATTGAATCAGCATCTCTGTTGAAAATGATCGGAATTGAACGGACCAGTTGGAGACCTTCATGTCACGAACCACAGAACAGAGCACTTGAGCCTCTGAGATTATTTGCCTGAGATCCCTGAAATAAATAAATAAAAGGCATTCCAATGCGTTAGGTCAAATAATAATAATAATAATAATAATAATAATAATAATAATAATAATAATAAAGCTATCCAGCCACTCAACAACTTTGGCCACAGACTCTGATATGTGTGACTGTCTATGGGAACATATCCTGTAGCTGAGGGGTTCTGGAGCAAGGATGGGATACTTTATTGTGCTGGTGGAGCACATATTGGCAGTGAATAGTGTGGGATGGAACACTGGGGCAGACAAGTCACAACAGTTCCTAGAGTGTCCACTAAGAGGAACTCACCTGGAGGGACACCTGACTAAGTTCAGTTCCTGTTCCTCCAAACATGCAGATGAGATGGATTAGCTGGCAGACAAAAGCCCCTAGCCAACAGCCATTCTCTCTCTTAGCCATTTCTCCTTCAATGGGAACACATCTCCAGAGAATCTCCAGTTAGGATGGTTCTCCCTCTCAGCCTGCTGCCAAGAGAGAGACCAGATGGGGCCTCACTTTACTGAGAAGACTCCAGATGTACATATTTGTAACTTTTCTACGTAAGCCTGCCTTTCTGAGATTACGCTGTTAACTCAGGATGTCATGTGAGTAAACTCTATCTTATTTTAATACCATTGTGTCGTGTATTTCTTTTAAGAGGGAAAAAGGGGATTTGCCAGGAAGTATAATATTGAAGTATAATGTTATAGAGGTTCTAACAAACCAACGCTCATGCTTTGCTGCGCACAAAGGGGGAATGTCACTCTGCTGATATTGGAAGCTTGCTAACACAAGCTTGGATAGGATCTATCTAATAATATATCCTAATCCACATTCCTAACATTCCCACAAATAGGTGAATGGGGACTGCATTCTGGTGGACATGGGTGGAGCCAGTCCTGAGTGGGACCTTCCCTTCCCTCTCTGATTCCCCCAGGATCCTCACCACCGTAGTACTTTCTACTCGCCACCCCCAGTACTCCAAGCAGCTCTTTAGCAGACAGTGGGAAATGTAATTTAGTTGAAGCTGAAGCTCTGGTATCTGAACTAAATACCCTGGTTGGAGGAGAAGAAACAAATGTGTCAGATGTGATGAGACTGAAGGCAACCATACCTGGAAGGTGGATTTCAATCAAAAGGATTCGTAGCTCCTGTCAGTCACAAGGGCTGAAATTTCACATCCCTATACCCTTCTGTGGCTGAAGATCTGTCAGGCTCAGGTAGGTTAAGCTCCAGCCTCAGACCATGATGTTGAAGATCAGGGAGTTTTAGGTGGGAGATTCTGCTTGCATGCCAGTTCAACTTTTTTCAGTTCTTCGCTTTTAAGTAATGGCCTTAGAGCAGGGGGTCAGCAACCTTTTTCAGCCATTGGGACGGTCCACTGTCCCTCAGAACCATGTGGTGGGCCAGTGTGTGTGTGTGTGTGTGTGTGTGTGTGTGTGTGTGTGTGTGTGTGTGTGTATTGGGGGGTGAACGAATTCCTATGTCCCACAAATACCCCAGAGATGCATTTTCAATAAAAGCACACATTCTACTCATGTAAAAACACCAGGCAGGCCCCACAAGTACCCCAGAGATGTATTTTAAATAAAAGAACACATTCTACTCTTGTAAAAACACGCTGATTCCCGGACCGTCCGCGGGCCAGATTTAGAAGGCGATTGGGCCGCATCTGGCCCCCGGGCCTTAGGTTGCCTAGCTCTGCATTAGAGAATGGGTTGTTGTTGTTTTTTGTTTTGCAAGTTGGACTTGCAGAGACACTGCAAGTTGGACTTGCAGACACACTGCATCATGGGCTACATACTTTCACAGACACAGAAACCTGGCATTCTCATGCATGTGTGCTTTATTTGCAAAATTGGCATGGGGGAATAGGACAATGAAAAATGAGATAGTGTGATGCAAAGAATTTGAAATATTGTGAGGGTACAGTTTTCATGAGCATGCACAAAACCTACCTATATATGCACGACTACCGGTAATGAACAAATTCCTTAAAATTATATCCAATGTTAGGTAAAGGTAAAGGGACCCCTGACCATTAGGTCCAGTCGCAGATGCCTCTGGGGTTGCGGCGCTCATCTCGCTTTATTGGCTGAGGGAGCCAGCGTACAGCTTCCGGGTCATGTGGCCAGCATGACTAAGCCGCTTCTGAGTAGCCATCAGAATTTAGAAATGATGGAAATTCAATATTCAAACTTGTTCAAGTCCCTCCCTTGTTGCTGCTTTGCAGGCCCACTCAGTCGTTTTAAGTTTTTGGCTTCTGTTTATGTCATATTCATTCTTAATGCGCTGTATATGGCCTTTTTTTTATCATGCATGCTGCCTGGATATTATACATTGCAGGAAGTAGATGAATATGTTCTAAATTAATAAGACTGCAAAATACTGTTGGAAGAGGGTTTCATCAGCCTGCATCAAGTGGGCAGAGTTTGAGGTTCCATGAAAATGGTAGTGGCATTATTGAAAATGCCATAAAATATAAAGTCAGACTTGGACGGGCTCGAGGGTTTTTCTCTAGCTCCCCATCCTGTTTCCACTAGCGGTCAGCAAAATGCTTTGAGGACCCAACAAGTGAAGGCAATGGCTTCATTGGCTGCTTCTCAGCAGCTCCTATTCAAAAGTGCTCTGCCTCTGAAGCTGGTTGTTCCTTTTAGCTGCCATGCTGAAGAGCTACTGAAGGATATGATATGATACATGTTCTTTACTCATGGTTGTACACCATGCTTTACAATAAACATAAAGAGTAAATGTCAACATTTTATATTTGGCATATTGCCTCATCATGCTTTGAGTAGCATCTTCTACTTTGTTCAATGTGTGAGAGAAAAATGGTTACTGTGTGCACGCGCACAGGCACACACATACTTTTGCAAACCAGTTTGGAAAGGCAAATAGTTATCTACAAAGTTTTTAAAATAAATATATGCAATGTATACTTGAAATATTGGCCTTCTATAAGCCCTTCGCCATCCCTCCTAAACTGCTACCCCTGGGTGGAAGGAAGAGTGGGATAGAAATCTATTATTAAATTGCTTCACTGTATTCTTTTTGGTGCCAGCTAGAAATATTTTTGTTTAGAAAAGCCCGCCCAGACCCGTAGAATGCGGATGTGTGCTTTAGTCTGTTTCTGGTTTATTGCTGATTTTATCTTTCGGATGTTTAAAGAGCTGCTGTTATGGTTTTCACTGACAATTTCATTGTCTGCATGAGATTGTAAACCGCTTGGAGTTTTCTTCTTTTTACAATCAAGTGTTGTTTCAATTGTATGAAATGAATAAATAATAAAATATAAACCAGGAGCTCTTTGTGGAACAGCAAGTGAACTTTCAGCAAAGGCACCAAAACATTTTTTTAATACCCAGAGAAAGGAAAAAGAACTATATACACCCACGCAGAGAGAAAGAACCACTAGTGTTTACCTAGGAAGCACTAGCCCCGTTGGTCACTACAGTATAAGAAAAACTGTTTAAAAAGAATTGGTACCCGAGTTTGATTCTCCTCTGCTTTCCTCCCTAATCGATTGTAAGCCACCCTTTTCGGCTAAAGAGTAGGGGGTCAAATAAATAAATAAGGCAGACGCACACAAAATTCACAAACGCCCGCCCCGAGGAGCTTACAATCTCATTCCAAAACAGGGGCGAGAGGAAACAAGGAGAAAAAGCTGGCGAGGAGCACTAAGGCGAAAGAAAGAAAGAAAGAAAGAAAGAAAGAAAGAAAGAAAGAAAGAAAGAAAGAAAGAAAGAAAGAAAGAAAGAAAGAAAGAAAGAAAGAAAGAAAGAAAGAAAGAAAGAAAGAAAGAAAGAAAGAAAGAAAGAAAGAAAGAAAGAAAGAAAGAAAGAAAACTTCCCCTCCTTGGTGGCTCACGGAAGCTCGTCTCCCCCGTCTGCTTCTCCACGTGGTTCCTTTTCCTGTTCCGTCTCCGCCGCAGTTCTCGGTTTCTCTCCGCCGCCTCCTCGCCTCCTGCCGGCTCTTCCCAAGGCGACGGTTGCGCGAAGTCTCGGCAGCGGCCCGCGCGCAGGTTGCGCGACGGCGCACACAGCTTTCCTTGGCTTAGGCGGAGCTGCGGCTGCAGCAGAGACACCTGTGCCGCAGGAACCTACGGCCGCCTTGGTCCGGGACGCCCGCGCCCGCGCAAGTAAACGCAGCCTAATTAAAATAATACTAATAATTACACACACACACACACACACACAGGCATAATGCAGCCCCGCAGGAACAAGGCGGCAGAACAAATAAAGACAACTGCAGCTGGCACAGCAAATTGGGGGGGGGTGCTCCCTCCCCTCCTCCCTCTCCCCCACCTCTCCAAAGACACACAACCCAGCTTGGTTGGGGTGGGAGAGAGACGGGAGCGGCGAGTGCATCTCCAAAGTCGCCTCGGAAAAAGAGCCGGGATCGTCTGCTGGGAGACAAAATGGAAATCATTTGGTTAATTAAGGCTGGATCTATAAACATCGCTGGCTGGAGAGGACGGATAGATGGATCTAGATAGATGAAAATAGATAGATATATCTGGAGTTCTGGTGCGTCTTTAACGCTGTGAAAATAATTATTATTTACTTTGGAGCATGCGGCGAAATACCGCGGCTTAGAAACAGAATACCGATTCACGTTGGGACAAAAAGGCAATTTATAATAATAGTAGACCAGAAACTTATATTTAAACTCTAGTCCTTTCGAATTCCCAGCCTTTGGATTAATATTTATTTCTTCGCCATTTCTTTATGGTCCATGCGAAGTCAGATACTAAAGTATGATTATTTAAATATGAGATGAAGAGAAGATGCGTTGTTTTGAACTCTCGCGCTAAAATCAAGGGATGGTGAGAAAGTGCCTAACGAGCGGGATCATGACCTCAAATTTGAATACATTTTAGCTAAGGAGATAGATGGATAAATAGATAAAACTATATTAAAAACTCTCTCTGAAATATTAAGGTGGGTCGAAGACAGAAAGTGTGTGTGTGTGTGTGTGTGTGTGTGTGTGTGTGTGTGTACATACATACACACACACACACATTTATTTTCTCTCTGCCTCTCTCAGATTTCCTGGTTGTGAACTACAGGCTATCCAGGCTTGGCAAGAAAGGATCGGGGTGGGCAGAGGAAAGGGGGGGAATTAAAATCCTGTTACTGTTATAAAAATATTTCCCAATATAGAAACTCCGCAGGCGCCCACCTCCCCGCGCAGTGTCTCTCTCTCTGTTGGAAGAAACTTCTCCCAACACCGCCGCCCCCAGCTTGGTTCGAGCTCCTCGAGGTGGGCGTCGTCTGGAGCGCAGTAATCGGACCCCTTGAAGTTTTGCAGAAAAGGCCTTGTTTGGCTTGAAAGACACCCGCGCGCGGAATTAAAAAACGGGTGTGGGTGATAGCGGCGATGTCCGCCTGGCCGCCTGGGATTGTTTGACACACGGCTTGTGTTGTTTCCAAGGGTGAGTGTGCGGGGGTGGGGCAGCCAGCCCCTTTCTTGGGGATGGGGAAGAGAAAGAAAGTGTTAAGTAATAATGCGCGTTTAACAAGCCTCATAAATCCGAGCGTGATGAGAAGCGCCCTCCGCTCAGCTCGGGCGCGGACGCAAAAAGAAGCCACCGTCCCCCTCTCCCTCCCTCTGCCTCCTCCAGCTCCAGCAGTGGCGGGGGGGGGGAAGCCATTTTTTTAAAAAAAATGGAAGCTAAACCCGGCCCGATCCACCGCCCCAGTGAAGTTGGGCGCTCGGATTCTTCGAGCAGATTCGGGCACGATTCTGCTCAATAGACCCACATTTGGAAAGCCCCGCTGAGACCGGTGGGAGAGAGAGGCGATGTACCTTATTTCTTCTCGGGGAAGAGCGGAAGGTTAAGCGCTTTTTTGGAGAGTAAGGCCATAGCCTTTTCTCCACACTTACTTGCGGGCAGCAAGTGCTAGTAAATTGCCTGTTGTTCTGCGTAGACACACGCGCAGGATGGAGACTTTTGGCGGATCAGTCATTATGTATCCCTTCCTATTATTATTATTATTATTATTATTATTATTATTATTATTATCATGATGATGATGATGATGATGATGATGATGACAGCAGCATCCTTAAGGGATATTTAAATCTAACCACAAATCCCACACCAGAACTCTGATCCAAAGAGATGCCACTCTTAATGACGCTTCCTTAGAAGCACCACACAGCCTCATAGCTGTCAAGTTTTCCCTTTTTTTTAAAGGGAAATTCCCTTATGCTGAATAGGCTTCCTCGCGAGAAAAGGGAAAACGTCACAGCTATGCACAGCCCTATTGAATAGACTCAATTTCCAACAAAACTGGAGCACCAGCCAGTCTCTGTGCTGTTCCCTGTAGTGCCCAAATTTGGGGCATGATCCAGAGTGAATTGAGGCCACTTCGACTGAACTTTGGAAGGATTTCTGTGGAAGGAGATGATCCTGAACGTTCATTGGATCAGGCTTCTGCTGCTAAACTTAAACCCCGATTTTCGGGGGTGGGGAAAGAGAGAATTAGCTTCTGCATTTGTAAAAATGAAATAAAAAGTTGCAGGTGTACTAAGGTGAATGTAAAAACGTAATAAGTATATGTGCACACACCTAGCCTCCCATACCATACAAAAATGACTGGAATTTTAAGGACACTTTGCAAATGGTGTGTGTGTGTGTGTGTGTGTGTGTGTCTTTCTTTAACAAATTAGGCTTTTCTAGACTCAAGAGACTTTCTGGAGGGGTGGGGCGAATTTCGCAAAATCGTCACCTCCATGGAATAATAATAATAATAATAATAATAATAATAATAATAATAATAACCAGGAGGAAAATATATCTAGAAAAAAATACCGCGCGTGGGGTCCCCAGGCCCCAAAGCGTAAAGTCAATACTGGCTCCCATTGGTTTCAGCAGTGGGGAGAAGGCGCATGGGCTTAGCTCTTCTACTGAAACCAAGAATGACTTCCATTAGGCTGGATGGTGCTTTAGGTTTTCGCGAGCCAGACTTAGTTCCAGCCTGGATGTGCTCAGCCCACAAATTACCCGCGTGTTGCCTGGCGTGAACATAGGGCGGAGGGGGGGATTGGGAATGGCTAAGCAGGCGCGCTTCCTTTTCCTCTCCTATCCCAGTCCCTGCTGAGGATGGTGTCCTTTTCGCCATCGCTCGCTGCCACACACACCCTCATCGCCACCCGCCTTTGCAAGCTTTCACACACACCCCTCCCTTTTCCAGCGGTTTATCACTGCCACCTCCAGCCCTGCACGCCGGCAGCAGGTTATCACAACTGCCAGCTCAATCTTGGCTGGCGTCTTCCGCAGTCCTCGGCGAGCAGGGCTCCCTGCGGTGGAGCAGCCGCTCTGGAAAACATCTGGAGAAGATCAGAATCGCCGCGTGGATTTTATTTTATTTTTTAATTTAGCAAAATGGGTGTTATAAAACAATCCTTTGCGCACATCAGTCCCGCTAGACACCTTCCAGTCATTCCTAGGACTTCCCTGCTTAGGTAAAATTCGACCAAGCAGCGACCCCTAGGCCTGGATTTACATGGTTTATCGAACCCTTGCCGGAAATACATTTGTTAATTCGTTTTGTTTTAGTTATTTGTTGGTGGCAAGCTGTCTGAACCCGGGGGGGGGGGGGTTTGAACCAAATAATTGGACAGGTCCCTTAAGTCCACAGCAGAACCATCCTTTCTTTCAGTGCGTCATGGCTACCTCTCCATTCTCAGAATTCGAGATTTCTTAATTTGAGGGAGATGCCTGGGCAGTGGCTTTGAGAGAAGCTCCGCTGATAAGCTGCAAAGAAATCCCCATTCATTTTGATGGGGGAACACAGATAGAAGCGGGCGCTCGCCAAGAGAGCGAATCCCGCTGGACTTAGCACCGAGCCTCGTTTCCCAATCTGCGCGCCCTCGTTTCCCAATTCGGCGCGCCCCTTGGCCTGGATCAAGCCCCTTACTCGCTTGCCGCCTCCTCGTCACCCCTCTCATCCATTACCCGGGGAGAATTTTGCGGGTGAGAGAAATATAGTCCCCTCCCTACCTCTCTCGAACCTTGAAACTTCCTTTTATTTTCTCGACCCCCCCCCCATCCAGGTGTGTCGCCCTCGCTACAGTCCGGATTTATACTAGCACGTCACGGGAGCGTGGCCAAGTTGTCCCCCGGGCATCGGGCCATCTCTGCAGTAGGGGAGTGTGCCTGTGTGCGCGGAGTTTGGGGGGGGGGTTAGTAATCGATTTGTATGTCCAAACTGGATTCACTCCGCATCAAGAGCTAAAAATCTTCGGTTGGCAAATCCAGGGCACCTTAATGTCACGCTTATAGCGGCTTCGGATGCTTCTTGGAACTTTTTAAAAAGCTCCATTGAATTTAATGGGAGTTCAGCATATGCGTCCATCTCCCCATTGGAGTGCTTCGTCTGCGTTGGGAATTTGCTAATTCTCTCGGTAACAACAACAACAACAACAACAACAACAACAACAACAACAACAACAACAACAACAACAACAACAACAACAACAACAACAACAACAACAACAACAACAACAAACAAGAACATTCCAGCCACGTGGAGCAAATCCACTAAAAGGAGCGAGACCGGGAAGAGTTTCGCGGTGGCTGCCTCCAGACTTTTCTTTCTTTCTCCCAATGGATTCTGACAGTTGAGGGATCAGGGTCCCTTGATGAAGGAGGTGGGGCGGGGGGGAGGTTTCAGAAACATTCGTAAGGGGGGAAAGGTCGTGAGAATGGAGGACAGCAGGACTAAGAAAATGCGCTGCGTTTGGTTTTGTTCTTGAGAGCGTCAAGAAGCGCCCGTGTCACAGCAAACAGTATCTTGCTTTCTGACAAATATACCCGTATGATCCACGTGTGTTGCATTCACACTTTGCATTGTTAGGTGTACAATGTAAACTGGCTGAGGGGCGGGGTTAGGTAACGTCTGAACAGGACCTGAAAGGCCAAGAATTGCCCACAAAAGAATGGCTGGTGTTTGGAATACATATAGGATGGCAAAAGAGGGTGGTAAGGAAGAAAAAGATCAGCATCTGAAATACCGGTATTAATAAAATTACCCAAGAAGACAAAACAATTGTCAATATCCCAGTATATTGTTAACACTTTTTGTTTGTTTGTTTGTTTGTTTGGGGAGGGTAATGAAACCAGTTTCATCACCTGAAATAAATCTGACAGTGCAGAGAAGGCTGTTCTGTGTTATCATTTTATATTTTGAATTTATAATCGGCGTGCTTTTATGGATGTAAGCCGCCTTGGGAGCCCCTCATAGGTCTGAAAGGCGGAGCATAAAGTCACAAATAAATCATGGATGCAGCGTTCGTTGAGATTCACGGCATTTAAAATCTAAGAGAAATGAGTGAGCATGCTTTCTTGCTACTTCCTGATGGCTGGAAAACCGACGCACAAAAGAATTGCAAGTCTGGAGAACTGAACGGGAATTACGTCCCAGCAAACTTGGGCCGTAGCTCTTCCTATGGTACTTGATGGGCTGGGGTGGTTATTGTGCTTTTTGAACAACTAGACGTTGGTTAGACGATCTGCCGGCGAAGCGTGGACGGCGCCTCGCGGGGTCTCCTTTCACCCTAACCTGGGAGGCGCAAGCAAGCCTCTCCAAGCGCAGCGGGCGCGGCCAGCCATGCCGGTTAGGCTCCAACCGTCGGAGAAAGATCGGCAAGAAGACCTGGAGGAACCGTCCTAGAAGGCACGCCTGGCGACCGCCAGAGAAAGGGGGATCAGGGGAGCCTTCAAACCGGAGCTTAGCCGTAGCAACTAGCAAGTTCTCGCCGTGGCCGGACAAGCGGCAGCAGCGCGACGTGAGACGAAGGAAGTGGCCTGACCTGCTCATCCGAAATCAGCATCTCAGGGTGTGTTTCAAAACTCAGTTGTATTTTCAGAGATATTGTTTTGTAATCCCCAAAGGATCGTCTAGATATGGGCGCACTTCCCTGCGCTCCTTTACAACGACCCACAGCAAAAGCCAGGACAAGAATTGCCTTATAACCCCCCCACACACACACACACTTAAAACAAAAACAAAAAAAGAGTGGGGTCTACTAACAGAATCTTCCACTCACCCCCCTCTCTTGGGAAGATGAAAAGGACTTTAAGAAGTTTTATTTGATGAGAAATCTAAAGGGAGACCTTAACTGTCTTAGGGAATGTGCATATATTGTGAATATTTCTTAATATGCGTCTATTTGTGAAGCCTTAGCTGACACAAAGGGATGGTGGAGAGAGATCTGGAGTAGTTTCGTTCCGAGCGTGTGTGGTGTTTGTGCAGGTTCCGCTAATTAAAGAACACACAAATACACACACACACACACACACACACACACGGGAAAATTACTGGGAAGTTGTAAGCAGTCTCGGTCCATCTTCTACAAAATAGAGGATAAAGGAAAGAAAGGGGGGGGGGAGTCCCATTCGCTGGCTGGGCCACTCGCTCTCCAAATAGTCCCCGAGCTGAGGAGGATCCCGTGCTAATGGTGGGAAAAGACCAATCCCCTTGATTTTCTTTTCTTTTTTTTATGAAGGGGGCACACCAAGGCTGCAAAACAGCAAAACCCCAATGTTGGACAGCTGTAAAATCGTGTAGACAGGTTGTCATACAGCAGCGGGGGTTTTTTTCCCTGAAAGTAGCCCATTGCTAAACATTAAATACACACACACACACACAAAACAGACGTACACACACACACACACACACATATCAAGGCAAAGTGGCCCGGGCAAGATTGCTTAACCACGTGCTCCTCCGAAGGGGGGGTTAGGACGGGACGGGGGTGGGCGGGGCTTGGCGCTCAAGTGGGTGCCAATCAAAGCATCAACTTCAAATTGTATCTGAAAGATCAGCCGAGGACCTTAGGGCAGGCGCATCAGTCGGAGCTCAATTGTTGATCAGATCACATCTAAGGGATTTAGGAGCACAGGCGAGCCGAGAGTTGAGGGAAGACGCCCCACCGAGTCCATCCACACGCGCTGCCGCTGTCTCCTCCTCCTCCTCCTTCCTCCTCCTCCTCCTCTTCCACATGCAGATGACAAGATCCGTCTGAGAGAGCGAGCGAGAAGGCGAGAAAAGAAAGCAGAGCCCGGAAAGAAAAAAATACCCAGACGGGGGCTCTTCTCTCCGCCCAGCAGCTGGAGAAGTAGAGACAGGCAGCCAGGCAGGCAGCGGAGCGCAGTCGGCAGCTAGCCAGCCAGCCATCCCGGGCTCTCCCTCGCAGTCCCAGACCCGGCTTGTCCGCCCGCCGAGCGCCGCTGCCCCGTCCGCTTCGACTTCTGGCTCCGTGTCGCCCCGTCGGCGGTGCGTCTCGCTCCTCCTCGCCTGCACGCCCGGGATGTCCTTCCCGCAGCTGGGCTACCCGCAGTACCTGAGCGCCAGCCAGGCCGTGTACGGCGGCAGCGACCGGCCCGGGGTGCTGGCGGCCGCCGCCGCCGCAGCTGCCGCCGCCGCCGCTGCTTCTGGCCGTCCAGGGGGCGCGGAGCTCAGCAGCGGCTCCACCGCCGCCGTCACCTCGGTGCTGGGTATGTACGCCGCGGCCGCCGCGGCCGGGCCTTACAGCGCGCCCAACTACAGCGCCTTCCTGCCCTACACCGCAGACCTCAGCCTCTTCTCGCAGATGGTGAGTTCCCATCCGACGGGGCGGGCCGCGGGAGGGAAAGGGCGCCCGGCGGAAAACTCTTCCCCCAAGGCCCTCGGCTCCTTGGTGCAGGATTAGGAAGGCCGGAGGGGCTGCCTCGTGGCCCGCTGGAGCGCAACGCGCCGGGAGCTTTTCTTCCGAGGGCTCCCAGGGCGAAGGGTTGCCTCGACACCCCCTCGCAGGCTTTTCTCGTCTCGCTAGCCTCCTTAGGGGACGCAGCGAGCTCCCCACCACCACCACCATCACCACCTCCCGTCCCTTATTATTTGCTTCCAACCCCATCCAGAGACGAAATAAGCCCACGGCTCCACCGGTGACTCCGACCGCCGGTTATTTCTCTCGCGCGCTCCTTCTTCAGTTGCAGCCTCGGGCTGGAGGCTCCTTCGCCTC
The DNA here is from genome assembly GCF_963506605.1 of Zootoca vivipara. Classification (NCBI taxonomy): domain Eukaryota; kingdom Metazoa; phylum Chordata; class Lepidosauria; order Squamata; family Lacertidae; genus Zootoca; species Zootoca vivipara. The sequence goes on from NC_083283.1 coordinate 79,855,146, forward strand.
GCCGACCCGCCGCCGGAGCCGCTTGCCGCGGGAAGTTTCCAAGGTTTTAATTGATTTGCAGCAATTAAAGCGCGGTTAAGAGAGGAGGCGCGGAACAGCGGCGAGCCCACCCCCCCCCCCAAAAAAATCTCCAAACAAAACAGGCGCGGGTTTGCCCTCCCTTCTTGGTCCCAGATTTCTTTTTTTAGCGGGCTGGGAACGGTTCGCCGGATGATTTTTCTTTTGATCCAACGAACTTGACTGGAAAAGCGGAGTTGTTTTTTTGAACTCCCCCCCCCCTCACCTCCCCCGCAATATTTATCCATGATTGCAAATCCCTCCGGATTCTCTCCGCTTTCAGAATGGCATATTGATGAACTATGGAAATTATTCTTGGGATATTGTTTTAAATTCAACAAGCAGGGTATATTAGTATTGCTGTCGTTTCTGTTTTGTGGTGAAAATATTTTAAGGGCGTTTTAGGCAGACTTTGCTAACTTATTTGTTTTGTTTTACATATTTTACGTATTATTTCTGTTCCGAATGTAAATGCTAACAGAGAATCAGTAACGATTTTCCAAGAAGTAATTTCAGCAGAATTCCCAGGAGGGGTTTTGCTATCATAGCAGCAACAATAACAAACAAATACCTTATCAAAATTAAAGAAGGGCAAGAAGCTCGTCCTAATATGGTTTTGTTTTTTAAACCATGCTTGCGCTTTACATAGGGTTGCGCTTCTTTGTGGTTTGTGCAGATTGTGGCAAGATTATTCAGAATAAGTAAATTTATTTGGTAAGGATATGCCCTTCTTCCCTACAAAATAAATATGTTGGGGTTGGTTGTAGTTTTTTGTTTCTTTATCCGTTTTTTTAATAAAAAATAGGAATTATTTTTTGCCAGTTGAAATTATAAAAATAAATCATATGCTAAGGTATATGAAATGATTGGAATAATATAGGAAAACGAGAGACTGAAAATGAGCTCTCTCCATTCTCACTTATTCTGTGCCAGTAAATGAAGAGTAGAAGCAGTAATGATTTTCAAGTAGCTACTTCAAAAGAATTCCCAGCAGGGGAATACAAAATTTATCATTTCAGCCACAAGAACAAAAATCGCTCAATGAGATAAAGGGAGTGTAACAAGCATGCCCGGTTAGAGTTATTATTAAATATTACATTTTGCCCTTTCCAGATGGTATATATATACATTTTTTCTCTTACATTTTCTCTTGTGTGCTTGCTCCAAATAAATCCAGTTCTTAGCAAAAGTGTGTCAGGCGTTTTCACTCAACTGGCTTTTTGTACACACACATTTAAAGCAAGCAAACAAAACCTTGCAGGTCACCAAATAAAATTAAATCTATCTTAAAATAGGACAGATTAAATGACTGGCCACCAATAAGATGAAAAGCAGAAAATTCTTTTGACCTATGAGGAATGCTACTCTTAGGTCGTTTTACAACCTTTGCTCCCATCAGCAGTTCCTAGAAAGCAGAGCTCAGTTCTGAAAAGGTGCCTAGACTTTGAGGAAGTTTGAGGAATGGAGTCATAAAAGGGTGTGTGTGTGCAATTTGCAGTAATAATGAGGCCTAATGAGGTTGTTAGAAAGATAAAATGTTATTTACCAAAACACCTGATGGGCTAATTTGACTTCACTGTGTTTTACTGCTGATGATAAAAAGTATATTGATTGAAAATAAATCACCTCTGCTAAAGGCTTGCAAAAAGGAGGGGAAAAGGTGTTTTGTCCTTTGAGGATGGAAGGATTATTGAGGAAGGCAGGGATACACATATCCCAAATAGAAAGCTCTCTCTCTCTCTCTCTCTCTCTCTCTCTCTCTCTCTCTCTCTCTCTCTCTCTCTCTCTCTCTCTCTCTCTCTCTCTCTACCAAAAGCACCATGAGACTCTCAACTATATGGACAAAAGCCATTTAGCATTTTAAAGTCCCACTGATTCCAATGGGAGAGAAGGAAGTGTGGGATGCCTCTTCCCTCCTGAAATAAGTGATCTTTAATGTGCTTAACTCTGGCTTGGCTTGGCTTGTGCCTTGTCGCTGCCTGTACGTGTTTAAGAAGGGATTCAGAGCGCAACCCCTCTCTCCTTCCCATCATTTCTCTTTTGTGAAGCCCCTCTTTAAAATGCTGCTGGAGCTGAGCAGGAATCTGCCCTGCTGTCTGTTGCACCAGACATGCCCCAGAAGCCTGTGATGCACTGATATTATCTTTCTCGATGTGGGTCAGTGCTTCTTTAAGGGTGCCTGCTTATTTTTAACAGCACAATAAATATTGGCTCTTGGGTGCAGGCTTGGAAAATGAGGCTGGATCAGGGAGTGGGGGCACTTTTTATTATTATTCTTTTAGGTTGGTGCAAAGAGACCCTCTCTCCCTCCCTACCCACCCTCTGGAAAACCATTTGGGAAAGCTCCCGATTTAAAACAAAAAAAAGCAGGGCTTGTGCAATGAGAGGACCTGATCAGTTGCCTCACTCTGTTTCTTTTTTTTTTGCTTCTCTGAATGTGTTGCAGGGCTCCCAGTATGAACTGAAGGACAACCCTGGGGTCCATCCTGCAACTTTTGCTGCTCATACCACCCCTGGCTATTATCCATATGGGCAGTTCCAGTATGGGGACCCAGGGAGGCCTAAGAACGCAACCCGGGAGAGCACCAGCACCTTAAAGGCCTGGCTGAATGAGCACCGCAAGAACCCCTACCCCACCAAAGGCGAGAAGATCATGCTGGCCATCATCACCAAGATGACCCTCACGCAGGTCTCCACCTGGTTTGCCAACGCCAGGAGGAGGCTCAAGAAGGAGAACAAGGTCACTTGGGGATCGCGGAGCAAGGACCAAGATGACGGGAACCTCTTTGGGAGCGACAACGAGGGGGACCCTGAGAAGAATGAAGATGATGAAGAGATTGACCTGGAGAGTATTGACATAGACAAGATTGACGAGAACGACGGGGAACAGAGCAATGAGGAGGAGGAAGAGAAGGTAGAGCTTCTACGACAAAGCAGTGAGGAAGAGCATTTGGAGAAGGAGAAGGCCTTGGCGCTGTCAGGGCCCGAAGGACTTAAACCCAAAGAGGCCCTGTCCCTGGTGAAGGAGGCCTCGGACAATCCCACCCGAATCCTGAGCCCCAGTAGGCAAAACACTCTACAAGGCCCACTTCACAACAAGCCCAAGATCTGGTCTTTGGCAGAGACGGCCACCAGCCCAGATGGGGCCCTCAGCAAGCCAACTCCTCCTTCACCTCCTGCCCAGGTTAACCACACCTCTTCCCAGCTCCAGCACCCGGCTTTCCTCCCCAGCCATGGACTGTACACCTGCCAGATTGGCAAATTTCACAACTGGACAAATGGGGCATTTCTCACCCAGAGTTCCTTGTTAAACGTGAGGTCCTTTTTGGGAGTTAATCACCACCACGCTGCCCACCACAACCACCACCTTCAGGTCCAGCAGCAGCCCCCCTCGGTGTTAACAGCTCTTAGTACTGAAAAGTCTTCAGAGAGGACAAGCCCTAAACACATAGGTAATGTGAACAATGGAGGGAGAAGGGTACTTGGCGGGCGGGCTGTTTGTTGTGTACTTGAAGGTAAGTCCCACAGAGTTGGGACTTAACTCGGTCAGCCTGATCCAGAATGGGGGGGGATGTGTCCCATAAAGCCTTTTGTGAGGCCTTGACTGGAGCTATAGCTTATTGATGATCAGGTAGCTTCTGAAACCCTCCTGGTGATGGAGACAGTCCCTAGTATATAAAATATAAGACTCTTCCAAGAAGACTCTTGATACTTTGAGCTACTGATAGTTTTGCAACAGTTTTCCTGTTTCCTTATTTATTTTGACTTCTGTAAAGAGGATGGCAGGGCAGACACACCAGTCCAGCCGATGCATGTTGACCCAGGAGTAAGACTCCGTGAGTTCAGTGGGACTTCAGTGGGAGAAACAAAACAATCATGAAATTCCTTAGGATCCCAACCTATCTTTCCCCCTCATTTAATTCAACTTTTATCAATAGTGGGTGGTACGAAGTAAAACAAAGAAGAACTAATAACTTAACATTTATGTTACACTTTTTGATTGTGCAAAGTTCATTTTCTTAACAATCCGTACAACATCCCTGTAAGGTAGGTCCGGGCTCTAGTGCTGATGGGGAGCAGGGGAAGCTGACTTGGGCACTGTTTTGCCCTAAGGCCACCTTGAGTTCATGGCAGAGGCGAGATTTGAACCGGGGGCTTTCTGGTTCACAGCTCAGTCACTCAGCCACAGCACTACACCATGAGGTGAGGGGAGAGAAGGAAGGACATGACATGAAACTTGCAGATATGGTGGAGTAATTTTATTGCATGTTTGTCTCTCTGTATAAGCAAACTTTGCTAAGACATTTCCTCCCCCCCTTTCTTCTTTTCTTTCCTCATCAGAAAGAGAAAACGTACCAAGAACTGACTCTCCACCTCAGCAGTTAAAATCTCCTTCCCGCAGCCTGTCCGGGACAAGTGAGTTCTTGTTCACTGAAATTTACTTAAAGGAAAGAAAGTGCTTGGATAATGCAGACTAATCCAAGCACACCCTCATTATCATAAATCAAACCAACAATCAAGCAATTTTGTAAAGCTTTTCAAAGTGGCATAAACTTACAGACCATATACTTTAGCTTGAAAGTTTGGGGCGTGCTTTTTTAAAAAGAAACTGAGTCCCCCACCCCACCCGCCGCCCCCTATGTCACGTTGCATTTCTATTGTGTAAAAATATATATTCCTAGTCTGTTCCCTAATGCAGATGGGCGAAGCGTAGCTGAGCTTTCACTGATAGATGGTTCTGTCTTTTCTTTCCAACAGCTCTTTGACTCAGCAAGAGGGAACATCGTGAATTTTAACAGCTCTCCCTTCTGCTTGATTAAATGGGGTGTTCTCCCCCCCTTTTTTTTGGTGGAAAAGAAAATTTCACAGACTGGTCTAAAGGACAAAACAAAAAAAAGTGGAAATTATCTAAATGACTCCCACCAATCTCATTTTTGCAATAAGGTGGTATCAATCCATTTCAAATATATATATACCCCAACTCCTCAAACTGGACTTTCCCCTTTTCCTTTATTCCATTTTCAGAGCGTGTAATTCTAACCACGATTGGATTATTGGCTTTGGTAAAGATTTCTCATGTGTTTGTGTTATTTTTTTCTGTATAGAAAGTGATTTCGAATTGTAAATAATGCCACAGCAAAACTTGTCTAAATCGTATATTTTTGTCTAATAAACAAAATGAAATTATGACCTCTCCCTGGACAAATGAGTCTTGGTGTTGCTCAAAATGCTTCTTGACAAGGCTTTCGATATTCGTAGGACTGCAAGTATTAATTGATTTAGGTTGATAGGTTAATCAACTAAACCTTTGGCTGATTAATCCTGGGAGAAGTGGCTGGGCCTGATTTGAAATCATTGGGCCTATGAGTGAATTCTTGCTTCTTTTTGAGAGCATTTTGATTCTAGTGTGTTGCTGTGATAGAAAGGAATGAGAAAGAATACGGTAATCTGGAGAGATTTCCTTCCAACATAAAATGATAGCTTTTAATGTATAAAAATGCTAAGTTAGTTCAGAAATAGATTTGTTCTGAAAATTCAGGAACATGCAGATATCTCTGAATTGTTGAATCAATTGTTTAAAAAATAGGGGCCAAAAATTCTTTAAATGCTTATGAAAATTTCCAGTGAATTGCACCTTATTTGCACATTTATTATTATCTTTGCCTTGATCCTGGGAGGAAAATATCCTGTCTCCTATCGAGCTCACGCCAATCTGTATTTTTATATTATGTTTATTATTAACATTATGCACAATGCCCACACCAGTTGGGCTGCCTGCAAATTTCTTGCTATTTTGCTACATGGAAATTAACTCTTCCTCTGATGAGAAATTTGGTTGTTTTCCTTCTCTTAAGGGGAGGATAGGACAGATTGCAGCACAATAGTTTTCAAAAGCAGGCCTGGTGTCCAATTGGTCTCTGTGTTCCCAACTCCACTCGGAAATATTGCAATAGGTACGAAAGGAAGGTGGTTTCTCTCTGGTTGTGAGGTAACTGAGATCCAGCAAATGAGCTGGGGCTGCAAGGATTGAGTTTTTAGCTCCAGCGGGCGGTTGGGATCTCCCCCTCCCCTCTTTTTGTGGAGTTTCGGTCGAGATCCTTGTAGCAAGTGGAGGACAAAAAGAGATTATTATTTTTTAAGTCACCAGCTTGTCCGGCAAGAGAGAGGAGGAGCGCTATGGTCTCCATCCCTCTGCTTCAGGAGGAAAAAGGAGACGAGTGCTTCTCAAAACTCGGCTAATCTCTCCAAGAGCAGCCCTTGAAAAAAGTTGCAATATTTTTCGAGTGGCTTCCACACGCACCTCTCTCTTTCAGCCTCCCCCCTCGGACTTTCCTCCCCTTCCTAAATGAGAATGCTAAATGAGCATTGAGGTGCTAATCAGATACCAGATGGTTGTTGACGGTGGAAAATGGAAAGAAGCAGCTGGGGAAGTCATTAAAAAATCATGCTGGAGACAGCCTATCCGAACTGCGCCATCCTCGGAGCAGGACTTGTCGGAAACCAGGACGAGATTTGAAATCAAATATTAATAAATTCCCCATCAAGGGTGACAATATTGATCTGGTCCCCCCCCCACCTTTTTCTGTCTCTCTCCTTCTCCTCCACTCCCTTTTCTTTAACTGCAATAGCACTGAACGCTTTCTTTCTTTCTTTCTTTCTTTCTTTCTTTCTTTCTTTCTTTCTTTCTTTCTTTCTTTCTTTCTTTCTTTCTTTCTTTCTTTCTTTCTTTCTTTCTTTCTTTCTTTCTTTCTTTCTTTCTTTCTTTCTTTCTCTCTCTCTCTCTCTCTCTCTCTCTCTCTCTCTCTCTCTCTCTCTCTCTTTCTCTTTCTCTTTCTCTCTTTCTCTCTCCCTCCCTCCCTCCCTCTTCTTCTTCCTCCTCCTCCTCCTCCTCTCCCTCCCCCCCCCCAATTTGCCGCGGTTGTGGATTTCTTTATTTTTTTATGGAACAAGCAAGCGGCCGGCTGTTCCATCCTGCGAGGAGCGTTCCGCCCCTACGGGTGAAACCTAGGCAGGGCCAAAAGAACCAGGTTGGTTCCAGTCCTTTGTCAATAGGTCAGGATTTTGGGTGTATGTTCGTGTTCCCAGCTCTTCGACACTTTTAGACCCTATTAAGCGCCCCGCAAATCCTTCTCCTGCGCCTTTGGATGGGAGAAAGTCCCGCTAAGTTCAGTCGGGCTGCTTGCCGAGTAACCGTTTACTCAGAGTAAGTCCGATGGCGTCCTGCATAATGAATTATTCACGGGTTAAGCCGGCCTAGAATCGCAGCTGAAGTGCGGAAGAGGCTCGGGCACCTTTTAAATTATGAAGTGGGGGCGCAAACGCGCAACCCAATGCAGAGGCGTAGCGCGATCCTAAACATATTTACTCAGCAGCAAGCCCCGCTCGGTTCTAGGGGAGACTTGCTCCCAAGGAAGTGGGTAGCTTCCGACTGCAGCTTGTGGTGGGCTTTAAGTTGAACTGTGAGGCGTCCTTACTTGGGCGTAAACACCGCTGGAACCGAATGGATTTGCTTTTTCAGTAATCATGCTTTAGGATCCAGCTCTAAGGTCATCGAAACAGAGGGCATGAGAGGCTTCCTTATTAGGCCAGTCAACCTCGGATTAAGTCGCAATGATCTCCATTTCTAGGCGCCCAAAGAGGATCGCGCCCTAAGTGCGCACACCCAAACCTGACAATGAGTCTCATTGAGCCCAGCGGGATTTTTACCTCTGAACAATATGCTTTGTTGTTGAATTGCTTCTTCTGGAAAGAGATTTTATTTTTTATTTTTGCAAACTTTTAAAACCTCTCTTCTCAAAAATCTCCTGCAAATGGAGGTTGGGGAGGAGGAGGAAAGTTTTCGCATTAGTGCAGCATTAAACATTTGCGAAGCGGTCCGCTTTCAAATCGGATGGGAGACCGAGTGTTGAGATTGCTGCGTTATAGCGGGGTTGGACTAAATGACCCTCGGCCTGGCGATCCTTTCCAACATTACCGTTCTAGGATTCTGTGAAAGGGAAACAAATAACCGCGCAGGGGAGGGGATCGGAAGACTCAACGTCTCCCGGACTTGCGCTCACAGCGGCGAGAAAGCCTAGCGAATGAGCCTATTCCCATCTGGGGCTCGGGGCTGATTTTCAAGGCAGGGCACGGGGAGGGCAAGCGCTCCAAAATCTGGCCACCCCACTAGCTCCGAAAAGTGAACGGCTTATGTTTCCAGGGTCTGGGACAGGGAGCTTGTGCAGGCAGAGAACACGGTGCCACATCAGGAGCTTCGCTTCCCAATTGAAAGCAAAAGCGGCGCGGGGGGGGGGCTTTCGGTGTCCTTGGAGGTGCACGTCTGTGTTTGGGGGTCTTTTTTTAACCGGGGGGGGGGGGTTGCATTGGAAGAAGCGGTCGCGCCGAACTCGCGGTTCCTCCTCTTCTTTGGCAAGGCTCTCAGCGCCCTCTGTAGGCTCGAGGCGGAATGCTTCCCTCCTCAATCCCGAAAAAAACAAACGCGAAAGCAACCTCTCCAGTTATTTAGTTTTCTCTAACCTCTTCCGCGGTGTCGATTGTGGTGGGGCCCGACAACCTTAGTGCAATAATGAGATGCAGAGAAAGCGCTGGTATTTGCAGTCTTGTTTAGAATTAACTCTCAGCCTGGGTGCATTTAACTGCGGCGCTTTGCGCAAATCTGTATTGAATCAATGCAACAGGTCTGTTGCGGGGGGGCTTCCTTCAGCCTGAACTTCGGGAGTTTGCGGGCAGAGGAGCAGGGAGCGTGGTGATCCAAACAGAGCGAGACGCTTCTGAAATTGCCCCATTGATTTGAATGGGGGAAACGCGCCGCCTGATCCTATGAAGGATTGATTTTGTTTTTGTTTTGTTTTTAAGATCGACCACCTCTCCAGCACCTGAACCAATGAGTGTAACAAAAATCCTTCGCTTTCTTGATGGGGTATTTAGAAAGTTCTGTTTTCTAAACGCGGTCAGTGGTAATGCATAACGCAACAGTCATTCCAGCAGTCTTGCAAGGTAGGCCAATATCGGCAGCCCTAATACTGCGCGTGAGAGATCAGTTTGTCTAAAGAATGTTGGGCGACTCTTCATTGAGCAAAATTGCAATCTCCATCCTTGATTTGGGAATCTAGGGAGATGTCATTTTGTCTTAATCCAGCACTTGAGGAACAGTAAACATATATTAATCTGATTATTTCGCTGTTCCGCACGTGCTGGATTTAAAGGAAGAATATTTGTCGTTATCCACCAAACCTTGAGGAATAGTTTTGTCGAAGTAGGTGTAAAATCTATTAAAAACAAAACAATACCCCCCAATACCCTCCATTGAAGCTTGCAGGCTAGAGCCCTAGGCATATTTACTTGGCGAGAAAATCCCATTAAAGTGAGAGATTTTTCAGAATAAACTTGCAGTGGCCCGGGCTCCCAGCCATTGGGTTTATCTAGGTCTCTCCAGACCACATTCTGTCACAATTTCGGCCTGGAAAAACCTGATGCAATGATTCCCCTTTCCATATATACATATGGCAGCAGGCAGGAAAAAAATGCATGGATCTGTGCTGCTAAATGCTGGAAGTTTTCTCTCATTGAGGAAATGGGAACATCGGACTAGATTAACCTGCTTGTTTTTTGGCAACCGTTTGAATTCTTACTCTAGCGAAAAAACAAAACTTCCATTCATCTCCTCCGAGGACGGGCTGCCTACTTCAGCCCTTTCTTTAAAAAGCCATTCACAAGCGCCCCAAACACTTCCTCTTGTAAACCCAGAGGCAGCAGCACAATAAACTTTTTTCCCCTCCACGTTTTAATAAATTCAGTCTCCACCTCGCCTTTTTTGCAGTAACCCTCTCCCATAAACGCCTCTATTCTTTTTATTAGGCATTTCCTTTATTTTTTTTTTTAAATCTCGACTGGCTTGCGTGGCAAAGGGAGAGAATTCTCCCCCATGTACCTAGATCGAGAGTGGCGCTCCGGATGTTGTGAGGATTCGAACCTGCCACATCCTTCACCCCTGGTCAGGCTGGACCTTAGAATCCTACAGGAAACGGGCCGGGACTTTGAACTGGGTTCTTAAGAGTCCGATTCTAAATAGGTTTAATCAACAGCAAATTCGACTGAGTGCCATTCCATGTACTGATCTGCTGTTTAATAGGGCTGGCAAGCTTCCTGCACTGTTGTGCATGGAGCGCTCTCCTCCAAATCTCTGCCTTCCGAACCTTTCCCCTCCCTTGATCCGGAGTTTCTCATGCCAGCTAAAAGGAAACGGCCTAAGAAAATCCGCATCGAAGGAAGTTTGGGGAGGCAACGATTTGGATGAGAGTGTCCTCTGGACCAGGGAGAATTACTGGGTAATAGAGGAAGCTTGCATACTAAACAACAGCATAGATGAGTCCTAATTTTCTTGGGCGCATGTTTAGGGGAAGACTGTAGCTCCGTGGTAGAGCAAGAGCCTTGCAGGCAAAAGTTTCCTGGGTCAAACCTTGGCACGTCCAGGTAGGGCTGGGTAGAACTCTGTTCATGCTGGCACCCTGGGGACCCACTGCCTGTCACTGACAACACTGAGTCCGATCCGCTAAAATGACGTTACTCCGAAATAAGTCTCGGTGCGTGTGGAACAGATAAGCCTGCGTAAAATTGCACGCCATTTATATGGTAATATTAAGGGATTTGTATATTCTCATTCTCATTAGTAGCAGCGGCAGATCTCCGTCCTGCACCGTCAGTTCGTGGTGCTTTGCAGAATACCAAACGCACCAAAGGAAAAGGTCTCTGCTCCCCAGGAACATACAAACCTACATCTAGGCTGTGGGGAGAGAGACGTCCTATAAAACAAACGCGGTGGGGGAAGAGGTACCGAAGCTGCGCCAGATCCTCCGGTTTCCTTTCAAGCAGATGTGCTTAGCAACGGGTGCCAAAAGTCTGAAGCCCAAATGAATCGAGAGGAACTGGGAAACGGGGGAGAGAAAATAGTGTTATGTTAGTACTGTTAAAATTACTTTAAATGAGAGCCCAGTTCTATGACAAACCACTAGAAGAGAGAAAGTCGCGCGCCCGATCTTTGCTGCTCCCCAGGAAAGGAGATTTGGGGCAGGAGGGGGGCGGCGGCGGGAGAAGATCGAGGAGTTTTCCAGATTAAAAAGCGAAATGTCTGTTTAGCGTTTACATTGGCAGACCGAGCAGCTGTTCCCTTTCCCTTATTTATTGCTCTCTGCTGGGAGCACTCAGGCGACTTCGGAAAAGGGGGCCAGGCGTGCCGCGGCCGCCGATCCGAATTAACCCCTTGTCAGTCGGCCCTACAGCTCTGTTTTTCACGTTTGGCCCGGTCTGTGCAGCTTTCGCGGGAGCGAGAGTATTGCGCGAGGCATAGACGCGTCCCTCGCCTCAAGTCACCCCGCTTTCTTCTGCTAGGGGAGGATAGCTCACACCCACACTCGTCTCGGTCTTGCGTTGGTTTCCTCCTAGGCAGTAAATCCTCCCAGTTAAACGGGATTACTCCCAGGTAAATGTCTAGGGGATTGCAGCCTCCTAAACCTGCTCGAAGGACCCTTGGTCGATTTTGTGCGCGCGTTTCGACCACATTCGCGCTCTCCCCCCCAACCTCCGCTCGCCCAATCCATTGGCTCCCTAACCCATTTATCTCCCCCTTGTGCCATGGAAGATGGAGAATTCATATGCACGTCCCTCTTTGAGTAGCCTGACACTGATTAATGTAATATGCGCCCCCCTGGCTCCGAGAACAGATCCAGCCTATGAATCATGCGCTATAAAGTTTCAATCGTCCTTGTTGGATGAGAGACTCTTACAAAGAGTGTGTGTGTGTGTGTGTGTGTGTTGGGAGAACCAGGCCCTTTACTGTAGCGCTTCCACTCTCAAAATGAGAGGAGCCCAAAGGAGGGGAAGAGGCAACTCATTGAGCAAGATTTTGCACAAGAACAGGTCCAGATCGATGTAGTCTAGACTCCCATTCTCCTCATCGTCCAAACCAAATACAGCCCTCCCCCCCCCCCAGTGTTTGCCCACCTCCACCAGCAATTGGTCTTTATTGGCAGAGTGCTTTTGAGCATTATAGTTCTATCTGGCTATTGTGGCTCACAGACAAGAGCCGAGCTCCTTCACTATGTGAATTCATCTTAACCATATCTGCAAGCTTTAAAAATCGATGGCTGTCATCAAAGGATACTTCATGTGTTGTGTTCCTCAACCCCCACCCCAATTTGATTTGGGCAAACCTACTTCATGCCCCACCCACTCCAGTTCACCGCACACCATTAATGTTTTTATGAAACACTATCAAATGTTAGTGTTTCATAAAAGAAGTTAGAAGCGGCTTTGTCATGCTGGCCACATGACCTGGAAGTTGTACGCCGGCTCCCTCGGCCAATAAGGCGAGATGAGCACCGCAACCCCAGAGTCAGTCACGACTGGACCTAACGGTCAGGGGTCACTTTACCTTTACCTATCAAATGTGAATGCAGGTGTGTATCTGAATGCACCTCAGCGTGTGTACCCACACACTCATGCTGGGATAGCTCAGTCATAAAGCAGGAGACTCTTAATCTCAGACTGGTGGTTGGGCAAATGATTCCTGCATTGCAGGGGGTTGGACTAGATGACCCTCGTGGTCCCTTCCAGCTCTACAGTTCTATGATTCCTTGCTCTTCTCTAAGCCCTAGTTCCCAATCCTGAAAATCAGATAGGCATGCAAGTTTTACTTGCTTATGGGTTCATTTGAATGGGGTTGGCTGGTTAAAGAAATCTGATAACTGATATTCTAAATGTTCGATTCAGCACCAGAGAAACTGTCAATCTCCATATGTGATTGTGCTTCCCCTCAGTGTTGCAGTCAGGTGTCCCCCTCTCCAACTTGTATATGCCCAACATGGTGAAGATGACCATCTTTGGTGTTCCTCCCTTTCCACTTTCTTTTCCCTCCTTACAGCATCATCTCAGCTGAAACCTCACTGAACTATTTACCCCACTTGACTTGGAGGTGGCATGGAAGTTCTCTCTGCAGGGGATGTTCTTAAGGGTGAGGGTGAAGGGAAGGACCCTTTGGGAGCAATCTGATCCACAGGGATGAGCAGGGTTAGGCTCCTGAGGACCCATACTTAGGATCTCCACAGCTGAGCCAGGAGGCTATTCTGGCATATCTTATCCACCCCAACACAATTTAACCAGTTACTACACTGGGGTCTCTATTTTTAAGCATGTAATTGTGTTAGTTGAACAGGAAATAACAGAAATATTGAGAAAGCCAATTTTCTCCGCAGAGGCAGATTTAGGCAGCACAACTGCACAGGGCATCGAGCTGAGGGGGCCCCTCCCTCCCTCCTTCCCAAAGCCTAGTTAGTACTTGCCCACCTTGGGGAAGGAAGGAGGAGGGCTCTAGGACCCGGCCAAAACCTCACACCTATTTCCCAAAGCCCAGTGCCTAGCTTAGGTGACTTTGGGAAGGCAGGGTGAGGGCTGCAGGGGGGGGGAAATCAAATTTAGGCCTCACAAAGGGCTTCATATGACCAAAGTCTGCCCCTGATGTGTGTTTGTATCACACATACATACACCACAAAATCGGCTTCAGTGGGCCTCAAGTTTGTTTTGAGGCTTTTGTTTGTTTGACCCATCTTTGGTCTGGGGGCTTAGCCCATCGTTCAGCCCAGAAACTGAGGTCCAGCTCTGAGGGCCTTCTGGTGGTTCCCTCACTGTGAGAAGTGAGGATACAGGGAACCAGGCAGAGGGCCTTCTTGGTAGTGGCACCCGCCCTGTGGAATGTCCTCCCATCTGATGCTGAAGAAATAAACAACTATCTGACTTTTTGAAAACATCTGAAGGCAGCTCTGTTTAGGGAAGGTTTTAATGTTTGATGTTTTATCATGTTTTTAGTATTCTTTTGGGAGGCACCCAGAGTGGCTGGGGAAACCCAGCCAGATGGGCGGGGTATACATATTATTATTATTATTATTATTATTATTATTATTATTATTATTATTGCTGCTGCTACTACTAGTTTGAAGTAGGTCCCATAGAAATCAGTGGGGTTAATTTATGAGTAAACAACTCTCTCAATTTCTCTGAAGTGCTTTGTTTATTTTAAGTACAATATATATGCCCTACTGCTAGGATTGAGGTGAAGGGTGTTGGAGCCTTTGTTCCCTTCCCTACTCATTCTGAGAATTGCTTATACTGTATTTACGTTACATTAATGGGTCTTCTCATGCAATCTGGATTTTGGGGGTAGGCAATTTTTAACTTTTGAATTATGGTGCTGGAGGAGACTCTTGAGAGTCCCATGGACTGCAAGAAGATCAAACCTATCCATTCTGAAGGAAATCAGCCCTGAGTGCTCACTGGAAGGACAGATCCTGAAGCTGACGCTCCAATACTTTGGCCACCTCATGAGAAGAGAAGACTCCCTGGAAAAGACCCTGATGTTGGGAAAGATTGAGGGCGCAAGGAGAAGGGGACGACAGAGGACGAGATGGTTGGACAGTGTTCTTGAAGCTACGAACATGAGTTTGACCAAACTGTGGGAGGCAGTGGAAGACAGGAGTGCCTGGCGTGCTATGGTCCATGGGGTCATGAAGAGTCGGACACGACTAAACGACTAAACAACTAAACAACAACAACAACAAATTTTTAACTGTCCAAGCCTATTGCATGCTTATTTAGAAGTAAGTTCTGTTTTCTTCAGTGGCTTTCACTTCCAAATTAATGTACATAATCCCACCAACATGGTGGCAGTAAGCCACTTTGTACTTACTTCCGAGTAAACTGAAACAGGAGGACTGAGCTATAAAGCAAAGAGTGATTCAGCCAACTCAACTGGCATCTGTCTGTAGCCCTCCGAGACCCACAATCTATCTTCTTCATCATATTGCATATTCCATAGAACAGATATACAATAAATACACAAAGATCACTTTCTCTCTCCCTCCCCATGTAAATTTATGTGCAGCTGGACCCGATGCATGTTTATTCAGAAGTAATTAAGTCTGGCTGGATTCAACAAGACTTTCTCCCACACAGACTTGCTCCCACAGACTAGTTACATCCCACTGGCTCACATACTAAGCACCTTTTTGAAAAAACACAGGTAGGGAAGGGTGTGTGAGTGTGTGTGTGAGAGAGAATAAGAGAATAAAAGTAATTCCCCAGCTAGCCCAGCATTTCACTGCATGTCTATGTATGGAGTGGTGATTCTAATGGATGTCAGTGACCTGGATTTACAGAGAGAATGGTGAGTGGTTATTCCAGATTAATTAAAAGCAATGTAAAAGGGGTGTGTGATTTCACCTCTCAGGGCAGCAGACTCGACACTGGTTTACACACAGGTTAATTTCTTCTCAACAGATTTCAAGAGCCCTCATTGAAGAGAGGGCAGACTTCCCTCCTCAGTTTTCAATAGCAGAACTGTGGCTAAATTAGTGTTTTGAATCCTCTTTACTAAGGGTGGTTTCATGAAGAGGTGAAGTTACTTTGTTGGATTAATTTTAATTTAGACTGAACAAAAGCAACGCCACTGTGTGCAACCTGTCCATTATTTCAGAGCCTGCCCCAGCTCACTCTGGATTCCTTCCGGGTACTCCAAAAAATCTGCACTGATGGCAAAAATCACCCCCAGAACATCACTGGAATCACCATTCTGAAGTAAAGACTCCCAGTGTAAAACTAGGCTCAACCCTCCACCCCTGCAAATTAAATAAAGGCTTTGTGGATTTAAGAAGTATCAAGTCTAGTGCATGGTTAGGCAAACTAAGGCCCGGGGGCCACATCCAGCCCAATCGCCTTCTAAATCCGGCCCGCGGACGTTCCGAGAATCAGCGTGTTTTTACATGAGCATAATGTGTCCGTTTATTTAAAATGCATCTCTGGGTTATTTGTGGGGCATAGGAATTTGTTCATTCCCCCCCCCCAAAATAGTCTGGCCCCCCACAAGGTCTGAGGGACAGTGGACCGGCCCCCTGGTGAAAAAGTTTGCTGACCCCTGGTCTAGTGGTCATTGCTACTATTGATGATGAGAAGGGCATTCTTAAGACAAATACCAATTGGACATATATTTGGGCACATTCCCCAGTTGTTGCACCTACCCTTCCAGCCCAACCCCATGTCCTGTTTGCAGTGCTTCCCCCTCCTGTTCCTGTGCCCACTGTCCAAATTTAGGGCACTATTGAGACAAAATAAACCCCATATACATCCCTCACTGATTTCAATGGGTAGCTTAAGCAAGTGCCTGAAATCACTGGGACTCGCTCTATGTTGTGGTTTATATTTTATGATCTTAATTATACCTAGTACTCTTATTTGTTATTTATTCCAAAAATCAGCCTGGGTACCACCTGGCGGTGAAGGGCAGCCTAAAAATAGAAACAAATACATTATTAAGTGGCTGAATTGTATCACTAGCATTTTAAGTCTTAGGATGCAATCCTAAACCCACTTTAATTGTTGGCATGTAAGCTCCTTTTGGAATAGGCATCTTAAAATATATATATATATAAGAAGTTTGGGTGTAAAACACTACCTTCTTCTGGACCTCTGCCTTGGTCCAGCTTTCCTCCATAGAGCTCAGAGTGACACATTAATGTGTAATTCTGCTTCATAAACATTTAACCCCCAAATTTTGGATCCTCTCCAAGCTGATGTCAAAGTTTTGTGCTGTTTTGTGTCATGAACCCCATGTTTTGTGCCACTCTCCAAAGTGAGTAATTGATGCTGCAAACTGGGGTTCCAAGTCAACACACCCAACTCTAACATTGCCTGATCCCCTCCAAATTCATGCCAACAATTTGGGCTCATTTTGTGTCACAAAACCCACCTTTAAGCTATTTCAAATTGCTACCAGTTTGGAGTGAATCAGGCAAAGTTGGGTTGGGAGGGGGATACCTATGGCCCCCAGTTTGAGTATCAATTACTCAGTTTGTGGGAAGATGCAAAACATGGGCTTTGTGACACAAGATGAGCACAAAAAGTTGACATCAGTTTGGAGGGGATCCAAAATTTCAGGGTTACAAGTTAATGAAGCTCACATTGGATATCCC
The DNA here is from genome assembly GCF_963506605.1 of Zootoca vivipara. NCBI lineage: Eukaryota > Metazoa > Chordata > Lepidosauria > Squamata > Lacertidae > Zootoca > Zootoca vivipara. The sequence continues at coordinate 79,872,218 of NC_083283.1, forward strand.
TCAACCTATTCTCACAGAGGCCCTGCAGAATAAGTTAGGCTGAGAGACACTGTCTGGCCCAAGGTCACCCAGTGTGCAACACTGGTCTCCTAAGTCTTAGCCCAACGCTCCTGGCCTCTTGCAGGAAAAATCTGACATTGAAGGCTGATTCTAGGACTGACCCATCATAAGCAGCAGTACAATTGAAGTCCTGGTTTAAGATCAAGTTAAAGGAAAAAAAGACGCAGGGGGCGCTTGGGGTTAAACCACAGAGCCTAGGGCTTGCTGATCAGAAGTTCGGCAGCTCGAATCCCTGCAACGGGGTGAGCTCCCGTTGCTCGGTCCCAGCTCCTGCCAACCTAGCAGTTCGAAAGCATGTCAAAATGCAAGTAGATAAATAGGGACCGGTACAGCGAGAAGGTAAACGGTGTTTCAATGTGCTGCTCTGGTTCGCCAGAAGCGGCTTTGTCATGCTGGCCACATGACCTGGAAGCTGTACGCTGGCTCCCTCGGCCAATAATGCGAGATGAGCACCGCAACCCCAGAGTCGGTCACGACTGGACCTAATGGTCAGGGGTCCCTTTACCTTTACCTTTAAAGGAAAAAAAGATGTGGAAATGTTAAATATGAGAGAGAGAGAGAGAGAGAGAGAGAGAGAGAGAGAGAGAGAGAGAGAGAGAGAGAGAGAGAGAGAAGGTACTGACTGCGGGGAATGCTAACCAGTTCACACAATGAAGTGATTAACATGTTTATGAATCAAATTAATCACACATTAACTCCATAGTTCAGTGAAACCAAATGCCAAAAATGGCAGGAAGGCAGCCTTCCCTCCTCCAGCCCCAAATCTCTTTCTCAGCAGCACAGTTTGGGGTTGGGGTAGTGATTAGATTGAAACTAGACAGAGTGCAAATGGGCAAAATGCACAAACAGGTTCTCTCTCTCTCTCTCTCTCTCTCTCTCTCTCTCTCTCTACTCTCTCTCTCTCTCTCTCTCTCTCTCTCTCTCTCTCCTTCCTTCAATAGATACTTAAAATATGTCAGAGGAGTAAATGCCAAAAGGGAGGAGAAAGCAGCAGAAGAGACCTCTAGGAAAACATGGTGTTTCAGGGGACGATTCAAAAATTCTGTCTGTCTCATCATCTGCAGACACTGAGCAATGAACGCACATCTGGGAGCCAGCCCTTGATGGCGTGTGCCAAGTGGTGACTTGCATGTGTGAATGGGACAACCAGAAATCAAACCCTGTAAGATAAAAAAAATTCCATAGTGCTTTACACCAAACCAAATTGCTCACTTTGTTTATTTTATTTTATTCATTCCTGATTTTTATACTGCCATTTAGGGCACCATATATTAAGAAGATAACACACAATCAAACACTATCCAATAAAAGCCACATTATATCCTTTGAAACAGAACAACAGCAGTCAAAACACCAGTGACAATTAATAAAAAGCAGAATGAAATAAAAATGTTTTGGGGGGTTTCCTTAGAAGTTTCCAATGATTGTGTGTGTAGGGTGGTGTCACTCATGTTTTGCAGGAAGAAAGTGTGGGATGTAATCAACTGAGAGCAGTCAAGTACAACATTCCTTGTTTTCCTAGAGTGGACATGCAAGGGAATGTTTGGTCCAGCCAGTCGAAAACTTCCTGTTCCTCCTGGCCTGGAACATCCTTCCTTGCATGTGACTGGTGGGTGGGTGTGACCTCTCCAGATCTGGTAAAAGGACAAGGCATGCTGCCACTCTCTCTCTTTTCCATCTTCTTTTCGTCCTGCGAACTGCTGGACTGCTAGCCTGCTAGTCACTAGGTAAATCTCCCTTATGGGGTAAACCTGTTTGAATATTGTTGACACTTTAAGCCTAAAACCTGCCTTCAGGAATCACACTGTCCTCCGCCTGATCGTGAGTAAACTATATTTTTGTTACTTATGAATAAGACTGTGGCGTCTTTAGTCTTTTAGGAGGGATTCAAGGGGTCTTACCAGGAAAATATTAAAACACATTTCAATCTGGACAAGCCAGATTGAATTGCGTATTGTTTTAAGAAACTCACACGAGTTTGCAACAAGTTTTCTGCTGTGTAAAGGGGAATGCACTCTGCTAAGTAAAGGAACTTGCTAGTGCAAGTTAGGAAGGATATTAATAAACAATATATCCTCTCCTGCCACCCTGAACATTCCCACAGAAAGCTTTGTAAGTGTGGGGCGGCCACAGAAAAGGCCCCATCACAGACACCTCTCAACCAAACGTCTTTTATAGATCTTATAAGATCAATAAGATCAATGGCTACTAGTCATGAAGCATGCATGATCCAAGGCAGGTAACATGCCTCTGTATGCCAACTGCTGAGGAGCAGGAGCAGCAGAGTGCTATCATGCTCTGGGAGAGCTGGGTTCGAATCCCCAAACGGCTATGAAGCTCACTGAGTGACCTTGGGCCAGTCACCATCTCTCAGCCTAATCTACTTCACAGGGTTGTTGTGAGGATTAAATGGGGAGGAAGAGACCCATATACACAACCTTGAGCTCCTTGGGAGAAAAGGTGGTATATAAATGTTGTAACTAATGTTTATTATTATTATTTTTAAAATTCACCTGGTTGACTACTGTGGGAACAGAACGCGTTGGGTCTGATCCAGGAAAGCTCTCCTTATGCTTTTACTTCCTGCATTTGGTAAGTTGTTAAATGATACCCATGCACAAACCTGCCAAGTCTCTCACGAAGAAATCCGGGATCAGCAGCCGCGTGATCCGGGATCAGCAGACGCAACTTCCGGTGTCGCTTTGCCCATCTATGGGCACCAGAAAATGGCTGGTGCCGGTGCTGGAAGTCATGTCTACGCATGTCCGGAAGTGCGTAGACGCAACTTACTGCGTCGCTTTGCCCATCTATGGGCACCGAAAATGGCCAGCACTGGCACTGGAAGTCGCGTCTAAGCATGTCCGGAAGTGCATAGACACACTTCCGGTACCAGCGCCGGCCATTTTCAGTGCCCATAGATGGGCAAAGCGACACCGGAAGTTGCGTCTACGCACTTCCAGACATGCGTAGACACAACTTCTGGCGCCGGCCATTTTCTGGTGCCCATAGATAGGCAAAGCGACAGCAGAAAAATGGCCACTGACAGGAGCCAAAATAAGGGAGGTTAACGGGAGTGGAGCTCAAAGGGGAGACCAGCGGGAAAGAGTAAGAAAAAAACGGGGATTTCCCGGGAAATACGGGGTACTTGGCAGCTATGCCCATGCATGTGTGGACAAGCCTTCAATGACCAGCATCTGAATTTGTAGGCTTCCTCCAATGAAACACATTGTATTTGGGCTAAGATGGGTGACGGTCACAATTGCGGTGATTTATTAGTGTTCGTAGAAAGGTCTATCAACAGCCATTATCTAACCATGTTATCAGTGGCAGTGTATTTTGGAATAGTCACACAGATCATAGAGCAAATTTGTTTTCTGTAGTTAGGATCCAAACCGATGGGTTCAAACTACAGGAAAGGGAATTTGGAATAAACCTTAGGAATAACTTCTTGATATAAAATGTTGGGCAGTGGGACAGACAGCTTCATTTTTTAAGCAGAAGCGAGATGGCCATCCTAGCATTCTACAGAATCATAGCATTGTAGAGTTGGAATGAACCTTGAGGGTAACCTAGTCCCTGCCACTGGTGGACGAAGGTGGGGGTGGGGGCAACGGCTCACCCCGGGTGCCATCTGGGGGGTTGGTGACATTGCGGCCACCCCTGCCCCCACCCCCGGGACACTCTGCACTCACCGTGCACCCCCGGGATGCTCGCCGCTCACAGCGCACGCCCTAGGATGCACACTGCTTGCCGTGCACCTCCCCGGCGCGTGCCACACCCCCTGCGGCCGGTGTCCCATGCCCCCTGGGATGTGCGCCAGCCATGCCCCTGGATGTACGCTGCTTCTGGTGCCAGAGCAGGTAGCTCTGCCACTGGTCCCTGCAATGCAGGTATCGACTAGATGGACTTTGAGCATTCTTCCAACTCTAAGCTTTTATGAGCTCCAGATGCTGGGGACAAACAGTCTTGTTTGGTTCTGACCCACGTAAGCAATTGTTGCTTCTTAATCTGAATTGGCTCATTCGCACACAAAAGCCGATTCTTTTTGCTACAGCCAATGAGCTAAGAACATGCAGGTGGGAAGTGGTTTGATTTCAGATGAACCTGTGAAATTCCCCCGGGGAAACACTTTGTGTTTGAGTCAACATGGGGGCCGACAAGGAGATGATATCCGTCATTCACCTGCGTTGATGCCGGGTGAAATGAAAACAACACTGTCTGCGGCAATCTGTAGTGGCTCATGCACACATGGAAGTCATCCCTTGATAGTGCGCGCTCCACAAACGAGGAATTTAGTGATTAGAGGGTCAGACTTGGAGACACCAGTCAGAGGCGGAGGAAGGGGGTTGCGGTGGGTGTGGTCTGCCCCCGGTGTCACCACTGAGGGGGGTGACAAAATGCTGGGCGGCACTCACGCTTGCAGCGTGCCCGAGCCACATGTCTCTCCTGGGAGTGATGTGGTGGCTTGGGTGCCCATAGGCTCTGCGCTGCCCGAAACAGTCCCCTGCTGCTTCCCCCCAGCTGTCGTGCGGCTGAGTGGGAGGAGGCAGGCAGACTCCGGAGGCCCCATGGTGCGCCCCTCCCTCGCCCTGCCCCTATGGCCGGCTCGCCCTGCCCCTGGGTGCACCTCCCTAGACGCCCAAGCGGCTTCCTCCGCTGCTGACACCAGTTCTGATTCCTACCCAGCCATGAAGCTTCTTGGGTGCAACCTTCGCCAAGTTACCCCACAAGATTGTTGTGGGGATTAAATGAGGAGGGACAACCACACACATCGCCTTGGGGAAACAGGTGGGATATAAATGCAATAACTAATAAGAGGAGTAACAGTACATTCCCGCTTTTCATTCTTCCGGCTTTTCTGGAGCAAGATCTTTAAGCTGCATGAAGAGAAACTTCCCCATTGTAAAAAATTCCCTACTGTGTCAGATAATCAAATGTAATTTCTTCCTGTCTTTCTCTGTGTATATGTTTTCTAATCTCTTGCCACCGTGGTTTTTTGGGCCTGTTCCAGCGGGTTGTACAAAGGAAAGCCGAGGCATCTGAAGTGTCACTCCACAGCTGTGGCAAAAGAGCGGCATTTCCATTTTGTTGATGCTCCTAGCACATGTGTGCAGCAGAAGGTGATATCAAAGGAGCCGTTCCCCCTCCGTTCAGCACATTATTTTTTCACTGCTGTGGCGAATCTTCCTGAGCTCCGTGAACCAATAAAACAAGAGCCCCTGTTTGAGTTGATATATTAATATTTGCCGAGGATTTGCAAGGTTGGGGCGAAATGTCAGCAGATTGCTGGGGCAGGACTGTGGGGAATAATTAAACAAATCTCCCAGCACTTCAGCCTCCTGAACATCTTTATTAATCTTTTGGAAACAGTAACGCTGAAAAGATTCCTGCTTTCGCAACCGTAAGCAAAGAATCGGGAGAAGCCGCCTTAATCAACTCCTTGGATTGGCGGTGTTTGCTTTCTGACAGTTCCTTGGCCCCCTCCCTGGCAGAAGCTAGCAAGCCAGGCAGGCTGTGATGGGTGAATTGTCACCAAGCTGCTGGGATTCTCACCTCGGTTGCAACTCTAGCAAGTGCTCAAGGAAGTCAAGGATGGGTTCACAGGCAACACCAAAGCTCTGGGTGCTTGTGGAAAGATGGAGGGAGTTTGCAAGGCCTGGCTCCCTTCAGCTATATTCTTCTCTTCTTCCCCAATTTCATTTTTTTTTAATGGAAAAAACCCCAAATCCTTTTAAAACTATGTGCTTTAGCAAATAATAACAATACCAATTAAGGTTGTAACACAGCGCTATGGTTTGTGTGTCAAGGCTTACCAGAAATTTACCTGAAATAACTCACAACTGACACCAGAATTATGGTTTGGTTTTTGGCAATTAATTTAGGCCACAACTTTATTTAATTACACCAATTAATCCGAGTGTTGGCTTAGGCTTTTGGTTATCCACTCGTCCTTTCTTAAGAAGGACTATCCCCATCTGTCCACTGAGGACAGGACTCAACTCATCTGTCCCCTTCGGACAGGACTCAATCATCTGTCCCCTTCGGACAGGACTCACCTCATCTGCCCACCTTGGGGCAGGACTCACTTCAGCTGTCCCCATGGGACAGGACTCACCACTGTCCGCTTGGACAGTACCCGCTCCGACTTCCTGAAGGGAAGTCAAGTGAACATACCTGGGAGAGGAGGTGGCTGAGCCCAGAAATTCCCTCCTCTCTTTGCCCAAGAATGTTCCCCAAGGCTCTTACTCTTATAATTGGGCCCACCATCCCCGCCAATGGCGGGATGGTAAGGACAAGAGCGTAAGCCCCGAGATTCCTTTAACGGAATACTTCTATATGGAGCAAACGGTGGGGGGGTAGGCATCTGGATGCCACACCCCTCTACCAACCGATTGACCAACCAAAAGCCTAACCGCCAACCTAACAAGTTGTGACAATTTGCTAACGCAGTAGGCGAAAACCAAGAGGCAAAGCCAATCAGCCAATTGGAAAAATTCCTACTGGCCCCTGAATACAGGCGGCCCCGAAGGCAATAGCAATGCCGTGCTAAGCTGCAAGAAAAAAGGGCGGGTGGGAGGGGATTCAAACGCCAAGGCAAAGTGATTCCAAAATGGAGGGCAAGATCTTTAAAAGGGGAACCCTTCAACCAATTAAAACTTCCAGATTTGCATACCCACTCCCCCATTACTCAGCATGACCTGTGGCCTATACAAGAACCCAAACCCTATATTAAATTTCCTAGCAGCCCTACCACAATCCGCTTTATATTGGATGATATAAAGCGCTTTTTAATTCCAGCGATTGCCACACCAGGCCCGCTTCTCTCTATATATTTACTGTTCTCACCTGGCATCTAAGAAAAAGAGAAGTCAGGATTCAAGTCTACCTGTTTACCCAGTGGTGAGGAAATGCACTCTGCATCTGCTCAGGACACTTGAACCAGGTCTTACTTCCTAAGTTGGGCTGAATCTTCCTCAGTTCCTTCCTGAAGTTCCTAAGAGGGCTGAATCTTCACATCAAAAATGGGTGCCAGGGGGTGAACCCTGATAAGCAAGTCCTGGCACAAATTAAGACCGGTTTGGTATTATACTCTGATCTAATATAACTGGTTAGTATGGCAACTTCATCATGTCCTTTCCCCTGAATGTCCCATTTCCATTTAAAGAAATGGAAGGTGAGGGGTGGGGGATAGACTGTTGTCCTTTTGTTACATAAGGGGAAATGTGCAGATTTTTATTATTCCTGATTGCTCTGTAAGCAATAGGCAGCAGCTTCTCATTGAGTATGATTTTATCATTTATTTATTTCAAAAAAATTATACATTGCTTGATAAAAACAAAACTCAAAGTGGTTTACAAAGACTACAAGCTGTAGGTCAGGCATCCCCAAACTGCGGCCCTCCAGATGTTTTGGCCTACAACTCCCATGATCCCTAGCTAACAGGACCAGTGGTCAGGGAAGATGGGAATTGTAGTCCAAAACATCTGGAGGGCTGAAGTTTGGGGGTGCCTGCTGTAGGTTGTCATTTTGTATTGGGAGGCCTCCTTAAAAGCCCTTGACCCTATCAGCCAAACAGCCTTTCCCTGGCTGGGACTTTGTATTTGCCTCTTAGGGACTTGATACAACCCCATCTCATCATCATCATCCCACAAGGAAAAGCACTGCTTTAATGCAGATTTCTTCCAGGTGTTTTGCTCTGGGGCAGTGTTCTTTCCGACATTGCTTCAGTGCAGCAGTTTGCTTTAAAAAGAAGAAGAAGACGAGGATTTTAGCGTTACTTTTAATTCTATAGGGTGCCACTGAAAACAAGACCCTGCTTGTCCAAGTAACAGCCAAAGCTATATGCTGCTGCAAAGAACAGAAGCAATGACAATCTGTATAGCTATATAAAACAGTGTTTTTCCCCCTAGAAAAATAGGTGCCGGTACTCATCATGAAGTTGTTACTTCATGGCCTCAGTACAGTATACCTGAAGGAGCGTCTCCACCTCCATCATTCTGCCCAGACACTGAGGTCCAGCACCGAGGGCCTTCTGGCGGTTCCCTCGTTGCGAGAAGCCAAGTTGCAGGGAACTAGGCAGAGGGCCTTCTCGGTGGTGGCGCCTGCCCTGTGGAACGCCCTCCCAACAGATGTCAAAGAGGAAAACAACTACCAGACTTTTAGAAGACATCTGAAGGCAGCCCTGTTCAGGGAGGCTTTTAATGTTTAATAGATTATTGTGTTTTATTTTTCTGTTGGAAGCCGCCCAGAGTGGCTGGGGAAACCCAGCCAGATGGGCGGGGTATAAAGAATAAATTATTATTATTATTATTATTATTATTATTATTATTATTATTATTATTTTAACAACAACAAAACGAGGTGTTGCTACTGCCTACCATTGAGTACCCCATAAAAAAGCACTGGCTATAAATATGTTTGCGTACTGAGTCAGAAGAGGCTGTGGACAAGTTGAACCAGTGGCTGGATGCAATGCTGGGCTGGATAAAGGCCAATAAAGAGAACCTACATCTTGCTGAGACAGACACCGTGGGGAAGTGATTCTCAGGTTCAAGAATTGGGACCTTTGCCCCTTCTAGATGGATTGCACTTTGTCTGAAAGTACAGTGGTGCAGTTTAAGGGTTTTCTTGGAACCATATTTGTCCATGTGGTGCTTGTGTGTGTGTTTACTTTGTAAACCACTCAGATTCCAGTTTCGACATCAAGCAGTATACAAACAAACAAACAAACAAACAAACAATGACATTTAAAAAAGGAAAGAGTACTAAAACCTCTTTGCAACTGCTGCCCTCCCTTCAACCCAAGGGAATTTCCTCCTGAGCTTGGCTTTAGTCCCAAAAGTGGGCCCCTCTTGGAGAAGAGCAGCTAAACAGAAGTTGTGGGCAGGGCTGGTGCTAGGGTTTTTTGTGCCCTAGGCGAGATCACCTTCTGGCGCCCCCCAGGGGGTGAGACGGGGGAGAGAGGGAGTAAGGGCGGGAGGGAGGGAGGATGGGGTGAGAGGGAAATAGCGAGAGGGAGGGAGGGAGGGAAGAGAGAGAGAAGGAAGGAAGGAAGGGTGGGTGGGTAAGAGAGAGAGAAAGAAAGAAAGAACGGGGAGAGAAAAAGGGGGAGGAAGCCGCGAGGGAGGGCTCTGTCTGGGCCGCTTTCCCTCCCCCCACCCCACAGTGAGCCGTGGAGAAGGGAGACGCGGCCGCCCCCCCAATGCGAGAGGTGGCGACAGGATCAGTGCCCCAAAAGCGCGCCTTTCGGGGCACTCATCCTGCCGCCACCTCTCGCAAGAGCAGGTTTCCTCCCCCCCTGGCAGGCTGGCCAGTGCCCCCTCCATTTTGGCACCCTAGGCAACTGCCTAGTTCACCTAAATGGACACAATGGCCCTGGTTGTGGGTGTGCTTTAAACTGTAGCCACCCTTTACACACAATGGGGCAGACCTCCGTTTAAAGACACGAGTCTGCCACAGCAGTGTGCCTTTAGAACAGCAAGATTTCCAAGGATACAACCAGTGCTTTTTTTCTTTTAAAAAAAAGTTTTTAGGGTACTACTCATATTGAAATACTGCCCCTCAATGAGGCCAAACTAAGACCCACAAAATGCTTAGTGGTATGTGTACCCCTGTGTTCCCCCCAGAGGGGGGAAAAAAGCACTGGATACAACCCACCTGGAAGTTATCCTGTGCAGGCTCCTTGGAAGCTGAACAACAGAACGACAGGCACAGATAGAAAGAACTTCACAGAAAGGATTTTCAAGCATAATGCTTTTCAAGTGTGTTAATTCACAAAATCAGCTGTGACTAACCCACGTGTGTGTGCCTGTCACCCAAGTTTCTTTTATCTGAGTACTTGCACGATTTTTACAGATGAATGTACGGTGCCTGAACTGGTGACATAAATTGTAGAATTGTAGACTTGGAAAGGGCCCCGAGGATCATCTAATCCAACACCCTGCAATGCAGGACTCTCAATTAAAGTATCCATGACAGATGGCTGTCCAACCTCTGCTTAAAAACCTCCAAGGAAGGAGGATCCACAACCTCCCGAGGTCCCACTGTTGAACAGCTCTCACTGTCAGAAAGTTCTTCCTGGTGTTTACTTGGAATCTCCTTTCTTGTAACTAGAAGTCGTTGGTTTGGGCCTTATCTATACTTCTGGGGCCCTGAAGCTTGAACTGTCATGCAATCAGCAATGAGGTCTGGGTAACCACCGGTGGCATAGGAAGGGGGTGCGGTGGGTGTGGGCCACCCCGGGTGTGACCGCGGGGCCTAGCCTGCAGTGCACCCAAGCCACATGTCTCTCCCGGGGGGTGATGCGATGGCCCGGGCACCTGCAGGCTCTGCACTGCCCGAAACGGCAATGTGGGGCTTACGGACTCCATGGAGGTTCTGCGCAGCGTGCTCTGCCTCGGCTTGCCCTGCCCCATGTACAGCTTGCCCCACCCCCGGGTGCAGGGCATTTGCGCCGCCCCTGGCGCCCGAGCAGCTAGCTACGCTGCTGGTAACCACTGTTACCTTCTTCAGTGGGGTTGTTCCATGACAGAGCTATGACAGATCTGCCCTCACTTCACAGCTGCTGGTCCTGGGGTGTGCCTGGCATGCAACAGGCAGTGCTTCAGAGCTTGCTCCTCAGGAAAGGGGCCTGGCCTGGGTTAGGGTTGCACTGTAAACAGTCAGGGGGCGGGGAAAGAATTGGTCCCAGAGCCTCCAGCCTCTGGTGAGGAAGGTGTTCTGCACATGCCCAGAGCAAGGCAGTGGTCTGGATTCAGGAACTTAGGTCTGGTGATAGGTTAGGGGTGCTGGGGTTCCCACATCATCTGCCTTGCCCTGGGCACTGGCAACCCATCCTATGCCACTGGCCCACCTCCGTTGATTCCATTTGGGAAAGTCCCAAGGTTGGTAAAACCTCTCACAGTGCCCAAGACCCCGACCATCCTCTGCTTCCTTATTAAATTGCCATTCATCTTCCTTTCTCTATACTCCAGCTTTGACTCCGGGCAAACCAACTTAATGCAAACTCATTAATCTAATGACATCACTATTAATAATTGATCGTTAAAATTTGCCCTGCACAATTACCATGCGAATGAAATGCAGAATGAGGTGGTGGCTGGGTGGTTCTGATGGCTTACTTAGACCAAGCATAATCTACTGGAAACTCATCCTGAGAAAGCCCTGTGGAAGATTCATTGGAGCTTATAAACAGGAATTTCCAGGTAGGTTGAGCCTATTATTCCAATGCTGTTAAACAAAGGCTGGGATTAACTTTTTATCCCTGCTTGTTTGGGCCATTCATTTGGGAGAGGGGGTGAAATGAAGATGGCCTAAAGATCAGAGGTGGGAGAAATTGCATTGTATTTTTCTTGGGGGTGGGGAACACTACCCCTTCCCATGCCCAGCTGCACTTCCAAGAATGTGCATAGGAAAGATCCTGCATCATATTTCTGTATACTGAACTTGTATTTTCTTTTGCATGCTAAATCTGTGTACTTTACCTTTGTTTTATTATGCTTTTAATTTGTGTAAGCTGCCCTGGTAATAGTCTTGAAATGTGCACTATAAACCCCTCAGGTCAGAGAGACAGATACGGTAAGGGAGGCAGGGCTATGATACAAATGTCATTGACCCAAAAGCTACGTTGGCTGGTTTTACTTAAGTGGACTGAGACCAATAACTACAAAGTTAGTTGAATCGTCCTAGAGACAGAGGGTCATGTTATACAGGCCATTCTCCTATGTTGGTGGAGGGTTGATTTAAACACCAGATTCCATTAGTCTCGGCAAAGAATGATGGGAGATGGAATCCAACAAATCTGGATGGCGTTGTGGCTGGCCACCCCTCTCCTACAAATATGGCTAGCTCAAGTTCACATGCAATCGCATTCGCCAATCTTCTTTACCTCCTCAGCTCCCTAACCTGTGCATCTCTCCCTTGTCTCTGCCCTCCTTTTTCTACCTCCTGGTTTTCTTCTTCTTCCCACTTGCCCTTCTTGGCTTTCCTGCTTTCCTGGAACTGCTGTCTTCCTAGACACCAGGACAGTTCCTTTTTTTAAACCAATGGTTCTCAAACTTTTTTCTCAGGGCCACACTTTCAGAATAAAAATGTGCTTGCTCCACACTGATATTTTTTATTGATAAGAAATATATCGGAAAGCAAAAAGTAGCAACCCCCAGCAAGCTTGATTAATAACATAGAACACAATTACTTTATACTATGATCACGGGACATTGAGAAAGTATAAAACCATCCAACTATGTAAGAATGCAAATCCTTCTCAAAATGTAATTACAAACGAGCCTCTTACATATGTAGTTAAGTATGTATACAAAACTCAATGAGAGGTGTGAGCTTGCTTTGACCAGGGGATATAATTTATATTAGGACTAATTCGAGACAAACAAACTCTCATCTCCTCATGCAGCAGCTAAAAAAGCCAATGCAATTCTGGGCTGCATCAATAGGAGTATAGCATCTACCGGTAGATCAAGGGAAGTAATAGTACCACTGTATTCTGCTCTGGACAGACCTCACCTGGAGTACTGTGTCCAGTTCTGGGCACCACAGTTCAAGAAGGATACTGACAAGCTGGAACGTGTCCAGAGGAGGGCAACCAAAATGGTCAAAGGCCTGGAAGCGATGCCTTATGAGGAACGGCTTAGGGAGCTGGGTATGTTTAGCCTGGAGAAGAGAAGGTTAAGGGGTGATATGATAGCCATGTTCAATTAAAAAATGATGTCATATAGAGGAGGGAGAAAGGTTGTTTTCTGCTGCTCCAGAGAAGCGGACACGGAGCTATGGATTCAAACTATAAGAAAGAAGATTCCACCTAAACATTAGGAAGAACTTCCTGTCAGTAAGAGCTGTTCGGCAGTGGAATTTGCTACCAAGGAGTGTGGTGGAGTCTCCTTCTTTGGAGGTCTTTAAGCAGAGGCTTGACAGGCATATGTCAAGAATGCTTTGATGGTGTTTCCTGCTCGGCAGGAATGGCCCTTGTGGTCTTTTCCAACTCTATGATTCCTCATCAGCACAAAGAAGCCTTTCTCTTTTCTAAACTTATGTATTTGTCAGAGTTTAAAATCCCTGCTCACAGCAATATGTCATGAGGACCTGCAAAAGAATAGCATGGATGTTGTTTCTGGTTGTATATCCTTACTACACTGAAATGTTAAAATGTTTCTTTGATTGTCCTGCCCTGCCACACCCTTGAAGAACCACTATTCTAGACCCTTCTCACCATCTTCAGGCCTCCTGCCTGCCCTATGCCTTTAGGATCTGAGCCATCCGACCAGAAACTTCATGCCACTGCAAAATCCCTTAGCACAGAAAAAACACACAAAATCAGTTGCTGAGAGTGGGAGGACAGCAAATGTATGCAATATGGGGAGGGAGGCATTGCCTTCAAAATTCATGGAGTGGGGGGGGGGGACACCTGGAAGGATTTTGACAGGGAGAGAGGAGAAAAATGTTTTGAGCCATTTACATTCATTTTCTGTGCAAATTCTGTCAGTGGAAACAATGATTCTGTGTGTGTATTTCAGGCCACAGGCAGGCCTTTTAGGAGCTTTATGTAATAATGTGATATATTAATGTTATATTGATTATGTTATTGCCTGTAAATCCTGCTGCTTAATAAAGCTGCAGTCATTTTGCAATAAAGTGGCATTTGCAGCCATTTCATGGGTGTCTGGGGGCAGTAACGGGGCTGATGTTAAGTAACTTATGAGAAACAGTGGTACTAAGATTTACAGAAGAAAACCAGAGAAAATGTAAAGGTCTGGATTAAGAAGAAGAAAGGAGGAGAGGAGGAGGAAGGGCCATTTATTTTTAGCTCTACATTCAGCCCATTGGTTGACTATTTTGAGTGGTGAAAAAAGGAGGGGGGGAGAGAAAGATTCAGCACGAACAAGCCCCATTGTGCGATGAATCTACACATGAGCTGGAAAGAGAACAATATTTTATTTTCAAGAAGTACAAGTTAGCGATAACTGCCGATATTGAGACCATGTGAAGGCAAGGGAACAAAGCATACTTTCCTTGCTAATCAAGCTGACATCAAAGTGGAGGCACACACTCGCACATTCAGAGGAAATGCCCTCACACTTCTGACGATCCCATCTGCCACTAATATCATCCGGCATGTGGTCAGGTTTTCTCTGGGCTGACTTTTTATCTCTCAACCAAAATTTCCATGTCTCTGTTTTAATGTCGGGTGCTAAACGCAGGTCACTACGGAATCAGAACAACGTCTTTGTTACTCCCCTACACACACACACACACACACACTGATGATGCACCCAAGTTCTTCCTTGAGAGACTGGCTGGTGGAGTCAGAGACCGTTATCCCTCAACAGAGCCACCTTGTCCTGTTTTTAAGACTCAGAAGATAGTGGAAAGGCTACCTGGAAGCTTCCAGATGAACGATATTCTCAGAAACTGAAGCTGGGAAACTAATGGGCATTTGGAAAATGTCCTGGTAGGTCTGGGGAACTTAGATGGTTGAATTTGTTGCTGTTGCTTGTACAGTCATACCTCGGTTTAAGTATGCCTTGGTTTGAGTATTTTCAGTTTAAGTACTCCGCGGACCTGTCTGGAACAGATTAATCCACTTTCCATTACTTTCAATGGGAAAGTTCGCTTCAGGTTAAGTTCGCTTCAGGTTAAGTACGGACTTCCGGAACCAATTACACTCATACCTCGGGTTAAGTACGCTTCAGGTTGAGTACTCCATGGACCCGCCTGGAACAGATTAATCAACTCTCCATTACTTTCAATGGGAAAGTTCGCTTCAGGTTAAGTACGCTTCAGTTTAAGTACTCCGCGGACCGTCTTGAACGGATTAATCCACTTTCCATTACTTTCAATGGGAAAGTTCGCTTCAGGTTAAGTACGGACTTCCGGAACCAATTACACTCATACCTCGGGTTAAGTACGCTTCAGGTTGAGTACTCCGCGGACCCGTCTGGAACAGATTAATCCACTTTCCATTACTTTCAATGGGAAAGTTCGCTTCAGGTTAAGTTCGCTTCAGGTTAAGTACGGACTTCCGGAACCAATTACATTCATACCTCGGGTTAAGTACGCTTCAGGTTGAGTACTCCATGGACCCGTCTGGAACAGATTAATCAACTTTCCATTACTTTCAATGGGAAAGTTCGCTTCAGGTTAAGTACGCTTCAGTTTAAGTACTCCGCGGACCGTCTTGAACGGATTAATCCACTTTCCATTACTTTCAATGGGAAAGTTCGCTTCAGGTTAAGTACGGACTTCCGGAACCAATTACACTCATACCTCAGGTTAAGTACGCTTCAGGTTGAGTACTCCGCGGACCCATCTGGAACAGATTAATCCACTTTCCATTACTTTCAATGGGAAGGTTTGCTTCAGGTTAAGTACAGACTTCCGGAACCAATTGTGTTTGTAAACCGAGGTACCACTGTATTGCTTTTGGTGAAAATGTAGCATATAAAGAAACCACAAGAGAAGCAAAAGAGCCAAAAAGGGAACTTGAGGAGCAACTGACACAACTCTTTTCCATGCAAAATGGACCGTTCCTAATTTAGTTGTATACTAGATTTTCTTCCCTTATCAGATAGATAAAATTCCAATTAACTGGAATTAAGTTCTAATATGGAGAAGTCCTGAAAATGTCTCCTGTTGGACATGTGCTGTAATATCAGGCATCTAGCAAGTGGCACAGGAGGCAAGCAAAACAACTACTCACAAGCTGTCATAAAAAGGACCCGGTAGAAGATGACCACCAAGCCCACAACATTCCTGGAGGGAGAAGAGGGGTCTGTGCAACTGGGCACAACACTGTGCACCCCCCACCAAGATAACAGACCAGCATCCCCCAACCTAGTGCCCTGCAGATGTCGCTGGACTAAAAGTCACATCATCCCTGATCATTGGCCAGGCCAGCTGGGCCTGATGGATGCTGGAGTCCTGCATAACATTTGGGTTTGGACTAGATGACCCTCAGAGTCCCTCCCAACTCTACAATTCTATGCTCTGGAAAGGCACTAGGTTGAAAGAGGCAGGGACAGACTCTTTGCAATCTTTTAGAACGCTGCTTTAGCAATACTTTCCCAGCTTTAGATAAACAAATGCTTTCAATAACGGGTTATGATTTCATATTTGACCACTGTTTGATTGGCCAATTGGCCAGGGTTTTATAGACCCGTTGAATGTCAATCCATTCCTAATCGTTTTGATTTCAATGGAAGGGATTACAACACATGCTTAACTTTGCCACTGAAATCAGTAAGACTAGAAATTATTTAACTTTGGCCAAATTCTCTCCCCCCCCCCACACCTAATATTTTCCATACTGCAACTTCAACATCCAATTTCCTATCCGCAGAGCTAAGAGGAAACAAATGTCATCTGTCTTTTTTTTTTTTTACAGCAGCATGTGAGATATCTGAAGAGTGTTGTTATTATTCACCTCCCCCTCGCCCCTTCCCAGTTTTCTCTTCTATTGTCCCTTATAGTGATTTGTTATTTCCCCAACTTTTCTTCGTATTTCTTGCCATTTTGTTTGGGCTAAGCAGCTTTGTGCCTCTGATCCTGCAGAATCCCTGTCCAGAGGGACCATCATCAATGCAAAAAACTGAGGAGGGCCCAGGTTCAAGTTTTGCTTCTGTCATGAACTTGCCAGGTTAGCCTTTCATAACCAGAAGAGCCCTAGCTCAGGGGAACAGCATCTGCTTTGCACGCAGCAGGGCCCAGGTTCAGCTCCCAGCCGACAGCTTCAGGAAGGGCTGGGAACAGCTCCCTGTCTGAAACTCTGGAGGGCCACTGCAGTGTGGACCATACTGAGCTCAATGGACCAGTTGTCTGACTCTGTGTAAGGCAGCTTCCAGTGTCCCTAAGCTGAAAGGCACAGCCTCACTTCTGAATTCTGTGAGAATTTCTCCAGCCCACTGTCTACTTTCACCACCAGAGAACGGTACCATGCATGTTGGGAGGCATTTATTGCCCATCTCTACTACCCTCCATCTGCAATACGTGGGTAATAATGATAGTGACCAGCCTTTGTAGTTTTGCTGTGAGGATTATTGAGATGATTGATGTGAAGGTGCTATATAATAACTGTCACGGTCCAGTCGCCGGGCGTCAGGACCAGAGGCAAGATGGTGGGGTAGAAGCAGGAACAGGTGCAGGGCTGAGGGTCCAGCCGCAGGCAGTTGCAGGGTCAAGGAGCAAGGCAGAGACGAAGGTCCACGGGGCAAGAAGCAAGGCGAAGGTCCAAGGAACAAGAAGCAAGGCGAAGGTCCAAGGGTCGAGGAGCAAGGCGAAGGCAAAGCAAGGGTGACTACTCCTCTGGAATTAAAAAAAAAGGGGGGGGAGAGTTTGTTGTGTTTTAAAGGCAGAAATGTGTCTCTTGTGCCATGTTTTTTCTATTATCTTTCCAGGATGCTCATTAGCTTCATATAAGTGAATGATTTCCAGGCGCATCGAGACTCATTCCTGGGAACAGAGCACAACCTTCCTAGTCACTGTTTGAGTTAAGCACAGTGGTAGCTTACAGGGCTTCTAGTGCAGTTTCTACAAATGGTGAGAATAAAGACTTGGTAGTTGGTTGTCTTTGTCCATGTATGGAAGTGAGAGCTGGACCATAAAGAAGGCTGATCGCCGAAGAATTGATGCTTTTGAATTATGGTGCTGGAGGAGACTCTTGAGAGTCCCATGGACTACAAGAAGATCAAACCTATCCGTTCTGAAGGAAATCAGCTCACTGGAAGGACAGATCCTGAAGCTGAGGCTCCAATACTTTGGCCACCTCATGAGAAGAGAAGACTCCCTGGAAAAGACCCTGATGTTGGGAAGGATTGAGGGCACAAGGAGAAGGGGACGGCAGAGGATGAGATGGTTGGACAGTGTTCTCGAATCTACCAACATGAGTCTGACCAAACTGCGGGAGGCAGTGGAAGACAGGAGTGCCTGGCGTGCTGTGGTCCATGGGGTCATAAAGAGTCGGACACGACTAAACGACTAAACAACAACAACAACAAAGTTGGTTAGCCCAGACAGAACCCACCAAATTAATTTTCCCATGCTGGTGGAATCCTGGGGTTCAGAGCTTGCATGTCAGGCTCTGTGGCTGATGCTTTGCCTAGCTAAAAAACTAGGGCAGCACATGCTCAAGCCCAGGGGTTGGAGGGACAGGGATACACAGCACCTGTCCCTGAGATTGGCAGGTACAGTGCAATCTCGGTTTTCAAGCATAATCCATTCCGAAAGACTGTTTGAATTCCGAAACGTTCGAAAACCAAAGCATGCATTTCCAGAAGCATTTCCGTCCGGAAAACTCAATATGGAAGCCGCATGGCTTCTGAAAAGCGTTCAAAAAATGAATCAGTTACTTCCAGAAATGTTCGACTTCCGAGACACTCAAAAACCGAGGTTCCACTGTACACTGGTACATCTACTTGCGAATTTAATGCGTTCCGAATGCACATTCGTAAGTAGAAAAAAATTGTAAGTCGAATCCCATAGGAATGCATTGGGAGAAGAAATTCGTAAGTAGAAGCAACCCTATCTAAAACTTCGTAAGTAGAAAAAAATCCTATCTAAACCGCATCCAAGATGGCGGACAGAGCTCCATTCGTAAGTAGAAACATTCGTAAATAGAGTTATTCGTAAGTAGAGGTACCACTGTACTATGAGACCTCCATACTGGTAGGCCAGACTGAAAATTAGGAACCCGTCCTTCCACCACTGCCTAGTCAACAGCATATAACCTCTTATTTGCAAACTCTACAAGTGTCCCGACTTTTCCTGGACACCCTGGAATTCAAGAAGCCACCCTGTATTCCGATTTGCTCCCGGAATGTTCCATTCCCCCCTCCAGCCCTGCCACCGAGCTCAGGGAGGAGGATGAGCCGGCGCTTGCAGTGGTGATGTGCTTTTGCACGAGTCAGCTTGCATCAAATGGTGCATATCCTGATTTTCACCAGAGGGCATATCTTGCTCCACTGAAGGTGCTGGCCCAAGTTGACTTCAGAGACTCTGGATCAGAGAACACCCGCCCCAGGTGTTGATACATAAGTGTAATATCCCAGCCTGAGCAGAGAAATGAAGGCCAGCTGGTGAATGAAAAAGAAATATTAGCAGTTTAATAAGGAGGGAATGAAAGAAACCCATTTGAAAAAAAGCAGTGCTGTAACTAGTCATTTTAACAGCCACAGCAGGATCCTTACAACCTCCCCTCCCTGAGGAACAGCACAGGGACAATTACGTTTAAGCCCACCGGCGCTGAACCTCCGTGTTATCGCTGCTTGCATAGATGGCTTCTCCTCTGAAGCTGTCATGCCTTTTAGAGCAGGAACAGCCAACCCCTGTACTCTACTCTCAGGGGTCAGCTCTATCTTCCATAAAAGTGCATTTGCCTATTCAGCAGAACCCTTCACAGGTGGCCAGGCCCCACCATAAATCGGACACCATCCAAGCCTTCTTCGTGAATTCAGAAGAACTTGAGCAAGCATGAAGCATATAGGCGGAGAGGCAATAAGCATTTAAGGTGGGTGCTGGATCAGCCCCCCAATGGCCTCCCCTCCCCATCTGCCCCTCTACCGCACCTTAAGTGGGAAAGGGGGCACCTAAATGCTGAGTGCAAAGAGGCTTCTATGTGAATTGAGGTGGATCCACTTTTTTAAAAAACCCTTTGACCTTCTCGGTCATCATGAGAAGGTTGAGGGTGGATCAATCTCCCCAGTATGTGTGGAGACATTGGAGGTGGGTCTGGCCCACACGTGACCACTGTCCCTACACAGTGTATGCCAGAACATGTCCTTTTGAAGATGTGAAGAGGGCTTTTGTGAGAAGGGCTTCTCAATGATAGAACCCATGAGATTAGACTATGGCATTACCTACAAACATGTACATTTATATAACCTATCCAAAAGAGACATATAGTGGACTATATCTTTTTCTTACGAGCTGAATACCTTTCTTTTTTATATTTTTAAAAATATTTAAATTTTATTAACTTTTATTAATAACATACAAAGATTATACAAAAAAAGAAGAGAAAAATATATACAATCCAACTCATATTTCATTAGCCATTACAAGTCAAACAATATACCAGACTAGGTTGAATTGTTAGATTTAATTAAACAGCAAAGAAAAAAGAAAGAAAGAAAGAAAGAAAGAAAGAAAGGAGAGAAAGATATAATAGAAAAGGGAAAAAAAGAGAAATTGTTTAGAAAAGAAGAAGAAATGAAGAAAGGCAGAAAGAAAGGTTAGACAATACGATACATTGATTCTTAAAACGCTTCCACCGCATTTCTGCACAGCATTTTTACATTTTCTCCTTTATTCTGTCTTTAGATAGTGTATTGTTCTTCACAGGCATTCACCTAGTGTAATTTCCATCTAATTTTGGTATCCTGCAAGGTTAGTCTAAATAAACATAGCCATATTTTGTTTCCCATACCTGTTTTCCTTAAATAGTCATTTAGGCAGTCCCATTGTTTCTTTATCTTGTTTTTCGGTTTTTGTGGTATTAAATCTGTTAATTTAGCTAGCGCTAGATAATTTACATAGCTTGTCTATCCATTCCCCTTTCGTTGGTATATTCTCTCCTTTCCAAGTTCTTGCTGAATACCTTTCTATTCTGAATACCTTTCTATTCTGTGCCAGCCCAAGACATTTTGTGGCCTGAAGCAGGGCACAAATTCACCCCCCCCCGCTAAAGCCAAGGCTTTCAAAAGTCTTGTTGCACCGTGTGCAGTGCAACCCTAGGCATGTCTACACTGATATTAGCCCTAGAAGTCTTACGAAAGTGTATATACTGGATTGCAGCCTCAGAGACCAACTCCTGTCTTCCACCCTTATGGTGCTGCTTGGAGCAAGTTGTTTCACCCTACCAAATGAGAGGGCCGGCTCTGCAAACATTCTGTCTTATACTGGTTAACATTTGGTAGGGCTGCTGTAAGCCACATAAAACTCAGGGCAGTCAGAACCAGCCCCGTGGCTGCCTCCACTTGCCAATCCCTACGTTATAGAGAGCAGTTCTTTCTTTCTCTTTCTTTCTTTCTTTCTTTCTTTCTTTCTTTCTTTCTTTCTTTCTTTCTTTCTTTCTTCCTTATATTAAAGGTTATCATACACATCTTAAATCTATTATAGATCTTAGGTCTATAACACATTTAAAACTTTGTAGCTACTGGCAAACAACTAAATCATTCCTTTCTTGAAAAAGCCGGAGCTTTGTTTCAAAGCACTCAAAGCCTTTAAATCTATGGGTTCCCCCACCCCCTGACACTGAAGTATTATAACAAAATTATATTCCTTTTCCCCCAAGGAAGGTGTGCACAAAAACATGTCACACATTTCATATCTCTGGACATTTCATACTTCTCATAGAAGTATGCATATCTAGTCATAACAACAATATATATATTTAAATTTCTTATACCCCACCCATCTGAGTGGGTTCGCCCCGCAAAAATATGAATAAAACAAAAACATCAAACATTAAAAGCCTCCCAAAGCAGGGCTGCCTTCAGATGTCTATGAAAAATTATATACAGCATATTCCTGCGTATAAGACTATTTTTTAACCCAGGAAAATCTTCTCAAAAGTCGGGGGTCGTCTTATACGCCGGGTTGTATTTCTTTTACGGCGAGTATATCCCAAACTCTATATTTTAACTGGAAAAGTTGGGGGTCGTCTTATACGCCCAGTCGTCTTATACGCCGGAATATACGGGTAGTCGTTTAATTCCAGGTTGGGAGGGCGTTCCTCAGAGCGGGTGAGACTACTGAAAAGGCCTCCTGCCTTGTTCCCTGTAATTTCACCTCTTGCAGTGAGAGAACCACCAGAACATCCTCTGAGCTGGAGCTCAGTGTCCAGGCTGAATGGTGGGGCTGGAGATGCTCATTCAGGTATACAGGCCTCAGAAGTATATCCCACTGAGTTAAATGTGTGGGAATGTTAGGGATGTGGATTAGGATATATTATTAGATAGATCCTATCCAAGCTTGTGTTAGCAAGCTTCCAATATCAGCAGAGTGACATTCCCCTTTTTGTGCGCAGCAAAACGTGAGCGTTGGTTTGTTAGAACCTCTATAACATTATACTTCAATATTATACTTCCTGGCAAATCCCCTTTGTCCCTCTTAAAAGAAATACACGACACAATGGTATTAAAATAAGATAGAGTTTACTCACATGACATCCTGAGTTAACAGCGTAATCTCAGAAAGGCAGGCTTACGTAGAAAAGTTACAAGTATATACATCTGGAGTCTACTTAGTAAAGTGAGGCTCCATCTGGTCTCTCTCTTGGCAGCAGGCCAAGAGGGGGAACCATCCTAACTGGAGATTCTCTGGAGATGTGTTCCCATTGAAGGAGAAATGGCTAAGAGAGAGAATGGCTGCTGGCTAGGGGCTTTTGTCTGCCAGCTAATCCATCTCATCTGCATATCTGGGGGAACAGGAACTGAACTTAGTCAGGTGTCCCTCCAGGTGAGTCCCTCTTAGTGGACACTCTAGGAACTGTTGTGACATGTCTGCCCCAGTGTTCCATCCCACACAATGGAGCATAAGAATTACAGTCTCACAGAGCAACCCTAATGGTGCTTGGGTAGGAGAAGTGAAGTAGTGGATGATCTGCCACTCCGCAAATGTTTGACAATCCAAAAGCAACACGGTAGGCTAATAATATCATTACAATACTTTTATATCACTATTGAATTATGTCTTCATTTACAATCAAATAACGTACAATATGTTGGGATGCGGGTGGCGCTGTGGGTTAAACCACAGAGCCTAGGGCTTGCCGATCAGAAGGTTGGTGGTTCGAATCCCCATGATGGGGTGAGCTCCCGTTGCTCGCTCCCTGCTCCTGCCAACCTAGCAGTTCGAAAGCATACCAGTGCAAGTAGATAAATAGGTACCGCTCTGGTGGGAAGGTAAACGGCGTTTCCGTGCGCTGCTCTGGTTTTCCAGAAGTGGCTTAGTCATGCTGGCCACATGACCCGGAAGCTGTCTCTGTGGACAAATGCCAGCTCCCTCGGCCAGTAAAGCGAGATGAGCGCCACAACCCCAGAGTTGTCCACGACTGGACCTAATGGTCAGGGGTCCCTTTACCTTTATCTCTAATGTACAATAAAGTTGGTGACACCAACTAACGTGAATTAAGAAAATGCCCCCAAATGAGGGATTTTTAGGCTAGTATAACATCACGAAGAAACACTCTAGCTTGAGTCAACATGCCTTCCAAAGCAAGTGCCTTGTGTAGTATTTGCAGAGAGTAAGCTGGAGAATGTTGTGCTCCAAACACAGCAACAGGACAGTCCTTCCAGGATAACTTACTATTTCAATCAATATTCTTCCTCAGCTGATAACAATACCAAACAGAATCAATTACATTCAAATACAATAAATGAGATGATATACCTGGACATTCTATAAATGGTTATTACACAATCAGATATACATTACCAAGTAAAACGTCCAAAAGGGTACACAGGATACATATGGTTCAGATTTCACTAATCAGTGTAATAGGCTGAAACAGTTAGCTAAGACATGGTTGCGTTATTTCATTCACCTGCTGGTGGTCTTTATAACATAAAATTTAAAGGTACAGCATCCAATATACAGAAATGAGAATACAGACAACAGCCACATTAACTTGCAAATTAAATTAGGTCTAATTAGGTCAAATTAATTAGGTCTAAAATGGGAATGGGAGTATCTTCCCCCCTTATTCTCCTAGTGTTTCCTTAAAAAAACAACACCACCTCTCCATTGGTTTCAATGAGGGGTAACTTATGGATGATGCAGTTGAGCAATCCAATTCTGCAGCTTCTCAGGAACTTTGAGAAGGCCATCTCTGGCTTGTCCCTGCCCCCAGATTGGTCCATTTCAGATTTTACTACTGGTGGAAACATCACTAATGTTAGATGTATGCCTAGATAACTTTCTGGGGACATATGTTTGTACTTTCTCTCCATCCTTACTACCGCCAGTGGGACTGGAGCTTAGGATTGCTCTCTTAGTAAAGTTTCATGTATCTCAGCACCAGTGGGTGGAGTGAGAGAGAGGCAAGTGCAGAGTCACAGGTGTCTTCCACTCCTGCGGTGACAAGCCCCCCCCCCCGCCCCCAGGTCTCCCATAACCAGAAGAGGCATGAAAAGGTTAGAGTAGAGGCTGGCTCCGCACAGGCACAGTCTCCAATAGCTTTGGAAGAACCCAAGAATGGAGGGTACTTAGACGGCTGTTGGGAGGTGGGGACTTCCAGTCTCAGCAACTTGATCCATGGGGCAAGACCTAGCGGGGATGAGCTGCTGTGCTCATTAGTCCTGACACTCTGTCAATTCCGTGCAGTTCGTGTTTTTGCTAATAAAGAGTTAACTCCAACTTGCACAGTGAAATTTACTGCCAGCTTGTTCCCGACACCTGACTTACTTCAATGGCTTCTTCCCGCAGAAGCTTACAAAACACAATAAAATAAAAAAAAGAAGTCAGATAAAACCAATAAACACATTAAAATATTAATCAGAAAGCACTAAGGAATCCATGTAGGGAACCAGCCGGCAGATCAAGAATCCCAACTCCAGTTGAGCAGACACAGGCTCTCTTAAACCATGTTAATACAATGTTTGAACAGGTTTTTCAAAGGGAATCAGCCAAAATGAGCATTTCTAGCAAACTTCCACAACACCAGCCCCACCATCCAAGGAGACTAACCCAGGAGCCCCAAGCAGGGACTTGAGGCACAGCAGAAAAAATACAGGAGGACACATTCCTTTATATACGTGAAGTCTGGGTCTTTATTTAGATAAGGCTTTAGCCTGCTCTGCTTAAGTACTGGTAAGCAGGACCAGAGCCATTTAGGGCTTTTAAAAAAGTAGCATACTGATTTGGACTAAAAAAGAAACACACAATCCATGAAAATCTTTCTGTACAGTGGAACCTCAGTTTACGAACACCTCGGTTTACGAATATTTGGTTTACGAACGCCGCGGACCCATCTGGAACGGATTAATTCACTTTCCATTACTTTCAATGGGAAAGTTCGCTTCAGTTTATGAACGCTTCAGTTTATGAACAGACTTCCGGAACCAATTGTGTTCATAAACCGAGGTACCACTGTATATGAATCTTACCATCCCAGGGGCTAGCCCCACACAGTCACTGGGCTACAATAATTTCTGGTGACTGTCAATTGGCACATCTTGTGACAGAAGGGCTGCAGATCAACCTCCACTGATGGAGAGAGTCCAAAATTGTATGCCCTGAAAATAGTGAAGGGGATGCGCCAATCGATTTGTCTGGGTTGCCAGCAATTCATATGCCTAATCAGATGAATTTGGTTAATTGTGTTCCAATCAATAAAGTTTTGGCACTGCAAGTAATCACATCTGTGTTTTCTTTTCTTTTTTTCCATTTGGGAGGCAAACACCATACTTGTTGGTTGAGTCAAGCAAGGCCAGGGCTTAACTGCCATGTTGGACATTTTCTGTTTGTTTGTAATCTGAGCTCTCTCTTGAATTTTAAATAATGCAAAAGTAAAAATGGCATAATAGCTCACATTCAAGATGCAATTCTACATTGCAAGTTTGAGAGTCCAATTTGTGGACTGATTTTTTTGTGAGGGGCTGGAAGTTTACAGGGCAAATTAATTGCACTGCTCAAAACTGTCCCAGTTGAGGCAAAAGGTAAGAGCAGAGGTAATATTGCCCACTTAGGTAATGGATTGAATGGAAATCAAACAAGGAGGTCAGGGGTGATGTGGTAAATAAGTGCAAGAGTTCATCAGGATGGTCCCTTTCTCACCACGGCCAAGGAAAGTTCAAAATGCAAGTAGCTGTGTGGATCTATAGATATTGTCAAGACTTCGGGAAAGCTTTTCCTCCCCCCGGTTGCAGCAAGATAAGAGAAAACAGGGAGAGTTTATCCAATCCTAATAGCAAGAGGCAAAAGAACGCAGCAAGCCTTAACAATGGCATTGCTCCAAACTGGGCTTCCTCCCTCCTTCCTAGCAACAGCATCTCCCTTTATGGTGGCTGCTAGTGGCCAAATAGGGACCCAGGTGGCGCTGTGGTTAAACCCAAAGGGGTAGATGACATCCAACACATTGCCTCTTTGATGTCCTAGGTGGAGCCTATATAGGGACCTGAAACTGCTCTGTAGCTAATATGAGACTCCTACTAGGCTACATCCTTCAAGGAGCTTGTTTTGTATAGGAATTTATTATGTCAGGAGAAAGGGCTTTGGGCTTCTAGTAAGACCACCAGAGAGAGCACAGTAATAGAAGTGGCAGTAGACAGCAGGGGTGCCAACTTGAATAAAATATTGTGGGGGCCCAGGTAAGCCCCACCTTGGATAACTGATCACATGGCACAGTGCATACACACCATTTGGATGGGAATGCCCATAAACTTTGTGGGGCCCCAGCCCCCTCAAATATTCCATGAAGCCCCCCCACAGCCCCTAGGAGTTGCTTCCTAGGCTAGACAGCATCCCAGCATCTTAGGAGCATGTGAGAGGTGAGCTATCTCCCTTGGCAATGAACCAGTCCCTTGAAGTCACATATTGACTTTGCAATGAATAGCCACGAAAAGGGATTTTTTTGGCAACTTCATCTAAATACACTAACTCAGTTGTGCCCTTGCTTAGTGGAAAGCTTTCCAATGCAGACCCTGAGAAGGAGAGGCCTTGAGAGGACGAGACTTTGCTATTAGGAGTTTGGAGCCATTGCTCAGGAGGGGATTTCCCAGCCAAAGTCTACCTGCTTTTCTATGCTTTGTGCATAGACACTTGCTAAAGTTAAACAGATCTTCGATCAGTCACTGCAAGAATAGGGGACCTTCTTTGAACCATGTTGCCCAGGGCTCTATTCAAGAAAGTTGGTGTCTGAATAAATGATGATTTTGACCTACCTTACTGGGTTGTTCTAAGGATTTCTGATGTATGTTAAAGCACTTTGTGTGTTTAGGAGCAGCCCTACACAACTAATATACTATGGACACGAGCTAACTAAAGCTAAGCACTTTTCAGTTCTTTTTGATTTGATAATAAGCCCTTCTGAACTTGATATGCTTGTTAGCTCCCTTCAGACAGCAACAGCCGCAACAAACCGTATAGACCGAGAAGCTGTTAACGAGTTTAAAAGGTTGAGCATAAAATGGCAAAGTTATTGCATTATTGCAATGTGGATTCTCAGGGAGAGAAGTAAGCATTGCAAATGGCTTTAAAAGCTAAACATAATTATGAGGCATATAAGCAAATGGCCTTTGTGAAGCTTTGTGATTGGAGACCGAGGCCCAGGGTGTCAGCTGGCTAGCCTCTGTAGCCTTATACACTGTAGGCCTTTGCCAAATATGACGAATCTGGAATAGGAAACTGGGGTCTGAGGTGCCAGTCTCTGTTATCACAGAGTGATTGACCTTTCTAAATGCATGAGAAGTCAAAGTCCTCTAATCATCTGTCAATACAAGCAAAGCTCTGAATCTCTCCCCGGGCTCAGACACTGTATCTTGGCTTCGGTCTTCTAATCCGGTAGATATGGTCCCAACTCTGCCCTCCCCATCTGCCTCCCCTCCACACCAAGGCAATAATTCCAATATTGACTTTCAACACAAGGTCAATCCAGAGACATTTCTCTTCTCCCTCCCTGCTTGTTCCTTTTTTAAAAGCAGGAGATGAGAAGTAATATTTAGGGCAATGTTTTCTAAGGATTGCGGGAGTTTCACATTTTTGTGCTTTCCTACATCTAACTAAGAGAACTCAAAAAGAGGAGTGAATGGAAGTGGAACAATACAAAACCGACATTCATGAATTAAAATGCTCAAACATTAATTTAAAAGGTTTGCTCTCCTTGAGATTAGACAGTGTGAAATTCCAGGTACTCGGTTTATGCTACACATTGTCACATCATGCATTTGAAAAACCAACAAAACACAGCTAGCATTTTGTGTAAAGCTGACTGAAAGTATCAGCCAGAAACATGAAGGCTTGTAGATGTAAATCTTGACTCACAATTGTGCCACCAGTTGTGGCTGCCGAGGGTGCAACTCGGTATGCCCTCAGCAGTTCATTTGGCTGCAGATGGAAATCAGGTTGTGACAACAAGCCGAAAGCACGGGCAGGCTTTGTTACATCTTACGGTGTGTTTGCAACCAGCTTGTTTCCCAGGATATATGCGGGGAACAGCTGGTGCCATTTGCACCAAATCCCGCATGGAGTCGTTGCTTAGTGTGTCCTACTTCCCAGTTGGTTGTGAGGAAGGAAAGTTCCTTGTTCAAAGAGGACGTTTCAATCTGTGTAATGTTCCCATTGTTTTGGGTGGTGGAAGGAAGGAGCAGAATTGATCCTGTTAGAGTTAGGGAAGGGCACTAGGTTCAATATTGGTCACATCCAGGTGCAACGAGGAAAAATCCCCATCTGAAACTCTGGAGAGCAATAATCTGGATCAGAGTCAGGCATCTTCCTAGGTTCCTAGATAGTGATATTGACCACCTTCAGCAGCAGGCTTTGGGGTATAACTGAAGAGCAGCACATTGTAAATCATTTGTTAGCATTTTACTAGAAGGTTGATAGGTGTAAGAGTCAGGTACCAGAGTTAGGCCTGAAGTTTTAGTGTTTCAAGGGGGAGAACCTAAAAGCACAGGCTTTGGGGACACTAGTAAAGAACAGGCCCAACATGAAAAGGTTTTCTACTCTCCATTCACTCATACTGCCTTGAGGCCTCTGACCCACTAAGTGCCACCCCATTAACACTGCAATCTATTGGGCTTCATGCTCAATCTAGGAAACACCACACTTTGCAAACTGGATGGTCCTGCTCCCTCAGTCTAATTGTCCGAGGCTAAGTGGACCTTCACCCTTGAAAGAGGACTCCATTTGGCCTGATGGAATTATTTACCCCAGGGACCAAAATGGCTGTGGGCCATCTCTGGGAAGCATAGCTGCCAAGTCTCCCGTTTCCCCCGGGAAATCCCCATTTTCCCAGCTGTTCCTAGCTGAAAAAACGGAATTTTTTGTTTTCCCCCGGTTTATTCTGGCGCGGCGGCCATTTTGGAACTGGGCGGAGCATCCTCAGAAGCGACTTTTGATGCTGCTCCGCCCAGTTCCAAAATGGCGTCAGCGCTACTTCTGGTCTGCTATTTCCGGCCCGGTCCCTTATTTCTCTGACAGCAACTTGGCAGGTATGCTGGGAAGCAAATATAGAAATCCTTCCTTCTAGATAAGCAGAGCCATTCTCTCGGCAATCGGGATCAGTCTTTGGCAGCTGCCAGCGTCCTGGCAGCCCTCAGAGTAGCCCAAGACATTTTGCTGCTTGAGGTAAAAGACAAGATGGCACCATGCCCCCCCATTTTCCACATACAAAGGGTGCCTGGACTGATGACCGGCTGCCAAATTCTACTGAAGCTTCCAGAAAGCTTGAGGGAAGCAGGCTAATTTAGGGATGTGTGTGACAAGTATGGGGAACACGGCTGTGATCTTCAACAGAAGGTGGGTGGCCTCAGGAGGATTGATGAAGGGGAATGATTGCTGCCCCACCCCACTTGACATTTGAAGTGATAGCCTCACTCTGCCTAAAAGTTATGGCAGTACTGCAGGGTCTGCTGCGTATTCCTGCTTCCGCCATCCCCCGCCTCCGATTCAGCACCCTAGACCAGGCTTCCTCAAACTCGGCTCTCCAGATGTTATGAGACTACAATTCCCATCATCCCTGACCACTGGGTCCTGCTAGCTAGGGATCATGGGAGTTGTAGGCCAAAAACATCTGGAGGGCCGAATTTGAGGAAGCCTGCCCTAGACAACACCAGGTGGCTGAATCTAAACACCTTTTTCCTTTCCCCTAACCCCGCCCCCCAACACAGTGTCACCCTGGGGGATTATGGGAAATTTAAAAGGTGACTAGAACCAGCTGATCAGAGCTGCTTGAAACATGGCCAGCAGAGGCAGGTGAGCATGCCAGAGGCTTACCTTCCAAGTCCCGGACTGCAGAATCCGGGACCGGCAGCTGTGTGACACCGGAAGTTGCGTTGACGTAACTTCCGGTGTCGCTTTGCCCTTCTATGGGCACAAAAAATGGCCACCGCCGGCTTCGAAAGTCGCTTGTACACATGTCAGGAAGTGCGTTGACACAACTTCCGGTGTCGCTCTGCCCATCTATGGGCACCAAAAATGGCCACCGCCGACACCGGAAGTCGCGTCTATGCACTTCTGGACATGTGTAGATGCGACTTTTGAAGCCGGCAGGAGAAAATAACGGAGAAAAACGGGAGACGAAGTGATATGGGGGACCACTGGGAAAAGGTAAGTAAAATCGGGGTTTTCCCGGAGAAAACAGGGTACTTGGCAGCTATGGCCAGAGGTTAACAGTGACAGAGAAGGAGGCCCAGCAGACACTATACCCAGGGGCCCTTCAAATCATGCAAATGGACCTGAAAATAACCCTCTGCCATCAGATACTTCCTTCTGTTCTGCCTTGGTCAGACCACACCTGGAATACTGTGTTCAGTTCTGGTCACCACAATTTAAGAAGGGTGTTGACAAGCTGGAACATGTGCAAAGGAGGGCGACCAAGATGACCAAGGGTCTGGAAACCAAGCCTTATGAGGAACGGTTGAGGGAAATGGGTATGTTTAGTCTGGAAAAGAGGAGACGGAGAGGAGATATGATAGCCACCTTCAAATTATCTAAAGGGTTGTCATGTAGATGGTGGGACAAGCCTGTTTTCTCCTGCTCTGGAGGGTAGGGCTCGAACCAGTGACTTCAAGTTACAAGAAAGAAGATTCAAACTAAATATCAGGAAGAACTTTCTGACAGAAAGAGCTGTTAGACAGTGGAATGGATTCCCCCGGGAGGTGGTGGACTCTCCTTATTTGGAGGTTTTTAAGCAGAGGTTGGGTGGCCATATGCCATGGATGCTTAAGCTGAGATTCCTGCACTGCAGGGGGTGGACTAGATGGCCCTTGGGATCCCTTCCAATTCTACAATTCTATGATTTCCCCACCTCCAATGTTGTGTCATTGCAATGCCTTTTCCATGTGCAAAGCTATTGTATCACCTAAAAAACAGTGACTGAATTCAGCCCTTCTCACTTCTAAAGTGTTTAAACATTTTTAATTTTTTAAAAAATCAAATTAATAAAATGTTTCCCATAATTTACATCTTTCCTGCTCTCTCTATCCACCCCCGCTCTCTTAAAAAAGTTATTTTCGAAACCATATCCAGTCAGCAGATTTAGATTTTAGATAATACGCTACCTAATTGCATTCCATAGTTTGTGAAAAAATAAACTTACTGGAAAAATCATATATCTTCACTATAAAGGGAGTTCACAAAATAAATAAAAATGACGACAGTCTGCGCATACTGACTCATTCTGGAGCAGCTCCACTGGCTGCAATAGAGCTTCTCTGTAGCAATTGAATTATGGACTGCAGCCAATCTTAGCAGAGAGAAGAGAGAAAAATGTACTTGGGAAAGATTTGGAGTAGTTTTATTACTTTAGACAAATTACATTTTAAAGGTTTTGGCCCTCACACAGATGATGCATAAATCGTGTTCTCTCTCTCTCTCTCTCTCTCTCTCTCTCTCTCTCTCTCTCTCACACACACACACACACACACACAATGTGTTTCTGGACTCAATTCAAGGTGCTTAAAAAAATAAAAATTGTTTACTTCTAAAGCTCCACACAGGCCAGTCCACATTGACTAAAGGAATGCTATTTTCCCCTTTGTTCTTTCCTGGATTAAGACCATTGCTTCAAGTTCATTTACTGTCTGAGGCACACAATAACCTGCTTCAGAAGTCATTCTTCCATTATACAGTGGTATCTCGCAAGACGAATGCCCTGCAAGATGAATATTTCGCAAGACAGACAAATTCGTTTTGCAGCTCAGGCTGTCCTCTTTTACATTCTCAGGGAAACCAAAATTCATCTTGCGAATCGCGGTTTCCCATAGGAATGCATTGAAATTTAATTAATGTGTTCCTATGGGAAAAAAATTCAATGCATTCCTATGGGAAACCGTGATTCGCAAGACGAATTTTTCGCAAAACGAATTGACTCGTACCTGAAGAAGTGTCTTCACCCCCATTGTTCAGCCCAGACACTGAGGTCTGAGGGCCTTCTGGTGGTTCCCTTTGTGTGAGGTGAGAAGTGAGGTTACAGGAAACCAGGCAGAAGGCCTTCTCAGTAGTGGCCCTGCCTTGTGGAACACCCTCCCATCTGATGTCGAGGAAATAAACAACTATCTGACTTTTGGAAGACATCTGAAGGAAGCCCTGCTTAGGGAACTTTTTAATGTTTGATGTTTCATTGTGTTTGTAATATCCTATTGAGAGCTGCCCAGAGTGGCTGGGGAGGCCTGGCCAGATGGGCGGGGTATAAGTAAACAACAACAACAACAACAACAACAACAACAACAACAACAGCAGCAACAACATTCTTCCATGCATTCAAAAAAGGGAGGAGCATACATGCTTCTGGTTGTTCCCCTCTCCCCACAGCTCAACATCCTAGCCTACATCCATTAACCATTAATTTAGCATTGGGCAGGGGGGGAAACAGAGGTGGCAGCAGTTGCTTTCAAAGCTCCAGTTCCTGCTATAGCATCTTCTTACGACTCTTATGACCTTTCCTTAGTGGGAATAGCATTTCCCATAGGGGATGCTCTGAGTTGACATCTTAATCCACCTCTGGGCATGAAAAGATGGGAATCAGCAGAATCAAATTTTGTTGTTGTTGTTTAGTCATTTGGTTGTGTCCAACTCTTCATGACCCCATGGACCAGAGCAGGCCAGGCATTGCTTTCCACTGCCTCCCACATTTTTATCAAACTCATGTTTGTAGCTTCGAGAACACTGTCCAACCATCTTGTCCTCTGTCGTCCCGTCTCCTTGTGCCCTCCATCTTTCCCAACATCAGGGTCTTTTCCAGGGAGTCTTCTCTTCTCATGAGGTGGCCAAAGTACTGGAGCCTCAGCTTCAGGATCTGTCCCTCCAGTGAGCACCCAGGGATGATTTCCTTCAGAATGGATAGGTTTGATCTTCTTGCAGTCCATGGGACTCTCAAGCATAGCTGCCAAGTCTCCTGTATTCCCCGGGAAACCCCCGTTTTTCCAGCTGTTCCCAGCTGAAAAAATGGAATTTTTTGTTTCTTTCCGGTTTATTCTGGCGCGGTGGCCATTTTGGAACTGGGCGGAGCATGCTCAGAAGCGACTTTTGATGCTGCTCTGCCCAGTTCCAAAATGGCTGCAGTGCGACCTCTGGTGTGGTGACCATTTTGGAACTGGGCACAGCAGCATCAAAAGTCACTTCTGAGCATGCTCCGCCCAGTTCCTAAATGGTGGCAGCGCTACTTCCGGTCTGCTACTTCCGGTCCGACCCCTTATTTTTCAGGCAGGAACTTGGCAGGTATGCTCTCAAGAGTCTCCTCCAGCACCATAATTCAAAAGCATCAATTCTTCGGCGATCAGCCTTCTTTATGGTCCAGCTCTCACTTCCATACATTTTCCCCCCTAGTGCTGTAGCATTTCATGCTGCATGGGTTTGAGTGTGTTCCTCCATACACAACAAAAGAATTGCATTCCTGCAATGAAAATTTGGCATGACAAGGAAGACGATTTGGCCAATTGTTCTCTGGAATGTACTATTTTTCTATATGCAGGGAGATTTTTAAACACCCCCCCTCTCATACTGGGGTGTGTGTGTGTCTTCAAATATGCAAGCCGTTCCCTGCAGCCCAAAGTGGTACAGTCCAGCAAAGCTTGACCAGTTGAGTCTGCCAATAGTCCAGCCCTGTGCTTTCCTCTCTCCCTGCTCTGCTTTTAGCTCAAGATCTCTTTCTGTCACGTGTCAAAATAAATACTGTTTGACAGAAAGGAAGAATACCTTTATCATCCCCTCATTGCTCACTGACTTCATAGAAGCCTACACCTTTAGTCTTCACAGGAAAAAAAGAAGGCTGTGATCTCAATATTCCAACACTTTTTATTTACCTTATCTGTAATATAATTAATAGATGACAGCCTAAAGATCAAGGTGACTATCAAAGAAACCGAGGCGGCTTCATACGAAACTTGCTCTTTTGAATCATTCTAGGACTCTATCAAAGCACGTGTGATAATTTCATGTTAATGCCGGTTGTTCTGAATCTGTAACTTTTAACCTGTACATACCATTTTAAACACACTACATTTCAAAGGCATTCAAAGCCGATCTAATTTGTATTACAGAATTACATTATAATCTGCAAGCAGCACATCACACTGATTTCTTAAAATTAACGCAGAGCTCATTATAAAGACATCTTCAGAGGTCTCTCGTAGGCACGCTAAAAAAAGATTTTAAAAAATACCTTGCGACTTAAACCACCACCTCATATATTCAAAACATTATAGGCATTCAAAATCTGTCCCTAAACCTTTGTACTTGGAAGTGGATAAATATTATTATTATTATTATTATTATTATTATTATTATTATTATTATTATTTCTCGTGCTCTAAATAGGCCCATTTGAAATCAAAGCCCACTACTATTCAGCAACTCTGTTCTGAGCGAGATGAGCACCGCAACCCCAGAGTTGTCCGCAACTGGACTTAACAGTCAGGGGTCCCTTTACCTTACCTTAACCCAGGCATCCCCAAACTGCGGACCTCCAGATGTTTTGGCCTACAACTCCCATGATCCCTAGCTAACAGGACCAGTGGTCGGGGGAGATGGGCATTGTAGGCCAAAACATCTGGAGGGCCGAAGTTTTGGGATGCCTGCCTTAACCCATAACCAGGAGAAAAATAAACCCCAGAGAAAAAAAATATTCTTTGACATATACAGCAGCAGTCTGTATAGTGAGTACAGTGGTACCTCGGTTTATGAACACAATTGGTTCCGGAAGTCTGTTCATAACCTGAAGCGTTCATAAACTAAAGCAAACTTTCCCATTGAAAGTAATGGAAAGTGGATTAATCTGTTCCAGACGGTCCGCGGAGTACTTAAACTGAAGCGTTCATAAACTGAAGCGAACCTTCCCATTGAAAGTAATGGAAAGTGAATTAATCTGTTCCAGATGGTCCGCAGAGTACTTAAACTGAAGCGTTCATAAACTGAAGCAAACTTTCCCATTGAAAGTAATGGAAAGTGAATTAATCCGTTCCAGATGGGTCCGTGGCGTTCGTAAACCGAAAATTCATAAACCGAGGTGTTCATAAACCGAGGTTCCACTGCATAGTTGGCCCAGAGAGACGTGGGATTCAAATTCTTGCTAGGTAAAGTTGTCATTCAGCTTGACTTACCTCACAGGGATGTTGTGTGAGTCAAATGTGATCGCCCATATGTACACCGCCTTAGAAAACAATTCTAACTGGGGCAGGAGAGGCACAGAGTAGTGGATTCGCCACCACATTCACAGGCCTGTCAGCTCCCGTCAGTCAGTGTGGAAAGTAGGAGTGAGGGCAGGTTTATTTTCCTATTGCATCTCTTAGGCTGCTGCTGCACAGGGACCCAAAATGGGCTCCTCTGTGGGAAGCAGGCTGCCTTGGGATCCAGCAGATTCATTCCTGGCTCTGCTCAGCCTTACAGTGGCTACTGATGGCTGGAGTGCCACTGGCAAGTGCTCCTCTGCACTTCCACAACACAGTGGAACCTTGGTTTTCAAACATAGCTGCCAAGTCTCCTGTTTTCCCCGGGAAATCCCCGTTTTTCCAGCTGTTCCTAGCTGAAAAAACGGATTTTTTTGTTTTTCCCCAGTTTATTCTGGTGCGGAGGCCATTTTGGAACTGGGCAGAGCATGCTCAGAAGTGACTTTTGATGCTGCTCTGCCCAGTTCCAAAATGGCTGCAGTGCAACTTCTGGCATGGCGGCCATTTTGGAACTGGGCAAAGCAGCATCAAAAGTCACTTCTGAGCATGCTCCGCCCAGTTCAAAATGGCGGCAGCGCTACTTCCGGTCTGCTATTTCTGGCCCGGTCCCTTATTTCTCTGACAGCAACTTGGCAGGTATGTTTTCAAATGTAATCCATTCAGGAAGTCCGTCCAACTTCCGAAACGCTCGAAAACCGAGGGCTGTCAGCTAGTTCAATGGGGAAAATTGAGAAACGCGCCTCAGAAGCCATTCGACTTCTGAGGCGCGTTCGAAAGCGGAAACATTCACTTCCGGGTTTTCGGCGTTCGGCTTCCCAAACGTTTGGCAGCCAAGACGTTCGAAAACCGAGGTTCGACTGTATCTGAAAATGCGATTAAGATTGTTCCATTACACTCTTTGATGAGGATGCAGCGGCAAGGAAATAACAATGTATCATAACATTTATATTCCACTTTTTAGAAAAATAAGCAGAAAGAATAATAAGCAATAAAACCCGCCACCTTAATCAAATAGATCAAAACCACAGCAGCTAAAAGACCTTCAGAGCTCACTCTTAGTTAGGGAATGCGCTGCACTCAGAAGCCCCGCAGAACAAAAATGGTTTCATCTGCCTCAGAAGCAAGGCAAGCCGTGAAGCCATATGGGTCTGCAAAGGGAGAGCATTTGAGGCAACTACTGAAAAGGCCTAGCCTAGCAGATGATAATTTTGCATTAAAGAAAAGATGCTACCCTTAGAAGAACCTCACCGGCAGATCTAAAAGTGATGAAGAGCTGTGTTGTATGAGAGGAGATGGTTGTCATTTCTGTAATATTATCCATACTATTTAATCCCCATGTGGTTAAGAATGTTGAAATGCAGATAGCCAAACAAATGTGCAATGTGAGCCAATTTCCTTTGTAGGCACGAAAAGTGTGAAGAGGAATCCACCCCCAATTCATCAATTTGTTTGCAAGAATTATCTGAATTTCTAAATATACATAGTGTTTGATAGTATACAGAATTTGTTGCTATTTGGTATTTTAATGGCACTTCTCTTTATTATCTGAAATGCACTCATCTTTAGTAACTGGTGGTACTGATAGATGGCATCACTGATTGACAATACAAATTTCACAGTATTTGACCACTTTTGAGATTTTTTATTTGATGCCTGAGCAAATTAAAACAATGAAGAGAAGCCAAAAATCTACAGCACTTACGTTTGGTGGTAGAAAGTACCATTATAAAAGCTGGAAACTTTGTTCAAAATGTGAATAGCAAAATCTGAGAACCTGGAAGGTTTGAAACATGGTTTCCCCCCCCCCCCCAAAAGATGGATTTTTCAAATATTTCCTGAATGAAAATCATACCTGTATTTTAAGCTGAATTTTCAGTACATCTTAAAGCTCTCTTCAACTTTTATATTTAGTTGCTTTCTGAATAAATAAAATGAAAATTCGACCAAAACATCTTCTTCTTCTTCTTCTTCTTCTTCTTCTTCTTCTTCTTCTTCTTCTTCTTCTTCTTCTTCTTCCTCCTCCTCCTCCTCCTCCTCTTCCTCTTCCTCTTCCTCTTCCTCTTCCTCTTCCTCTAAAGTAGTTAGGACTTACAGATAGAATCATTGTAAAACTTTTCCTGGACTCTATGTCCTTAGACAGGACCCCCAAGGACATGCTCCACGGAGAGCTGGCTTCAGGCACCAGGCTCATTGGCAGACTAACTCAGCGTTACAAAGATATCTGCAACATAGCATGAAGGCTGGCAATATCCACCCTGCCCTGTGGGAATCCCTTGCTTTTTAATTTTTTTTTTAAAGAAATATAAACTTTATTTCATTTAAAAACACATACAAAACAAACATAACACAAAATAAACACAACACATACATTCATCAAATAATATCAAACTAAATCAAATAATAATAAATCAAGTTGAAATCATACTCAAATCATATTTAAATCATATATAAAAGAAAATAATAAGTCATTCATTCTAAATTGTAATCTTAACATCAACGAAGACAAAAAGAGAAAGAAGAAAAATCCCAATCCTCAATAAACCCTCTATCCCTCCCTCCCTCCCCTATATTAAAAAAATGACTTCCAGTCACCTCGTACCTTGGTCTATTGTTGTTCTTGATCAATTATATACACACGCCTTTTTTCCTATATTTCCCTAAATATCTTTTATTTTTGTGTCTTTTATATATCTGCAAAAAGATTTGTTTTTTCTATCTGTCTTTTTTGGTATTGTTTTAGCGGTCCCCAATTTTTTTCTAAACTACTCTCTTTTATGCCTTTTAGCCTGCCCACTTTAATTGATAGGTTTTGGTATGTTATTATCTTTTCTACTCATTCTTCCTTTTTTGGTATTCTTTCACTTTTCCAATTGATTGCGACAAGTAGTCTGCCGGCTGCTGTTGTGTGCATGACTAGACATCTGTCCTTTGCCTTTATCTCATTGCTTAGTAATCCCAATATGAACATTTCCGCATCTTTTTAAAAGGGGTATTTTAAGATTTTTTTCAATTCGTTGTATATATCATCCCAGAACTTTTTTTATTTTTTTACATTGCCACCAGATGTGTAATTGGGTTCCCGGTTCTTTTTGGCATCTCCAACATGCATTGCTTGCTCCTTTGTACATTTTGGCTACCTTGGTGGGTGTCAAATACCATCTATATTGAACTTTTAAAAATGTTTCTTTTAAATCATAATTTCAAGTCCCGCCTCCACAGATTTTCCCATCTATCGATTGTGATGTCCCTCCCAAAGTCTTTGGCCCACCTAATCATTGTACAGGATTGCCTTTAGATGATTCGGGGGCTGGATAACTTCATCCCCTCCAGCATTTCTCCAATAGAAATAGGGAGTTCCTAAGGAAAGGTGAGACATTCTGGGATCAAATCAGAAACCAGGACAGCTTATCTAAATCAGGGATGTCCCCGGAAAATAGGGACACTTGGAGGGTCTGCATCTGTAGCAGCACAAACGGACACCTGCAGCTGCCGCAGCTGCAACAAAACATGTCTCTCCCATATTGGTCTCTACAGCCACAGCAGGCACTGTAACTCTCCAATGATTTGACTTTACTCCTGAAAGAGCACTCTTCCATTGTCTCCCGAGAGAGATGGATGCCAGCACACCTGATGAGGCTGCAGGTGAGGATTGTCTGTTTGAATGCTTCCTGTGGCCCCCTGCCTGCCCCGCAACCCTCTTTTCTGTATTATGTCAGGGAGAAGGCTAGGTTGATACTTTTGTGGGAGAATGTTCAAGTAGGCAATCCCCAAATTAAAGCACAAAGTCCAAGGAAAACTCCACCACTTCATTTTATTCACTGTATAAACTGGCCTTGACATGCCAAAGATGGAATTAGTCTTTTGCTTCCAAGAACATATTAGTAGAGAGGGAAATGCTTGGATTAATAATAATAAAAAATCTTCAAAGGTACATCATTAGGCAAAGGCAGCAAGTTATACTTCATTTTCTTTGCACTAAAATTTCATAAGCTTTAATAATGTTTAAAAGTACGATATGTTAACCTGTTGGAGAAATAATCTCAAATAGTAACTATTTTCTATGCTCTGTGCCAAGATATATATATTTAAAAACACCAAAGAGCCTTTTAAAAAAATCATGCAGTATGTAGGCATATGAATGTTCTTAAAATTATTAACTTCACACATTTGTTTAATGGAATACTCTATGATTTGCACCCTAAACAATCAACCTCTGTCCTTTGAGGGCTACTTTTGCGAAAGGACAGATCAAGCCATCCAAAATGCTTGTTTCATTAAATCAGTACTGGCTAATCTAAAATCCCCCCCAACCATTGGGCATGCTGGCTTGGACTGATGGGAGGTGGAGACCAACAAAATTAGGAGGCTCTCAGGCCAGCCACTGCTGATTCATAATAATAGGGTCAGGAGAATATAACTTTCTGCCCTGAGAAGCAGCCTGGGTACAGTCAACTATCAGCAGCTTCTTTCCACTTCTACTGGTACATATGGCCTCTCAAGATGCCAGTCATCCAGGGCCGGCCCATCTGTTAGGCAAGGTGAGGTGTCCACCTCGGGTAGCAGGATCCCCAGGGTCACAGATCCAGTCTCCAAGGAATGCATCACCTGCTGCTACTACTACTACTGGGGTGGCAGCAACAGTTGCAGGGCACTCCTTGGATGATTGAGCAGTATATGGATCATGCTAATTAAATAAATGGGACCTAGGTGGCGCTGTGGGTTAAACCACTGAGCCTAGGGCTTGCTGATCAGAAGGTCGGCGGTTCGAATCCCTGTGACGGGGTGAGCTCCTGTTGCTCGGTCCCAGCTCCTGCCAACCTAGCAGTTCGAAAGCACGTCAAAGTGCAAGTAGATAAATAGGTACCGCTCCGGCGGGAAGGTAAACGGCGTTTCCGTGCGCTGCTCTGGTTCCCCATGAAGCGGCTTTGTCATGCTGGCCACATGACCTGGAAGCTATACTCCGGCTCCCTCGGCCAATAACGCGAGATGAGCGCCGCAACCCCAGAGTCGGTCATGACTGGACCTAATGGTCAGGGGTCCCTTTACCTTTACCTAATTAAATAAATAACTGTGCTAAGGGAAATGTGATCTCCCTCCCTCCCTCCCTCCCTCCCTCCCTCCCTCCCTCCCTCCCTCTCTCTCTCTCTCTCTCTGTGTGTGTGTGTGTTGGTAGGAATTTGAATTCACCAAAGCCATTGGGCCAGATATGCACAGTGACGCACATGACGTTGTATGCATTGGTCGTTGGGTATTGTGATGGTGGTGTTGTGCAGTTTCTCACATATCTGACCATACACAGAGTCTATATACTGCTGGGGTTGTGTGTGTTCATGGGAATGGGACCTCTAATCTCAGTATGAATCTCAGTAAAAGGACGTGTTCGTAGGATCACAGACCACAGTACGTAGTTTTTGCAGGGCAGAAGGTCAAAACAAGCAAACCTGTCCTTGCACGGGAGAATTGTCAAGCCAAAAATAAAAAATAAATAAATCTGTTTGTATTTTGCTGCACAAATTAATTCTAATTTTTCTGGTGATTTATGGCACATTCCTGGAAATGAAAACACAAGTGTTAAAAAAGCAGTGGAATGAAAATTAAAAAGTGCTGCTACTTCTGGGCTGTCCAAGTCATTATGTTTTATGACATGGGTTAACAGTCAACTGTAAAATGCAGTGAATAACTGTTACAAGCAGTCATTTGCTCAGAAATAGAATGAATTTAGGATTGTTCAGCTTTCTATTCATTGATTCCCCACCCCTCAGCGTACATGGAAATGTTCTGCTCCCCAGCATAAAATGGAGCCTTCATGTTCAGAAGCACTTTATCTCTGAATACCACAGGGGAGGGCTGTCATAACAGTGCTTGAATCATTTATTTATTTCAGAAAAATTTATACACTGTGTGCCTCTTTCCCTGGCTCAGGCTGGCAGCAGCTCAGGCTGTCCTCTTTTACATTCTCAGGGAAACCAAAATGCTTGTTTACAAAGTTATTGTACTACCAACCTTAGTGTAAGCTTGTGAAACATGGACCACTTATAAACACCACCTCCAACTCCTCGATAGATTCCATCAATGATGTTTCCTGAAAATGTTACACATCACTTGGGAAGACAGGTGAACTAGTGCCAGTGTACTGGAAGAAGCAAAGATTGGCAGTGTCTAAGCGATGATTCTTTAACATCAACTTTGTTGGACTGGTCATGTTGTGAGGATGCCTGATTATCGTCTTCCAAAGCAACTACTCGATTCCGAAGTTAAAAATGGAAAGCGTAATGCTGGTGGTCAACAAAAGGGGTTTAAAGACTCTCTCAAGGCAAATCTAAAAAAAGGTAGTATAAACACCGACAACTGGGAAACACTGGCCTGCGGGAGCTCCAGTCTTACCTTCCAAGTCCCGGACTGCAGAATCTGGGACCGGCAGCCCTGTGACACCGGAAGTTGCGTCGGCTTCAAAAGTCGCTTCTACGGATGTCAGGAAGTACGTCAACGCAACTTCCAGTGTCGCTCCGCCCATCTATGGGCACCAAAAATGGCTGCCGCCGAGACCAGAAGTCGCTTCTATGCACTTCCAGACATGCGTAGATGCGATTTTGAAGCCGGCGGTGGCCATTTTTGGTGCCCATAGAAGGGCAAATCAGAAAGGAAAAAAATGGCCGCCGGCAGGAGAAAATAATGGAGAAAAACGGGAGATGAAGTGATACGGGGGACCACCGGGAAAAGGTAAGTAAAAATGGGGATTTCTCGGGGAAAATGGGGTACTTGGCAGCTATGGCTCCAGTTGGAGAACAGCCTTTACCAAATGTGCCATGGGCTTTGAAGACACTCAAACTCAGGACACAAGGGAGAAACGTGCTAAGAGGAAGGCACACTTGGCAAATCCACACCATGATCAACTCCTGCCTGGAAACCTATGTCCCCACTGTGGAAGGACATGTGGATCCAGAATTCGCCTCCACAGTCACTTACGGAGTCACTGTTAAAACCATGTTCATGGAAGACAATATTACTCAGCTACGAAGATCGCCAAAGAAGAAGAAGAAGAAAAGGATATGCACCAAGGTGTGCATTTATATCATTCCCTACATGCTCTGTAGTGGCTTCTGTACAAGAACGGGCCTTTCAGTGTCTCTTAGCCTTGTTGGCGAAATGAAATCTCTAGTTCATAGACTGTATCCCTCTGATCACCAAGTGCACATCTAAAGCACCAGGGGTTGTTCAACCTCACTCCAACCTGCTTATGAGCTTTCCTGCTGTTGGAAATTAGAAGGACCTTTTCTGATCCAGCAAGGCAATTTCTTACACTCTCAAAACTGCTTAGAGGAAGCACAGGGAGTCAGAAGAACTGTTCTCTGGCACTTTGCCCATCTTTATTCATTTCAAATGTGTAAAGGGTGAGATTGGGATGACAAAGGCGAGCATTTCTTTGCTGAAACCCTGTCATCTCTCTGTCGGCTGTTGCCGGCTGCTTGGATTTTCAGTTGTGGCAACAATAGATGTGCCCACGTTTGACATAAAACAATGTTTATAAGGTTTGTGGGTTTTTTGTGTTGTTGTTTTTTTTAAAAAAATATTTCTTGGTTTTGACAGAGATTGGTTTTGAGGATGGGCCAATAAAGCCCTGTTTGGGACAAAAGGGATGAGACTGAATGCAATTTTTTACTTTTCATCGCAAGCTTTCTCACCTGTTTGAAGGTTCCTTCTGTATGTGTCATTCCCAGGCTGTTAGAAGTTAAATCTTTTGTTAAATTATTTAGAGCTTTTCAGATTGCCAACCCGAGCAGGATTAAAGCCGTATATATTTTTGTCTTCTTTATTTTTCCTCTATCCTATGGTCTGCAGGTATCTGTTTTTACTTTACAAAACAGCAAACATAACACCAAATAGAAAAGAAAGAAAAACAACACCCAACATCCATTGCAGATGTAGTGTTGCAATGTTTGGTTGTTTTTAAAGTAGCAAAGATGCAGAGATGATTTGTAGAGTCGTATTTAACATTATGCTCTTCTTTTGGGAGCAAATCACCTATCCTTCACCTCAAAGTTTGTAA
This sequence comes from Zootoca vivipara, assembly GCF_963506605.1. Classification (NCBI taxonomy): domain Eukaryota; kingdom Metazoa; phylum Chordata; class Lepidosauria; order Squamata; family Lacertidae; genus Zootoca; species Zootoca vivipara. Next base: position 79,915,652 of record NC_083283.1, read on the forward strand.
ACATTTCCCCCCTTGATTTCTTACACTGATTCACGGATCGTTCAGTCAAAGGCCTAGCTCCCACCCTTACCTGGGTGGTGACAATCTTTGCATGGGGAAGGTGAGGGTGTCGTCTGTCCCTCTCATCCTCTGCTCACCTAAAGTCAGGTGCGTCATGCCTTAGATCTGAAAACTTGAGCTGTTTTGAGGGTTTCCCCTCATTTTCTGCAGGTGTAAAATTACTCACGCGAAACAGCTGTATGTTTGTGCTTCAGCACACAGTGCCAGCATCAACATAGGTAACAACTCCTAGGGGCCAAGGTCTGTCCCCCCCCCCACAATAAAACATTTGACGGGGGTGAGTCCCCAAAGTTGATGGGTGTGTATGCACCACATGTTGTGATCGATTATGTGGATGAGGGCTGACCAGCCCCCCTCCCCAATATTTTATTCAATTTGGCACCCCTCACATCAAGTTTTTTTTTAATTGTGTACAGAGTAGAAGGGAGGGGGATACACCATCTCAAGAATCTTCTTCAAGAAAGAAGATTCCACCTAAACATTAGGAAGAACTTCCTGACAGTAAGAGCTGTTCAGTAGTGGAATTTGCTACCAAGGAGTGTGACGGAGTCTCCTTCTTTGGAGGTCTTTAAGCAGAGGCTTGACAGCCATATGTCAAGAATGCTTTGATGGTGTTTCCTGCTTGGCAGGGGGTTGGACTGGATGGCCCTTGTGGTCTCTTCCAACTCTATGATTCTATGATCTCCTCCACATACAAAAACTGATACTGCCTGAGCAAGTGTTTAAACTGTGTCACATGAGGCAATCATCTCGGGAGGCAGGATCCACAGGGGCAGCAGATTATTATTAAGTGGAGTATAGGGATAAAAACTACCAAATCTTCCCAGCTGCCAAACATAAATAAGTTCCAGGAACTCTTGGCACACCCACCCCCATATTGATGAAATGCCCTTGTGGGGTTATCCACCAGACCACAACCCCACAGACGGTACTCAGCCCCCTCTCCAGAGCCTGCATGATCTTGGGGTCAGCCACCATCTCTCTAGCTAACTTACCAGCTAACATGCGAACTAATGCCAGTGTATTGGAAGAAGCAAAGATCACCAGTGTTGAAGCAATGATTCTTCAACATCAACTTCGTTGGACTGGTCATGTTGTGCGGATGCCTGACGATCGTCTTCCAAAGCAACTGCTCTATTCCAAACTTAAAAATGGAAAGCGTAATGCTGGTGGTCAACGAAAGAGGTTTAAAGACTCTCTCCAGGCAAATCTAAAAAAATGTAGTATAGACACCGACAACTGGAAAACACTGGCCTGTGAGCACTCTAATTGGACAACAGCCTGTACCGAAGGTGTCATGGGCTTTGAAGGCTCTCGAACGCAGGACAAAAGGGAGACTTGCAGTAAGAGGAAGGCACACTTGGCAAACCCTCCACACCAAACCCTCCACAGTTCCCCCTGAGACTGATGGTACATGATGATGTGAAGAGTACAGGGGAAACCATGGCTGACCCAATGGACCCAACGGGGTAGCCATGATTTCCCCCATACAATATTCCTGGTAAGTTCCTAGGGGGATTGTACATACAGAAGCATGCGTGCGCAAATGGAAAAGCCTTCTTGCAATTTGTCTATATGCCCGTTATATATGGGGGGGAGCATTCCATCAGACTGGGACCCCACCTATGGACTGGACATTTAAAAATAAATAAATCATAATGATGAGTAAATGAGTACTATTGTTAATACCAGAGTTAGACAACCAACAGTTGTGCAACATATTTATGTTTAAACTGAACCTTTTTGTAGAAAAGCCCAAACATGTTCCTCATTGTCTTATGAGCAGGGCTGAGGTAAACATTTTTGGCAGTTTTATTAAAAAAGTTATATTTGAAATATTCTTTTGAACCCCTGGAAAAGTTTTTAATCTTTATTTGCACTGCTTACACTTATGATCAGGTTGCTTCATTTTTTAATATATATATATATATATATTTAGGGAAATAATCATGTAGTCAAATCTGACTGGCTATGTACGATGTAGTGCCTTGGTCCCTGATTGGCTAGGATTACCCATGTGACCAATCTAGAATGAAAAAAGAAGTATCAGTAAGAGGGAAAAATTGTACAGAACAGAAGCAACTGGGGAAATAATGGTGAATAAGATCAAAGAATTATTATTTGCACACATACATATTTTTGAGGGGAGCATTCTACCCCACGGAAACAGGCATTTTCAACCTGAAAATCAGAACTGAAGTATATTCAGCGCAGTCCTAATTACAGCCATTCAATTTAATTCTGACCCACTCCACATTAAATGGGTATAAAAGCCTTTTTCCACAATGTGAATTTTCATCAGAATTTCTTTGTTTCACAGTTTGGAGGTCCCTTAAGACGTGATAACTACAAAGCAACCTCGAATAACAGGAATGTAGGAACAGATGTTATTTGGGCTCCTGCGCATAATAAAGGATTTCAAGGATCCCCGATGCCCAATTATCTAAACAGTTATTCTTTCTATTCCATGCATTATAAATCTAGTTCGGGCTAGACAAACAAAATCAAGACAGTAGTTAGTGTTCAGGTGATGTGGATCAGAAGAGACTCATCATCACACAGGGCATCGCTTTATCACCCTCTGCACACGTAACATAACCAAATATGCCTGCATTCAAATGAGATCAATTAATCCTGTAATAATTATCGAACTACCATGTGCACAGAGGGTAATTATTGTCTTATTATTTCTGTATTATACGCTAAAGTATTATAATGAGATGTAGAAAGTGTAATTTACATGGGAAGTAATCCTTCTTTTCCAAAGTTCATGTATAATTAACAAGCAAAACGGGGGTCTTGCCTAGTGCTTAGTTTCTAGAGGAAGAAGAAGAAGAAGAAGAAGAAGAAGAGGAGGAGTAGTAGTTTGGATTTGATATCCCGCTTTATCACTACCCGAAGGAGTCTCAAAGCGGCTAACATTCTCCTTTCCCTTCCTCCCCCACAACAGACACCCTGTGAGGTGAGTGGGGCTGAGAGACTTCAGAGAAGTGTGACTAGCCCAAGGTCACCCAGCAGCTGCATGTGGAGGAGCAGAGACTCGAACCCGGTTCCCCAGATTACGAGTCTACCACTCTTAACCACTACACCACACTGGCTCTCAAGAGATGCAAGAAAGAGATGCAGGAGATCATGTCTCTCTTGAAAAGCCACGTTTGGATCGGGAAGCATAGCTGCCAAGTTATCCCTTTTTTAAAGGGATTTTCCCTTATGCTGAATAGGCTTCCTCGCGAGAAAAGGGAAAACTTGGCAGCTATGTCGGGAAGGGCTGGGTAGTGAAAGAAATGCACTCTGCGCCTCCCCAGCAGGGTGGAGAGGGGGCTTCCTTATGTGGTTATTACCTATATTCCAATTTCCAGCCATGGCAGAGAAGGAAATTGCACCCTGAGCACCAGAGAACCATGGAAGAAGTCAACCTGGCCTGTGACTGAGATTGGTCTTGCAACAGTGGTGCATAGCTGCCAAGTTTTCCCTTTTCTCACGAGGAAGCCTATTCAGCATAAGGGAAAATCCCTTAAAAAAGGGATAACTTGGCAGCTATGCAGTGGTGGGATCTGTTGGGTGAAAGGTTCACCTCTCAACCCAAAGAGCCAATGCAGGGTTGTAGATAGAGCTTTGAAAATGGACTTGGCAGACCTGGGCTCTGCTGTGATGCTCAGTGGACTAATTACTGCCTTTCAGCTTAACCTACCTGTAAGGGGGAGAGAGTATAGAGAACCTCCCCCTCCCATCAGGAGCAGTTCGTCCCCAAGCAGTCAGGAAAGCGCAGGGTCTGAAGGGGCTAGTCAGGAAATGGAGAGGGAGTGCAAGGTCTCTGGCAGCATGGGAGAGCCCTGACTCCTCAGGAGGGAAGAGAGAGAGGAGGGAAGGGTGGACAGGGGAAAAACGGATCGTAGACCCTTTCCCCCGGCACCGGAATTAAGGAGGAGGAGAAAGGGGAGGAGATCTACTGTCCCGAGGCTTTTATGCTGGTCAAAGTCGTGTAAGGGGGCAATGCCGGATTCTGAGCCGGAATGAGAAGACATGAAACCGACAGCTCACTACACTGTAAATAATGTGCACCAATAAAGACTTTAGAAAGACAAGTACGTGGAGAGTCGTTACTCAGGAGTAGCCGTAACAACCTCTGACACTACCTCAGAGAGTTATTGGTAGGTAGGAAATATGAATGGGGTAACTGTGCCCCTGAAAGACCAGGTGCGCAAGCTGGGAGTCATTTTGGACTCACAAGTTGTCCATGGAGGTGCAGGTCAATTCTGTGTCCACGGCAGCTGTCTACCAGCTCCATCTGATACGCAGGCTGAGACCCTACCTGCCCGCAGACTGTCTCGCCAGAGTGCTGCCTGCTCTGGTGGTTCCCTCACTGCAAGAAGTGAGGTTACAGGAAACCAGACAGAAGGCCCTCCCTTCAGATGCCAAGGAAATAAACAACTATCTGACTTTTAGAAGACGTATTTAACTGCTGCCAAATAACCTGCAGTGGTTTGGATTGGGTTACTGTGAAATGTTTCTTTTGTGTATTTGGTTTCATAATGGTTTGTTAACGGGCTGGATTTACAGTTTTGAGCTTTATGAGCTACAGCTATCTTTTTTTATATTCATGGGACGCCAGCGTATGTGCCAGCCTGCTCCTCCTCATCCAGGTCGCCAAACGGTGGGGAACTACATGGAATCCTGCAATGCAAAATGCTGGGCTGTGATCGAACTACAGTACATGTTTCACCAGGTGCAGCTGTGGAAGGTGGAGGTGCGCATTCAGTTCGGACAATCTTGAGCCACAGCAGGCCACTTCAGAGAGGTTTGGGGCGCATCTGAAGTGAAGTTGGTTTCCTCCGCCGTATGAGCTGATACAAATCAGACTCTTGTCAAAGCTTCAAGGCTGACTCAGAGGGTTGCAAAGACACAGACAGTGGGTTGTATCCAATGCCAGTCCTACTCAGAGTATCCCCCTTGAAATGAATGGACATTGGTAATTTAGGTTACGGGTCTACTCTGAGTCAGACTGGGGTTGGTTGCAGCCCAATGTCTTTGCAAAAGGGGGAAGGAGAGGAGCTACATATAATTTTGTAACAGGCATCTCTGGTTTTATCAAGGCTCTTCTTCTTTTTACTTCCAATCACAGTGCTTTTGAAATGGATGGAGAAGGAAATTAATCAGTTTCTTCCAAGAACAGCACAGACCCTGAAACTGTTTTTCATTCACCATAATCACGAACACCTGCACCTATACAACTGAAAATGTGCAGGTTGCTTACCTAGGTGCACCTTTACCTTCCAAGTCCCGGACTGCAGGATCCGAGACCGGCAGCCGTGTGACACCTTTTATAGAATTTGGGGTAGACCAGAGTGAAGCCTGCTCCACTGTGGTCTGCCCCCAAGCCCCACCCACCCACCCACTGAGGTCACATAGGCCCGAATTCAAATACCAGGAGGCTGGAAAGCCCACCTATCCAAGAGGCTGGGCAAGAGATTTCCCCAAATACCAGCTGCCTTTGCCCAGTGTTGCTATCAGACAGAAGGAGCTTGCCACCATGGGGCCACAACAACTGCCCACCCGAAGACTGTTAGCAGCCATTGGCAGGCATATAACTATAACCATTTTCTTGCCTCTCCATGGACATCAATGGGGAGACCTTTGGAGCATTAAATTTTCTTACTCAGATACAAGTTGAAGCGGATGTCCTCTGAAGTGGCCTGAGAAGAAGTACACCCAAAAGTGCCAAAGGAAGCATCTGAAATGACTCTTGACTTCCGTTCACTCCCCAAATGGTAGGAAGAAGGGTTTGGCTAGGCTCCTGTGAAAATGGCACTTCACAACAGCTTCAATCATAGCTGCCAAGTACCCCGTTTTCCCCGGGAAACCCCCCGTTTTTACTTACATTTTCCCGGTGGTCTCCCGTATCACTTTGTCTCCCGTTTTTCTCCATTATTTCCTCCTGCCGGCGGCCATTTTTTTATTTCTGATTTGCCCTTCTATGGGCACCAAAAATGGCCACCGCCGGCTTCAAAAGTCACATCTACGCATGTCCGGAAGCGCGTAGATGCGAATTCCGGTGTCGGCGGCGGCCATTTTTGGTGCCCATAGAAGGGCAAAGCAACACCGGAAGTTACATCGACGCAACTTCCGGTGTCACACGGCTGCCGGTCCCGGATTCTGCAGTCCGGGACTTGGAAGGTAAGCCTTCAATGCTACACAATACATATTTACCTAGGAATAAGTTGAACTGAACTCAGTGGCACTTGCTTCTGAGTTGTAATTAAGAGGACTGCAGTGCTAATGACTGGTAAGAATTTTTTTTAAAAAATGCATTTTCTGACTCACTGAAGGTCTTGGCTCACTCCACTGTCTAAAGTTCATTTGTTTTTTTTCTCTTCACTCTTCCTTTAATTTTTACTGACAGAAACAGAGAAAAGAGCCCAACTGACCCCCCCCCCGCCCACAATTCAAGAAATGCTGTAATGCCATTTTAAATGATGAATGAAAACAATTCTGCCGCGCTGCATTTTAAAGAAATGTAATCAGAGGCATTTTAGATATTGAAAGATAGAGAAAATTCCAGGCTGTGGTAGAAGCGATGGCATAGATAAAAAAGGGGGGGGGGGAAGGATGAGCAAAAAGCAAGAGCCGAATGAATACGATTAAATTTATTGTTTCCCGTCTATCTAATCTTCACGCTCTTTTCTATGAAAGTATTTTATTTGAAGCTGTATTTGTAAACATTTCCAAAACTCAGATTGCCTCAAGCCTCTCTCTTTATTGCATATTTTAGTTCTGAAGGTCCACTGTTGATTTTACTGCCATTGCCCTCCCAAACCAATAAATAAGCCATTGCTGGTGTGCAGCCACTGAGTCCCAGAAAATAGGATGCAGTCGCCCTATAGCTTTTTCATAGTAAAGTCTCTCCATAAAAAGTCAAAAGTATGATCTTCCTTCTAAAAGCAGCAAAAGAAAGAGCAGGAACTGGTCACTGCCATGGATATCAATTGACAGCTTGTGGACCTCATCTTCCCTGACTGCGAGATGTGAGGTTACAGGGAACCAGGCAGAGGAGCTTCTTAGTAGTGGCTCCTGCCCTGGGCAACGCCCTCCTATCAGATGTCAAGGAAATAAACAACTATCTGACTTTTAGAAGACACCTGAAGGCAGCCCTGTTTAGGGAAGTTTTTTATGACTGATGTTTTATCGCATTTTTAATATTCCGTTGAGAGCTGCCCAGAGTGGCTTGGGAAACGCAGTCAGATGGGCAGGGTAATAATAATAATAATAATAACGGTCCCATTTCACATTCCCTCTTCCACATGACTTCTCTGCAATGCCAAGAGCTACACTACCTGCTTGGGGAGTAGAAAAGATCACTGTTTGGGATGTAGAATTGGCCAGAGCAAAAATAGCAGGGCATCCCTCCTGTGTCCGCCTATTGCATGGGTGTCAAACACAAGGCCCGCGGGCCAAATCCGGTCCGCCAGACCTCGTCATGTGGCCTGCCGAGCGCCCCAGCCAGCGGGACCCAGCAGCGGGACCTTGCTGCTGAAGCGCCGCGCCGACAAAGCGCCGACAAACAGCTGGGGTCTAGGGGGTAGAAAGGCGGCTGGAGCAGCGCTGCGTGGAGCGCCCCGAGCCACAGCAGGAGAAGGAGGAGGCAGCTTGCCGGGTCAGCGCCCGGCAGCGCCGCACGGAGAGTCCCGAGCCTCTGCGACGCAGCAGTGCTCTGTAGCACTTTGAATCCTCCTCCTCCTGCCAAGGCTCGGCACCTGGAAACGGCTGCTGCTGCTGCTGAAGCACAGACAAAGCACTCAGCAGCGCCGCGTGGAGGAGGAGGAGGATTCAAAGTGCTACAGAGCACTGCTGCGTCACAGAGGCTCGGGACTCTCCGCACGGCGCTGCCGGGCACCGACCCGGCAAGCCGCCTCCGCCTCCTCCTCTTGCCTCACCTCCTCCTCCTCCTGCCGTGGCTCAGCCTCATGAACATGAGCTCAGCAGCGGTTCAGCCTCTCGAACGTGCAACTCTGAGGCTTTACGCACTTCTCCTAAAACGGACACCCGCTGCCTCACGCTGCACGGGAAATGCTTTTTGCCCCTGGGTCCCTTTGCGCTCTTTTCTGGCACTGAATCAAGGCGGCGACCCCCCCTTCCCTTTCTTTCTTCCTCTCTCTCGTTCTTATTCTTTCTTTCCCTCTCCTTCCTTCCTTCCTTCTTTATCTCTGTCTTCTCTCCCTCTTTCTTTTTCTTTCCTTCTTTATTCCTTCTTTCCTACTCTTCTTTCTCTCACCTCTTTCCTTCCTCTCTCCCTCCTGCTCCCTCTTTTCTTTTTTTCTTTCTTCCTTCCTTCCTTCCTTCCTTCCTTCCTTCCTTCCTTCCTTCCTTCCTTCCTTCCTTTTATTCATTTTATTCTTTCTTTCCCTCTACTTCCTTCCTTCTTTCTCCCTTTTCGTCTTCTCTCCCTCTTTCTTTTTCTTTCCTTTTTTATTCCCTTCCTTATTTCCTACTCTTCTTTCTCTCCCCTATTTCCTTCCTTCCTCTCTCTCTCCCTCCCACTCCCTCTTTCCTTCCTTCCTTCCTTCCTTCCTCCCTCCCTCCCTCCCTCCCTCCCCTCCCTCTCCCTCTCCCTCTCCTCAGAAACATAGGATGCTGCTTTATACTTCTGGCCCTTAAACCCTGGAACCAGGAGAGCAGCTCCAGTGAGTCAACCTCAGCCAGTCCCTTTGGTGAAGGGTGGTGGCTCACTGGCAGAACATCTGTCCTGCATGCAGAAGGACCCCAGCATCTCCAGGTACTAGTAGCTATGCAAAGGTCCTGCATGAAACCCTAGTGAGCCTCCACCAACCAACGCAGTTACCAAAAATCATTTTTTCAATAAATTGTACAATAATTGTACATTTGAATATCTACTTGCCATTATGACTATGACTATGTTTCTGCTTTCAGAGGTAGTTATTACTTACATTATTACAAAAAACAGTAATAATCGAATACAGTGAGAATAATTTATGATAATAAAGAGTGGACACATAGTCCTACAGATACAACCGGCCCTTTGAGGGTGACCAAACTGCTGATGTGGCCCCCGATGAATTTGAGTTTGACACCCCTGGCCTATTGCTTAATGGGAGGACCATAGAGAAGCTTCTGGAATACAAAAGGCTCTAAAGCGTCATGTGTTTCATGATTTAAATGTGTCTGCCAAGTTCTTCAGCCTGGTGGCTAGGATACCCCAAACCTTGCACTGGAACATCTCTAGTGATGTCACTGGTGAGGGAGGGGCCTAAGCCCCATAGCAAAGCAACTTGCCCGTGGAAGTTCTGGTCTCTTAGAATCTCCTCCTGTTGGACTCTCCTTCTGTTGGACATGCCATTGTTAGAGGGAAAGCCCATCTTTCATATTTTCTTTTAAGTTTCCCAATAAAGTCACACACCGGAACCAAAATAACCTTTCAAATGAAGACGTGTGTAATTAAAATCTGCTCCCACTGAGGAAATGGTAGAAGAGGGTCATAGCATCCAATCCAATGACTTGTAGATTTAATTTGTTGAATTATCTCCCATGTTGGATTAAGAAAAAGGATCTCTACTCCAGTTTTGGTAATGCGTACATTTATTTCAATGTAATTAGTTCACCAGCAAAAAGGTAGATGATTCATCAACAAAAATATTGAATCAGTTGACAATCTGATCTGCAAATAATAATAATAATAATAATAATAATAATAATAATAATAATAATTTTATTTATATCCCACCCATCGGGCTGGGCTTCCCTAGCCACTCTGGGCAGCTTCCAACAATATATTAAAAATACAAGTGTTGGTCCACACAGAGAAGTAAAACTTTTGTAATTAGATGTAAACTAGTGTTCAAATATTTGATCACTTAAATTATTTGATTAAAGGAAACTTTTAAGCAACTGAAAAGATGGCCCTGGCTAATTGTGCAGCAGTGGTGTTTTGTTTTGTTTTGTTTTTTTAAAAATAATAATAATATAAGTATATATAAAAGCTGCTGAAGATCTGCACTTCCTTAAGGGGAACACGGGTAGGAGGCAATGACACTTCTAAGAACTGAACTTTATGCTATGCTGAATGCATGACTGAAACCGGAAAAAAGAGATATTAGTGGTGTTTGTGGGATTATCAGCAGCTGGATGAAACTGGGTGGGGACCAGTTTTCCTTCCTTCTCATTTTCCACAGTCCCAATGAAAATCCAGGGCCGGCTCTAGGTAGCCCCCCGATGGCGCAGGGCACCACGGTGCCGGCCCGCCAGGAGGGCGCCGCGAGCTGCACCCGCCCGCTGGCCGGCCGGTCCGCCAGTTCGACGTGCAGCTGCGCCCACAGCAACCGCACTGTGCCTGCCCGCCCGCCGCGCAGCAGCGCCTGTGACAGCCATGCCGCGCACTGCGCCCGCCCGCCTACCATGCTGGGAAATGGGGCGGGGGGGGGGGGCGCTGGAGGGATCTGTTGCTCCACGCGCCAGGGGCGCTTAAGACGGCCCTGTGAAAATCCTCCCCCCCCCCCCAAGGTGCTGCCTGAGTTGGATGGGAGGCACATTACTGTGAGCAGGCATTCAGCGGGGGACACAGAAAGAAAGGAAGAAACAGCCAGGAAGATGTGTGTGCATGCATGTGTGCATGAATTAATTCATACATGCCACCCTTCAGTGCTCTTCATTCCAACATAAAGGTAAAGGTACCCCTGACAGTTAAGTCCAGTTGCGAACAACTCTAGGGTTCCGGCGCTCATCTCGCTTTACAGGCTGAGGGAGCCAGCGCTTGTCCGCTCCGCAGACAGTTTTTCTGGGTCATGACTAAGCCACTTCTGGTGCAATGGAACACTGAAACCAGAGCATGGAACATGGAAATGCTGTTTACCTTCCCACCGGAGCGGTACCTATTTATCTACTTGCACTTTTTGGCATGCTTTCGAACTGCTAGGTGGGCAGGAGCTGGGACCGAGCAACGGGAGCTCACCCCGTCGTGGGGATTCGAACCACCGACCATTTGATCGGCAAGCCCAAGGCTCAGTGGTTTAGACCACAGCGCAACACGCCTCCCATAACTCCATTTCAACATAACTCTATCCAATTCATAATATGAATATTGGATAAAACAAACCTGCCGTAAATATCTTCTAACATCCCTGCTCTGTTAGTACTCCACTGAACTATGGATCAAAGTGAAAATTCTCAACACAACTTACTTCCGAGTGTGTGTGTGTGTGTGTGTGTGTGTGTGTATCACTGTAAGTCTGGTTCTGAATTGTTCTTTCTTCTCTCTTTTTAAAAATGAGGCAAGTGTCCTTTCCCACTTACAGCAGTGCAAAATTAAGAAGGGATCTTTTGCCCTTGTCGTCATCTTCTTTCCAGTCGGTCTCCGCCTCCCCTTTGCTCCCTCAGCCTTCGCCATGCTGTTATTAGTTCATTAAGTGTTTCAGAAAGAGGGGGGGGAGGCAGGGTGTCCTTTTAATTTACTGCTTTCACATGGTACATTTGCTGGTGCAGGCCATGAAGATCGTGAGCTGGAGAGTCTCACTGTGCTTGTGTGAACTAAGTAATTATTATCTTCAGGCTTGACTTGCTGTCTCATAATTTCAGTAGTGCCTGGTGTCATTTTCTCATAAGACTATCTACATATAAACAGAGGGTTGTGTGATGGAGGACCATGAGATTTGAATATGAATTATCTCTTTGTTGTGAATTGTATCTTATGCATAAATTCATGGCTTCACCGTTTGTGAGTTATCAGAAGATATTTCATGAGTGGAAATCGTTCTCGTTATTCCACGTCTTAAATTATATTTTCCTTCCCCCCGCTGCAGCTTTCATTCGACTGCGTTTTGTTTTCAATTTCGTTCTAAACAGAAGTTTATATTTAATACATTATATCAGTGCCTTCTATTCCGCGCAGACTCTTAAAGGCAAAGATTCCTTCCTTGTGCAATCTAATGGGGAGGGGGGGGACAGATTTCATAGGGCACATATTGATTTAGCCCATGAATCTCTTTATTGATGTATATGGAAGCACTGTGAAAATTTCACCTTAAGAAAACCCTCCTTTTGGTTCCTGAGCTCTTACATTCACTCGAAAGTCAAAACGGCTGCAATTTGAGGTCATTTGAGACATCCCAGGGTGAGGTTGGGGGAAAGAAGGTAAACATGTTCACAACGTGGAAGTTTTGTTTATTGACGATAAAGCCACCAAATTTTATAGAAAATGCTGTGTACAATAAATATTAGAACTGACCCCTTGGCCAAGATCAGCTGTGTTATCAGTTTACTACCTGATGTATCATCTCCCTGGAGACTATATTTCCTACTCTTGTAAGGCAATGGGTTCAATAATTCAATAGTCCGTCACCATCACTGCTATTATATACGGGGGTGGAGAACTATGTTGGAAGAGTAATTCTGAAGGACGACTTCTGGAATCAGGGGATTGAGACTATTACTATTTCTTAAAACTTGCCAAGTTTATGCATAGTGAGAGTTCCAGAAAGAAGGAAATTGGTGTACATTTGCATGCACTATGTGAATGTCAGGCATATCTGAACTGGTAAATCTCTGTCTGGGCTGTATCACTTCACTTTACAAGTGAGGCTGGTTCTTATGACTAAATGCTTTTCTTACAAATCATAGAAAACTGTATTTTAGGGAGAATGCCAAAAATGCTGGATTTCAATGTGCAAGGAGTATATATTTTTATTTCATAGAATCATAGGTAAAGGTAAAGGGACCCCTGACCGTTAGGTCCAGTCACTGATGACTCTGGGGTTGCGGTGCTCATCTCGCTTTACTGGCCAAGGCAGCCGGCGTACAGCTTCCAAGTCATGTGGCCAGCATGACTAAGCCGCTTCTGGTGAACCAGAGCAGCACAGGGAAACAGTTTGTTGAGCTGGCCAGTTGGAGCCGTTCCCGGGGTGTGGCTGCTCTCGCATGCCGACAGCTTCTAGGAGCCACTGGTGACAGAAGTATCCAGAACGATTTACATAATAAAGCTTTAATATACCAAAACATATATCCAACAGATGCACTTAAATCCAGTGGCGGAGCTTCATGCTCTGGTACCGGGGGCGGGGTTGGCGCCCGTTATGGGGGCGGGGCATGCCCCCGGAGGGGTGTGGCGCACATTCCAGGGCTGTGGTGCACCTCCCAGGGGCACGGCACGTCCCCGGAGGGGTGTGACGCACATTCTGGGGGTGGGGCGCGCCTCTCGGAGGGACGGGGCACACGTTTTGGGGGCGGGGCGGGCACCTGTGATGGCGCCCCTTGGAGCCCGCCACTCAGGGCGGCACGCCCCCACCGCCCCATCTTCCCATGCCCCTGCTTAAATCTCTTACGGTATACCCAATATACCCATATACACACAAATACAGGCATACTGTCATTAGCCCCAGGAGAAAGTGTCTATTCCACCTTGGGCAGATCATATCATTTCTGGAAACCCCCTTCTCATTGCACAGCACAGAAGCCGAGAGGGGAGAGAATGGGTGGGAGCAAGCTGGGTTTGGTGGTGGGCCAGTCCAGAAGGTCATGCATGAACCCAGCCTGTGGGCCTGCATTTCTGCCCCTCCCCCGCCGCACCAACTCTGCTTTATAGCCAACAAATTGTCCAGCAGTTAGGCAGCCAAGTCTTCTGGCATTGTTGTGCCATTAGGAGCAGATTTCCCCCAGGAAAAAAGAGAAGGCCTGAATTCACAATTACATCAAGTCACTTATGGGAGTTTTCCTCTCTGAATTTTTTACCACTATGAAAACTGTATCCGGATGTGGTTCCCATTCACAGTATTGGCTGTGATAACATCAGAACCCATTTTCAACTCTCAGAGCTAATTGGAAACATCAAATCTTCTTTGCTCAAATTTAGTCATGCTTCATTTAAAAGTTAAAAGCAGCTCCTGGGAGAAGGGGAAACTTCATTATTCAAAACCTCTTTTAGAAGTAGCATGGTTGAGTGGAATAATTTAAATACTTGTTTCTAAGCTTTGTTTTAGACCTCTCCATCCTTCCTCCCCCCTCCTTTATTTTTCAGAGAAAGAAATGTCATGTGTCATTTTGGGAAGAATTGAACTCCCCCCGCCAGTTGCCCAAGCCACATATTCTTATTGTAGAAACATCATTATCATGTGAAACATTCTCGTCAGCAAGACATATGGCAACAAGCTTGTTTAAAATAGCTTGTATGATTTCCAGATATAGGATGTTTTGGCATGATAGCAAAGGTTAAAAATACTTGCCCACTACATATTCATTGAAAAGGGCCATATGTTCGCTATTCTGGGTGCACTAAGTATATGATACAAAGGATGAGAGCTCAATTGTGTGACAGTATGAAACCCAGACAGATGTTCTTCCATCACACCAAAAGGGACACATTGCCGGCCCTGCTCATCTGACTTCAATTTGCCGAGGTGAAATTTTGCTTGGCAAATCCCATTTGGATAGGATTGGCAGCAAATCAGTCCCTGCATGTTCACATGGGAAGCGTTAGTCTGAATGTCTCTCTAAAGCTGCAGCAAAGAGTCGCCAAACTCTAAGTGTACTGGTTACAACATTTAACCTTCTCCGTGGATTTCCTTTGGGGCTCAATGCCTGCTCATGAAGGAGTCCTGCTGGGTTCATTATATGAAGAAGAAGAAGAAGAGGAAGAAGAAGAAGAGGAAGAAGAAGAAGAAGAAAAAGAAGAAGAAGAAGAAGAGTAGTAGTAGTAGTTTGGACTTGATATCCTGCTTTATCACTACCCGAAGGAGTCTCAAAGCGGCTAACATTCTCCTTTCCCTTCCTCCCCCACAACAAACACTCTGTGAGGTGAGTGAGGCTGAGAGACTTCAGAGAAGTGTGACTAGCCCAAGGTCACCCAGCAGCTGCATGTGGAGGAGCGGAGACGCAAACCCGGTTCCCCAGATTACGAGTCTACCGCTCTTAACCAGCATTATTCAGCATTTTCAGTGGGCCTTGCTCCTCTCCAGGCGCGGTGCTAGGGCTTTTTGCACCCTAAGCAAAACACCTTCTGGCTTGCATGCAGCCGGCAGGCAGGCGGCGCGAGATCAGTCATGCCAAAGGTGCCACTGACCCCGCTGCCGCCTAGCAGCTCAATACAATATGTAACATAATATTTTGTAAGAGTTAATTTCGCGTGCATGGCGCCATTGAGGATGACAAGAGCCAGCATTGACTCGTCTGACAAGCACCGCTGTTGGGAATGACAAGTGCCGCCGTTGGTGCGGCGCGTCTTTGGTAAATGAGTGCACAAAGTCGAAAGTCCTTTAGTGAAACAGTTGGTATACATTTTGGCAATACCTAGGTATATATGTATTTTGTTTTTCCAGCTTGATCAAAATTATTTATTATTTCATAACAGGTAGATAGTTAAGAGCTTAGGCGGCTTCAGTGGCGGGCGCCTAGTGCCCCCCCCAAGAATTCAGCGCCCAGGTGCCCCGCACCCCTTGCACCCCTGGGTAAAGATGGCCCTGATCACTGTGGAACATGCAATGCGGGGATCTGACCTGACAACAGTTTGGTACCTCAAATTTCCCTGTGAAAAAGAGAGGGTTACGATTATTGGAACAATAATTTTCTAAAAAGTGCATTGAGGAAGAGTGTGAGTACACTTGCTTCTGTATCTACACTCTGGATCACAAAGTCTATCTATGGCAAATACATGGGAATGGGCTACATTGACCAACTTCTATAAAAAGGTCGTGAGGGGGGAAATATAGCACACCATGCTTTATATGAGATTTTAGTGCACCTCACTTGGAAGGAATGTACATTAGTGGAAAGCTAAGTGCTCGGCAGTTCATAAAAAAACTCTTGAACCTTGATTGGCAAATCTCCAGACCAATGTTAGACACCTGAGTTTACCAGTCTTCAGACAGTGGGAAGAAATGCTGAGCTCCATTTCACAAACGCGCACTTCAAGGCATCCAGTATTCATTGAAACTCCTTGTTGCGACAGCTGCTCAACCTCTTGGGAACTAAATTATTCCAATACTTTTACGCTGTCCAAATACTAACTGCTGCTGTGCCCTTTCCATCTCTTCATAAAGGGACTAAAGTGGTTCATTGTTCAAAAGAGGCGATTGCACAAAACCAGAAGTGGTTGAGGAATTTGCCTTGGATTTTTAGAAACGAGTTTGCAAGTTCAGACCTGGCATTTGGAATTGGGCTTGGGATACCAAGCTTTCCCCCAATAAAATAGACCCTTTCTCTCCAAACCCAATTCTGGATCCAGACCTGTTGTACTCCCAAGAAGGTGATTACAAGTTTAATGTCATCTGATTGCCCCCCCCAACTCAATCTGCCTGGAATTCCCTATGTGCACCCACACCCTGTGAGTCCCTAAACACTCTTCTCTACCATGCCTTTTCCTGTTCTCAAGCAGAGGGGCAACAGTGGGGGTAGTGGCAGGGAGTTCTTGCTGGAGGCCTCCTTCCCTCTGCGTGGGGAGAGAATCCCATGCCGAGAAGACCAGAATTCTCAGTTATTCTAAACCAGGGGTCCCCAAACTTCCGTTGCTGAGGGCCGGTGCTGCCAGCGCCGATTGCACTGCAGGCCAGAGCACATGGGAGCGTGTGGGAGCGCGCGCCCATATGTGTGTGCGCACATGATTTCCGGTGCACTTCCAGGTCACGGAACACTGGAAATAGCTTGTGCGCATGTGCATGGGCCTCCTCCGGCCCAGAAGTGCGCCAGAAACAACGCTTGCGCATGCGCACAAGCTATTTCCGATGCTCTGACTATCTGGAAGTGGGCAGCTGCGCCGTGCCATGCAGTTAAGAGCGGGTGGTGGCAGGGGTCCCGGGGGCCGCATAAAAGAGCCTTGCGGGCCGCATTCGGCCCCCGGGCCTTAGTTTGGGGAAGCCTGTTCTAAACTGAACTGATCAGGTTCCTCCAGAAAATACACAGGGCTCAACTGCATCCCAGTTTCCAGAGTGCCTGTATCCATAATTATTATATTCATCATTTATATCCCACTTTTCTATGTCTCACACAACCAAGACAACTCCCAATTAAAACAATATACGGCAACATCTCATACACTGAAATGCTCATTTTTTTTATTTACCTTTATCACTGCAACCTCATTTGCATACATATTTATGATACCGTACCCATATTGTAATTTTTCATTAATGGCTATAGAAAGCCTTGAAAGGATGTATTTACATATCAGTCAGGATCCAGTTCAATCTGCACCAAAAGCCTAGACCGATCAACGTGAGAAGCATTAAAGTCCTTCTGGCATTTCTAGATTTCCAATTTCCAATTATTAACCTCTTCTTCACCTCAAAGTGTTGCACTGAACTCTGAAGTGCACGCTGAATATTTTTAATTGTAAATATTTATGAAATCACTATAGAACATACATATGTGCAAGTTCTCTTTGTAATATGAGCTAAACAATGATTAAGGTTTCGAGCCAAAGTAACATAAATTGTATGGTAAGAATAGGTGGATTCTGAAACCTATGCATGATTTCTCCTATTTATATAGTTTATCCTGCTTTTGTTCATATGGGGAGGGAGGCTGAGCCATGTGGTTCATTAAAACCCAGGCACTGACCACTGGATTCAGATACCTTTCGGAGCTCTGAGATTTTATCAGAAACTAGCTGGCCCAGCCACGGGTTGCTGTGGCTCATCCCTGTGTTTCCCCCCACCCTGTCCTGATCCATGACGTTTCCCATCTCCCCACCCCCACCCCCGGCTCATCCCTGTGATTTCCCCCATCCTGTCCTGACCCATGACCTATTCCGCCTCCACCCCCGGTTCATCCCTGTGATTCCCCCTACCCTGTCCCGATCCATCACCTATTCTGTCCCCTCCTCCCCTCAACACCCACCCATGCGAGTCCCCACCTCCATTTGGCCTAGTTCGGCCTAGTCTGTAAAGGCGAGCTGAGGTGCTGTGGAGAGGGAAGGTTTTCTAGCTGCAGTACCAGTGTAGCCACCGCTAGAGGGTGCTGTTTTGCAACTTCTTCTGGCTTCTTTTCCCCAGCATGCACTTTTGGGTGAGTTGTGTGTTCTAAAACACGGGGGTTCTGGGGTTTTACCTTGCGCAGGTGTGACATCTGTCTACGCAAACGGCATATGCTTCCTCTCAAAGTAGCATGGGACGTTGTGTGCAAATTTAACGCTATCGGTCAAGCAGTTTCGGAGAAAAGTGGAAACACACCCACATGCCCTTTTTACATATATATATATATATATATATATATATATATATATATATATATAGATTGTCCACATAGTTTCAAGCTTGGGGCGTCTTTATTTTTTTGCAATCATAAGCTCAAAAATGGCGCTGCAAAATTTGGAGTAGTAGTAAGTTCAGTCCCATTGAAACTAATGAGGCTGTGCACATGCTATACCTTTAAAGCACCATAGTTCACCCTTCACAAACTACAGTGCCCTGAATTCTTTGAGAAGCAAACTGTGCGTTGAATGTGCTTCAGAGATATAGTGTGTACACAGTCTGAGACTGCCAGTGTAACCCTATACATGTCTACTCAGAAGTAAGTCTAATTATGTTCAATGGGGCTTACTCCCAGGTAAGTGAGTATAGAACTGCAGCTTTAAGGTAGTCCCTTCCAACATCTCCTGTTGAATTCAGTGGGACTTAGGCTGCAATCCTAAACACACTTCCTAAACACACACAAGACTGTGTTATTAAGTACAATTAATTTTCTCTGGATTGGAGCCAGAATGTGGTACCAAATGGATCTTGATCTGATATGGCAAAGCAGTTGTTTTATTTTGTTTGTTTGTTTCTGTGCTTAAGCAAGCATAAGGTTATTTTAACTTCTAATTGCATTCTGGGGTTTTAATGGGTTAACACCAATATTTTATACATTAGTTTTATTTAATGCATTTTGGTTTTAGCGTAGCTTGCCTACTCAAGCCCTCAGAATGTGGTGTATAAGTATATATTTAAACTTACTGTTTTAATAGTTCCAGTTATTTCAGAAAACCCCTTTACGGGGGGGGGGAGGAACCCCTTACTGTTTATAAAATCTAATTGCACAACACATTAACGAACCATCCTTGAGAGCAGACACTTCCATGATGACATATGAATATTCTTTTCTTGTTCAAGTTCTTGGAAGCCTACAGTAGTTATATATCAAACTCACTTTGACTTACAGCAGAGTTAAATGGCTCCTTGAGTGTGTGCCCTTTATCCCCCTGTTCTCATATTTGTAACCCTTTCAATTTCTTAATATCCCCCTTGTTTGACAGTACATTCTAACCTATGACACCAGGAAATCAGTCAATAAACTCACAGCACTTTGATCCTCAGGATTATGGGATCTCGCTTCATGCAAAGGGGAAGTCAGTGCAAGCAAATAAAGAGACTTCAGGAGCAAGAAGTGTTTCACACAAAGCAGGAACCATTCTTAGCATATGCATTGCAAAAGCTCCTGTTCCTTTGAGCCTTTTCACAAGGAATGAAAAGGATGTCTCATAAATTAAAGGTGTGTTTCCTGCCGTTAACTGATGGAGACGCGTAGTTGTCACATTATATTCAGCTCCTCTCCATAGGCTCCAGATTTCTCCCCACCCGCCTTCACTTCCAGCTGCCTTCCTCCATGCTCTCTACCCTGGTATCCATATTTGGGCTGTGAACATAAATGGGTACTGTACATAGAAGAAGGTGCAGGATTGCTCTGAAGAAGGGTTTCTGTTATCTTTGCAGCGTATTTGGGGCAGTCCACATGATCACCTTCCACCAGGCGAGCAAGTTCAAAGAATCCAAACTCTCTTTGATCCACTAAGAATCGTAATCCCCAATCAATTCCAATACTTAAAAAAATGCACATTCATTTGTATTCGTCTCCTCTCAAACTCGGCTGATTATCATCAGCATTTGCAATTTAGTATTCCTGAGCAGTAAGGTTACATTTCCATTCAGAAGATGACCCTGGGATAGAATGGTTTGTCTGACCCAAATCTTCAGAATATGGTAGCACCGTAGTCAGCAAATTCTTCAGAATGAAACTTTCTGTAGCATTGACCAGGTGACAGGAGGAACACTGGAAAAGGAAAATAAAAAAAATTCCTTCAGTAGCACCTTAAAGACCAACTAAGTTTATATTTTGGTATGAGCTTTCGTGTGCATGCACACTTCTTCAGATACCACACGAAAAGCATGCACACGAAAGCTCATACCAAAATATAAACTTAGTTGGTCTTTAAGGTGCTACTGAAGGAATTTTTTTTATTTTGCTTCGACTCAGACCAACACGGCTACCTACCTGTAACTGGAAAAGGAAACATTTGAAGGGAGAGTGAAAAAGCAACGTAGATCCACAAGCAGTGAGTTCTGCCTCGCAACAGAAAAACCTCCATATGTTGTTTCTAAACATTAAAACACACACACACACACACACACACACACACACACACACACACACACACCATACCCAATATATTTAGATGTAAAGGTAAAGGTAAAGGGGCCTCTGACCATCAGGTCCAGTCATGTCCGACTCTGAGGTTGCGGCGCTCATCTCGCTCTATAGGCCGAGGGAGCCGGCGTTTGTCCGCAGACAGCTTCCGGGTCATGTGGCCAGCATGACAAAGCTGCTTCTGGTGAACCAGAGCAGCACACGGAAACGCCGTTTACCTTCCCGCCGGAGCGGTCCCTATTTATCTACTTGCACTTTGGTGTGCTTTCGAACTGCTAGGTTGGCAGGAGCTGGGACCGAGCAACAGGAGCTCACCCCGTTGCAGGGATTCGAACCGCCCACCTTCTGATCGGCAAGCCCTAGGCTCTGTGGTTTAACCCACAGCGCCACCTGGGTCCCATTTATTTAATTAGCATGATCCATATACTGCTCAATCATCCTAGGCTCAGTGGTTTAACCCACAGCGCCACCTGGGTCCCTATATTTAGATGTAGCTTCTGGTATTACTAAAAAGGCAAGTTTTCCCCACCACATGAACAGTCAGGAGAAATCTTCCTGATACCTCCTGTAAAACATTTTGAAACTTCAACAGTAGAAGCTTTCGCTAGCATGGAGATGCAAAGACGGCAAGCTTTATTTGTGACGTTGCTGCCTGTTAGGCAGTGTTTAAGGAGAGAGAGAAAGGTGGTAACAACCACAGCATCAGATTTTTTGGGGGGGAAACGATTCAGTTTTAAAAAATCAAGATAAGTTTAAGTAAGAGGGCCAGCCAACCCACCTCTGGGAACCACTGAGGCAACAGTTTAAAGATACATTGATGGGGTACACAAGTTTACATCGCTCTACGCTTTCAGGGTAGAATGATTAGCTAGTAGGAAAATTCAACATTGGTGAGACATAGTTTCCTCCTAGTTGTTCTGCACTCAAATCTTTGGAATCTCTGAAATGCCCTGGAGTAGGAAAGACCACACAGCCTCCCAGGCTGGAACCTTGAATAATAATAATAATAATAATAATAATAATAATAATAATAATAATAATAATAATATATTTATTTATACCCTGCCCATCTGGCTGGGTTTCCCCAGCCCCTTGGGGTGGGGGGCTCTGAACAGAATTAATGATAACAATAACAATAATAATAATAAAAAGCGATAAAACATCAGACATTAAAAACTTCCCTAAACAGGACTGCCTTCAGATGTCTTCTAAAAGTAAGATAGTTGCTTATTTCCTTGAATCTGATGGGATGAAATGCAGTTGCTGTAAGGTTTGCTGGTTCCTGAAATCTCAGGGATATCACCTTGGGATATTATTGACTTAGATGTAGCTGAGGCTCCCCCCCCCCCTTCCACCTCTTTCCCCTAATATCCCAAATCCATCCATGTTTCTGTCACTTATAATGAAGTGTTTTGGTCCTATTGGAATCATGCCACAGGGTTCAAACCTGGAGGCAGACACCTTGACTGGCTTAGAAGTGAGACGAAATAGTTGCAGGCCCTTCAAAACTATATGGGCTGCCTACCCCGGAATGAGCTCATGTATCTCATGTTAGTCTTTGCTATCATTCCTAAAATAACCCATTAGACTGTTTGAATACAGATCTTGTAGCACAGAGTGCACATTGATCGGATGTCATTGCATGTTATCCTTTCCATTGCCACTAATAAAACCCCAATAAGTGACCAATATTTGCATCTGAAAAAGCTTGCTTGGGTAATGGGTAAGAGCCTCAAGGAGGGCTGGGTAATCGAGCTGTGTTATTTAAAGGCACAAGACATCAATCCCGCATCATTTATATGATGCAAATCAGTTATTGTATTTTTAATGCACATTCTTTTAATTGAATTGCTTTGCTTTACTCGGTGAAGATAAGCTGGGAGGGTAGAGATGTTTTCCTTCGGACTGAATTCTCTAATTGCCAATAAAGCTTGTGCTCTCTGGGTTGACAGACAAAGGAAATGATTGCTTTGCTCATTCTTCACTTCTTGCATTTCTCGTAAAAATAAAAAATTGGACGAATGTGCGCATGTGTGTACAAATATATTATTTGCATACCAGCTGTTAGTAAAACACCCTCTGTCAAAGTTAGAAGACAGATCATCCTTGCCTTGGCTTCATTTGTAAAATGTGGTAACAGGTAGTAGCTATTTCTTTATTTAATACAGCAAGACATTTTTCTTCTCTCCCCTATTCCTTTCTCAGAAGGAGGAAGAAACAAGGAATGAAAGAAATCTAATTTGCAGTGTCAGCCTGAGTATTTTAGAGGCAAAGTGTTGCACAAGGTAAAGATTGTTTATTGTAATGTTACAGAGACAAATTCCAGGCATGTATATTTTAAATGTAACCCATTTAATTCTTGTGATATGAATGGAGTTGTTACCAGAAAGCAACATCACTGGGGCTTATATATTAACAGAGAACTAGCAGGGGAAAGATACATTTTGGCGGGAACCAATGGCAAGGATTCCCTCCAGCGGAAACCAATCGGGCAGTGGATCCAAATCCTGAACTCTGAACCAGCAAATGATAGACGTTCCCACTGGAACTTGTACATTCAAATAAACTCTGAAATACAATACAATGAACTCTATATTACAATACATACTTGGCTGTGCTATTACTTTAATACACAACAATCATTATAGCTGATTCTTTTGGTTTTTGGTTTTAATAATTTGTCATTCTCAATTAGTTTATTTGGCATGATGCTATGATTTATTATTTTGTAATTAATCTACACTTTGAAGACTTCTGGTGATATAAGGACACATTAAAGCCAACATGGTGGCTCTCAGATATCTTGGACTACAACTTCCAACAGCCCCAGCCAGCATTGCCAATGGTTGGGGTCGTAGTCCAAAATATATGAGGTTGTATCCAATGAAGTGCTACTCAAAGTAGACCCACTGAAATTTATCATTCTAACTTAGTCATGTCCATTAATTTCAGTGGGTCTAAGTAGGACTTAGATCAGGGGTCCACAGACTACGGCCCGCGTGCCAGATGCGGCCCAATTGGCCTCCCAATCCGGCCCGCGACGACCCCCGCCGCCCGCTCTTACGGCGCGCAGCGCGGCGGCGATCTTCCAAATGGAAAAAAATCGCTGAAAATCCTTTGTGTGCATGCGTATGGGCCTCTCCCGACCCAGAAGAGGTCATTTCCGGTGCACTTCCGGGCCGGGGGAGGCCCATACGCATGCGCACAAGCGATTTTCGGCGATTTTTTTTCAACCAGGAAGCACGCCAGCACGCCAGTAAGTGTGTGTGCGCATGCACACGGGCGCGCACTCCCCCGCCCTCCGGCCCAAAGCCCGGTAAGTCTGGGGACCCCTGACTTAGATGGATACAACTTCTGGAGTGCACTGTTGGCTACCCCTGAATTAAGCATAAATAAGCATACTTTACCCCTGACTATTGTAAATTTGACCTTGCCAAGTGCTGCCTTATGTTTCCGTTGTGCCAGAAGTACATCCAGCATGTTCAGCTGCATTGAAAAACTTGTATCGCCATGACTTGCGACTGATTCCCTCATGGCTTTCCAGGTGTGCAAGTCTACATCATTAAAACGTTGGCTCAAGTGAATTTGGAGATTCCTCCCTAGGCATAATATCAGAGCACAAATTTAAACAGAACCATCAAGGGATGAAGCGCTTCTTGGAGAGTCTGCAGGTGGGGTAGAGATGGGGGTGGTGGAGAAGCAAAGCAACATTTCAATGTGTCTCCAATAAATGCTCACACACTCCATGCATGTACGAAACTCACATGTGCAAGAGAAGGGTCATGTGTAAACTTCTCACGGAGACATATTTCCCCATGTGTTTCTGAGCTGTTTCAAAAGGATTTTGAGGATAGCAAAAATTATCAGAGGGTTTCATGCATACCTCAATTCAGAGGCAGATTTTGGGCAGCACGACCGGCCCCACTGCACTGGGCCTCCCACAGGGCGCTGCTGAAATTCGAAAGACCAAAATCCACTCCTGTGCCCATACGCGCGGCTGTTTGTGGGCCTTCAATTTGGTAGGCCCATGAGAGTCATAGACCTCTTTTCAAAACCAACTGTGAGAGAGCAACATCTTTCCTTTTTTTAAATGTAAACTGGCATTCCACCTTTAAACCAAATGTCCATCTCTGTGTATTCCAGGCTTAGCCAATGTGCTGCCCTGGATCTCACCTCCCATCATTTCTGACCACTGCCTATATTGCCTACGGTCCAATCTGAATACACCTGTGGCGTATTCAAAGCACACCCTGCACGTTATATGAGTAACTGTTTCAGTGGGTCCTTGAGAGGTAAAGGTAAAGGGACCCCTGACCATTAGGTCCAGTCGTGACCGACTCTGGGGTTGCGCGCTCATCTCGCATTATTGGCTGAGGGAGCCGGCGTATAGCTTCCAGGTCATGTGGCCAGCATGACTAAGCCGCTTCTGGCAAACCGGAGCAGCACATGGAAATGCCGTTCACCTTCCCGCTGTAGGGGTTCCTATTTATCTACTTGCATTTTGATGTGCTTTCGAACTGCTAGGTTGGCAGGAGCTGGGACCAAACAATGGTAGCTCAACCCATCACAGGGATTCGAACCGCCGACCTTGTGATCAGCAAGCCCTAGGCTCAGTGGTTTAACCCACAGAGCCACCTGGGTCCTTGAGAGATAGAGCACTATTATTACCTTCTCCCACACTGCAAATAGGGAAGAGAGTTTGAGGCGATAGCAGCTTGTTTAAGGCCACCTAGTGAGACGAGGGTTGAATGAATGGACTTTCTTGGCCATTCCACTATTCCAGCTCCTCCTACTTGGTGCATTTTGACCTCAGACTGCTTCTTTGGCTGCTTTGCTCTGCCCTGTTGCTCTCTAGGTTCAGAGCAGCTCAGGCAATGGCAAGCAGCGACCCGTCTGCCTGCCTTTCCACTTTATGACATGGCTTAGTTACTCTCCCCCAGAGGCTCCCATCCCACCACTGCCATTTTGTGCATTACAGGATCCAAATATGCGTACACAGAAGCGACTCTTGACATCTGCAAAATCTGGACAGAAATACTGTGGGACTCTGGCTGGTTTCTGATATCTTTAATGAGCGCCGAGAAAAGAAGCACTCCCAGCGTAAACATGTTTCTGCTAATGGAAATAAGAGGGTCGCTTTTTTTTCTCTGTGTCAACCATTCCCTCATCCCACTCTGTTCTCAAAACATAAATCTTATTCTTGATATTTTTTTTTGATCAATAGTAGACAGACATAAAAGTATTCTTCATTACAGATGTTCAGGATTCAAGTCAGATGGGATTGATTAAACTCTCTCTCACACACACTGGTTCAAAAGACCAGTTCCTGTCTTGAGATCTGCTTTTTCTTATTATGCTAATACTTGTTATCCAATATAACGATCTCATTTGTTTGTGTATCTGTGCACCACACACACACACACACACAGCAGATTAATGAAGAAACAGTGACACATGAACACAATTTATGGGGCTACTGTCTGCCATGCAGCCATTCACTTCAGTATTATCTTGTTCTAACGAGAGAGAGAGAGAGAGAGAGAGAGAGAGAGAGAGAGAGAGAGAGAGAGAGAGAGAGAGAGAGAGAGAGAGAGAGAGAGCACTGCTTGGCAAATCTTCTAGTCCAGGCATGTCCAACAGGTAGATCGTGATCTACTGGTAGATCACTGGATGTCTGTGGTAGATCACTGGCTCCCCCCAAAGCAGCTCAGCAACTTTGGCTCCCTCTACATCTTTGCCCTGAAGCTCCCAAAACAGGGCTTTCCTTCCTTTTTTTTTTTATAAAAGCTCAACTTTGACCCGAACCCCCCAAAACATGGATGGCTTTCCTTCATAAAAAAAAGCTCAACAACCTCAACCTGAACCCCTCCAAAAGGGGGTAGATCACTGCCAGTTTTTAACTCTGTGAGTAGATCACACTCTCTTGGAAGTTGGCCGCCCCTGTTCTAGTCCATATGCAGTCATTTCTCCAACAGATGCATGTAACTTTGAGATGTTGATATCAGGTTTTTTGTGTTTGTGTTTGGGGTGGAACCTGACCTTATTAGTCAAATTATATATATGATGTATTTAAAAATAAGTTAATCAATGAGCACTTTCCAGCTCATTCTCTTCAGGCGAACCTGAATGTGACATTATTCCCAAAATTATTAATTGCGTGGTGATTTTAAAAACTACATTTCCACCATTGCATATTGTCTGCCACGCGGTGACGTGAAAACGAGGGCTTTTCTGTGGTTGGTTCCCCAGCTGTGGAACTCTCTCCCATTGGCAATTTGGTTGTCTTCCTCAGTAATACATTAATTGAAGATGATTTTTTTTCACATAGGCATTTAGGGCAAGATTGTTAATTCAGATATGTACTGCGTTCTCTAATACAGATTGTTATGTTTTGAGTTTTAGGATTGGATACTGTGGTTTTAGTTCGGTTGTCAATGATTGTGAAGTTTACTTGGACTTTAATATTTGTGCGCTGCCTTTGATCCAATAATAGTAATAGTAATATCGTAGTTGTTGTTGTTCGTAAATAATAGCTGCGGATGTAACCTTTTTGTATTGGGGCCAGGATATGGAAGAGGGGACATTAACCCTTTGCCCCTGCTGCAATTCTGAACTGAGCATTATTTGCTCTGGAAGAGAAGCTCCCATTACACTATTCTGGTCTTTCACAAAATGCCCTTCATCGTTTCTTTCTAAATATTACAGATTACGACGCTGTGTTTGACAAATCTTGATGCAAAGGTTTCAAATATAGCCTGCTTTCTCTTTTTCCAAATAAAATAAAAAACCCACAGATAGATGATCTTCTCCTCTGGATATATCTCCAAGCAATTTGAGCGATACAAATGGGAAACCTGTTCTGTCTCCATTCAAATATATATATCACAAGGTACAACTTTATTCCTTTATCTTCTTTATAATTCAGTCATTTTTTATTGAAATTTTGTCAGGGTTTTCTTTGTCATAGTACCTGCCAAGCATGCTCAAACAGTTGAGCCGAGGGGTTGAAAGGACAGTGACTGAGCAGAATTTTAACTAAGCAGAGGGAAGTATTAGATCGCTTCACACTTCTGGGAAGATTGCGGCAAAAACCCTACCGGTAATGTTGCCCTGCCTTTCTATAATAGTTTAATTCAGCAGCGATGGGGTGGTGTTATGACATTGCTAATCATATTAAAATTATGCACCCAGGTAATCGGACTTCTGCACTAAAATAACGTGACCTATCTATTAATTATGAACAATAGAGCAAAGTTGAATAATTCTTAATTCAGCAAATCATTTATTTTATTTTTACTATTTTGCATAATTAACTCTGCTTTTGCGTGAAATCCACTGGAAATATGACCCTCCCATCCCTCTCTGGCATCTGATGTTTCAACAGGGTTTTCCCCAAACACTTCCTTTCAAGGCTACCTTTGACATTAAAGGTTCAAACAACTTGCTTTACAAAGCAACGCTGAGATTCTTGAGTACCCATGAAGTCACCTTATAGTATCACTGGTCCATCCAAACCAACCTTGGCAGCACTCTGGGGTCCCAGGTCCAGGTCTGTTCAAGTCTGGCTAGTGTGAGAACATTTTAACTACAGGCTGAACCTGGGGTTTTGCATGTAAAAGAGAAGTCGGAATCATTTATCTATTTATTAAATATATTTCTTACCCGCCAGAGCAGTTACAAATTAGAAACAAGTTCAGGTACATTGTACAAATACTAACAACAAGAGAGATAATTAGAGCCAGTCAATTGAAATAAACCCGCAATCCTGATGCTATCCTGTAGCCAACATCATATTTTATTCTCCTTCAATAGGAGTATAGCGTCTAGATCAAGGGAAGTAATAGTACCACTGTATTCTGCTCTGGTCAGACCTCACCTGGAGTACTGTGTCCAGTTCTGGGCACCACAGTTCAAGAAGGATACTGACAAGCTGGAACGTGTCCAGAGGAGGGCAACCAAAATGGTCAAAGGCCTGGACACAATGCCTTATGAGGAACGGCTTAGGGAGCTGGGTATGTTTAGCCTGGAGAAGAGAAGGTTAAGGGGTGATATGATAGCCATATTCAAATACAGAAATACCTCGGGTTACGAACGCGATCTGTTCCGGGTCGCAGTTCGTAACCCGAATAGTTCGTAACCCGAGCGCCATTTTGCGCATGTGCAGACCGCGTGCGTGCGCGACGCTTCTGCGCACGCACGCATGGCGAAAACACTTCCGGGTTTGCGCAGTTCATAACCCGAACTGTTCGCAAACCGAGGTGTTCGTAACCCGAGGTACGACTGTATATAAAAGGATTTCATATAGAGGAGGGTGAAAGGTTGTTTTCTGCTGCTCCAGAGAAGCGGACACGGAGCAATGGATTCAAACTACAAGAAGGAAGATTCCACCTAAACATTAGGAAGAACTTCCTGACAGTAAGAGCTGTTCGGCAGTGGAATTTGCTGCCAAGGAGTGTGGTGGAGTCTCCTTCTTTGGAGGTCTTTAAGCAGAGGCTTGACAGCCATCTGTCAGGAATGCTTTGATGGTGTTTCCTGCTTGGCAGGGGGTTGGACTGGATGGCCCTTGTGGTCTCTTCCAACCCTATGATTCTATGCAGAAGGAGCTAGTGTAAAGCCAGCCGGTGTAATTTAAGCAGGTGTAAAGTTACACCAGATCCAGGGGTGTCAACTTGCTCCCCACATTGGGGGCCCCGAGCATTGTTATGTACCCCTCTGTGCACCCCATCCCCGCCTGGAGCACAAGCACTCCCCGGCCGTGGGGGGGGGGGGTTGTGGGGCATAGCGGCCCCCTCAATATTCGGGGGGGGTCAGCTGCCTACCTACATATATTGAGGGGGCTGAAGCCCCCTACACACCCTATAAATTATTATTGTTATCAGATGCCAAGGAGATAAAGAACTACACAACGTTTAGAAGACATTTGAAGGCTGCCCTGTATTGGGAAGTTTTTTAAGTTTGAAGTTCTACTATGTTTTTATATATTCCGTAAGCCACCCAGAGTGTCTGGGGAAACCCGGCCAGATGGATGGGGTATAAATAATAAAATATTATTATTATTATCAGATGTCAAGGAGATAAAGAAGTACTATACAGTCGTACCTTGGATCTCGAGCGCCTTGGCTCCCGAACAAATCGGCTCCTGAAGGATCGAAACCCGGAAGTGAGTGTTCTGCTTTTCGAACCTTCTTTTGGAAGCCGAACGTCCGATGGGGCTTCTGCGGTTTCCGATTGGCTGCAGGAGTTTCCTGCAGCCAATCAGAAGGTGCACTTTGGTTTTCAAACATTTTGGAAGTTGGAAGGACTTCCAGAACGGATTCCATTTGACTTCCAAGGTATGACTGTAGTTGGTGTCCCTGACCAGATCCAAAGCCTGCTCAGCGGCGGGGCTGCTGTTGGTGTTCTGTCTAAGCCTGTCAAAGGGAAAGCAAGCCTTTACGCCAGATTGCCAGGTCACATGACTGAGCTGAATGGGCTTAGGGTCCATCCCTTCCCTGCTGCCATCTCTGCCACACCCACTTTTGGGGATTTACACCAGCTTTGACTCAGCGGTCTGGGCCCCATACCTTTGGCTGAGCAGAGGTTGCAGACTTAACGCTAAGATGGAGATAGTAGCCTGGTTTCTGTAACACGCAATGAGGATTCGTGAATGTCATACAACAGTATTTTAATTGTTAGGTGCAGATTTTGCCGATAGATTTTATTGTACTGAACCTTTTGGAATCTTGTCCATCTGCCAATGAAGCTTTGGGGTGGAGATTGACGCAGCATAGCTGGAAATCAGCTGGCTGAGCAAGAGATCCACTGCAACCCTGGTGGATCTTGCCATAGGGTTGCCCCCATATTGCCCTGGACTTTACACCATGCCCTAATTCGGGGTCGTGAGCCACCAGGAAGGTGAGGGGCACCAGTTTTACCGCACAATTCACTGGGAGTGCTGGTGCAGGAGAATAGCTAGGAAAGTAAGCCAGAATGGCCCTGCTTCAAGTTGTACCTGAAGGTGACTTCTAGTGAGCCATCAAACCTCAGCCCTTCTCAGCAAACTGCAGTATGCGAATCAGTTCTACTTTCCTAGAAAAAGAGGTGCCGGAACTCACAATGAACTCTCTTGTAATGGCAACGGTACCCACCTGAGAGGTGCCAGAACTGAGTTCTGGTGAGTTCTGGTTGAAATAAAGCCCAGATGGGAATGATAAAACTAATCTACCATACTGCTCAGTGATTACTGAAACATCCTATATACCAATAAAAGGACTCATCCTCTGGCTACTGATCCCAGCCTTTGACTGGAGTTAACCATCCAGAGGTCCTTTACCTTTTTTAACAGGTGGCGCTGTGGGTTAAACCACAGAGTCTAGGGCTTGCTGATCAGAAGGTTGGCGGTTCGAATCCCTTCAATGGGGTGAGCTCCCATTGTTCGGTCCCAGCTCCTGCCCACCTAGCAGTTCGAAAGCACCTCAAAGTGCAAGTAGATAAATAGGGACCGCTCCGGCGGGAAGGTAAACGGCATTTCCGTGTGCTGCTCTGGTTCGCCAGAAGCAGCTTTGTCATGCTGGTCACATGAACTGGAAGCTGTCTGCGGACAAACGCCAGCTCCCTCGGCCTATAGAGCGAGATGAGCGCCGCAACCCCAGAGTCGGACACGACTGGACCTGATGGTCAGGGGCCCCTTTACCTTTACCTTACCCATGCAGATTAGGAAGGTAGCAGCAGGCTTGGGGGAGCCTCAGGGTTTTCAGAGCTACAAGGAAATTTAACCAACTAAACTTCTGAGGTCAGGGGAACCCCCAAAACAGCCCATTGAGAATTCTCAATGCATACAGAATGCTAAATATAAAAATGGTGGGCAGGAGGTGGAGTGGGGAGACAGAAAACTTGGGGAAAGAGTAGGACAGAGAGCTTACTGTTCAGGCAGGCAGACAGCCAGATCCTTTCCAGGATCACAATCCAGCTTGGTCAAAGGAATAACCTGGCAGAATCCAGGGCACAGTCATTTTCCAGACTCCAGTACAGAACCCAGTTTTACTTCTTGGATCAAGCAAATTGCTAGCTGGGTCCACCTGAAATGGTTCAGGTCTTTCCTTCATAGAGCTAGACCAGGCAAAATGGTATTCAGAGCACAACACAAATGCAACAGCCTACATTGTGGGCAGGATGCCTTTATTTCCCCAACCCTTTAGAGCTCTCTTGGTGGTCTTGTTCCGTGGTAGTTCTCACCGTGCCAACAAATTAAAGTTGCGTGGGGCACAATTTTTTTTAGCAGATTCCTCATCCATTATAGAACAATTTTTCATAGCATAAAGTACTTTGCAAGTCAAACAAAACAAAGGGATGGTTTAGTAAGCTCCAGCGTTGAGTGCTTTACAGTTTGTTTTTCTGGGGGCAAAAATAAACAATTACTTTGACTAATAACTCTTCTGGAATGTAGACAGAGAATAAAGCAAAGGAGCCTAAAGCATACCAAATGCACATAATTGACCAGCATTTGAGTCGATTATAGGCCTGGCGTGTGTCATTCCTGCAGATCTTTCAAACATTCAAAGGGGAAAATAATTGTTCTTATCTCTCTTCTGAAGAAGGTCCCCCACCACGCTGGAGCTTTGACTTCAGCTCTTGGTCACAGGGAGAGCTTTCCCCCCCATATTGGATTCCAGAAATTGAATGACACCGAGGAAGTAAGGGAGACCTAACTGATGCTCAAAGTGCCCTTCATCAACAGAGTGTCTCTGAACTTCACCTGCTACTACCAAACATGCAGATGTTTGCCTGTGTTGGTTTGGGGATTGAAAGTAATGTCTGGTTGTGGGAGGGCAGAAACATCTTTCCCCAAGCCCCCTAAATACAGATCTGACAACTGCAGTCTGCCAGATCAGCTACTGAATGATATCCTCAGGGGCTTGGAAGATCCTTTTCTGGTCCAGCCCTCCGCTGCTTTTGATAGTGGGTCCACCTATGAATGACAGCCAAGCTCAGCTCCGATTCACAGTACACTATCTTAAGCTACCCAAACTGTGATGTCCAAGTGTAGCGTCACATTTTGGGTAACTAAAGATGGCAGGCAGCCACCACAGTTGGGAGCTGTGTGTGTGTGTGTGTGTGTGTGTGTGTGTGATGCGTGTCTGGAGATTTACTGTATTTCTTTCATCTACTGCTGGAACATCATCCTCCCCCCCCCCTTTTTGCACTTGTCCTCAGTTTAACTTACATGAATGCAAAGAGGGATCATCAATATTATTAGAAAGTTAATTTGTTAGGCCGGAAATAATGCAGAAACAAAGCTAGTATGCATCACAACAAAGGGTTCAGTGAAATTTTTCTCCTGTTCAAAGAAGATGTGATACTCATTTTCAGAAGAAACCCATTTTCAGAAGGGTTTTTTTTTTTTGGCTTGTAGTGTATTGCAGTGGAATCATGTTGTTGCTGCCATACCTCTTAGGGTTGCCATCCCTCTTGATCTTAAGAAGGTGGGGCAAGGGATGACGCTTGATAGGGATGGGGGGTGAAAACCTAGTAGATCAACAAATTGGTTGCCAGCATGTGATGACTCAGGTATTGATATGATTGGCAAGGAAGTGGAGTCAAGAGCAGAACCTTAAGCAAGTTTGATTCCACATACAATTCCAATTCTACATGCTCCAATTGTCCTTCTGTACTGGAGACATCCCCTGTTTCCTGACACCCATCACTGTTGAATCTTTTGGGTTCTTTTGGGCTCATCCACACTGGAGTTTAAGTGGATTTGAACTACTTGTGTGTAGGAATGGAAGGATATGTCAATTTCCAATTTCTAAATTCCTCATTTTTCTTAAATTCAGTTCTCCACATTTCTGCTGCAATTAGCATTTTTTTTTAAAAAAAAAAACAACCCTCGTGAAAATTCACCAGCAATTTATTGTGGTTTTCTCCTAATAAATGCATTTTTATATGCAGTTTTGATTAAGACACATACTTTGCAAACAATTTCCTCCTAATATAATGCAGCTTTATGTTATGTTCACAAATATATTCATTTTAAAAGGCATTTTCCCTTATGTATGCATTTTTGTAAACATTGGTTGGCAAACTGCATTGTAAACTTTGGATTCAGGTAGGCAGCCGTGTTGGTCTGACGCAGTCGAAATAAATAAAATAAAAATAAAAATTGTCCAGTAGCACCTTAGAGATCAACTAAGTTTGTTCTGGGTATAAGCTTTCTTCAGAGACAAAGATTTCGGGTAAAACTCGGGTAACTGCAAATTTTGAAGGACAGCTGTGTTTTGGTTCTCCTGCGGTTTCAGAAAGTGCAAGTTTGGTAGATTCACATTTAAATCCCTACTCAATAGATGTGACTGTTTTTGTTTTTGGCTTTCTGCATTGTTCTTACAAAATCTTCTTTATCCAAGAGGCAGTCTGTACTTCTCCCTACTAAATTCAGTTTTTCCTGACCTGTGAATGATCTGATAAGGGAAGAAAATACATATGTTACCCAACCACGGAGGCACTGAAGCATGTGCCGTGATGTTTCACTGGGTGCCATCTATCCCCACGTCCCACTCCTTCCATTTTGTTTCCATCAGCCCAAAGGAAAGGATGTAGCCTGCCCTTTGCCCCTGGTTGCTGATGAGGGGATGTTTGTGCTATTTGCACCAGGCAGCTGTATTAAAAAATAAATATAAAAATTGCCCCTGCACTGCAGGAATAGGAAATGGGAAAGGAAAAGGGGAGGAAAGGAAGGATCAGCAACTACAAATCTTTGCCCGTCTTGGAACAAAACACTTTTTGGTTTTGTCTTTCTACTGTACTTTTGTGCAAATCTGGTATATCAGAAAACTTGTATTTCCTTTTTTTAAAAGGTGTTGCACATGAAAACAAATGTCTGCATGCATGACCACAACTGGACCTCAGGATTCCATAACATGGTGGATGAGGACATACTAACTAAGGAGAGGGAATAACAATACACAATACTGCCCACTTTTTTGAATCGGAAACATCAATGTGGTTTTCGGAGGCGTAATACTGAAAGCCCCTTATATGCTGATGAAGGCACACAAATATCACATGGAAATACCAACCCATGTGTGGACACAGCCTTTAATTCATCTTTTGGAAGAGATTTAGGAGATGCCTTTTAAAAAAAGTTTCACGTGAGTTGCTTGATTTTCCATTCTTCAAGTTTCACCACCTTGTCTTGGGTCACTAGAACGTAAAGCTGACTTTGCTCATGGACATCTCTAGCTTCCAAGGTCACCCCATGTCAATGCACACATTGGAACACCAAGAAACCGGTTTTGTACACTGGATCTCGGTGTGTGCCTTTTGTACTGTTGATAGCGCATGATGGACAGACTTATGCTTTCCCCTCGCATATCATAAGTAAACGAGTTTCTAAATGAGTTCAGGGCAGTCATTGTCAAGTCAGTAGGCAACCAAAAGGCAGGGAAGAGTATTGAATAATAATGGAGTAGTTTAGCAAGTGGTCATGCTGATATATTAACCCTTGATGGTGAGAATCAGGGTGTCAAGATAGGGATTCTCTATATATTTTTGTATCTCTGTGAAAATGCAATTTTGTAGCACTTTCCTTACCGGTTTGTGCAACCCTTGGCTCATTGTTTAAGGGAAAGATGATTAAAAACTCAAAGGATGGCCCTGCCCTCTTGCTTCCTGGCCCTCCTCTGGAGATTTTGGCTTCTGAGACACAGAAATCTGGGCCTTCCCATGAACTGCGGCGTTGTTCTCAGAGAGCTCTCTCTCACACACACCTGGAATAGATCGCTGGATTAGGAGAATAAAATTCCTTATGCATTATGGTCTGGAAATATGCAGTGGGACAATTAATCTCATGCTAGCAATAAGCTTCTGAGCTATTCCACAGATGGGGCCTGTGATAGTTACAACATTATATGGGATGTTCCCCAGAGCTCTCCTTAATCCAGCAACGAACTCATGATCAGAAGCAAATATCGTGGGGTCATAAGGAATGAGGAAGAAATGCCAGTGGCTGGAGGTGACAGCCCTAATGCTGAGCCCTGGCGCCTGATCAAGTCCCGACGAATGACATTTTAATTAAAAAGAAAAGGGCACGAGAAGATACAGCAAGGAGACAATTACTTGCAGGCTTGCTTTGTATAATAACAAAACTTTCCATTTACAGTACGATTATATAAGCCCTCATTTACAGATGTGACAAGTTTAAACGTCAGACCGAAGTTGTTGTCAGTATTGATGGTTTACCAAAAGATTTAAAGGAGCTACAGTAAATATTTATTGTCTTAAATCTCACATTTCCCACTCTAGGTTAGTCTCCGCTGCCAAGGTCAAATGAGGCACAATATTTGCTCGGGAGAAGCATTCTGTTTCTCTGGCTAAATCAATGTGCTGGTTGCTGCTGTTTGAAGAAGGAGCAATAGAGTTTTTAAATGCTAACCTTCATCAACGCTCTTCACTTAAATGGGAACTTTCCAAATCCTATCACAAACAAAAGACTGATTATATGTACAACAATAAAGCTCTTATCACAATGGGATAGCAAACATGACAGTACGTAACATTAGAGTAGGAAATGGGGTGTGTGTGTGATTATGATGGCTTGGTGAGAAGCCAAAGTACACAGGCTCTTTTCAGAACCACATGAACACTTCAAGTTTTGTCTCTCCGGGCCAGTTAACGCATGCAGGTGAATCAAGTGGCAAAGGTTTTTTTTTGCAGTGTACCACATCAAACTACACGTGAAAGGGCATTTAATGTTCTCACAAAGGCGGTGAAAACATCCTGCATGTAGATAAGTAGCATGCCAGGAAGAAGTCTCTGTTGCGCACTCATCCTTGAAATCAGGGTTGGAGAATCTCTGGCTTACAGGCCAGTCTTGGCTCTCCAAGAGCTACAATTTGTCCCATGAGGCCATTTTCCTCACACCACACCCACCAGTCAATCAAGCTGGTGTCCCTCGCAACATCAGCTAATGAGCAGGGGGAAAGGCTTCAATTTGGGTTTAATTCTTGTCCCAGCAGAATATAAGAATATAAGAAAAAGAATCTGCAGCGCTTGGCAGAGTTAATGGTTTTTACACACACTATTCTGGCAACTGGCCCAGATTAACAGCCTTATTTCTAAACAGTTTCCACTAAGTACTATGGGGCAAAGCAATGAACTTGAAAATGGCTTGTACAATAACTTTTGGGAGTCCACGTGAGAAGAAATGTTGCAGCACCTGTGCCCCTATTTTGAAACTTTGATACGCTAATATGGTGGGAGCTGTGTCACACAAATGCCTCATTTAGAAGATTAATGGCACAATTGCATTGTTTTATTTGTTGGTATACAACAAAGCCTCTCCTCTTACCAGAGGGGAGGGGTTGTGAGCGGGAGTCAGTTCCCGCCTTGGCAGGGAGAGTATTCAGTCCCTGCGTCAGTTCCCAGCTGCCGCACCTGTCAGCCAGCCAATAGGGCTGGCTTGGGGGCGGGGTTTAGCCGCAGTAAAGCGGCTGCGGTGGCCCCATGCCCTCATTCTGCTGCCTGGAGTCGCCGGATCACCCTCTCACCCTCCCTTTAGGTCATATTTGTGCTTTTGACCTCACTATGAATGTTGGTTGGTTGCCCTGGTTGCCCAGGGGGCCTAGTAGGAATTTTTATCCATTTGTCAAATTGGCACCAGCCTCTTGGTTTTTCACCTACATCATAGCAAAATGTCACAACTTTTCGGGTATTGGCGGTTAGGCATTGGAATCTGTGTGATGTGTTGGGGGGGCAGGTTGTGGCCATCGCCTACCCCTCCACTTACAGTGGTGCCTTGCAAGACAAATTTAATTTGTTGCACGAGTCAATTTGTTTTGCGAAAAATTCGTCTTGCGAATCGCCGTTTCCCATAGGAATGCATTGAATTTTGTTTTTGCCCATAGGAACACATTAATTTAATTTCAATGCATTCCTATGGGAAACCGCGATTCGCAAGGTATTTTTTTTGCAAAACGAATTCATCTTGCAGTGCATTCGTCTTGCGAGGTACCACTGTATTGGGTATTCCGTTTAAGGGATCCGGCGGTCGTGGATCCTGTCCGACGCCCTGCTGGTGGCTAGGGCCATGGCATGACCCCCAGTGACATCAGGGGGAGCTTCCAGTTGTATTTGCATCAACAAGCTCCACCCACTGGTTGTTAACCCTTGAATGACTCCCCGCTGAGCAGGGTGGAGTCATGTGCAGTTGTTTGATCCAATGCCTAAGGCCAATACCACTCACATGCTGTAACCAATAAAGTTGTGGCCTTCTTTAGCCCATTAACCTAAATTCCTGTGTTCTTGTGTCTTATTTATCTCTAAGCGGGTGGCGGGTCCTTGACTCAGAAATTTATTACTTGCTCAAAGATTAATGCAGATGTGTTACAGAGGGAAGAATGCAGAGTCGATGTGCTGCAAGCAGGATTTTCTTGTTAACTAAATGCTTGTTTGCCATTTGTATATTTTAGCTTAGCTTAGGTTACTTAACGCTGTGCTCGTTATTGATTACCAGGATTGTGTGCACTCATTTCTTTTTTAAAAACAAAAACCTCATGCCCAGACAAACCAAATTACAAACCAAGAAAATATGAATTCCATAATCTATCTTAATTATACAACTGCCATCCCATGATTTATTCCAGTTTGGTTGGTCAGAGAAAATGGCAACTCACCATTCAGAAGATTGAAACGTTAACGGGAAATCTTACTGAATTAACTCCCCATGGCTTCTGAGATTTCAGTAGGCATTGCCCTTACACTTTCAAGTTTTTTAAATCTGATTTTATTGTTATTCATAATGTGTATTGTTTTATGTAAACTGCCTAGAGGTGTTGGTGATTAACTGTATATACATCCTGCCAAGAGGGCTAGAAATTTCCCTTTTAAAAACAAAAGGGAGGGTGACATTCTCAGGGAGTTGAATTCTGCTCAAATATGAGATTTTGAGGCTCTCCTTGTACTCCTGCAGAATAGCCCTCCTACAGTTTAGGTAAACTCCAAATCACCACCACCACCACCACTTTGCATGCATCTTATGTTAACAACTGCCAAGCAATTGATGGAAACCATTAATAAGTTGATAGCTATTGGGACAGCTGTTTTCTGTGTCTCTGGTTCTCACAACACATCCTTGCAACCCCATATGCCGGAAAGAAATCCACTAAACACCCTTTGTCCTTTGACTTGCCTACAGTGGGTTCTTCCTTGACCTCTCCCTTCCTCTGTTTTTTTATTAGTGGTCCACAAGCTACGCCTACTTCCTGTCTCTCCTTGCCCACAAATAACCAACTTGGTCAGGGCTGGCATCTGAACTTGGCATCCTTAGGCAGCTGCCAGGGCCCATTGATGATGCCTGCCCTAGCCCCTCTAATTTTATTTTGACTCTATGATAGAAAATACCTGTTGAGGGGAGGGAGGGAGGTTGAAAGCTCGACAGAGCAGAAAGGTTTTAATGTTTGGTTTTGTATTGTGGAGAGTGTTGTGGAAGTATGGAAAAATAAAAAATGTATTTATAATTTTCTTTTGATTCTGCACATCAGGCAGCAGGATCCAGTCATCCTTTGAGTTTCTCACAATGCCCCTGATAAGGGCTCTGTTAGGCACTGAGAGAAACTGAAAAAGCAACTAGACTCAGCTGCCCAGCTCTGCTTGGGGTCTTGCCACTACAGCTGGGTTTGAGGGTGACCCGGAAACTGCAACTAATCCAGAACGCAGCAGCTAGACTGGTGACTGGGAGCAGCCGCCGGGACCACTTAACACCAGTCCTGAGAGATCTACACTGGCTCCCAGTACATTTCCGAGCACAATTCAAAGTGTTGGTGTTGGCCTTTAAAGCCCTAAACGGTCTCGGTCCTGTATACCTGAAGGAGCGTCTCCACCCCCATCATTCAGCCCGGACACTGAGATCCAGCGCCGAGGGCCTTCTGGCGGTTCCCTCATTGCAAGAAGTGGGAACCAGACAGAGGGCCTTCTCAGTAGCGGCACCCGCCCTGTGGAATGCCCTTCCATCAGATGTCAAGGAAATAAGCAGTTGTCGTAATTTTAAAAGACACCTGAAGGCAGCCCTCTTTAGGGAAGCTTTTAATATTGAATGCTCTATTGTTTTAATATTCAATTGGGAGCCGCCCAGAGTGGCTGGGGAGACTCAGCCTGTTGGGCGGGGTATAAATAATAAATTATTATTATTATTTAGCATGGTGAAGGAGGGGGGTCCCCAGAGGACTCTTTGCCTAGAACCCCTTCAAACCTGGAGCTGTCCCTGGTCCTGCTTCCATTTCCTTGCTCACGGAGAAGCACCAACCACCCGCATCATGTCTGCAATGAGCTCATCTCCCATTGCCCCATCTGATTGCTCATGCCATTGGCACTGCTGTTTCCCTGCACCAAACCTGTTCCCTCTCACATACCTTCTCTGCCAGGGTGTGGTGTGCTCACCCACACAACCCCAAAAACACTTTTTCTATGTTTCCCAAGCCTCCTCCAACCTGCCGCTCTCCAAATGTTTTGGACTACAAAGTCCATAAGTTCCAGCCAGCATGGCCAATGGTTGAGGATGATCTAAATTGTAGCCCAAACCATGTGGAGGGCACCTGGTTGGGGGAGACTGTTGCACAGTAATGGAACACAAAATAACAATGGAAATTCCAGCTTGGATGCTGTAACCAACATCCCCGCCCCTAAAGAGACAGAAAGTTTTTTCCCCCTTATTGCTAATTTTTTAATGTCTCTGCAGCTCTTTTTATTCTACAAACAAATATGCAAAACAAACAACCAAAGACAAGACAACAACCCTTTCCTCCCACAAGCCAACTGTTTTCTGTTTGAACGCTTTCAGACTT
The DNA here is from genome assembly GCF_963506605.1 of Zootoca vivipara. NCBI lineage: Eukaryota > Metazoa > Chordata > Lepidosauria > Squamata > Lacertidae > Zootoca > Zootoca vivipara. Next base: position 79,955,917 of record NC_083283.1, read on the forward strand.
CTAAATTATTGCAATTACAGAGAAGCGAGGGTAAGACTTTTTATTGCAGTTAAATTGTGCAATTTGACATATATTAAACAGACTCCAGATTTGTAAATGGTGCTTACTTTTGATTTCAGCCCAGCAGAATATGGTGGCAGGCTCTTCAGCTCCTAGAAATGTCAGAAAATTAGTGCACGCTTAATAAGAAAATTATGTGTGGGTAATTACTTTTGCTTCAAAAAGAAAACACATCCTGTACAGAGCTTTGCACTAGCATCTGTAAGCTATTGTTGTTCCCTTGTAAATGAAAGGGTAGCAGATGATATACCTCGAACTAATTTAGCTTAGATTCAATTCTAAATTTAAGTTTTGCATATTTTACCAGGATCTAAAATGCTAGACCCACATGTTGAACTTCTGCTTATTATGATGAATGCATTATGGTGGAATCCATAGATTTCCTTCTAAGGTGCTTTCCCATGATTTGAAGGAATTCCTCCATTCGTGGAAAGGCCTTCAATCCATTGTGCATTCAGATGTGCAGATTATTCTGTGAGATTTCCTGCTTTCTAATGTTCCTTATACACTGCATTACCTGTTCCATTATGGAACTGGGGCTTTTTGATTGATATATTGCCATATTATGCTAAATATAATTCATACCAGTGGGCATGATGTGCAGGGCCATAGTTATGGGGTGGTGAGGTGGGCTCCCGCCAGGGGTGCATGCAAGGGGGGGCGTTAAATCAGCTGCCGAGACCCTCCACCAGGCACCCAGTCCAGCCAGCACTCTGCCCGCAGTCAAGCAGGATCTGGAAAAGGGTGCAAAATCAGCTGCTGAGATCCTCCACCAGGCGCCCTGTCCAGCCAGCGCTCCCTGCCCGCAGCCCAGGCAGGGCAGGGAAGAGGGTGTGCTGGGTGGGGTGCCTGCTCTCAGCTGCCCCCTCCCCCCTTGGCCCTCCTGAGCACCCCATTTCATTTGGCCCTGAGGTGCTGGCTCTGCCTCTCCCAGATCTCACTCGGGGTTGGGGTTGGCACATAGCTGCCAAGTCTCCCGTTTTCCCCGGGAAATCCCCATTCTCCAGATGTTCCTAGCTGAAAAAATGGATTTTTTTGTGTTCCCCCCCCCCCGGTTTATTCTGGCGCGGTGGCCATTTTGGAACTGGGCAGAGCATGCTCAAAAGCAACTTTTGGTGCTGCTATGCCCAGTTCCAAAATGGCTGCAGTGCGACTTCTGGCACGGCGGCCATTTTGGAACTGGGCAAAGCAGCATCAAAAGTCACTTCTGAGCATGCTCTGCCCAGTTCCAAAATGGCAGCAGCGCTACTTCTGGTCTGCTATTTCCGGCCCAGTCCCTTATTTCTCTGACAGCAACTTGGCAGGTATGGGTTGGGAAGGTCCACCAGCCTCGGCTGCTTACGCTGCCCCGCCCACCTCACTGCCCATGCCCCTGCCTCTCCGGGCACCGGGGGAGAGTCACCAACTTCAAAGCCTGCCTACTCCAGCGTAACCTCTCTCTCTCCTTTCGCACACCCTCACTCAAGGGTGCCAACTTGAATAAAATATTTGAGGGGGAGCAGGCAAGCTGTATAATCAACCACAAAACAGAGTGCATGCACACTATTTGAACAGCAATGCCCATTAACTGGAGGGGGGAACCTCCTCAAATATTTTAGGGGGGGTGAAGGAACTCCTTGGCCCCAAGGTGTTGGCTCCCCTGCCCTTCTCCCTATTAAAGTGGGGTGCTCCCCACCTTATGCGACTTCACTTATGCACGCAGGGGGCCAGAATGTTATCTGCACGTACGTGGGGAGACGCCTATATACCGTCATCTAGGTCAGCCTCCCCCCTCTTGGTTTCCTCCTTCAATCAAAATTCATTACAAAAAAGAATTCATAACAAAGCGAAGCGTGCGAGGAATTGAATGGGCACAGGCTGGGGAGTTGGAGGAGAGGTGGAAAGAAGAGCTAATTTGTTTGTAGCTAGGGGGTACAATTTGGATGGTTCTGCCAGGGGCGCAAGATCGCCTAGCCACGGCTCTGGTGGTGTGATACAACTTTGGACAAGTTGCCAACGTATATGTGCATGTGTGCTTCTGTTCCCCTATGATTTGGCCGTGAAAATGGCAGTAAAAAAGGTTATACCACCCCAGATTTTGTCAAATGGTGTAATCCATGAAAGCAATGGGACAATTACTGTATGAAACTCCCTCACTTTTCTGGGTTAACAGGGTTACAAACTCTCCCCCTCTCCCACAAGCAATTAATAAGGAAATGAGCACTAAACTTCAGTTCCAGAAGTAGCCTTTATGTCATGTGAAAGATCACATAAAACACAGAGTTAATGAAGTAAAGAAACCTCGGGGAAATGGAATAACGTTTTGTCTGAATACTGCCCTTGTAGAGGCTCAATGGAAGGGACAATTTTTGCAAATTCCTTCTTTTTCTTTTTGTGGTGCTTCAAGACATGTCCCACACTGTTCCAGAGAGTCCTTCAACCCCCAGAGCAGATTTCCAGATGGGGGACAGCAGAAGAGGCATGTAGTGGAGAACTTGAATTGGTGAAAGTTGCCTCCTCTGCTGTCGAATCCACTATCTGAAATTGTCCAAGCAAAATTCAAGCAACTCAAGGGAAAAACATCTAGCAAAGCATCTAGAGGAGTTTTGAGGGAGCCAGAAGAGTTTTGAGAAGACCAACGAAATGTCTAGTGGAGGGGAGGGTGTTGTGACACCCTTAGTTTGGAAGATCAGCTGTTGGAGAAGACACACCTCCCATTTTAAAGGGCCTGTGGCCGAGAATACTGCCTCTTCTGTGTTTATCTCAGCTTCTGTAGCAAGAGCCTGTGTTGCTTTGCAAAACTGGGTGCAACCTCTTGCAGGTGAGGCATTCAATATACATATTGCTCTTTGTCCCTCCATGCCCCCGGCCGTCTGCCCCATTTCAGTACCATGAGTGATTTGAGGAAGAAGCTGATTTGTTGAAATCTGTAAAGTAATGTGTATCATTTTGGAATGACTTACCTTTGAAGATATTCATGCTTACAGTACTGGAAGGCATTTAACTTTTGTGGGGATTATGTGCAATAATGTATGCTTCTTCTTTTTTTCAGAATAGGGTGCAATGTAAAGGAATCAGAAAGCTATGAAGTTGAATATGAATATACATATATGGAAGTGTCTTTCAGATTAGCAATGTAAGGCACGATGAACAATCCCCCAGTTCAATAATCAGCCGTTCTGTTTTGTGCAGCGTTCCTCCCTGCTACCAAGAGAATTAAATTCAAGTTCTCTATCCTAATTTCAGCTCAGGCCTCCCTCTGGGCATCAGTCTCAAGGTGGCTTTATCAATAATAGCAAAACTCTGACAGTTCTGAAGCCTGCATCTTAAACACACACACACACACACACACACACACACACACACACACACACAAAGCAAATGGAGCTTCTATCATATATATATATTTTGAAAGGAACCATTGACTTTCAAAGCAGTTCTGCCTCTTGCATGAAATCTTGATAAGGAAACTTTCCAATGAAGAATTTGTTAGATGGATGCCTGATAGAAAGGTGCCTTCCCTGAGGAGAATTATGGCCACTTCTAGTTGACATCATATTGCTATCGCCCGAAACAAAGCATGCAAGTGTATCATTGAAAAGTTTATTCCTTAATGGACGTGTGGCACTCAACAAGATGTGCTTTTAAATGCAGCGGTAGAAGCAAATATCCATGTTATAATAGATGGATGTTGAAATTTCGTTATTTTTCTCTCTCCAAAAAGCCAAAGACAATTTATTCTGCTTGGGAAGAATAATCATTTTCTCCAAATGTTTTTTACCATTTACCATTAAGATAGGTTTCACAAGCCCTTAGATACTTTTCATCACAAAATCAGCCCCACTAGTGTTCCATAATCCCTATTATTATGTCACAATTAAAGGCTAAATCACATATAACAGACTCATCATGTGATCTCATTGGTTGGTTAGTCATATGGAAGAGGGTGAAAGGTTGTTTTCTGCTGCTCCAGACACGTGGACATGGAGCAATGGATTCTAGCTACAAGAAAGAAGATTCCACCTAAACATTAGGAAGAACTTCCTGACAGTAAGAGCTGTTCGACAGTGGAATTTGCTGCCAATGAGTGTGGTGGAGTCTCCTTCTTTGGAGGTCCTTAAGCAGAGGCTTGACAGCCATATGTCAAGAATGCTTTGATGGTGTTTCCTGCTTGGCAGGGGGTTGGACTGGATGGCCCTTGTGGTCTCTTCCAACTCTATGATTCTAAAACTTAGACCTGGTTCCTACATGCATTTATACTGCCTGATCTCTCTACATTTGCAGAAGACTGGCAGAAGACGGTCTACTTGAACAGGTAGTTACTCTCAGACTGGCTTCTTGAGATCATTTCTTTGTTGAAGGGTTTGTTCCATGCGCTGCTCTGGTTTCACCAGAAACGGCTCAGTCATGCTGTCCACATGACCTGGAAAAACTTTCTGCAGAAGCGGACAAACGCCAGCTCCCTCGGCTTTTAAAGTGAGATGAGCACCGCAACCCCAGAGTCATTCACGACTGGACTTAAATGTCAGGGATCCCTTTACCTTTTACCTTGAGTCTGAAACCTCACGCCAGCATAGGATGTGCCAGCCCATTCCACTGAAGAATGCTCTGCCCATTGTCAAAACGATTCTCTTAAACACATTTTGTTTGAGGTAATGCCTTCATGCTGTCTTCCAATAACGACTCATCTGCACTCTCATTTTATTGTTCCATATCTGAAGATCACACTGCAACATGAGCTTCCAGAGTCCTAGACAATTCGCTAGGTTGATTCCTAGCGAATTCGTAAATCTTGCATTTAGAAAAAAAACTAGTGCTACACTTTCTGTTAACCCTCTGAAAGCACTAACTTGGAAGTAACTTTCACTGGCATTTATAGGACCATAGCTGCCAAGTCTCCCGTTTTCCCTGGGAAATCCCCGTTTTTCCAGCTGTTCCTAGCTGAAAAAACTGATTTTTTTGTTTTTCCCCGGTTTATTTTGGCACGACGGCCATTTTGGAACTGGGCGGAGCATGCTAAGAAGCGACTTTTGATGCTGCTCTGCCCAGTTCCAAAATGGCTGCAGTGAGACTTCTGGCGTGGTGGCCATTTTGGAACTGGGCAAAGCAGCATCAAAAGTCGCTTCTCAGCATGCTCCGCCCAGTTCCAAAATGGCGGCAGCGCTACTTCCGGTTTGCTATTTCCGGTCCGGTCCCTTATTTCTCTGACAGCAACTTGGCAGGTATGTATAGGACGCAGGGTAGTTTACAGTATAAAAACACAAAAATACATAACATCATAATAACATCATAATAAAAAATCCCCTTCCCCCAGTTTAAAAGGCCATAGATTGTCTAATATTTGAAACTTTGATGAAAAGATTTCCAGCTACTAGGAGAACAAAACTGGCATGAATTTCTTTAATTATACAAAAATAGAAGAAGAAAAAACACTAAAATGAAATGACCAGCCACAACTGCTGTTTCATGTTTGAAAGCAGGCCTTTACATATGAATAAAACAATAATCCAGAAGATGAAAAAGTAGATGGTGTACACATGGGCAGCAGCAGACATCATAAAAGAATAGGCCTTGCATCCTGTGTGGGAGAGAAGAGGAAGACTGACTCTTTTAAGATGATACTGGCCATTAGAAGTTATTATTAAAAATAATACTTTGGAAAAGGGAAATCTGCTGTCTAATTAATTGGGGGTATGTCACTTTTTAAAATTAATGGAAATAGGTTTAATTAATGCAACTGATCCATCAGTCTAATGCTACTGCTCTATTGCAATTTTGTTTTTTATTTATACTGCCAGGTGATAACCATCTTTGAGAAATGTCTCCACATATGGAAGGAATTTGTACTCTCATTTCTTTTTAGCTATGCCTGGCTTCTTTGAAATGGTTAAATATTGCATGCTAATGAGAACAATACAATGTTCTCCAAAAAAAAAAAAAAAAAAAAGGATTGCTCATTTCTTATCCCATAACCCATTTAAACTGGATTTGTTAGATTTAGGGTCATTCAGTTCCACTGGTGTTAAGTACTTTGGCTTAACAGAGCTGTGATCTAGTATTTTTTAAATTCTGCATTGCGCTTTACAACTTTATTGGATTCTCTTTTCATGAATGGAAATATCCATGAGTGGTTTGGTGAAAATCTTTAAAGACAGCAGTTCTTGAATTAGCTCAAGTTTTTTCTTTTTCTTTTCTTTTTCTTTTTTTTATTAAAAAAAGCCAGATTCAGCAATGCAGCTCCCAACATGAAAAGCACAGCACATAGACAATCATCAGTATAAACAAGTTGGACCAAAATTTTAAAATTTCACCTAACCGTTCCAAAACTGTCATCGCAAGCATTGCTACATATCTCTTTAACACCAGTGGTTAAATCAACTGCTCATTGTCATGCAACCTAATAACGAACCGTTTGCATATATTAATTTTCATCCCCACAGTAGCTACCAATTTGTTGGCATTTATCACACAGCAGTGCTCCTCAGAATATGTGTGCACCCCACAAATAGTAATAATTAGGTCTGTCAGCTAATTAAGGAGTTTCTAGTTGATTAACCACCTGCCTTTAAACTGATTAACTGACAAATCCATCAATTCTATTGCAACCTAATTTCTTCACTTTAGCCCTTCCATAGCATGGCCCTGTCCAGTCCTTTTTTTCTGGGGGGACGCAGGGGTACAAATACCCCTCAACATTTTGTGAATCTAAGTTTGGCCTCATTGAAGGGAATTATTTAAATATGAGTAGGAAAATGAGAGTACCCCTAAACATTTTTTAAAGGGAAAAAAACCACTGCTTATATAAAGGATAAATCCAGCAAAAACTGAGCACATTTTCAGATGTCTGAATTAGCCACAGTGGCACTTGCCTTAGTTACATCCTGCATGGATTACTGCCTGGATTTTTTCACCTCCGCCACATTAAGCAGTTGGTCCCTTACCTTTCCCACCCCGACCTAGTCACAGTGATCTATGCAACGGTCACCTCCAGGCTTGACTACTGTAATTCGCTCTACACGGGGCTGCCCTTGAAGCTGTCCCAGAAACTCCAGCGGGTGCAGAATGCTGCAGAGAGGCTCCTCACGGGGTCCCTGCCATGGGAGCATATTCACCCAGTGCTTTTCCAGCTGTACTGGCTCCCAGTGGAGTACAGGGTCAGATTTAAGGTGCTGGTTTTGACGTTTAAAGCCCTCGGACCCTGGTACTTACGGGACCGCCTCTCCCGGTATGCCCTGCGGAGGACCTTAAAGTCCATAAATAGTAACGCCTTAGAGGTCCCGGGCCCGAGGGAAGTCAGATCAGCCTCAACCAGAGCCAGGGCCTTTTCAACACTGGCTCCAACCTGGTGGAACGCTCTGTCTCATGAGACCAGGGCCTTGCGGGACCTGGTTTCTTTCCGCAGAGTTGCTCTGCCTGGCCTTTGGCCTGGAGCCAACCTGATCCCCTCCCCCACTTTCCCTGTTTTCCTTTTTCCTTCCGTATGAGGCAGCATTTTAATTTTCATGTTGTATTTAATCTTGTTTTTAAGTTGTATCTTAATCAATTGTTTTATTTTTTGTGTTAGCTGCCCTGAGCCTGGTCTTGGCTGGGGAGGGCGGGGTATATATTATTATTATTATTATTATTATTATTATCACATGGGGCTGCCACAAATCATTTCAGTGCTGGTCTGCACTCTGCCTCAGTCAAGCCCAGAAATCATGAGATAACTCCTCCCACAGGGCTTTTTTTCAGACCAGGAAATGCAGGTATCTGAAGAGGCTGCAGAGCTCTGGAGAAATGTTTCCTAGTCCGAGGAGGGAGGTCCAAGAGGGATGGTCTGAGACCATCTCCTGGCTTACCTTCCAAGTCCCAGACTGCAGAATCCGGGACCGGCAGCCGTGTGACACCGGAAGTTGCGTCGACGTAACTTCCGGTGTCGCTTTGCCCTTCTATGGGCACCCAAAATGGCCACCGCCGGCTTCGAAAGTCGCTTGTACGCATGTCAGGAAGTGCGTTGACGCAACTTTCGCTGTCACTCTGCCCATCTATGGGCACAAAAAATGGCTGCCGCCGACACCGGAAGTTGCTTCTATGCACTTCCGGACATGCGTAGATATGACTTTTGAAGCCGGCGGTGGCCATTTTTGGTGCCCATAGAAGGGCAAATCGAAAAGAGAAAAAAAATGGCTGCCGGCAGGAGAAAATAACGGAGAAAAATGGGAGATGAAGTGATACGGGGGACCACCGGGAAAAGGTAAGTAAAAACGGGGGTTTCCCGGGGAAAACGGGGTACATGGCAGCTATGTCTCCTGGTCATACCTCAGTGAATGAACCACACAGTCTTGGGTTCCATGATGGAAGAAAGGCAGAATAGAAATGTATTACAATAGAGATGGAAAGAAGTTAAAGTCCCATGCAGAGATGAATGGCTGATGAAGGTGATGGACTACGCCGAAATGGCGAAAATGACCGTGAAAACCAGAAACCAGGAAGAGAGGAACTGGAATAAGGAATGGGAGAAATGTACAAATTACCTAAGAGAACACTGTAAACAACTAAAAACTTTGGCAGGCTTTGCGTGAGGCTTGTAATGTACTATAAACTAAGATAAAAATGTGTTCTTTTAAGAAAAACTGAGAAAATGTATGATACAATTGAAAAAGATTGAAAATAGAAACCATGGAAGGGGGGAGGGAAGTCCAAGGGTTCAGGGAATCCTAAGTGTTAATCATTATGTTTAATGTTTGAATTTAAACGTGTAGTGTAAAACTGAATAAAAACAGTGCATTACAATAAATAAGGAATATCAAAAATAGTATAAGCAAAACAAACACTGATAAGCAACAGGTGACACACACTTTAGTTACATTACTGTAATGTGCTCTACGTGGGGCTGCTTTTGAAAAGTGCTCAGAAAATCTGACAGGCTCAAAGAGCTGCAGCCAGATTGCTGACTGGGGCTAGTTATGGGGAGCACACAACTCCCTTGTTGCAATTGCTCCCAGGGGCGTAGGAAGAGGGGGCTTACCTTCCAAGTCCCGGACTGCAGAATCCGGGACTGGCAGTCGTGTGACACCAAAAGTTGTGTTGACGTAACTTCTGGTGTCACTTTGCCCTTCTATGGGCACCAAAAATGGCCGCCGCCGGCTTCAAAAGTAGCTTCTACGCATGACTGGAAGTGCATGACCGGAAGAAACGGGGGTTTCCCGGGGAAAACGGGGTACTTGGCAGCTATGAGAGGGGGTGATGGGAGCACGCCGCCCCCGGCAGCGCGATCCCGATCATCCCAGTGGGGTGCCATCGTGGCTGCCCCCCCGCCCACTCTGGGCACCCCGCTCCTGGGACACGCGCCAGCCCCACCCCTGCCTTCTCTCCGCCCCCATTGCCAGAGCATGAAGCTCCGCCACTGATTGCTCCTTTGGCTACCGGTCTGTTTCTGGGCACAATTCAAAGTGCTGATATGATCTATGAAGCTCTACACGCCTTAGGTCCAAGCTATCTGAAAGAGTGTATACCCTCACACAAACCTGCACACGTTTTGAGAAGTTCAGAATCTCCCTTCTCTCTGTCCTGCCAGCCTCACAGGCGTGCTTGGTGGGGACACAGGAGAGGGCCTTCTTGGTAGTGGCTGCTCCCAGACAACTTTGGAACTCCCTTACTAAAGGAGTTAGACTGGCTCCCTCCTTGTTGTCTTTTCACCAGCAGATGAAAACCTTCTTGTTCCTCAAAGCAGAAATGGCTGTAGAACATTCGCCTCCAGAATAAAATCATTGATCTGCAGAATTCCTTGAAAAGGAGGCTTTTGTTGTTGTTGTTTTTGTTGTTGAAACCGGTGAATCTCCCCCCCCCCCGCCGAATGACAATTGAAAAAACATATTCCTGGCATTGAGCCAGACCCATTAGTGATTGCTGCCTGCGATTAACAGACTGGGAAAACGAAGAGACATCATTGCAAAAAATAAAAAATAAAAAATCCCCCCTAAGATCAAGGATTACTAACACACACACAGACAGACAGACAGACAGACAGACAGACAGACACACACACACACACACACACACACACACAAAATAGCTGGCATATAGGATATCAAGGCTCAAAAATTCTAATTTTCCAGGAACTCTCTGCAGAGACTTTAAGGTAGAGGGCAATGTTTCGCCCAATTACTGACTCTCTTTGGGAGGCTGATCTAAGACACGCTCAGGGTTTCCTATTTAAATTGATAGTTTTAGAAGACTGAAACACCTGGCAAATAAACACTTTCGAAGGAAGGCTGCCAACTACGTAAGGAGCTGGAATGGACTGCTCCAAACCTGGAGGGAAGTCCCAGCTCAGTGGCAGAGCATCTCTTTTGCATGCAAAAGGTTCCAGGCTGGATCCCTGGCATTTTCATGTGAGGATGGGGGAGACCCCTCTCTGAAGCCCAACACATTTGGCAATACTGAGTTGGATGGACCAGTGGCCTGATCCTGTATAAGACAGCTTACTATGTTCTTGTGCCAGAAGAGGAGTATAGCACCTGTACAGGAAGTCTCCAGAGAAATTTAGCTAATTATTTACTTGTGTATTTATAATCCACACTCACATTTAGCGTGTTCTCCTTCATGGAGAGCATGTGTTACAGCGGGGGCAAACAAGACATCCCTCTGTTGCTGGGCGGGTTAGTTTGGATGGCCACGAATCTCTTGGTCATTGGGGAGAATTTGATGTTGCAATTGATGATTGACGGCCAAGGGGCTATTTCTTCCCTGCATGCAGCATTGAGCTGCATCTTTTCGCTGCACGTGCATCAGATCACCCGCCCGCCCAGTGGCGTAGCAAGGGGGGCGTAGGGAGCGGGATGACCCAGGTGCCACGCTGGAGGGGGGTGACACTTGGCGTGCCGCCCCGCAAACGAGCAGCCAGCTGCCGCCCGGTAAAAAGCCTCGCTCGGCGGCTGGCGGCTCGCTCACTTGCTCGGCTGGCATGCTTTGGTTCTTCCTGCTGGGGCGGAGGCGAGGGGTGGGCCAGAGAGGGGCGTCCACGGCAGCCAGTGACCCCCTCCCTGGCCCGCCCCTCGCCTCCGCCCCAGCAGGAAGAACCAAAGCACGTGCCGAGCAGGTGAGCGAGCAGGCTGCAGAGCGAGACTTTTAAAAAAACATTGTTCTGCAGCTTGCTCGTGGTTTGCTGGCGGCACTGCTCTAGCGTCAGGATCCTCGAGGATCCGCTGCCGGCAACCCGTTCCGTAGCTCCTTCCTGCTCAGGCGGAGGTGAGGGGTGGGCCAGGGAGGGGCGTCAGCGGCGGCCACTGACGCCCCTCACCTCTGCCTCTGCTTGAGCGCGCCTAGCAGGTGAGTGAGGAAGCTGCAGAGCGAGAGTTTTTTTTTAAAAAAAAACATCGCTCGTGGTTTGTGTTATGTATTGGTTTAATTTGTGTACATGAGTTTCTCCGCTAGTCCTGTAACTACCTTTCCCGCTCCTGGGCAATTCAAATGGGTGCGGTGACAGTTGCTATTGGTTAACTTGTTAGCACAATTTGGATCCTCACTCTGATAGGTTCCCGCCAAAATCTAAATGTATCCTTTCCCCAACCCCTGCTCCTGAGAGTATAAAAGGAGCTCACCCTTTCCCTCTAGCCAGTCAAGATTCCTACTGCAATAAAGAAGACTGTGCTTGTTATACCTGACTCCTAGCAGTTCCTTGCTAGTATGCTGAATCACTATTCTGAGCTGACTTCACGAAGGGCTGTAATCACACTCACGACATAACAGTTTGCCTGCGGCGCCGCTCTAGCGCCAGGATCCTTGAGGATCTGCCGCCAACAACCCGCTCGTTGCTTCTTCCTGCTCAGGCGGAGGCGAGTGGTGGGCCAGGTCCTGGGCTGTCCCCGTGTGGCGCTGGAGCGGTTTGCTGCTGCCGCCACTGCGCGGCTCGCATGTGTGTAGTGTGCATGCATGCATGGTGACATCACACATGTACGCTGCATGACGACGCCCCGCCCCCAGGTCACACCCCCGGGTGCTGCTCTGGATGCCGCAGTGGTTTCCTCTGCTCCTGCGCCCACCCTCCTTATATTTAGGGCTGTACGCGTTGACCTTGCTATGCCTGTCATGGGGTCGTCTGCTTTGGGGCAGGACCCGGCAGGAATTTTTCCATTTGGCTGATTGGCCGGTGCCATTTGGTTTTTTTTGTCTACTGCGTAGCAAAATCATCACAACTTATTTTTTTAAAAAAATTAAAATTATCTTTATTTATATTTTAAAAGAGTTTACAAAAGTCAAAAAGAAAAATCCACATGAACATAAGAAGAAAACACACGCACCAGAAAAACGAAAAAGAAACATAACATTAAAAATCATATTTCAAAAATCATATGATAAAATATTTCATATACAAACAGAAAAAAAGAGAAAGAAATATACAGATAAGAAAAATAACACAACATAAAACAATATACAAAAAACAGAAAGCAAAATCATCACAACTTGTAAGGTTGCAGTTAGGCATTAAGTTCTTAACCCAAGGTACCACTATACATAGTTCCACACACAGAGAGAAGAAGAAGAAGAAGAGGTTGTATTTGATATCCCACTTTATCACTACCCGAAGGAGTCTCAAAGCGGCTCACAATCTCCTTTTCCTTCCTCCCCCACAACAAACACCCTGTGAGGTGAGTGGGGCTGAGAGACTTCGAGAAGTGCAACTAGCCCAAGGTCACCCAGCAGCTGCATCTGGAGGAGCGGAGACTCGAACCCGGTTCCCTAGATTACGAGCCCACTGCTCTTAATCACTACACCACTACACTACACATGTGAATTTTTTTAAAAATGAATAAGAATACAATATACACAAAACCTTAATTAGTGGTCAAGTTTGTGCAACTTGGTTCATAAACCCCAGAGGCTAGGGGGGCAGTGGGTGTTGACTGAGAGAAATTAATGTTTAATTAATCCCATTACACATTTGTGTATGTTGCCAGTTAGATTAGCATGTTCTTGATGTCTTTCTTGACATCAGAGTTTATTTGGTGCACTGTTTTTCCTTGTGTTAAACTGTACTTCCTAACATGCATCTTCAACAAAGCTAAATAAAAGCAGTTGTAATCAGTGTTAGCCCTACTCATAGTAGAATCTCTTAAATTACTGGACATGACTCAGGTCCATTAACTTCAATGGATCTACCCTAGCTGGGTATTATTATTATTATTAATTTTTAAAAAATGCCCAGCTGGCTGCTAAAAGCACTCAGCAATATGCAATAATGTATGAGAATGGAGATCTGGGGCCTTGGTACAAAAATAAAAATGGATGTTGACAAGAATGTCCCCTTTTCTTCTTAGGAAGCATTGTAGAATAAGCAGTCACAGATTATTTTTATCTACTAATTCTGAAAACAAAAAATAGTGTGTACACAACCAGTATGCATGTTTTATATGTTATTGAAGGAAGTATAAGATAACTTACAATTTGTTGAGCAACAGCTACAACTCACTTTTAGAAGGAAAGATAATCGTTAATACTTCTGTTTCATCCCATAGTACAGTTGTATACCAGAGCAAAATTAGCTGCAAAAATGACGAGATAGTGGTGTTCACAGTTCAGGCAATTAAAATCTACCCTTGCTGAATAAAATAGTCCTCAACCAATTTGTTGTTCAAGCTAATAGGAAACTGATTTGCTTTACCAAAATTATTGTCTAAACGCAGCTTGAGGCTGCTTTCACAAGTGACACTAAAAAAAAAGTTCTTCGTTTCCCCCCAGCTTTCTTTCTTTTAATTGTGAACATGGCTAATGTCGTATCCAATGCACAAAACATCCAGATTTTTATTGGAAAGATGGTATCTTAAAATGTGTTTGTTTAATCCAAGTGCTGTGGCAAGTGCAACTTTGAAAAGATATGGGTTGAAGACTGAGGTCACAAGTTTTGTAGTGGAGAGCATAGCATCCAGGTACTCCCACTGAGCCTCTTGGGCTTGCCGATCAAAGGTCAGTGGTTTGAATCCCTGTGACAGTGTAAGCTCCCTTGGCTCTGTCTCAGCTCCTGGAAACCTAGCAGTTCAAAAGCACACCAGCGCAAGTAGATAAATAGTTACCACTGCAGCAGGAAACAAAAGGATACAAGAGGAATCTGACTGTGAAGTCTTTTTAACAGAGCAAAACACTTATAAGTTTTGCCGCTTATTAAAATTTAAGAATTAGGCAGTTAAACCTTTCTATCACTTTCATTTGTGGTCTGCTGACCTCGCCCACCCCCCTTCACCCCTGTTGTAAAGAATGAACCACATGGTTTTGTAAGATAAACGAAAAATGGGTTTACTTACATTTCAACGCAGACAGGAATTACAGCAAATTAGTATGCAGGAAAATACTTCTACGTTACAGTAAAATAAAAGTTGGTCCTTTTAGCTAACCTGGCTGAAAGCTTTAGCCATGCATGTCTGGTCAGCTTGGAAGCGTGGTGGAAAGAGAAAGTCTCCTCGCATGCAGAAGGAAATACAAAGGATTATCTCCTTTATTATATAGTTCCTACCCAGAGGAGACAAAGGAAGTTACCACACACTGATAGTCAGCGGTGGAGCTTCATGTTCCACCACCGGGGGTGGAGAGCAGGCGCGCTGCCCCCAGGGACGTGGGGCAGGATGCGCATTTTGGGAGTTGGGTGTGCCGTGCACAGGGGTGGGAGATGCGTTGTAGGGCGGGGCGCACCGTGCGCAGGGGTGGGGTAGGCAGCCACTATAGCGCCCCTGGGATTGCGCCGCTCGGGGCGGCCTGTCCCCACCACCCATATCTTACTAGGCCCTTGCTGATAGTCCTCTCTAGGAAGTCAAAGAACTCTCTGTGTACTAGCTCTGAGCATGTCTTGCAAAACATGCATTTGTGATTTGGGCTGCAAATCCCACAAAAATGTCCTCTCTGCTCTATAAAGTTAGGTCACTAGGGCCGAGGAGTCGGCGGGGATCAGCATATCCCTCAGCAACGTCCCCGAGAGCATCCTTTGATTTTTATATTCTGTAATTGAATTTGCTCCTAAGGATAAATGCTAAATGCTCCAGCTGCAAACAGTGTTGGAATGGGGAGCAAAAGGCTGGGTGGCCCAACACCCACCAATAGGAACCCCAAGGATCATAGCTGCCAAGTCTCCCTTATTCCCCGGGAAACCCCCATTTTTCCAGCTGTCCCCAGCCGAAAAAATGGATTTTTTCTGTTTTTCCCGGTTTATTCTGGCGCAGCAGCCATTTTGGAAATGGGCGGAGCATGCTCAGAAGCGACTTTTGATGCTGCTCTGCCCAGTTCCAAAATGGCTGCAGCGCGACTTCTGGTGTGGCGGCCATTTTGGAACTGGGCACAGCAGCATCGAAAGTCCCTTCTGAGCATGCTCCGCCCTGTTCCAAAATGGTGGCAGTGGTACTTCCGGTATGCTACTTCCGGCCCGGTCCCTTATTTTTCAGAGAGGAACTTGGCACGTATGCCAAGGATGGACATCTCTCTACTATCTGCAAGCCCTTTCTCTGTGCATGTGGTCTTCCCCTCACAGCGGCACTATCTCCTCCTCTGGTTCCTGGACAAATACTCCCACTAGGTGGAGTGCACATGTACCTAGAAGCAAACAGGTTTTGCACACATGCAGGTGAAGGGTGCATGCAGGGTTTCAGATTGGATCCAGCACCCGGCGAAGCTGCTTGCATGCAGCCCACACTCCTGCAAATTGCAGTTTAGGAATATTGCTCACAGCTTTGGTCACATACTCTGGTATAAACAGTTGAGCTGCTTTGCTGCAAGAGATCCTATATCAGGCATCCACAAACTTCGGCCCTCCAGATGTTTTGGACTACAAGTCCCATCTTCCCTGACCACTGGTCCTGTTAGCTAGGGATCATGGGAGTTGTAGGCCAAAACATCTGGAGGGCCGCAGTTTGGGGATGCCTGCTGTATATGGACCAGTCACCATCTTTCAGCCTAACTTACTTCACGTTGTGATTGTGAGGATGGAATGGGGGGGGGGGCAGGGAGGAGATCCATGAATGCCACCTTAAGTTCCTTGGAGAAGTGTAAGTGCAATAAATGTTGGAGGAGTATAAAGTAATGAAATCAACCCACCACTTAGCTAATAAAATAACATAGGAAGAGGAGCCCACAGAGCAGTTCCACCCTGCGTCAATCCAGTTTCTACATTGTGGATGCCGAGGTGAGAAGGAACCACAGATCAGGTTCCTCCTCCATGATCTAGACCTCCTCACATGACCCAAAGAGTGCAGAAAAGAATGGGCTCTGCAGCAGTTCCTGGGCTGTTGAGCTAATGTGAGTCCTATGCAGTTAGCCTGGAGTTAGCCCGAGGTTCCTTCCTCCTCAGATTTTGAGGCTGGGAATCTACGAAATGCAAAAAAGAAAGAAGCAAATGCTGCCACCAACTGTCCAAGAAAAAGCATATTACTCAGACATTGTAACTAGTTTCAGGACAAACTAGTTTCAGCTGCTTGAATGGGGAGAGTATTATTATTCCTCCTCCCAGCAAATGAAGAATGATCTGCTGGCCAGGACCTTCCAATCAAACCACAATGCAAACTCTCTTTTTCTGGTTTCTGGTTTTTACATTCCTCATTTCGGTCGAATGCTCTTTGCTTTAGTTCTTGCCTGGCAATGATTGCTGGTTTAAGTTGGCTTGCCCCGTCCCATGAGTTTGGGAGGTGAGAAGGACAAGGCATTCAAAGTTATCTTTCTAATGAACACGTTTTAAAAAAATGGGCAGAAAGCAACAAAAGGCTGAGACCTTTACGACCTTTGATCCCATGCATGTTTATTAGATATATTGGACTATTTAATATAGATGATTTTTTATTTGGATTATTTAATATTGATGATTTTTTTAAAAATTATCCTGAAGGATTTGCATCTTTGAGTTAAATCTTCTGTAGTAGCAACACTTTTTTGGACTATATGAGACCACATGTCAAGCTACTTGCACCTTTGCAATCTGTTAGTTTTCTAATATTTTTTTTAATGGGATGAGTAACATTCCTTTAAAGTTTTGGTGCTGTAGGTTTTGAAGCTCGTGGTCTCACTGGCCTATGATAGTAGCAGTCTAGACCTACCTATTTTAATGACAAACACACATACAGTGATTGTTTTATGAGTGAAAGTTTCAAAGACAATTTTTTTAATGCTCCCATTAAATAGCAAAAAAGAAAAAGAAAAAGCTTACACTGGCAAAGGAAATGTTATGTTTGAAACCCTACAAATGACACAGCTCATTTCAACCAGATGTTGAATATCTTCCTTTGTAAGCCTGTCCTCGAGACTGTAGGCAGGTACCAACAGATGCTATGTGGCACTTCATTATTGGATTGCTAGCACATTTATGTTGCAAAAAGGGCATTGTGGAATAAATGTTTGCAGTGTTCAATGCCAAATGCAGTCTGAAATTGCTGCAACCTCCTTGAACAGATGGAACGTAAAGTCATTTTCAAGCTTGAGTTTGTCTCCTTTGATAAACGGCTGTAAGGGTTGCTTAAAGTAAACTTCCCGAACAAACTTTCCTCAGGCCTGAAATGTGTAAACAGCACTGTAGAAACTGTTGTGCGTATTGATTAAACACACGGAAGACATCCTGCTATTGATTTGATTTCGAAACTGTTTGAGGCTAGGAGATTAAAATGTCTTAAGCGTGTTAATAAGATTTTTTGGGACTGGCCAGGGAGTGTGCGGGGAGCTCTTTGTGGGGGAATTTCAAAGGCACAAACAGCAGTTAGGAATCCTGTCACACAAAACTAAAAGCAGTTAAACTGTAATCCATAAGCCATTGCTTTTGAAGTGCTCTTATTGTCAGCCTTGCAAATAAAAGTTCAGGGGATGGTCACCCAATGCCCTATTCCATTGTCCGAGGTCCTGTCATTTACTGATTTCCCCCTAAACTCCAGTCATCCTTCCAGAAGGTGGGGAAGAAGCCAAGAGAGGCATCTCCTCCTTCCTGATGCACAGTTTTCCCACAGTCCCATAGCACTGGTACAAATCCTCTACTGGTCCTCCATTTGAATGACTTTAAGCATTCAAGGGCTGCGTCTTGTGCACAAATATGAGGTAAGACATGCCTGAAATTCACCCTGAATTGAGATTAATGTGATTAATGAGCATCAAGGAATGGCACAAGCCGGCATTAAGATATCATTTGATTAAATGAAACCTGTCCAAGGGAAGCAATCAAGAATTATTTTTTTGCTGCTTCCTTAGAGTACAATTTACAGTGCTCTGTAAATTGCACCATACTTGGGAGTACAGTCTGAGCTCATAATTTAATCAGCTTCCCCCCCATACAATGTGAAGAGCTCTACTTCCAGGTGACCATTGAGTATGTCAGAATTTATTTCAAAGGATGTCTACCAGGAATCATTAAGGGAGAAAAAGCAAAACTAAGGGAAACATTAAGGTATTTTTAAAGCAACTCTGGGAATTTTACTCAGTGAAATTACTTGCTAACAGCTACCTGGGGGAAAAAAATCCTCTAAGAATGTTATCAACATTTCTTCCACCTTTTCTCTTTCAGCTTGAATCAAGATCAATTCCCGAATCCTTCCATTAGTTGACACAAGGAACAAATGTGTTGACATGATTAGCAGTGTTTAAAATGGGTGTTCGCAGAAGGAAGGAAATCAACGGACTATAGCAGTTAGCCTGTCAAGCCATCACACATACTGTTTCCCCACTTTTCTGGGGGCAGAAAGATTCTTAAATTGAATAATTGTCATTTTTGGAGCTCAGAGCGGCCAGAAATCACTAAAAATCCCATTTAAACTTTCTGTTCTAGTTCTCAAACAAATTTACAGCAGAGGTCAGTCCTTTTGCAAGATTTCTGGAGGGAATTCTTCATCACAATCTATATATGAAGCATCTATAGCAGTTTCGTTTAGACTGTCTTCCATCCATTTTTCTTGTCTGTTCACTCTTCTTCTTATGACCTTCACTGAATGAAAGAAACACACCAAGCAAGCATCTTTTTTATTATCCCAAGCATTGTATCCACCCATATTTTATGTAGTTAATATTGATTTCAAATCACAGCAAAATAACTCACCATAGGCCCGTTTTCCTTTGCACCACTCCATGTTTTCAGGATTTGCTATGAAGTAACAGCTTGTTGGATTCATTAAAGTAAAAGGCTAAATGTTATCTTGTTTTATTGCTTCCTCTATTTTTGTACCATCTCTAAAAAAAAATGTTTCAGATGTCTACAAATGCTATCAACTGCCCAACAGTTCTGATATCTAATCCTGAGGGTGACTCTAGCCTGTTACTATTTTGCAGGAAGAACTGGAGCACCTACCACAAGTTTAGGTTTGCGATATCAAAGTGGATTGAAGCCCTCTGGCAAACTAGTGTAAGAAGTCCACTTCTCTTTTCTTTTAAAGGGCTTTTTTGTGGTTAGGAAAGTGATGGAGAAATGCACTGAAAAGTGTGGGAGGATCAGTGTGTAAATGAATCAGACTAAATGCTCTCTAAAGGCTGGGCACCATCTAAAACACCCTGGAAGAATTGTGCAAGCAAATCAGGGTGGATGCTGAATAAACAGCTTGTCTGGAGGAATCCTGAGCCTTCTTCCAGTTAAATATAATAAACATAAATACAGAGACCTCCTCAGCTTGTTAAATACATGTACACAAACAGTGGCATGACAAGCTAGAAACACCAGGAGCAAGATGACAGCTCTAAGCACTATTATTCCCTAGAAGCTAAGGTTAAAAATAATCTTTAGGCACTTACTTTCTGAAGGGGCACTGGAGATTTGGAGCACTACAGAAATTTAATCCAAGCATCTCAGCATCTGCTTCCTAGGGGCCAAATCCTTTGACTGACAATCTGTCTGGCCTTTTTGCTTCTTCCGTACACACATACTGTCAGTGTGTGAATAAGTTCCTACAGTTCCAAACTCCACAGAGATGGGTAAGTGGTATGCATATCAGTTGCATGTTTTGCTGGAGAGAGAACACACACACACACACACACACACACACACACACACACACTTCCCCAAGGATGCAGAAAGGAAGATACAGAATCTGTGCTGAGATTTAAGGCAAGTGTTTTCTCATGGGCAGTCCTATCAAAGGAAATGCAAGGCAGTAGATTTGAAGGATCAATAAGGACATCAAAGGAACAGTTCTGATTCAGGAGGTGGGCGGAAGGAACCTGATGGGAATGTTCTCCTTCACAAGCTTTATTGAATTGGATGAGAGCTGTTTAGGAGGACCAAAATTATCTTCCTTCATGATGGCGCTTGCTTAGGAAAACATCCCAGTAGCAGTTTGTGTCTCAGATCAAGTTTGGGGTGTGTAAAATGCCACTGGATTTCCCACAGGAGGGCTGCTCAGACCTGCAACTAGGGGTCTTCTTGGTTGAGGAACAGAAGCAGATGGAACAGGACCCACCTCACAAGCAAATCCCAGGAAATTCAGCAACCCTGAAGGATCCATCATTCCTGCATAGCTTCTGCATGCTGGTGCTCCAGAACCAGGACCAGAAGTCACCACACCAGTTGGCTTCTGGCCAGCTCTTGGACCTCTCTTGCCACCCCCAGAACCAGGCAAGAACTTCTGAGCTGCTGGTGAAGTGCTTGGCTAGCCTCACAAGGCTACAGTTCACCAGGAGGGGGAAGCTTCTGTAGGGGTCTGCCAGTGTCAAGGCCTGGACTGTCTTGAGAATTAGGAAGGAGTGAAACCTCCAGCTCCTGCATAATCTGTCACTCTAAACCAGGCCATTGCTGAAACAATCACTCCATCAGACTTCTGGTGCACGGCCAGCCAGCTCTGATTCATGCCTACAAGTCTTTCCAGAATATATTGGGTGGTGCCTACAGCTTCCTGTTTGAATAGCCATGTTTGGACTTGGAAGGTGAAGCAACCTGCTATGGGTAGTGTGATGAATTGAGAGAGGAGGAATAGATGAAGGCAGGAAGTTGGATCTGAATGATGCATGTGTATGTGTATGCCACATACACCTGGACAACATCATTACTGGCCCCAACAACATCCAACATACCATCTCAGGACGATTTAATTGCTCATCTTCTAACATTGTGTATGCCATCAAATGCCAACAGTGCCCTTCAGCTCTCTATATTGGACAAACAGGCCAAACCCTACGCCAAAGGATAAATGGACATAAATCTGACATCAGGAACCATAAGACAGAGAAACCAGTAGGAGAACACTTCAATCTCCCAGGACATTCTATACAAGATCTCAAAGCAGCTGTTTTATTACAGAGAAATTTCAGGAACAGACTGGAAAGAGAAGTTGCTGAATTGGAACTCATTACCAAACTTAAAACCATGGAGCCACCTGGGATGAATAAAGACATCGGATTCTTATCTCATTATGCATGATCAAGCTTTCTTTAGCGCCTCAGCCCTTGCTCTCCCCCCCCCCCCGGACTAATTGCAGTCATCAGCAGTCGTTAACAGCCATCTACAGGTTTACCACTCCCATCAGCCCATCTCCCATTCCCACCCACCCCACCACCCTCTGTATATACATAAGGGTCTGACTCTTCTGTTTCAAGTGTATCTGAAGAAGTGTGCATGCACACGAAAGCTCATACCAAAATAAAAACTTAGTTGGTCTTTAAGGTGCTACTGAAGGAATTTGTTTTATTTTGCTTCGACTCAGACCAACATGGCTACCTACCTGTAACTGAATGATGCAGCAATGCTTGCTGAAAGTGTGTGGTGGGAGGTGGGCAGAGGGAATCCCATACAGTGCCAGTTCAGGCATCAAGATGTCTTGGATTTTCACAGTGACTAAACAAAGATATTCCCCGGTTTACTTCAGTGCTTAAATCTTGGCCTTTCCTAATCCACTTTTCCTGGGGCCAAACAAGATGCGATGTTCGTTGCATATTCTGGCCTTGTGTGACTGAAAAGCTGCCCGGGATTGAGCTGGATCCTGAGGTGAACAAACTTAACTGAAAAGCAATGAATCTCAGATGATACGGAAATTATGTATGTTGGCTTCGATCTGGGTTTGCTCATTCATCATGAGCGCCACCCTCTGATGAATGCTGAAGTCAATAAGTGAGGAATGTGCACCTGTGAACAAATCCTATAGACCTACACGGAATTCCCAGTGAGGGGGTTGGACCAGCAGCCTAAACAGTAACAGTGGCTTTTGCTTTAATGAAGCTTTCATTTCAAGTCTTTCTTCTTAGACTTCAGCAGCCAATAAATATGGGATTCATGTATATATGTCTGTTGATGCATACTGTCAGTTATATACCAGAACTAATGAGCAAATAAATCAAATTACCAATTGCCAAAGGTCTCAGCCTTCAAACCAACAGGGGGAATTAGTTGTAAGTAGTTAGTCTTATTATTTCTACAAAACTATAGTTTACTCAAGAGCCTTTTTAACCTCCCTGGTTCTTGTTGAAATAACCTACATATGAAATGCCAGGATTGTTTTATTTCCGGTTTCTTTCTTTCTTTTTGGTTTTTGTTTCCTTCATATTTATATTTTCGTCCCAAATTTTACTTGGCCAATATGACTCTGTGTGTGTGTGTGTGTGTGTGTGTGTGTGTGTGTGTGTTTAATCTCACCAGTGCTGTAGATATAAACTTTCTTCCAATTAATATTGCAAAACGAAACAAGGAGTTAAGTTGGAGTCACAAAGTCTGCAGTTCGTAACTTAACATCCTGCTTTTGCCGAATCCCCTCCGCCGCTGACACAAAGCTCTATTTAATGTGCTGCCAATCACTACAAGTCAAGTACAGTACCGCAAGTCCTCAAGTATGCTTTCAAAATGATTTTGTTTATATCTTTCTCTATTTAATCTGCTTTTCTGCTCACTAGAAGGTGAAGTGAAAAACCAAACAGAAATGCCCGTGTGAGCTCAAAGAGGGGGGAAGCCCACATATATGTATTTTTGCTTTCACTGTGGACTTTTGATGAAGATTACTTTGTCTTTTAAAGTTCTGGGGTTTTTTTTGGGGGGGGGAATAAGGTTGGGTTGAAACTGTCAGAATGGATTTCCATTAAAAGATTTGGAACATGGCAACTTCTCCCTGCAACTTTCTCATGAGTATTCCAGAAACGTTTGGGAAAATACTGGCTTCCCCAAGCCTTTCCATGGGATGGTACCTCGGTGTATCACTTATTTATTTGTGTTGCGTTGTTTGTGTCAGGTACCTCTGAACTTGGGTTGGAAGCCCCAAAGGTTGGCGATGGTTTCCTTCCTAGCAGGCTTCCTCAAACTTGGCCCTCCAGATGTTTTGGGCCTACAGCTCCCATGATCCCCAGGTTCCCATAATCTATGCCTTTGCCTTTGAACTTCCGCAGCAGAAATGTAAATGCAGATTCATTTAACAAACTTTTGCTGTGCTCTTGCCCTTTGATCAGACCTGTTCAGTTCAGTGTATTTGAGATTATGCCTTCTTTCCCGAGCTAGTAATGGGCCATTAAGGCTAATCAAAGACCTATACAATTCAACGGTTTTACTAGACTGCTTTTTTTTTAACTTTTTTTTACAAATAAGGAAAAAAACCTATTAAAAAAAAACTTGACATGAGTCAACAGTGTGATGCAGCAGCTAAAAAAGCCAATGCAATTCTGGGCTGCATCAATAGGAGTATAGCATCTAGATCAAGGGAAGTAATAGTACCACTGTATTCTGCTCTGGTCAGACCTCACCTGGAGTACTGTGTCCAGTTCTGGGCACCACAGTTCAAGAAGGATACTGACAAGCTGGAACGTGTCCAGAAGAGGGCAACCAAAATGGTCAAAGGCCTGGAAACAATGCCTTATGAGGAATGGCTTAGGGAGCTGGGTATGTTTAGCCTGGAGAAGAGAAGGTTAAGGGCTGATATGATAGCCATGTTCAAATATATAAAAGGATGCCATATAGAGGAGGGAGAAAGGTTGTTTTCTGCTGCTCCAGAGAAGTGGACATCGAGCAATGGATTCAAACTACAAGAAAGAAGATTCCACCTAAACATTAGGAAGAACTTCCTGACAGTAAGAGCTGTTCGACAGTGGAATTTGCTGCCAAGGAGTGTGGTGGAGTCTCCTTCTTTGGAGGTCTTTAAGCAGAGGCTTGACAGGCATATGTCAAGAATGCTTTGATGGTGTTTCCTGCTTTGCAGGGGGTTGGACTGGATGGCCCTTGTGGTCTCTTCCAACTCTATGATTCTAAGTAAGGTGAGTCTCTCTGTTGGTAAATTCTAGGTGCATGAACCAAGTCATTTCTAAATTCTGTATACAGGACTTTCTCCTAAATATGCCCCCAGGAATCCTGCTAAGGTTACCTCCATTTTCAGAGTCATGATCGCTGGCGACCAGCAACAGGACCATCTTAGTAATGGCCCCCAACTTATGGTTTCAGCTTGTTATGCAGCAGTGCCGCTCCACTCATCCTTCCAGACTTGACAGTATGAGTTTCAAGTGGCTCACTCATCTCTACTGCACCCCAAGGCTTGCTGGTCTTGAATCATTCTCTGGCTCGGAGTTATTTTCTGTAACTTCAGAGAAGTCTATCTCCAGCCAAACATGTCTGGGGATACTAAGGGGACACAAAGGAGAGCTGATATCCAAGGATAGACAGGTTCATATAGAGGAACATGGTCCTAGTGCCAACTGTTTAAAGCTTTTCCGGATTCATACAACTAGAAAGTAGATGGAAAATGTTACCTTTAAAGGTTTTACTTTTCTTTCGCTTTGGGAATGCTCACAAGTGTCAAAATTATCTTCAGGTAGCTTCTTGCTTTCTTGTTTGACTTAGATGGCAGACATAAGTACTCTAATTATGATGCAAAGTTTTTTTAAAAAAATAATATTCCTGAAGAATATGTCAGGGAAGCCCAATTCATAATCTGCACAGTTTCAAGCATCTAAACCTTTTAATTATGATCTTGGTGTATCTATGTGGTCCTAGCTGCTGAAAAAGAAATTCTCATCTTATTCAATTGTAAACTCTAGGACTGAGTCAGATAGCTTGATTTTTTTTTTAGAAGTCTTCTTCTTTTCTAATAACTGTTACAAACTGCCAAAGTGAATTTCTTGACTCAGAAAATTCCCTAGGGATTATCCCCTATCCCTACAATACTCTGCTGCTAATACAATATTTGAACTCTACAGATTTACACTAACAGAGAATTGGATTGTGTACAGAGCAGGGGAGGGGGGGGGAACTAACCATTCTTTTGTGAACTACCTTCTCCTTCAAAGCTTCTGTACCCCATCTAAAGAGATAAATCCGCTACCAGTCTAGAATGAACTCAACAACAAAAAGTAATCATGAAACAAAATAAACAGTGAACCCTTGTGAAGTTTAAATGTGAGATATTGTACTCTGCTGAATGAAAATATTGCAAACTTTGCATTCTAGATGATTGAACAAAATGGAAGGTTTACTAAATGAGGAACTCTCTCTCTCTCTCTTAATGGAAATCAAATCTCGTTTTTTTTATTTCACAAATGCTGTCAGAGTTCTGTAAAGAACTCTTTGAAGCCGATGTTCACGTGAGATTACACACTAGGCTATATGAATGGAAAACATCTAAGGGTGAAAGTGATACTCTGCAGTACAATATATATTTGATAATTGGATTGTGCCAGTCTTTAAATGAGTTTGGAAGTATTTGTATATATAATTTGAGAATTAGATTCATTCTTGGTGGAGGATCTCTCCCAAATGAGACACAGAGCATCTAGGTAGCTGGAATGATTTCTCCCTGTCCTGTGGATTTCAAATAACCTACTCCAAAGAGACAATTAGCTTACAAGAAACATTCTACAGTATCTGCAAAATCTGGGTTGTTCTCCAGATGTTGTTGGCCTTAAAAGTCAGAAGCACGACCAGGAGTTGTAGTTCAACAACATCTGGAGGCCACCTTGTTGTCTACACCCACAGTAGGCAGAATTGTCATTTTAGTGACAACTATAATTTTGTCCCTTGTGATGTGACCTTCCAGATGTTGTTGCACTACAACTCCCATCATCCCTTGGCTGGAGCAGTTGGGAGTTGGAACACACAACATCTGGAGGGCCAAGGGGTTCCCATCTCTGTTTGTAAGGATATTCCTTGAAGAAGACTTCCCCAGTTTGATGTGTATCAAAATGTTACACTTTTTGTTACAATTATTGCAAAGGTGTTTGCTGAACTTAAGTTGTCATTATGGGCATATATTTTTGACTAACCTGATCTCAGAATGATACAGGTGTATAACTACAATTTTAAACAAGAAGAACAGATTTAATATAGTTTTGCCCTTAAACAATCTGACTGTGTCACAATCAAGGCAGTATATGAGGTTGATCTGATTTCTGCAGCTAACAACTTCAAAAATAATTTCAAACCTGCCTTTTCTGCTCTTGATGTGTAGAAATCCCATGATAAAAAATAACCAGACAATTAATATTCTGTTATGGTGACCAAGGCATTCAGAATATTACCCTCAGAGTTTTTAAGCTCCTATGTAATTTAACCTTGCAGCCTTTGGTGTCGCTTTGCACAGCTAAGGGGCCAATTAGGCACCAGAAGACTTAATCCGTCCTACCTTTATTGTGTCCAGAGGAAAAACAAACAATAGGCTTTGTTTCCTAAGCAAGGAAACCCCTTTGAGAAAGTGTCCTAATCTTATCAAAAAACCCATTCTGCTTCCTTTGAAATCATTCTTGAATTTTGGATTGAAACAACTCACCTCAACTCAACTTCATGACAACTTAAGGACATGTGTGATCCTCTTATGGAATTGTGTTATGCTTATTTACATTTCTGCTCCACCTTTATCAAAGATACATACATGATCCCATGCATTTTATCCTCTCAACAATCCTAGAAGGTAGGTTTTAGGCTGAGAAATGTTATAGCCAGTGAGCTTCAGAATTAGGCAGGAATTTGAATCCCAGTCCCCCCCCCCAGCCTAAATATGACTTTCTGCCTGGGTGTTAGAAGTCCCGATTGTCTGTCTCGGGCCCTATCAGGCCACCCTTTGGCCATGGCAGACCCTGTTGGGCCTCCTCCCACTGCGTGGCATCACACATGTCTGCTGGGCCCCCAAAAGTTGGGCAGAACCCGGCACCCAGCACATCTCTCCTTTGAACTGAGCTCGCAAATTGTGACGATCAGAGGGAAGAGCGAAAGAGACGTTGCCTAATCCTAAACCATGCCAACCAACCCCACGCAGAGAGACATGGTGGTTGTACGCATGGCACACAAATGAAAATGCATATATAGTGAATGGAAACTGTATACTTCATTATGAATCACCCTGTACTGAGGATTCATTCTTTATCTTTCACAAAAGCTGGGGGGGGGGGGGTTGTGATAGAAGAAAAAGTGCACTTTTAAAAGCATTTTTAGTGGAACACACTAGCTGAATAATGACAATGTCATGCAGCAGTGTGCAAAAAAATAAACACACCTTGGTTCTCAAACGCCTTGGTTCCCAAACACTGAAAGCCCGGAAGTAAATGTTCCGGTTTTCGAACGTTTTTCGGAAGACTATCGTCCGATGCGGCTGTCGGCTATTGTTTCCGGGGTACCTGCACTACTCAGAAGCTGCACCTTGGTTTTTTAACAAATGGACTTCTGGAACAGATTAAGTTTGGAGCTTTTGTTTTTGCTATATATCTTGCATTTTTGTTTCTGAGGCTCTTTGGGGATATTTTTTTTTTTGTGACTGTGTGGAACCCAGTTCAGCTACTGACTGATTGTGTGACTGTGGAAATGAGTAAAAGCCCCCCCCCCATCCAAACCATCAGTGCAGGTAAGATTTTTTTTTTAATTTACATTTTTATAATCTGCAACGCTGTCTTATTTATTTTATAGTACGGTACATTGATTATTGCTTTCATTTTATGGATCAATGGTCTCGTTATATAGTAAAATTCATGTTAAATTTCTGATTTAGGGGGTATTTTGGTGCGCTCCCGTTGTTCGGTCCCAGCTCCTGCCCACCTAGCAGTTCGAAAACACCTCAAAGTGCAAGTAGATAAATAGGGACCGCTCCGGCGGGAAGGTAAACAGCGTTTCCGTGTGCTGCTCTGGTTCGCCAGAAGCAGCTTTGTCATGCTGGCCACATGACCTGGAAGCTGTCTGCGGACAAACGCCGGCTCCCTCAGCCTATAGAGCGAGATGAGCGCCGCAACCCCAGAGTCGGACACGACTGGACCTGATGGTCAGGGGTCCCTTTACCCTTTACCTTTTAAAAGTCTGGAATGAATAAATCCATTTGGCATTGCTCTCTATGGGAAAGCATGCCTTGGTTCTGGAACACTTTGGTTTTGGAACGGACTTCCGGAATGGATTAAGTTTGAGAACCAAGGTACCAAGGTACAGCTGTAAATAATTTTTCTTTTAAAATCTCAACAACTATACCTCTATAAATGGTAAGTGCAGAAAAAAGCCCTTAGAAAACAAAACAAAACAAAACGGTATCCTTGTTTTCCCCCTCCACATGTGACATTTCTGTCTAAGCAAAGCTTTGCAGAGCTGCTTTATCACCACCCCCTTACTGCAGCAATCCTCTGGCAGAAATGTACCATGGGCATGTCATTGAATTAGTTGGCTTACTTTGGAGAAAGTTACATGAAAGCTACAACTTGAAAAGCTTCCTGGGATTTTCAGTTGCTGGCCTGTACATCATTTCCCCTACAGCATACAAAAGATTATTTTTCAGTGCTGGAAATCTAAGACGTTTTGTACACACGCGATTTTGTATAGCAAACAGAAGGATATCCAAGGGGCATTAATTATGTTAAAGAGGCAGCATTATATTCTTAAACAGAAATTGCTAATTCCCACAGAAATCCCCTGAATCAAAATATTCAGCGGCATTTTGTTATCTGTGTTGTAATGCTCTCAATTCTTTGTGGGTTGCAAACAGATATTGTGGTAGGCACTATGGTGAAAAGCTTTTGCTTTGTCTTTTGTGTTAAGATGTTGAACATTCTCCTCAGCAAAGTGCAATAGGATGCCAACAATTTCTGTCTCCTGCAGCTTCTCACAAAGGGAACCAGCCTACGCCTTGCTAATAGAGACAAGGAGCTCTGCCTAGCAAACGTTCGGGTGGTGGTGGGGGAGACACCCACTTTAAATAATAAAGAGCTGGTAAATTGAAATCGCAGTTATGTTTTGAGGAAACAAGCATCCTACTGTATGCACAGCTTCAATACCATTTGAAGGAAGAGGCACAATTGTGCCCTGTATACTAATGAGAGCCAGTGCGGTGTGTATGGTAGTCACACAGTGAACCAGGAAGCTCAAAGTGAACCATGAACTTACTAAGTGGCCCTAGACAAGCCTCCATCATCACAGTTTCCGCTCTCTCCGCATCTGCAAGAGAGAGAGGAAGAAATACTGACCTACAGTGCCGGATTTACATATAAGCTAAACAAGCTGTAGGTTAGGGCCCCACTCTCCTGGGAGCCCCCCAAAAAAAATTAAAGGGGGAAAAACTGGATGTACATTTCCAAAATATAAATAAAATAAAACCTACATACAGTTAAAGGTAAAGGGTAAAGGGACCCCTCACCATTAGGTCCAGTCGTGACCGACTCTGGGGTTGCGCGCTCATCTCGCATTATTGGCCGAGGGAGCCGGCGTATAGCTTCCAGGTCATGTGGCCAGCATGACAAAGCCACTTCTGGCAAACCAGAGCAGCACATGGAAACACTGTTTACCTTCCCGCTGTAGCGGTTCCTATTTATCTACTTGCATTTTTGACATGCTTTTGAACTGCTAGGTGGGCAGGAGCTGGGACCAAGCAACTGGAGCTCACCCCGTCACAGGGATTCGAACCGCCGACCTTCTGATCAGCAAGCCCTAGGCTCAGTGGTTTAACCCACAGCGCCACCTGGGTCCCTTACATACAGTTAGAGCTTAATAATTATTTCACTACTAATATACTTCTTAATTGTATTTCAGTTCAACAATTGCTTTGATAAAATACATATTTTGTTATGTGCAAATGGCTTTAGATACCTATTAGGTCCATAAATTACCATATAGCATACATTCAACACACACACACAAAAACCAGTGACAATTTGTTGTTGACAAAGAACAGCTGGACATAAAAAGGGCCCCATTACCTTCAGTAGCTTAGGGCCTCATCAAACCAAAATCTGGCCCTGCTAACCTACCTTACAGGGCTGCTTTGCAGATCGCTGAGATAATATGCACAAAGTACTTTGAAAACTTGCAAGCATCACACACATGCCAACTGTGTTTACAATGACCCAAATATTTCTTTTTCTTTTTATTCTTCTTTATTTTAAAATGGCTACATACAAATCCAATAAAACAGTGATTACATGTTGACGCAAAATAAGAATGGATAAATATGAAGAAATCTGGAACGAATATTTAAGCGATAAGGAGGATAGTGGTGGGAAGCAGAGGGAGGAGAGAGAGGTGGGAAAATATTGTTTTTTTTAAAAAAAAAGTGTAAAAGGTAAAGGGACCTCTGACCATTAGGTCATTCAAATTTGAATTGTCAAATTGTGTTATTACTGTTATTATGGATTTTGTTGTATGTGTCTTTTGTGGTTGATGTTTCTATTGAAAAATCGATTAAATAAATTAAAAAACCAATAAATAAATAATAGTACTGTGGTTTTGTTGGTTTTTTTAAAACAACAACAACAACAACAACAACACATTATTTCGATGCTGGCTTTCTCAATCCAAAATCTGGAGCTAGCCTCGCAACACATCATTTCCCATCATTGCTCTGTCTGTTTTTGTGCCTCTGGTCAACAGGGCTGAGGACAGGAAAACATAGCGCAGAGCCATTGCATTATTGGTTGTGTATTACCTGGAAGAGAGGAGAAAGAGACCAGGGACTAGGACCAGCAGGAGCTTCTATCCCAGATATGAAGCCACAGTCAAGATTAGTATGGTGCATTTGCCCAGGCAGACACATACCTGTGGCTCATGAACACAGTGGAAATAACCCAAACTGGCCATGCTTTGGGTGAATAGCTTTCAATAGCAGGTAAGTGAGATTGGCACAGCAGTAGGGTGAAGACCATCTTAGTGTTTTAAGTGTCAGGTGTAACTTCAGCCTGAACACAGCAGAGTTTGCGCAGGTTTTTCCGGAAGCTTCTGGCGGTAACTTAAATGACTAGATGTCTGGACGCAGAATAAACTATATACAGGATTTATTAAAATAAAAGAAAATCCAGAGTTTCTTTATACAATTTTAGAACTCAAAAACAAAGTAAAATAAATCCTCCCCCCCCCTCTCTCTCTCTCACACACACACACAACCGATACAGCACCTCTCCTCCTACACTGACCACACTCACCACACCATGTCCTGTGCTAGCTTTCACTGATAACAGGTCTCTGTGCTGATCATCAACCAATGAGAGCGCAGTTACTATGGCAGAAGTAGACCTTGGCTTTCTGCCCAGTGTTAATTGCTTGTCCTAGAGTTGAATGTGTGAAGAAGCAATCTGATGGTTTCTCATGCTACCAATTTTGCAAAACCCGAACAGACCAGGCCAATTCTGACACCACTCCTCTTGTTAGAATAACATTCTGCTCAGGGTTGGGAAATGCCCCAATCCTTGTCGTGGGAGTTGGCCAGTGCTGAACCCTGGCATGATGCAAGCCAAGACTCCAGGGTTCCCACTGAGTAAATGAGGGGGATGGTGATTCCAGCCAGGCTGAGCTCTTTTACTATGCTGATCCTTGCTCAATGCCATTACCAATCTCTCAATACAATATGAAGCACTTCACAGAGGGAAAGGCAGAAAACCCACTAACCGGGGGGGGGGGTCCTCTCTGAACATGTTAACCAGTGACCCAATAATCTCCACTGAGACTCTTAAACCAAGGGTGAGCGGAACATTAATGGGCCAAAGTGGCCATGAACCCTTGTGGCTAAAATTGCTTGAGCAACTGTTCCTTTAGCATGCACTGAATTAGCATGTACTGAGTTGCCGGCTTTGTGGCTATTTGAGGCTCAATCCCTGCCTTTTCTTCTCCTCCTTCTCTGGATCAACTGGGTTTCATTCATCTTCTATAATACCAAGTCTCTCTCTCTCTCTCTCTCTCTCTCTCTCTCTCTCTCTCTCTCTCTCTCTCTCTCTCTCTCGTCCTAGCATCAGCCAAACACTTTCTTTCCAACTGTACAGCAAGAGCGGGGGGGGGGGGGGGAATGGGCATTTCAAATTAAAGGAAACACTAAACCAAAACAAGAGCACACTTAAAGAAGGAGCTGGGTGGTATATGTAAATGACATGCCCAAGGGATAGGAACAGCAGACTTTAGCTGGCCCTGTCGCTTGCCAATGGGAGAATTAGCTAATTCTGCTGATTCACAGACAGGGCGATTGGCCAGGTTCCTTGAGCTCACAAAGGCCTAGTGGCTACATCATCCGGCTGAGAATCTATTTAAGTGCATGCTACTCTGGAAAGCACACAGCTCTCCCATGTTCTTGCTTGCAGATACATTGAATTTCCATCTAAATGGGTTGACAAAGACCATCTTTCAGTAGGCTATTTCTCAGCTACCCTGGACTGTATAAATAACACTTTTAACAGACACTGCAGCGCTTCAGGCTTTGCCTGGTTGTTTTTCCAGCATCTATCAAAGGAGCGGGGCAGAGGTTTAGGCTAATAGGACAAAAATGAGCGGGCATGATGATGAGATACTCAGTTGCTAACCATATCCTGGTTTCTCCTGCTCAAAAGCTGCCCGTGGTATCCAAGTGGAAAGGGATTAAGACGTTTTATATTCTGTCTGAGCTTCGTACCAGGATGTGTTTTACTTAATCTGGTTTAGCCACCGTGCAGACTGCTTTAGAATTTGTGTCCCCCCCCCCCAGCATTCCCTTAAAATCGACTCCTCTTTGGAAAAGAGAGCTAATTCCATTTCCTTCATGAGAATTTTAAAAGTGTGGGGTGAGGCCTTCATCTGTAAGGAGGGAAGAATACTTAAGCATGAGGTGTGTGGCGTTTGTCTCTAGGCTTGGTACTTGTTAGATGTGTTGTGCAATTAAGGCAGGCATCCCCAAACTGCGGCCCTCCAGATGTTTTGGCCTACAACTCCCATGATCCCTAGCTAACAGGACCAGTGGTCATAGAATCATAGAGTTGGAAGAGACCACGAGGGCCATCCAGTCCAACCCCCTGCCAAGCAGGAAACACCATCAAAGCATTCTTGACATATGCCTGTCAAGCCTCTGCTTAAAGACCTCCAAAGAAGGAGACTCCACCACACTCCTTGGCAGCAAATTCCACTGCCGAACAGCTCTTACTGTCAGGAAGTTCTTCCTAATGTTGAGGTGGAATCTTCTTTCTTGTAGTTTGAATCCATTGCTCCGTGTCCGCTTCTCTGGAGCAGCAAAAAACAATCTTTCACCCTCCTCTATATGACATCCTTTTATTTATTTGATCAGGGAAGATGGGAATTGTAGTCCCAATCATCTGGAGGGCCGAAGTTTGGGGATGCCTGAATTAAGGGGAGGTGTGTGTGTGTGTGAAGACAGGAGTGCCTGGCGTGCTATGGTCCATGGGGTCACGAAGAGTCGGACACGACTAAACGACTAAACAACAACAACGTGTGTGTGTGTGTGTGTGTGTGTGTGTGTATCTGTTTTAATGTTAATTGGATAAAGTATGAAGCTTCAGATCAGCTGTCCTCTACAGAACTGCACATGTCCAGTGGCTTGTCTTCAAATGACCTTATACTTGGCTTCCCTTTGAGAAAAAAACTGTACACATGAGAGTCTGACTTTGGATGCTTTTAGCTGCACAGCAGGGAGCCGAAGAGAAAATGATTACCTAAAATGCTGTGGTTGCTTTTGCAAGGTGAACGCCGCAGCTAAAGTCCACAGATCCGCTGACGGTATTCAAGCAAACACATGTCGCTGTGAACGGAAAAGCAAACCGGGGGGTGAGGAGCCAGGAGGGCTTGCAACTCAGGAAACCACTTCCAGAGCATCAGACAGAGCAGAAGAATCATTAGGGAGCTTTGCAGTGGCAGCAGAGGAACCGAAATTAGCTCCAAAGTGGAAGTGGCATGGTTTTCATACCCTTTCTTCTGACATGCTACAGTACTGTTAGCATCCCACTCAGGAGGCAAACTGGAGCACAGGCTGCTTAAATCCAGTTGGAGAATATGATGTGTTGTTGTCCACACTGTTCACAGGTTCATATTGACCCTTCCCATCTCAGAAGCGTAACTACTACTGAATACTACCCATTTGAACAATGACAGGGTTGTCATAGAGTATGTGCAGGGCTTGGTTTACCCAGGGCCGGATTTAGGTTTGATGAGGCCCTAAGCTACTGAAGGCAATGGGGCCCTTTAAATGTCCAGCTGTCCTTTGGCAACAACAAATTGTTGCTATTTTTTGTGTTGATTATATGCTATATGGTTATGGATGGACCTAATAGGTATCTCAAACCATTTGCACATGTTGCCATTCAACCAGTCCATGCAGAATGTAGGCACCCTATATATAGAAATGAGCAAACCAGTCATATTTTAGGGAACAGGCTAGCAGGTGGGGCCCATTGCTTACATCATAGGAGCCTATACAACACAAAACACTGTAGCTGTATGTATGTTTTATTTTACTTGTTTGTTTATCTTGTATTTTGGAAATGTAAATCCAGTTGTTTGTTCCCTTTAATTTTTTTGGGGGGGGGGGGGCAAGAGAGTGGGGCCCTAAGCTATAGCTTGTTTAGCTTATACATATATCTGGCACTGGATTTACCCCATAGGAATGAATGAGAGCCATTCTCTGTCGAAGGAAAAGTTAATGGTTGCAGTCAGGATCTGCCCCCTGCTTCTGGCCTGCTTCTCATTCACGCCCCATGTAATTCAGTGGAGACTATTCAGAACAGTCCATACCCTATGTGGTTAGCCAGACCTCTTCTTCTGCATTACCTCCCCTTTGGGCTCATTTCCAGCTGATGCTCAAGTACCTTGAGAATTAGATTCAAAGTATATTGAGATTCTAGATTATTGGCTCATTAGAATTTGATGTAGGTCACAGGAAAATCACGTACTGGTAGCAATGAAATGAAAAGTGCCAAGAACATATGATCAAAATAGGACACTTTTGTGCTCGAATGGAATACAGGCTACGAAAATGTGAAATGGATTCGTTTGGTGGATTTTCTCTCTCTCCTGTTGAAGCCTGTTTTGCTTCTCATGGATTTTCTTTCCACCTCCTCAGAAGTTTAAAGGAAGTCCCACTGCTGCTTAGATTCAAGTAGGATTTATTTCATCTGACAGAGTACATACAGTTCAAATGCACTGGATTCAGACATCACAGAAGTGTCTTTGATTTAACTGCTAGTTTGCTCCAGAAAAAAAATTATTTCACCATAAAGGCTCTCACCTGTATCCTTTCCGTAAGGAGACTAATATCAGAACTGTGCCGGCAGCCTGTGTCACAGCAGCCAAGCCTCCAGTTTAACAGGAGAGGCAAGTCCTCCCCAGGAGTTCATCCTGGACACATGAGAGCAAAGGTGTGTAGAGGGACGGAGAGCATGGACGGAACTGTCTCCAGCATCATCTGCCCCCCATCCACTACTGGCCTCTGCAGTTTTAGCAAGAAGGTCTGCTTGGAAAACATATTTACTTGAACCTGTTTACAAACCTCCTCACAATCAGGAATCCTGATGTGCTTTATAAAGGTTCCCAATCTCAAGGATGCTTGCAAAGAGGCAAATGCACTTGAAAGGCCTTTCCAGACCCTTGTGCTAAATATGCGAAGCGTTTTTTTTTCCTTCGGATGGAGTGGAGCAGCTGCATCTGGCATGCCCAGTGGCATTGGGGGCAAGGCTGACATGTACTGTACACCTTTTCTCTCTACATCCCTTTGCCCTCACGAGTCCAGGCTGAAAGCCTAGAATCATAGAATCATAGAGTTGGAAGAGACCACAAGGGCCATCCAGTCCAACCCCCTCCCAAGCAGGAAACACCACCAAAGCATTCTTGACATATGGCTTTCAAGCCTCTGCTTAAAGACCTCCAAAGAAGAAGACTCCACCACACTTCCTGGCAGCAAAGTCCACTGTCGAACAGCTCTTACTGTTCTTCCTAATGTTTAGGTGGAATCTTCTTTCTTGTAGTTTGAATCCATTGCTCCATGTCGGCTTCTCTGGAGCAGCAGAAAACAACCTTTCACCCTCCTCTATATGGCATCCTTCAATATATTTGAACATGGAGCAATCTGAAGGCCTGCTTTTGCTAGCAAGGTCATCCTTCCTTTTTCATATCACCAGCCCCTTATGCCATTGCCTGTGTGCATTATCTAAAATGCCAGGTGTTCCATGTTCTGAGGTAAGGCAGGTGGCAGCTGCAAAGAGGCACTTTTTGTGGTGGCCTGTCTAGGATGCTTTTAAGCAGATAAGATAGTACAGTATGTTTTATTTTGCTATGCTTTCAAGTTTTTAAAAAATCTCCGACGTGTTAGCAATTATTTTTTGCTAACAGTGTTTATTATGTATTCTCTGTAGGGATGCCAGACTCAATAGAGGACAGGACTTCTGTGCCTTTAATTGCCCTGCTCTCTTTTGAGTCTGGAGACCTTAAAGAGAAACCAGCAGACCCTTTGCTTGGAAATTAAACGAAGGGTTTGCTGGTTTCTCTTTATGGTTTCCAGACTCAAAAGAGAGCAGGGCAATTAAAGGCACAGAAGTCCTGTCCTCTATTGAGTCTGGCAACCCTAATTCTCTGGTTTTACACTGCCCTGAGAATGCTGTTAAGTTGAATGTGCAGCAAGCAAATGCAGAAAAAACTCAATGGCAAATACACAGGAGACCAGCAATAGGTAAAGAGTGGAGAGTGCTGTTTTCAGGCATGCAAACATGCAGAAGAACCACACACTTTATGGCAGTCCTGTCCAGGCTTCAGCTTTTGGCTCAATACGGTTACCTCTCCGCTCAAACAGTTTCTTCTCATTTCAGTGCCCCAGCAGCAAAACCATGTACAATGTGGAGGAAATTTCCTGTCCAGAGGCAATATGCATCTGAACATCAGCAGAGGACTGCTGTTGCCTGGACCGTTAAGGGCCAGGAAGATGGGGAAACAGCATCAAAATGATACAGATAGATTCAGGATGTCAACAATTGCTGAAAACATGGAGGTACTTTTTGACACTGATGCAAACGAACTCAAAACAATGTAATACTTATGAGTTAAGCCCTAATTATAAAATGAAAATGTCAGCCCTCCTTTCCCCAGAAGACTTGTGTCCTGCTCTGAAATCCACTTCTGCCCTGCCCACCCAGGGAAGGCTTGGAGCTATAAAGCTTTTTACTTGTCAGGCTCCTCACTGGTTAGATGTATGGCTGCCTCATTCTTCCATTTCCTGTCTCTCTTAATGTTCCCTTCTTTGCTCATGTCTAAAGAGCCCCCCTGCCCCAGAAACACATTACCTTTAATGTTTCATTGCAACCGCAGAAGATTTTGGCTAGTCAGGTAAAGCTGATATTATGAGGATAGGAAACAGGCAATATATTGTTAAGCATGACCCTATCAATGATTGGAACTCTGCAAATTGTTGTACTCTTAGATACTGGGAGCATAGCTAAGGCTTACACTCCTTTACAGTCATTTAATAATACCAATTAAAGTGAAACGGTAATTTCTGTGAGTCGTTGAGGGCTCTCGGAAAAATGAGTTAGAAGCACCTTCAACCAAACGACAATTCCCAGAATCCCTTGGGAGAATGCATGGCAATTGAAAGATGGTATCAAGTAGAGGTGTGCTCCAATTCTATATGAAATCTGAGGCAAAAGTCAAATTAGGATGCTGCTTCCGGTTGGGTTTTGTTTGTTTGTTTTTGCCCAAGTTGGATCACAGTTAACAGGCCTCACCTCTTAGTTGGGGTAGCATCCTGACTCACAAGCTTTGTCTCACTCTACCATGTCCCACGAAAGCTGCAGACTTTATTTGGGGTTAGGGAAGAAAAATCAAGGTGACATGGAAATGTTGTTGTTGTTGTTTAGTCGTGTCCGACTCTTCGTGACCCCATGGACCATAGCACGCCAGGCACTCCTGTCTCGCACTGCCTCCCGCAGTTTGGTCAAACTCATGTTCGTAGCTTCGAGAACACTGCCCAACCATCTTGTCCTCTGTCGTCCCCTTCTCCTAGTGCCCTCAATCTTTCCCAACATCAGGGTCTTTTCCAGGGAGTCTTCTCTTCTCATAAGGTGGCCTAAGTATTGGAGCCTCAGCTTCACGATCTGTCCTTCCAGTGAGCGCTCAGGGCTGATTTCCTTCAGAATGGATAGGTTTGATCTTCTAGCAGTCCATGGGACTCTCAAGAGTCTCCTCCAGCACCATAATTCAAAAAAATGTTACTCTTCTGCAAATTTCCAGAGGAGGACACTGAGAGGAGTTGTGGACTGGTTGGTGTCCCTGCCCCAAAGCTTTCTGGTAACCAACAAACAAGACCACCTTTAATTTTCATTCCATTTTTCTTGGGGTTTTTTTCCAAGTTGAGTTTGTGCCAGAAGTGTTCAGAAGAGTATAGTGTTTAGAGCAGCAGTGGCTAACTTTCGATCCTACAGATGCTGTTGGGCTCCAACACATGTCAACCATACGACCCAATCCATGACCCAGTTCTCCTCACAGAGCTGCAGCTCTCAGAGTAGTTTAACAGTCAATTCCTCTTTTCAGGGAATTCTAAGACTTGTATATCTGTGAGGGGAATTCGGGGTTTCCTAACAACTCTCAGTACCCTTAACAACCCAGAGTTCCCAGAATTCCTTCGGGCAGGGCTTTTTTTCAGCCGAAACTCACCAGAGCTCAGTTCCAGCACCTCTCAGGTGGGCGCTGTGGCCATTCTAAGACAATGAGGGAGGTGTTCATGGTGAGTTCCTGCACCTCTTTTTCTAGAAAAAATAGCACTGCCTTGGGGAAACCATGACTGTTTTAAAGTGGTACGATACTGTTTTAAATGTATCGTGCAGATGGCACCTTGCTTGGCCGAATCATTTCCAAGGCAGGGGGAATAGGCTGATAGGTTCATTGAAATCACCTGAGGCGTTTCTCTCACGATCCCAATTTCACAAACAGTGGCTTTCTGGGAACAATTTATTCTGGC
Organism: Zootoca vivipara; assembly: GCF_963506605.1. NCBI lineage: Eukaryota > Metazoa > Chordata > Lepidosauria > Squamata > Lacertidae > Zootoca > Zootoca vivipara. The sequence goes on from NC_083283.1 coordinate 79,994,979, forward strand.
ACAGATGAACAGATGAAGAAGGAATAATCTATTCTGGGTATATCTTTTCTGGACAAACATTCCCTAGGTTTCATTTCCACAAGCATGGCATTCACTGGGGAAAAGGGGGATTTGCTCCTTATAAGAATGCAAATGTCACCAGCAGTGCCACTAAGCAGGGAGAATTCATGAAGGGCTCATGTGATGCACAGATTTTGTTCAGGCTTTGTAGCTGGGCATGGTTTAAAAAATAAGTAATCAAAGGGAACATCATAGCAGAAGTGTGAGCCACACATTTCCCTCAGCTTCTGTGGCCCATTTCTCACTCTGTGTGCTTTCTTGAAGGCTTTATCTAGTTCATTCAGTTGTTTTGTTTTCTATTGTTACTCTAATAGAATCACCCATCTACCTTTCACAAAAGGGAAATTCTCAAGAGAGGGAAATGTGAAAAATCCCTCAGTAAAGGAAACATGCTATGCACATGATCAGGGATGTCCCCCCCCCCCCCGTTCAGAACTTTAAAAGAAACTTTTGTGTGGGAGTAACTTTGCACATGCTCAGAGGCACACCACCTAACCAACATACTGGTCTAGGGAGGGGGAAAATCTTATCTATGTAGAGGTAAAAGGTAAAGGGACCCCTGACCATTAGGTCCAGTCGTGACCGACTCTGGGGTTGCGCGCTCATGTCGCATTATTGGCCGAGGGAGCCAGCGTATAGCTTCAGGGTCATGTGGCCAGCATGACAAAGCCGCTTCTGGCAAACCAGAGCAGCACATGGAAACGCCGTTTACCTTCCCGCTGTAGCGGTTCCTATTGATCTACTTGCATTTTGACGTGCTTTCAAACTGCTAGGTTGGCAGGAGCTGGGACCGAGCAACGGGAGCTCACCCCGTCACAGGGATTCGAACTGCTGACCTTCTGATCAGCAAGCCCTGGGCTCAGTGGTTTAACCCACAGCGCTACCTGGGTCCTGGCTATGTAGAGGTATACCACCACAAAACTCCTTCGAGATGATCAGCCCTCTCAATTTCCTTAATCTGCTTTGTGGCGTGTAATGCACTGTGAACTGGTATAGTTTGCAGCACAGAAAAAGTTTGCCATGTTTCCACAGGGATTCCTTTCAGAAATTACACAACATGCTGACTCACACACCTTTGAAGCATGAGAAAGTATATCAGCTTTAACGCTGGCAAAAACGTATAAAGCACCGAATCCACACAGGGAATGGTTCTTCTGGTATTGCCAATCTAGAGCAGCATTAGAAATGGCTTCTAATTTCATGGCTGAGTTCTTAATTAATATATTGTGAAATCTGTACAGTCCAATTTGAACGCAGTGGTTGTTGGTTTTTTTGTTTTGTTTTTGGTACTCACTGAGAGGCATCTGAGGAGTTTGCCCATAGGTCTAGTGGGAAAAAATGCTAAAGGCATTTTTGGAATCTGACGTGGACCAGGATTAACTCTTCCAGAAATAAAACAAGGACAAATAAATATAATGCAATTTCCCTTTTCCACATCATATTAACCAATGCCTGATTCATAATAAACATAGACTTGGAGACCTGCAAATTCCCATGCCCCCCAGAAGACTCTCTATAAATGATCAGTTGTAGTTACTTCCTCTCCTCCTCCAAAAGCCTCTCCCGTCATCTTCGATGTTCTGTGCTATAGGCTGATATTTGTGGATTATTTAAGGCAGAAGTAAATTATACCATAGCATTAGAAAAGAAAAAAAAATGGCAAAGAATCGATCCCTTTGGATCAATTACACACACAAAAATAAACCTTACAGTTAGCATTATACAATCAAGGCGGCAAGCCTATGCACACCTGCTTGGGAAGAAGCCCCACTGAATGCATGGCTGGACCGAAATATTGGTTAGCAACACCAGCCTACATGTCGTCATCATCATCATCATCAATAATCAAAAGCAAGTACATAGCTTCTGAAAGGAAGTAATTTTTCTTTTACTTCCTACCCCTCAAGAACTGGAACAGAATCTGAACAGTATTTTGCCCCACTTCCATAAAACACCAGACTGGCAATTCAAAATAAGGTTTTGTCTTTAAATAATAATGAAAAAAATGTAATGCATATGATGCAGGGGTGGGCAAATATCTTCAGCCCAAGGTCCACATTGCGTCATGGGCAATATGGCAGTGATGGACAGGGCCAGAGTGGCGCAATAGATATGACTCTTTGTACAGTGGGCAACATTCCAACCAAGGAAGAGCCAGAGGTTTTGATATACATGTCTCTCCAACCGGAGATGGATCTACACTCATGGTTTTTAATGTTAAGGAAAGGTTAAGGGATGGTTTTGATAACCATATGGCCAAATGTCGTTTTATTTTAACGTTCATAATGCGTTATTAAAATGTGAAACCAGAGATCAGCCAGCAGTAGGGAAACAGATTTCTGACAGAGGTAAGAAATGCTTTTTTTTACAAGTATGCCCTGAGACGATATCTAATATCATTCTAATAACGTTAAACAGGTCAGTGTAGATCCAGCCCAGGTAAACAAAAGGAACCATCACCGTTTCAGCAAGGGAATGGTACTCAAGGAGGTCATGGATTGGGGGGGGGGGCTCAAAGAAGCGGTGTGGCCTGGAGGATCCTGCAGCCAGTGGCGTCACCGGGGCGGTGTGCTCCCGGTGGCACATATCCGGGTGTGACAAGGCGGCGGCGCACAGCCACATGTAGAAGATCCCGCCCCTCCCAGCCTCCCTCCCTCCCTCCCCGGCTCACCGTGAGTAGCTCCTGCTTTCCCGCTTTACAGTGAGCCAGGGAGGGAGGGAGGGGAACGGATGGGAGCCGTGGCTCCCAAGAGAGCGCTGCTTTGCTAGCGCCCTGGCAAAGCAGTGTGTGTAGGGGGGAGGGGGGTGACAAAAAAATTATCCACACCAGGTACCCCCTGGGCTTGCTACGCCTCTGCCTGCAGCTCAATAGCAAGGCCTAGATCTTATGCTGCTCACAATTTTCAAGGCATGCTGTTCTCTATCATATTTGGTCTTCCATCTGCAATATGCGTGGACAAGGCAGCCTACACAGTTAGCATATGCAAAGCCCTTTGCTAGAAGACTGAAAAGCTGCTGTATAAATGTTGTTGTTCTCCAAATAAGACGTCATCAGAGTTGGCAAACTGAAATCAATGACTTAGTTGGATACAACTTCTTATCTTTAATTCCAGGTCAATGTTTGCACCCGCTGCAGAAAAAAATAGATTTTTTTATGATGAGGCAGCTAGTCCCAGCAGCATATTTACAAACTCACATTATTCCAAAGATTTAAGTTTTGTGTTTCTAACAGTCTCTTCATTTATGACAACCGCCCTGTTTCTTAATATTTGGTTTTGGTTTCTGCATCACATATGTTTTCTGATACTGTCTTAAGTTTCTGCTTAGAGCCACTTTCTCCTTTGGGGCCTACTATGCTTCTGCATTCTATTTTTCACTGTTTTCTTTAAAAAGGGTTTGTTAGCATGGCATTTTAAGCGTATTGAATTATGGAAGCAATGCCCATGGACAGCTCAGTCATATGTGTCCGTGTGAAAGTTGTCAGAGCACTGCCTGGGGGGTGGAGGAAACAAACTATCTGCCTTGAGATACTACCGTGTTTCTCATATTATAAGACATGTCTTATATTTATTTTTTCCTCAAAAAACACACACTATGGCTTATTTTCAAGGGATGTCTTATTTTTTCCTCCTCCTCCTGCCGCGGCTGGCATTGCTGCTGTGCTTATCACTATGTCTTATTTTTGGAGTATGGCTTATATTCCTTGAATGCTTAAAAATCCTGCTATGGCTTATTTTATGGGTATGTCTTAAAATATGAGAAACAGGGTAAGTTCCTTCAAGTATTTCCTCCTTTAATTTTAAGAATTTGGGAGTTTGCTTTAAAAGCCCTAACAGTGGTCTAGGTGAGTGTCTGTAAACAAAGCCCCCCAGTAAATCATTAAATGTCTGTCTTCCGAGCCACTGACAAATACTGAAGCTTCAAAATAACTGGAAAAAATATGTATTTCGGGTTATATATATTTCCCCCTCTCCATCTAATGATTGACAATATGCCCCAGACCATATGATTGAATAGGTCAGGAGCAAAGATTGTAGGAATGTTTCTTGAAATGAAAAAAAAAATCAGAACAAAGGCAGAATGGATATTGGTTGGAGGGCAAATTGTAATCAAACAGAGACTGCTATATGAAGCAGGGGTGGCATTGACAAACTCTTTCATTCCAAAACAAACAAAAACAAAAAACAAAAACTCTGGGGGGAAATTAAATTAAACAATACATCCCATCCTGGTGTAGAGAGAGAATGCCTTGGCGGGTATCCAGAATGATGTCTTCCTTACAAAAGTGCTAAGGAGTGAAAAGTAAATAACTGTCTCTCATTACAAGCTGCCTCTCAGTCCGTTGATCAATTAAACGTTGTTATAAACTGGGGGTTGTTTTAGCGACTCATTTGTATCCTGCTTTCTCTCTGAAGGGCTCAATGCAGCATAAAGTGAGTTGGCCCACTTTATTCTTGCCAATAGTTCTGCAAAGGAGGGCGAAATGTTATCGGGTCCAAGGCCACTCGGCAAGTGCTGCAGCAGTGTTTTCAAGTTGTCTTCTCTCACACTGATCATGAAGTGGAAGTAGCTCTTGAGATTCTAAAGGGGACGGAGAGCTCACTCATGACGTTGCCTTTGTGAGATATTGAAAAGGTGAAACGGTGACTCGGGCGTACATCTCGTCAAATTATACAGGAGCGGTCATTTTAGCCTCAGATTCAAAGATCACTGACTTATCAGGGATTTCCTAGACCAGTGTTGTTGATGCAAAAGTTATTCAGTTGAACAAACTGAGAGACTGCTGAAGAAGTGCCTTGTGCCCGCCCTGGATTTACTTACGGGTAAAAAAGGCATGGGATTGTACTGAATCTTTTCTTCTTCCCCCTTTCTCACTTTTCAGTGTTAGTTCTTGCATGGAGCCAGACCTTTCAGTCTTTTTTCTGTCTGTCTTCAGTATGTTGGGTGTGGTTGATGAAGGCTCAGTGAAAACCAGAAATACCCAGAGTTCTGCAAGCCAGAGATTATTTAGTTGTATATTTCTTTCTTTCATGAATTGCTTCCCATGGAGTACCTCAAAGCAGTTTCACACTATGACAGAAACATATATGAAACCCATTCGTATAAGCGGTTACATAAATAAAAACAGCAAAATAAAATCACACACACACACACAAAATTCAAGTCAAATACAGATCCCAACTGTGATAAGAAAAGATGCCCCTTAGAAGGCCTGTTGAAAGAGGGAAGTCTTCAACAGACACTGAAAAGACAACAGAGATTGATATGTAATAGGAAAATGTTGCAAAAGGTTGGTGCCACCACACTTAAAGAGTAATCTTAGCATGTATAGAACTGCTCTCTTGATAAGATGTTCTCCGCAAAATGCCTTCTCTTGCAGAGTGCAATAATCAGTTGAATTAGATGACTTATGGCAGTGCCATCCATTGTTAGAGAGGTGTTAGCTTTCTAACCTTTTAAAAGAGATATCTGTTCATACTAGAGACGGGCAAGACTTCTTTTTGGATCAGTTATGGACAGTTCCCACTTCTGTTCTTTGGCAAGTGATGACAGGAACTTTGTTGGCCTCTCGAATCTATAGAGAACAAAGAGATAAAATGTACTTAGGGAAAAGAGGTTCATAATTGCTCACAACTTTATTTGGGAAGTGGTAGATGGAAAACTAAAAATGTTTTCAATTCTGTTCCCATCGGTGACATTAGAATCACAGGAAGGTTCAAATGCCATTGTAAATTTGTCTTCCTGCATGACCATCCATTCAAAAATCATTTATTTACAATACCTAGCATTTCGAGCTGCATTTCTGTCTTTCATACATGCACACCAACTGCGAGAGAGAGAGATCCAAAAGTAGGGATGGGTATACATCCCCCCATGTCAATTCCAAATATGTAAACACAACCATGTTTTCAGTTACAGGTAGGTAGCCATGTTGGTCTGAGTCGAAACAAAATAAAAAAATTCCTTCAGTAGCACCTTAAAGACCAACTAAGTTTTTATTTTGGTATGAGCTTTCGTGTGCATGCACACTTCATCAGATACATCATGTTTTCAGTTCTGAGGGAAATAGGGCTTCCAATTACCTCCCCTATCCCTATTCCAGGGGATGCGATTGACGCTGTGGTCTAAACCACAGAGCCTAGGGTTTGCCAATCGGAAAGTTGGCGGTTTGAATCCCCGGGATGGGGTGAGCTCCCATAGTTGGGTCCCAGCTCCTGCCAACCTAGCAGTTCGAAAGCACACAGTGCAAGTAGATAAATAGGTAGCGCTCCGGCGGGAAGGTAAATGGCGTTTCCGTGCGCTGCTCTGGTTCGCCAGAAGCGGCTTTGTCATGCTGGCCACATGACCCGGAAGCTGTACCATCTCTAATATTACTAGTGTTTTGTTTTTTAAAAAAATCCCGCCGATGTATTAAGATGTTTAGAATACTTTTTTTAAAATATATAATAAACATTTCCCTGTGTCTGCTGCAAGCATCACCTGCTGGATCGGGACCAAGACCATTAAAAAATATTATTGGCAACATCTTACTCATATGTTGATTTTTGTCCCCAGTACATAGGTCACCAGATTGTATAAACATATCTGGAAATTCTTTCATTTGCATAATGAGCTCTCCAATGTGCTAGCCAATTACTTACCTAGGACATAAACTGTGTCCTATAAACACTTCAACCTGGGGCGGGGGGGGGGGGGAGGGAGGGAATTATTCCCAGGGTAGGAAGGCAGGTTGCTTTGCTTCCACTGCACAGTTCTCTGAAAGGCCTCCCTTGAGTTTTAGCCAGTCTGCTTGCAACATTTTCAATTGTTTTATTTCCCGTCTTTTCCCTTTGTTGTTGCTCTAAATTAAACTCTACTGGAAACTGAAGCATTTCATATTATAACAATGCCTGTCAGGAGTTCTTTACTGTGCATGATAAAATGTAAACTCTTTAATTAACTTTTTTGTAACAAGTGCTGGAAACTACTTGAGCATATTAATCAGTACACAATTTCAAAGTTATTTTGCTCTTTTATTTGTGTTTTCAGCTTCAGTCCTGATGCTATGTTGAAGCCTATCACATTACAGCACAGTCCATTAGTAACGAGTGCTGCTCATTCCGTTTCCCTCCCCTTTCTGAAACAGTTAGAAAATACCGAGCAGCTTCCCCTATCAAATCACTCTGAAATGCACTATTTTGAAGCAAATCATTATAAGGTAGAAGGTGAAATACACTTACATGGGCTTCAGAGCAGAATTAAAAATAACACTCCCACTTAGCAAAGGGGGGGGGGAGTTCCACCATTATGAGCTAATAGTTTTCTTTGCATAGATGATGTACCTGATGAGGCCTGTGAATATTCCACATTTTAAATCAATACAATTAAAACTGTTGCAGGTATAGCAAGTTTTAAAAGTGCTGGAATTTGACACATTGACCCCTTTTTACTGCATTTCCTCCCTATAGTCATAATGTATACAGTCATACCTCGGTTTAAGTACGCTACGGTTTGAGTACTTTCAGTTTAAGTACTCCACGGACCTGTCTGGAACGGATTAATCCACTTTCCATTACTTTCAATGGGAACGTTCGCTTCAGGTTAAGTACGCTTCAGGTTAAGTACGGACTTCTGGAACCAATTACACTCATACCTCGGTTTAAGTACGCTTCAGGTTGAGTACTCCATGGACCCATCTGGAACGAATTAATCCACTTTCCATTACTTTCAATGGGAAAGTTCGCTTCAGGTTAAGTACGCTTCAGGTTAAGTACGGACTTCTGGAACCAATTACACTCATACCTCGGTTTAAGTACGCTTCAGGTTGAGTACCCCGCGGACCCGTCTGGAATGGATTAATCCACTTCTCATTACTTTCAAAGGGAAAGTTCGCTTCAGGTTGAGTACGCTTCAGTTTAAGTACTCCACGGACCGTCTGGAATGGATTAATCCACTTCTCATTACTTTCAATGGGAAAGTTCGCTTCAGGTTAAGTACGCTTCAGTTTAAGTACTCCACGGACCCTCTGGAACGAATTAATCCACTTTCCATTACTTTCAATGGGAAAGTTCGCTTCAGGTTAAGTACGCTTCAGGTTAAGTACGGACTTCCGGAACCAATTACACTCATACCTCGGTTTAAGTACGCTTCAGGTTGAGTACTCCATGGACCCATCTGGAACGAATTAATCCACTTTCCATTACTTTCAATGGGAAAGTTCGCTTCAGGTTGAGTACGCTTCAGTTTAAGTACTCCATGGACCGTCTGGAATGGATTAATCCACTTTCCATTACTTTCAATGGGAAAGTTTGCTTCAGGTTAAGTACGCTTCAGGTTAAGTACAGACTTCTGGAACCAATTGTGTTTGTAAACCAAGGTACCACTGTATATCGTTCTGATTTTGGTGGAAACTTCTGGGGCATTTTATGGTGATTTGTTGAGGACGATACACTTTCACTGGCCTGGTGATATTCTGAGTGGTGCTTCAAAAGTTACAAAGGTTAATCTTCCCCATTAAATCTATGGCAGCAGTGGCTGGCACATTAGATTTTAGAAGTGGGACCCCCCCCCCCCCCAAGTATTTCAGTGCTTACAAAGGGAGCTGATAGTTGTTGGTTTTTTAGAAACATTCTATAACTAATCATTTATTTTTCAAACTTATTACAGTGGTACCTCGGTTTATGAACACAATTGGTTCCGGAAGTCTGTTCATAAATTGAAGCGTTCATAAACTGAAGCGAATTTTCCCATTGAAAGTAATGGAAAGTGGATTAATCCGTTCCAGACGGGTCCGCGGAGTACTCAACCTGAAGCGTACTTAACCCGAAGCATGGGTGTAATTGGTTCCGGAAGTCTGTTCATAAACTGAAGCGTTCATAAACTGAAGCAAACTTTCCCATGGAAAGTAATGGAAAGTGAATTAATCCATTCCAGATGGGTCCGCGGGGTTCGTAAACCGAAAATTCGTAAACCGAGGTGTTCATAAACCGAGGTTCCACTGTATTACAGGTGAGTTTCCTTTTTGTTCTCTGTTCTGGTGAAAGGGAGATCATGGACGGTTTCAGCCCAATGCAATTGTTCTCAAGTATTTTAAGAAGACTAGAGAAATGGGTATTTGTCACTTGGTGATGTCAGATAACTGCTCATGCGGGGTTTCTGAGAAACTTGAGAGGGAGCTGATAGTTGATGTCAAGTGCAATGCCTGTTTGTTTAGCTATGGCAGGCATCCCCAAACTTCGGCCCTCCAGATGTTTTGGACTACAATTCCCATCTTCCCTGACCACTGGTACTGTTAGCTAGGGATCATGGGAGTTGTAGGCCAAAACATCTGGAGGGCCGCAGTTTGAGGATGCCTGAGCTATGGAATAGAACAGTGTGTTGTAGTGTAGTATAGTGTAGCGTAATGCAATGTTCAGAGGAAGGGTTGCCAACATTTTGGGTCCATTTGGAAGCCTGAAAAACTGTTTATGGGGGAGCAACCACGCACAACTGCCCCACTGAAACCCTCTCTCAAACCCCCATTCCACAGTGGACACATAGGAGAACACATTGGGTTCCGCTCACAAAAAGGCAGAAAACATTACATCAAAAATAATGTTTAAATCCACCCTAATGAATGCATGTTCCAGGTAATATTTTCTTTAATCAAATAAAGGCACCAAATCAGAAAAAGCACCAAAGAGCAGTAGCAAAATCAACAAATGACCACTCTCTAAATAGGCAATTGGCAATGCCCCAACATCATGAAATAGTTCTGTAACTTCTGAAATAATTCCTAAACTCTGTAAATATCAAGAAAATTAGTGGGGTTTTTATTTTATTTTTTATTTACAAGCAATGATGAAATCCAATTACTAGGACAGGCATAGGCAAACTCGGCCCTCCAGATGTTTTGGGACTACAACTCCCACCATCCTTAGCTAACAGGACCAGTGGTCAGGGATTATGGGAACTGTAGTCTCAAACCATCTGGAGGGCTGAGTTTGCCTATGCCTGTACTAGAAGGACCCTTGGCAGCTAACCTCAAAGTCTCCATATAACCAAGCTCCATATTTTTATGGACACTTAACTCCAAACATCTGTTTTCTGCTTGTTCAAAATCACAATGCTCCCATATTATGAGAGGTTGTTCAATTTCCCCATTTTTATAAGGGCAGCTTATCCCTGACTTCCAAGCATTAATATTTATTTATTTATTTATTTATTTATTTAATACCCTGCCCTTCTCCCCCAACTCATTTAATCCCCATAATCAACCTGTGATACAGGAGTAATGAAATAATTAATGACAGCGACTGCATTTACAGAGGCTCATAGAGTGGGCACCTCAACTTCATTCTTGAAAACTCAGTCCGCCATATTGTGGACTCTTACAGTAACGTGTGTTATAGTTTGATCATGTTCTTCAGATTGGTAAGCTAAAACGATTAACTACCAGTTAGTTGTCAGTAGTTCTTGTACCTACCGTCTCATTTACGTTAAGGTGAAGCATTAGACAACCTGAGCAACCAACATGGTATAAATATTCCCAAAGGGGAAATCATATGCAGCTCAACATCTCAAGGCTAAGGACCAACCCCAAAAGGACAACCATATAGGTCTTGATGGCTTATCCCCTCTTCACATCTTCCTTTGGTGTTGTGACTCGGGCATCAGACTACATTTATGTTAGTGCATTCAGACCTTTATTGCTTGCCTAACTAACAGATTGGTAATGCTAAGTTTTACAGCCCCACAATGTAACGCACCGTTAATCAGGGAAAGATTGGACGGCCTGCCGTTATCCTGTACTTTCAACGGTCTTGAGTTTAATCCAATGTTGAGAACAGTACATCCTTTGCTAGTTAATACTACAAGCATACGCCCGTGGCTGAAATTATGGATTTTCTTTCAGTATTCATCTGTGGGGAAAGTGGAAGACAAGCTTGTTCGTGTTCGTACACACACACTTTGCTATCTCCGCATCTGTGAACTACATCACCAGTGAAACAGAGCCAAAAGCTATCAGCGTCAGTTCCCTAACCTACTGAACATGCCTCCTCAAGATCAGCTTCTCTATCTTTGTTTCCTCTTGCCAGATCTTTCTCTGAAACCTAACTTCCCGCTAGCTCATAGTAAAGTTGCCATTTTCAATTCTTGACCTCATCCTTCCATATTTTCCCTGTTGTGGTGGCTTGCATTTCCAGGGCAATATTTAAATGGGGGGGGATGTATTGGCACATGTCCCCTATGGAGAGATGCATATGGCTCACATGGGAGATGCTTGAGAGTTCCTTGTACACTTTAGTGTACAAGTAAAAAGAAGAAGAAATGAAAGTTAGTTATTGGAAAAGAGGGAAAGTCTGTGGAATGGAAAATTGGGCCGACTGAGTTCTATTTGGCCTAATTTTATTCATCCCACAATGAATGCATGGGAGGGGGGAGAGAGTCCTGTTCAGGAATCTCAGTCAATCCCATTTATTGCATTTGTGGCATTTGTGAAGGCTTGCCTATCTCTAGCAAAGGAAGGAGCTCAGTTGGAAGTAACAGGAACAAATATTGGCAGTCACACTTAGCGTTAACCATTTTGTTTCTCCCAGAATCCCCCAACACAGTGTTGTTCCAAGGCATTTGGTGTGTGTGTGGCAACTACCATTCATTTGGGTCTGAACCATTTCACCCCTCTCAAAACCCCCAGAATTGCACTGTATCAAGGCATTATGGGGAAAACAAAATGGCGGACGCAAGTTATAGCTGTTCTAATCTTGTCATCACCACAGGCAAAATTGTATTTTAAAAAGGGGGGAAACCACACCTGAAGATGAATGTGTGTACTGAAGAAAACCAAATGTAACCAAACAAAACTCAAGACATGAAATGATTCTCCCCCTTGCACATTCCTATTCCGTTATTGACCTGACAGGTGGCAATAATTGCTGCTTATCAGATTCAAATGTGTGGTAGAAGATAGTGTTTGCTAATTTGCTACAAGAGGACCAAGCTCTGAACTGCCCCATAGCCAGCTTGTCTGCTGTTTGCTTGCAGCAACCTTCTGCAGACTCTTCTTCAATAAATAACAACAACAACAACAACAACAACGACAACAACAACAACAACAACAACAACAACAACGTGATTCAGTCAGCTACCACCACCATCAATATTTGATCTTAACTGTGATCTAACTGAGTGCTTCTGAAATGTGTATTCACATTAACTTTTGCCTCACTGATTCACTGTTGAGGTGGTTGTGTTAGCCATTAACCACGATTAACATTCATTGTTTCATTGTTGACCTTTCTCTCACATTTTTGCCCCCTGTGACTAAGCCAAACTCACATAGAAAGCTCAGTCATTGTCTTACATCTTAATGTGACTCTATGGTACTTATTAACGCCACCAAGGATGTAACTACTTGCTTTTTGTGAGTGCTAAAATGTGAATCTGATATTTACCTTGTTTGCAATAACATTATTAGAAAAGAAATGACAGCTACTGGGGGAAGGGGTCCATCATCTCCTCATCCTTACTTGAACAGAGAGACTGTAACCCTGAGGCAAGAAGCGTACTTCAATGGGCAATTGCTAGCTCACTGGGTTTTCAGACGGCTCTGAAATCATAATAAAAAATGTAAACAATAACATTATTTTCAAAAAGCTACAGTTACAGATTGGGTTTGTTTTTGCTTTTTCATAGCATTTTGATAGCATTGTCTCTGCACTGGGCAGAGGGTGGGGAGGAAACCTTTTTGATAGGCAAAACAAAAAACAAAAAACCCAATGTGTACATTAATTACACACTATGGTCTAGTAACCTAGAAACCCAGAGGCAGTCCACATTGTAAGGGGGTTGGACTAGATGATCCTCAGGACCCCTTCCAACTCTATGATTCTATGAGTCTATAAAGCAATGCACCGGCAGATACCCTGCACTAAAAATGCACAGTGGCCTAATATACTTTGCCATTCTGATGTCCAGTATAAGTTCTTGACATACTTTCTCAAAAGAAATAATTGGTTATGCATGCTGCTGCCTCAAAAAACAACCCAAATATTCTCTCTCTCTCTCTCTCTCTCTCTCTCTCTCTCTCTCTCTCTCTCTCTCTCTCTCTCTCTCTCTCTCTCTTTTATTATACGGTTAAAAACCTTTTTCCAAACAATAGTACAAATTGCATAGTGGGAGCACGATCGAGCATGCCACCATTTTTAAATATAGATATATTTCAGGGAACACACCAGTCTGATTCCGAGAAAGAACAACTTATTTCCTTGCTCCCTTTTTTGGCAGTTCCGAAGCCGCTGCAGATTGAAGAATATAGGAATAAGCATCTTTTGACCACAAACAGATGGGCTTGATAAAGAAAATGTCAGCAAAAATACCAAAGCTATGTGTCACAGCAGTTTCCTGACAGATAGAGGGGAAAGGTAGAAAAATGTTCTATCATGTCCAACAAGGTGTTCTTTTTGAGATTTAAAGATCACTGTGCAACTTTAAACGTGTTTGTCACTTTGACTCTGACTGGAACTATCTAGAGCTTCACAAGAACTTTATCAGCTCAGTAGGGGGGGAGGCTTGCAAGAGGGGGGCCAAGAAGCCCATTCCCATTTATCTCAGCCAGGTTCCCTTCAAAGCCAACAAATAAATTACAGTGTACATTTGATACAAATTGATTTCTTAACTCAAATAACAATGTTGTCCTCCCAGCCAGGCCATGTGTCACTCATTCGCGAGCCTGAGTGAAAAGCTCAATCTGTCTGTCTGACAGAAATAGGGCTTGACGCGGTGCACCGAGGAATGCTAATAACCCAGGCCTGGCCTGGGCCTTTGTGGGCTGGCCATGATAAGGAAAATCAGCCCCATCCTGTCAAATGGTGTGAAGACCCCGATCGGCGTTTGTTCCCGCGACTCGAACATAGGGCCTTGGAGTTGCCTGTCCTATTTCATGTAGCAAATGAGAGGAAAATAAGAAGCTCCGGCCACGGTGGTTAAGATGCCAGGGTGACTATGATGAAGCTGGAGTGAAAAGGAAAACCCCATTGAATATCTTGAGCTGATCTTATCAGCCGCGGGAGAAATGAGATATTGGCAGGGACTGTTGAGTTTCTCACAGCTGAGCAGGTTAATAAGGTTGGGAGGCAGGCCACAGGCTAATTGGATTTGCCTTGGCTTGATAAACACTGGCAGACCTATTGCCAGAAAAAACAGAGACAATACAGCTCTCCTCCCCTTCCCCATCTTTGTTTCTTTCTAAGCTGGAGCAAAGAAAACGCTGCCTTCTCCCCCCCTTTTCTTTTTTGAAGCTAAAGGTGTCTTCCTAAATTCCCCGATGAAGAGGCCAGCGAAGTCAAACTATGAAACAGTAGTTGTTGAGTGTTCTGATTTTAATCAAACAGCATTTAACCCGCCTGACCCTCCAAAGTCAGTTCACATCAAAACAGAACGGCAAAGGGAGCTAACAAGAAACAGAAAAAAATAACAGCCAATGGGCAGTCGGAAAGACTCGGAATAAACCAGGAACCTGCACTGTCTTTCTTTGCAGGTTTACGGGGAGTTTTTACATGGATCTGACCCGCAATTGAGGCACATAGCCTTACAAATGCAAGATAATTATTTTCTTTAAAAATGAAATTATTTTTTACTGCACTTTAACGGCAATACTTCTCCCACCACACACCATATTCCTATACGAAACACTTATAGGGGAAGGGGCAGCAAGTACTTTTTGGCCTAAGGGCCATGTTGACTCTTGGCCAAACCTCTGGGGGCCACATGGCAGCAGTGGGAGTGGGGACCCAACACTCTCCACATCTGCGCCATAAATTGAAAGCACTCTTATGTGTGTCTTCCTCCCAGAGAACCTGGTAATCTGTAATTTGTCAAGGGAGCTGAGAGATGTTGAGAGGCACCTATTCTCACAGAACTATGATTCCCAGTGATTTAACTCTCATCCCTGTTAACAAACTACAGTTCCCAGGATGCTTTGGGGGAATCAAATCAGAAACCGGGAATGCTTCCCCTAAATCAGAGATGTCCCTGGAAAATAGGGACTCCTACAGGCCCGTCCTAGCCATAGAGGCTAGTGGCGCGGAAAACCACAGCGCCGGGCGCTGGAGGGCGCTGGAAGGGCGCCAAGTGAGCGCAGGGTTCCGGAGATCTGGCCAGGACTGTGCTCCTTCTCCAAGGGCTCTGTGCTGCGCCTCCTTCTCATTTCCCCAGCGCTGGGTTCCGCTCAGTGGAGCTTCGCCGCCAGCGCACACACAGCGCCCAAGCAGCTCTTGCTGGTCCTGCGGTGTGCGCGCTGGTGGCGAAGCTCCACTGAGCGGAACCCAGTGCTGGGGAAACGAGAAGGAGGCGCAGCATGGAGTCCTCGGAGGTGGCCTCCAGCTGCTGCCGCGGTCCGCTTGGCACTCCCTTGGAGAGGCTCTGGAGGGGGGCGCTGGAGGGATCTAGCGCCAGGGCGCTGGATGGGCTTAAGACGGCCCTGGACTCTTAGAGGGTCTGCTATGTCTGTTAAAATGTATGTGTGGTTGTGGCGCCTCTCTCTCTCTCTCTCTCTCTCTCTCTCTCTCTCTCTCTCTCTCTCTCTCTCTCTCACACACACACACACACACACACACACACACACACACACAGAGAGAGAGAGAGAGAGAGATGCTCAAGCCTCCTCCTCAGCTTTTGTACACAATTTATCACCCCCTTTCAATTTATCAGATGATAGATCTGAGATGTGGAAGGAGCAATTTGCATTCGTCTCTGCCCACCCCAGTGCTGTATTTATTTAAAATTCTCTCTCAATTTTGGCCATGGCCATTTTCAGCCGGGTCCTGAGGAGGCAGAAAAAATTGCTTGTGGAGCCACTCGTGTTCCAGAGGTAGTGTGGTTCTATATATGGAGTTTCTGTCATGCTTGCTTTGCTGAGATCTGTGATGCTTTCCAAATCCTGTACGTTCCCCAAAGTTGTTTACTCAGTGCAGAGGGATTTCCATGGGATTTGGGATGTTTAAGAACAAGAGACACAAAACTCTTTTCCATGAAAAGGTGTGCCTGTGATGATCTCTCCTCCCGTTTTATGTAGATAAAGAGCCTCACGATGCACACAAGGTGTGTCTCTGTGTAACACAGAATAACTGTATCTTCCTGGAAAATACTTTGAAACATATTCTAGTGGGGTTTTTTTTTTTTGCAAACTTCATAATGTTTTGAGTTTCAGTTGCATGTTTCACATTGTTCCAATGTTTGCTGTTTATATACATCACCCCAGAATCCATGTTTTGCATGAAGACATGGTCTTTATATTTATTTTCCCAGAAAATAAATGAATAACAGTAACTTGCTTCTGCTTTCTTGCAAGTGAACTATAAAGGTCCTCAGCCCAGAAAACTCTGCACCTATTTGCCTGAAATTTGGCCAGCTGAGAAAGTTGTTTCTCTCCACTGCATAATTGTGAAGGGGGGAGCCTTGGTATAACCAGAATTAGGTTCTGTTTCAGACTTCATGAAGTAGGCAGCCTACCATGGAGTCTGAGCCAAAATGGGCCCCTTTCCAAATCACCAGAGTGGGGTGAAAATTATGGTTGGAATCCAGCATAGTGCTAAGGCAATCATTCTAGCAGCATAATAATTTCTGTTCGCACAGCAGCATGTTCTCCCCCTGCATGCCCCCTAAATCTGTTCTAAGGGTTCCCCAACCCCCTGGAACAGATCTGAGGAGGGCATAGGAAGCACACAGAAGGAGGAGGGGGAGAGTTTCATTGCACAAGTGGAAATCCTTAGTAGAAAACCAACCCAAATCTTCTCTTCAGTGCACATCCCTTATGTCCTCGGCACCCTCAAGCATTTCTGTGAGTGAGTTGATATTGAGAGTCATCCACTAGCAGCAAGGACCATTTTTATTGTGGCACCAATGCTGTCCAAGTGTCTCCTCAAGGGGACCCAAGCTTCAGGTGGCATTTGTTGTTGCTATTTAGTCGTTTAGTCGTGTCCGACTCTTCGTGACCCCATGGACCATAGCACGCCAGGCACTCCTGCCTCCCGCAGTTTGGTCAGACTCATGTTCGTAGCTTCGAGAACACTGTCCAACCATCTCATCCTCTGTCGTCCCCTTCTCCTTGTGCCCTCCATCTTTCCCAACATCAGGGTCTTTTCCAGGGAGTCTCCTCTTCTCATGAAGTGGAGCCTCAGCTTCGTGATCTGTCCTTCCAGTGAGCACTCAGGGCTGATTTCCTTCAGAATGGATAGGTTTGATCTTCTTGCAGTCCATGGGACTCTCAAGAGTCTCCTCCAGCACCATAATTCAAAAGCATCAATTCTTTGGCGATCAGCCTTCTTTATGGTCCAGCTCTCACTTCCATACATCACTACTGGGAAAACCATAGCTTTAACTATACGGACCTTTTGTAGGCAAGGTGATGTATCTGCTTTTTAAGATGTTGTCTAGGTTGGCATTAAAACCTAGCTTTTTGGAATGCATTTGGGCTGAATGCTTCCAGTTGGTGCTCGCTTCCAGTTGACTTTTATTCTGCTTATTCCTTTGGATTTTTAGTGTGTTATTCTTCCTGTTTTGTGATAATGTGGTTTTATTTTTGCTGTTGCATTTCGTGGTTTTGTTAGCTGTTGCCATTGCTTCAGCAGGAAAGGCAGGATAGAAATCAGCTTTGATGTTGGCATATCCTATCTCTTAATATCAAGTAGTTACATGGCTTTTATTCTCCTATGCAGGGGCTGAGGAAGGGGTGTGTGGTGGGGGCGATTTGCCCTGGGTGTCACCACTGAGGGGGTGACAAAATGTTGGGCGGCACTCACCATGGGGCCTACAGTGCGCCTGTGCCACACATCTCTCCTGGGAGTGACGCTGTGGCTTGAGGGCCCGCAGGCTCCGTGCTGCCCAAGCAGTTCGCCCGCTGTAGGGCGGCTGAGTGGGAGGAGGAAGGCAGACTCCTCGGAGGCTGCACGGAGCGTCCTGTCACGGCTCGCTCTGCAGCTGGCCCTGCCCCTGGGCGCAGGGCACACACACCTCCCCAGGTGCCCAATCAGCTTGCTCCGCCGCTGCTCCTATGTGCCTGATTTTCTATTCTCCTTTCTGTTTCCTTTGTGCAAAGAAGGGTGCAATGAACCCCAAGCCTCGCTGACCTCTGCTGGAGGGAAGTTATCCTTGTCGCATCTTGTTAAGAGGAAAGCCAGCAGGCCCATCATAAGCAGACCTTGTGGGTGAACTGGAGGAAGTAGTGTTGCTTTTGCAGCAGAAGTCTGGTGACACTGGGAGAAGTTGAATGGCTCCCTGCCTCTGAGACCATAGCTGCCAAGTACCCCGTTTTCCCCGGGAAACCCCCTGTTTTTACTTACCTTTTCCCAGTGGTCCCCTGTATCACTTCGTCTCCCGTTTTTCTCAGTTATTTTCTCCTGCTGGCGGCCATTTTTTCTTTCTGATTTGCCCTTCTATGGGCACTCAAAAATGGCCACCGCCGGCTTCAAAAGTCGCATCTACGCATGTCTGGAAGTGCATAGACGCAACTTCTGGTGTCGGCGGCGGCCATTTTTGGTGCCCATAGATGGCCGGAGCGACACTGGAAGTTGCGTCGACGCACTTCCTGACATGCGTACAAGCAACTTTTGAAGCCAACAGTGGCCATTTTGGGTGCCCATAGAAGGGCAAAGCGACACCGGAAGTTACGTCGACGCAACTTCCGGTGTCACATGACTACCGGTCCCAGATTCTGCAGTCTGGGACTTGGAAGGTAAGCTCTGAGACAGTGTTGCTGGAAGTGTCTTTTGTTTTGGTGCTGGATCTCAAACCCCTATAAACGCCAGTGGTAAAAGACACTGCTAATGTCCCCTCCCTGAAGGAGGAGAGACCCTTCCAGCCTTCATTAGAGCCCTACCTCCCCTCCTTGGGTCTAGCAGACAGTGAAAGGCTGGCATCAACTGGGCTTTTCAAGTATTCATTTCACACACTCACGGAGTCACACACACGCACTTTGACGATTTGAGACTGACAGAATCACTAAAATGGCCCAATTGCTTTTGGGAGGGAGCACCAGGCGGCTCGTATTACATGTCAGGTTTGGCTCTGTTTGTGTTCAGCAGTTCACGAAAGCTTGCTTGTCAGTGTATAATCAGTGGCAAAGTTGTGGCTGTTACTTGAATGAGGTACCAGGGCGAAAACTATTCAAACATATTGAAAGGCACCCAAGGCCATGGGTAGGGATGGAGCAGAAAAGTGGTTTTCTTTGCATTTTAATGAGACACTACATAATTCACTACTGAAAAACAGCAACCCTCTGAAACTGGCACTTCTTTGAATTTCTGTAATGCTATTGTCCAACCAATATATGTGTGGGGAAATGCATATATTAGGTGAAATACAATGAAAGATACAAATACAGAAATGCACATCAGGGGAATCTGCTTGCAAAATCTGTATTTTAGTGAAAACAACATACAAACATATGCTTTTAAGCAAAACTCGCACTAAAATGAGGACCATTTTTTCTGAAGGTTTTATTTCTTTAAAAAGTTGCAAAATGGCTGTAGAAATGTGAAGGACTGAATTTAAGAATGGAAAATTCAGGGGGGAGGGGGAGAAAATTGGCAGATTAGTTCACCCCTAGCTAAGTGACCTTGCTCTACCAAGTCCCCCTCCCCACCTAATATTTCAGACCAAGTCTGCCCCATATTCACTTGGTGACGATATGTTTTGCTTAGGGACGTGGGTGGTGCTGTGGTCTAAACCTCTTGGTCAGCGGTTCGAATCCCCGCAACTGGGTGAGCTCCCATTGCTCTGTCCCAGCTCCTGCCAACCTAGCAGTTCGAAAGCATGCCAGTGCAAGTAGACAAATAGGTACCACTGCGACGGGAAGGTAAATGGTGTTTCCGTGCACTCTCGTCACGGTCCTCTGTGTGCCAGTAGCAGTTTAGTCATGCTGGGCACATGACCTGGAAAACTGTCTATGGACAAACGCCGGCTCCCTCGGCCTGAAAGCGAGATGAGTGCCGTAACCCCATAGTCGCCATTTACTGGACTTAACCATCCAGGGGTCCTTTACTTTTTTTAATGTTTTGCCTCTGTGTGCTAGTTCTTTCACACATCCATGTTCATCACTTGATGAATAAACCTTGAACACAATGCTTGAAGGGTCAGTACGTGCAACACGATAAGTGATGAGTACGGTAAGTAATATCTCATTCCATTCAGCTATGTCCCATTCCATCCACAGGGTGAATCCACAGGGAAGTGGGTAGCCAAAATGAATTTTTGTCATATTCTAACAAGGGAAAAGGTGATTATTTCTTGGTATGCCCAGTGGGGACCACCTGGCATATTCAGCACAGTTTTCTAATCCTTTAGAAAGCTTCATCAGCTGAGCATTGGTCAAATTGTTCTCTAATGTACTAATGCAATCTTTATGCATTATACATTGCACAAGACACTAGCCTGTAGAGAACATTCACTAAAAGTGTACCTGCTCATTAGCCATTATCAATCTGTAGAATTTTACTTTTAGCCAAAGCTATGAAAAATACATAAAAGCAGAGGCGAATCCTGTCTCTCTCTGGTATTTATTTCGTAGTCTGGAAGCCACAAGGGTCTATATTTTTGTAATACATAAAAGCAGAAAAAACATTTAAGAGATCGTTCACAGACTCGTTTTATGGAATTCATCAAGATTCAGCAAAACATAGCAAAATGTCCGTCACTCTAACGGAAGGAGGAGTGTCTCTAGAAGGAATTACTGAATTTTACAAGGACCAGTGGGGAGTCTTATGTGTCTCAGTGAGATCAGGGTGGAGCATAGCAGGGCAGTCTCGAGCAGGTCGCGCGCCCTGGCGCTGAGGGGCGGAGATCGCTCCGGCGCCCCCGCCCTCGCAGGGCACAGCATGGCTTCCGTGCGGCTTCACTGCACAGCGCCCTGCCTACCGGCCTGGCGCCCTGGCACCCCACGCCACCGGGACTCTACCTAGAGCCGGCCCTGGAGCATAGACAGAGGGAAAGAGAATTTGTGAGGTGTGTGTGTGTGTGTGTGTGTGTGTGTGTGTGTGTGTACCAGAGAACCATCTAGCATTCACAACGCTGACCATTACCCAATAATTATGTAGAAAAGGTCTCAAAATATCCATTCCAAATTGAGAAGGGTGGGTTTTTTCCATCTCTCGTTTTGCCGCTACTGAAAGGGTATGTCCAAGAGCATTATCTCTATGTGTAGGCACAAATGTCAACCATTCCCTTCTCAATCAATAACTATTTATTGCTTGGAGCCATAGGCCACTGCAGATAGCACAAGTAAAAAATGTCTGAAGGATATGAATAAAACACGAGCAGTTGAGCTTCCTAATTCTCATTTAACATAAAGGCATGGCTAAAACAAATCTGTATTTTAAAACTTTCAATCAACTATTCTTCACTTAGCTTACCTAGACTAGTGAACCAACTTTGCTGTCCACTGGCACTTTCTTAAAGATTTGGCTCCAATTTTCTTAGGTGCAGCTTCAAATAATGCAACTTGATAGGCTTTTAAGCCTTTGCAGATGCAGAGTTAACTAAACATAGGAGTGCCATATTCTGTATCACATACACAGCCCAACAAGACAATGTCGAGAATCTGCCAACAGGATACAAATCAATCAGGCTAACCTGATCCAAAAACACCCACCCACCCCTTACAAATGAAAACAAAGTTCACCACAGCCAGTCACAAACAAACAACCACACCCTAGGCCAACCCCAACCTCTCTCACTACCAAAGGAATACAAGCGAATAGTAAAGAGAACCCACACAAGCGATGCTGACACAAAACCCCACACATACGCCACATAGAATAGAAGCATTGCCACCTGACCCCACACCACACCACCAGAATGGATAGGTTTGATCTTCTTGCAGTCCATGAGACTCTCAAGAGTCTCCTCCAGCACCATAATTCAAAAGAATCAATACTTCGGTGACCAGCCTTTTGTGTGGTCCAGCTCTCACTTCCATACATCACTACCTTGCTGACAAAGTTCTGTATAGTTAAAGCTATAATAATAATAACAATAATTTATTATTATTTATACCCCGCCCATCTGGCTGGGTTTCCCCAGCCACTCTGGACGGCTTCCAACAGAAAAATGAAATAAAATAATCTATTAAACATTAAAAGCCTCCCTAAACAGGGCTGCCTTCAGATGTCTTCTAGCTGTTTTTCTCTTTGACATCTGATGGGAGGGCGTTCCACAGGGCGGGCGCCACTACCGAGAAGGCCCTCTGCCTGGTTCCCTGCAACTTGGCTTCTCGCAACGAGGGAACCGCCAAAAGGCCCTCGATACTGGACCTCAGTGTCCGGGCAGAACGATGGGGGTGGTTTTTCCCAGTAGTGATGTATGGAAGTGAGACCTTTTCTTCCTACTGTAACACTAAGGTCTCAACAAACGAAACTGATCTGTAGAAAGTGTAACTTGAAAAAAGAGACATTGCACATACTTTCGTAAGCCAAGAAATCTCTAATAAAAAATTGTTGTTGTTGTTGTTTTAAAAAACTAAACACATGAGGAAAGCCAGGTTTCCTAAATGTGTGGGGAGCATTCGTGAAATTTTCCCACTCTCCAAGTACCCCGTTGTGGTTTGTGTCTGCATAGCCTTACCTGTTCCTTGGTTTGGGCTGAGAATAATGCAAGCAGCAACTACCTCCCAGAGTACCTTCTGCTCACATAATAATGCACTGGATAAAAAGCAATATTTCAAATGATCATAATTTAATTTCTCATTCGAACTTATTTAGAACAAAATAAAGTATTTACTGATAAAAGTGTCTGCTGCCCGCAGTCACATTTCCAGTTTAAATTCCAAAGTTGTTGTCCAAAGCTTTTCCACGATTTTTCAGGAGATGCAGAAAACTCCACTGAGGCTTAGCATTTATTTTAATATCTGAATATATACTCACCTCATCATTCAGATGACTTGTGGGCTGCATATCAGTTGTGCAGTGCATGGAGATGAAGAGATGCTATCGCAGGTCCACTTTACAGCAATATATATATATATATATAAAATAGTTTTTGGAAGGAGGAATAGGTAAGTGGGATAATCTTTCAGAAGCTTAGCTGGTGTTTAGATCCAAACAAATACATTTGCAACATATATATTATATTACATTTGCAACATATCCCACGGTTCTGATTCTATGTAAAATTTTGATATTGCTTAAATCCATTCACATTTTGATGGAACAAAAAAGAAACCTCACCCTTTGCTCAGCTAATGATAAGGAACTTAAAGACCCATATCTTTCACAAGGAGACTAAAGCAGGTCTTTAAGCCAGGAACGCACTAAATTCCACCACTAAAATTTTCAAAGCAAAAGAGGGATATTTCATTTTAATTAAATATTTCCTTTCAATGAAATGTCATTTCTTTGGATTCCCCCCCTTTTTTGTGCATTCTTATCACCTCCCTCTTCCTCTGATCTCCAGCTTTAGCACCATTTTTAAAAGGACTTTAGGCGATTCTAGCCAATCAAAGAAGCACAAAGGCAACCTGATGGCACCAGCTCATTACACAGGGAATCAGACTAAACTAACAAAGTCAAAACAGACTGAAAGTAGAAGATGTTGTTCTCACTCCAGGCTAGGCATCCTGAATGTACCATTTGTTGTTGTTGTTGTTTAGTCATTTAGTCGTGTCCGACTCTTCGTGACCCCATGGACCATAGCACGCCAGGCACTCCTGTCTTGCATTGCCTCCTGCAGTTTGGTCAAACTCATGTTCGTAGCTTCGAGAACACTGTCCAACCATCTCGTCCTCTGTCGTCCTCTTCTCCTTGTGCCCTCCATCTTTCCCAACATCAGGGTCTTTTCCAGGGAGTCTTCTCTTCTCATGAGGTGGCCTAAGTATTGGAGCCTCAGCTTCACGATCTCTCCTTCCAGTGAGCACTCAGGGCTGATTTCCTTAAGAATGGATAGGTTTGATCTTCTTGCAGTCCATGGGACTCTCAAGAGTCTCCTCCAGCACCATAATTCAAAAGCATCAATTCTTCGGTGATCAGCCTTCTTTATGGTCCAGCTCTCACTTCCATACATCACTACTGGGAAAACCATAGCTTTAACTATACGGACCTTTGTTGGCAAGGCAAGGTGATGTCTCTGCTTTTTAAGATGCTGTCTAGGTTTGTCATTGCTTTTCTCCCAAGAAGCAGGCATCTTTTAATTTCATGACTGCTGTCACCATCTGCAGTGATCAAGGAGCGCAAGAAAGTCAAATCTCTCACTGCCACCATTTCTTCCCCTTCTATTTGCCAGGAGGTGATGGGACCAGTGGCCATGATCTTGGTTGTTTTTTTTTTTTTTATGTTGAGCTTCAGGCCATATTTTGCACTCTCCTCTTTCAACCTCATTAAAAGGTTCTTTAATTCCTCCTCACTTTCTGCCATCAAGGTTGTGTCATCTGCATATCTGAGGTTGTTGATATTTCTATACCATAGGACCAATCATGTTGATATTTCTGTACCATAGGACCAATCAAATTTGGACATGAGATACTGTTTTGTTTTCAGGGGCACTATTTCCTGCCCTGGCTGAATGAGCAAAGAGTTTTCCCCTAAATTTCAGAGTTAGAGGTTGGGCAGTGTGTGTGTGTGTGTGTGTGTGTGTGTGTGTGTCTGTGTGTGTGTCTGTGTGTGTACACATGCACACACTAGCTCCAAAGGGTGACAGGTCAAAAAAGGAACAAATTAAAAGCCTCATTAGAATCTCCTTCCATTAGGCAGAATACATTTGGGTCGAGATGCATCCAAACAGAAAAAAGAATGACATCTGACAGTAAACTTACACCTTAGCTGTTCACAAGGAACAGCCTGGATGCCAGCTATTATAAGAAAATATTCTGAGATTATTGCATCCATCATATTTAGGCTGTGGGAAATAGCATTTAAACAGGAAAGTGTTTTCTCATTACTGTATGAAGCGTGAAATTAGTATTTTTCTCTAAGCAATACCTTCCCATCTAGACAAGTTACAGTATGAATAATTCTCTATGGCACTATAAAGGAGACATGACGACACCGGGGCTTTTAAGTACATTTTTGATTTAGTAATATTTGAAACCCAGCTTCAGATTCACAGGGGAGACCATTTGTCCCTACTTACAAAGTTACACTAAAAAGAGGTTGATGCGAATCCACTGGGGTCAGAAAGAGTTGAGGTAGCGTAACAGAGCAGAAATTGTTCCTAGCTGTTACAGAATGATCGAAAGTAAACATCCAAGCTGAAATATATAAAGTTAAAATGTGCAGAACATATACAATATTTGCAGCTGGTGACACACTGAATTCTGCATATGATATGTACCTCCCCCCCCCACCCAGTGCTGTTCTGTAATTGCTGGCTGTCAGGAAAAAAAACAAAAACAGTATTAAAATATGCAGCTGTTAGTGGATTCTGCTTTGATATTTTTAAGCATTCAACTTGGACTTCCCCAGACTGCTGTTTTTCCCCCCCTCCTGGTTGTATTCTGTGCCCTGTGTCCAGCTGCCTGATGTGGTTAGCATGTGGGGTTCCTTTCCCCTCTGCTCTTCAAATAATAATAATATAGTGGAACCTCGGTTTTTGAACACCTTGGTTTACGAATTTTCGGTTTACGAATGCCGCAGACCCATCTGGAACGGATTAATTCACTTTTCATTACTTTCAATGGGAAAGTTCACTTCAGGTTGAGTACGCTTCAGTTTAAGTACTCCATGGACCGTCTGGAATGGATTAATCCACTTTCCATTACTTTCAATGGGAAGTAATGTTCGCTTCAGTTTATGAACGCTTCAGTTTATGAACAGACTTCCAGAACCAATTGTGTTCATAAACCGAGGTACCACTGTAATAATAATAATAATAATAATAATAATAATAATAATAATAATTTATTATTTATAACCTGCCCATCTGGCCGGGTTTCCCCAGCCACTCTGGGTGGCTTCCAACAAAATACTAAAATACAGAAATCCATCAAACATTAAAAGCTTCCCTAAACAGGGCTGCCTTGAGATGCCTTCTAAAGGTCTGGTAATTGTTGTTCTCTTTGACCTCTGGTGGGAGGGCATTCCACAGGGTGGGTGCCACTACCGAGAAGGCCCTCTGCCTGGTTCCCTGTAACTTGGCTTCTTGTAGCAAGGGAACCACCAGAAGGCCCTCGCCGCTGGACCTCGGTGTCCGGGCAGAACGATGGGGGTGGAGACGCTCCTTCAGGTATGTGACTATTGCAAGCCCTCCTGAGATTGATCATATCCTGTTGCTCCCAGAGGGAATTGTAAGGAGGAAACCATGATTCCCCACCCCCATGTAAACACCCAGGTTATAGCTGGCTGGATACAGTGGCTTGTATCCAATGTAGTCCTGCCAGCACAAGGATTCCCACTTGCACAGAGAGACTTCCTCTCTCTCCTCCCCCTGTGCACCCCCTAAATCTGCTCTGGGAGATTTCTACAACCCTCTAGAACAGATTAGAGGAGGGTGTGCAGCAGCGCCGTCTTAAACGCCCCTGCCGCTGTGGTGCGCCGGATCTCTCCGGCGCCCTCCCGCCCCGTTTCCCAGCGCGGTGGGCGGGTGGGCGCAGCGGCGGGCGGGCGGGCAGGCACAGCGCGATCTCTCTGGCGCCCTCCTGCCCCGTTTCCCAGCACGGTGGGCGGGTGGGCGCCGCTGTGCGGTGGACCGGCGGATCGGCCAGCCAGCGGGCGGGCGCAGCTCGCGGCGCCTTTCTGGCGGGCCAGCGCCATGGTGCCCTGCGCCACCGGGGGTCTACCTAGAGCCGGGCCTGGTGTGCAGTGTGCATGAGGGGAGGAATGTATAGTGTACCTGCCTGGTACCCGCTAGCTTATAACTGAGCAGTCCTAACCTCCAACCTCTGCCCCTGTGAATGCTCCTACTGAGCCTGCTGTAGGAATGATGGAGCAGGTGCTATCACATGTGATGTTCTTGCTAGCAGTGGTCCCAAATGCAGTATTATAGAGCCAGGACAGACTAGGAGAAGCTGCATCAAACGCTAGCCTGTTTCCAGTTGGGGGGACGGCCCTGATTTATGTCCCTTTGGCTTAACCAGCCAGGTGCTAGTGCAGCAAAGAAATGACAAGAGTTGTGAATCTACTGCCCTGTAGTGAATCTACTGCCCTGTTGGCTTTGGTGGCCAATGAGATTTTGTCATTGACCTCAATAAGATCTTTGATGTGATAACCTCATGGCCACATGTGGATAAACCACACGAGTTGCTTGCTGCGGCCATGATGAATTAATGGTAGGATGGTCAAATGAGGCTGAGCAAAAAGAGCAAAAGGGCACCAGCAACCAACAACACTTGAAGGACAGAAACGTTGATTTGTGGGCACTTGAAAGTGAATGCTGGAATTAGAGAATGTTCATTTGTTGTCGTTTAGTCGTGTCCGACTCTTCGTGACGCCATGGACCATAGCACACCAGGCACTCCTGTCTTACACTGCCTCCCGCACTTTGGTCAAACTCATGTTCGTAGCTTCGAGAACACTGTCCAACCATCTCGTCCTCTGTTGTCCCCTTCTCCTAGTGCCCTCAATCTTTCCCAACATCAGGGTCTTTTCCAGGGAGTCTTCTCTTCTCATGAGGTGGCCAAAGTATTGGAGCCTCAGCTTCAGGATCTGTCCTTCCAGTGAGCACTCAGGGCTGATTTCCTTCAGAATGGATAGGTTTGATCTTCTTGCAGTCCATGGGACTCTCAAGAGTCTCCTCCAGCACCATAATTCAAAAGCATCAATTCTTCGGTGATCAGCCTTTTTGATGGTCCAGCTCTCACTTCCATACATCACTACTGGGAAAACCATAGCTTTAACTATACGGACCTTTGTAGGAAAGGTGATGCCTCTGCTTTTTAAGATGCTGTCTTAAAAAGATGCTGTCTTAAAAAGATGCTGTCTTAAAAAGAGAATGTTCATAGTAGCCCTAATTATTATCAGCTTGGTGTCTCTGGGGCACTGAGGATCATGGGAAAGAGGGTAGGCTGCCTCATGTCTTTCTACAAGGCAGATATAGAGGAGTCTGGTTGCAACTCTTTCCCATCCTCCTCTTTCTCTTTCTTTCATGGGAACTGTTGAGGTAATTCTCCCTGGACTCTAGCATGAATGGTTTTTAAAGATCACATGGTATCTCCAGCCCAGTAACTCATTCCACAAGCCCTGAGATCTTCAGATGATCTTCTTGCCAGCTCTATTTCCAGACTGTTGGCATGCCACTCTAAGCTATGGGCCTTATTCTGTTAACTGCTAGCATGACTCCAGGAACAGGACCAAGACAGCAATGTAAAGTGTTTGTGTCAATCTTAAATCTCAGGAGACAATTCAGTGTAAAACATGCTCCTATCCTGTTTGCAGTCCCCATTCACCCTTACCATATTTCCATCTACACACAAATGATAGACATCGAAATATCAGATTTCATCTTAAAACATGCCCTTTCCGATCTAATCCACCGCACCTTTATTCCTTGAACACCACAAATTTCTTGGTGAACATTTGTTTTGTTGACTGTGGCGGGTGGGGAAGGAAATGATATCAGGAATACACAGCCAAAAAATTTAAAGCTGTTTTTCCCCTCTATAAGCTTCCAGCGCTTCTTGGAATGTACAGATTCAGGAGGAGGCTGTAGACAGAATTTATAAACCTAACTTGATCATCTTCTAAAGAATTTATGAATCATGGTTAATAATCAGCTTTAGGCACTTCTGAGGGAAGAATCACATTTTGAAGCTACAAAGGTCCACTAAATAGCCCACGGGAAATGACCCTGAATCTCATTAAGCAGAAAAACCCACTACAGTAGGACTCTGTGTCAAAGGTAAAACATTCCAGTCCACACTCCCTTTAAGTGTCAGAAAGTTCCTCTTTTTAAATGCTTGATTAAGACTGAAGAAGCATAAGAGTTTTCTTTCTTTCTTGGGGAAACAAAAGTGGAGCCAGTTTTTTAGTTGTCTGTTCAGAAAATTTGCTCTTTTACTCTGGCGCACACACACACACCCTCACACACACTTTTCTTCACTGTCTCTTATATTCGTTATTGTCCACCTTTTTTAAACCTTTTATCTTTCTTTTATCTATTTCATATGCCTTTGGCTAAAATCAGAGTTGCCTTCTTTCTATTTCAGGAATCAGCAAAGAAGCATGCTTTATCTTACGTTAGACCAACCTTCTGTTTTCCTATTTAAATGGCAGATATAGATTGAAAATCAGATTTGGGGGTCAGGGAAATGATTTTGAGTTTATTGTAATTTAGGCCTGCCTGGAAAAATTTGCTCTATAGAAAAGGAAAGATTTAACAGGTTATTGAGAAACAGACTAGAAATTGTTTGCCTTCATTATTGAATAGTGTTTAGAGAAATAATTTTGCCAGTTCTCTCACCCCCCCCCCTTGCTGCATTAATTCCAATGGCTTTTTAATATACTTTTCATGTTATGACAATTTTCAGTTCTTGGCGTTCTAGCCTGCTCTTAATCAGGATAAGCAATAACTTAAGTGCCTTCCAATTTATTTATTTAAGACAATGCTTGCAGTATTGATTGTTTCTATGAGCAAAGCATTGGATGCAAGCACTTTTTTATTATTTCTATAATTCAATTAGAAAACGTCAAAGCAAACATTCTTATACTTTCATTTTCTGTTTTTCCTCACTGCTGGAAAACATAGAATAAACAAACTTTTGGTGACCATGACAAAGTGAGTTACAAATCACATTTTAAACTCACTAACTTTATTGGTGACTCCAGTGCAAGAATGGAGGTGCAGTTTTTTAAAGAACAGCTTACTCTTCCATTAACCCCCCCCCCAACAATAATCCAGGATAATTCACCGCAGTTTACAGTAAAACAGCAATAGTTAGTAAAAAGGCCGAGAAGAGTAAGAGGCCATGATAAAAAGAAACCTATTACAGCAGAAATAGAAAAAGGTATTTGAATGGCACCTAGAAGACTTCAACATAGATAAAACTCCCTGTAGAGGGAGTTACAGAACCAGGGTGCCACAACCAAAAAGACACTCTTCGCCATTCCACTTCAGATGGTGGGGGCCATAGCTGCCAAGTACCCCGTTTTCCCCGGGAAACCCCCATTTTTACTTACTTTTTCCCGGTGGTCCCCTGTATCACTTCGTCTCCTGTTTTTCTCCGTTATTTTCTCTTGCCGGCGGCCATTTTTTTCTTTCCAATTTGCCCTTCTATGGGCACAAAAATGGCCGCCGCCGGCTTCAAAAGTCGCATCTACACATGTCCGGAAGTGCATAGACGTGACTTCCGGTGTCGGCGACGGCCATTTTTGGTGCCCATAGATGGGCAGAGCAACACCGGAAGTTGTGTCAACGTACTTCCTGACATGCATACAAGCGACTTTTGAAGCCGGCGGCAACCATTTTGGGTGCCCATAGAAGGGCAAAGCGACATTGG
This sequence comes from Zootoca vivipara, assembly GCF_963506605.1. NCBI lineage: Eukaryota > Metazoa > Chordata > Lepidosauria > Squamata > Lacertidae > Zootoca > Zootoca vivipara. Next base: position 80,025,412 of record NC_083283.1, read on the forward strand.
AAGTTACGTCGACGCAACTTCTGGTGTCACACGGCTGCCGGTCCTGGATTCTGCAGTCCGGGACTTGGAAGGTAAGGTGGGGGCACGAGGAAGAGAAATCTGCCTCATGGGTGCCATGACAGAAAATCATACGAATTATTAAAATAAGAAAAGACACTTATGGAGAAATGTTGAAAAGTAAGAATGGATTATCACCAGTGAGTGGACTTAACTCTCTAACCAAAGTTTGCTAATCCTGAATTTTTCGCCATACTCACTATTTTCCTCCTTGAAGTTTCTTCGTTCACAGCTCATATACCAAGTTGGTGTTTGGGCTCTAGTCCGTGAGAAAGGATATATATGAGAAATCGTGTCAATAGCCATTTTTTAATCTACTGATTTCAGAGATCAACCAATATATTAAAAAGACACGCAGTGTGACCTGCAGAGAATGCCTCTGGAGACAAAGAAGACCCATCGCAACAGGGGTTACAATCAGTTTACCACAGATATGTTTTAAGTGTGGAAGAGGAACAATCTGAATCTCCTCAACCAGGTCAGCCCTAGCCTGTGCATGATGGAAAGTCCAATCAAATTTGGTATATGCTTGAGACCAAGTATATATTGTGGCAGCTCACCTTTGCCATCACAGAGACCTAAGACCTCAAAGTGTCCCTATTTTCCAGGGACGTCCCTGATTTAGAGAGGCCGTCTCAGTTTCTGATTTGATCTCAGAATGTACCACTTTTCCTTAGGAGGTCCCTATTTTCATTGGTAAAAAGGTTGGAGGGTATGGAGTTATCCGACCCCTGAGCTGTCTGAAGGCAACCCTGTGTAAGGCTCCAGCATTCAGCATGCTGCTGTAGAAGCAGGTTAGGATGTATCAGAGGTCCTGCCCACCACTGCTAGTGCTGCTTTCCGAGTGGGAATGGGAAGAGTTGGCTGGAGCTGCAAGAAATGAAAAGATTGATGCTGCATTTTAACTTTGGAAATTTAGAGTTTGGGTGCAGCTTATAATAGGTTCAGAGATGCCCATTTGGGGGAGTTTTCAACCTCCAAATTATTAATATTTGCCATTACTATTCAGGCTGATTGTTATGTTGCATTTTGTATCCTGGTGCTGTGAATTGTGATGAAATTAGCAGAGGAGAAGCCGTCGGAGGAGGATTAGGACCCTGCAAAATCAGCTGAGTTCACCCACCATCCCTACAATCCTTTGGGAAAGGGAAAGGGACCCCTGACCGTTGGTCCAGTCGCAGACGACTCTGGGGTTGCGGCGCTCATCTCGCTTTATTGGCAGAGGGAGCCTGTGTTTGTCCGCAGACAGCTTCCGGGTCATGTGGCCAGCATGACTAAGCCTCTTTTGGCGAACCAGAGCAGCGCATGGAAACGCCGTTTACCTTCCCACCGGAGCGGTACCTATTTATCTACTTGCACTTTGATGTGCTTTCGAACTGCTAGGTGGGCAGGAGCAGGGACTGAGCAACAGGAGCTCACCCCGTCACGGGAATATGAACCGCCAACCTTCTATGGATCTTCAGGTGGCATTGCTCTAACTCGTCTCACCTCCAGACAAGTATGGTCAATGATCAGAGATGATGGGAGTTGTAGTCTGGAGGACCCCCTCTAAGATTTCCGTCAAAATGCCTTCCTTTGCTTGAGGAGACTCCAAACTTGCTTTGAATTTTACTTCAGGCTAACTCAGGGAAATACTGGCATGTGCAGAACTCCTCCTTGAAAGGGTTTGCTAGTCTTAGCTAAATTCTTTTGGTTTCTCTTGAAATTGTAGTACCTAGAAGAGGCATTAAGCAAAATATTTTATTAGAGGTTAGGCAGAATGTTGCCCTCAACTGCATACATGGCAAAGTATGCTTCGCAACTTTATTTCGGTATCCCAGGATTAAAGAGGGTATATTTCAGAGTACATTTTCTCTAAAGCCATTGCTTAGAGGTTGCTCGGCCAGATGTGAGAAGGAATTATGCTGCTGCTCAACCAAAGTTCAAACTACTACACATTGCATGGAGTTCTCAATTCTTCTTCTTCTTCTTCTTCTTCTTCTTCTTCTTCTTCTTCTTCTTCTTCTTCTTCTTCTTCTTCTTCTTCTTCTTCTTCTTCATCTCGTAATCCAAAGTCTATGAGCACAAAAAGAGACTGGAGGGTAGGATCCAAATCAATGGATTCAAGTCATAAGTTACAGGAAAGGAGATTCCGACTAAACACCAGGAAGAACCATCTGAGGGCAAGAGCTGTTCAATAGTGGAAAAGACTCCCTCGGAAGGTGGTGGACTGTCCCTCCTTGAAGGTTTTTAAGCAGAGGGTGGGTGGGCATCTGTCATTGATTCTTTAGTTGATATTCCTGTAGTGCAGGGGATTCAGATACATTAGATTACCTCTGGGGTCCCTTCCATCTCTGCAATCCTTTGATTCTATGCCATGACCAGCCATTGGCCATGTGGCCATGCTGGTTGGGGATGATGTGATTTCGAGTCCAACAAGATTTGGAGGGCAACACATTGGCTATGCTTGGTCTTGGGCATGGCTCATCAAACTCTGTAAAACAATACTTTATACTTTGGCGATCACTCGTAGCTGAGTAAGATTGTCTTCCATAAACACAATTTTATCAATGGGTCCGTAAGTGACTGGAGGCCAATTCTGAATCCACACGTCCTTCCACAGTGGTTACACAGTGTTATACATGTATAATAGGTTTTAAAGGTAAAGGTAAAGGGACCCCTGACCATTAGGTCCAGTCGTGACCGACTCTGGGGTTGCGCGCTCATCTCGCATTATTGGCCGAGGGAGCCGGCGTATAGCTTCCAGGTCATGTGGCCAGCATGACAAAGCCGCTTCTGGTGAACCAGAGCAGCTCGGAAATGCCGTTTACCTTCCCGCTATAGCGGTTCCTATTTTATCTACTTGCATGTGCTTTTGAACTGCTAGGTTGGCAGGAGCTGGGACCAAGCAACGGGAGCTCACCCTGTCACAGGGATTCGAACCGCCAACCTTCTGATCAGCAAGCCCTAGGCTCAGTGGTTTAGCCCACAGCGCCACCTGGGTCCCCTATAATAGGTTTTATACATGTATAAAACAGAACATATATATAAACATACCGGTATATTATATATATATATATATATATATATATATATATATATATATATATGCTACTACCCACTTCCAAATAGTATATATGAAAAGCATACTTGTCCCAATATGGGATCTAGTTAAAAGTCTGCCCCTGAAATTAATCTCAGGGTGTTTTTTTTTTAACAAATAGAAAAGCTAAAGAGGTCAATTGGTTATGTAGTCTGCAAAGAATCAAATGAGCAAATAAGTCTTTTTAAATATACATAAACAGTCTAGAAGAAGAAGATTGAGCAGAGTCTGTATAAATAAGCAGATAAAAGCTAAAAGGATAATGAAAGTAGCTAAAGAATAACATTGTATGTCATGTTGCATGGGATATTTCAATTAAGGGCTCTTCAAAAATGTCTGCAATAGAGACAGGGGTCCAAAGGTTAAATTGCCCCATTAAAAATAGTTATCAAGATTGGAGACAGAGTGTAAGGAAATAGAAGATTTGTAAAAGCATTTATTGTTTTGTGTTATCATAGAAAAAAGGGCAAAGACAGAAAACTGCTGAAAAGCACCTTTGTAAATCCTGGTATGACGGTGAAGTAATAGGTACCATTCAAAGAATACTGAAAATGGATTGACTTTACTAATCTCTTCAAAGAGTTGTGTATCCATTGAAGTGAATGGGGAGGCCCTTTGGGGCAAATGAGTTCTAAGTGCACATCAAAGCATACACAGAGTTCTTGATTGGGGAAGTTTACTAGCAAATTAGGTTCTTCGTTTATATGCACTAATGCAGATGAACAGAAACCTTGTATGGTACATCTGTTGCTGGGGCCTAGGCTGTACTTTTTTATACTGCTGGGGGCATCGTCGAATGTTTAAATGGTCTCAGGCATAAAATAGAGCCTGCACATTTGGAGGAATGGCAAAATCTCTCCATTTGTCATCTTTCTAGTCTGAAGTAGCTTGTCCCATTTCTGCAACAGTCTGCTGTTTTTAAGTGAAGTTGTTATGTAGACTCATAGGAGAAGTCATTCCTAAGGTACCCTGATCCCAGATCTAATCTAAACCAATTGTCTATTCCTCTGTTTTTCCAAATGTGGTCGAGAGAACTGCTCTCAAAAATAACTTTCCCACCCACCACTGACATTTGTCCCTGGGGAAAGTGGGGTCCAACATCTAGAGGGCCACAGATTCCCCAGCTCTACTCTAGGGGTTTCATAGAATCATAGAGTTGGAAGAGACCACAAGGGCCATCCAGTCCAATCCCCTGCCGAGCAGGAAACACTATCAAAGCATTCTTGACATATGCCTGTCAAGCCTCTGCTTAAAGACCTCCAAAGAAGGAGACTCCACCACACGCCTTGGTAGCAAATTCCACTGCTGAACAGCTCTTACTGTCAGGAAGTTCTTCCTAATGTTTAGGTGGAATCTTCTTTCTTGTAGCTCGAATCCATTGCTCCATGTCCGCTTCTCTGGAGCAGCAGAAAACAACCTTTCTCCCTCCTCTATATGACATCCTTTTATATACTTGAACATGGCTATCATATCACCCCCTAACCTTCTCTTCTCCAGGCTAAATATACCCAGCTCCCTAAACCATTCCTCATAAGGCATTGTTTCCAGGCCTTTGACCATTTTGGTTGCCTTCTTCTGGACACGTTCCAGCTTGTCAGTATCCTTCTTGAACTGTGGTGCCCAGAACTGGACCACAGTACTCCAGGTGAGGTCTGACCAGAGCAGAATACAGTGGTACTATTACTTCCCTTGATCTAGATGCTATACTCCTATTGGTGCAGCCCAGAACTGCATTGGCTTTTTTAGCTGCTGCATCACACTGCCAACTCATGTCAAGTTTGTGGTCTACCAAGACTCCTAGATCCTTTTCACATGTACTGCTCTCAAGCCAGGTGTCTCCCATCCTGTATTTCTGCCTTTCATTTTTTTTATCCTATGCACCTTATTTGGGAATAACCTCAATTAAAATCAGTGGGACTTACTTCTGAGCAAATATGCTGAGGTTTGCATGCTTAGTCTCACATGACTTAATATAATCCCCGTTTGTTTGTTTGTTTTTTATCAAGCAGGAAGAAACCAAACTGCCTCTTCAGCAAACTAGAAATCTGAATACTTTATTAAAGGATGGCTGGAATTGTCAGGAAAATAGCCATTGTTAGCCATGTCCACTTCTTTTTAGAGCTCAACTGTTCTCTTCCTGACATTTTTAGTGCAGTCGAGCAATATCCTGATACCAGGCTTGATACCAATTGGCCCGGTAACATTCATCTTAAGATGACATCTGTTGAGAATTTTTTCAATAACTTAATGGTTATAAAGCATGTGAGGAAGAGGATAATGGATGGATTATGACATAAAAATGCTAAAGCCTTTGTGGGGAGAACGGCTGCCCATAAAGTTTGAATTTGGTAATTCAGACTAATGCAGTTTGTCGTCCTCTGGAGAGAGGGCAATAATGGGGAGCAATATCCTCTTAAACACTGATGCATAACACATTGTGCCAGAGTCATGAGGCACTAAGCAATATTGTGACGCTGCAGGGAACAGTGGGAACAACTTTCCTAGAGATTGGAATGCAAAGGTGGCAATCAAAGCTACCCCCTCCTCTTTCTCTTTCCCTCAGCTTTTGAATGCTGCCAGAGAAAATCCCAGGAAGTAGTTCAGAAATATCGGTAATTATAATTGCTGGAGGAGAGGTGTTCTTCTTAAATGAGAGTCATGGAATGGAGCATGTGTTTCAGACTATAAAATACATTCTGAATTCTTGTTTGTGTCCCCTTGTGGGAAGAAAACATGTATGGAGAGTGTGAGTGAGAATAAATCCATAGAATCATAGAATTGGAAAGTACGGTACTTCAAGAGTCCCCTTCAATGCAGGGATCTCAATTAAAGCATCCATGATAGCCATTTTTAGGATCATTTTTAAAAGATTGGGAGTGATAGGCTAGATTCACCAATGTACAGGAAATGTCACTCCTTGCAATAAGAGTCTTCATTTTCCATTACTCAACCCAACACAGAGCCGCATCCAGTGCTTTTTTTTCTGGGGGGGGGACGCATACCCCTCAACATTTTGTGAATCTAAGTTTGGTCTCATTGATGGGCAGTATTTCAATATGAGTAGGAAAATGAGAGTATCCCTAAACATATTCCCCCCCTCCCTGAAAAAAAAGCACTGGCTGCATCCAAGCGGATACATATGATTGTGACCACATCCTGTCTAGTACTCGATACCTGGCTAGCTGAGAGGATTCAAGGAGAAATAAAACAGAGAAAAGGCAAGGGAGGGAAGGGATGGAGAGTTACAAAAATGGTACATATGGGGTTACGGTATGCGGGTGGTGCTTTGGTCTAAAGCACTGAGCCTAGGGCTTGCCGATCAGAAGGTCGGCGGTTCAAATCCCCGCAACGGGGTGAGCTCCCGTTGCTCGGTCCTAGCAACTCCTGCCAACCTAGCAGTTTGAAAGCACGTCAAAGTGCGAGTAGATAAATAGGTATCACGGCGGCAGGAAGGTAAACGGCGTTTCCATGTGCTGCTCTGGTTCGCCAGAAGCGGCTTAGTCATGCTGGCACATGACCCGGAAGCTGTCTGCAGACAAATGCTGGCTCCCTCGGCCAGTAAAGCAAGATGAGCGCCACAACCCCAGAGTTGTCCACGACTGGACCTAACAATCAGGGGTACCTTTACCTTTACATATGGAGTTGAGGCTGGAGGGCCTTTGAATCCCCTTCACTACGTTTGAGGTGGAAAAGAAAGAAACCAACATGGAGTACATCTGGCTTTGCATTAACCCAAAGAGCCATTTTAGACAAATCTACGGGCTTTATCACATTGTACAGTATAGGATTTCTAGGCTGCATTAACAGAAGTAATGTTGCCCAGATCAAGTACTACACCTGGAACAGCAGTCTTTCCACTAGGGATGTGGGAGGAATCCACCTTTCTGGGATTCTGCAGCAGGCTCACCTGATCTGATCTGACTCAAATTAGATCACTGGCCTGATTGATTAATTAATTAATTCAGAATCTGCAGCAAGCAGATTCCTTGGCCGAGGGACCTCCTCTGTCTTCTGCCCCCAATATGACTTCATTTTTTTGTAAGCGCTATAAATTGAAGTGGGCATCAACCCAATCACAACTTGAGTGGCTAGCTCACAGGGCTCTTTGCCGCAGTGCAGTTTGAATGTGCATATACGTAGGAGTTGCCCCTGGGTTGGAATACTCCATGACCCATTTCAAGTATCAGCATAATTCCTTATATCAGGCACCCCCAAACTTTGGCCCTCCAGATGTTTTGGACTACAGTTCCCATCATCCCTGACCACTGGTCCTGTTAGCTAGGGGTCATGGGAGTTGTGGGCCAAAACATCTGGAGGGCCGCAGTTTGGGGATGCCTGCCTTAGATTTTTCCACAGGAGTTCCATGGGTATGTGGGCTAGGAAAAGAACACCATTTGATTAGAAATGTGAGAGCTGCAAACTTTGCTGGCACTCTTATAGTTGTGTGCTGAGTAGAGGTGTGCTTTTGAGAGAGGAGAAATGTAATCCTTTTACCATAGTTTGTATCAAATTAATGTAACAGGGAAAAAAATACCAGTCTTTTCTGTGCTTAAAAAAAAATACAATGAGAGAAATTACATGGGATATATGTAAATCTTTTTATGTTTTGTTCATATACGTATAGTCTCATAATCCCTTGAATAAAAATCTGCAGCATTGTTCCATTGCCAGTATGATGTCTACTAATGACAGCTCAGGGAATAGCTGGAGGCTTTCTCCTGAATGTTGCCAATAAGACACCGTATGAGCTTCTGAATGGAAGGGAAGAAGATTTATTGCACAAAGTCAGGGCCAGCCCACCCATGAGGTAAGGGGAGCTGACTGCCTCAGACGGCAAGATTTATAGGGGCAGCAAATTGCGAACTTATTCCCCCCCTTTGTTCCCAACATAGGTCTTCACCCTTCTTCTTTGGTGGGGAGGGAGACACCATTTTGTGGTTTGCTTCAGGTGCCAAAATGTTTTGGGCCGGCCCTGCACAAAGTTACTTGTTGCTCTTGAGTTAATGTGGAAAAATCCACCTCTTTATGCTGACAGACAAACATGGAAGAACAGAACGCATAAACAAATAAACCTAAAACTCAAACTAGTTGAAGACTAAGGTATCATGAGCTGTGAGCCAGGAAGTCCCCAATGGAAATCTTACTAGGTGGCCTCAGACAAGCCTCTCTTGTCCCCACACACACTCAGTCTGAAACATGGGGGGTAATAATGGTTACCTACCTTTTTTTTAATGGATAATCAAGCTAATAGGGTTGCAGTTTCCTATAAGCCGCTAACCCTACCCTGAGAGGTGGAACCTCCACTCTTAAAGGAGCCCCGTCTGTTTAGAAGTCATTGAGACTGCATGGCCAAGTCTCCAACGTTCACCAAGCAAATTAGCTAAGCAAATGGAAAGAAACTGAAACACTGCAATAGAATATGTGTCTTCTAGCCAGAAGGCAGGGACTACTCTAGTACATTTAGAATTAAGCAATCATCTCTAGAAGCACACCCATTACCAACACTTAATGACTACTTTGTTGGTTAACAGCTCAATGTGAAGTTGAGGATTGTTAACACTCCATCAAACTCCTTGTTAAGTGTGCTTTGTTTTTATTAGATCACACTTGGATTGCAGCTGGAAAAGCTGTGGGGGGGAACTGGGTACTCCCCGAGTGTTTAGTGACTAATGTTTTCTCTTTGCTTTTTTTCCTCCAACGGCTAAGACACACGACACATTCCATTACGTGTGCATAATAGCTATTACCTACAGATGGCCAGGGCCCACCCAATGTTACTTGAGATGAAGTCAGGCTCAGTAGCTTGGTGGCAGGGCAGATGCTTTTCAGGCTGAAGGCTCAGGGTCATTCATTGGCATCTCAGGGTTGGACAGGACTGGGAAGACTCCTGTGTGAACCCTAAAGAGATGCTGCCTGTCTGTGAATATCAAAATAGATAGACCAATAGCCTGCTTTGGTATAAGGCCACTGTGTTCCACTCTACACACACAACTTGCCTTTTAGGATGAAATAAGATCAATCTTGGGGTGGCGCTGTGGTCTAAACCATAGAACCTAAGGCTTGCCAATCAGAAGGTCGGCGGTTTGAATCCCCGTGATGGGGTGAGCTCCTGTTGCTTGCTCCCAGCTCCTGCCAACCTAGCAGTTCGAGAGCACGTCAAAGTGCAAGTAGATAAATACCATATTTTTCGGACCATAAAACGCACTTAGTTTTTAGAGGAGGAAAACCAGGAAAAAAATATTCTGAATGAAACAGGGGATGTATGATTTTTGTGGTTCATGCTGTGGCCACAGACATGATATGTGATTTGATGGTGAATTTGGGGTGACCCAATGCAAAAATCCTGAGGATCCATGTGGATCCATGCTTTGTAACCACGTTTTTGCACCATTGCAGCCCCACGAAACAGTGGATGTGTGATTTTTTTTGGTGCAGGCTATAGCCATGGACATGCTAATGTGATGTGATGGTGAATTTGGGGTGACCCACTGCAAAAATCCTGAGGATCCATGTGTTTTTACCTCCCCCCTCCCAGGCAGCCTCCTTTATTGCTAGCGTCCCTTATCTGGCTTGCCGATCAGCTTGGCTATCAGCTGCTGAGCGGCTTGTTTTCAACACCCTTCTCCGTGTTTCTAAATGGCTCCAGCAGCCGAGGGATCCCACTGCTGGAGCCATGGCATTTGCTCCATAACACGCACAGAGATTTCTCCTTATTCTTGAGGAGGAAAAAACTGTGTGTTATGGAGCGAAAAATACGGTAGGTACCGCTCCGGCAGGAAGGTAAACGTCATTTCTGTGAGCTGCTCTGTGTCTCCAGAAGCGGCTTGGTCTTGCTGGTCACATGACCCGGAAGCTATCTGCGGACAAACGCCAGCTCCCTCATCCAGTAAAGCGAGATGAGTGCTGCAACCCCAGAGTTGTCCGCAACTGGACCTAACGGTCAGGGGTCCCTTTACCTTTTAAGATCAATCTTATTCAATCTTAGATCAAGTAGTCAGAAAGCTACTTTAGTGCATACATGACAAAGCAGATATAAAGACACCAAGTTGTTCTACCCTGTATCTGCAAACAGAAATAGAATCCCCACTTAACTGTAGCAGTTAACATGGGAGCCCCACTCATGAGAGTTAGTGCTGGGAAGCAGAAAAGCCAGATGTTGTATCCTCCACATACAGTGGTACCTCGGGTTAAGAACTTAATTCGTTCTGGTCCATTCTTAACCTGAAACCGTTCTTAACCTAAGGTACCACTTTAGCTAATGGGGCCTCCCGCTGCCACTGCGCCACCGCCACCCGATTTCTGTTCTCATTCTGAGGTAAAGTTCTTAACCCGAGGTACTACTTCCATGTCTGTAGCCTGAAGTGTTTGTAACCCGAGTTACCACCGTACTATATTCCTAAGGCCACCTGGAGTGCTATGTTGGCATATGGACTACTCCACAGATGCCATAGAAGCATTGACTCAGTTTATACTGTCTCTAGTATGTATGTTGTATGAAGTTCTAATATAAAGAAGAGACCTACAGAGAGGCTCCACTCATAGTAGCCTAGCCATCCACTCCTTTTCAGTTTCATGGCGGACAGAATTGAACTGATATAATTATGTAAATGTGCGGTCTCTGATTTATACTAGGGTTATACATGGTGGGGGAGTGATGAACTTGAGACTTGAACTTGAGCACAGAGTTCAAAAGATTCAAATAATGTTGACAGCTGAAACACTGCATGGAACCCAAGAAGAGGAAATTCAAATGTCCTGCATTTGCATATCAAAACAAGCAAGCAAGCAAACAAACAAACAAATATAAAGGCACAAGTATAAGATGAGGAAAACATATTTTGGCAGTAGTGCATGGGGGAAAGGATATACGTCTTTTACTTGAGCAGAAGCTGAACAACGCAGCAACGTCATGTTGCTGCTTAATAAGCGAATGCAATCTTAGATAGTACAGTATTAACAGAAACATAGCATCTAGGTAATTAGATGTAATAGGTCCACTCTATTTAACGTAGTCAGGCCACATCAGAAGTACTGGGTCCACTCCTGGGTGCCACGTTTTAAGAAGGGCATTGACAAACTGGTACATGTACAGAGGATGTTGGGGGGGGTGTCTGTAAACTGGGTCTTTCAATTTAAAGAGCAAGGATTTGCCACTGAGCAAGGATTTTAATCTGACTCTCCTTGATCAAAAGGAGTGTTTTGTTTAACACATTGGGAGTGTTCTGATTTCAGTCTTATGTAGCAGTACTTTATTTTTAATAAGAATCCATGCTCTTATAAAAAAATTAGTTTAAATTTGCAAAGCAAACCTGCATATCCAGGATCTCTTACAAGTTAAGGTTCTGTAAGTGTCCTGAGTTTGCGCTCTTGCCTAATAATGTAAGATGTCCCTTGCCGGATCAGACCAAAATCCGCACAACCCAGCATTGTTTGTCAGAATCCAACAAACCAACAGGTGCCCCTTGGTCTTTGAGAAACTGGCCAGTGGTAAAACATCAGCCTTCCTGCTTACCCCGTGCTACACCACACTGGGTTTCTTATGTGCACAAGCGCAGGGAATATTAAAGCTTTGATATGTTGAGAATACTGGTTGGCAAGGGAGCAATAAGACAACCGCTACCGTTGTGCCTGCTGAATAATCGCAATAACCATGCCGGAGTCAAACAAATTCCATCTAATCAACCCAACAACTTATTATCAAAAAGAATCTATTTCTTTGTCAAATCTGTCAGAGCAATCCGGAATATATTATCATATTAATGTCATGACTGGGCTCCTCTGGACCTCTGAGTTTTGTTTGTTGAAGAGCTTCCTGGGGCGTTTGGAGAAACAAAGAGCGCTCTTTTGGAACATGAGGCATTCAGCGCCAGAGTACAGATGGGCCCCAGCTCTTTGTTCCTATCTGCCTGGGAGGCTGTTATGGGAAGCGGCCAACCTGCAGTCTGTCACAGTGAACATTGTTCAGTCATTGTGTACTTTTAATTGTTACTATGTACATGGAATCCAAAAGGTCGCTCTGGATATATAGTACAAGCGAACGGAGGCCTTTGCCAGACCAAACAGCTGTCCTGTGGTGCTCCCACATTCAGCTCCCGTCACCTTTTGCTCAACGAGAAAGATCTCCCTGACACACGGCGATTCAAGCACAAGATTTATTTACTAAACAGTCAATAAGGGAATCTTCGAAATGTCCAAGCTTTGACTGCTCAACTCTTTCCCAAATGGTGATTATTTCTGCACCAGTGATACCATAGAACATGCGAGCTTAATTGAAAAGTCCAGCAGGGGGGGAAATGGTGCAATCCCAGCTTCAAAAGACCTTACTGCTACTTTTAGAACATTGCATATATTGTGCGGGGAGAGAGAGAGAGAGAGAGAGAGAGAGAGAGAGAGAGAGAGGGAGAGGGAGAGGGAGAGGGAGAGAGAGGGGGAGAGAGAGAGTTCACTGGCTCAGCCGAGCTATTTCACTGTAACAAAAAGATAAAATGTTACTAATGTACACAAGTGTTGTCATGGGGTACATTCAGACAAGGCGATTACAGTGATACCTTGGTTTACAACCATAATCCGTTCCGGAGGTCCGGTTGTAAACCAAAACAGGTTGTAACCCAAGGCGTGCTTTCGCCAATGGGGCCTCCCAAAAAAAAAGAGGGTTGTAATTTTAAAAAATGGGTTGTAATCCAAAAAAAGGGACACGCACTTCGGGGTTTGACGTGGTTGTAATCCAAAACGGTTATAATAATAATAATAACTTATTATTTATACCCCGCCCATCTGGCTGGGTTTCCCCAGCCACTCTGGGCGGCTTCCAACCGAATATTAAAAACAGTACAGCATCAAACATTAAAAACTTCAGCTGTCTTCTGAAAGTAGAAGAGTTACTTATCGCCTTGACATCTGCTGGGAGGGCGTTCCACAGGGTGGGTGCCACTACCGAGAAGGCCCTCTGTCTGGTTCCCTGTAACCTCACTTCTCGCAATGAGGGAACCGCCAGAAGGCCCTTGGTGCTGGATCTCAGGCTGAATGGTGGGGGTGGAGATGCTCCTTCAGGTATACAGGACCGAGGCCATTTAGGGCTTTAAAGGTCAGCACCAACACTTTGAATTGTGCTCGGAAACATACTGGGAGCCAGTGTAGATCTCTCAGGACCGGTGTTATGTGGTCCCGGCGGCCACTCCCAGTCACTAGTCTAGCTGCCGCATTCTGGATTAATTGCAGTTTCCGGGTCACCTTCAAAGGTAGCCCCACGTAGAGTGCATTGCAGTAGTCCAAGCGGGAGATAACCAGAGCATGCCAATCCAAGCCAAGGTACCACTGTATTGTGGCCAGTTTTCCTGGTTATAATGCTAGGGCTTCTGCCCTGGTTTCTAACATTGCTTTTGTAGTACATTACCTGTTGCATTCAGGAGCTGTGGCTTTCCGATTGGTATACCAACATGTCACACTAAATTTAATTCATACCAGTGAGCTTTGTGCGACACTGTAGTGGACATCATTGGACATGTCACCACCCTTTATGCGCATGTGCACTTCTGTCCCCGCATGATCCACCCGCATGAAAGCAGTAGAAAAGAACTGTATGCCAGAGTACCACCCCTGATTTTGTCATGTGAGTGGTAGTTGTGTGATCTGTCCAAACCATTGGGGGGGAGGAGTTACAGTGCAAAATTACTGCAGTTTCCCAGACTGCAAATGATTTCTGTTCTGGAAGCAATTAATGCAAAAGTAGCTTTTATGCCATGTGAAAGACCACATAAAACACAAACTTTATCAAATAAGGAAACATCAGGAAAATGGCACAAAGCGGTGTCTGAATTCAGCCATAGGAAGACATCTTAGGAAGACTTGTAGAATCATAGAATTGTAGAGGGACCACCAGGATCATCTAGCCTGATTCTCTGCAATGTGAGAATCTTTTGCCCAATGTGGGGCTCGAACCCACAACCCTGTGGAGTCTCATGCTCTACCAACTGATAAGTGAGTTTCATATAGCAGAGTGGTGTAGGGCAATGGGTTTGAAACATATCAAGAGTACGAAGTCAGTAATGGCAGAAAAGCTAACCTGAAAGACAGCTTGCCTGCTATTACTAATCTGTTGAAGAAGAGTATTATATTATAGGTCACATTCATGTATCAAGTGGTGATGATATGGAGAGACAACAGGTCCAGCATTGCCCTTTGTGAACTAATGTGAGCCCCAAGCAATGCCCTTACAGTATGCTGGATTTCCATGGCGAAAATACAGTAGTTTCTCTGGAGGTGAGTCAGCGTGGCAAAGATTTCGTGAAAATAGAAAGCACATCTTTGTAATTCAAGAAATCTTTAATAAAAATATTTTTTAAAAAAAGTAAATAAATAGAAAGCCCCTACTGGTGAAATGGCTTAGAGACAAACAGGTTCGGATCTCTGCTCAGCCATGAAGTGCACAGTAGTAGTAGTAGTAGTAATAATAATAATAATAATAATAATAATAATAATTTATTTATACCCCGCCCATCTGGCTGGGTCTCCCCAGCCACTCTGGGCAGCTTCCAACAGAAACATTAAAATACACTAAATACACTAAAATACAATACACTAAAATACAAAATACAATAAAATACACTAAAATACAGGGGAACCTTGAACGATTTATGATCTCTAAGCCTAAACCTGTCTCACAGAGTTGATAGGAGGATAAAATAGAGAAAACCCTTTGCACATGACTCCAAGCCTTGTGGATGAGCATTTTAATTTTTATTATTTATTCTAATGAGAGAAAGTTGGGCTGTAAATACTGAGTTGGGTCCAGGCTAAAATATTTGCACTAAGTTCTCATTGGTATAAATAGAAATTATGTTAAGACTAACTTGGTCTGGAGACAACCCTGTATGTAAAATTATTGGGCATAGGATATTTGTTCCTGCATGATTCACACATGCATGTCTATCACCCAGTAACTTAGGAACTGTCAGCAGGGCTACTGGGAACTATTTTGGTTCAAATTCCTGCTTGGTCATGAAACTCACTCCCAATCTAACATACATCACAGGATCACTGTAATGATAAAATGGAAGAATGTGCGCTTCCCCCTGCAGCTTGGGGGAATGCATAGCTGCCAAGTCTCCCGTATTCCCCGGGAAACCCCCGTTTTTCTAGCTGTTCCCAGTTGAAAAAATGGATTATTTTTTCCCCGGTTTAGTCTGGCGCGGCGGCCATTTTGGAACTGGGCGGAGCATGCTCAGAAGCAACTTTTGATGCAGCTCTGCCCAGTTCCAAAATGGCTGCGGTGCTACTTCTGGCGTGGTGGCCATTTTGGAACTGGGCAATGCAGCATCAAAAGTCGCTTCTGAGCATGCTCCGCCCAGTTCCAAAATGGCGGCAGCACTACTTCCGGTCTGCTACTTCCAGTCCGGTCCCTTATTTCACCCACAGGAACTTGGCAGGTATGGGAATGATAATTTAATAATAAAAAGGAGAACAATTATAAATATTAACTTGTTACTACTTTTTAACTTGCATGCAAGGGAAAGCTCACTGGATGGTTCTGGACCAATCCCTGCCTATTCCACTTGACGGGTCTACTGTGAGGACAAAATGAGAAGAACCTGATACACCACCTTGAACTTTGTGAAGGAAATGAGAAATAGAAATATGGCTCGCATTTCTCCTTTAATGGTAGATGTGCAAGGCTGCAATCCTACCAGTACTCACCTGAGAGCAAGCCCCACTGAATACAGTAAGACTTACTTCTGAGTAAATTTGCATAGGGTTATTTTATTAGGCTGAAATCCTATGCTCAATTACCTGGGAGTAAGCCCCATTGAACTGCAGTTAATCTGAAAAGGACTACATTGTTAGCTTTTTTCCCCTGTCTGAATAATAAAGAAAAGCTTCCTTTCCCAGCATTGGTTATATTCCCTGTTTATATTTTACTGTCTGAATGAATTTTCAACTTTTTACATCATTTGATGTTGTGCAGTCCCTGGCAAATACTCCATTAGACTCAATCAGCTTTAAGCTAAGATTTTAAAGCAAGATCTAAGGAGAAATTATATTGTAAAATTAGGTTTTCGGTTGGCAGGAATTTATCTGTGTAGACACCATTGTGCACAAAGTGAATTTTACTTAAATCCATTCACTTAATGACAAAACACAGCACTGAAATGTATATCTCAACACAGCAGGCATTAATAAATAATGACTATTAATATAAACTAGCAAGCTATAGTTGCTCAAGTTCAACTTAATTGAATGGGGAAATATTTAAATATTAGTTTCTCGCATCGTATTGTACATGGAATCCAGGTTCAGCCCGCTGAGGTATTTTCCTTTTGCCCCTCCCCTCCCCAAGAGAATTTTGCAAATTACGTTAAACTAGTCTGCAGCCTTCATTTCTGATTGGCAAGAGAAGAGATTGAGTTTTCTTCTCTCTCTCCTCTTACTCCCCTCTCTCTTTCTCCATCAGCGAGGCCATTGCTTCAGGAAAAACATGGACCACTGGGCCTGAGCAAACATTTTCACCTAGCCCAGCCCTGAGTGGAAGTTGGTGAAATGTGTCTGGAATGAAAAGCATGTTTTGCTTCCACCCCATAAAAACCCAGATTAGCAATTTGTCCATTTTGCCCCATAGAACTTGATGGGATCTATCAACAATAGAGAATTATTGCTATTATATTTATTGCATGTATTGCATTTATATCCCACCCCTGGACCTCAATTTGGCACATATGGCTCTGTCCCTCCTCATTTATTCCCCACAACAACCCTTTGAGGTAGATTATGCTGAGAGGTGGTGAGTGGCCCAAGGTTACTCAGTGAGCTTAGTGGGAATTCGAATTCTGGTCTCCCAGATCCTAGTCCAACACTCTTAACCATGACACCGCACCAGCTCAAGGTGACAATTTGTTGAGAGAACTGGACAGAATGTTGAGATCTAGCTAATATATGGGCCAGCAATGGGGCGGCCATGCTCACTTGACCTCACAACAGCTGAGTTGCTACTGATTTTACTGGGAAGGAAAGTGGGAGCAGGAAAGTTGCTGAAGTGCAGAGGCACTGACAGAGCTAATCCAGAGCTCCTGCGTGTGTTTGCACCACACCAACCTAGCCACCACTTCCACTCTCCCTTACAAAAAGTATCAGTGACTGTGAGATATGATCCATGAGAGGCAATCAAGTACCACATTCCTTGTAATGCTAGAGAAGACATGCGAGGGAATGTTTGGTCTAACCAGTCAAAACTTCCTGTTCCTCCTGGCTGGAGCACCCTTCCTTTGCATGTGATAGAAGGTGGGCATGACCTAACCTGTCCAGGTAACAAAAGGGCGAGTCACACAGCACACCTCTCTCTTTTTGACTTCCTTCTTTGTTTGACCAGCTTCTAGCGTGGACTGCTCTGCTAGCTCTCAGCTAGCAGAAGCACTGTGATTATTCCCCCATATGGGGTAGATCCACATGTAGATATTTGTAACTAAGTCTGCCGTCAGGGATTCAGCTGTGAACTGATGTGAGTAAACCTCTTTTATTGACTTTAAATAAGATTGCTGCTTCTTTATTCTTTTAAGAGGGATTCAAGGGAACTTACCAGGAACGTACAATTCAACCTGAGACAGATTGAATTGCAGAATAGTGAGAGGCTCACACAAGCCTGCAACCAGTTATCTGCAGTGCATATAAAAGGGGAATGTAACTCTGCTACATAAAGGAACTTGCTAGTGCAAGTTAGGAAGGATATTAATAAACAATACATCCTCTCCTGCCGCCCTGAACATTCCCACAGTGACTCTGCTCTCGGGAGGTCAGGTGAGCACTGCCACCGTTTCCACCCCGCTGTTAACAACAGACACATTTTTAATTGTGTTATTTTAAACTATTGCTACTAGAGTTGCACAGTAAATGAGAAAAATATTTCCCCTTCTTGAAGTCAACACAGGGGTCCAACGATGGAGGACAAGAGGAAAGGCCTGCTTCTTGCCAGGAGGGACCCTTGGTTATCTAACCCTGGTTGTTTCCAGGTCCAGGTAGACTGATGTTTCCCTCCTTACCTTGCTTATGAGCTTGAACAAGTAGTGCTCTTCCCACACAAGATCTACATCCCTCTTCCCAGGCACCAGCTTCTCTTTCATTTCCAGACACAATTTAAGCTATATTTGAATTGTAACTACCTTTAAATTTCTGGATATTGAAATTTACGTCATGTTGCACATTGAAAGAAAACTATATGAAAATGATGTACCAGTGGTATTTGACTCCTACTAAGTTAGCAAAAATGTATAGGACAAGTTCAAATATTTGCTGGAAATGTAAAGAAAAAGAAGGTACCTTTTATCATATGCGGTGGACGTGTAAGGTAACAAAAGCTTTCTGGGAGATGATATATAATGAAATGAAAAAAAAATGCTTAAAATAACTTTTGTTAAGAAACCAGAAGCTTTCTTACTAGGAATTACAGGTACCGGTATTCCAAAGGGGCACAAAGGACTCTTTATGTATGCAGCAACAGCTGCCTGGATGCTATTAGCCCAGAGATGGGAAGAAGACAACATCCCAACCAGAGAAGAATGGCAAACCAAGCTGATGGGCAAAGCTGAGTGGAAAACTTAGAAACCACGAGGATAAAAACTTTATAAAAGAATGGGGAAAATTGATAAGTTACCTAGGAGACCACTGTAAACCGATGGAGACAAGAGCAGGATTTTGAGTCACTTGTAGTGGGAAAAAATGGATATGGATAATAATGGTTTGACATAAACGCTGGAGTACGAATGAATGTGCATTTGTAGACGCTGAAAAGAAGACTCCAAGGAGGGATGGGGGGGGGAGGTCTCAGGATTCAGAGAATCTCTTTATACAGATATAATTTTACTAGTTTGTGTTTATATGTATTTTGTATTTATAAAACCAATAAAAATGATTGAAAGATAAATAAAGAAATTCCTGGATTTTGCATACCTTTTCCTGACCGTATATGGCCTTTAGGGCAGCGAGCGAGGCACCCCTTTATATTCCATCTCTGAAAGCACATAAGCAGTAGCACTAATGCTTTGCAATTTACGAACATGGCTATCTTGTCTGGCCTATTTTCTCTGTGCTTTCCATTGCCAGCTTAATACTAAAAAAAAAATTAAAAAATAAAATAAAAAATTCTCCCAGGTATTTGAATTTCCTGAATTTGTCTCCTGTCCCAGGTATTGACTTGATGATGGTTATTGTCCTTGCTCCTTTTAATTTCATCTTATAAATGTATTGCTTAGTTTTTAATAAAGTTGTTAATCCAGTACATTATTAGTACATAGATCACTGGGTTCGGAAAAAAGCGACACAAACAATCAAGCAAAGATGTTAGCAGGATTGCAGCCAAACACTGTTTGCTGTGTTGCGTTTGGTTGTGTTTGGTTTGTGTGTTGTTTTTTGCCACCCTGTGTACACACAGCCTCCCTTCATATTCTCAAAATGGAAACTGGGCAGTGTAAAATGTGGTCACATATTTAACAAGATTGTCTTTTAATTGATCTTGTGCAACGAGTTTCAGTCTTTATCTCTCCAAACCACCAAGGCATCAGGGATTGATTTTTGATTTTTTTTTTGCCCCTATATCTCACTGCGAGCTATCTAATTGTTAGTGAAGGTTGCACGAGGAAAATGCATTGCCAGATTTTGTCCATCGTGAACCCCTTACTAGGAGCAGTCAAACTCTATATCATAAAAAATGAAATGGGATGTCTTTGTAATAATAATAATAAAAATACGACATCTTACTATGCTAGTCACAGGGCACAGACAGAACAATTCTCTATTTTTCCATTTACTGATTATTATTACATCTTCATCTTATCTAATCTTTCAAATCAAACTCAATTCCTTCCCCTGCATACAGGTTGGGTTTTCTTTTTTCTTTATTTTCTTTTTTTTAAAAAAAGGATATTTGAGTGTACCCTTGGCATTTTTAAAAAGGCGTTTTGCATTTGTCCAGAGAAAGCGAGAAAGAAAGGAAAAAAGAAAGAAAGAGAGAAAGAAACTCTGCAGTGGGCAAACTATATCAATTAAAAATTATGAAGGAAAGAAGCAGGCTTTCATGTGCAGCACATGTCCCTGAGCAAGATTAGCATTGCTGTGAGCATGTTGGACTAGTCAGTTCATTGCCTGAGGAGAGTTTGGAGGCAAAATTCATCGGCACAGCTAGTGCACTTGAAAGACTCCAGCACAGGGCTATGTTCCTGGCCTAGCAACAGCAAAACACCTGCTTGAAGTTGAGAGGGAATAGCAAGCTGGCTAGAGTTCAAAAGAACGGAATGGTAATCACACATTGCTTAACAAAAAAGTGAATTACTGTGTTCCTTTGTCAAGAGGTAGCTGATTTACATAGTATCTTCTTGGCAATGCCCAATGGGACGGAACTTTTCGAGATGTGCACGGTCAAACATTAAAACAAACAAAAGGGGGGAGAGCACTTGACGCCTGTGTAATGCAAACACATTTGACTGCATACGGTTTGTGTTAACAGCTTCCTAGTGGCTGATACAGACAAGGGGAGACAAAAAGCTCCCGCTAGCTTCTTTCCGCAAACCCAGCCCCAAATCCTCCCATATGATAGATTTTCTGCTGAACAGCGATTGTCTTAATGTAGTTGGCAACTAATTGCTGTACAGTATATGAAAGCAACTTGCTTTCTGCGGGGTTTTATTTTATTTTATTTTATTTTACATGGAAGTGAGAAGTTTTAGATTCCGGCCATAAGCCGTTGGCTACATCGGCTGTTTTGAAA
Organism: Zootoca vivipara; assembly: GCF_963506605.1. NCBI lineage: Eukaryota > Metazoa > Chordata > Lepidosauria > Squamata > Lacertidae > Zootoca > Zootoca vivipara. The sequence continues at coordinate 80,046,297 of NC_083283.1, forward strand.
TTGTATTGGCAAAAAATAAATAAAAACTCTGACAGCACCAGAACCTTGAATATAAGCCGCCATAATTTCATACAGGATGCCTTTTGTTCTATAATTGAATTTCATGTGCATGCTTTGGGATTATTTTTAGATTAGTTTCCATACCAAATGTTGTCGAGGCGGGTGGGGGCCAGAGGCGGATCAGCCTTTGCTATCTTGATGCCGTTAATAAAGTAGAGGAGCATAAGAGAATGAAAGCAGACAATGCAATAAAATAAGAATGACAGTAATATTTCTGGAATGTATTTAGGACATATTAATATTACTATTTATTGTTCTTATCAGCAGAAATACATGGACGCCCAACATTTGGTGAATGGCAACAATCTCACACGAATACCGAGAATACCAAGTGATTTTTTCTTGAATCTGAGCATTTGCTGCACCAGGATTTGTAGGTGCTAAAAAAACAAAACCCACACATTTGTGCATAATGTACAGCTAATTGCAGATGACCTTTCTATGATGTATTGGTTTCAATGGGATCTCCATTCAAAGGCACATCCCTTTGCCGGTGAACATGCCACATGTAAATACCCTTTTTTTAAGCATGACCAGAGCTATCTCACTTAAGTAGCAGCCACCATTCACTGGTATATCTCTGTTATTTGGGACATTCACAAAGGGATCACAAATACTGACGTGCTGATAGTGATCAGTGTTCAGACATTCGCTGTCTATACCATAATATCTATTAATCTATGCATGCATTTGTTTTAAATGAAAGCATGCAGTGCTTTTTTCTGGGGGGGGACCCCTAAACATTTTGTGAATCTTTGTACTTTTGCCCATTTACTGTATTTATTTCCCCCAATTTGAACTTCAGTGGTACCTCGCAAGACGAATGCCTCGCGCAACGGAAAAACTCGTAAGACGAAAGCGTTTTGCGATCTTTTTGTTGACTCGCAAGACCAATTTTTTCTATGGCTGTGCTTCGCAAGACAACTTTTTTTTGCTTTTTTTGTTTAAATTGGAAAACCGCAAGACGAAATTTTCGCAATACAAAACGACTCGCGGAACGATTTAATTTCGTCTTGCGAGGCATCACTGTATAAAATGGTGATTCCCTTGAGTCAAAATGACAGTACCCCTAAACATTTTTTAAAGGGGAAAAAAGCACTGAAAGCATGTATCAATAAAAATTCATGCACACCATTATATACATTATATAATATACATGTCTGGGTATAGTAGCAGATGTGTGGAAAGTTAAACAATTGACTTTGCAGTAAATGAGGGTTGCAGCATAATTCTAACCATGTCTACTCAGAAGTAAGTACTGTACTACTGAATTCAATGGGGCATACTCCCAGGCAAGTAGGGCTCAATTTTGCCTGGATGATCCCCAAAATAAATAATCTACACCACACGTTGAAAAATGGTATGTGGGAGAACCATTATGAAGAAAATATGCAATGATAATATTTTCTTTCTTTCTTTCTTTTAAAGGATTCAATATACCTCAAACAATTTTTCAGCTGATTTGTGGGCGTTTAAAAAATATTTTTTAGAGAGAAAGGAAAAGGGAATTAATCAGGTAATGAAGGTGAGGGGGAAAACAGCACTCCATACATTTTTAAGGAGAGAAAATAGAAGGTGAGGCAGAAAAAAGGCCCTATCTACAATCTACACATGTCACTTTTATTTCTGTTTCCCTTTCATGGCTTCCCGCAAAGATTCCTGGGAATTGTTAGAGATTCGGAGGCCCCCTCGCAGAACAACCGTTCTCAGTGTTTTCAGTGGAGAGGGAATAGCTGTTAAACCATTTAAGTCTGTTCCATTGATAACCCCCTGCCAGTGAGAGGAAGCAACTTCTAAGCATAAGGGCCCACAAGGAAAAAAGGGGCAAAAATGAAATATTGATGGAGAAAAGTCAGAGCGAACTGAGCAGGATGAAGACAGTAAGATGCTCACGGGAAGAAATGAGAGAGGACAAAACAGTAACAAAGTAAAGCATGGAGAAAGGTTTGTGAGGAGGATTTGTTTGAAATTTGACATTGAATAAAGGTGGCATGTGTAGATTGCAGATATACTTCATGAGATGGTTTCCAACTTCAATTAATAGGAATTTAAGAAAGCATATATCCCAAAGACCTGGGCTCTTTGATCTCTAATTTGAAGAAGTGCACTTCAGTTACTGACAAACTATGAGGAGATTTGGGGTAACATTGCGTGGACAGGCGGAGGCCCCCAAGCCCGCAGGCGGCCCCCCCACGAGCGGAATAAATACACAAGACAACGTGCTATGGGATTCAAATTGGACACAACTTTTTATTCAAATTCAGATGTAGGCAGACCTTGGCTTCAGGTATTGGGCGTTATCCTTCCCAGTCCCCAGCCGGGGTTCTGGGAGGCTTCGGGGTCATCCAAATGTAAGGGGGTTGGGGCAGGCTCTGGAGAACATATGTTCAAGCAGAGAGAACCCGCCCCCTGTTCGCCGCCGCAGGTAGGGGGAAGCAATGACACCTTTTGGCATGGTCAAGGCTCCCCCCAGTGCCCGGATCTTGTCAACGCCAGGGGGTGAGGTCTCCCCCTCACGCCCCTCCCTCTAGGAAAATCGCCAAAGAATTCCGCCCAAGGCCTGACACCACCAAGTTGTGACGTATTGCTACGGGAAAGGCGAAACCTGCCAATGCAGGGAAATTCCTTTCCGGCCTTTCAACAGCGGCCTTGACGTAGCAGCGCCTGAGAACCTGTAGAGAAAAGGTTAGCCTGCAAAGGAAATTGCATGAGGGTGTGGAGGGTGGGAGAAGCTCTGGAACCAACTGGTGCTTGGAGGTAGGATTCAAATGCTATTGTCCGAGCCGGTTAGTCCCTCCCCTTACCTGGCCATCCCCTGGCTACACCTCCCCAGGCAGGATTGGATGCCAGGCTTGGTAGGCAGAGACCCCTGGCATCCTACCTGGGAAGGTGGGCCAGTCCTGAACTTCCAGGGAGCCGCCCTCTGGGCTCAGGTTCCTGCGCGCGTCCACGCAAAAAGCGCCCCCCCCATAGATGTGTGGAGCTGTCATTCTCCTAATGCTGAGATTTGGAAACAGATGACATACCCTCCAAAATCTATCCAGTGAATATAGGGACATCTCCTTCTATAATGATATTTCTTACGATTTATATCCCACACATCTTACTGGGTTGTCCCAGCCTCTCTGGGCAGCTTCCAACTTACCGTATATAAAAACACAATAAAACATTCAACATTTTAAAAAGGATTGCCTTCAGACGGCTCGGGGGGTCAGATAACTCCATACCCTTCAACATTTATCCAATGAAAATAGGGAAGGAAAAGTGGGACATTTCGAGATCAAATCAGAAACTGGGACAGCTTCTCTAAATCGGGGACGTCCCTGGAAAATTGGGACACTTGGAGACTCTGAGATGATCACCTAAATTTGTATCCAGGAAAGTTCAATGACAATAATATAAATGTACCAACATGATTTTGAAACAAATCGAGAGAACTTCTCCCAAAAACCCAACATTAGAAAGACTCATTTGGGAAGAACAACATATAGAAGGAAGGAAGGAAGGAAGGAAGGAAGGAAGGAAGGAAGGAAGGAAGGAAGGAAGGAAGGAAGGAAGATGGATGTTGTATTCTTTGTTCACAGGGATCCAAAAGACACTGTTCAGGAATGTTCTGAATGCCCTCCCCCACAAAAAAAGAAAACACTTAGTGTCTTATAATTGTTTTAATTCCTCTGGAAATATCTTAGAAGTTATGGTGGTTAAACCATTGTCAAGAATTGAGTATCTAAATTACTCACTAATTTGAACAATGACAAAGATCAGCTGCAGTTGTACTACACAGGCCAGGAATGGGGAACCTGTTTCCCTCCATAAAGTTGTTGGACTGCTGATGGGAGTTGTAGTCCATCAACACTCAGAAAGCTTCATATTCCCCATCCATGATGTAGCCAGCAGGAAAATCTAGGCCATGTATTGTGAGAAAGGAGAGAGATTGTCTGCAGAGGCAGCTGTTCCCAAGGCTCACATATGGGAGGCCATCGGCTACTTACCTCTGCTATATAGACCTACCTGGGAGTAAGTCTCATTTAACTCAATGCAAATATAAGTAATTCTCCTCAGTAGGCACATATCAGATTGTGGTTGAAATGAGGGGTGTGGGCATATGCCATTCGTTCCTTTTATGTGAATGCTGCTCTTCCACACACACAAAATAATCATGCTCAAAATGGCTTGCAACAAAGAAACAGGGATGCGTTATAAGGCTTCAAAGAGTGGAGTAGCTGGAAACACCCCTCCCATGATGATCTTTCCTATAGGATTAAAGGTAAAGGTAAAGGGACCTCTGACCATTAGGTCCAGTCGTGACCGACTCTGGGGTTGCGGAGCTCATCTCGCTTTATTGGCCGAGGGAGCCGGCGTATAGCTTCCGGGTCATGTGGCCAGCATGACAAAGCCACTTCTGGCAAACCAGAGCAGCACACGGAAACACCGTTTACCTTCCCGCTGTAGCGGTTCCTATTTATCTACTTGCATTTTGACGTGCTTTCGAACTGCTAGGTTGGCAGGAGCTGGGACCAAGCAACGGGAGCTCACCCCGTCACAGGGATTCGAACCGCTGACCTTCTCATCTGCAAGCCCTAGGCTCAGTGGTTTAACCTACAGCGCCACCTGGGTCCCTCCTATAGGATTAGGGATCAACAAACTTTCAGGTGGCTCTGTGGTGTAATATGAAACATACGCTGCCAGTTCCACAGGAACGTACTGACTTCAAGGAATAATAATGACAACAAAAGAAAAGGTGGTCAAATGACTGGGTCAGTTGGCCATATTTGATGGATCTCTTGCCTAGTTTCAAATAAACCTGAAACTTTAGTGTTAGGTAAAATTTAGTGACAATGCTAACCTTGCTTTCATAGACACACAGCACGTAGGCCATGCATTCTAGGTCAACCATTTACACGTCTCTTGCTACAAGTGGGTTCATGCCTGTCCACCAACCAAGAGGGAAATGGACTACTAGAATCAATGAAGTCAACTGTAACCACCATAATGGTGTCTTTTCAAAATTATCTCTTTATTACTATTTTTTGAAAGCTGGAGTTTCCTCAAAATGGGAATAAATCTTGAAGACAGAACCAATTTATTCACATCTCTGAAACTTTGGAACAAGAAGATAGGGAAGGCTGCAAGAAATCCACTAAAAAAAAGTCTGCAGAAATAATTTAGCTCTCTTGTCATTGCTGACTGACAGCTCTAATAAATTCCTACATTTTAAGCAGTCTTACATTTCACATGCATTTGCTCCCTACTCCTGTGCAGAGTGGAACATCTATTGTCAAATGCATAAAATAACATTAGAAATGCAAACTTAATGTAGCCCATGGTAATGTGTTATTTAAAACTTATGAGCCCGAATAAGGGCTTATTTCTTCTAAATTGAAATTTATAGTTTCATTTTAGAGTGCTAACTTGAATACTGATGGGGCTCAGACATGTTGCCATAAAATGGGAATGAAAAACAAAGCAAGTAACTATCAGGCATAAAACAGCTATTATGGAAATGCAGAGAAGCTTTCGGGGAAAAAGTGGGTTCTAGTTACCAGTACCTATATCAGTGATAAAGACAACAGCAAGATAGAATGTTGATTCTATGCCTCACCCGTATTCAGTATTTGCAAAGGATTGTCCAGGTCTAGCTTTAAAAATTACACACAAATTAAGGTGATTTCCCAAATTGCATCTGTGCCACTAAGTGAGAGTAGATCCTTGTGAACTCAGCCCAAGTCAAAAGAGAAACAATTGGGCTAAATAATTGGAAAGTAGAGAGGCCCCTTTCATGAGCAGAAATATCGTCCATTTCTGAATGCAGCTCTGTGGAACCAAGAGGTAAAGGTAAAGGGACACCTGACTGTTAAGTCCAGTCGCAGACAACTCTGGGGTTGCAGCACTCATCACGCTTTACTGGCCGAGGGAGCCGGCGTTTGTCCGCAGACATGTGGCCAGCATGACTAAGCCGCTTCTGGCAAACCAGAGCAGCACATGGAAACGCCATTTACCTTCCCGCTGGAGCAGTACCTATTTCTCTACTTGCACTTTGACGTGCTTTCGAACTGCTAGGTTGGCAGGAGCAGGGACCGAGCAACAGGAGCTCACCCTGTCACGGGGATTTGAACCGCCAACCTTCTAATCAGCAAGCCCTGGGCTCTGTAGTTTAGACCAGAGCGCCACCCGCATCCCTGGAACCAAGAGAGAGAAACATATATACCAGATTCTCAGTATTCCCATCACATTGTCCCATGCTCACTGGCTCTGTCCCAGACATTGTTGGTCTCACCCCAAGGAGCACTAAAGAAAACAAAACCAATAGTCCAGGGAGGGGCTTATGCAGGTAGGAAACAGTTCAGCCCTAAAGCACGCAGTGGAGTGGAGTGTCACCACCCTTCCAAGTTTGGCATCACTGCCACTTACTAGGATGGGGGGGGCAGGAAAGGGTGTGTATGACCAAGTTGAAGCTCTGTGGGCACACCAGCAGAAGTGTTGGATTGGCTCCACCAGAGAACCCACACAACCCTGCCCTCACCCTCACCCTACCCCATCCTTGTAAGTGGCAGCAACACCAGTTTCACGAAGATAACCCAGTAGCCCATCAGATTGGCCATTGTTGCATGGGTTGCAGTCTGACGTAGAGTTGACATGGGGCAAATATATTTTTTTTTAAGACAATTTATTAAATTTTCCAATTGAACACATTAAACAAAAACTAAACATTCAACCAGGCCCTGTCCCTGCCTCCTTCCACCTGGTCTAGGGCGGGGCCTGGAAGGCCTCATAAAGGACTGCTGCCGCTGCTCTGCTGCTGGTGCTGCCCAGGGGAACTTGAAACAGCACAGAGTCCTTTTTAAAATGCCTTTTAAAGAATTTTTAATGTTTTTATCTTCTTTGGGGTGGTAGGTGGGAGGGATTTTTAGTTGGGTGTGGGAATCTGTTAAATTTTAGTGTATTTGTAATTTTTATTGTTTTTGGTTTTATTGTTTTATTGTGTTTGTGGTGGTAGGTGGGAGGGATTTTTAGTTGGGGGTGGGAATCTGTTAAATTTTAGTGTATTTGTAATTTTTATTGCTTTTGGTTTTATTGTTTTATTGTCTTTTTTGTGTTCTTCTTCTGTTGAGTTCTTTGCTGTTTTTTAGAGGTTTTATTTTGTTTTTAAGGGGAGGGGTCAGGGCTGCCCGGGAGGGGGTCCCAGCAAGCAAAATGGCTGGGGCAGATTCCACAGGGGGGTGTGCACTGGAACAACCGATCTCAGTGGTCACGGGTAGGAGGAGGAGTTACGCTAAGACCAGACCATGTCATTACCGAGGAGGCAGACTTAGTCATTGTCTGAGGACTATCCCTGCCTCCAGGTCTGGTCCTGACCGGACGGATATTGGAATCAGCAAGGGATACCCACATGACCTGAAGGTGCTGCTGTGCAATGCCAGGTCGATGATGAATAAGACCACCGCCATTCACGACCTGATTGTGGATGGAGGATTTGACCTGGCATGTGTGACAGAGACCTGGTTGGAGGAAGCCGATGGGCCCGTTCTTGGCGCTGCTTGCCCACCAGGTTTCTCTTATACACAGCAACCCAGGCCATCTGGGCGGGGAGGGGGGGTTGCAGTGATTTTTAGGAAGTCATTAGTTTGCACCAGGCGTCCTATTGGGAAGACCCAGTTCTCTGAGTGCATGTTCTGGAAGTTGGGCAATAGAGGCAGTACAGGATTCCTTTTGGTGTACCGACCTCCCCGCTGCACCAAGGACTCCCTGCCCGAGCTGCTTCAGGTCGTGTCGGATGTGCTCCTGGAGACACCTAGCTTGGTTGTCTTAGGGGATTTTAACATCCATTGCGACACGACCTTACAAGGAGCCGCTCGGGACTTCGTGGAAAGCATGGCCACCATGGGGCTGTCCCTGAATAAGTCTGGCCCAACTCATAGCCGCGGACATGCCTTGGACTTGGTGTTTACCTCTATGGATGTTGGTGATCTGACATTAAGTAAAAGCGAAACAAAAGAAGTGCCATGGTCAGATCACTTTCTGGTGCAACTGGACTTCTCCGCAACCCTTTCCCTCTGCAGGGAGGTGGGACCGATTCGGATGGTCCGCCCCCGCTACTTAATGGATCCAATTGGCTTCCAAAGAGTGGTAGGGGATGTTTTATCCCATGTCGATGGCCTTTCAGCTGATTCCCTGGTGGCCCGCTGGAATGCGGAGTTAACCAGCGCTATTGACTGTCTGGCTCCGAAGCGCCCTCTCAGATTGCATGGAGCCCGGACAGCCCCGTGGTTTTCCCCGGCGCTGAGGGCAATGAAACAGTCGTTGAGACGGCTAGAGCGCCGGTGGCGGAAAACTCATTTTGAATCAGACCGGACACGGGCTAGAGCTCAACTTCGAGCCTACCAAGTGGCAATGGCGACGGCGAAGAGGACCTTCTTCACCGTCTCCATCGCATCTGCAGAAAACAGCAGCAGGAGACTCTTCCAGGTGGTTCGCAATTTAGCGGAACCACCTGCTCCATCCGGGCCCAGTACGGGCCACATGATCTCCTGCAATGATTTTGCAAAGTTTTTTGCAGATAAAGTCGCTCAGATTCGGGAAGAGGTAGACTCCACCGTGGGAGCAGGGCCGGGGCGGGGGAGTGCTAGAGTCCTGTCTAGTCAAGTTTTGTGGGATCAATTTCAATCTGTTACCTCCGAGGATGTGGACAGGCTGCTTAGACGAATGAAACCAACCACCTGTCTCCTTGATCCTTGCCCATCCTGGCTTATAAAAGCTAGCCAGGAAGGGCTGGGCGATGGGCTTCGCGGGTTGGTAAATGCTTCTCTCCATGAGGGAGCCTTCCCAGACCCGCTGAAAGAGGCGGTTATTAAACCGCTTCTTAAAAAACCATCTTTAGATCCGGCCAATATGGCCAACTATCGCCCAGTCTCAAATCTTCCATTCTTGGGCAAGGTGATTGAGCGAGTGGTTGCGGAACAACTCCAGGCACGCCTGGAAGAAGCGGACCATTTGGATCCCTTCCAGTCAGGATTCAGGCCTCATCATGGGACTGAAACTGCCTTGGTCGCACTGGTTGATGATCTCCGGCGGGCTAGGGACAAAGGTAAGAGCTGTTTCCTTGTTCTGCTGGATCTCTCAGCGGCTTTTGACACCATCGACCATAACATCCTTCTGGACCGTCTAGAGGGCTTGGGAGCTGGGGGCACTGTCATGCAGTGGTTCCGCTCCTTCCTCCTGGGCCGTGTTCAGAAAGTGGTGGTGGGGGATGAGTGTTCAGACCCCTGGGCGCTCACTTGTGGGGTGCCTCAGGGTTCTGTCCTCTCCCCCTTGCTTTTTAACATCTATATGCAGCCACTGGGAGAGATCATCAGGGGGTTTGGGCTGGGTGTCCATCAGTATGCTGATGATACCCAGCTCTACCTCTCTTTTAAATCAGAACCAGTGAAGGCGGTGAAGGTCCTGTGTGAGTGCTTGGAGGCGGTTGGAGGATGGATGGCGGCTAACAGATTGAGATTGAATCCTGACAAGACAGAAGTACTGTTTGTGGGGGACAGGAGGCGGGCGGGTGTGGAGGACTCCCTGGTCCTGAATGGGGTAACTGTGCCCCTGAAAGACCAGGTGCGCAGCCTGGGAGTCATTTTAGACTCACAGCTGTCCATGGAGGCACAGGTCAACTCCGTGTCCAGGGCAGCTGTTTATCAGCTCCATCTGGTACGCAGGCTGAGTCCCTACCTGCCCACTGACTGTCTCTCCAGAGTGGTGCATGCTCTAGTTATCTCTCGCTTGGACTACTGCAATGCGCTCTACGTGGGGCTACCTTTGAAGGTGACCCGGAAACTACAACTAATCCAGAATGCGGCAGCTAGACTGGTGACTGGGAGCGGCCGCCGAGATCACATAACACCGGTCCTAAAAGACCTACATTGGCTCCCAGTACGTTTCCGAGCACAATTCAAAGTGTTGGTGTTGACCTTTAAAGCCCTAAACGGCCTCGGTCCGGTATACCTGAAGGAGCGTCTCCACCCCCATCGTTCTGCCCGGACACTGAGGTCCAGCTCCGAGGGCCTTCTGGCGGTTCCCTCATTACGAGAAGCCAAGTTACAGGGAACCAGGCAGAGGGCCTTCTCGGTAGTGGCACCCACCCTGTGGAATGCCCTCCCACTAGAGGTCAAAGAGAACAATTACCAGACCTTTAGAAGGCATCTCAAGGCAGCCCTGTTTAGGGAAGCTTTTAATGTTTGATGGATTTCTGTATTTTAGAATTTCTGTTTTTTTGTGGAAGCCGCCCAGAGTGGCTGGGGGAACCCGGCCAGATGGGCGGGGTATAAATAATAAATTATTATTATTATTATTATTATAACCACACACACAACAACACATAATAAACACAAAATTTCCTCTTTTTAACATCTAATCAATTATTACAATTTACTTTGCTCTGCCGAGCTTTGACTTCCCTCCCTCCCCCCCCATTTGGTTTTCTTGTCCACTCCTATCTCACAGTTCCTGTATTCCTTCTACTTAAAGTCAGTTCGTAGGATTTATTTCAGTCCTGCAAGTGTCTTTAGACTTCTACAGTTCTTCTCCATATAGTCCACAAATTTACTCCAATTCTTTTGGAACCTTGACTCTCCGTGGTTTCGGATCCTGCTAGTCAGTCTTGCTAGTTCCGCATAGTCCATCATTTTCGTCTGCCACTCTTCAATCGTCGGTAACTCCTGAGTTTTCCATTTTTGGGCTAACAAAGTCCTAGCCGCGGTTGTCGCATACATAAATAATACTTGGTCTCCTTTTACTATCTCCTGTCCTATAAGTCCTAATAAAAAAGCCTCCGGTTTTTTGGGAAAGGTGTATTTAAAAATCTTTTTCAGTTCATTATATATCATTTCCCAAAATCTTTTAATTTTTTTGCATGTCCACCACATATGATAAAATTCACCATCCTTCTCTTTACATTTCCAGCATGTTTTACTACTCATCGTATACGTGTTAAAGACATGGGGCAAATCTTAACTATGACCCCAGACATTTGGGTCCGCTGGGGTAGGTTCAGCCCCATGTCCTATCATGATATTCTTGAGTCAACGTTGGTTTCCAAGAACTTGAACTCTGGATTACAGAAGTTTGTAAGTTCAACTGCTCCTGATATTGTGGGGAGGGGGAAACTTGCCAGTAGCATCACACCCTCAGGAGTTCCTGCAGTATATAGGCTCTTTTCCCAAATACACCTCACATATCATAATTTCATGCATTTTTTTCTTATAAAATGCTGCTCTATTTGGGTTTGGCAGTGAATGTTTGGAACATGTGTCTCTTCATTTTCAGGTTTACCTAACTCAAAAATGTGCTTCCAAGTTGAGACGCCCATACCTCCGTTGGAATTATCATCTAAATTGGTTACGACATAAAAGGAGATTCAAGGTGGAAGATGGGGGTGAAGCATGAAAGAAAAACAAGTTGGTTTATTCTCATAAGCTGGAAACAAGGCCACCTGAAGCATTATAATTGTAAACAGTGCTGTTGTCTCCTATGGTAACCTAATGCAATATTAATAGTGGACAGATAAGGTGGGGGGGATTTGTAACAGTGAATTCTTGTAACTGTGGACATCTCCATCACTGTGGGTTTCACTGAGACAGCTCTGGCCTAATTTCATTTGACTTTGAATGTGTGCAAATCACAGGGAAATATGAACTGACTCCAGACTGAGAAAACCAACAAAGACAGAAAATCATTTTCAAATTGCATCCTTATCAATATTTTACTAAGCCTGGATGACTAAACATCTAACATCTTCCAAAATGCAATACATTGGTGTCCAAGAATTTGAACTCTGAATTATAAAAGTTTGTAAGTGCAATGCTGACTGTCGAGGATTTTAAACTGGAAATGGAAATCCGTTGTTAGTTCATGTGAATGCACCTTGCATGAAATTAACAATTACTTGCCTGAACTTAGTACACTTGGGTAGCAAAAGCTTTTCCTATGGCTTGCAATAAATAATGTTTTGAAAAACCATTTATTTTATGTACTGTTCCCTGCCTACAGTGTACTAATAGGCTATGCAATCATATATCTACTTGGAATTCATTAACATTGACATGACTGTGACCTTGAATTTACAGATCAATGTCATGATACTATTAAAGTCCTTCCTGATACCCAGAAGCAAAAGGGTTTGCTTTTGTTCCAGCCTCAATCGCCTCTTGAAATCCCTTTGGTGATGCCTCAAAAGTTCGAGAGCTTTTTTATGTTTCTCCTACTGCTAAGACAAACAGAAAATGGACCCCAGCCTTGACCTTTGACAGAACGAGTCCCCAATTTGATTAGTTTAAAGTATTCACCAAATTAGGGCATGAGATATCAAAGGATTTTTAGAATATTTTGCTTTGTGTGAAATTTCTCTGCAATGCAGGAAAGCAAACTGGATACATCTTATATAAAGTGCGTAAACTAACATTCATTTCAAGGCAACAGAGGCATGGAGGATATTTTGCCTTCAGCTTTTGTATGCATAGTGTTAAGAAAGAAGGGTGCCACTTGAAAATGCCAACAAGCAACAACAACAACAACTCAAAAAAGATACACAAGATGAGAAAGGCAAATTACACAGTGAAATCCTGACACATTTTGACACAGCTTCTTTAGGAGATCAAGGTTTAAAATAGAAAAATATGTGATTTTATATATTCATATTTTAAAACCATTGACACTGTCCATTTGCTATGTTGAATAATTCCTCGCCCCCTTCATTTTTGTTTGCACTTAACAGAATTAGTGATCTAGAAGCAAACAGGAGGTCAAGCAGGCTAGTGTGGATGGGCAATTCAAGAGCACCCACTAGTTTGGGCTAGTGCCCAGCTATTTTTTTCAGATAATTTTTGGGAGGGACAATTTTTTTATAACGCTCTTTAAATGTCTCAGTGTCACCAGTTTGTACAACCGTGGCTCTGGTTTTAATACTGTTCAATACTATTTGAATACTGATGAAGGCAGTATTAGAACTCCTTCCAGTTTAGCTCACTGTTTCCACCATTTACCAATTTGCACTACCAGTCACGTTTTGTTCATCATTAAGTGAGCAAAATATTTCAGAAGACCATTTTCTGGTGAAGAGGGAACTGTTGGATGATTTCATTTCCCCTCAAGAATATTTGGCACCCCTGCCCCTCACAACATTTCATCACCAACAAATAGTGTGGAGAGTTTGGATGTACTATTTTCATTCAGACCTAGTTTGGGCCTGAGTAAGAAGAAAGAGGTTCAGAGAGATGCCAAGACACAGCCAGCAACATTTGTTTTTGTTTTTTTAAAAAAAATTACATAATGGACAAAAATACAAAATGAATTAGCTACTTTCCAAGAAGTGTAGCTTACAGAACTCAAATAGCCTTGTGGCAGAAAACAGATATATTGGTATAAATACATCATGAACAAATTAAAAAAAGAGGATGAGCCTATTCTCTCTTATATACTTAATCTGTACCAAGATACCCCCACCAAATTGACATATGAGTAGCTTGAGGGCAGGGCACTCCCTCCATTTTGTTATGATGAATTGATAAGTTGATACTTCACTCAATCAAAATGATCATTTTAGTGCCCCTCCAAAGCACTTTATGTTGGGTGAGACGCTTTGAGAGTACTATATTCCACACCACTTGAAACCGGACTGCTTGCAAAGGGGAAGTAACGGATTACCAATGCATAGCCTTTGCCAAGAGCAATGATACTATTTTTTGTTTGACTTCAAACAAATTATGGAGACAGGAAAGCTAAAGAGGAAGGCTCAAGACTAGAAACCCTGAATCTCTCCCACATTCCCACCACATATGAAGGAAGGTGCCTCTAAGACCACAAACCCACCAGCGGGGGTGGGGGGGAGCTATATTAATTCTGGAAAGCTGGAGTAGTGTCAAATACCATCTCAGGAGAACTTTAAGCAAAGCCTCCTGAATCCTGCCAAATATTGTTTTCAATGGAGCTTTGAAACCCTATTGGCTTCTTGTGCCACCTGATCAAATCTGGAGGGAGGGGAGAAGAAACCACAAATTAGCACACACACACACACACACACACACACACACACACTGTTGGACTCCTGTGGTAAACTGAAGGCAAGGCATTTTTCACATTAAATTTATAAGTGAATAGCTGGGAACTTAAAATAAAACATGGCCACACTCTTCTTAAGCATACTTACTGGAAAGTTAACTCCATCAGCACATATACTAAAATTGGAATAAAAGCTCACTCAATCAAAATCAATAGGAAGGTGACAGGAATGTTGACTAGCGGAAGGAGTGCTCCAATGTTTGTGCCCCTCTCCTTTATCACACGAGGGCTTGCAATGCATTAATAAAAGGACCATCGGGGAACAATGTCTTATTTGGCTTTTGCTTCTAAGTGAACAGTCAGATGGGCAGGGTACAAATATTATCATTATCATTCTTACTGATAAATGCGGCAGCAAAGGTGAGAGTTCAATCTGTTCAGTCACATGGAAGAGCATATACCAAATATATTCAAATATTGTATATTGTTTGTTTGCTTATTAATAATTACTGACCCATTATCCTAAGGTCCCATGGTGGTTTACAACAGCAAAACAGAATATTAAAACAACTTACTGTCCACTTTCTGAAACCTAAACAAAAAACCCACCACAACAAATTATGGCAGTGTTTCCGGCCCGCGATTCAAAATGTTGAAGAAGAGAAAAGCATTTATTTTAGTTCGTCTCCTGTGCACATATTTAAAAAAACCATCCTATGTTCAGAGTTTCTGAGCAAAAGAATCATTTTCAACATGGTGTTCATTCCTTGCAGTTTTGCTACACAGGAGTGTCCTCTTTATGTACAGCTAGAGCCACAGGCAGTATAAATAGCCCTATTCTGCGAATGCCCATATTTTATCGCGGTTAGTTCAAGGATGGTATTAAAGCCCTTCCCTAATGCCCAGAAGCATAAGGCAGTGCTCTCTTGTCAATATATTGCCACGTGAGGAAAAGAGAGAAGGCAGCAGAAGCTTTCCCTGGCCCTTGCTTCAGTAAATGATATTTTCCCTCCCTAAATCAGGTCTCCCTGTAGCATCGTCTCCAGACCCCATGTTGATTTGTTCCGCTTACACTGTTTGAATTTCCTAATAAGGACTGAATAGCGGATGAATGTTTTCGATAAGTTACTTGAGAGTTATCTCGCGAGTGTGTTGGTTAGACACGGAATGGCCTTCAGAGCCGCACAGCTTCTGAGTTCCTCACAATGAGATGGAGGCCGGTGATTGTGCCGATGAACTATTTCTAGGCTAATCTTTTAAAGCTTTCAATGGGAGGGATGGAAAGGGGGGAAAGTCCAAATAAAATAAAATAAAATAAATTGCAAAAAGGAATGGGAGGGAGGGAGGGGGAACGTAACAGTGGCGTTCAGGCCTGTCATCACGGCAGTTGCTGCCCCTGTCCGTGTCTAATGTAAGGGTTATGGAATATCATAATCCCTTCTCTGAGCTCCTTTACAGCAGCAATGATGACTAAATTTCTTGTGTCTTATCACACTGTCACAGGCTCGAACCAGGAGTAGGAACTCTGAAGAAAACACAGCATGGAAACTAGAGAGCAGATGATCAGATTAACTTGTATTGGATTTTTTAAAAGCAGGGCCACAATCTAAATAGAACAGGCTGGATTCGGGGGCCTATGGAGATTTAAGCCATCTACAGCCTCCCCCCTGTTCCCCCCAACTCTTATCCCTCTCAACATTTACTTATTTTAAACATACAGAGATACAGATATTGTTCTATCTATTCCATCTCCCTCACCACTCAACCTACGCCGATCCCCTTTGGACATTTAAAGCCATCTTCCTAGGAAGATGGGGTTAGCGGTTAGCAATTCAGACCTCACAAGGGGGGTATCTAGTGGGCAGAAGGATTTCAAGGGGCCTTTAAAAACATCAGAGCTTGGATCAAAAGGTAACGTTTCTCTTGGTATTCAATCACGCCGTCTTTGCCCTGTGTAGAATCCTTCAGCGGCAGCAGATAAAGAAAATCTCTGTTGACTATATCTGCTATCTCCAGGCATCTGAATGGTGTCTCTGGGCCAGATTGTGGGAATATATATATATATATATATATATATATATATATATATATATAACAGGCCAACTGCAATGATTGGGAAGCAAGGAAGTGAGCTCTCTAGGGCACCCGATGCAAATTGCGTCATTCCTTGCTAAGGAAGAATTTAGTCCTCTGATATACTTTGGCTCTGATCCAACAGAGCATGCTTGGAGCCGCTGAAGCTGTGTGTGTGTGTGTGTGTGTGTGTGTGTGTGTGTGTGTAACCCCTTTACAAGAAATGGTTTTCCTCCAATCAGATGTGTGGCAGTAGGGAGGGGCTGAATACAGCCTTTTCTGCCTTCCCTACCAAACAGCTGGTTGGCAGGATTTCAGGTTTCTTGAATTTATTTCTTTTTCTGTTCATGTAGCCTCACTTGTTGGGTCCTTTTGTATGCAGCACTCATCTGCGCATGGAATTCCCCATCCAGCTAGGAACTTAAATAAAGAGGGGATGCTTCCATGTTCCCATTGCCCCTAGCAACTGGGGCAATTGATTGTACCAGCACAAAAGATAAGCTATCAGCTGTGTGTTTTCATGAGTTGATTAAATTAACATTAATTTAAGACTAGGGAAGCTATAACTAGATGATGTGGTATGATAAATAGATTACATTTTTTTAAAAAAATAATAGAGAAAGTAATGAGGAAAGTAAGTTTGTGGGTGCATTTTTCTCTCATGCACAAACACACAGACCATTATTCAGGATGCATTGGTTTACGTTCTGGCATCTAAAAGCTAATATCAGAATGCACACTAATCCATATTGGATCATGGCCAATAGATAACATGCAATGGTAATTAGTGTTTGACAGCTGACAGCTTATGTAATTTTGTATTCAAAGCTTACCAAAATCTAAACAATCAAGAATCCCCCCCCAAAAAAAAAACATCTAAAGCATATGAATGCCAATTGTTAGGTCAAAATTCCATATTCAAATGCATATTGATTTTTTTGTTCTCAAATCCTTAATGATTAAATTGGAAATTAGATAAATTTTGAATATTTACAGAAACCTATTTCACCTCTGTCAGCTTGAGCCTATACTTTCATAGCAAAGGTACTAAAAATGAAAATCAGAGCTCCAGTGCTCTCTCATGCCTGTTTTTATTTGATGTTCATAACTGGAACTTCGAATACATATATGAATATTCATACAATTAAATATGTCTGCAGTGGGACCTCTCAAGGAAGAGAACATTATTGGTGGAAAGCCACGTCCTGTACAAATGAGAACTGTGTTATTTAAAGCCAAACTGTGTTATTTAAAGCCACACAAGGTCAGCTTTAACTTCCATGCCTGATTTTTTCCAATTGGTCACAGTTCTCTTTCCAGGCAGTTAAGCCATTTCCACCCCCTTTTTGCATATTTTCATGCCCCTTCTGAAAATGCTTTCAGGCTTCTCTGAGATGAATGCCATTTATAGGAAGGTCAGAAATATTATTTTCCAAAAATTATATGGAAGAGCTACCCAGCTTGTCAAAGTAGTGTAAATGGGAACAAAGTTGACTGTCATGCTACATAAGCAAAAAAGGGAACACAGCCTTAATGGAACACTTGATGCAAAAGACCATCCACATTTCTGACAAACAATAAGCAGCTAAAACTTGCCATTGTTAAACTGGAAATAACATTTTAATTTTTTTTTAAGGAATGCATTAGGGACCATAAACTACCCAGCAGCAAGGGCCTCAGTGTGGAGGGAGTTCTGCAAGCACTAAATTCCTTCACCCAGCTTAACCCTTCAGCTAAGGCAGAACCGACTGTGGTTCTTCCCAACATTTCTCTGGGTGACCCTTTATTGTCTGCCTATGCCAGCCACTCATGCTCCTTGCCCCAAAGCCTAGCCCCCTTCCTCCTCTGGGCAGGGCGGAGAAAAGGCAGGAGGAGGGAGGAGGTGCTGCCGCCGTATGAGGGAGAGGGAAAGAACATGTGCACTGGCAATCCATGTGACAATTCCCAGACCGTCCGCTGGCTGGATCCAGAAGGCAATTGGGCTGATCTGGCCCGCGGACCTTAGTTTGCCTATGCATGCTCTAGCCTTATTGCCCGGGCGACATGGTTGTCAGGAGTCCACCGACAATGGTTGATGTTCCCTACTGTGTTGACGCTCCTCACACTGCTGAAAGACCCACTCCTCTTACCCCCCGTGCACAAAATTTTATTGCTATTTATGTTACTCAGTAGGGGTGTTATAGAGAAAGATAAACACTCCCATGCACTCACCAAGTTGGCAGTATAACTTGTGATTCAGCCATATTGAGAGATGGTTTATATAACACCTTTCCTCCAATAAAGTGGGGAAACATGAGAAATGTTTCTTCACATGCCTGGATCACACATTATCGTGGAGGTGTGGTGAGGCTGCTTGCACTTTCTCCCCGTACAAAAAAGAGATGCATATATTACTTTGGCTGATCAATGTGGTGTGGGAATTTCATGTTAATTGGGGAACCAGATCTGCACATGTAAGGAAATGTTATACAAACTAACAGTGTAATCCTATAAACATCTGCTCAGAGGTACTTGAACTCATTCAAGTAAATGTATATTGGATAGCATCCTCAGTCATTTCAGTGAAATGCATGGACCTACACAATTCTTGATGGGAAAACTGAACACCGGGTTGCAAAATTCCGTTGGCAGTGGCTCATTTCTGTAGCTGAAGAATCTGTGCGCATGTGATGAGGCCATCACATGAGCACCAGCAATCCTAGTTAGAAAAGATGCCTGCGGAATGGCAGGCAGACAAGAAGGATCAATCAGGACCTTGGATAGCACACTGGGAGATAAAGTCAAGCTAAAGGGTAACCAGTGGTAAAAGAGATGTTAAAGAGATGGTAAAGAGATGTTGCAAGAGCCAAGGATGCTAATGTTCTACAAGAAAGATATGAATCGAATAACTAAGGCCCTCCAGATGTTTTTGGCCTACAACTCCCATGATCCCTAGCTAACAGGACCAGTGGTCAGGGATGATGGGAATTGTAGTCCCAAAACATCTGGAGGGCTGAGTTTGCCGATGCCTGAACTAAATCCTCCCATGAGCCCAAGTCATCCATTGCATCGCTGCATAATTCACAGCTCTGGCCTTCAATCAACTTCCTTTGGGAACAGGGTAATTCAGTCATGTGTTGGTGCCAGGTATGATGGGATCATTTGTTCCAGGTTTCAGGAACTGTTTTCAGCCCAAGGGTGATATTCCCTTATCAGCAATCTTCCGCGAGCCACATGACCAGAAGCAAAAGTGGGTGGGGCAACGGATACATCTCTTATGCAATAGGCTCCATTCAAGCCACACCTAAGTCAGAGGCCTACACACACACACACACACACACACACACACACACACACACACACACAGCTGTCCACCCTGCATCCAGTCAAGCAAGAACCATTAACACAGTTCCAGGACACATTCTAGCCAAGCAAAACCAGAGGGCGCAGAGTAAGACAAAAAGGACTTTAGTGAGGGGTGTGGCATGTGGAGAATACCAAGGACTACAGAGAAAGGTCTGAAGGACCCCATTTGGCCTTCAGGCCTGAAGTCCCCCGAACCCTGATTCGATTCATTTGCGGTGCATAAATTGCAGGCTGCATCACTGTATGAATCACTGCTTTGGGCTTGCATTCTTCTGCTCAGGAGTCATAGAATCATAGAAATGTAGAGTTGGAGGGGATCCTTGAGGATCATCTAGTCCAACCCCCTGCAATGCAGGAATCTCAACTAAAGCATCCAGGGCAGGTGGCCATCCAACCTCTGCTTTAAAATCTCCAAGGAAGGAGAGTCCACCACCTCCCGGGGGACTCCATTCCACTGTCTAACAGCTCTTTCTGTCAGAAAGTTCTTCCTGATGTTTAGTCGGAATCTCCTTTCTTGTAACTTGAAGCCATTGGTTCGAGTCCTACCCTCCAGAGCAGGAGAAAACAAGCTTGTTCCCTCTTCCATGTGACAGCCCTTGATATACTTGAAGATAGCTATCAAATCTCCTCTTTTCCAGGCTAAACATACCCAGCTCCTTCAACTGTTCCTCATAAGGCTTGGTTTCCAGACCCTTCATTATATTGGCTCCTCTTCCTTTGCACATGTTCCAGTTTGTCAATATTCTGGCCCCCAGTCATGCACATGATGGGTTCCTCTGTGAGTTCTGATTTGCGTATTCTAAAAACAGACCTTTGGGATTTATTCATTTATATTAGATTTCTATTCTGCGCTTCATCATAAGATCTCAGGGTGGTTCACCAAGTAAAATGCAGGATAAAAACATGAAAACAAGTAGATCAAAACAGCAAAACAATAACCCCCCCTTCCCACAGACACATTTAAAATGCTGTATAATACTAATCACCCCAAGGCCTGGTTTAAGAGTAATTAAGTATGTTGATTCCAATTTTAATTCAGAAAGAAATGTGTTTCATTGAGAATAACTTTGGGGAATGCCGGCTTAATCAGTAATAAAAGTCAGAGCGCAGAGCTCAAACTACCCCCCTCTCTTTTTGTTGTATTACAGCCTGGTTTTATTTCTTAAACTATTATTGATGTATACGGTGACACAGTGTCACCAGTATAGGAATCTAAGACTTTCTAGAACATATATTTTCAATAATGGTGGAACTCACAACTTGAGAATGCTTTTATTTTTATATATCTTTATTTCTTGTAAAGGGAATCTTGGTATGAGTTAATTCTTGGTTATCCCTTTGAGGCTGCACTGTATCTTTCCACTTTTGTCCTTCTAGGCAGTGATGTTTTATGAGTTACATTTTTTGACACACACACCCTTTGTTATGTTTTCACTTTTTAAGCAAATCAATAAAAAAGAAGAAGAGCAAAAGTCATGAAACCAGTGTTGCCAGACAAATAAAAAGAAAAGATAACCCCCCCCTAAAGGGAATATGTATTTTATGAGAACACTATTAATCTGTGAGATCTTAGAAAATCCATGCAATAGCTACTATATTCCAAACAATGGTTAAATATATGATTTTAGAAATTTGGGGGAATATCAGTGAATGTATTCTAATTTGTTTAAGTCTAGACTCTCCCCCCCCTCCACTCTTTTTGAATGTGGACACTATATGTATGACATTACCTTGCAAAACTATATATGAGCATTCCTGGCTGTGAATCATTCACATATGGCAGGCGATTGTGAAAATATACTTCTCTGCACATTTTAAGCTTGGCCAGGTCAGTGTCATGTTTGAAAGTAAACTGGGTCACATTTTTCAACTTTTTGGACAAAGAATGCCTCCCCCCTCCAACGGATGGAGCTTTAGAACCACAATAATATGTACTCTAAGAAGGTATCAGAGTTAAATTCCTGGGAGGAAAGTTTAATGCCATTTAGCTACCCATTTTACATCCTCTTATATCGAATGCTAAACTCAAACAAATAGGGAGGGAGACTAAAGTTTAACCTAATTTTTTTTTACAGCTAACTGTAGATCAAGTTTCCTATAGATTTGCTATAAATCTGGTCCACAGTGGTAGAATTTCTACAGAATGAGGTAATAACATTCAAAGAAAGTTTTAAAGGATGTAATCTCAATCAAAGGCCACCCACACTGGATTTACAGGAGGTTTTTAGTTCTGAAAATTTAGTTCTGAAAAACTAGCTTTCTCTTGTTCTTCAGCTAAATGGTGCAGGGTGAAATTATTTCAGGTTTTAAGGCCTTGAAGGTAAATGTGGTGGGGCAAAGGGGGCCCAACCACCTCCTCCTCCTCCTCCTCCTCCTCCTCCTCCTCCTTCCTTTGCAATGACCTTCTTATTCATTATTTTAGTGGGAACATAATTTGGGACAGGTGTGTGTTTGGGGGGAGGGTCAGAAATCAGTTGCATAACTATTAATAGCACCCTACCTTTCCTCCTATACCTTATGCTTTCAAAAAGTTTGAAAGCAAACTCTACATTTGAATTCAGTTTTCATTTGAGCTATTAAGCCAAGTTCCAAATTTAAGTTGTTGCTGCTGCTGTTTATTTTTCAACTCCAAAGGACATCCAAACCAGGGAACAACACATTAAAATACAATGGGGGAAAAACAGCCAATTGGAATCTTAAAACATAATGATGTAAAATTAGCAAGGCAGTAGATAGTAAAAGAACTTGATTTGAGCTGGGCCTTTCAAGGAGCTCTGAAGCCCTGAGATGGGTCTGTAGATTTGGAGTATGGTGTGCACACTGAACAGAATGTGGATGAAATCCCGCTCTATTTTCTTTTTCCACCAGACTCTAAGAAGATTGGATGTAGGCTAACAAAAAATGAAACTCAAGCTTGGTCAGCAGGGATAAAGGTAAAAGGCAAAGGACCCCTGGATGGTTAAGTCCAATCAAAGGCTTGCACAGCACAGCTCATCTCGCTATCAGGCCGAGGGAGAAGGCGTTTGTCCACAGACAGCTTTCTGGGTCATGTGGCCAGCATGACTAAACCGCTTCTGGCAAAGCCGGACACCGTGATGGAAGCCAGAGTGCATGGAAATGCTGTTTACCTTCCTGCCGCAGCGGTAACTATTTATCTACTTGCACTGGTGTGCTTTGGAACTGATAGCTTGGCCAGAGCTGGGACAGAGCAACGGGAGCTCACCCCGTTGCAGGGATTTGAACCGCCGACCTTTTGATCGGCAAGCCCAAGAGGCTCAGTGGTTTAGACCACAGCGACACCAGCGTAGGGCTTCAGCAGGAGACCTGATCAAGGTAAGGACATTTCTCCTGTTACGGGTGGGGTAGGACACCTTCGGAAGAATGAAGTGCACATTTGGGGCCCTGCTTTGTCCCTGGATATCCACCTGGTGGCTGTAGTCATGAGACCACCTCCAACGCTATTTACATGTGTTTACACCTTAAAAGTTTTGTTTTCTTTACTTTAGACTAAAACCTTTTATTCACCCAATCCTTTTACCACTGCCAACATTTCCCTAAATACCAAGTAAATCATCTACTGCAGTTCATTCACCAACATCTTTGGATAGGCATGCTTAAAAGAAAGAAAGAAAGAAAAAACCCAGCATAGGTAACACTTTAACATGACAAGCATATTTACTATATTTGAAATAACTGTTACTATAAACAGATGGTAGTGTTAGCATTGTATGGTTGCTATATGCTGAATTTAACCCAGTTGTTGTTTCAGATAAGCAGCTCAACCCTACCATGTTGTCTGCTGCTGGTTTCTCCCTTGCCAAACACTTCAGATCTGGGTGGAATTATCTCCCCTCGTACGACCA
The DNA here is from genome assembly GCF_963506605.1 of Zootoca vivipara. Lineage (NCBI taxonomy): Eukaryota > Metazoa > Chordata > Lepidosauria > Squamata > Lacertidae > Zootoca > Zootoca vivipara. The sequence continues at coordinate 80,069,675 of NC_083283.1, forward strand.
CTACTCTGGCCCAATGGGATGAAACAGAATGTCCACTGATTTGGCCATCAAGTCCCACCAGTTTTCAACACATGTGCCTGACTGCAAAGACAGAACCTCTCGCCCAGAGCTACCTGTGTTTTGAAGAAATGTAATGTGACAGTTAAACATTCAGACAGCCACCTGCTGATCTTTTGTATATAGAAGTCAAGACATTTTCTAGATGGTTAGCCCTCTACATCCTGTAGTGTAAACTCCCTTATACATGAAAACAAATCTTTCCCTCAAAATTTCGGAGGGGTTTTCTTGGTGGAAAATGTATCTGCAATGTTAAAAAGCATCGGGGAACAAGATGGTGGAACTTTGTAGGACCCTACAGACCAAGGAATCAAACAAGAGCACCACTTTCTGAAGCTACCTTCAAGGTAGGACTGAAGCTAGCACCACGTGAGGCTACCTATTCCCTTCTCACCCATATAGTTTAGGAGGACGTCATAGTTGATATTACCAAAAGCTGCTGAGAGATGTACCAAAAGCAACAGGGATGCACTATCCCTGCAGCCTTATTTGCTGATAAGGGTCTTTTAAGTTGTGCCCAGGCTAGGACAGAGACAGTCAATAAGACACCGGGGTTGAGTTCCAGAGAAAGAGTTTAATTCTTATTAATAAGAGACTCAAGGTGATCAGCTCACGACAAGAGTAAAGAAACACAAATTGCAAAGCTTCTTATACACTTCTTGGGCTCTGTAAATGTGTGCATGCAAGGGGGTCACATGTACATATATGGATCTTCCTGTGTCCGGTCCTGTGCGTAAACACATGCTTCAGTTTACGCGTCAAGCTAGCAACTTCCAGCAGCCTTGAGTAAGACTATGTGTCAGGCATAGCAGCTGATAAGCCCTTTTGTGTTCCAGACAGGGCCAGCTCATCCGGCCTTGATTACACTTTGACACACAGAGGCATAGAGGCAAAGAGGAAAGCATTTTAAGCAAGACATCCCAGGGCTACAGCCATACAGTCAGAATTCATACAATGCAAGCAATGCAAACTATAGGATCAGATCTAGCTCAATAACACAATTGGCAATTCTCTCCCTACACCCCAATCTAGATTCTCTCTCCATGGTGATACACCAGTCTCTCACTTTTAGGCATCAATAAAGGACCATTTTATTTCAACACACATTTTAAGGTTTAATAGTTTGCTGTTTTTAGTGGATTGCAACTTTCAGTGTGCTATGTTGTTACTTTATGTCTTTTTGATGTTTCCTTTTTTTTAATATATAAATACCTTTATTTCAAATAAAAATTTAAAAATTATTTACATCAGATCTTTACAAATGTAAACAAATAAACTATATAACAAAATACATCAAACCAAATTCTCCAAACTGAAATTGTACATACCAAAATCATGTCTCGAGATGTATTCCATTTCCACAAATAAACAAGGCTTCCAACCCTTCTCCATCATATCTAGTTTCTTTTTTGTTGTTGTTATTTCCCACAGGTTTGTTTATGTCGGCTTTACACTAGAATTTTTCCTCTCTATTTTTGATTTCATTTTTTATATTTCACAGATATCGTTCCAGTTCTGCCAGTAAAATATTATTGTTATTATATGTTTTTAGATACTCTCTGAAAATTTTCCATTCCTTTGATACTTTTTGATATTCTATGTCCCGTACCCAGCCCGTTAGTTTTGCTAACTGTAGGTATTCAATCAGCAGGGCTTGCCACTCTGTTATGGTAGGGGGCAGTTTGTCTTTCCATTTCCTTGCAATCAGGATTCTAGCGGCTGTCAGGCTATACATCATTAGCGTTCTGTCTTCCCTTTTAAAGTTATCAGGTAAAATGCCTAGGAGGAATATTACAGGTTGTTTTTTAAAAGTTGTCTTGAATAGTTTTTTGATTTCATTATAGATTTTATCCCAATAATCTTTAATTAGATCGCATGTCCACCACATGTGGAAGTACGATCCAGATTCTTTCCCGCACCTCCAACATTCAGGACTTCTCCCTTTATACATCTTTGCTAGCTTCTGTGGGGAGATGTTTTTGATGTTTCCATTGTTCCACTTTTTTAGTCGCTTCAGGTATTTGACACAGAAAAGTTGAAGAATCAATACTGGGAATTGAATGATTAAAAAATAAATAAATAGTAGCTACACAGAACCTCCATGCTCAGAGGCCATGCACTGATACATGGGGCAAACAACTAAGGCAGGCAGTTGTCTTCATGGCCCAGTGATGCTATCCTAGGTAGATTTTTAGTCTGATCCATCAGAATTCAGACTTTTCTCTTTTCTTCGTATCTCTTAGCATGATTTGAGGTGTATTTCCAAAAGCGCTTTAAAAAAATGTATTCATGTCTTGTACCTTTTCCATTGGGGAGAGGGAGTGACCATACTACCAGGCAGTCAGGAGTAATACATTTGCTGCAGTCTTAAAATCAACCAGGAGACACAGCCCCTCAGTGAAAAACACTGTCTCAGCAAAAGTAGAGGCGAGTCAATAAGTTAATGGCATGAATCAATGAGAAAGATTTGGGCGAGATCTTAATTAAAGGAACAACAGCTGATACAAATTATGTTTCCAATGTATTGATAAAACAGAAGGCAAAAGGTTGAATGGGGATGAGTGCTGATCAATTCTTTTAACATTTGAATTCCTTTTGATCAGACATTGTACCAGCATATTGTGTGTCTGAGCATGCACACAAATTCATCAAATGCACACACATTATAATTATCTCAGGAGGACTTGTTATTTCCTTCTTCTTTTTAATACTTTGCATCTGGAATGTTGGTCATTCACCTCATGTGGGTAGGTGACTTCAAAGTAATGCCCACTTAAACTGGTTGATATCCGACCATGCTTGCTATTGTAAAACTACACTAGACAGTTCATATATCAGACATAATGACATCCATGTTATGTAATGAAATGTAAAGATGGATATAAAAGGTAAAAGGTAAAGGAACCCCTGACCGTTAGGTCCAGTCATGGATGACTCTGGGGTTGCCCTCTCATCTCACTTTATGGCCGAGGGAGCCTGTGTTTGTCTGCAGACAGCTCCCAGGTCATGTGACCAGCATGACTAAGCCACTTCTGGCAAAACCAGAGCAGTGGATGGAAACACTGTTTACCTTCCCGCTGGAGTGGTACCTATTTATCTACTTGCACTTTGACATGCTTTTGAACTGCTAGGTGGGCAGCAGCTGGGACCGAACAACGGGAGCTCACCCTGTCATGGGGATTCGAACTGCCGACCTTCCGATCGGCAAGCCCTAGGCTCTGTGGTTTAGACCACAGCGCCACCCGCGTCCCATAAAGATGGATATAGTATTGATAAACAGGAAAATGTCAGAACTAAATATAGGCGACTTTTCCATGTGAAGCAGAATGAAGTGGTAGAATCCAGAAGTGGACTGTACCACTTCAGAGCAAACTGGGGGGAAATAGAAATATATATTTTTTGAATGTTGCCTTTAATTAAAAATACAATTCCTACAAGGGAATAAAATACATTGAGGAGAAAGATTCCAATGCAGCCCACTCCTTGCTCATTTTCAACTTTGTAGGGATATTGGGGGGGGGAGCATTTGAAAAATATGATCGCACAACTGCAGTTTGAATTATTATAGTATGTTGTGCCAGCTCAGAACCTACCCCTTGTGCACTGCAGAAAGTAAATTTCATAAGCAGCCAACAGGTTTGCAAGTGTCAACAGGGTGACTGGATGCTGAAGCTGATGATGCACAACTGGATTAATACTGCTCCTGTGTTTTTCTTTTTTAATGGCGGGTGGCGCTGTGGGTTAAACCACTGAGCCTAGGGCTTGCCGATCAGAAGGCCAGCGGTTTGAATCCCCGCGATGGGGTGACCTCCTGTTGCTTGGTCCCTGCTCCTGCCAACCTAGCAGCGGGAAGGTAACCGGCGTTTCCGTGTGCTGCTCTGGTTCGCCAGAAGCGGCTTAGTCATGCTGGCCACATGACCTGGAAGCTGTACGCTGGCTCCCTCGGCCAATAAAGCGAGATGAGCGCCACAACCCCAGAGTCAGTCACGACTGGACCTAATGGTCAGGGGTCCCTTTACCTTTACCTAGATGCACAGTTTAGCATCCAGATCCACTTGAGCTTTGGATGCCGCTGAATGGGTTCACATCAGGTATTTGATCTTAGGTACATGGTGGGCACAGTTGGCCACCACTGTATTAAGTTGCAGCAGGTCTATCCTACCAATCCAAAGGGCTTATCCACACCTCCATCCCCCCCCCCCGCTTCCCCCTGGGGAAACCCAATCCTTAGCACTGAACCAGAACAACTGGCAACTGGGTTTTCTGTGGATTGCTGTTTGTTCTGTGGAGGAAAGTGGTGGGGCAAAGGCAAAGCCACTTGGATCCATGCCTAGAAAGTGTGGGTCAAGTGGGAAACCTCTTGGACGCATGCGTTTGAGACACGGAATAAGTGGAAGTGTGGATGACCGTGGACTGCATTCGTGTTTTTGCATTCCCAGGCGAGTGCAGTGTTTCTCCGAAAATAAGACACTGTCTTATATTTATTTTTCCTATAAAAAAAAACCCCAGAGTGGCTTATTTTCAGGGGATGTCTTTTTTATTATTATTACGCGTCCAGCCTCGCCTCTTCCTTGGGGCCCTCCAGAACTGCGCCTATCACTATGTCTTATTTTCAGGGTATGGCATATATTGCGCAAATGCTTAGAAATCCTGCTATGGCTTATTTTATGGGTATGTCTTATTTTAGGAGAAACAGGGTAGCTAAAAAGGGTTTAACAAGCCCTTGTAGACTTCCTGAATGCTGGACCTGACTATGCCGATATGTCTGGTAAGCCAAAATCTGCAATTATACCAAAGTCACAAGAATTCCTTAATGGATCCCACCAAGGAACATGTACAGTTGTACCTTGCTTCTCCGTTCCGGAAGTCCGTTCAACTTCCGAAAATGTTTGAAAACCAAGGAGCGGCTTCCGATTGGCTGCAGGAGCTTGCTGCACTCAATCAGAAGTCACGTAAGCTTGCGTTGGACATTAAACGTTCACAAACCAGAACACTCATTGCTGAGTGTGTGGCATTTGGGAGCCAAAACGGTCGAGTCACAAGGCGTTCCAGAACCAAGATACGACTGTAGTCTGGAATTATTTGCAAGAAGCCCAGCAACCGGAAGGTACTTGGTGGCCCCACTGGGAAATTGTTCACTGTTGTCTACCTTCTGTCCACCTCTGATTTAAGTGGTTTGTGTATATATCAAATGTCTGGTCACATCACCGTACAATAAATCTGTTTAAACACCAAAGCAACACTTGCAAATATTAGTTCAAAGGCCAGGAGTAATTGGATAGGAACGAACAGATCCCCCCCCCCCCACTCATACTGAGCTTCCCTATTTCCTACTCCCACCAGAAAAAAAGAAAACAAAAGGATGTTAAATTAAGTTGTTAAATGGTTTAAGGATTTGATATCTTTCCCTGTTAATTTAAAGGACCGAGCAACTGCTCATTCCTTTTCATCTTCTTAGCACAGCAGAGAATGACCTGAAAGGTCACCGAGGATTATCTTGGTGTCTTTCCCATTCCATCTTACGTTATTAGTTTACACTGCAAATGAGAAACTGATGTCAGAAATATGCCAAACAGCATTTATAAATATAGGGGAAGCCTGGCTTGGAGCTTGGTGTAGGTTTCCAGCCAGGGGCCTCAGAAGCAATTACTAATTGTGAGGCGTGCTGCAAGGTGCAAACTGCTTTGGGGAACGACAACAAAAGGGAGAGAGAAAGGTTGAAACAATACACATGCAATTTCTGAATACGAAATCCACACCAAATTAAGATAAAGCAGGTTCTCAGAACTGAAGGAGGAAGAAGAACGTTAATGGCATTTAATGCAACTTCAAAACGTGGTAAACTTGCTTTAATGTTGTTTGACATGTGTTGTGAAGGTTTTAAACAATGCAAGAATGTCCTATCCTTCTTTCTCTTTATTTGACCATTTAGTCTGACTATATTATTTTGTGGGTAGCAAAGGTAGTCAGAAAAATGAGAGGATGGGGGTTGGGGGGTAATAGGCTGGGTTTGGAAAACCTTCAGATTTTTGTCTGGGGAACTAATCCAGAATGCGGCAGCTAGACTGGTGACTGGGAGCGGCTGCCAAGACCACATAACACCGGTCTTGAAAGATCTACATTGGCTCCCAGTACGTTTCCGAGCACAATTCAAAGTGTTGGTGCTGACCTTTAAAGCCCTAAATGGCCTCGGTCCAGTATACCTGAAGGAGCGTCTCCACCTCCATCGTTCTGCCCGGACACTGAGGTCCAGCACCAAGGGCCTTCTGGCGGTTCCCTCGTTGTGAGAAGCCAAGTTGCAGGGAACTAGGCAGAGGGCCTTCTCGGTGGTGGCGCCTGCCCTGTGGAACGCCCTCCCAACAGATGTCAAAGAGGAAAACAACCACCAGACTTTTAGAAGACGTCTGAAGGCAGCCCTGTTCAGGGAGGCTTTTAATGTTTAATAGATTGTTGTGTTTTATCTTTCTGTTGGAAGCCGCCCAGAGTGGCTGGGGAAACCCAGCCAGATGGGCGGGGTATAAATAATAAATTATTATTATTACTATTATTATGGGGAAAGCTTCTCCCAAGCATCCTCTGTCCTGGAAACAGTCATTGGTTTCCCCTGTTTAAGGGGGGAAGTTATCTTTTAAATCACATCCACATTCAGTAGTCACAGACTAGTGAACCTATGAAACCATCAACTGACTTGTGGGGCAATGCAGTGGCTGTCATGGCTGGAGGGAAGAGGCCATCCTTGCATGAGATCTTCCCAATCAAAAGTCTGTTTTAGCCATGCTGGGTGTTACAGTAGCCAAGACAAGGAATGCAAGTTGGGTTGAGTGGCAGTCCCCCTTGTGGCTCCTTCTCTGCCCCGTTAGAAGGTATCACTGCTTGGGGGGGGGATGCCCAAGAAAACCCCTAGTACCTGGGCCCCAATACCAGCTGCTGAACCAGAACCATTCCCAGAGGGCCTGTGGGAACTTGGGACGATGACATATTGAAGAGAGTGTGGGATTCAATTGCCCCAACCACTTTTCACACATAGATGTACACATAAGAGTCATTCTTTCAGTTCTTCAGGAAACAGTGTTTTCCTGGGGCATGGCGAACATCAGGAGCCTCTCATTACCTGTCTTGAGCCAGGAGGCGGGGTCTGGAAACAAGTTCTGTTGTTATACACATGGCTGCATCTTTCTTCAGTAAAGCCCAGGGTTTGCAGACCCATGCAATTCATACCGGGCCCACAGAGAGATGGAGATGCCAGGATCTGCCTCACCAAGACCGGCATCAAATTATGTAAATATACCATACTCTCCGGCTTGTTGGGATGAGTGGACCTGGTGTGCTGGTCTAATTATGAAGCCTGCTCAGGGCAGCCTTTTCCTTAACTTTCCCCAGGGCCCTCTGGGTGGTAGAATTCATGGTGGCAGCTAAGACTGATGGCTCAGGTCAGGCACTCAGCTCACAGGATGCGCTAGTTATCCATGCAGAGAACATCAAGTTCACTTTCCACCACTCCAAACCGGATCAGAGCACATAGGGAAGCACACTAATCTCCTCAGCATCCTCAGCAGTTGTACCCTGCCCTTAACAATGAGATTCCCTGGATCAGGGCAGTCCTTCACCCACCAGCATGCTATGCCTTACGCAGAAGCAAATTGAGACCAACTTAAATTAAAGACATATGATCAGTTAAAAGTTAACTTGGATGACTGGCTCCAATACCACCAGATAAATGAATTGTATAAGATAGATAAGAAGAAAAGTTTTGCATTAGAAAAGTCCAAGTTGGAGATGGAATTATTAGAGCCAAAGACAAAAAATCTTTCCAGAATGTATAGTCTATTGCTGCAATGGCGCACGAAAGATGAACAGACAAAAAAGGTGATGATAGATTGGGCAAAGGATGTTGGACGTAATATTATGATGGAGGATTGGGAAAGGTTATGGAAAAAGAATATGAAATTTACTGCATGTACTGTTTTAAGAGAAAATATGATGAAAATGATGTAAAGATGGTACCTAACACCAGTAAAGCTTTCTAAGATTTACCATAATCAAGACAATAAGTGTTGGAAATGTAAAAAGGTGGAAGGAACATTCTATCATATTTGGTGGACCCGCCCATTTGTAAAGGATTTCTGGGAAAAGATTTATAATGAATTGAAAAAAAGTGTTGAAAAACACTTTTATTAAGAAACCAGAATCCTTCCTATTGGGCATAGTTGGAAGAGAATTGCCTTTGAAAGATGTGAATCTGTTTTTATATGCCACAACTGCAGCTAGAATTTTATTAGCAAAGTATTGGAAGACACCAATGATACCTACAGTGGAAGAATGGCAGTTAAAGATGTTGGACTACATGGAACTTGCTGACCTGACCGGAAGACTACGCGACCGGGGAGAGGAGAAGGTGGAAGAGGAATGGAAGAAATTTAGAATTTATTATAAAAAATATTGTAGAATTGATGTATGAGGAGATTTATAAGCAACTGTGGAGTTGCAGATAAAGGAAATAAGTGAGATATAACTGAAAATAGGTTAGATATGATAATGAGATGTAAAATTAGGAAAAGGATATTGCAATTGGATTTGGACAATAAGATATAGAATCTGCCAAGAATGATAAGCAATGAACCGTTAGAAGGGGGACCCGAGGAAGTCCTCTATTAAAATGAGGAAAAACGATATGGATATGTTAATGTTTAGTTATTTTTTTGTTCTTTTTCTTTTTAATTTTTTATCTTTAAATATGGATGTTATTCTTTCGTTTTATAAAACCTAATAAAAATATTTTTTTAAAAAAACAACAGAAGCAAATTGCCAAGCTTCTGCAGTGATACTTGGAAGAGGAGAACCTGCCTTCCAAATGAGTTTGACTCACTCCTTTGGGATCAGAGCCACCACTTCCATGGTGGAATGGGGACTTTAGGGATGGCAGATCAAGGAAGGCTATGCTGTTTGGGGGGCACACAAAAGATATATTCACTCACATCACTTGTTCAGTAGCAAGAATCCAGCCAGGATACATCAGAGACACCTCTGTCTAATCCAACCTTCCCTGAAGCCCAGTTGGCCAATATCACTGGGTAGCCTACAGTTTCGGAATGATGGCAGCAGGGGGATTCTTCCCATCCAAACTGTTCATCGTTTTGTAAACTTTCTATATATTTGTCCACTGTTAGCAGTCTTTTTTTCCTTATTTTTTCTTTTCGGTAAATTTAAATTCATTGCGGTATCATTTTTCTGCTAATCTGAACATTCACCAAAAGCAGGCCTGCAACCCAGCAAATGGCACCTGAGACGAAACCAACCATTTGTCAAAATAAATAAATGAACCCACCACCCAAATTTTCATCAGTAACATACAAGCGGTAGTCCCCCTTCGAACCAAACATGAGCGATGGGGATTCAATTTCTCCATGATCACCTCTAGTTACTGAGCAGATCCGCTTGATAAATATGTTATGTTTAGATGATATTGCCCCCGACTATATTACTCTAATAAATCATAAAGCATGAAGGTCACACATTTGAATAAAGATGCTGCCGGCGGCGGCACGTTTTCCTTTTTAACCTAGTCTGTAATGAAGTTAGAAGTTAATGAAGTACTGTGGCACGGAGATGACACAGACACAACACGGCCGGTGATTAATGTAAATGAGCCGGTAATATGAAAAGAAACTTCACATGCTCCCTCCTCATAAACATAGGCGAATTCTTAAGATGAACTGCAGCAACAAGGACAACAAAGATAGTAGGAAATAAGCTTGTTAAGTCCAAGACGCAATCTCTTTCATCAATCTGGTGAGTTTCTAAACATGGTTAATATCTCCGCGCAGCTCTTGCTGGGATGTTCGTCTGCATATGCCCCACTGAAATGGATGTAAGGTGGCCACCTGCACTTCAACCCCCCTCCAAAAAAAGAGGAAATAAAACAGGGTGGCATAAAATTGGCCTGTGCTCTCCTGATTCAGATGGAACAGAGAGATAGAGCTGAGTGTCACCCACATATTAGGGACACATCACTCCAAATCTCCCAAGGACAGCTCCCAGCAGCTTGATGTCCCTGTTAAATAACAGGAGGGCGGGGATAGAACCCTACAGGACACCAGAGGAGAATTCTCATGGCACTGAAAGTAGCCTCCCATTACTACTTTCTGAAAGTACAAGCAGAATCGCTCAGCATCTCCCTGAGATCCTCCAGAAGTCCTCCACGGTCAGCAGTCACAAAAGCTGCCAAGAAATCAAAGAGAACAAGGAGGATTGCAAACTCCCCCCCCCCCAATTTCACTCCCAACAAATATCACCAACCAAGGTGGTGGACGAACTCCCAAGTATGGTTGAAGCTGTACCACCACCAACCTCTCAAGCACCTCACCCAAAAAGGAGATATTTGCTGCTGGCCAGTAGACAGTGACCAGAGAAGGAATGACTGGTGGGAGAAGTGCAATAAGAAGAAACACCATGGTGCATCTGCAGTAGCTCAACCAGACACCTTCATCTGCCCCAGCTGCAACAAAACATCTCTCTTCTGTATCAGTTTCTACTGCCACAGCAGGCACTGTAAATCTCCAGTGGTTTGACTTCACCCCTAAAGGCATCCTCTTCCGTTGTCTCCTGAGACAGATGGATGCCAGCCAACTGGGGTGCCGAAATCAGCTGGCCTACTTGAAAAGTTGACCACATAGTTCTTCCTATACAGAGTAATCACTTGTGACTGCCAGTTGGGTGCACCTCATATCCTTTGCCTTGAATCCAGTAGAGAGCATGAAGAACAGCTGGGGCTGTGCACATATAAGAACCGTATGCACTTATGATTTAAAAATTAGGGATGCACAACCACAGACACATGACTTCACTGAGCCTACTCTAGCAATTAGAACTATGTGGTCCCTAACCCCTTCATATACTAACAAACAAATAGGCATTGCTGTGTTTGACTGCTAAAATCTTCCACACATCAAAGAGTTGTTCTAGTTTTTCTGAAACTCTTTTGATTTCTCTTAGAATTCTTAAAATATTTCACTCGACAAGAAACCACAAAACGTGCTTCTAAATTCACTGTTGCTGGTGTGTCACCAATTGAGAATTTTTGACCAGACTTATCGTTCATTATTGATGGTTGCTATGTTTTAATCGCTTTTGTAAGTTTTTAACTCGGTTGTACGTTTCCTAGAGACTTTCCTGTATCAGGTGACTAACAAGTCATGGTCATAATCTCATCTCTTTTGACCTCCCTTAAACCCAGAGAAGAAACACCCAACCACGTTTAGAATCTTTAGGGAGAAATTTATGACAAAGTGTTCCCATTCTGCTGTGTTGCATAGGTTTGGGAAAGGCTTTCAACTTTTTGCATGAGCTGCAAAATGCCTCCCTACAACCCAAACTTCCAAATAGTATTTTCTGCAGAGCAAAGGAAAGCTGGTGCAAGAATTTTGTTTGAGAGTAAAAATGGGCCATCCAAGCTAGTGAGCCAGTGCAGCATATCAAATAGCAAAGCAAGTGTCAGCTATTCCTTTTAGGACCAGCTCACAGTGTTGAAGTCTGTTAAAACTGTCCTGAATGTGACAAAGGAACACAAGAGGGCTTTGATCAGGCGAGTGCATAATATTCACAACCGTCCTGCAACTCCACGGCTATAACAAGATCGGCAGCAGTTTCTTCATCACACTCTCTAAAGTGAGGGTTGCCAGTGCAGCACCCATGGGTGTCAAGTGAACCTGCAAATACTCCCTCCGGTGCCCACAAAAAGGACCCAATGGGTCACAAATAAACACTTTTGAGGGGACCCAATAACCACATTTGAAAACCCAGCCAGAAACCAGGCTTCAGAGTTTGGGCCACCCATCTAGACTGAAGCACACCCCTTTCCAAAATCTACTGTGATTAGGATGACAGCCTCTCTCCTTTCCATTGCGTGGACAGGTGGAGTCCCCCCAAATAATGACTCAAGACAATGTGCTATGGGATTAAAATTGGCCACAACTGTATTAAGTTTCAGATGTAGGGAGACCTTGGCTCAGGCACTGGGTGTTTATCCTTCCCAGTCCCCAGCCAGGGATCTGGGAGACATCAGGGTTAAACCAGAATGTGTTATCCAGAATGGTTATCCAGGCTGGCTCTGGAGAACATATGTTCAAGCAGAGAACCTGCCCCCCCCCCCGTTCGCCGACGCTGGAGGGGAGAGCAATGACAAACTTTTGCCGTATGGCCAATGCCTCCCCTCAAGACCCCCTTTAACGGGGAACCCTGGTATCATCACCACAAAGGGGGGGGTGTGGGTCACCACTTCACCCTCCCCCCCCATTTAGGAAGATAGACTAAAAAGATTCCGCCCAAGGCCTGAAACCGCCAAAGTAGTGACATTTTGCTACGGGGAAGGCGAAACCTGCCAATGCAGGAAAATTCCTTTCCGGCCCTTCAACAGCAACCATGACGGAGCAGCACCTGCGTACCTGTGGAGAAGAGGTTAACCTACAAAAGAAGGCTTAACTGAGGGAGGGCAGGGTGGGAGAAGCTCTGGAGCCGACTGCCGCTTCGCAGGTAAGATTCACCTTCTGTTGTGTGGGCAGGGCAGTCCCTCCCCTTACCTGGCCGATCCTCTGGCAACGCCTCTCCAGGCGGGATTGGGAGATTGGCTGAGGTAGGCGGAGACCTCCAGGTATCCAGTCTGGGGAGGGCAAACCCAGCCCGTACAACCGGGAGCCGCACTGGGATCCGGGGGGGGGGGGGCTGTGCGTAACTTTGCAAAAGGCACCCCCCATTTGATGTGGGGAGCAGTCATTCTGAGAAGGAAATTACAGGGGTGAAGGAGGGACAGCAATCTGCAGAGACAGAGTAGGGGCCACTGAGTTCAGGTAGGTTGCTATTGGGGGGGGGGAGCTCAGGAGATACTTGTGTTGGGATGGACTCTAGGCTATAGAGACCACTTTTAAAATTCCAAAACCCCTTGTGAGATTTTCCTCTTTCCCACTCTTTTTTTGCAGGGCTTTTTCTGCCTCTTGCTAGGATGCCCACCTCATGCTCATGGGGTGGAAGTGGGTCTCTGGGGCAATTTGGCCACTTTTTCCATTTCTCCCAAGATGAACAGATTAATGCAACTAATATACAAAAAATGGATTGTCAGGCAGCGACCATTTTACGCATGTCCCATTGGCGCATGATCGCTGCAGACCTGGAAGTGGTCTGAAAATGGGGTGGAATGGGACAGGGTGGGCTTATGTGTGTTCTGCTGTCATGTGCGAGGGTTAGGGGTGAAATGTAAAATGGTTGTCACCTGTATATTAGGAGAAATCGCTTGCAAAAAATGTATGCTAGTCATAACTGTATACAAAAATGTGTTTGTTTGGGGAAAACTGATGCTAAAATGCTGGAGAATCTTTCTTTCCTTCTTCTTCTTCTTCTTCTTCTTCTTCTTCTTCTTCTTCTTCTTCTTCTTCTTCTTCTTCTTCTTCTTCTTCTTCTTATCACTTGCTGTAGAGATGTGCAGAACTGAATTTAAGCTTGAAGAAATGAGAAACGGAGAGAACCAACATTTGGCAAATCCTTCCACCCCTAATGTGTATACCAGGTTGGGTCATAGCTGCCAAGTCTCCCGTTTTCCCCGGGAAACCCCTGTTTTTCCAGCTGTCCCCAGCCGAAAAAAATGGATTTTTTTGTTTTCCCCGGTTTATTCTGGTGCGGCGGCCATTTTGGAACTGGGCGGAGCATGCTCAGAAGCGACTTTTGATGCTGCTCTGCCCAGTTCCAAAATGGCTGCAGCACGACTTCTGGTGCGGTGGCCATTTTGGAACTGGGCACAGCAACATCAAAAGTCACTTCTGAGCATGCTCCGCCCAGTTCCAAAATGGCGGCAGCACTACTTCCGGTATGCTACTTCCGGTCGAGTCCCTTATCTTTCAGAGAGGAACTTGGCAGGTATGGGTTGGGTCCTCACAACAACTTATGAATTCCTTAAGGAAATTATATGTTGTGTGAAGAAGTGCTGCACTCATTTCCAACCAACTTCATTGGGTGATGTGATCAGTCGCTGAGGTGTCTATACACACAGATGGCTGCACACATGTGTACCACTTTCAGATGTTTGAGGCCAACCCAAATATACCAGGGGAAAGAAGTAACTGGAGGGAAGATGCCCACTTCACTCTCCTAATATTCCAAATGTGTCCACCGACCTTTATGTCTGGCCATTCCTAAAATGGAGGCACAAAGCCTTTGGTTTTTGCACTGCATGGCCAGCTAACTTACACTGATTACTTCTGAATAAACATGTTGAAAAGAAACAGGCTAACGAAACCTCAATGCTCCTCCAGTGCTACAATCCTACTGTAGACCCCCAGATGCGTATCCATTTCAATTTATATAAATATATAATATACAGGGATTATTCAAAATTATAGCAATCGGATACCATCAGGGAAGAAAAATAGCGACACACTGAACAGAGACCACTTAAAATGCACTGTGTCTCGATAATAATATAATATTTCCACAACTGTTTCTGCTTAATGAAAATAAACATAAAACATTCCCTTCTCCTCCTATCAAATTCATTTCTTTGAGCGACAAAATGACAAAATGATTAGCTGTTAATAAGGAGCCGGTTTAAAAGATTGACTGACACTGCATTACTCATTTAATTTCCGTTTCTCCTAGGTTTTCCCCCACCTTTCTCCTGGCACAGAGGGAATTAATATTATCACATCAAAGGCCTTCCTTTAAATGGGGGAGAAAAAAATCATTTAAAAAGGACATGGGCTGTGATTATTCAAACTAGGTTATTTGCACCGTGTGTGTGTGTGTGTAGTATAAAACGATATCATAGTGCAACTTAATTTTGCTCCAATTGCTGTCAGTCACTAATAGAAGGAACTTGCTTCCGTTTTATCAATGCTATTGTGTTCCATCAGATTTATGGGATGGGGGTGTGTGGCATTAAACAAGGAATCTGATAAGAAGGATATAAACATTGAGTCAAAGAAGATAGATTGCATTTCCAACAGGGTCTTTTAAAAATTATTCCCCACCCCCACCCACCCTTCAGTTCCATTCTCTCTTCCTCCACCTGCCCCCAATTCCATTATTCCCCCCCCCCCTTCAGACATACATGTACAAACAGATCGATAAAGGAGAACACGTGTGGGCGGGTGCAGAACACAGAATTTGACTTCCTTCTTCACGTACACGTAACACTTTTTGGATTTCGTGAAAGACAAATTGTGCCGGGCATGATTTACCACCTAAAGATGCATCAAATTCTACAAAAGGTTGTAACAGTGGGGGAAAAATTATGAGTGGCGCAACCCTTTGGCCTACCAGCAACCAATGATCTATCAGCATTTATGTTCTGGCATATTGAATTATATTCCTCTCCAACTGTGTCAGGGCTTGCATGACAACAAACAACTTGTCAAGTATTTATCCTTCCTTCTTGAGGCAGGGCAGAGGGGTGGGAAGTGGGGGGCCAAAGAAGGAGGGGGAAGCCCTGACAATGGAGAGAAAGGGGATTTAAGGGGGAAAGACCAACCACAGCATGAAATATGAAACATAAATCACAGAGGTCAGGGAAAGCAAAAGAACTTGGTTACCCAGGCTCCAGATGGATTAAATAAAGTGTGTCCTGAGGGGGGGTGGGGAGGTGAGCAAGAGAATAATGCCAGGACAGAATGCTCCTATGTCAAAAGGTTTGAGGACAAGCCTTGTTAATTCAGAAAACAGCAGAGTTAAATTAGTCTGGGTCCCTGTGAAAAATCAGTGCTACGTATTGTGGCGGGGAGATAAATTTTCGCTCGCTCTCGCCACTATATTTGCCGCTGACAGGAGACTGCTGTGAGTAGTTCATTAAAATGTCCCATTCATGGAACTTTATCAGAATTTATAATGCTTCCTACGAACAACAGGGTCAAATGCAATAATTAAGAAAGACAGTGAAGAAACCAAAGTAATTATTCACCTCTCACCTTTGTTAAACAAGTCCGCGATTTGAGCAGTTTTAACCTAGGCATGTGCAGCAAGCACCTCGGGGAATTCAGTAGTCTTTTGGCTTCCCTCTGAAAATCTTCAGAAGTATTAATGTGGAACCTCCACATTTGCTGCAGGCAAAATTTAAGTGCACTTGATCAGATCCCTCCAATATTTAGGAAGCAGAAATGTTTTAAAGAAGCTGGATTCCCCACCCTCTCCTTTCTCTATGTTCCCTAAACTTGTGAGCCAATCTTTCATCATGGAGTTTAAAAAGTTATGGATAATTTGACTACTATAAGCAAGCAGACTTGACCTCTGTACATGTGATGACTGGGGACTCGGATAGATTGGTGTGCATTTTATATGTGTTGCAAATGTGATATAACACTGTGACATCAAATGGCACTGTGGAGTCCCGGCTTTCTCTACCGGATTTCCCCTGTATGAGTTTACAAAGCGCATTATCTTATAAGAGATAATGCAGGTTGCAGAAGGGCTGGAAGAAGTCCTCAGAGTTTGGGGAGGGCTGTGCTGAGGCAGACTTGAAGCCTGGGGGGGGGGGGCGTGGTAACAAATAATGCCCGTTTTGATTGGCAGGAGGGCCCCTATTTAACCTCAGCGTCTTTTGTTTTTGGCCACTCTGGCTGGCGTTTGGAATCTCCCTCCCACCCGCCGTGTGTTATGAAGGTTTTAGCCTGACATTGTGTTGCCTGTCATGGGGTCGCCTGTTGAAGGGGCCCAGTATGAATTTTGCCATCTGGCTGATTGGCTGTTGCCATTTGGTTTTTGCCTACTGCTTAGCAAATTGTCACAACTTGTTAGGTTGGCGGTTAGGCTTTTGGTTAACGAATTTGGTTGGAGGGGGTGTGTGGCATCTACATGCCTACCCACTTCTTAACATTGCTCCACATAGAAGTATTTCGTTAAAGGAATCCTGGGGCTCTCGGCTCTAGTCCTTACATTCCCGCCATAGGCGGGGCTGAGGGGCCATTACAAAGTTTGAGCCTTGGGGAACATTCCTGGTCGAGAGGGGGGAATGCCTGGGCACAGCTACCTCCTCTCCCATGGGGTGTTTACTTGACTTCCCTATTCGCATGGGGAAGTCGGAGCTGGTCCTGTCCCAAGTGGACAGATGGTGATGGTCCTGACCCAAGTGGTCAGATGGAATTGGTCCTGTCCCAAGCGGGGCAGATGGAAATTGGTCCTGTCCCAATGAGGGGGACAGACGGTTTAACCAAAAGCCTAAGCCAACACTCAAAATAATAAATGTATTCAAATAAAGTTGTGGCCAAAACAATGCCCAAAACCCAAACCTAAGATATTGTGTCTGTTGTGAGTTATTTAGGGGGGATTTCTGTCAGCCTCGTCTTGCAATGCGTTTAACCGAAACGCTTCTTTGACGTGTCTAGATCCAGCCTGACAGTTGAATATGCAGGCAGATTCCATTGGGAAGCACTGTATTTGAGGAGATGATAACAGTTCCTATTTCCAAACCAGCCATCAGTTGTCTTGATGCAGCAAAAGGCTGCAAATTGTGTTGCTGATGTGGATATTGCAATGCTTCTTCAGTGCTCCCCCTTGCATCTGATGGGTGGAGATGCACAACGCGACCTGACCGAGCTGCCTTGCAGCCACTATTTATGTTAGCGGTGGGCCTCTTAGAGGTTTTATGACAAACAAGTGCTTGATACATTTTGTTAAGTTCAATTAACAAATGAATAAAAATCACACCCACGCACACAGAAATATATTCAGGGATCCATTTCCCCCGCAAAAGTGGCGGGAAGGAATTTTTGGAAGAGTGGGAAATAGCCCCCCTCAATTTTGGGAGCTTGGTGGGGTGTGAATGACAGCACTCACCTTGCTTAACTTTATAAGGTGGCTTTTCATCTTGCTGCTCTAACTCCTAAAAAGAAGAATCAAGCAAATTCCGTTTGGGAAATTTAGCAAAGCTGTGATGTGTATGCTTATTGAAGAAACCATCCCCTGCTGTTGTGCCCCATAACACTTCACCCTCAACGCAGCCTACCAGAGAAATATGGCACCCCAACCAGAGAAATATGGCAAAAAAGGGGGTTGGTGGCAATAACCCCACCTTAGAAGAAGTTGGCTATATTCTATTTATTTAACTCTGTACACCCTCCTAAGCGTCTAGATGTTACAAATGGCTTCATTACAACCTTGCCATATTGTACCATTTCTCAATGGCTTCATCTCAGGGTAACTTCTCATCAAATCATTACCCTCCCTCCAGTCCAGTCAATGGTCAAATAGGAAGGAGCCCTGACCATGTAGTCATGTGATTGGCCCCGCACATAATATTGGAATAACAATGTGGAAAAAGCCATAGAGAAGTCATTGTATTGCTGTAGTAACATATGACGGAGACCTTCACATTTTTTGAGGGCAGTGGGGAACATTGGCAATCTAAAAAAGGCAACCGAGCAGTTAAAAATGGAATAAGGATAGAAAATAGAAAAATACCAGGGCTTTTTGAGATAGTGAAGTAGATTATATACAACTGAATAATTAAAAGTTACTACTCAGAAAGAAAGGTTATATTTACTTTTTTTCTGTTTTCAGTGACACACTGGCATCAAAAATGTTTGTAAAATGCTCAGACCCACCGATTAACCAGCTACAGCCAGGTGAACTATTGACTGAACTAAGTAAAAGTTAAAGTACTCTTTTTAAAAAAATACCAAGAAGCCTGGCTGTCTTAGATGAAGATATCTTGCTATTTTTGATACGACCGTCGATAAATAATCCATCACAGAAGGCTGGGGTGAAGAAGAAAGAAATTTAAGTTCTGGTAACTGTGATTTTTGCAAGCGCTTTTTCAGAGTTGAAGCCAGTGTGATAAAGTGCTGCTCCTTCCTGAGGGAAAAAAAAATGTTTGCTTACTATTTCATCATCCCCTGGAGGCACAGAGAAAGAAAATAAGCACATCAGTTGTCATTATGACAGGATAAAAGGGGAGCCATCATATTTCAATAACACAATGCGATGAGGAGCCCCATCGAGTGATGAATTATGGACTCTCCTCTCACACACTCAACTGTAAGTTAATATTATCTCTCCAGAATAATTAGAGTGAAGTTCAATTACTGACCCTGAATTACCATGTGGGCCACACCAAGGGTTTTGACACAGGGGTTTACACATTTATCTTTTCACCTAATGCACCGGATCTGCATCACAGCGGTGATTAATCTTGTAGGGCCCCTTCGAGCTCACACAAGTTTTGGCATGGATTGGCCGGGTCCTCGAAGTCCCCCGAGCACAATATAAATGGGTCTGCTGCGAGGTGGTGTCCTCCACCCCCTCAGCAATTCATGCCCATTTTTATGTTTTATGAACATGGTCACGTTTCGAAGCTAGTTGGCTTCTTCCTCTCCCACCTTCCGAGTGGCTATTTAAAAAAAAAAAGAGGTAACTATATCCCTCCCCTTTTCCCACCCCATGTCATCAGGGAATTCCTCCAGTGATGTAAGATATTCTAAAAAGACATCATCTGAACAAGGCAATTGCCTTTCTATACGCATGCAAAGAGAGAAGTATTTGCTGCCTTTCCAGAATGCTCCCGAGAGATCTACCGTATTTGTTTATCACAATGCTAGGCCATTCCTTTTACCCAGGAAGGCTATCAAGCACAGTGTCAGATGCACACAAACCTACTGAAGGCAGTGGTCTTAAACATGTGCTACACGGTAGCTGAGGGGTCAGCAAACTTTTCCAGCAGGGGGCCGGTCCCCTGTCCCTCTGACCACGTGGTGGGCCGGACTATACTGTATTTTTTTGGGGGGATGAACAAATTCCTATGCCCCACAAATAACCCAGAGATGCCTTTTACATAAAAGCACACATTCTACTCAGATAAAAACACCAGGCAGACCCCACAAATAACCCAGAGATGAATTTTAAATAAAAGGGCACATTCTACTTATGTATAAACACGCTGATTCCCGGACCGTCCGCGGGCCGGATGTAGAAGATGATTGGGCCGGATCCAGCCCCTGGGCCTTAGTTTGCTCATCCTAATCATACATGCAGGAGGAACTGGACATGGGGTTGAAAACAGTGCATTCCCTCCAAGCTGAAAAGCTAGGTGTCAGGGCTGCACGTATGGAACTCAAAAGAGACTCTGCAACGGTATCGATCTGTTCTGGGCGTGGGGAAATGAACCCAGATCTCTGCTCCCACCTCTTCATTTTATTCCTCTATTTATTATTTGAAACTACTTTTCAGAGGTACGTCATGGCCAAAAAGTGATCCTCACAAAGAGTGGTCTATTAGAAAAGATACAATGGGCAGAACAGATGTGCAGATTAATAGGAGATGTTGCGCTGGAGGCACAAGCCATTTGTTGTATCAGATAAAGGCAGTAATGAAGAAAGGGGTCTTCAGGGCATGCCTAAATTGCAGAATCTAAGGGGCAAGCTTGACTCCGGTGGAAAAGAGTTCCATAGGATCTTATATCAGAATTGGTTGTACTCCTTCTTGCGGCATTTTGTTCCTTCATCTGAAGCAGTGCATGCTCCAATTTTCCTTTCTTGGCTCTGCCAGTATAAACCCTACTGCTTTCTCAGAACTCTGCCTATGCTGCAGTCCAACATGGACAACGTTGTGTTAGTTTTCCAGGTTATAATGCAGGGGACCCCCCAAACTAAGGCCCGGGGGCTGGATGCGGCCCAATTGCCTTCTAAATCCGGCCCACAGACAGTCTGGGAATCAGCATGTTTTTACATGAGTAGAATGTGTCGTTTTATTTAAAATGCATCTCTGGGTTATTTGTGGGGCATAGGAATTCATATATTTTCCCCAAAATATACTCACCCAACAAACTGTGGCAAAAACCTACACACACCAAAAGCAAACAATATACAGTGGTACCCAGGGCCGTCTCAAGTAGGCCGGGCGCCCTGGCGCTGAGGCACGGAGATCGCTCTGGCGCCCTCGCAGCACACAGCACGGCTTCTGTGCGGCTTTGCCATGAGCGCCCTCCCCCTGCCGGCCCTGCGCCCTGGCGCCCCGTGCCACCGGGACCTTACCTAGAGCCGGGCCTGGTGGTACCTCGAGTTACAAATGCCTCAGGTTACAAATGCTTCAGGTTACAAACTCAACCAACCTGGAAGAGTTACCCTGAGTTGAGAAATTTGCTCCAGGATGAGAACGGAAATCTTGTGCCGGCGGCGCAGGTGCAGCAAGAGGCCCCATTAGCGAAAGCACACCTCTAGTTAAGAACAGTTTCAGCTTAAGAACGGACCTCTGGAACAAAGTAAGTTTGTAACTAGAGCTACCACTGTATAGACAAAAAGGAGGACACCCCACCCGACCCTGCGAGAGAAAATCTCCCAAATAACAACAACAAAGCCAAAAACGCTCTTTAAACATAGGAAGGGCAGGGGACATTGGCCGATCCCAAGAAGGGTATCTGGGGGGGAATGTTGGTGCCCATGGGCAGTACATTGGGGACCCCAGGTATAAAAGGTAAAAGAGAGAAAACAGAACTTGTGCTGTTAACGAAGACAAATGCACCAGTGAGAGTAAACCAAGGAATTTTCCCACTTCTTTTTCAGAAAAAGAAATCGTTCCCCCCTGGAACTTTTCTTTCATATTGCTTTCTGACCTCTCCTAGAGCATGTATAAAAGCGCAGTATACTCTGTAAAATAGCTTTACAATGTAAGCACTGGAATGTATGCCTTTCCTGCCTCTGTGTGTGTGTGTGTGTGTGTGTGTGTGTGTGTGTGTGTGTGTGTGTGTGTGATACATTTTACTAGTTCATGCCATCCTGTATAAACGTCTTTTAATGTAACTTATGGAATGCGAACTACCGGTATTACAAATTGCCACAATACGCCACATGCTCACTAATGCAGAACGAGCCATTTGGTAAACATTTATTACTTTTCCATTTTAAGCTCTGCTTTATAAACTGCTAAAACTTTGTAACAGCCCAACCTTGCTCCAATTATTAAATCTTGAAAGGTTTGATTGTCAGAAGAAGTTATAAATGAGATTTGGGGTTTCCCTCCAACACTCTGTATGTATTATAAGGGTAACACAGTGCAATTTGCTCCCTGGAAAAAACCTGGCACGTTGAAAGTATTCGTTTTTGTTGCCGTACATATAATCTCTCTTACTGGAGCATTAAAATTTGCCTTGCCAAGATCAGGCTAAGGTACATTTACCCCAGCATTCCAGCAGTGTTTTTGATCTTTTTGTCCATTTCCCTAATTCAGAAGGGCTGGAACACAGCTGGTGTCATGGGGCAGTATGGTGGGTGCCTGTTGAGGGTCCACACAGCAGCAGGGGTGCCCTGAGAAGCCCCCCCCCCCAGGACCTGTTGCAGTGAGGAGGTAGATGGGGGCAAGCCCATGGAGGCTAGAAATCTAATGGAGCCGTTGCTTCAGCAGGAAATCAACTCAGACGTAGGAGTCAGAAGCTTTATCTGCTATGGTTCAGAAAAAGACAACAAAAATGATCGGGGTTGGAGCAGTCCCCTTCTGAGGAACGGTTGCAGCACTCGGGGCTTTTCAGTTTAGCGAAACAGTAAGAAGTGGCACGATGTAGAAGTTTATACAATTTTGTAGGGTGTCAAGAAAGTGGGTAGAGAAAAGCTTTTCACTGTCACTCATAACACTCGACCTCGTGGACCTCCGGTGCAGCTGCATGTTGGGAGAATTAGGATGGAGGAAAGAAAGTATTCTTTCACGCAGCAAATAGCTAAACTCGCTCCCACACATAGCTGCCAAGTCTCCCGTTTTCCCCGGGAAATCCCCGTTTTTCCAGCTGTTCCTAGCTGAAAAAACGGATTTTTTTGTTTTCCCCCGGTTTATTCTGGCACGGTGGCCATTTTGGATCTGGGCGGAGCATGCTCAGAAGCGACTTTTGATGCTGCTCTGCCCAGTTCCAAAATGGCTGCAGTGTGACGACTTCTGGCACGGTGGCCATTTTGGAACTTGGGAAAGCAGCATCAAAAGTCACTTCTGAGCATGCTCCACCCAGTTCCAAAATGGCGGCAGCGCTACCTCCGGTCTGCTATTTCCGGCCCGGTCCCTTATTTCTCTGGCAGCACCTTGGCAGGTATGCTCCCACAGGAAGCAGCAATGGCCACCAAGTTGAATGACTTTAAGAGAGGATTGGAAAAATTCATGGAAGATAAGGCTACCTATGCCTACTAGCAATTATGGCTGTGCTTTGCATTCGTGGATGAAGGCAGTATGTGCTTCTAATGCCTCAAGGATGCTCGGATTCTACTTGTGGGCACCCTAGAGGCATCTGGTAGGCCACTAAGAACAGGATGCTGGACTAGATGGGCCATTGGCCTGATCAGCAAGCTGTTATGTTGTTATGGTCCTGGTCCCTCTTTCTTCAAAGTAGTCTCACCTGCAGCTAATCATGATGAGCACCACAAACAATGATGCTCCTGTCTGGCTTGCTGTTTCTTCTACTGCTATAGACCTGAGAATTAAGGAGCTGTCCAGGAACTGAGGCCACTTTCAGGCCTGGGGCACAGATGTCTAGAACCTCAGGTTCAATGGCACTGATAAGGAGAGAAAGAAGTGCTTTGCCACCCTTTGCTCAGTGCTCACCCACAGGTGGTCCGGACAACCCACCTGATACATCATCATGTGATCAACAGATGGGTGGCCTCGCATACGCCTCCCCCACAACCAAATTTGGTGCACAAAGCAGATCCTAATAAAAAGCTGACCCATGAAACCGAAACAGTTTCCCACTCAACTCATTCCCAGAGCATGGAGCCTGATGTAGCCACACCAGCACCTCCCATGTACAAGAGGTTTGGAGGTTTGGATAAGTACAAAATTTCAAGTTTCCTGAAGTACAAAAATAACTTTGAGGGGAAAGCTGAAAAGCCAGTAGGCTTCTCCCAAATGCCAAATGAAGATAGGGGGCAGGAAGTAAGGGAAATGGAATGGAGTACAGTGGTACCTCGGGTTACAGACACTTCAGGATACAGACTCTGCTAACTCAGAAATAGGGACCCAGGTGGCGCTGTGGGTTAAACCACAGAGTCTAGGGCTTGCTGATCAGAAGGTCGGCGGTTCGAATCCCTGCAACGGGGTGAGCTCCCGTTGCTCGGTCCCAGCTCCTGCCAACCTACCATAGCAGTTCGAAAACACATCAAAGTGCAAGTAGATAAATAGGAACCGCTCCCTCGGGAAGGTAAAAGGCATTTCCGTGCGCTGCTCTGGTTCGCCAGCAGCAGCTTTGTCATGCTGGCCACATGACCCGGAAGCTGTCTGTGGACAAACGCCGGCTCCCTTGCCGCATGAGCGCCGCAACCCCAGAGTCGGACACGACTGGACCTGATGGTCAGGGGCCCCTTTACCCTTTACCTTTAACCCAGAAATAGTACCTCGGCTTAAGAGCTTTGCTTCAGGATGAGAACAGAAATTGAGTGGTGGTGGCGGGAGGCCCCATTAGCTAAAGTGGCACCTCAGGTTAAGAACAGTTTCAGGTTAAGAACGGACCTCCAGAACGAATTAAGTTCTTAACCCGAGGTACCACTGTATCCTGGAAAATGGCACATGCCTGGCTGGCTGATACCTTGATCAGGAGTGCTTCACACAACAACATTTTGTTGCCGTGTCAACCTATAATTTCTCATCTACTGGATTTTTAAAGTTAGTTAAAGTTGGTTAAGTTAAAACAGTACAACGCATCATCAGAGATCTACAACCTCTGAAGAAGTGTGCAAGCACATGGAAGCTCATACCAGTGACAAACTTAGTTGGTCTCTAAGGTGCTACTGGAAGGAATCTTTTTATTTTGTTTCGACTACGTCAGACCAACACGGCTACCTACCTGTAACTGGATTTTTAAACTCTAAGCTTTCTCATAGTTCTTCTTACAAATACTGCATTGGCCACAATGAACCGATGGCTTGGAAAGGAAAGTTCCCAACCCAGATTTCTTCTGCTGGAGGTAGCAGAAGATACAACTCTATTGACCAGGAAAAGGCCAAAAACCAGATTCCTTGAAATTTATTCTGGGCTTAGGTAGTTCCATATCGCCTATCAGTCACATACAATATTATTATTATTATTATTATTATTATTATTATTATTATTATTATTCCTGGTATCTCAAGATGAAACTGAGGTCTGAGTGCCTATGTTTCCAGGAAGGCAAGATACTTCCACAAAGCTACCCAAAAATAATGGGCGTCTAAGAGATTCCTGTCTCCCTTTGTTTTGTTACCAATGAACAATTTTGAACTCCTGAGTACTGGTGAAACATTAGGGAAGTGAAACATCATTTTTCGTTGAATCAAACATATTATTTATCATCAATTATGGGGTAAGAGTCAACTGTGAAATTAAGGGAGACCATCAATACATCCTTTGATTATATTTTACTAACTGACGCGTATCGTCACATTTCAGAAAATTGAAATCAGCACCACGAAACATATGTCTAAAACTTGTAAACTTTCAATAATTATGGTCTCACATCTCTGTTTTTATGCCAAGCTAACAATATATTGTCATATTAAAAACAGCAAATTCAATCCACAGCTTATGAAATGCATGTTATTTTTTTAAAAAAATAAAATAAAATAAAAGACACGCTTTAATTATTTCAAGAGTGTCCCAACCAGCTTACCATACTACTGGATATTGCATTTGTTTAAAACTCAATCATGCAAAATGAAGACTCGATTTGAAAAATTTTAATAAAGATAACCAGACTATCATTATATCATTTGAATGCTAATCGGCGCTTTCATTCAGCGGTGGGAGCGCCGATAGTGTCAACTTTGCTGGAGGCTCTTTATTTTGCAATAAAAACATTTACATTCTAATGATTTTATTAAACCGTAGTAGCTGTCAGCATCCCCAGATGACTTCGCTGGCAAACTGTATCAGTTATCAACTCATATTGCCTTTATCAAAACCACCCAGTGGTGAGGCTGGGTCTGCCACAATGAGATGTCTATTTCTCGGAGAGCTGGTATTTAATCATTCCTTCTGCACTATTGTTCTGCTTACGGCGCATAAAGAAGTGCTTCTAATAACCCCAGAGTGCTACTGACAGTGAAGCAAAGTATCAAGACTATTTGTCTTGCTTACATTCTTTAGAAACTCTCTCTCTCTCTCTCTCTCTCTCTCTCTCTCTCTCTCTCTCTCTCTGTGTGTGTGTGTGTGTGTGTGTGTGTGTGTGTGCATGTGTGTAAACTTTGATGTCGTTGCAGACTGATTTCCTACAACCTTTCACAATTTAAATCTCTGAATTTCTTCTTGATGAGTGGTAAGACTCACCCGAGATAGCAATATAATTCGGGCTTGATAAAGATATCACAAACACTGGAAAACCAGTGGACTCTGAAATAAAGCTGACCTTAGCAGAAAACCAGGGGGGTGGAGCGATTGCCAATTGTTCTCGTAACAAAGAAAATAATCATTGTGTAGGGGGGGAGGAGGACAAGTGGGTGGGAGCTTTGGGCATAATAATAATCTTGTAAACCAGTAGCACACAGATCTCGATAGCTTTTGGCAAATGGCACGTCAGTCAGATATCCTTGGAAGTTACAGAGCAGCACATGAGAATCCCCTGTTATTTGTTCCCTGCACTTGGTTTAAGGCTGCTTCTATACACTGAGGTTCCCCCCTTTACCTCAGAGGTTCACAGAAGCCTTTTCCTTCATGGATTTGTTCTAACCCTTTCTAAAAGCCAGTTGAAGATGAAGGAACACAGAGCATGGGTGTGTTGCATTAAAAATAATAATAATTCAGTTCAAAGCAATAAATAAAGTGTCTTTGATTTTTGGTTTTATCTCTTTCACGCAAACTTATGGTACCCTCTCCCAATGTACCCCTAGGCCATTTAATAAAATTTCTGTTTTCATGCCTGACCATAATGATAATGCCCTTGGCCAGCAAATAGTTAGATCAGCATCTTAGATCAGCTTATGAGACACCATTCAGAGAGCTGCAGCCTCTTCGGCTACAAGAATCAGACTTTCTCAGCACATGGGAACATAGGAAGTAGCTTTATCCTAAGTCAACCCATTGGTTCATCTAGCTCACTTCATCTAGACTTTCCAAGGTTTTAAGCCTAGGTCTTTCCCAGCCCTGCCAGAGGATGCCAAGGATCGAACCTTGGACTTGATGTTTGTGCTCTAATGGGTGGAAATTGCAAGGAGGCAGATTTCAGCTAAATATCAGGAAAGCTTCCTAATGGTAACAGCTATTCAGCATGCTCTGCTGAAGGCTTTTCTTTACTGGAGATATTTGAGCAGAGCCTGGACAGCCGTCTTTCAGAGATGCTATCGTTTCACCCTGCTCTGTAGCTCATCTACTGAGTTGGGTTGGATTAAATGACCTCTATGGAATATTTGAATTTAAGAAAACACTGCTAATTTGAATGTGTTCAATTTGAATATACAACAAATCCGTTTATTGTGAGGACCATGCCTGTACACAAATATCAACACAACAATAATTAAAAATATTAATATTTTTAATATTAGAACGGCTTGAAATCTTCCAAAAATTTTATCTCAGAAGAATTCTAGGCCTCCCTCAGAGTACTCCGGCAGCTTTCCTAAGAGTGGAAGTAGGATTACCTTCTGTCTCTGCCAGGGCCCACTTAAGATTTCTGCGTTTTTTTCACCAACCTCGCAGATGCCCCAAACACCTTATTGGCTAAACAAGCCTTTGTATCTTTAAATACTACTTGGCGTCAAAACCTATTAGATATTCTATCCAGATACAATCTACCTGAGTTTAATATGCTCAAACTGTGGAGCCCTGATAAAGTTCGGGAATGGATCTTTGAAAAAGATGCCTTTTTGGACACCACGAAGATAAAAAAAAATTCTGGGTTTTCCTACGGGTTTCCCCGAGTAAAAGCAGTCAAAATCTGTGCCAACTACTTGGTAGAGATCACTGATCCCACCCTTCGGAGAGCTTTTACTATGGCGCGGTTTCAAACATTGCCAACTGCATATCTGACCGATAGATTCACAAAAACCCCAGTAGAACATCGTTTATGCCCTTGCCTTATAAAAATTAAAGAGGATCTTATACAATTTGAATATATGCATGAAATAAATTTTGTGGATTATAGGCATCCATCTGTCTCGAGAGACAATGGAATGCACCTCTGGGAGTGAAGTCAAATTGCTGTGTTAGCATACACCCCATAAAGTAAATATTATTAGTGATATATAATGGTTGCCTTGAAGGACCACTTCAAAAATGGAGTAAGGAGGACGGGCAGTTCCAAGCCCTATACTTTGATGTGATCTACTGACAAGTTCTATTGCTGCCTTATCTCTCTTTAGGTTGGAACTTGGAACCTCCCAAAGGGAAAGAGTCGATGCAAGAGCCCCCAGCTGCTGATACCTGTAGTACGCCTTCATTACAGCTTCAGTGAGGAAGTGAGGATGACACTGATATAGTTCCAGCCCTTTTGTTTGGGATGAGCAAATCATTGTGCAGACAGGCAGAGTCCCCCTGTAGCGATCACTTTAAAAATTAGCCAGGCTGTAGAGGGTTAACCCTGTTAGAACCCTAAGAACCCAGGGGGGAGGGCTCTGGGGGAGTATAAAAACTCCAACCCTGGAGTCAGTGAGGGTTGAAGGGAGTTGTTGGTTGAAGTCAGTCAGGTTAGAGTTGGTGTGAAGATAAGAGCTGGTTAATATTGAGGTGGTTGTTAAACAGGGAGATAGACAGACAGGATACAGTGTGATGAGATTAGTGATAAATATTAGTAGTTATATTTAGAGGAATAGGCCGGTAATTCAGATTTAGAGGTATTAGGCCGGTATAGGAACCATCTGTTATTTGAAACCGTTTAAGCTTTGTACAGTAACCAATACGCATAAGAACATTCAAATAAACTATCTTGTTTTATTTTACGATATCCTGGTCTGAGGTGTGTGAGTGACTGAACGTATTTGTTTGTCGTAGGCACATCACCAATAGACCGTCAAACGTCCAGGGGTGATGTGCAGGTCAGAGTGACCGCGACACCCCCAAACCCTAGGCAACCCCTGAGTGGACTAATGACTCAATGACAACTTGCTATGGGATTAAAATTGGCCACAACTTTATTAGGATTCAGATGTAGGGAGACCTTGGCTCAGGCATTGGGCATTTATCCTTCCCAGTCCCCAGCCGGGGATCTGGGAGACTTCAGAGTTATCCAGAATGTGTGGGGATTGGGCTGGCTCTGGAGAACATGTTCAAGCAGAGAGCCCCCCCCCCCGTTCGCCATCGTCACAGGGGAGAGCAATGACAACCTTCCGGCGTATGGACAATGCCTCCGCTCAAGACCCCTTTAATGGGGACCCCTGGTATTGCTGCCGCAAAGAGGGCATGGACACCGATCCACCCCCATCCCCTATTTAGGAGGATAGACTAGGATTCTGCCCAAGGCCTGAAACAGCCAAAGTTGTGACGTATTGCTATGGGAAAGGCGAAACCCTGCCAATGCAGGAAAACTCGTTTCCGGCCCTTCAACAGTGGCCCTGACATAGCAGCGCCTGCGTACCTGTGGTAAAAAGAGGTTAACCTGCAAAATAAGACTTAAATTAGGGTGTGGGGAGTGTAGTTATTCACCTTCTTTGTGTGTGCTGGATGGCCCCTCCCCTTACCTGGCCGATCCCCTGGCAACGCCTCCCCAGGTGGGATTGGCCAATTGGCTGAGGTAGGCAGAGACCCCAGGTATCCAGCCTGGTTATGCAATGCCAGTCGGAACTACCAGGGGCTGCTCTGGGATCCAGGGGGCTGCACACAACCGCACAAAACTCGCCCCCCGTTTGATGTGGGGAGCAGTCACTCCATCAGGATTCATCAGGGTTTTCTTGCATTATTTGACCTCCAATCAAATATCTGGGAGCTTTGGAAAGAAATCCATTCAGTCCAATGCAGCTTCCCAGAAGAGCATTGTGTCAGATTGTCCCCATATTTACTTTCCATTCATCTTATGCCTTGACTGTGATACAAGCTTCTTCCAAATCAAGAAATAAACAAATAGCTGTCTAGGATAGAGTCAGAAAATCAATTTGTCTGCCATGGAATTTACTTTGGGTTTTCCCAGTACTTCTTAGTGCAAAATTCTCTGTACAGCCATTTGAACCTGTCCTGCTCACTTTAAGTTGAAGCCATTATTGACCTGACCCCTTTGATATATCAGTGTTGGCAAGCATGCAGTCTGACAAGGCAGGTCCAGAAACAGACAATGTGTGTCAGGCAGAAAAGCTGCTATTCCAGCATCACCCCACCTTCCAAAACATACAAGGGAAGATTGCAGCATCATGGGAAATGTATGTGTGTGTGTGTGTGTGTGTGTGTGTGTGTGTGCGCGCGCACACACACACACACACACAGCCACAGCCACCCCTAGTACATGCTGGTTTTTTTTTTAAAAAAAAGTTCTTTCGTCACGTTTTAAATACTTTGGTTACGCAATGAATTTTACTGATGGGTGATTAATCATCTTTATAATAAAGTTAAGTGGAATTATAAACAGTCAATACTCAGTCACAATATATATTCTCACCATGTACCAACAGATTCACTCCGAAAGGTAGTATCAAATATGAATTCCTTTGTGATTAGAGGCACAACATCCAGTTCTAAAACACCTTAGAGGTTATAACTGTTTCTTGAGAGCAAGGCAGCTGTGAGTTTGTCCCAACTCATCTTGGGTTCATTCGGAAATGAGCCGAGTTATTTCCCCAAAACTAAGAAGCCACTTAGTTCATCTTCCGAGCCAATCTGCAATTCCCCAAACACCCTTTGCCTCCCCTTGAATCCTTATCATACTGGGAGGTGGAAGCAGCTGTGGCACAAGATGCCCATGAGGCAGGGCACCCTCGCTCCTCCTCCGTCTCCATCCATTGCTGTTGCTCCTGCTGCCTGCAACTAAGGCTTTCAGGGGAAGGGGGAAGGTGTTTAGGAAGGTGAGGAGCTAGTGGCAGGAGTGTTTGGGGGATCAGGAACAGCTGGTGAGGAGGGTGGGAGGGAAGCTGGGAATATCCTTTTCGGCTCAGATTTTAATCCAAGCCAGAGAAGAAGGTTGGGGCTCATAAAGCTCTCCTTTAACCAACAGTGGACGATTGGCAAATGAAAATGATGGAATATATGGAACTGGCTGAGATGACCGGGAGAATCCGCGACCGGGGAGAAGAAGCGACAGAAGAAGATTGGAAAGATTTCAAAATTTATTTTAAAAAAATATGGTAAAATTGTATATTGAGATTAGATTTAGAAGTTTATAGAAACTGTGGGTTTGGGAATTATGTGAAGTAAATTGAAGTACGAGAGATTTGAAATCATAAGGAGTTTTAAATAATGAATTAGAAAAGATAAAGATAAAGGAGTATTGATCCGCAGACGGAGGGAACTCGAGGAAGTCCCCCCCCCCCATACAATGTTAAAAGAATAAGGATTTTGCATTTGGATTTCTGTATCTTTTTTCCCTAATGTTGTTTTATTGTGTTCATTGTTATTTTTATATTGTTGTGTTTATTGTTATTGTGTTTATTGTTATTTTTATATTGTGTTGTTTTTGTTGTTGTTGTAAAATCAATAAAAATTATTTATTATTATTATTATTATTATTATTATTATTATTATTATTATTATTATATATCCTTTGGGTTCACCGTCAGTTGTATGCTGCTTTCCACCAAGGCATTCAAAGTGGCCAGCGTAAGTTTTCATTATATATTTCTATGTTAAGAAGGTGAGCTAGGCTGCCCAGGGCATTTTTAAAGTTTTATAGCTGGCTGGTGGGAATGGCTTGGAATCTCCTGGATAAATGTTGCTAGTCACACATATTCCTTCCATGCTTCACCCTTCCAATGCAGTTTGTTGGCATCCCTACTCAGCCCTGATTTGAAGAACCTGGATTTTCAGCATTCAAACCTCACATGCTAGCTGCTATATCTCACTGTTTCTCATCTCCTTAGAAGCTTATTAATCTTTAGCAGAAGGGACAGCTTGGATAAAGCAGCTCATACCATCGACGGAGAAGCTTCTAAGGAACCAACAGGGAGAGGTCCTTAAGCTAATTGCTTCAGGCTTTCATGACATTCAGCTCAGTACATTTACAGCGCTGAGACAGACTTGCCTGGCTCCAGGTTACTTTGAAACATTCTCCTATTTATCATATTGGAAGTGAGGTTTGGTTTGTTTCCTTAAGCTGTGCATAAATCTAATAAAGCCAATAAGCCACATACAACAATACATCTTCTACCACACTTCAATACTTTCATGCTACTTCATTTAACTTAATATTCTGTTTCAGAAGAATATATAGACGCAATAGATCATGCACCAGTTTAAATCATTTCCACTGTGAAAGCCTGCAGTTATTTATACGCTCAGCAGTTCTCCAAGTGAAAGGACCTCTTGAGATCATCAGGTGATTCCGATATATAAAACAAATTAAATATCCTTCAATTATCCGTGCAACAAATTTCCTATTAACAGCCCGATTTGCATTGGGAAACAGGTCGTTTATAGAAGGGTAGCAAGAATCACGATAAGTAGCATTACCATAATGTGTTGTGCTGATTCATAAATGAGGCACGGGTGTAAATGGAAGAGCATGGGACTACAGGAACTGTTGTGCTGGGTGATCTGACCAAACAACACATCAGTTGAATGTAGTTATTGCACACAAATATGTTCATATTAAGGACCCAGGTGGCGCTGTGGGTTAAACCACAGAGTCTAGGGCTTCCTGATCAGAAGGTCGGCGGTTCAAATCCCTGCAACGGGGTGAGCTCCTGTTGCTCGGTCCCAGCTCCTGCCCACCTAGCAGTTCGAAAGCATGTCAAAGTGCAAGTAGATAAATAGGTACCGCTCCAGCGGGAAGGTAAACAGTGTTTCCGTGCACTGCTCTGGTTTTGCCAGAAGCGGCTTAGTCATGCTGGCCACATGACCTGGAAGCTGTCTGCGGACAAACGGCAGCTCTCTCTGCCTATAGAGCGAGATGAGCGCCGCAACCCCAGAGTCGGACACGACTGGACCTGATGGTCAGGGGTCCCTTTACCTTTATGTTCATATTAATTCAGTCCTTTATTAAATCATCTCCTGTGCCCCACTTATTCCCAAAAAAATTACCTTCTGTGAACGAATTAGTGACTGCAGTCATACTACTACAATCCTAAAAAAGATTGTTTTAGGATTTTATCCTGCAGGGAATTCAGTAAGGCTTACCTCTCAATTAAGTGTGTAAAGGATCCCAGCTTTGTTAAAAGGCATTGTAGTCACCTGTGTCTCTAGAGACGCACCATTTTAGAGAGGGTAATGTTATCAGAAGGTATAAAAGTGGCATTTATGTGTGTTCGAATTTCCATTAAAATGATTTACAGGAAATTTGATGTCCATCATCTATCATTCTTGCATCACTCTTTCACATTTGCAGTATTTAAAGCGAATAACCTCAGGAGATTTGGGGCCACGTCTTCCTTTGGAAACTCAGAATTCTATCCTCTCTACTTTCCATTTTTTGATATATAGGGCTCTCTGTTTGTAAGCCTGTAGAGGCATGATCTATTGGCCTTAAAGCTGCCAGTGGCTCAGTCTTTCATTTAGGGGAAAGGAGATCACATACATAATAAATAAAGGTGACTGGCATATGACACCTGAGTTTTGGAATCTCAGGATAATTCTCATAAAAGTTTGTGGATAAAGGATGGGTGAGCCTTACTTGTCCTAGCATTACTATTCAGGAGATTGTATGCAGGAAGATGAAAAAAACATCCAAAGGATTCAGTAATTTAGGTTTGCTGTGATCACCAGTATATTGCAGCTTACAGAACTAAGCCAACTTTTGCAAAGCTGCTGAAAGAAGAACAGCATTTTGTAGCATAGTGGCTAGAAATCAGGACCACAGTCTCACCGAGGTAGCCGTAAACAAGCCCTTACTCTTAGTGTGTCATATAAGCGTCATCAACGTGAAGATAATACTCGTCTATAAGGTGGTTGTGAGAATCACAATAATATAGTATACGCAGAACAATTTGGGCACTTGAGAGAACTGTATAAATTCTAAGCATGACTGGGAGGGGGGGCGGGCTAAATACATGGCTCCATGCCCCATTCAACACACCAGGTACATATGACTAACACATGAAGAGGGCTTCTGGCTGACACCAATATTGATTCTCATCTTAAGCAGGAAGGAAATGAAGCCAGGACTTGAAGCAGGTTTGCAAATGCTGGCTAAAAATGATGCTTAGTGCTTACCATGATTTTCATTAGAGCAGGTGTAAAAATAAGCCACAGTTGTGCCATGCTTAATGCTGATAAGGGGAGGGTGAAAAGAAAGTGCACTTGGGGAAAAAAAGATGGGAGACAAAAAAAGTGCCATCTCTCCAAGATCACATATTCATTAGGCTGTCATTTCAAAAGCTATCATTTCAAGAAATACTGTTATTGCTTTTTTGTTTATTTTTTATTTTTTAAAAAATCCCCTATTTCTCTGTCTAAGAGAATAAGCAAAGTCAACAATATGCACTGGAAAATGCTTATTGTGTTTGCATCCATATGTTTTCATGAATAAGAGACCATCATAAAAATGCTGAATAGAAGTATGAATCACGCCTCAATCTGGAAATGTAATCTTCTATGGGTGCACTTAGAGTAAGTGCTAACTTAATGTTTTTCTCAATTACATAGCCCCTTAGCTGGGGTGCAAGTCAATGGCTAAGAAAATAATAAACATCTGTTTGTGCCTTTAATTTTAGCAGTGTTATACAGTTTGGATCTTTGTTTGAGAATAAGAAATGCATATATTTTAAATTTCAACGAGGCACAGATTTCTTTAATCTACATACATACACCTTTTATTAAGTATAGGCTCAAAACAGAGCTATTCATTGTGAATAAATTGGATCGCAATAGTTTGGGGAAGGGTGGAGATCTTTGTATATAAGAGAACATCAGCTTTACACTGCGAGTAGGTCTAAAAAAAACAACACCTGTTCAGTTTGATTGGCTCTGCCATATTTTTCCAGAAGTCCATGAACCAGAACAGTGGGTTAAATGGAAGTTGACCTGACACATCCAGGTAGACTGATCAACTCAGCTGAAAGCTTTTCGTCTTGCAGCTGATGCTAGGTGAAGCATATATGACAAATTATAATGGCTGCTGGGTAATAGATTGGCTCTAAGAGCTCTGTATTTGTTCGCCCTCTGTCTCTGTCTAGTCCACAATATGCAGCAGGCAACTTTTTCTTAACAAAGTTTGGCATACCCCATCGGTCCTGGGACAGGTCCCCTCTGCTTCCTGGGTCTGCAGAACTGTGTATGAAAACTTACCTCCCAAGTCCCGGACTGCAGAATCTGGGACCGGCAGCCATGTGACACCGAAAGTTGCGTCAACGTAACTTCCGGTGTCGCTTTGCCCTTCTATGGGCACCAAAAATGGCTGCCGCCAGCTTCAAAAGTAGCTTCTACGCATGACCGGAAGTGCGTCGACACAACTTCCGGTGTTGCCCCGCTCATCTATGGGCACAAAAAATGGCCACCACTGACACCGGAAGTCGCGTCTACGCACTTCCAGTCATGCGTAGATGTGACTTTTGAAGCCGGTGGCAGCCATTTTTTTTGTGCCCATAGAAGGAGAAAATAACGGAGAAAAACGGGAGACGAAGTGATACTGGGAAAAGGTAAGTAAAAATGGGAGTTTCCCGGGGAAAACGGGGTACTTGGCAGCTATGGTATTAAATATGCTGTTAAAGCACTTGCTATGTTCTTTTCAGGTGATGACTGAGGGTAAGGAGGCGCTAGAGTAGTCAGAGACATGGCTGGCGGAGAGGAGTCGGGGGAGGGGGAGGGAGAGGAGGAGGAAAGCAGGAACTTGATTCTTCCACACAACGAAAGTGAGATAAGCCCTTCTCGCTCTGGAATGCTGCCTGTAAGTTTTCGCAGCAGCTCAGAGATGCAGGAGGCAGGTGGTAGGAGGGGGTTGGCTTCAGCTCCAGAGGAGGAAGAATTGGCTGCACCTGAATCTCCAAGAAGTAGGAGGCGGAGCAAGCGATTAGAACAAAGGAGGACCAGCAAGAAGTGGAGAAGGGCTGGGCGTATATCTAGCCTTGGAAGGGGGTGGAAGCCAGTTGAGTCAACTGACTCCAACGGTGAGGAATGAGTTGTGGAAGCTTGGGCTGTTGAAAGCCTGTTACTGCTAATGACTGCTCCCCACATCAGAAGGGGGGCGACTTTTGTGTGGCCGCGTGCAGCTCCCTGGATGCTGGTAGTTCAGAACTGGCTTCATCCTTCCCAGGCAGGATACCTGGGGTCTCCGCCTACCTCAGTCAACCACCCAATCCTGCCTGGGGAGGTTTTGCCAGGGGATTGGCCAGGTAGGGGGACGGATCGTCCTGCCCACACAACAGAAGGTGTAGCAAACCTGGAAAGTGGTAGTTGGCTCCAGAGCTTTTCCCACCCTCTCCTCCCTCAATTAAGTCTTCTTTTGCAGGTTAACCTCTTCTCCACAGGTACGCAGGTGCTGCTACATCAGGGCCGCTGTTGAAGGGCCGGAAAGGAATTTCCCTGCATTGGCAGGTTTCACCTTTCCCGTAGCAATACGTCACAAATTTGGTGGTTTCAGGCCTTGGGCAGAATCCCAGTCTATCGTCCTAAATGGGGGGGGTGCATGGAGCTGTGTCCCATGCCCCCTTTGTGGTGGTGATGCCAGGGTTCCCCGTTAAAGGGGGTCTTGAGGAGAGGCATTGGCCATACGCTGAGATGTTGTCATTGCTATTCCCTCCAGCGGTTGCAAAATGGGGGGTGGGCTCTCTGCTTGAACATGTTCTCCAGAGACAGCCCAACCCCCACACATTCTGGATAACCCTGGAGTCTCCCAGATCCCTGGCTGGGGACTGGGAAGGATAAACACCCAATGCCTGAGCCAAGGTCTCCCTACATCTGAATCCTAATAAAGTGGCCAATTTGAATCCCATAGCAAGTTGTTTTGAGTCATTATTCCGCTCAGGGATCGTCTGGTGTTGGGGGGACTCTGCCTGTCCAGGCAAATAAACCTCAACTAGTAAAACTGCCAGCTTTCCGTGTCTTGTGTGAGAGAAGTGCTAAACCTGACAAGAGTACAGCATTCTCATGCAAACTATAGGTAGTGCAGCTGGATAAGGGAGAAGCCAGTGGCATACCCTCCAACATTTCTCTGATGAAAGTGAAGACATTCTTTTCCATACCCTCCAACATTTCTCCAATGAAAATAGGGACGTCCTATTCCATATCCTCCAGCATTTCTCCAGTGAGAATAGGGACAACCTAAGGAAAAGCAAGATTAAATAAGAACCTGGTACAGCTCCTGTAAAACTGGGACAGTCCGTGGAAAATAGGGACCTTTGGAGGGTCTGCAATGGTAAACAGACTGCCAACTGGCAAGATAACCAGACAGAATAAGGAAAGAGGAAGGTAAAGGAAATGGATTTGAGGAACACATGGGAAAGGATACAGAATTAATGCCTCTGGATGAAATACATTGTTGTCAGTTCCCCTTTCGGAACGGTGTTCTGTCCAGAAGACATGTCTGCTAACATAACAAACCAACAAACCAACAAACCTTTATTGCCCTCTTTTTTAAAAATAAGAAGACCACATTGCTCTAGATAGAACTTAAATAATGTTGTCAATGTCAAACGACTAATACTTTATCTAAACTTTGTTAATATTTTTGGAAGCAGCATACCTGTTTCTCACAGAGAATTATTGATCAAGTATTGAACGGTTAAGATTGTCCATGGCCACTAAAGGGCGGGGGGGGGCACCTTTCCTTTCTCAGAATTCTTATCTTCGAAGTTCTTGGGAAGTCTGCTGTTTCACATGTCAAGTGCGGCACCTGAGCTCCTTCAGTGATCTGTGAAGACAACCCATTATTCTGCTTTGTCAGCCTACCTCTCTCATGCAAGCACACATAAAGAAACCGAAAAGAAGGCAAGTTGTTTTTAAAGTCAAACTCACATCTGATTCCTAAACTGCCTCGTATCATACTCGGCTTACATTTCATGTTATTTTCCTGATGTCAGAGAATGCAGCGGATCCTCAAAAAATGCACTTCTCAGTTCTCAAGATTTCATTTCATCTATGGGCTCGGAAACCTTCCAAGTTCACTAGTTCCTGCATGTGTCATATCCAGAGGTTCTTTGCTAGACCTCCAACCAGGGCCATAAGCACTGCAAGGCCCTTGGCAATTTCTCTCATGGCACTCTGTTTCAATAAGCTGGTTGGATGTGCTTTTCTTTAACACGCTCCCCTCCCCTCCCAATATAATTCCCTGGTTCACATATACATGTGCATCACTCAATTTTACTATGCAATTTTACTATGCACCTGAAGACTGGCAACTGAATATGTAACCTGGACCCGTTGTAAAACACGGTGCTTGAGGGCATGTGGTTTGAAACAGAGATTCTACCATAATATTGAATCCGCCCGATAGAGTGAGCTCCTGTTGCTCTGTCCCAGCTCTCGCCAACCTAGAAGTTCAAAAGCACATTAGTGCAAGTAGATAAATAGGTACCGCTGCGGCGGGAAGGTAAACAGAGTTTCCATATATTTAGCACAGCTAAATATATTAATGGTGTACAGTATTGTGTTAAGTTCTCTATACAGTGGTACCTCAGTTTATGAACACAATTGGTTCTAGAAGTCTATTCATAAACTGAAGCGTTCATAAACTGAAGCGAACTTTCCCATTGAAAGTAATGGAAAGTGGATTATTCCATTCCAGATGGGTCCGCAGAGTACTCAACCTGAAGCGTACTT
Source organism: Zootoca vivipara (assembly GCF_963506605.1). Lineage (NCBI taxonomy): Eukaryota > Metazoa > Chordata > Lepidosauria > Squamata > Lacertidae > Zootoca > Zootoca vivipara. Next base: position 80,108,462 of record NC_083283.1, read on the forward strand.
AACCCGAAGCATGGGTGTAATTGGTTCCGGAAGTCTGTTCATAAACTGAAGCATTCATAAACTGAAGCGAACTTTCCCATTGAAAGTAATGGAAAGTGAATTAATCCATTCCAGATGGGTCCACGGCATTCGTAAACCGAAAATTCGTAAACCAAGGTGTTCATAAACCGAGGTTCCACTGTACTAAAAAAATTATTTGCTAGATTTTCCCCCCTCCAACTTCACACCACTTTTCAGTAAGTTTAAGCACCAGGCAAATACTTTATAACCAGGTATTTAACTATCAGTGGCCTTTTAGATGGGGTGTGATTTTTAAAATGTATTTTCCCCACCCTCCTTTGATTTGGATGAATCTAGGGGTTGGAGGTGTTGGTTGGCTGGCTGGCTGTAAGTTACTTTGGGTTGCCCTGGGCAAGAAAAAGCAACCAACACATTTAAGAAATAAAATAAATATTAAAGTTGAAAACTCAGCGTCAAGCTGTTAGGCTGTGAGGCAACCCACTGTTGGAAATCAGTGCTGTGTATGTGCCACACAAGCTGCCCTGCACCCCAATATCTAGCTTGTTGCCCTCAGCTGGAGTGGAGGCCACTTTCCCATTGCCAGTACTGAAATAAGATTCAGTTGCCAGTCCAGCAACATGCTTTGGGCTGGCCCTGAGCCACTGTCAATTCTGCTGAGGAAACAGTTGCCCTTCTTGAAAACAGTTTCCTCTCAGCTGCTCATGCTTTCTGTTTCGTTCTCCTCTCCTTGAATTCCTGTAAAATGTTAATGTGATAATTTCATCAGCCTTCCTTCCTATGAAGTAAAGAGCACCCTGAGACAAAAAAAAATAAGTGCAGAAATTTGTCTGGCCAAAACAATCTGCTTAGCCTTGAACTGCACAGTCTCTCTGGGACTTGGTTTGGTACTGAATTTCTTGGTTTGCTTTGGCTCAAAATTGATCATCGTTGAACCCTGCCTTCTTGTATTTTTACAGCACCGTGTGTTTGTGTGTGTGTGTGTGTGTGAGAGAGAGAGAGAGAGAGAGAGAGAGAGAGAGAGAGAGAGAGAGAGAGAGAGAGAGCGCACATTTTAAAAAGATGCACTATAACCCTAATGGACTGTTATATTTTCAGTTTCAAAGAAAAGCCCCAGGCATTTATAGGTGAGTTGTGAGTGGCACAGCGAGTTTTTAAATGGGAGTTATTCCCCTTCCTCACACTCCAGAACCTGTTCCCATCTCTGACTTTAGTGAGAGATTGTGTCATACGGCTCGGTTTTCTTTTTTCCTTTTTAAGAAGGCCTTGATGGCCCAGGCTGCCCCTTTGGTATGAATGAGGAATATGAGAAGGGAGGCTGGGTGGGAAGTGACTGGATTAGACTCGGACTGTGTAAATGTTGATCTTTCCTCACCTGCTCCTGACAAGTCTTCACCTCACTGAAACCTTTTTATTAAATTTTAATCAAAAGCACCAAAAAGAATGTGGGTTGTAAAATGGCTTGCTATGGAAGGGACTCGGCCCGCTGAGAGAGACAGATGTTTCATGCACTGCGACAGAAAACAGTGTGTTTAAGAGCACATATGTATTTGTTTTATACCTTAAGTGATAAGTGGAATTTGGTCTTAAAACTAAGCCGGCTCTATTTTCTGTTGGTGTAAGAGGTTGCATGTAATACACTAACTTCACACAGTAAGGCCAGGCACCGGTGTGTAGCTTCCTCAAACAGCTGCTCAGGCCACAACACCCCACAGAACCTACCACCAATGTCTCCCCCAGGTAAAATAACGCTAATGAAACAACCCCTGTGTTGCAGGCTTGAGTCAAAATACCAAAAAAGAGAGAAGATGAAGATGAATAAGAAGAGGAGGAGGAGGAGGAGGAGGAGGAGGAGGAGGAGGAGGAGGAGGAGGAGGAAGAGGAGTTTGGATTTGATATCCCGCTTTATCACTACCCGAAGGAGTCTCAAAGCGGCTAACATTCTCTTTTCCCTTCCTCCCCCACAACAAACACTCTGTGAGGTGAGTGAGGCTGAGAGACTTCAGAGAAGTGTGACTAGCCCAAGGTCACCCAGCAGCTGAATGTGGAGGAGCGGAGACACGAACCCGGCTCCCCAGATTACGAGTCTACCACTCTTCACCACTACACCACACTGGCTCTCAGTGTGGCAAATCGTCGACCAATTCTACGGGCGAAACATATCTGTTTTTATCTTTGTAAACTATAACAACATGCAAGACAGTGATCCAAGGTAATCATACTGTTTCGGTTTGGTCTTCTTCAGTTTTTTAACTACAAAAAATAAATCAAATAAATATATATCATTAATTATGTCATACATTATATTAAGGCCAATGGCCAGCATGAACACGAGTCTATACAGTCCATAATATCTTAACATTGAAAAAAATACAGGAAAATACAAAAATAAAACATACCTTAGTGTTTGTACACAATCTGCGGCACAGGGGTCATACACATATGTACCCCCTGCTGCCTGAAACAGGAAATAGAAAGCTTAATTACAGTTCCACCACAGGTAACACCCTAGTTAATCAAGGCTATTGAAATTTTAAAGTTACATGCAACCTCAAGATCCTGAAAGTAATATAATTAGATGAAACAATTCAAATCTAACTCAGAGTTCAATCCTTCTGGATGAAGCGTTTTAAACATAAAAATAAATTGTGATTCCTTGTGTCTTAATAATTTTACATAATCACGTTTAGCGTTCACCTTCCTCCTGTTAATCCACAATACGGTGTACAGCAAGTCCGAGTCTGAAGGATTGCTAGCTAAAAAATGCTCAACCAGGGGTGCTTCCCGAACCGCATTCCTAATGTGGGATTGGTGTTCACTGATATGTGTTCCCACAGGCCGGATTGTTGACCCTATATAAAATAAATTACATGGGCATCTAATTAAATATACCACCTCTTTTGTTTGGCATGTACTGAAATGGTTGATCCGGGCAGTTGGTATCTTTTATTTTCAGCAAAGCCCAAGCCCTAAAGGTGGCTGCCGCTATTTCCCCCACGCAGTAACTCCCGAGGCAGTGTGGAGGGAAAAACATTGACCCATGTTGATAGTTCCTAAGTGTAGTCAAGGTAAGCCACCAAAGTAAAGGTAAAGGTAAAGGGACCCCTGACCATTAGGTTCAGTCGTGACCGACTCTGGGGTTGCACACTCATCTCGCGTTATTGGCCGAGGGAGCCGGCGTATAGCTTCCAGGTCATGTGGCCAGCATGACAAAGCCACTTCTGGCGAACCAGAGCAGCACACGGAAATGCCGTTTACCTTCCCGCTGTAGCGGTTCCTATTTATCTACTTGCATTTTGACGTGCTTTCGAACTGCTAGGTTGGCAGGAGCTGGGACCACAGGGATTCGAACCGCTGACCTTCTGATCAGCAAGCCCTAGGCTCAGTGATTTAACCCACAGCGCCACCTGGGTCCCTCCACCAAAAGTAACCCACCATTATAGGATGGGGAGGTCTACTGATTAGTCATGCACAGTTAATGGTGCCAAAGCAATCATCCCTCTTTCCCAGTGATACATCTCTGTGCTCGTATCAGAAACACAGCAGCATGTTTATATCACAAAGTTACAAGAATGTCCTGCTGTGTTTCAAATGTTCTAAAGCCTGTTAAAAGTATAATTTTGCACACTTTGAATATTAAAAACATAGGTTCAAAAATGATCCATATCTTATTGAAGTGGCAGGGATTTACAGCCAATAAACACAATACAAATTGCAATATGTATAAAAGTATCTGAACTCTAGGATACACACACACACACACACACACACACACACACACACTTGGAGAGCAAATATCTGGTATCACAAATACTTTACAATCCACCCAAGAGTGTTTTTTGGCATGGAAATAGGAAACGAGTTGGAAAGCATTAATATAATTTTAAAATTCCTGAAAGCACTAATGTATGGTATTTGATGTTCAAGTGAACCTTGAGTCACTCCCCTCCCTCCTCATTTTTGAAAGTATTTCACATGAAAAAAGAATAAAGGAAAGGAAAGTGTTGGACAAATCACAGAAAAAAAGCACAGGGAGCAGGTGGTGGGCAGAGAGACACTCCGTTTAAAACTCATATAATTTTAGCAAAATGCTATATTACTTAAATATATAGCAGTCACGAAATTAAAAGACGCCTGCTTCTTGGGAGGAAAGCAATGACAAACCTAGACAGCATCTTAAAAAGCAGAGACATCACCTTGCCTACAAAGGTCCGTATAGTTAAAGCTATGGTTTTCCCAGTAGTGATGTATGGAAGTGCGAGCTGGACCATAAAGAAGGCTGGTCGCCGAAGAATGGGTGCTTTTGAATTATTATGCTGGAGGAGACTCTTGAGAGTCCCATGGACTGCAAGAAGATCAAACCTATCCATTCTTCAGGAAATCAGCCCTGAGTGCTCACTGGAAGGACAGATCATGAAGCTGAGGCTCTAATACTTTGGCCACCTCATGAGAAGAGAAGAATCCTTGGAAAAGACCCTGATGTTGGGAAAGATTGAGGGCACTAGGAGAAGGGGACGACAGAGGACAAGATGGTTGGACAGTGTTCTCGAAGCTACGAACATGAGTTTGACCAAACTGCGGGAGGCAGTACAAGACAGGAGTGCCTGGCGTGCTCTGGTCCATGGGGTCACGAAGAGTCGGACACGACTAAACGACTAAACAACAACAACAACATATTACTTAAAAGGATTAAAGGAAGGTGTCAAATATTCTCCAGTTTCTATTCTAAAGTTGAACATGTTTATTCTGGTGGAGTATAAATATTTCCAGAGAAATAATATTTCTAGGTAAATATTGACCGTTCCTGCATGCATGCATGCACGCACACACACACACACACACACACACACACACACACACACACACACATGGCAATGGGAGAGCTGATTTACCAGGATGCAACTCATGGGCAGGATGGATCAACTGGGTCTTTAATGTGCAATTCATACACACACAAAGAGGATGTTGGCTATGTGAGAAAGACTGACATAATTGGCTCTGTCTTGTCACAGTTTTGCTATCTGTGTCCGTGCCCATTCCATGTGGGGATTCTCTATTGTGAAAATGGTTTCCTGTGCTGCAGGGCAGGTCTATGGGATGAGCGCTTGTTTTCCCGGAAATGTGTTCACCCCATTGAAAAATGCATTTTTCAAAGTGGAAATAGGAGCTATAACATATTCAAACATCACCCTAATTACTTTTTTTAAAAAAAAAATCTTCAGGATGTGCATGTAAGAGGGGCCTAACATGGCACAATCCACAAGTGATTAAATTCTGCTGGATTGGACTTCTGTGTGAATTTATTATTTTGGTCACAGACCAGTTCCAGCTCACATACAATATCAGGGAAGTCATAAAACACGATAGGGATACATTTGAAATTGCAATTGGGTATAACAGGGACAATACAGATATAGCAACAGTTAAAAATATGTAAGTTAAATCGTAACCACTAAAATATAACCTAAAATTGTCATTTAAGGCCTTAGTCATTATGGTAGCACAGCTTGTTCCCTAAGTTTTATGGCAGTCGACTTCTGTGTGGTTCTTCACCTTTTTCATTCCTATTGGAGGCATTATTTCCCCCTATTTGTTTCAATTTTCTCCACTGGCTGCTACTGTTTTCTGCTTGAGTTAGGGCTCTTCCTACACAACAGCTGGTTGTGGACTCAGGGCTGATCATGCACACAGGTTTTTTCCCCAGCATCCTCATCAAAACAACCATCGTTTTTCCAGCTTTATGGGTGGGGAGGTTACAGGATTTTCTGTGGAAATGGCAAATCCAGATTAAATATGGGATGGTGCTTTGATGAGGGTGACAGTGGGTGAATATGGATACGTATCACTGAAACTGCAATAACCTGACTTTAGATGCACGAGTGTTCTTCTAGCCCAACAAGGGAAACTTAGTGACCCCAAAAGATGTTGCATATACAGCTTTGAAAATGCGGGTTCACCATCATGGTGAGCACGATTTGCGGTGGGGGCTTAACAAACCACTCCTGAGTCCAAAGGTGGGGGCATGAGTGGTCACTCCTCTGTTGCTGGGCAAATTTGGATGTTGTGATTTTGAGGGCCAGCCCCCTGGGTTTAAAAGCCAAGGAAAGAGGTGTCTCTTTCTCTTTGGCTGCGTTTCGGATCCCCACCCTCCCTCTGCTGTTTTTAGGCCTCTGTGTTGACATTGCTGTGCCTCTCAAGGGGTCGCCTGTATTCAGGGGCCTGGTAGGATTTTTTTTCCATTTGGCTGATTGGCTGGTGCCATCTGGTTTTTGCCTACTGCATAGCAAATAAGTCACAACTTGTAAGGTTGACGGTTAGGCATTGGTTATTGGTTGTATATGGGGTCTGTTGACTGCGTTGGCCCCTTGTGTTAATGCCTGAGTTAGGGGAAATTCTGGTCAGGAACACAGGGGCTCTATGCAGTGTCCATAACCCCGGTCGGGGTCCAGGAACGTATATGGGCCCCTGGGAGCCTGAGGGGAGAGGGGAGGGCCAATGCACCCAGCTCCCTGTCACTCCCTGTAGGATTTCCCTTTGTTGACAAGGCAAGTTTATTTCTGTCCTTAGGTGACAGTTGGAGAACCAATGCCTACGCAACCACTCCCTGGTTTGATTTGCATTCAATAAAGTCGTGGCCAAATTCATGCCAAAAACCATTAAACAAAAATTCTGTCTCTGGTGTGAGTTATTTGAGGGGTGGTTTTGGGGACCTCCACACACAATGAATCTTTTACATGGAAACAGCAGCCTGATCCTGTACAGATTGCATGGACATGCACAGCCTATTGATTCTGTGTGGATTTTCTTCTAAGCAACAAGTTTAGGTAGGGCCGAGGGTCTCGCTGAGGTAAATCTGCTTCACAATAATGTAAAACTTCAAAGGCCAAGCCAGCGTGCAGCTGCAGTATAAGAAGTGTCAATAACTGGTGTGCCTTTGCCCTTTCATGACAACGGTTTAGACTTCCACTGGCCAGACATTCCTAGGAAATCAGTTTGCCAAAGGCCCAAATGCCTGAATTGTACAAAGGCCTGGTTTCTTTTTTCTTCAGAATGATAACCGAGTCCAGAGGTGACCCCTTGCACACAATTGCAGTTATTCAGGCCTTCTAAAAGACAGCAAATTCACATGTAACTGTATCTTCCTGCTTCGACAGTCGGGCGGCCTGTCACCTCCCTTGTCTGTCAGCGCCTGTTCAGGCCGCTAAATGAAGACCGCAGAGCTCCATCGTGGTATCTGTTGGTTGCAGCATATGCACCAAAGCAAAGCAGGACAAGGGGTTTCAAGCGAAGGCCAAAACCAATCCGTCATTTTGACCCGTCAGTGATAAAGGGAGCACACATAAAAGAGATAGGTCCTTGTCCCAGAGGTAGTATCGGTGGTAAACTGTCATCAAAACAAAAATAGTTTAAGCCCCCAGTATTTGTACTAATAATTCAATACAAATGAGCTGGGTTCCAGTTCCAGCAACGCTGCCTTTTCATCTGGTTAGATGGGAACCAAGTAGAAAGAGACCGTTGTCTTATTTGTAAGGATGGGAAAGAAAATGGACACACATGTGGAAACCCACACAAAGGGGGCAGAACTGCTCCCAAAACGCTGAGGGGTCTACATGGACACAGTGATTCTACAGAACCAGGCTCATAGGAAGTGTCATAAGAAGTTGCAACTGTCCAGCATCTTGTTGAAAACTCATTCCTTTTTTATTTGGGTTTATTTATTTATTTTGAGTTTTCTGATCTGATTCTGGGCAGGCCACAATCATGGAATGGAGACAATAGCTCCACCTTGCTGTTTCTTAGGTATACTGCCTCTGAAGCTGGAGGTTCCATTTAGCTATCACACTAAAGAATTTTCCTCCATGCTATTTTAATGTAGAGGAACTGTACAATAACATGGAGTTTCCAAGCTCGCAGAAAGATTAATAACATGGAATTTCCAAGCTCGCAGGAAGATTAATATTAATAACAGTATTAATATTGACTGTTCACTTGATGTTAATCCTTTTGCTACCTTTCTGGAGATAGAACCAGGAACAGTTAAATGAGTCTATGTACAGAGTATGCATGCCAAAGGCACAAACCCCAAATCAACTAACCCCCGTGTTGCAAACTCCAGGCTAAAGACAACAGCGGCAACACGTAGACCGAAGAATGATGAATAATAAGGGCATAAATGTATATCTTTGTGTACCGTATATCTTTATAAGTTGCAGCGAAGCGATATTCAAGAGTACAGTCCATACAGTATCAAAATGAAATTCATGCAGTGATATAATCATTTGAATAGCTTAGCGATATCTGTCGATGCAAATCATAGCAAATAATAAGACAGTGATCCAGATAATGACACTGTTTCGACCTGGTCTTCTTCATTGTTCGACTCAGAAATGTATACAGTCAACTTCTAAGGAGCAGTCGTCATAAAACTATGTAGTTTTATGACCACTGCTCCTTAGAAGTTGACTGTATTTCAGTTCAACAATTGCTTTGATAAAATACATATTTTGTTATGTGCAAATGACTTTAGATACCTATTAAAGGTAAAGGGAACCCTGAACATTAGGTCCAGTCGTGACTGACTCTGGGGTTGCGCGCTCATCTCGCATTATTGGCCGAGGGAGCCGGCATATAGCTTCCAGGTCATGTGGCCAGCATGACAAAGCTGCTTCTGGCGAACCAGAGCAGCACACAGAAACGCCGTTTACCTTCCTGCTGTAGCGGTTCCTATTTACCTACTTGCACTTTGACGTGCTTTCGAACTGCTAGGTTGGCAGGAGCTGGGACCAAGCAACGGGAACTCACCCCGTCACAGGGATTCGAACCGCCGATCTTCTGATCAGCAAGCCCTAGGCTCAGTGGTTTAACCACAGCGCCACCTGGGTCCCTTTTAGATACCTATTAGGTCCATAAATTAGAAATATAGCATATATTCAACACAACACAAAAAACAGTGACAAGTTGTTGTTGACAAAGGACAGCTGGACCTATAAAGGGCCCCATTACCTATCGCTAAGCTATTCAAATGATTATATCACTGGATAAATTTCATTTTGATACTATACGAACTGTACTCTTGAATATCATTTTGCTGCAACTTATAAAGATATACACAAAGATATACATTTATGCCCTTATTATTCATCATTCTTCGGTATACGTGTTGCCGCTGTTGTCTAAAGGCACAAACCCCTTCGCTTAGAATAGGAGGGCAACTGTCCTAAGGCGATACGGTTGCTATTTAAAGGTAAAGGTAAAGCTACCCCTGACCGTTAGGTCCAGTCATGGATGACTCTGGGGTTGTGTGTTCATCTCACTCTATATCGTGTCCACCCACAAAGAGGACACGTGTTGCAGTGAGACCTGGAGACCGACCTCCTGTGTTGTGGGTGGGTGAGATTGAACAGCCAGAACACCCGATTGGTAGGTCCCTCGTTGTTGGGTGCAATCTGGCCAATGGGGTGCAGTCCAAATGGATCGAGGGACCTATATATGCTCAGGCATGAGACCCAGAGTTTCCTCTTTCGGCGTGTGCATTTGGAACACCCGTCCACCTCTCCCTACTTTTAGGGCATTTTGCGAGTGACGTTGCTATGCCGTCGTGTGTCGTCTGTCATTGGGACAGGGGCACGGCAGGAATTTCCCCACTTGGCTGATTGGCTGTTGCCATTTGGGTTTCGCCTGCCACGTAGCAAATCGTCACAACTTGTAAGGTTGCGGATAGGCACTGGTTCAGGTGATGGGGATGGGAGAATGGTCTCACCATCCCTATGTGAAGGGTATTCCGTTAAAGGAATCCAGGGACTCAACTGGTTTGGTCAACCCCCGAGAGGGGGTTGTGCCCATGCCCGAGTCCAGGGGGGACATCTGGGTGGTGAACATAGTCTGTTCCCGGGCTTTCTCCCTACCTCAGGTGTTCACCCTTGGCTGACCTATGATAGAGCTCTGGGTCAGCGCTACCTGCAAGAGTGCAGGGAGCTAGTCGAACCAGAGCCTATGCAACCACTCACATTCTGTAATTAATTAAGTTGTGGCCTAAATTCTGCCAAAAACCAAACTAAAATTTAGGGGGGAAGTCTCTGGGTCTGAACACGCAAAGGCTATTTATGCAGTGTCAAAAACAGCAGCCTCTAGGAAAATTCTCACAACTGTTTGCAAGAAGGCTGCGGAATTCTGAACATATTCAAGAGCCACCCCTTAAATCTCCATTTTGCTCTTCCCTCACATCCCCTTCCAGGGAGGTGGGTACTGGAATGATTTCCCCGTTTACATGGCAAGCTGTAATGTGTACGGTCTGCTGTTCAGCAAAATAAATCAGGAATTGCATGGGGTTAGCACAAATCCTTGGGCAAGCTTCAAGGAGTTATTTGGATCCCAGCCGCTGTAAGCACAGAATGAAGGTGGTGAAATGGCCAGTACGCAACTCCCCTTATTTTCATCTTTTGGCTTCTGCCTCCCCATCTCCCTAGGCTGTGGCCTTCCTCAAAATGGTCACCGCCCCCTATTGCTTTCATGAGAACTGCTCATTCTCAAGTGGAAAGTGATGCTGCCCCAGGCAAGATATAATCACTTGACAGGAGAAAGTCGATGCCAAGGGACTGTTATCACATTGGAGTGGCTTGCAGACAAGCAATTACAAACAGGGCCAGCTGCATAGGAGTAATGAGCAGACAGTGACCTTGTGTCTGCCCCGCCCCCACAACACACACACACACACAATGTCAGCATGTTGGGAATAGCAATCTACCCCATTTAAAGGAAAGCTGTATTGCGATCCCAATTCCTGTTCCTTTTGGAACTTTATACTCCAGTCCAGCCTATGAGAGAACACTGGTCCCAGTCTATGGCTTTCTTCTCAGCTAAGTAACTTGATAGTGTGACTTCCCCTGTACTGACATCTGATTTTGATTCCTAATAGATTTCATTTTATTATTTCGTTTATTACAAAAGGGGAGGGGGGGCGCTCTTGAAACAGCTTACGAAAGCTAAAGACCTGTGATGTATAACAGTGAAAATGTTTAGCAGCAGCAGCATTAGTCAAGATTATTCACTTCACTGCTCCAAATTCACCATCTTCTCAACAGTCAAAACCCTCCCTAAGAAGAGGAGGTCTTACTAATCTCTTCAAGGCCAGGAGGCAACTGGAAAACGGATATCCATTGGGAAGGAATTCAACAACTCAGTGGGGCCACCACCAAGAAGTCTCTTGTTTTAGTTGCCTAGCAATAAATATCAGAGCTTTTTCTGAGCATTGCTCTTAAATTGATTTTATCCTGCTTTTCCAATTAAACTTTTTGATCCATGTAATGGAGTATAGAAATTGTTGTTTGTTTTCTTACATTTATTTATTTATTAGATTTAAGCGGAATGGGATATTTTATATAAAGTGGTATATCAACTTTTATAGTAAATAAATAAGCTGATGCTACATTGCACATTTACATGGTTCAGTTAAAAAATTGGCCACCTGAATAGTGTTATAATTCTATGATTGTGAATTGAGGAATTGGTCTATTCAATAAAATTTGGTAATCGGCATTAGGGATTGGTGGAATTAGCTCTGGAAAATAAGGTCTGTGTTTGATAAACCAATTTCTTAAGCCAAACGAGCACTATACTTACATTAAAAAATAAAACCAGCAACTCATAAAAACCATGTCTTATGCAAAGGAAAACAAAGTCATTTCCCCTTCTTTTTTATTAAATTTCAATTTCTTGAATAATACACATCAGTTTACTGTTTATCAAAGGTCACATGAAATTTGTATGAAACTGAGTTCATTATCCGAGGCTTAAATCTGCAATTAGAGTGGTATGTTTAGCTTGAAAATTAATATCTCAGGCATTAAGTGCAAAAAAGATGGAGGGAGGGAGGAAGGGAGGGAATAAAGAAAACACACACTAAAAACTTAGCAAGAAAATTATTTTCAAAATAGCATAAAATGATATTTGTCCTGAATTTTGACAGAAGCTATCAATATTGTTATACATTCTTTCTGTAGATGGGGCAGAGGGGTTAAAAAATAAAATACCTTTATTTTCCATATTATAAAAATCCACTAGAAAAAGGCAGTATGACTTGACTTGTGAAAGTGAGGGCAATGGGCATATATCCCATGCAATAGTTGTGATCAGATACTGACCGTCCACTTTTATTACCATTTATTTATTGATTTGATTTACTGCATAGACAATATATATAATAAAAATACTATCCTACTGGGGACCTGTAGTCCTAACATTTGGTCATTTATTTTGAAATAAAGACTTCCTTGTTCTCTGCTCACCCTTCTAGCTTCCCAAAGTTCATGCTATCCTTATGGTGGAGAAGAAAAGACCCCCCCCCCAAATGGCCTTTTCTGAAGTGCCCAACAGTGGCTGCAGAGCCCCTATTCAGGTAGGCATTGGAGGGCAGCTGCCAAGGCTCACAGCTCATCAGCTGGCCCATTGTCACCCCCCTAGAGCCCCCTGGTCTTGCTTTCCTCCTCCTTGCTGTTACTGCCCCAGTCTCTCTTGTCCTCATGCAAGCAATACAAGAGATAACAGACTGTGTCCTCCACTAGCAATGTGCTCAGGGCAATTATATGGATTATGCAAGGAGATGCATTACAGCCACTGCAGGTAGGTCCATTCAAAGGAAAGGGCTTGTTGGGTGCACCTTGCCCAACATGGAGCCAACGCTGGTTGGCTGTCAACAGGGGACAAAAAAGGAGGAGATCCTGGGTGGGTGGGTGGGTCCATATTGACATCTCTTTTCTGCCTTGGGGTGGAGGAAGAATCTGCCCAACTTGGATCCCAAAGCAGACTCACCAGATCAGATCAATGACCCACTTCAGAATCTGTGGTCTGGTGGATGATTTTGTGAAGCAACCTGACAATTGTCTCAATGCATTTTTTTTAAAAAAAAACAACTTCTAAACTTCTAAAGAAACAACATCCAACAGCTCACAGTTGGGTGCAGCTGGTACACACAGAGCTCCTTACCACCACGTACTTTGAAAGCCCTGGGCACTACAGAAGTTGGTGACATTCTGTCACTCTCAGGGGGAATTCTGGGGGAGGGTAGAGTAGTTGCCCCAGGGGATCCTGTATGGTCCCCACTGAATCAGGTTCTGTCACTTTCCAAATTGCATTATAGACATAACTTCCTTCTGACCACACCTCCCTCCGTCTCTCTCCCTCTCTTGGTCTTGATCTCCACTGGATCTTCAGCAACTGAAAGTTATATTCCACTCCCCTGCCAATTATACAGTACTGGTATAAGCTAAACAAGCTAGAGCTTAGGGCCCCACTCTCTTGGCCCCCCAAAAAATGTAAAGAAAAAAAAAACTGGGTGTACATTTCCAAAATATAAGATAACAGCAAAATAAATAAATAAATAAATAAATAAATAAATAAATAAATAAATAAATAAATCCTACATAAGCTACAGCAGGCATCCCCAAACTTCAGCCCTCCAGATGTTTTGGACTAAAATTCCCACCTTCCCTGACCACTGGTCCTGTTAGGTAGGGATCATGGGAGTTGTAGGCCAAAACATCTGGAGGGCCGCAGTTTGGGGATGCCTGGGCTACAGCAACAGTGTTTTGTGTTGTGTAGGCTCCTAGGATGCAAGTAATGGGCCCCGCCTGCTAGCCTGCTCCCTAAAATATCACTGGTTTGCTCATTTCTACATGTAGGGTGCCTACACTATTAATATACTTCTTCTTAATTGTATTTCAGTTCAACAATTACTTTGATAAAATACATATTTTGTTATGTGCAAATGGCTTTAGATACCTATTAGGTCCATAAATTACCATAAAGCATATATTCAACACAACACAAAAAAACAGTGACAAGTTGTTGTTGACAAAGGACAGCTGGACTTATAAAGGGCCCCATTACCTTCAGTAGTTTAGGGCCTCATCAAACCTAAATCCAGCCTTGCAATTATATACAAGCCCCCGTATGTGCCTTAAGTAGCAGCCCAATTCAGCATTTCCAACACTCGTTTTGGTAGATGTGGATTTTGCTAGCTGTAGAGCAACGCTTCGGACATGTGGACAGAAAGGCAGGGTCCCTGGTCGTGTTACAACCTATGCATGTTTGCCCATTGATTTCACTGGAAGGAGAATTGAATGCAGGTCGGATAGCAACAAATAATGCAGCCATTCATCACCCAGGTCTTGGCTTAAGAAACCAGAGGCACTTGAAGCTTGCCCATTGTAGTTATGAAAACTGGGAGAAGGATCCATTGTTGATAAGGGTATGATGTATTGCCTCATAAACAAATCCAGACGGGGACCTTTTTTTCTGGCACAGTAGTCTTTTTTATAGCCATTTTTTTCTAAACCCCCCACCTCACTGTTTCGAATTTATTTGCCATAATATCATTTAAGGCTTTACAAAGATATGAAAAACTAAACAAGTCACAGTTTCCTACAGGAGCTTACAAAGGGGATAGTGTGAGAAGCCCAGCAGTTAAGACACAAGCAAAAAGACTCCTGTTACATTATTTCCACATGTTCTACTTTTTCATAATAACGCTCATGAATCTCTCTCTCTCTCTCTCTCTCTCTCTCTCTCTCTCTCTCTCTCTCTCTCTCTCTCTCTCTCTTGCTGTCAGGCTAGAATGGGATGGTTAGAAGACACATGACTACCATAAGAATCAGCACCCTTCTGCCATTTCCTCTGTCACCTGGTAACATCTAGTAGTAGAAAAGGCATGGTGTGATATCACTGCTCAGTGAGTCCTCAGCTCGGCTGCACAGCTCAGGGACAGAAGAGGAGCTCATTGTTTTAGAAGCAGCCAGTCTCACTTGCACAATGTACTTGAGTCAATTTATGGAAGAAGAAAAAAAACACCCAACACCTTAGTTCACAAATGTCTAGGGGTGGCTGACTCCGAAGAGTGCGATCTACTCACAGAGTTAAAAACAGTGATCTACCCCCTTTTGGAGGGTTCAGGTCAAAGTTGTTGAGATTTTCTGAGGCAGGTGGAAAGCCCTCTTTTTGAGGGGTGAAGGGCTAAAACGTTGAGCATTTTTTAGGGGAGCCAAAGTTGTTGAGCTTATTTGGGGGGGAGCCAGTGATCTACCACAGACGTCCAGTGATCTACCTGTTGGACGTGCCTGGTCTAGTATATATAAATAAACATACAGTATTTCAGAAAACTGAAAATGCATGAGAAAATAACCAATGAAACCAAAAGACGGACATTCTGTGGTTTGCAGAAATGATGTGCATGTTTATCAGGACCTAAGATGTTATACTTCCTCTTTTTCTCGGATGGAAACTGATAATATTGTTGCTTCTCAGCAGAATGTAGCTTGTGATACTCCTACAAGTCAAGTGAAGTGAAGAAATCCCTCCAGGGAAAGTCATACAGGATCTCCTTCATTAATGAATGAATGAATTCAGATTCTGACGTAGAAGGTCTAAGTCATTCCATTGACACTAGTGATGTACTAGCAATTCATCAGAATATTTTTCTGCTTCTGAAGACCCTCCAGAGCTTCTTAAACCATGGTTTATAAAGCCATAGCTAAGCACCAAGGACATAGGCTTCACCCTCATTCTTTTTCTTTCTCTCATGTGCCACAACTTTCTGCTATGTCCAAAGGAGGAACTCTGTGCCAGCTAACAAACTAGAAATTTGAGCCGTTGGGATGGTGAGGGCAGACGGTACGCTCATAGCCCTTATCCATGGCTTCACAAACCAAGTTTTATGACGCTGTGGACAAACATCCAAATGCAGCCACTGTATGTCTCACTTCTGAGAAACAGGACCTGACTCACATAGCATTCCTCCCAGGGACGTGAGGGGTGTGTGTGTGAAAAACTAGCTGCCAGCTTCCAAGAGAAGCACAAGTGTCATTATTGCCACAAAACTGGTGGCAGCAGCAAAAATGAATATAACATTGGGGATGATCTGGAGAGGCTTTGTTGTTGTTGTTTAGTCGTGTCCGACTCTTCATGACCCCATGGACCAGAGCATGCCAGGCACTCCTGTCTTCCACTGCCTCCCTCAGTTTGGTCAGACTCAAACTGCCTCCAAAGTTCTTGTGGTTCAACATTAGTGCTTTATTCTCCTAGCCCAGTAGTGTTGGCAGCAGCTCTTGAAGACCTGAGGTAGAGGCCTTTCCCATCTTTGATGGTGGAAGGGCTGTGTCTGGGACCTTCCAGAAACAAAGCATGCCCTCTCCCCCTAAGTTGCATGGAGCTCCTCCATGCATGGCCTTATATGTGCTCTTGCCATTGCTACAGACATTCTGTAGTTTGTGGAAGCTGTTGTCACTCGCTTTCTGTGAAGGTGTCCTGAGAAAGCATTGTGAGCAAATGACTCTTGAAGGTAAAAGAAAAAAATGAAAATAATTCCAAAAGGCACTTTCTACATCCAAAGACTGCTATAGCCATGGGACTGAGGGAGGTGCTGGCCGTAAGAGTGGAGGAAAGAGATATGACTTCTAAAAGTTATCTCAATCTATAATCCCTACTTTGGCACTTGGAGAAGGGAGGTCCTTTTCAGTGCTCAAATTTCAGGGAGGAAGGAATAATATTTATTTATTTATTTATTTATTTATTTATTTATACCCCACCCATCTGGCTGGGTTTCCTCAGCCACTCTGGGCGGCTTCCAACAAAGGATTAAAAATATATTAAAACATCAGTCATTAAAAACTTCCCTAAACAGGGCTGCCTTCAGATGTCTTCTAAAAGCCAGATAGTTGTTTATTTCCTTGACATCTGACGGGAGGGCGTTCCACGGGGCAGGCGCTACTACCGAGAAGGCCCTCTTCCTGGTTCCCTCTAACCTCACTTCTCGCAGTGAGGGAACTGCCAGAAGGCCCTCGGAGCTGGACCTCAGTGTCCGGGCTAAACAATGGAGGTGGAGACGCTCCTTCAGGTATACTGGACCGAGGCCATTTAGGGCTTTAAAAGTCAACACCAACACTTTGAATTGTGCTGGGAAGCGTACTGAGAGCCAATGTAGGTCTTTCAGGACCGGTGTTATATTGTCTTGGCGGCCACTCCCAGTCACCAGTCTAGCTGCCACATTCTGGATTAGTTGTAGTTTCCGGGTCACCTTCAAAGGTAGCCCCACGTAGAGCGCATTGCAGTAGTCCAAGCAGGAGATAACCAGAGCATGCATCACTCTGGAACAGAGGGGAGCCATACCCGTGCTGCTTGTGATGCTTCCCTGATCTAGTCTTTAAAAGTTTACTGTAGGGGATGAGGGAAAATGGCGTGAATCAGGATAGGGCCTGTGGCCACCACCCATTCCCCCGTATTTCAAGCACTGATCCTGTCCTCTCCTCTGGAGGCTGATAGAGGAATACAATGAGTTCTGTACATAAGCAGTTTCCACTTTAAGAGGTGTGTGTGTGTGACCCTCAGTGTCAATAGAGTAACAGTAAAAAGGCAACCCAGGATGTCTAGAGGAAGCCTTCATGAAATAACTTTCTCCCCTAGACACCCTCTCTTTAGAGACAAGTGACCTTTGCTTCGGGGCTGACCAAGTTCCAGTTATATACACAGCATGCCACAAGGAAGAGGTTATATCATTTGTAGCAATTAGTATATGAGCTTAACTGTTCCTGGCCAAGAAAAAAAAGAAATCGCTTGTGCTAAAACAAATTATACTTCTAAGTTCAAACCCAGAATCATTTCATGAGTTCTTTGCCTGCAGGCTTTAGCTACAAACCCTGCACAGGGAAAAAAAGCAAGAGGTTTATGGGTTTCTGTTAATCTTAGACATTATGTCATTATTCAAAATATGACTTTACTGCTACTCTATGTGGGTGCATTCGTGTGTGTGTGCTCGCACGTGTAGACACATTCAGGCCTCGTTAACTGGTCATTTGGGGAAAGGATATAGGATACCATGCCCATAATGTTTTGCGAGAATGATTTGAATGGAATTTAAGGGGCTTTTAAAAGGAGGAAATAGGCAAATGTGATTCACTGTGCACAGCTCAGTCTCCAGGCATTTGTTTGAACTGTAGTTCGTGTGTGTGTGTGTGTGTGTGTGTGTGTGTGTGTGTGTGTTTTCAAGAACAGAACTGGATAGAAGTACAGTTCATTTCTAGTTCCTGGGTTCAGGAGAACTCCACCACCACCTCCCAGAGCCGCGACCAAGTCTGAGCGAATCCTGGACAAAGTTTCCTCCGGTGGGCACCCTCTTCTGCCATCATGGGCTTACCTGACAGCAGTACCTGCCCGCAGCTGAGTCCTTGAAGCTTACTGGGCAGCAATGAGGTCACCTTCTGGCCCCTACCACTCTCCCTCCTGGCAATAAGCAGCAACTCTGATATTGAGAGGCTGGGTGAACCTCACTGCCCCACGATGCTGTCAGCCGTGGTGGGAAACAGGAATAGCACATAGCTCTCTAAGCAGTTAAGGGTTGCCATTCCAATTTCTCACACTGCCCTGGCAATGGGGCCTTGTCAACTGCCTGATTTCCATCCTTTCCCCTCTCTGAAGCGCTGGAAATCAGGGAGGAGTAGAGATTCCCCTCCCATTCCACGAGTTCTTTCTCCCCTGTGTTCCACTCCTTGTAATCCATACTAAAATGCGTCTTAACTAGGGAAAGGTCTGGAATTATTTCTGGAATTGGAATATGCACAGTTGGTGCAGCTTTCCAGTGCCAGATTTAGGGGGCTGCGGGCAGTTCCCCCACACAGGGCACCAAGGCGAGGGGGCACAAAACTTAGAAGATCCATAATTGAGAAGATCCATCTGGGGGCACCAAATTTTGGGCTTGCACAGGGTACCATATTACAAAAGATGAGCCAAATCTGCCCCTGCAGCTTTCAGTTCTATCAATTCCTTTGTTTTACTCCTCCTGCAACTGATTACTTATTGTTGCAGCTTTTGTTAGCATGTGCGCATTTACAAACCACAGGGGCAGGGGAGGGAACAAACTTTTTGTCATTGTTCATAACTGCATTGTGATTATTATTATTATTATTATTATTATTATTATTATTATTATTGTCCTTTCTTGTTGTGCCCCCATGCCACATTGGTACAAAACATAATGAATCCTGAATCCTTCCGTGCGCAGAGTTTTTATTGTTTCCCTGCTTAATTAACTTACATGCAGAATTCATCATGCGAAAGGCTGGACTAGATGAATCCCAAGCCGGAATTAAGATTGCCGGAAGAAATACAGTGGTGCCTCGACTTACGAATTTAATCCGTTCCGAAGACACCTTCGTAGGTAAAAAATTTCGTAAGTCGAAAAGCGCCATTGGAAACGCGATTTTCCATAGGAATGCATTGGAAACGGAAAAATTCGTAAGTCGAAGCAACCCCATCTAAAAATTCATAAATTGAAAAAACCCTATCTAAAACCACCGTGGTTTCCGTTTGGGTGTCAACAAGTTCGTAAGCGTGCAGCCATTTGCCCCATTCGTAAGTCGAAAAATTCGTAAGTCGAGATACCACTGTATCAACAACCTCAGATATGCAGATGACACAACCTTGATGGCAGAAAGTGAGGAGGAATTAAAGAAACTTTTAATGAGGGTGAAAGATCATGGCCACTGGTCCCATCACCTCCTGGCAAATAGAAGGGGAAGAAATGGAGGCAGTGAGAGATTTTACTTTCTTGAGCTCCTTGATCACTGCAGATGGTGACAGCAGTCACGGAATTAAAAGACGCCTGCTTCTTGGGAGAAAAGCAATGGCAAACCTAGACAACACCTTAAAAAGCAGAGACATCACCTTGCCTTGCCAACAAAGGTCCGTATAGTTAAAGCTATGGTTTTCCCAGTAGTGATGTATGGAAGTGAGAGCTGGACCATAAAGAAGGCTGATCGCCAAAGAATTGATGCTTTTGAATTATGGTGCTAGAGGAGACTCTTGAGAGTCCCATGGACTGCAAGAAGATCAAACCTATCCATTCTGAAGGAAATCAGCCCCGGGTGCTCACTGGAAGGACAGATCCTGAAGCTGAGGCTCCAGTACTTTGGCCACCTCATGAGAAGAGAAGACTCCCTGGAAAAGACCCTGATGCTGGGAAAGATGGAGGGCACAAGGAGAAGGGGACGACAGAGGACGAGATGGTTGGACAGTGTTCTCAAAGATACCAACATGAGTTTGACCAAACTGCGGGAGGCAGTGGAAGACAGGAGTGCCTGGTGTGCTCTGGTCCATGGGGTCACGAAGAGTTGACACAACTAAACAACAACAAAGTTTTTATCAGTTAGATGTAACAACAAGATTGCTTTTGGGGGGGGTGAGTGGGTGTTATAGTATGCCTTATTTGCTCACACACAGGAGAAGGGTATTCAGATGTATGTGATCATGTGCGTACATGTCAGGGAGTACCGCTGTCAAGAGCAGACTACAGCTGCGCCCACTTTCAGACTCTGTGTCTGTCATCCAACATGCTGCTAAGGTTGCAAAGGTACTGTTCTGTTGACCAGGCATGATCCAGGCATTTATACCAGATATAGCCAATCCAGAAGTTTCAAATAGCATTCTAATTATACAGGGCAACATTGTGTATTTCTGTTTCCTTCTGTGGCTGAAGGGAGAGCCCTAGCCTCATGCTTGAAACCTTTGAGTTACTTGCATGTATGTGATAAAACTGACCTAGTACTAAACATAGTGTAGAAGAAGCAAATTGGTTAACTAGTTTGAAGGACATCACAGCTTTCATTATGTATTTAAATCTCTCTTTTCAACTCAACAATTCTGGGCTGCTGCTATTCAAAAAAAGGACATGACATCGGATTACAATTTTCATTTTTATCCCATGTGAGTCATTTGTAATTCTGTAAGGCCAATAAATAAAACATCCAAAATATGTTTTTTTGGAGCGCTTGACCTTCACTGTATTGATTTCTATCAAAACATTCTCAAACTTTTAAGGCATGACCTTTTCGTATCCAAAGATAAGAAATATTTTGAAAACTTGACAATTATTACACATCGAAATCAAAACATGCAGCATTTGAGGGAGTTTGGACTGAGGGTGGTCGGAGTACAATTTAAAAACAGTTGCTGGCTTTAAAAAAAACCATATAAAAACATTGCTTCAGCTGCGAAACTTCATTTGGTGATACAGTTACTATACTTTCTCTGCAGAGAATATATCAGGTCTGTGGTATGATCATAAGACCTATTGCCCTGGTGTAGGGGTTGACAAAGTTTTAGACAACCGTTATCAGTGCACCTTTAAAACTTCACATTAGCAGGTGATAATAATGTTTATCTACAAGGGGGTTCATGTACAGATTTCAGCTGTTTTGATGAAAGGCAAAGGAGGAAGCTAGGTGTTATTTCTTCTGGTCAGCTGGCAAGCCCATTTTCAGCTGGGATCACCAACTTTCAACTGACCCTATTCCTATGTCTGAAATATAGAAGTTAAGCAGGTAAAGCTTTCCCTGTTAGTTTGTTACCACACCTGGAACAGTGTCACCTGTTAAATTTATTCAGTTGCAGTTCTCTCGGTTTCTCATTTGTTTTCCCAATTCCAAGTTCAGTCATCCACATTCCCAGCTCATTTTAGAGTCCTTTTAGCATGGATTTACCCTAATATGCACATTTTTATATGCAATTTTGCCTGGTCATCACATATTTTCCTTACTAAAAGGCATTCTTGCATGATATATTCAGTAACTGTTCAGCAACTGAGCCCCTGTCAGGGACAAAAAGGCAGGCTGTAAATGAATAAATGATAATAATGTATTTCGATGTACACTTTTCCCCCAGCAGTGGCACTCTTGTATGCCTTACTTGGCTGGAGAAGTGAATTGCAAAATTCAGAGAAATACGAATTTTGAAGGACATGCATTGTTTCTGAAAGTGTGAATTAGGTAAGTTGGCCTTTAAATGTAAACTGGATTCAATTTGTGCCCCAACCCTAGTTCGTGACCCTGAAGTCAGATTCTTCATCTTCAGGGGATGGTGGTGAGGACTCTGAAGCAAAAGCAGGAGAGCACACAAGACCACTTGGAGAAGCATTTCCACCGGACAAACCAGGTTGCCATCCTCGGACTCAAACAGCCCCTGTGCAATCTCTCTCATGAGCCACAAGGCGTCTTCTTGGCAGGGCTAGTCAGAGAGGAAGGACAACTTGGAGAAGACTGTAGCATTGGATCCCAAGGAAGGGGCCAGCAGTCCGGGAGATAAGGATCTGGAAGCTACAGAGGGGTCAAGTGGGTTGTCTGGAGGATGTCCTGCCTCAGGACCATTGGCTACTCCTGAAGCGCCAGCAGAACTACCTGACTTGACTCTGGGAGGCACCTGAGGCCTGATTGGATATTGAACTGGCAGTCTCATCTTCACCAAGGATGAAGCCATGACTACAGCAGTGTGAGCAGATTCAGCCTACAGTGGTGCCTCGCTAGACGAATTTAATTCATTCCACGGGTCTATTCTTATAACAAAAAATTTGTCTAGCGAATCCCATAGGAATGCATTGAATTTTTTAAATTTATTTTTTTGCCCATAGGAACGCATTAATTGAATTTCAGTGCATGCCTATGGGAAACCGCAATTCGCTAGATGAATTTTTCATAAAACGAATTCGTCTAGCGAGGCAACCTCCGCTTAAAAAAATCCTTTCTTTAAGCAAAAATTTCGTCTTACAGGGCGTTCGTTAAGCGAGGCACCACTGTACTTGTAAGAGTGCCCACTTGGCCCAGTATGCCTGAAGGAGCGTCTCCACCCCATCGTTCTGCCCGGACACTGAGGTCCAATGCTAAGGGCCTTCTGGCATTTCCCTCACTGCAAGAACTGTGGTTAGAGGGAACCAGGCAGAGGGCCTTCTTGGTAGTGGCACCCGCCCTGTGGAACGCCCTCCCGTCAGATGTCAAGGAAATAAATAACTATCTGACTTTTAGAAGACACCTGAAAGTAGCCCTGTTTAGGGAAATTTTTAATGTCTGGCATTTTATTGTGCTTTTAATTTTCTGTTTGGAGCCGCCCAGAGTGGCTGGGGAGGCCCAGCTAGATGAGCGGTGTATATATAATAAATTATTATTATTGCCCAGTCCCATGGCTCAGGACAACAACCATGTGAATGACTGTGCCAACCCCACTCTTCAAATGGTGAGCTCAGGGGGCATGTCAATTGTTTGGACAACATCTTAGCTTACCCCTAATCATGTATCTTAGAGCTCTGCCATGAATTTCTGAACAGTGTAAACATGCAGTTTGATTTATGTTTGGGCACTGTAGTGAACTGAACTAAGAGTTTGAGTACTGTCCTGCATCTACTACTTGGAGTCCCAACAATCTCAGAGAAGACTGCATCAGCATTGGAGGGGGCAGCTGGCTGAAATATGATGCTACCTTGGGCTGAAAAAAAGGATATTCCAGATAAGATGTTGCTTACTTATCAAACAATTCCCATGTGTCTTTGCAAGTTAGGATTTCATTTCAGAGTGAAGAGAGGCTTCTACTACATGTGGTGGGGGTGCAAGAAAGTGGTAGGAATAATGGAAGAGTTGTTTCAAGTAAACAAAATAGAATTAGTAGTGTGCTTTCTGAACTTTGCTCAGAATTGTGTGTCAGTTGAAAAACAAACCCTAGTCATACTTGTCCCCACTGTTGCAATAATAGCTTTCACAAGTACATAGAAAAGTAATCAAAGTCTTGCAGAATTACTATGAAAGATATGGGATATCGAAATAAACAAATTGACTTAAAACACACATGCAACATGAACTATAGAAAGATTTTGAACCGTTCCAGCAATTCAGGAGAATGGGGGAAGAAATGCTGGCTTTAAAAGAGCAGAGGAAGATTACATGTTATTTGGAGATTGAAATTGAGCATATGGAACCAGATAAGCTGTAAAAAAAGAAGGTATAAATATTTGAGGAATTTTTCTATAGAAATTGCAATAATGTCATTAAGGAAATGCGTGCTTTGGGGTGTTTGCGCACTTCATACACATTAACCTGTAGATCCTACTAGAATCATGTAAGACCCATCAGTGATATATATATTAGTTTTAAAAAGCCTTTATTTCTCTCTTTTAAAAACATTACATAAGAAATCATCATACACAACGAAAGTGCAGAATAACACAAAATAAACTTGAAAAAGGAAAGCAAAATTACAATTACAAATTATTTATGTACAATAATTCTAGCACAAAAGAATAATTAAAATAGAAAAAAAGGGGGGAGAAGAAGAAAAAAGAAAAATATTAACGCCACATTTCAAGGAGTGGCAAGGAGGCTGGAAGAGAACCATTTGGCGAAGGCCACCTTCTCTATTTCCTGGGGCTTACTTCTGAGTAGACATGTATAGAATTGCACTGCTACTGACTTTCCTTTATTCTGAGAGTGTATGCAGTATATAATTCATTCCACCAATGCCCAGAGGTGAAAAGTAGTTCGTCTCCTGGCTATCCTAACTTTAAAAAGATATGTTGAAAGACAGAAAAAGCTCAAGAAAAACAAAACCTCAAGGCCTGGGGTAAAGGAGCCGGATCACTGCCTTCCATTACATTTTCAAGTAGTTTTGAAACTACTGCAGAGAAGAAAATTTGGGCATTTGCAGCTGCTTCAGCATGTGGCCAATTCTGGCCAGTTTGCTATTCAACCTGCATTTACCGCATCAGGCTAAAGTTGCCAGAGGTGGGCTGAATTCCAGGGCGAGGCTGGCTAAGTTGCAAGGTCTGCTTACTTGCCTAACGCAAAGACCAACTCTGATAAAGCTCATTAACCCCATAGGGAATAATGAGTGTTGCGGCCGGACCCAGCAGAAAAGCCTGTGTGTGTGTGTTAAGGGGTGGGTCTAAGCTCAAAGAGAGAAGATGATTGGAGGGCTGAGTGTTGCTGGGGTAAATTGCATGTATCCATTCCTTGATTGACAGGGCGAGTGCTTAAGTACTCAGCGTTAAGTACTCAGTGATTCGAATCTCCCTCCCGCCCACCTCCTTTTCTTTGTAGGTTTAGAGTGACCTTGCTATGGCGCCGCCTGTATTCAGGGGCCAGTAGGATTTTTTTCCATTTGGCTGATTGGCTGTTGCCATCTGGTTTATCGCCTACTGCTTAGCAATAGTCACAACTTGTTAGGTTGGCAGGTTAGGCTTTGGTTGATGAGTTTGGGAGGGGCATCGCATGGAGGTGCATGCCCCTCAGTGTTGCTCTTATAGAAGTATTCCGTTAAAGGAATCCTGGGGCTCCGGGGCTCTAGTCCTTACACCCCCGCAATGGGGCGGGGCTGGGGCCAATACAGAGCACAAGCCTTGGGGAACATTTCTGGTGGGGGGAGATTGCCTGGGCTCAGCTATCTCCTCCACCATGGGGTGTTTACTTGACTTTCCTATTGCAGGAAGTCAGAGCTGGTCCTGTCCCACCGTGGGGCAGAAGATTAACCAAAGCCTAAGGCCAACACTCAAATTAATTTGTAATTTTGAATAAAGTTGTGGCCAAAATTATGCCAAAAACAACCTAAAATGAAGTGTCTGTCTGAGTTATTGGGGGGAATTTTCTGGGGGTCTCGGCACGCAATGGACAATGGACGAAACCACTGGATAAGTCTCCTGCGGGAGACATTGTGGGAGACATATTCTTTTTGACTCTGCATAATGTCAGGAGTCAAGCGGTAAACAGTGATCCTTTTGGGTTCATCTGTTTAAAAATGACAGGGAACGCTACACACCGTGCACCTTTCTTTATATTTCAAGTTTTTGCAGCCTAACAAGCCCCAGTAGTGAGACAACACCGGTGCTTCGTCCAGAGCCCCACATCAGTGGAACGGGGGGTCCTCGGGAGAGCTACGGCCCGTCAGTTCCTCTGCTGATCTTCTCCAAGCAAAAGCAAAATTAAGGTCAGCCTCTGAATTGTTGTCTTCTTTCTGGAGCAAATTGCATTTGGTGTTGAACTAATATGTTGGAGATCAGAGATCATTATTTCCTTTCAGGTTAATTGCTTAAGAGCTTCCCCATTATTTCTAATCCAGTGGTCTTGGATCATCATAGGAATACCACTTTGATCGTTGGCGATGTTCACACTTTAGATGCTGTCTAAATAAGATTTGCCATAAACAACAGCGATCCCTGGGTATTTTGTGATATTTGACTTGATTTGCAGTCCTTTGCAAACCAGACAAAGCATGCTTGAACTTGATAAATGCCCTGACATTTTCTTCCTAAACAGCTTTTTGCTCTGTCAACAAGATAACACACTGAGGATAGTCGTTTAAAAGCAATATATTGCCTATAAAATAAATATTCTTCTGGTTTACAATAATATTTTCAAGCTATTTTTTTGGAGTAGATTTGTTTGGAAACTTAATTGGAAAGGTAGTATTATAGCCTATTTTCATCAGTCTATGCTGGTGGAAAGTAGCAAAATATTTATTTTAATTTGGATAACTGAACTAGTATGTGTTGATATATGTATAGTGGGAAAGTGACAAAACCCTGGTTTTAATTTCACGCATTTTACTGTGTTGTGTTACATTTTGTAACAGCTTATGCCAAACAAACTATGAGCACAGAACTGAGAAATCCAGTAAGGCTTTTGTGATGGATTCCCACTATTTCGTGTGCCAAGGAGAAACAAATATTCTAATGATGTGCAGAATTAAATGGCCAGGTTGTTCACTGGGGCAAGGCAGTTTGGGCTTTTTTACACCAATCCTGATCCAACCGCACTGGCTACCAATTCGTTTCCGGGCCCAAGTTCTGGTTTTGACCTATAAAACCTTAAATGGCTCATGACTGCAATATCTCAAGGACCATCTCTTTCCATATGTACCTACCCGGACCCTGAGATCATCTTCTGCGGCCCTTCTTCATGTGCTCTCTCTGAAAAAGGTCCAGAGGGTGGAAACACAAGACGGGGCCTTTTCTGCAGTGGCTTCCCATTTGTGGCATGCCAGGAGCTGCTTCCCCCTCCTTCTCCATGGCAGTAGGAGGAGGAGGCAGCCACTGAAGCTGTGTCACATTTGGTTCTGAGCTGGGATCTGATTCATTTTTTTTTAACATTGGGGGCCCCATCCCTCCCAAATATGATGAGTCCTGCAGTGGGGCAAGGTCTTAAACTTGTTCTCCAACTTGGATTATTATCTGAGCCAGGGAAGAAACCTCCCCCCCCCCCAATGAATTGGAGGGTTTTGGCTTGAAAATGTCCCGGCTTATAATTTTCAGGAAAACTCACATGCCAAATTATCCTCCACCCTCAAATTTGAGGGCATATTGATCTCAACTTAATTGATAAACAGCTGATAAGAAACTTAAGTCCATGTTAGGGAACTTCACTTTGCATTTAAGGATGGTGTCTTTTTTAAAAAGAACACTAAGTGAAGTCAAACCCATTGTTCTCAGTCTGGAAAAACTATTCCATATCTAGACCAACCTTTAAAGTACTTCAGTCTTAAAACAAATGTACATATGTATTTTGGTCTTTATTTGCATGCAATTATTGTTTGCATTTTTTAATGACATACTCAAAACACCAATGCTGCTTGCAGGGGGGGGGGCACTAATAAATTTACTTTTATTTGTTCCTAATATAAGCCCTGAAAACAACCCCCCCATCTTCAATGTACTCCCCCAAGCCAAAAGTGTTACTCATTTACCTTTTCCTTTTCGGATGCATAAGCATCTTTCTAAAGGACTATTTAAGGGGTGAAGAAAACCACGTTAAGAAGTGACTCTCTGGGTCACAGCTGAAATCATGGCATACAATAAGCAGTCCTGCAATTGTGAAGTGGGAAAAAGAGACGAGAGGGGAAAGTGGAGGGAATGCTAATGAGGTCAGAGGTCAACACTGTGATCTCCTTGCAAACTCTTTTCTCTTTGGTGTTATGGAATTTGTCTTTCATTATGCTCTCTGAATACCCTGCCAGAGCTTCCGGGAAAAAGATTCTGCCCTAAACAAAGTATTGTGTAGGTAAAAGCAGAAGCTGGCTGATCTATAGTATGTCCTTCCCACAGCTCATTTATTTGACTGAGAGATCTCCGGAACTGTGGAAAACCTCCTTTAGAAATTTTGCCAGCCTTTGGCTTCCTTCAGAATGGGCCTTCCCCTGTCAGAGGCAAATAATGGATGGGATATAGGAACCATGGGAACTACATTTCCCATAGTGCTCCATAGCCAGGACACGCTTCTGCTATCAGATAGTGGCTGTGATTAGAGCAGAGAGGGCTGGGGGCAGAATGAGCTTATTATTAACCGAGTCAAAACTTTGGTGGGACTTCAACCCAACTTCTGTTTATTTATGAGGAACCTTATAAACTACAGTCATACTTCGGTTTAAGTACGCTTCGGTTTGAGTACTTTCAGTTTAAGTACTCCGCGGACCCGTCTGGAACAGATTAATCCACTTTCCATTACTTTCAATGGGAAAGTTCGCTTCAGGTTAAGTACACTTCAGTTTAAGTACTCCACGGACCCGTCTGGAACGGATTAATCCACTTTCCATTACTTTCAATGGGAAAGTTCGCTTCAGGTTAAGTACACTTCAGTTTAAGTACTCCACGGACCCATCTGGAACGGAGTAATCCACTTTCCATTACTTTCAATGGGAAAGTTCGCTTCAGGTTAAGTACGCTTCAGGTTAAGTACAGACGTCCGGAACCAATTGTGTACTTAAACCGAGGTACCACTGTAATGTCTCTAGGTTTACAAATAAAAAGAGAATAAAACCATAACAAAAAGTGCCACACTATAGAAAAACAACAATAAACTCAAGAGATGACCGACATAAGAAATCTAAATACAGAACCAATGGTCTCAGGGGCAAAAAAAAGTTCAGCTCCCCAAGTCCCATTTTTTGAGCCATCAGTATGCATATGTTGTAACCCTTTTAGCCCCCAATCAGATTGTAGGTTAACAGCCATCTTTGATTGTAGGCTAACAGCCATCTAATTATGCCAGGAACATAACAAACTTTTTGTTGCCTGCATTGGACTGCAAAAAAGGAGAGTGTCAAGCATCTACCAGATCACTCTAAGGATGTGGGAGAAAATCAGTTCCCTTCACTATCCATACAAATTCACACTTTTCCAAATTTTGTGATGCACTTCTCCAAGCAGATAACAGGTAAACTAGGGGAAAGTATCCAAGGATGCACATATTAATGAAAATGAAATAAACAAGTTTATTATTTAAAAGAAAAGTCCTTGCAAAAATGTATCTATTGGGCAGAAGGATTTTTGAAATACAATATTCAAGAAATAAAAGAAGCGATAAAAATTCAATTATTAATCATACTGTATCTAGCACTAAAACTGTTACACCAGGCAGAAAAATCATCAAGTGACCCTTAGCCATTTTCAAGTGATCCATGGGGTGGGCGAATGTTTGGGGACCTCTGCCTTGGTGTCTTAATTATTGCATGCCTTGCAACAGTCTTTATACATAAAGCTTTTGCTTGGCGGGGGGGAAGCATCTCACCGTTATCAGACAGCAGTGGGTCATTTTGCTTTTCCTGCTCTCCATTTCTGACTATGCAAATACTTCATACTGCATACTGCCAAGACTTTACCCAAATAAAAAGCAGTTAAGGCTTGTCATGTTACAGATATAAGTTTAACATGCATAAAATGTAATTTGTATATGCATTGAAGGTTAATAAAACAAACTTATATAGTGGTTTGCATTAGGCAAGAGAGGTTTGTCTCTAGGTAAATGCAGCAAGAAGAAGCTGGAGTATGCGGACTGATGATTCTTGAGCTGGAAAGATCTCTCTCAGAATGAGATGAAACTTGAGAACTGAGCATCTTTGTCAGGAGATGGAGCCAGCAGCGGTGTAGATGTTCAGATGCTGAGGAACTTTCTCTGGGACCAGAGAGAGGAAAGTTTTTGAACTGTATTGAAGACCTAAAGAAGACTGGACTGCATTGCTTGCTGTTTGTGAGCAATGTGCTATTTTGTATTTAGTAAAGTTTATTTGTAACTATTTAAATACTTTGTTCCAGTAAAGCTTTGAAACTCATTCTGATGGTGCAGAGCAAACTCATTTCTACTCTGAACAAAGTCCAGGTCAGGGATTCCATCTGCAACCTCTCTATTGTAAAAGTGCTCAGTCGAAAGTTAAGCAGCAATCTGAACTCCTGGCTGAGGATGAATGGGCCTGAACAGAGCAATGGAGCCACCACACATCTGAGGCCAGCCAGGGCAGAAGGGGTGTGTGTTTGTGAATATTATTTCAATTTTTTGTTGTGCCAACTTCATCTGGGCTCCTACCCCTCCTCCCAGCAGCACAGATTGAGGTTTAGGATTGCTCTGCCCAGCTTTTAATAAACTGCACATTTTAGAAACTAAAAAAATTCCTTCCAGTAGCACCTTAGAGACCAACTAAGTTTGTCATAGGTATGAGCTTTCGTGTGCATGCACACTTCTTCAGATACACTGAAACAGAAGTCACCTGACCCTTATGTATAGTCAGAGGGTGGGGAGGGGTATTACTCAGAAGGGTGGTGAGAATGGGTGATTGGCTGATAGGAGTGGTAAGCCTGCTGATGACAGTTAACGATTGCAATTGGTCTTGCAGGAAAAAGCAAGGGCTGAGGTAGCTAAAGAAAACTTGATCATGTGTAATGAGATAAGAATCCAGTGTCCTTATTCAGACCAGGTCTCTCCATGGTTTTAAGCTTGGTAATGAGTTGCAATTCAGCAACTTCTCTTTCCAGTCTGTTTCTGAAAATTTTCTGAAATTATTTTGTTTTGACTGCGTCAGACCAACACGGCTACCTACCTGTAACTAGTATTTTAGAAACTGTTACAGTTAATGTTAATAGGCCAGATTCTCCCTGGGATACTAGCTTTCTATACGCAAGGATTTTCATTTCATTTCATTTTGAATAGAGAACCAGTCTGAATAGAGGACCAGCCTGAAGTGTTCTAGTCTGAGTTCATTAGTTTTTATATGCAGGGATTTTTATTTCATTATTTTTTTTTTAATAGAGGACCAGTCTGAAGTGATGAAGTCCAGAAACGGGTTTTCCACCTCATTGCTAGACCTCAGTTAAAGGATACCTTAACTTAAAGGACACCATCCTATGTACTACTGTGATAAAGAATCACAAAATTGGATTCAGTTTATCAACACTGGCAGACTTTA
This sequence comes from Zootoca vivipara, assembly GCF_963506605.1. Classification (NCBI taxonomy): domain Eukaryota; kingdom Metazoa; phylum Chordata; class Lepidosauria; order Squamata; family Lacertidae; genus Zootoca; species Zootoca vivipara. The sequence goes on from NC_083283.1 coordinate 80,139,503, forward strand.
TTATTTGAGTGTTGCAAGCACATATGTGCAAGCTTCATTGTTGGTTTGGTGTCTTTAATGCTCAATTTTCACCCACACCTGGGATCTTTTTCATTTTTATTGCTCCTTTCTAAAGGAAACTATTGGATAAGTGACACATTAACATTTTAAAGGCAAATGATTCAGGGAAAATCTTTCAGAATGAGATTTTGCAATAACTAAAAATGTAATATAGTAAATGTCATGACTTCTGAATTCCAGTTGTATCCAATCTAAAATACAGCCTTCCCAAAATTGGTTTCATTTGAATGAAAACATCATTTAGAAATGGCAGGCTGTGTTGTTTTAAGATTAAAACAAATATTATGCGTTACCTAGAGCACAGGTTATTCTTGGCTATTATTAGATGCACAGAGAATAATAAATTTGGAAATATTGAGGCCTTTAGAGGGCTATTTATATTTGATATACCTGGGCACCATTTTTATTAGTGTCTTTAGCAATCAGCTTTGGGAACATTTAAAAATATCTGCCACTTACATAATGTGTTAATTTAAGAAGACTTTCAAAAATGTGTGTGCATACCCACCAACACCCCAGTATGAACCTGTGTCTTTAACCAGTAGGCTGTAGGGTCTTTTTATGCTTTGTTATATTGTTATTTTGAAAAGTCTTTTTAGAATGCCCTTGGTATTACTTGGGCTTCATGTTTAAATTCATTTGCTTTATATTTTGTTTTCCTATGCAAACCTCTGTTTGAAGGGAGGGGAATTCTGGGATACAATGGCCCATAAGCAGAGACACCAGAGTGGCTTGAGGCCATCTCTGGAAATTTTTGAAAAGGAGATAGAAAAGAGCCAAGAAATAGAATGGACAAACAATGGAATGGACAAAGGCCGTTGTAAGAAAAAGGGAGGGAGTCATTTTTATGTTTTTATGTTTTATTGTGGTTCTGTTGGTGTCAGCCGCCCTGAGCCCGGTTTTTGACTGGGGAGGGCGGGGTATAAATAAAAATTTATTATTATTATTATTATTATTATTATTATTATTATTATCTCAGGGTGACGGCAGAAAAGCATGCAGAGTACAATCGTACCTCGGAAGTCAAAAGGAATCCATTCCGGAAGTCCGTTCGACTTCTAAAATGTTTGGAAACCAAAGCGTGGCTTCTGATTGGCTGCAGGAAGCTCATAAGGATTATGTACCCAGCTAGAAGAGGGAAGAATACAAGGGAGAAGGATGAGATGTATCCACTGATGGGGGAGCTGAGTCTGTGTGTCTCTGCGTTATGTGTGTGTCAAGTGTGTGCAATTGTGTGTGCATGTATGATCTGTTGCCCACTTTTGGAAGGTGACTTCCAAGAACTTTCCACCCCACCAAGACACCATTCAGCTTTTTAAACCCACAATTTGTGCACTTTAACTTTAGCCAATATATTTATGGATTTTTTTTAAAATCCCTGCAGTAGGTCCTTTGCTATAGACTCATCACTTGGCTTTTGCTTCTGTGGGATGCAAGGTCACGTTGAGTTCAAGCCCTTTCCCCCTTCCATCTCTTGGGCTGACATCTTGCTTTTCTTTTCTACTATTAGCAGACCTATAAAGAACTGAGGAGGGATTCCCAGTTGCACCCTTTAACAAAGCCAGTTCCCCTATCATCTCAATGACTGTCCTTGGGGGTGTGATCCCCTTTCCACTCCTTGTAGTGGGAACATAAACCAGGACCATCCTTTTGTTCTTCTAATTGGATTAATGGCAGGTGGTGGTTTTGGAAGGCAGGTTTGATTTCATAAAAGACCAGCAAGAATTGCTTAAAGACTAGTCTCAACTGCTCAAGTCTGCTCATTCCAATCATTTCAACCAATATAGTTATCTACATGGGTGCTCAGTTTGTGTCTTCAGTAAATTCTGTAGACAAAAATGTGGGCACAACAGGAGGAGGGGATATGCATAAGGAAAATATGTGAGATTGTCGACTTCCTTCACAAAAAGACAGATCACCGAAGCTCATTTCAGATGTAACCAATTCCCAAGGCAACTTCTATTGCGTAGTCAAGCAAAAATGAAAGTGGTTTATTAAATACAGCGAAGGTTAGGATGACAGATAAGCTTTAAAGCCTAACCATCAGCACTAACATTCAAAGGTGCTGAACTTGCGATCTTTCTTCCATCCCCCCCCCCCCACGACCCCTCATCACAGATAAATATTTGTGCAAACACAAGATTCCCCCAGTGAGTGATAAGCTGGGACCTGGACAAAGGCTTGTTTGGAAGGATGAGATGAGGTTGGTACTTCATGAAAAGTTCACGGGATGATGGATGTGCCAAGGAGGGTGAAGGTCACTCTGTCAATGGTACACAAGAGAGGATTATGGGTGTGAATGACTCACAAACAGCTTGGGATGCATTGTTTACAAAATATCTCTAGAATACATTTTTCCTACATTGTTTAGAGTGTTTGGCTGCATGACATGGATGTTACATCTTATTATATCTGAAGAAGTGTGCATGCCCATGAAATGTCATAGCAATGCCAAACTTAGTTGGTCTCTAAGGTGCTACTGGAAGGAATTTTTTTTATTTTGTTTCGACTACAGCAGACCAACACGGCTACCTACCTGTAACTATGTCATATGCTGTAATGCAGAGAAGGCCAGCTCGGAGCTTGAGGCAAATTTACCTGCCCCCTAGCAGCCTTACTAATTTTTATTGAAGGCTTGCTACAAAGTTTGTTCACTGTTTCACTTAGCGATGGAAAAGTTCTGGCTTGACTTGGAATGGGTTCATCTCAAAGATGACAGAATTCAAGTGTAATCCAATGCACAACCATATTGTGAAGATCATGTGGCCAAAACACAGTCTCCCATTGATACTATCTGGACATGGCCCAGTAGGTTGAAGCAGAACTGCTATAATACTGTTCCTCCAAAAAAAGGCAAAATAAATAAAGGCAAAAAGCCCCCCCCCAAAAGGTGACTATGGGGTGCGGCATTCATCTCACTTTTCAGGCCGAAGGAGCCAGCATTTGTCCACAGACAGCTCTCTGGGTCATGCGGCCAGCATGACTAAACCACTTCTGGTGCAACGGAAAACCATGAGGGAAGCCAGAGCACACAGAAATGCCGTTTACCTTCCCGCCACAGTGGTACCTATTTATCTACATGCACTGGCATGCTTTCGAACTGCTAGGTTGGCAGAAGCCGGGAAAGAGCAACGGGAGCTCACTATGGTCGCACGGATTCGAACTGCCCACCTTCCAATCAGCAAGCCCGAGAGGCTCAGTGGTTTAGACCACATCCCTTTGTGCCCCCGATACCCAGTCCACAGAGCTGGTTCAGGAGGATACCCTTGTCTATGATACCAGAAGCCACTGAGAAGAAATAGGAACAGGAATCTCCCAAGGCTGATTCATTCGCAAACCCAGTTTGAAATGGATCCAGGTAATTTCAGTCCTGCAGAAACTCCTGCAACTGCAACTGCTCTGCTGCCTTTCTTACCCAAGAAGGGAATCTTTGTGATTAGACAGTAGTTGCTACCAACCAAAGGGTTTAGAGTGGGCTTCTTCAGAAGTAGATGCACTGCAGCCTTTTTAAGGGCAGCACGAACCCCTCCATCATGTAGAGATGCATTCCACACCTTGGAACCACCCACCCTGGACTGGCTTCCCCCAACTGGGGTGAACAGGGGTTAAGAGAACAAGATGCTGGTCCCATCATTGCCAGGAACCTGCAAAGCATGGGGTAAGGTTTGATATTATTTCAGGATGAGCGCCCTGTATTTTGCCTAAGGGTCTTGGAGTATGCCTTTATTCGTGTTCCATTCCCCATGTTGCTTATATTAATGCGTTCATATGTACGGAATTGGGCCAGTTCCTTAGGAAGGAACAATTGAAATGTAATGGTGTTTCTCATTGTTCGTAATAGTTTAAAGATCTCTCTGGAGACTGGCAGGACCTTTTAAAGTCTTCTAGTCTAGTCCCATGGCAATGCTGAATTGTTCTCTAATATACATCTACTAGTGCTTTGTCCAATCTTGTTTTAAATATGTTAATTGATTGGGATTTCAGCATTACCTTTGGGAAGATTATTCTAATAAATCTTGTTGTCAGTATGTAGTTGCTCCCTTCCCCTCCCCTCCCCTCCCTACCCGATAGTCAGCCTACATTTATAGCTCCCTTTCCTTCTCTTCCATGTAACACTGAGCAGAATAATAAGGAAATGTTTTGTAAAATAAAATGTGTGAGAGAGGGGGAAATCTGGAAAAATTAATAAAAATGTAATTACATTTTTACTAGTTCGCTTTCCTAAAGAGTGTGTTCTTTAAAGGTGAATTCACAAGTTACATTTGGCTGCAATGATTGCTTGGTTATTTTAATATGCAACCACTATTACAGAGGATTCTCTCTTATCACATCAAGCAATCACCTAATAATGGAAGGCAAGCTGGCTGAATAGCATATCATGTATACGCTCTCACTTAAACTGACAGTATGGAAACACTCGGAGCCATCTGGGAAACTCTGCTAATAGCAAGTAGTGCTGGGGTACGATACGGATGCGAAAAAGTTTCCCATTTATTTTCACAGATATCTCCGCCTTCCCAAACAGTAGCAAAACATGCTTGAGACACTTATCCAAAAAAAAGCAGATATGTGATTTTAAAATTTAATTCCATGTCAGAATTCTGAATCATGATTGCACAAGTGAAATTGGCTTTATTGTGTGTGTGTGTGTATCTATTCAGCCATTACAAATAACTCTTCCATGGCCAGTCTCTCAATCTTGCAGCTTACTGAACAGTTCTGCATTATATTTTTAGGTGCACAGCCAAGTTTTTGGTATTTTTTAAGTGTGAATGAGGTGGACACATTTGGAAATTTGTGCCTCATTCAGTGTTATTTCAGGCAATGGTCAGAAGTAAATGCTGCTTCATGTACAACTAAGGAGGACTGTTATCTGGGTGTCATCCTGAACAAGACTGTACTCTACTCCCCCTGAAGGCTCCCAGCTGTCTTGGCTGCCTTTGGCCAGCTTCATCTGGTCCACCAGTTATGCTCTTTCCTGCAGAAAGCAGAACTAGTCACAGATGTCGTAATAGCCAGATTAGAATTATTGCAATGCACTTTGTGAAGGGCAAAGAGTGCTCAGAAACTAATGCTGGCATAAAATGCTGCAGATAGACAAAATTCTGGTGTTCAGTTTTCCAGTCATATTACACTGGTCTTGCTTTGATCACACTGGCTTCCAATTCATTTCAGGGCCCAATTTAAGATGCAAGTAATGACTTACAATAAACAGGTTGACACCAGAATATTTGTTTAAACAGGGATGTGTTTCAGGCTGGATGGTTAACACCACTCGTTCTGGGAACGCCTTCTGTAATTAAAGGGGTCGTTAAACAAACACTGGCTCCAACAGCAGAAGAAGGACTGTTACTGATTCCAGGAGAAAGTCCTTAGACTCTAAGAATGAAGGCGGAACAACCTCCCCAGCCAAGGAGGGCTCTCTGGCATTCAGGGCACTACTGCTTCTGACCATAGAGACAGAGCATAGCCATTGTGGCTACTAACATTTTGGTCACTTCATCCCCTTGATCGTCTCGGTCTTCCAAATATTTGAGGTTCAAGTTCTGTAGGGCTTTAAACACCAACATGAAATTGGGTTCAGCTGCTTTAGAACAGGAGTTATAGGTGTTATATATGCCACTCAGGGCATTAGTCTGGCTGCTGCATTCTGTAGCAGCTGAAACAGTCTTCAAGGACAACCTCACATTTTGTTGTTGTTTAGTTATTTAGTCATGTCCGACTCTTTGTGACACCATGGACCATAGCATGCCAGGCACTCCTGTCTTCCACTGCCTCCCACAGTTTGGTCAGACTCATGTTCGTAGCTTCGAGAACGCTGTCCAACCACCTCGTCCTCTGTTGTCTCCTTCTCCTTGTGCCCTCAATCTTTCCCAACATCAGGGTCTTTTCCAGGGAGTCTCCTCTTCTCATGAGGTGGCCAAAGTATTGGAACCTCAGCTTCAGGATCTGTCCTTCCAGTGAGCACTCAGGGCTGATTTCCTTCAGAACGGATTGGTTTGATCTTCTTGCAGTCCATGGGACTCTCAAGAGTCTCCTCCAGCACCATAATTCAAAAGCATCAATTCTTCGGCAATCAGCCTTCTTTATGGTCCAGCTCTCACTTCCATACATCACTACCTCACATTTAGGTCATTGCAATAAGTGCAGTCTGGTGGCTACCAGAGAATGGAGTAAAGTCACTAAGTCACATCTCCCCAAAAGCTGCTGGACCAACTGGGGCTAGATCTGACAGAATATGAAAGAATACTGCAGTTCAAACATGTTTAACAACATTAATTATCTGGACAGGAGTTTAAGGGGGGAACTGTTCTAGCGTAGACTATATATTTTTACAGATGTGCACTAGAGTAAAGGTGAATCAACTTCTCAGGAGATGGAAAAGAGAATATGTTGCACAAATATCACGTGTGCAAATATACAAAGCTGTCATTAAAAGCATCCTTACAATAATCGCCCCCAAAGCAATGCAAGGACAGTGTTCTACCAGAAAACAGAGATTCTTCATGATGCGTAGGAAAGTGAGAGCACATCTTGCCAGGCCCTTTGTTTTGTAAGGTTCCCAAGAAGTCATTTGCTGAAGTTCATACTTTGTAATTACTGTAAGCAAATGATCAGCTCATCCTTGCATCACTGTTGTGATGGCAAGAAAAGAAAAGCTCAGCTGTGGAATACAGTCATACCTCGGTTTAAGTACGCTTCGGTTTGAGTACTTTCAGTTTAAGTACTCCACGGAACTGTCTGGAACGGATTAATCCACTTTCCATTACTTTCTTTCAATGGGAAAGTTCGCTCCAGGTTAAGAACAGACTTCCGGAACCAATTACAGTCATACCTCGGGTTAAGTACGCTTCAGGCTGCGTACTCCGTGGACCCGTCTGGAATGGATTAATCCACTTTCCATTACTTTCAATGGGAAAGTTCGCTTCAGGTTAAGTACGCTTCAGATTAAGTACAGACTTCCAGAACCAATTGTGTACTTAAACCGAGGTACCACTGTATAGCAGCATTTGCTCCCACAAAACAACCCATTCAATCCTATCAGGATGTAACTGGTAAAGAAGATTGCATGTTAACTTTGCTCAATCTGTGTGGATAAATGTTAACCATTCTCAGCCAAAGAACCATCTTTTTAATTCCAGTCAAGTGAGAAAACACCTCAACCAGCATGCACATTGGCAAATCATTCAGAAGATTAATGCACTCAGGACCTCTACAAAGACTCTGCGATGTGTATTAGCATTATAGATTTTAATGTGAAATGATGTCAGTCTTTTCTCGGCCGCATTGTAGTGCAAGGGCTGCCATCTGTTTATAATAATGAGCCTGACAATCCAGCTAAATGTGATTTGCTGCTTCTTTTGCCAACATAATGGCCTGGATATTGATCCCAATGGTGGAGCAGTTGCTGTGATTTCATTCAATAGATGAGGAGGGCAGGGTGCAAAGGGGGGGGGGACTGGCCAGGCCTCTGGTGGAATGTCAGTCAGCAAAAAAAATTAAAAAGAAAGAAGAAACACAAACACGAGAAGTGTGTTTTCACCTAGCTAATTATTGTTTTACATTCACTGCTCTTATCACAATCTGACATCAGCTAGCTGGTGTTGAAATTATGTACAAAATATATAATAATTGGGGGGGGGTGTTGGGGAGGGGGAACCACTAAGAAATGCTGCTATTCTTATATAAACATTCTTATCACGTAATTCCTCAGATATTTTACCAGAGGAAGAGGAACTAGAGCTGCCAACTGACCTCATCTAGTTGTCCTTTTGAGAGTAGGTCTCAAACACTCCTGCCTCCACCCCCATGATTTGCTTGGGAATGTAGGATGCCAGGATCCTGGGGTTTGGTGGGTAGCTGTGAGATTAGAAAAAGTTGGGCAGTGGTAAAACAACAACAACACAGAAGTAGCAATGGAATTTGTGTGATCTGGGTCACTGGCAAAGAAAAAGTACAAAAGGCCGAGGTTGACCAACATAAACTTTCAGGAACTGACTCCTTAAGAAGCATCACGCTTCTGTCCACCTACAGCTACTTTTCATATAAAAATACCCCTGCCCACCATCTTAATGTTTAGCACTTAAAAATATTCAGTGGAAGAGGGGTCAGTAAACACTTCTGTGATGTCAAGGGCCACAAGCCAAGCACAGAAGAGATATCAAAATAGCTTTGATGTTGATGGTGCAAACTTTGCACGCCTCTGTTTACCTGAAGTGGTCTTGGGAACTTTGTGGCCAATGAGTCCTGGAGGGATTACAACTGAATAAACTTCATTTGTTTGATGAGAAGAGACTGGGCTTTGAACAGACCTTTAAAGGCTTCTTTCCAATGGAGTTAAAGGGGGAAAAGTGGATGTTTTACAGCTGTCACTGGCATATGTCAATAAATACCTGATTTATGATTATGCCCACGCAACACATCACCCAAGTCCTCCCTCTTTTATTTGATTTAATAGGCCTTTCTTCCAATGTTTTAAAAAATGAGATAGTGGAATATATAGCTATATAAAACATTTGTATGTAAGCCTAAAATCCTCTTGAAGAATCAAGGAGGACAACCAACAGCACAAACCACTGCTTTTCAGAGTTTCTTGATCAACAGAAAGAGGCCAGCTGTCAGCTTTCCAGAATTTAGAATTTAGATTAGCTGTGAGGCCACACTTCTGTTAAGACTGCATCTGGTTAGGAAACAAAGAACAACCTGCCTTTGGTTGCTCTCGTAATGTAAGTACAGTGGTACCTCTGGTTACGAACTTAATTTTTTCCGGAGGTCCATTCTTAACCTGAAACTGTTCTTAACCTGAGGTACCACTTTAGCTAATGGGGCCTCCCACTGCCGCCGCACCACCGCCGTGCGATTTCTGTTCTCATCCTGAGGTAAAGTTCTTAACCCGAGGTACTAATTCCAGCTTAGCGGAGTCTGTAACCCGAAGTGTTTGTAAGCCGAGGTGTTTGTAAGCCGAGGTACCACTGTACAATAACAGTCATCAACACTCTTAAAGATAAGGGCTTCTCTTTCCAGGGACTGTATTCATGGGCGCACAAGCTATGCATACAGGAAGTGCTATCCTAAATCCCTGGTTGCGTACCAAGACCCCCAGAAAATTCCCACCAATAACTCAGACAGACACATTATTTTAGGTTTTGTTTTTTGGCATAATTTTGGCCACAACTTTATTCAAAATTACAAATTAATTTGAGTGTTGGCCTTAGGCTTTGGTTAATCTTCTGCCCCATGGTGGGACAGGACCAGCTCTGACTTCCTACGGTAGGAAAGTCAAGTAAACACCCCATGGTGGAGGAGATAGCTGAGTCCAGGCCATCTCCCCCACCAGAAATGTTCCCCAAGGCTCGTGCTCTGTATTGGCCCCAGCCCCGCACCATTGCGGGGGTGTAAGGACTAGAGCCCCGGAGCCCCAGGATTCCTTTAACGGAATACTTCTATAAGAGCAACACTGAGGGGCATGCCCCTCCATGCGATGCCCCTCCCAAACTCATCAACCAAAGCCTAACCCGCCAACCTAACAAGTTGTGACTATTGCTAAGCAGTAGGCGAAAAACCAGATGGCAACAGCCAACTAGAAAAAAATCCTACTGGCCCCTGAATACAGGCGGCGCCATAGCAAGGTCAGTCTAAACCTGCAAAGAAAAGGCGGTGGGCGGGAGGGAGATTCAAATCTCTAGCAGGAATGAGCTTGGGACTAAAACGCTGAGTACTTAAGCACTCGCTCTGTCAATCAAGAAATGGATACATGCATTTTACCCCAGCAACACTCAGCCCTCCAATCATCTTCACTCTTAAGCTTAGACCCACCCCTAAACACACACACAGTCTTTTTCTGCTGGGTCCGGCCGCAACCCCCATTATTCCCTATGGGGTTAATGAGCTTTCTGGTAGCAAGTGAGAGGAAAGGCCCGAGTCACTGTCAGATAAAAATGCAGATTTGGGAAGGTGGAAATTCAGCTTTCAGGGTCCCTTCCTAACGTGGCAACTTTAGGAAAACCATTTGATTGGAGGTGGCAATTCCCAGATGTGGGAAATTACACTTTCTTGGTAGGTTCAATGGAATTCCTTCTTGTGCTGACTCCAACTTTATAGTATATATCAGAGTCAACATATTGATGAGCAGATGTCTTAAAATAGCAATAATGATAACCCTCCTGTGTATCTACTGCTTGCAGGATGATAGATGGTGCTTGCTCCATGAGAGCTAAATAGCAATTAGCAGTAGTTGTGTTTTTGGGTTCTAAAAACAGAGTGCCTGAGATTAGAACCATAGACCAAAGAGAGTTATGCTTGTACAGCACAAAGGGTCATTTCCATGATCCTTTAAAGAGAGGGCACCATAGAGTTGTCCCAACACAATGGACTGGAGAATGCCTAGAAACCATAGAACATGCCTTGCCCCATTCCTCAATGTTTGCCTCCCTCCTCATTGCGGTAATGTGCCTTTTCTGGTCAACATATATCAAAGTCTATATTTATACGCCTTAACTCTACTGTTGGGAATTTGGGGTTATGCCTGGCTGTCACAGCCCAAGACTAAGGAGGTGTTATGCTGGCATGAGAGGCCCTTCACCACATGAGAATGACTCCATTTCCATAAGACAGCTTCTCAAAATCTCTAACTGTATCCTAAATTTGGGGGGCATGGGAGTGTTGAGCATCAAAACACCACATGTACATATACGTGGCCTTGACAGGATCCTGTAAGCATGGAATTTTTAAGGAGCTGCTTTAAGGCCAAAGGAAAGGAGAATTTAACCAAATATATATATATGCAACAACACAATAGAATCCCACATGAATCAATGTTATATATCTCAGAATGATCAGTACCACTTCAGTTTAATGCATTTTCTCTGAATTATACCATAAAGAGGATGATAAATGAATGACAGTTTACTAACAGGGCTGAAATGTTTAGTCAGTTCCTTGGTCAATTGAAAATCTTCTGCTCAATTTAAAAGATGTTTCCAGTTAATTAGGTAGCACTTTTTATTCCTTCTTCTTTTTTATATAAAAAAAGAACCTTCAAATTTTTTAAATCGAGGTACTTACAAAAATTGTGATAGCAGGCAACATTTTAGAAGACATATTCTTCTTTCCTCACACAATGGAAAGCATATCTCTTCTAAGATATCACCTAATTCAATGTGTCTACAATTACATATGTGATCTAAAAGCAAGGTACTCCCCCCCCCTTTCCAGAATGACTGCCTTTCTACTGGTATGCAAATGTATGCAGATTTAATTGATTTAGACTGCAGTCCTATACCCACTTACTTAGTAGTAAATGCTATTGTATTTGATGGGATATTCTTCTGAGTAGACATGGATAGGATTGCACTGTAAGTTATTTGTGGATTAAAAGTCATGTGAATAATAGATTTTCTTTCATTAGGTGACACTCTCCTTCTAATAGTGCGAGTTTAGAAAATGTTTATCCACCAACAGCCTTTTCCGATCACTTTTTAGAAATGTAAAGCCACTTCAGGCAATACTTCAGCCACATCACTCTTATGCGCAATTACCGTATTTACCTTAATTATTTAAAAACAGTATTATTCATGAACAGTAATAAATGAAGAACACTGTGATATTTTAATTTACTTATAAAGTGTGTCTGGCTGGTTATGTACCGCGTCTGAAGTACCACAGCTGGCTTATATTCGAAGGCATTGGTAAACTTTATAGAATAGTTTTCTGGTGGTAGTGGTTAGAAGGTTTTGAAATATAAGACAATGTTGGGAGTGGGAGGAAAATAGGAACTCCTCCCCACACTTGGCGAATCAGCAGTGGGAAATAGAAGTTGGTTCTCCACATACAAAGTGGGGTAAAAAGGTAAAGGGGCCCCTGACCATCAGGTCCAGTTGTGTCCGACTCTGGGGTTGCGTCGCGCATCTCGCTCTATAGGCCGAGGGAGCCGACGTTTGTCCGCAGGCCAGCATGACAAAGCTGCTTCTGGCGAACCAGAGCAGCACACGGAAATGCCGTTTACCATCCTGCCAGAGCGGTCCCTATTTATCTACTTGCACTTTGATGTGCTTTCGAACTACTAGGTTGGCAGGAGCTGGGACCGAGCAATGGGAGCTCACCCCGTTGCAGGGATTCGAACCGCCAACCTTCTGATCAGCAAGCCCTAGACTCTGTGGATTAACCCACAGCGCCACCTGGGTACAAAGTGGGGTAACTCTCCACAAACATCCATACATTTCCTCTCCTTTGTTCAGTCTGAAATTAATAGAAGCCAAACTCGTGTGGCATTATTTCCAAGTTCTTGCTGCTGGACTGCGGCTGCTTTCTGCATTAGTGATATTGGGTTTCATGGTGCCATGCCTAAGGGATAGCATTTTTGCCCAGGTCCTGCTGGTTCTTTCTCCCTGTCACTCGAACCAAACTACACTTCAAGATCTGCTCTCCCTTTTTTTAAAGGCTGCTTTCAGTCGCTGCTCTGTTTCTCTGAAACAATGGCGAGGATTAACATTGTCTACTATTCACTGTGGAAGATGGGCTGTCAAGTAAAGGAAGACAAATGTGATGTCCTGATTGATTATTTCCTCAGATACTAAATCAATGAGCTTATTATCACAGTAATTATGTTACTAATGCAAACAGATGCTGTGGGCAGACAACTGGTTAATAAATAAGCACAACAGTGTTTCTTTTTAGCTTGTTCTTGCCCCCGAACCTGTGAAATTTGTGATTCTTTAATCTGTAGCTAATATGCCATCAATGCCTTATGTAATTGTTACTCCATATGTTTCAGCTCTATTTTACGACAGAAACGTCTTGGACTGCTTTGAAGGATAAAGGTAAAGGTAAAGGGGCCCCTGACCATCAGGTCCAGTCATGTCCGATTCTGGGGTTGCGGCGCTCATCTCGCTCTATAGGCCGAGGGAGCCGGCGTTTGTCCGCAGACAGCTTCCGGGTCATGTGGCCAGCATGACAAAGCCGCTTCTGGCGAACCAGAGCAGCGCACGGAAATGCCATTTACCTTCCCGCCGGAGCGGTCCCTATTTATCTACTTGCACTTTGATGTGCTTTCGAACTGCTAGGTGGGCAGGAGCTGGGACCGAGCAACGGGAGCTCACCCCGTTGCAGGGATTCGAACCGCCGACCTTCTGATCAGCAAGCCCTAGACACTGTGGTTTAACCCACAGCGCCACCTGGGTCGCTTTGAAGGATAACAATTCCTTAATCTATCCATGGAAACAGGACCAGGCATGACGAATGTGGTCTCTGGGCTACACCCATTGGCTGCACTGCCTATCCCATACTGTTCCTGTTTCCATAAGTTCCCAGAGCACTTTGCTCTCCCACATTCCCAGCACGTCTTAGTGACATCTATGCTGGCTTGGGCATGTCTACAAAATGGAAGATGGCAGGATCCCCAAGGACGTGCTCGAAGGGGAGTTGGATTTGGACACCAGGCCCATTGGCAGACCAACTCCGCATTACAAAGATGTCTGCCAATGGTGACATTAATCCCACTGTGTGGGAATCCCTTGCAGATGACCAAAGTGACTGGAGATAGACAGTCAGGTCCTGTATCCACAGCAGTGACCAAAGGAGGAGTGACCACTGGGAGGAACACAGAGAGAGAAAAACGCCATGGTGCACCTGCAGCAGCACAACCAGACACCTTCATCTGCCCCAGCTGCAACAAAACATGTCACTCCTGTACCAGTCTCTACAGCCACAGCAGGCACTGTAACCTTGCAACTGTTTGGCTTTACCCTCAAAGGCACACACCTCTATTGTCTCCCAAGACAGACAAGTTCCCAGAATGCTGTAGGGCTGGACCACTCCAGGCTTCTGCCATGATGCTAAAATGAAAGTTAGTGTGACACGAGGGATAAAATGCTAGGCTTTGGCTCAGTCACAATGTCTGTGTGGTCCTGTTAGTGCCACACTGAATTTCTCTTTCCCCACCTCTGCCAGGGCTGGCGCGTCCATTAAGGCGAACTAGGCAGCTGCCTAGGGCGCCAAAATGGAGGGGGCGCTGGCCAGCCTGCCCGCCGCCCGCTGCCCCCCCCGGTGCTGCCTGGGGCCACCTCCACTGTGCCTGTCACCTGTTGAGCAGCTTCAGGCTGCTATCCTGAGGCCAGCACGTGCCTCCGGAGCGCGGCCTGAAGCCGCTCAACAGCTGACAGCCACAGTGGAGGCAGCTCCAGGCTCGCGCTCCCCGCGTGAAGCTCCGGAGGCGCACGGGGAGCGTGGGCCTGGGGCCACCTCGCTGCGCCTCTCAGCTGTTTTTTATTTTATTTTTATTTTTTATTTTTATTTTTTCCTATTTCCTATTTTTATTTTTTCTATTTTTATTTTTTCTATTTTTATTATTATTTTATTATTATTAGGGGGGGGGGCAGAAGGTGATCTCACCTAGGGTGCAAGAAACCCTAGCAAGAAACCCTGACCTCTGCATCACAACCATCAGTTAATAATATAAGAAATTGCATTCAAACATTATCAATGGGAAGAGAACATTTCAGAGGAATTGTGCTTACTTTAGAGGTGGTTTGGCCATGCATTCCACAAGCCATTTCAGTGCTGGTCTGCACTCTGCCTCAGTTCAAGCCTAGGGGAAGAAATCATGAGGTAACTCCTCCAGCAGGGCTTTTTTCAGACCAGGAAATGCAGGCATCTGAAGAGGCTGCAGAGCTCTGGAGAAATGTTTCCTAGTCCGAGGAGGGAGGTCCAAGAGGGATGGTCTGAGGCCATCTCCTTACTGAGGCTCTTCAAGGCAGGGCCTGGTCATACCTCAATGAGTGAACCACACAGTATTGGGTTCCATGATGGAAGAAAGGCAGGAGAGAGAAATAAATAAGGAATATCAAAAATAATATAAGTAAAAGAAAGACTGATAAGCAACAGGTGACACACACCTTGCTTACATCCTGTTTGGATTTCTGTAACATGCTCTGTGTGGGGCTGCTTTTGAAAAGGGCTCAGAAACTTCAACTGGCTCAAAGTGCTGCAGCCAGATTGCTGACTGCAGCTGGTTATGGGGAGCACACAACTCCTATTTGTGTGTGTGTGTGTGTGTGTGTGTGACAGTTAAGTCCAGTTGCAGACGACTCTGGGGTTGCGGCGCTCATCTCGCTCTACAAGCCAAGGGAGCTGGTGTTTGTCCGCAGACAGTTTTTCCGGGACATGTGGCCAGCATAACTCAGCCGCTTCTGGTGCAATGGAACACCGAAACCAGAGCAGCGCACGGAAGCGCCATTTACCTTCCCGCCGGAACGGTACCTACTAATCTACTGGCACTTTTTGGCGTGCTTTCAAACTGCTAGGGTGGCAGGAGCTTGGACCGAGCAATGGGAGCTCACCCCATTGCGGGGATTCAAACCATTCTGATCGGCAAGCCCAAGAGGCTCAGTGGTTTAGACCACAGCGCCACCCGCGTCCCTGTATTTGTATATAAATATATACACAGAGAGAGAGAGTTTCTTTAATGGTTGCTTTTTCTATGTTTTTATCAATTCTTATTATCTGTAAGACGTCTTGAGTCCCTGTCAGTAAAAAGGTGGGATATAAATAAATATATATTAATAATTAAAACAACAACAACAACAGGTGAGACAGGTGAGATATTTCTCTACCTGTCTCCAGGGGACTCTTCAGAATTCTGAATAGTCAAGAGCCTGTCTTACATGTGGCTGTTTTTCATGTGATGTGTGTAACATGTAGCCAAGACCTTAAACATTTATACAACAGGAAAGATGGAGACCAGCAGCAGTTTTTTCAGAGCACCAAAGGCCAGTTAAAACAACTGTCATTGCTCATGGTCCATGTATGCCTATCATCTCTGCTCCCCTGTTTGGCAAGATTTCCTATTGTTTCAAAACACTGTCTGAATAGAAATGACAGTGGTTCAGGAGAAATACACGTGTATGCCACAGGATATGCTGCTTCTATTGTGTCACCTTTAACTCTCTTCAAAATTATCATTTGTCACAAAGCCTAAGCCATACATGCCATCTTAGTTCCATGACAGCGGTACCTTTGCAGCCAAATGAGATTATTATTTGATGTTCTCACTTTGGTTTGTGAAGATGTTGAGCTGACCTGTTTCAAAGTTTAAAAACCGGCTAGTGTACAACACAATAGTTGGGCAGAAGAAATGTGATTATGCAGATGAGTTTGTTAAGAAAATTTACACATAAATGAGAACATTTTCTTCACCCTAGCTGCTGTTACACAGAAACACTGGGAAGTAAATTATCTGCAGAAGAGTACAAGATAAAAAATGTATTAGAAGCTGTAAGAACTAAATTGAAATGTCAAACATAGTTACTTATATAAAAAAGCAGGTGATAGCCTCTTCGTAAGCTATCTATTTTTTTTTTAAAAAAAAGAGGAGTAATCAAAATGAACTAGACTGACTTCACTTTTACTACCAATAGTTCTGGCTCAGTTTCACAGGATTTTGCCACCTAATTACAGAAGTCTTCCCCCACCCCTCAGTGTTCAGTGTTTCATTGAAAAAAAGAAAAGAAAAAGATTATACAGCTCACTAACTGCATTAGGGGTCCATGGGGTCATGAAGAATCAGACACAACTAAACGACTAAACAACAACAACTGCATTAAGAAAGACAAGCAAGACTTTCACGGGATCTATGTTTCTGGGCTGTACCATGCTACACTGAAACTGGGGGGGGGGTAAGAGTGGGGGTGGGGGGGTACCATTAGCAAAACCATCTTCCCTTCACCAGCATTTTGGGAGCTTATCGGCTTGGGTGGGTCAGAGTGGCACTAAGTCAGTGCTGGATTTACGTATAAGGTAAACAAGCTATATCTTAGGGCCCCACTCTCTTGGGGCCCCCAAAATTTTTTAAAGGGAATGTACATTTCCAAAATATAAGATTAAAAAAACAAATAAAATAAAACCTACATACAGCAACAGTGTTTTGTGTTGTGGTGTAAGTAATGGGCCCCGCCTGCTAGCCTGCTTCCTAAAACATCACTGGTTTGCTCATTTCTACATATAGGGTGCCTACATTCTGCATGTGCAAATGGCTTTAGATACCTATTAGGTCCATAAATCATAGCTGTCAAGTTTTCCCTTTTCTCGCGAGGAAGCCTATTCAGCACAAGGGAATTTCCCTTTTAAAAAAGGGAGAACTTGACAGCTATGCCATAAATTACCATATAGCATATATACAACACAAAAAGCAATGGCAATTTGTTGTTGCCAAAGGACGGCTGGACGTATAAAGGGCCCCATTACCTTCAGTAGCTTATCGGTAGGTCCTCATCAAACCTAAATCTGGCCCTGCACTAAGTTCAGGGATGTAAAGCCACTTTGATGCTACTTTGGGGGCATTTTCAGCTTTAAAAGACTTAATTCTGTACCAGCAGTCTGAAGAAGTGCAAACAGCAACAGATCTATTGCATGAGTCTAATATGTTTTCCTGTCCATTCATTTGCAGGCTCTTGCCTTCTTACCCTGCAAAGGTAATGTTCAGAATGAGATGGGAAGAGTTCGTCAGGTCAGGCGGCTCTTGTGCAGCAACAGGAGATGCTGAGACTGGAAGGAGTGTCAGCGCAATACTTTTTGGTCCCTAAAGTGGAGTCCCAACTGCACTTCCTGTCCTGCAAGGGCTAAGCCTCCTTGTGTGCTTCAATCCCACTGGCACCTGGTTGGTCATAGTTAGAAATGGATGCTGAACTAGATTGGCTTCTAGGTTCTGTGGCACCATTCAGATACCAATTGCATGCCAAGGCCCCATAACCCACAGTTCCCTTATGGACAATAATTACATGGACATAATCATTCTGGTTTATGGGTTCAAATAAGGCCACTACTTTATTGGTTACAGATGTGAGTGGTTTGGCTTAGGCATTGAGGGGAGGCCAGGTTATATCTTGACTCACGCCCATCTGCAGGGAGTCTGTCTAAGGGTAAACCACCAATAAGGGGAACCCTATCACTTACATCAAATAGGAGAGCCCTGACCATAGCTGCCAAGTACCCCATTTTCCCCGGGAAACCCCCGTTTTTTCATACCGTTTCCCAGCGGTCCCCTGTATAAGTTCGTCTCCCGTTATTCTCCCTAATTCCGCTCCTGCCGGCAGCCATTGTTTTTTCTGCTTTGCCCATCTATGGGCACCGAAAATGGCCGGCGCCGGCAATGGAAGTTGCGTCTACGCATGTCCGGAAGTGCGTAGATGTGACTTCCGGTGTCGGCGGCGGCCATTTTTGGTGCCCATAGATGGGCAAAGTGACACCGGAAGTTGTGTCTATGCAACTTTCGGTGTCATGCGGCTGCCGGTCCCGGATTCTGCAGTCCAGGACTTGGCAGGTATGGCCCTGATGGGTCCCCGTTGGGGTTGTGACATAGCCCTAGCCCACGTCCAGGCATTGGACAGAATCCACACCTTAACGGGATACCCTTACTGAGGAGGGGCAGATGAAGGCTACAACCTCCTCTTCATCCAAACAAAGGCTTAGCCAATGCCTAACCACCACTCAAGCCCAAAAGAATTATCACTTTCATTCTGATGCATGACATGTCCAGTCTTTTATAAGGAGCAACACAACAGAGTCCTTTCCTATGGGGCCTGAGACTTCTGCCATAGCATAAGATGCCCTACATAGACACATGACAGACAGACAAACAAACAAACAAACAAACAAACAAATAAAGGATGGTACATTGGGGTTGGATGAGTTAAACCAGGCATCCCCAAACTCAGCCCTCCAGATGTTTTAGGACTACAATTCCCATCATCCCTGACCACTGGTCCTGTTAGCTAGGGATGATGGGAGTTGTAGTCCCAAAACATCGGTGGAGTTTGGGGATGCCTGAGTTAAACCCCTCATGTTGCAGATAAGGAGCATATTTTTGAATGAGTCTGATGTAAAGGGGGGGGGCAAGCTTATATAATTCTGATCACAAACAAAGGAAGGGAATGTTTTGTGAACTCCCCCCCCCCCCCGGAAAATGTTCTCCCTTTCCATTTTGGAATGACTCCTTCCCGAAGCAGGACTGCTTGGCTCCTTCAGTAGCAGGTTCAGGTGGCAAGTTAAGACCTTGCGATTTGGGAGGGCATTTGGGAACAATTCAATTTTCTTCCAATGCATTTGGAAGATACAAAACAACAGCTGGTGCAAATTACTGCAAGGTATTGGTAGACATTAGCATTGCTACTGGAATTCACCTAAAGCATATCAAATGAACTAGATACACCAGTGCAGGATACATTCATGGGAGTCCAGTGGCCGTGAAGAAACACTCCATACAGTTGGGCCTTGTTTTGCATGCTTAACTCTACCCTAAAGCAAAACGCAGAGGTGAATTTGTTTGGAGGTTCCTGCTTGGGAGAAACGACTGAGGAATTACGAGGAAAGCAATATATAATTATTGCAACCAGGCCCGTGCAGAGCTTGTCTGAGGCCTGGGGCAGGATTCTCGTTAGAATAAAGTTATAAACTCAAACAAAAGAGCAGCCAGTCCGGTTATACAAGATAGCAAGGTAGCACTGATAAACCAGCTAAAATTTAAATTCAGAGGAAAAACGAAAGTTCAAAAGCTTTTTCGACTCTTCACTGATCTATCAAGTATTGTGCGCTTCTCAACCATGCTTGCAAAACTAATTTGCCCATGGCTGTTTCACCCCTGGTTGACTTGAAGGCACAGGGTGTTCCTAGCACAGTGCAAGGCCCCTGGTGATGCCTCCCAACCAGCTTAGCCCTCCGAGGCCCGGGGCAAGTGTACTGGCTGCCCCCCCTTCTGTGCAGGCCTGATGGCAACTCATGAGATTTCCATAGGGGTTCTGCACATTCCCAGTAAAAATTTGGGGGTGGGAAAGTGCTTATTAAATATAGCAAGGTATAAAGCGCTTTATATAATTAAATATAAAGAGGGTTGTGGACATAGCTGCCAAGTTTTCCCTTTTCTCACGAGGAAGCCTATTCAGCATAATGGAATTTCCCTTTTAAAATGGAGAACTTGGCAGGTATGGTTGTGGAAGGGCTGGGAAGAAATTTAATAAAGGGTTTGGCTGGGGCCTAGGCCCCTTTCAAGGGCTGAGTAATGGGGTCGTGGATATTTAAATATTCATAATGGGATTGGCGGTGGGGCCCCCATTTAATCTCAATCCCTTTCATTTTGGCCCACTCTTGCCTTGGCGTTTGAATCTCCCTCCCACCCGCCGCTTTCTTTTGCAGGTTTTAGCCTGACCTTGCTTTGCCTGTCATGGGGGCCACTTGCTTTGCAAGGGTCTAGTAGGAATTTTGCCATTTGGCCGATTGGCTTTGCCTCTTGGTTTTTGCCTGCTGCTTTGCAAATCATCACAACTTGTTAGGTTGGCGGTTAGGCTTTTGGTTATTGAATATGGTTGGAAGAGGGGTGTGGCATCCAGATGACTACCCCCCACTTCTTTTCTTGCTCCACATAGAAGTATTCCGTTAAAGGAATCCCGGGGCTTACGCTCTCGTCCTTACATCCCCGCCATAGGCGGGGCTGGGGGGGGCAATTGTAAGAGTACGAGCCTTGGGGAACATTACGAGCCTCTCCCAGGGGTGTTTACTTGACTTCCCTATACCCTTGGGGAAGTCAGAGCTGGTATTGTCCTAAGTGGACAGATTGTGAGTCCTGTCCCAAGTGGACAGATGAATTGAGTCCTGTCCCAAATGGACAGGTGAAGATGGTCCTTCTTAGTGAAGAACATATGGTTAACCAAAAGCCTAAGCCAACACTCGAATTAAAAAATAAATGTATTTAAATAAAGTTGTGGCCAAAATTAATGCCAAAAACCCAAACCTAAAATATTGTGTCTGTTGTGAATTTTTAAGGGGGGATTTCTGGCAGGCTCGTCACACAATTAAATATTTTTGAGTATGTGATTTGATCTTATTCATGGCTTAATAAAAGGAATAATAAGGAGTCAGAAAGACAAAAGCCCAGATTATCAGCCCAACCTTTCATTTTTTTAATTGGAAATGTGTTTTTGTGCAGTTTGAACAATGTTTTTTTTTGGGGGGGGGAGCCGAGAGGAAGCCAAATGTTTCCAAATTTCAGCTGTCTTTCAAACCGTCTTTTAGAAGCCCATCTTTAGTGTTCCTTTCCCCCTCGCTATTCTTGCCCCATACTTTTGGTTTGGTGGGCACGCCTCCTGCCTAGCCACTTGAATGCAAAGACAATGAGATCTGAGAGCATAAAGCATATCTCTTTGACTGAAGCCTACTAGCCGTCAGGCCTATTCAAGTTGATGGGAAGTCGTGCCACTTGAGCAGGACATGGCTGGCTTGTTAGTTCCTGACAACAAACTGTGTTTGCTACATGGTGCATTCATGGGCAGTGTCTGCTATTGTCCAAAGCTGTGCAAGTCTTTCCTTCGCCTGAATTCTGTCTTCTGTGGCTGGGCAACTGTATTGGGAAATGTAGCCAAGCAGAAAAGGCCCCCCTCTCTCTTCTGTGATTTCTCACATTTAATTACTTGATTTCCCCTTTCCTGCAGTCAGAGAGAAAATGGAATTACATCATGCACCATGTAGCTTTGGAAAAGCATTGATTGTTTCTAATAGAGCCACTGGTGACAGCCACAATAGAAGCGTTCCTTGTTTCACATCGGATATTAGATACCCCAAACAAGGCTGAGTGTCCTTGGTCTGAAGATCTTCAATGGCGAACAAAGAGGACCAAGTTTCTGTTGTGTCATCCTCAACACCTCCCAAAGGGAAATCTTTATTTAGCCGCACTTGCAAAGTATTCCTTGCTTCTGGGGTTTTTTGGGGGGTGAAGCTCACTGAAGTCTTACTTTCCATTCTGAAATTCCAGGTGGTTTCCTTTTCTTTCCATTTTTCTCAATTGTTTACCTATTTTTTCTACACATAATTTAGTGAAATTATAAATCCCCATTGACTTTAGATGTTCTATAATTTTTAATACTACATTACAACTCCCCAGTTGTTGTTGTTTTTCCTGTAAGGTTGATGAGTGAAAAGGTTAGGCTACTGAGTGAACTTCATAGAGGAGTGAAGACTTGAACCCAAGTTTTCTTGACCCAAATCCAACACTTTGCCTGATATATTAGACTAAACCATAAGTGCACAACTTTGTGTGAATAGCAACATAGTAGCTCAAATGGATTGGATGGGTGCATCAGCCATTCGTAAGCATAGGATGGTATTGGATAGTTTAAAGATTGCATCCTGTGCCCTGTAGATTTCTGAGTGCATAAATATTAGATGTCACATTTATTGTTCCAGTTAACATGATGAACACATAAATATAGAATTTTCCAGAGCTTAAGGTGGGCATTTTGCACCAAAAAGAGTTTTGTTTCCCTTGAAAGTTCTCAAATGTTTTTTGTGATACAGGCCTACAAACTCACACCAGCATTTCATTTAAGGTGAGATTTCAGTGATCCGTTAGCTCAGGATGAGATTTCATTGGTGATTCCATAAAATATGGACGTGGGCAGGCATAATGTGGCATGATATGAGCAGTATTTGCTTGTAGAACTTGTGACCCAGTATACTGAACACAGCCTACCCGTCATACATGACATCCTGCTAAACATGTGAAATTCCCCTCCCAGTTTTTGTAGTCCAAAATCCTGGCAGGCTGTGGGGTTCCGGTTTCCACCTGCAGGAATGGCGGACCTGTTTTCCATCCCTCTGACCTTCGTAAGGAATTTGGCGGTTGCTAGGGGAGTAAATGGCAACCCCCTGCCCTCTCTGGGGGTTACGGAGAGGGGCCGCTGGTCCGCGATGCCCCCAGACCCACTCCGACTGTTTATGGAGTGGGGGGAGCTTGGGCTCAAGCCCTTACGACGGCCAGGACTCCCGGACGCTAATCTGCATGGCGGGGATTTCCATGATTAAAGAAGATAATTAGGCTTAAATCTATGGACATACTTCAGAAGGAGGGGCAGAAGCGCTGTTTACTGCCGAGAAATCTATGCTGCTGAAGGTGAGGAGTTAAAGGCTGTATTTCATCTGGAAGAAGGATTGATGGGGACAGAGCGATAAGGGAAGCGAGTCTTTTTTAATTTTTTTTTCATATGAGTTACTTCGTACCTTCCCAGACGCGATGTCCTGGCTTGTTTGGAGTGAAAGAGAAGCAAAAGACTGTGTGAGTTGAACTTTATAAACTGTTGTTATTGAGCATATTCTTTGAAGATGAGGAGTTGCTGATGAGAAAAGCCCCCCTCTAGTTGGACGGAAGGAGTGCCTGGACGCGTTCGGAGGATTTATGAGTTGTGACGCACTTTGAATTGGAGCAGCGACCTGAAGCTAAGTTCAGCTATAGGGCAAGGAGAACCATTAATATACCAAGAGTCAATGCATGGTGTGAGATCTGGTTCTTCGGCCTGGAAAAGCTGTAAATTTTATAATGATCGTTTAATCTACATGGTTATGAGAGAAAACGAAAGTGATTTGAGTTTTTTTAAGATGGCGCTGCTTCGTGTTGAGAGCCGACGCAATAGGGACGCTCCGGACCAAGAAGATTTATGGGGGGGCTGGACTGATTAACTCACACAGGAGAAAGAACATTTGTGAAACTTTGTTTGACATTTATCTCAGCAGCTGGGAAATAATCGGTTGAAAGAGGAAAACATCTATGTGACTGTAAAGGGAAAGATCTGGATTATTATGGATTTGGAGAGACGATTTGAACTTTAGAAAAAAGACGACAGTGGACGGTTGCGAGGAATCCCCAATTTCTTGAAGCATGGGAACCCTAAAAAAAATTTTTAGATGATTTGGCATAACATTCGGTTTGATTGATATATATGTGTATAATTTGAAATAATGAATGTGATATAATTGGTTTTAATTGGAAAAATTAATAAAATATATTTTTAAAAAAAACAAAATCCTGGCAGGCTGCATTGGTGGGTCACAAGGCAGTGCTACAAGACAGCGTTTGTAGGTTTTGTATAGCAGGCTAAACTTTTGGACTCTAGAGAGTGAAGTATCTTTGGTTATCCTAGTTCAGGCTTCCTCAACATCAGCCTGCCAGATATTTTTGGCCTACAACTCCCATGACCCATAGCTAGCTGGACTAGTGGTCAGGGATGATGGGACTTGTAGTCTCAAAACATCTGGAGGACCGAGGTTGAGGAAGCCTGTCCTAGTTCACAGTAATGTCTGTAACTGGTTCTGATGAAGCAAGCAGACCGATGTATAAGCAATGCGTTATGGCCTGTCAGGGATTAGGTTTAAGGCTGATCCGCATTTATTTAAGGCGCTGTGCTGTACCCCTCATAGAGCTATAATTCCCAAATTTAACAAATGCAGTGCCCAGGATTCTTTGGGAGGCCATATGCTTTAAATGAACATTGGTTGGGCTCGAAAACATGCTATGGATCTGCCCTTAGTTATATATTTGTCTCTTTATAATCCTATTGCTAATAGCAAACTCATACGCTTTGTCAATCCATACGTAGCCAAAATGCACCATCCATACTCAAGGAGGAGGCATCAACAGTTTTGAGGAGAAACAGAAGCTTTTCAGTAGTACAAAAAAAAAACCTTCAGAAAAAAAACTTGGGGGAGGGGGAACAGCCCAATGAACACTGAGCACTCTCAGTGGTCATAGAATGCTAACCGACTGTTGTGGGAATATAGAAAACTGGGCCTGGGAAGAACAGAATGTAGTATCCAGAAAAAAGTATGGATGGATGGATGGATGGATGGATGGATGGATGGATGAATGAATGAAACCCTGAACAAGAGCATTCTACACTGCAACCTTTTGTTGCAGGTCCTACTTGTGGTTCTATAATTTTGTGCTTCTTTAAAAATGAGAGGGTATTGGTAGGTTTGCAGTTTTCACGCAAAAGAAGGTCCAAACCACACATGCCCCTCCTATATATTTCAGGTCAAGAGAAGTGTACGGGGAAGTGCAGGGTATCTTTAAAGCTTTCTTTTCCAAACCTCAGCCCTGGCACCACACTGGCAGCTGCTATTTAAAAATGAGCTATGCTATGGCATGGTGGTGATCTTAAGATGACCATAGGAACTATTTTGCCAAAGGACTACCTAGCCCATGATTAGGGGTGTTGAGAGAAACACTCCTCACATATTGAAGGCTGAGCAGGATCACACCCAGTGGCCACAGCCCCTGTCAGCAACATATCCACCAGCTACACAATAACACACACACACACACACACAGGCCACATATCTGGGGTATCACTATCAGTATTGAAGCTGGGATCGCTAAGCCAGTAGAGCATAAACATCTAATCTCAGGGTAAAATATTCCTGCATTGCAGGGGTTGGACTAGATGACCCTTCCGGTCCCTTCCAACTCTGGCAATTCTGTGTGCTTTGGGGGCATAGCTTCTTCGCACACAATTTTAATGTGTGAGGGGGTGCACCTGAATCCTCTAATGTTACCCACAGTAACTAGCCAGAGGTCCCTGGAAAGCTCACGGGCAGACCATGAAGAAAATGCCCATCCTTTGCCTGGCCCTCAGGATCTGACCCTGATTGCCTCTTACATAAAAGGTTTGTTCAGCCATCATAGTTAGTCCTGTTTTCCATGGCCTGCTTCCTTTAATTTGCTGTTCATCGTTGAACGCAATAGCATTGGCATCCAACCACAGGCTTGTATGAGAAAAGTCTGCTGGGAAAGAGTCTCAGCTATTTAAAGCCATTCGCCCATATGAATTTACCTATGAGCACAGGTAATCTCCAGAGATCCTGCTCTGTATCCTCCTGCTGTCTTATTAGAAGAAGGGCAGTGCCTAAATCATGGCCATCTTTCCTGAGGGAAGCACTCTTGGTCACTTCAGTTGTAGGATTTAGATGGCATATTAATTCCATTTAATGAATGGAATTGCTTATGAGCAATAACTAAGTTATCTCCCTTTTGATTCTGTTGTTGGGCTCCTGCTGTTGCTGCAGTTTGATTTCCTGCTATGATAATGTTTTTGGTTTCCCCCTTTGCTATACAGTGTTTGGATGCATTGTGGAGCCTGGTGGGTGGAAAGGTGGGAAACACACACACACACACACACACTGGTACTTTGGATGTTGAACTTAATCCATTCCAGGAGTCCGTTCAACTCCCGGAACCGTTCAACAAACAAGGCATGGCTTCCAATTGGCTGCAGGAGCCGCGTCGGACGTTCGGCTTCCAAAAAATGTTCGCAAACCAGAACACTTACTTCCGTGTTTGCGGTGTTCGGGAGCCAAGCCGTTCAACAATCAAGGTACAGTGGTACCTCAGGTTACAGACGCTTCAGGTTACAAAGGCTTCAGGTTACAGACGCTTCAGGTTACAGACTCCGCTAACCCAGAAATAGTACCTCGGGTTAAGAACTTTGCTTCAGGATGAGAACAGAAATTGCACGACGGCGGCGCGGTTGCAGCAGGACGCCCCATTAGCTAAAGTGGTACCTCAGGTTAAGAATGGACCTCCGGAACAAATTAAGTTCTTAACCCGAGGTACCACTTTACCACTGTGTGTATATATATATATTCGTAATAAATTACTGCTCCATACTTAGGATGCAACTTGTAACCTTGGTCAGTCAGTTTTAATTATTAATATTAATATAGACCTAAATACCCACTATTTGCAGCTAAAAGAAAAGCTTGTAGCCATTCTGACACTGGTTGCTTTGGAGATAGCTAAAGAAAGTCTGGGAATTGAAATGGAACTCTGTGTTGCTAATTCAAATATAATTAATGTCTTTAACAATGCTACCGCATTATTATGGGCATTGCATTATATCTCAGTTCTCCAGTTCTTGTGACTGTTCATATAAGACAATCATTAGAATATCACTGGCAGTTTTTCATTTTGTGATTCCCCCCCCCCCCCTGGTTACTGGTAGAGGGGAGGGGATGGCTTTCTCAGTCCCCTTTGGCACGCAAATATTTTTTCCCCCTCCACCTCTGGCAATTGCCTTCACACACCTGAGACACTCACATAATTGGTTGAAGCATCTAGGGGTCAGCAAACTTTTTCAGCAGGGGGCCGGTCCACTGTCCCTCAGACCTTGTGGGGGGCCGGACTATATTTTGAAAAAAAATATGAATGTATTCCTATGCCCCACAAATAACCCAGAGATGCATTTTAAATAAAAGGACACATTCTACTCATGTAAAAACACCAGGCAGGCCCCACAAATAACCCAGAGATGCATTTTAAATAAAAGGACACATTCTACTCATGGAAAAATATGCTGATTCCCGGACCTTCCGCGGGCCGGATTTAGAAGGCGATTGGGCCGCATCCGTCCCCCGGGCCTTAGTTTGGGACCCTGTAGTACATCATCTGGGATAGGACTGGTGCAGCCTGTGTTGGTGTTGATAAGTCTCTCCTTTGCTGCCAGATCAGTCCACAGTATTGTACAGAACTTCACACAAATATCTATCTATCTATCTACACACACACACACCATACACATTTGTTATATCAAAGGCAACTCTGGGTAATTTTAGGGCATTCTGTAATGTCAGAGAGGCAAGTAAGGCATCAAATTAAAGCATAGAATGGCTTTGCCAATTTAAGCGCTTCCTTAAGTCACATGGATAACTAAAAATAAGGAAATAAAATTGATGAAGATTGAAGATAAGGATTATAGGTAAGATAATATGCATGAAGAAGAGGAAGGAAAATGGAGGCTGAAAAGGTATTACTCTGAAAGCAAAAGCACAGCCAGGAATGCTTTTCCACTCCTCTCTTTCTTATTACTCAGTGACTCACTTGATGAATGCCTTTATTACTTCCATAACCAAGTGACTCACGATTCACTGTGCAATCCTGTACATGATTTCTCCAAAGTAAGTTCCATTAAGTCCAGTGTCATTTACTCTAAAGCAAATGCATATCGGATTGCAATCTTGCTGACTCCTATTCAGGCATTGAAAGAACATAGGTGGGAAGAAAATCTGGAGGGAATGTGGATAAAGACTCGCCGACCTCTTCCCCAACTTAGAGATGGAGGAGAAGTTTGCTTCAGTTCGCATTTAATTTTAAATATACAAAATTCGCACTTCCCCAAGCCATACACGGACCCAAACCAAGCCAGCCTTCAAAATTCGCTTAGTCAAAAGTAATATAGTTTGAAATCGTGTAGAAATTATTGAGTGGGGTATAATGAAAGTTGTGATATTAGATTTGGATTTGACCCGGGAAGGGAGGGACGGGGAAGTCGGGGACAAGATTGAAGTAAGATATTGTTAGAGATATTATTTTTCTTTTTATCCTTTTTGTGCTTTTTTCTCTCTCTTTTTTCTTTTTTTGTTTTTGTATTTTTGCGCTTTATTCTTTATTGTAAAAAATCTCAATAAATATATTTAAAAACAAAAAACAAAATTCGCTTTTCTCTGAATTTTGCAGTGCAGTTGTCCCACCAAATAATTTGTATAAAAATGCACATACTAAGGTACAGCATGCATGCAGATGCATATATATTAGGGAAACATGCTTTGCAAAAAAATGTGTATATTGGACAGAAATTTCTACAAACATGTCTGTTAGGAGAAATTCAAACTAAAATGCTGGCGAATCTTCAGAAGGACTTTTAAAGAGATGCAAACTGTGAAAATGCAGAGCAATGAACCTAAGATTGGAAAAATGAAAAAACTGGGGGAAGTAAGAATTCTTCCATGCCTATGCTGACAGTCCCCACCACCTCCACTCCTCATCTTCCCACATTGAGCAGGGAAGTCTAAAGGGCATCCTCCATGTGTTCAGGTGAACATGTTTCAAATCCTCCCTACGATCCGGATCTCAGTTTCAACATGGCCTCATTGTAGGAAGGTCAGTTGTGGAGAAAGGTAACATCCGAGGCTTGTTTTGTGCACTTTCCCACACAAAGGTAATATTTATGCATAATAAATCTGAAGCCAAAGAAGAAGAAAAAACTACTAGGTTTAATTTTTTTAAAAAAACAATCCCCCTGACACTTGTTCAAAGGGTTCTTTCATTTTTAATTTCCAGGAGCATGAATGGCAGAGAGCGGACGGAGGCAGCCCTTTGCCAGCCCTTTGCTCGTTTACCAGTTGACTTCGTGAGTTATCTAATTAGGCATTTATTTAAAGGGATGCGTGGAACTGAAAAGCCCCATGTCAGGTTCTGAAATCAGAGGAGATAAAGACGAGGCTCTTGCATTTTCCCCTCTCTTTCGAACGGCAAAGGTAATTAGCCCATTTAGCTCTGCGCTGCGCTGCTTTTCTGTGCCTGAAAGGAGTCTGAAACAAGATAGCATTTCAGAAACACTCTTTGAAACACACCACAATGAAAAATTCCGCTTTCTCTTGTATGCCACATAAAGAAAGCCATCCGATCCCACCCTGGTCAAGGGATCAGTGGCAACATGATCAATGATGACTTTGGAATTTTGGCCATTGCTACTAGCTAATTTGGCTTTTCTTGAGATCCAAGACAGTTTTGCTTTCCTTTCTTCTTTTGCTTCTTTTGTGACCATTAATGTTGTAATTTTCTTCTCCGCCTGCAGTTACCGTCTCGGCACTAGTCACTGATATACATATATAGATTTTAGAAACAACACATGGATTTAGTTCAATGTCCAGCCGTTAAGCTTATAGTATTAGTGGTGACTTTCCGATGGCCAACAAAGCCATGCATCACCTATAATTAGGGGAAAGCTATATACATCAAAGCTTGGGAAGTTCCTAGACTTCCAAAAGTTGAAGGGGAGCAGAAATCTTCAAGGGAATAATTGTGGCTTGTCTTGTAAGATACCCCCCCCCCAACTTTATTTTAGATTCTGTATTTGGAAAGAAAGATCATGAACAGAACTGTGAGGGCTGAAATGCTACAGAAATAGAAAAATGTGAGATAAATCTATCTATCTATATATATATATAAAATGTAAAAATCGTGAAAGTGCGGGATCCACTTGACCGATCGTCCTGAAACTTTGACACAACAATCCAGGCCACTCCCCGAGCGTTGTTAGAAAAAAATCCCTCAAATCTCACACCTCCACAGGTACAAACCTCTTTTTCAACAAAGTAAAACAGCGCCCTCAAGTGGATTTCCTCCCACAGTACACCCCTCCCTTCCTGTGAAATCTACACCACACCCACAAACATCCAGCAGAGGTGTTGAAGACCAAACCAACTGAAAACAGGCCTTTTCCAGCAACAAGGCCCAACATTGCCAAGTGGAGGTAGGGGCCTGCCTGGGGGTGGTGGATGGGGGGCGAATAGGGGGCAGGGATATGTAATGGGTCAGAACAGGGTGGGGGGAGAGACACAGGGGTGAAACCTGCCCTCTCCACAGTATCTCGCCTCGACTCAGGGGGACTCTGAGGCTCAGGGGGATCTGAAGGGGGGGTGCTATTACCCTTCATTTCACAGACTAGCGCACAGCAACGTGTGCAGGGCCAGCTAGTTTATCCTATAATATGTTGCTGTGGGGTGGGGGGACCATCTCCAGATTTAACATGCAAAATGGCAGTTGGGTAGCAGAATCCACAGGGGGGACAGATCCCAGGGTAGATCTCTATTCACTCACTCTTCACTGGCAAGGAGGGAGGTGCCATGTTGTGGTTCCCCTCAGGATAAAGCATTTGTGTGTGTGTGTGTGTGTGTGGAAGAGGCAGAAAGGGAGGCTGAAGGATTGCGTGAGCACTCATGCGAATGTGCAATTCACAACTCACTGCCCCTTAGTGCATGCAGTGCCCAGGGCCAAAAAGGTGCCCTGTACAAATTCATTTTAACATGGCATTTGCTGCTCTTCTTCTTTAACGAAACGGAATGAAACCTAATTTGGGATCCGTCAGACAAGAGCAAACGAAAGGGCAATGCCTATTCTCTTCCCCACCCGCTTTTGTGGGATTCACCCTATTTTGACCACATGGGATTTGGAACACTATCCCTGGAGAAAGGGAAGAAGGCCTTTGTTGGCAAAAAAAAAAAAAATCAACCTTCCCGCATTGAAAGATTCCCTGTTAAACATAGCATGCCCCCATTCTGTATTCCTCCCTGGATTCAGCAGGAGGTCGACAGCATGACAGCCTATCTCCCAGACTTCCCACTGTACCAGCCAGACTAGGATATCGGATGAGCCAACATAAAGGTAGCAGTGAGAAGCCTGCCATCCCTGAGCTGCATGTAGATGAAAGTGAATAATGCAACATGCACCATGCAGTCGTGTCCTCCCCATACTGATTGCACCGGCACAACAAATAATTATCCCGGGCACCCAGACGTCAGCTGAATCAATTAGACTCTTCCGAGAAGCTGAAAACAAAAGCTTGCATTTGGAATAAAAGCTGAGCTTACCAAACTGGCTAAAAGAAGACGGAAGTCAGGCGGTTTAACAAAATTAACAGGAATGAGAGTTTGACTATCTGGCTTCCTTTTGCAAGAAATGTAAGGCTGTCCTCATCTCCTGGAGGAATGTTCTCTCTCTCTCTCTCTCTCTCTCTCTCTCTCTCTCTCTCTCTCTCTCTGTGTGTGTGTGTGTGTGTGTGTGTGTGTCAGCCTTATAAATCAACCCACAAATGCTACTGCCCCACACATATGCTACAAACCAGTCTACTGAGCAGTGGTGACCAATGAGGTGGTTCACTAGGCAACATTGCTGGTGGTCACAGTGCCTTTACCTGTAACTCAGTGGTAGAGCACTTGCCTTCGAAGCAGAAAGTTCCAGGTTCAATCCCTGGCAGGTCCAGGTATTGTTGGAAAAAGCCTTCTGTTAAGAGAGGCTGCAATGGAATCCCCGATCTAGATCTTGGCTAGAGTAGAAAAGAATCTGCTCTCCACCACAAGAATGAGTTTCAAAGCTTTACTGGAAACAGTCTTAAAAGAGTTACAAACCAATGTTACAAAATACAAAATAACACATTGTTCTTAAACAAACTAGAAATGCCGTCCCTTCTTCTGTTTAGTCCTTAATACAGTTCAGTAAGAGAGAAATTGCGAGTTCATCATCCTGCTGTTCATCTGCAACTCCGGTTTCTAGGATGATCAATTAGTCTAGACTGGGATAAAAAACATCCAACCTTTTCTGCCACATTCTCCAGAGTGAAACCGCTTGTGCCTAATGCAAATTTCTCTTTGCAAAAAGTTTTCCAACACAATGTATACAAACATGACATTTTATCCATATTAAACTCATATCTTTAACACCTCCTGTCTGAACTCATGGAGATCTGCTGCCAGTCTGTGTAGACAATACTGAGTTAGATCTGACTTAGTCTAAGGTAGCTTCATATGCTCCTATGTCATTCCCAACTGATTGACACCCCAGTCTTACTAAGCAATAATTCAATGGAAAACAGTTGCATGATTGGTCTGGTTCATATGGTGCCAGACCATTAAGCGTCTTAGCAGAAGTCATGGGAAAGTGGCTAAAAGAATAAAAAAAAGAATAAAAAAATAAAACTTGTCACAGATTACCAGGAGAGATCTTTTTCCAAGCATGTTCTGTCTCCTTCAGTCTTCTTCTTGGAAGCAGGTTTTTATAACAACAACAACAACAACAACAACAACAACAACAATTTATTTTTTTATACCCCGCCCATCTGGCTGGGTTTCCCCAGCCACTCTGGGCAGCTCCAAACAGAATATTGAAAACACGATAAAACAAGATCAATAGGAATCAGGATGACAATTCTGTGACCTCTGCCAGAGAATTCTACCAAATAAGCGAACCACAGGTACAAGATGTTAAAAAAATACGATTAATCACAGCAATTGGCTGTGACTCAATTTTATGCCTCTGTAATATCTATATTATATATGAGGTGTTAGGGGTGTTAGGTGAGGGATGGTTAGGGGTAGTAGGGGTAGCCAGAGGATTTGTTAGAGCCACCTGGAGTTATCTGTTTGTTTTTGCAATAAATCCTCCTTTTTAATTACCTACGCTTACTGTGTTATCAAGCCGGGAACCTGGACTCCTGGCACTTGTGACTCCTAAAAGCTGTCAGCATGCTACAGCTGTCACACTCTGGGAATTGGCTTTGACTGGCCAGCTAAACCAGGTGAGGGTAGCTGATGGGCAGGGCCAGCTCTAGGGGTAGGCTGGGTGGCGCGGGGTGCCAGGGTGCCAGGCAGGCAGGGGGGCGCCGCAGTGATAAACACCGCAGCCAGGGCACCCGACCTGCTTGAGACGGCCCTGCTGATGGGTCTCAAACCCTTGGTGAGTTAGGGACTTCCCCTGCATGCAAAGACAGGCTCCAGCGGATTGAGGATGAGACCAACAATCAAGAAGGGAATTGAGGGGCAGACGGGGCTCGCCAACCAGGTGGGAAGGGAGCCCATCTAGGAGAAGGAAAACTCTGATTCTAAACCTCTTCTGCCTTGCAGGACATCTTCAGGAGAAGAAAAGCTTGAGGAGTAAACCCTGCACAAATCCAGAATGGAGTCCCTAAGATGGTTGGATGGCACCTTGTACACCTCCTTCTAGCAACTCCTGCAGCCAAGCTGGTGCTAAACTTCTTGCTCTGCTTTCCTTTGGACCACACCAGTGAGGCCGAGAGGGGGGTCTTGTTGTCTGGCCAGCCAAGCACCTCCATTCACACTGCGCCTCAGGGAGATCACTTCAGTGCTCAGGAGCAGACAAATGTTTCATGATATTTCATAATCCTTTGCGCAATTAGCCCATGGCATATGTTGAACAAAGGAAATCCTTTAAGGGAATATTAATTGGTATACAGAGGAATAGGGGAATAGGAGTCTGTTATGCACACCTCTCAAACCAGCCCCTTTGTGACTGTTTTGAGGGCAAAGCTCCACTGTCAGTTTTCCACTTGCCCTGAACGGCACACTGGAAAATGTTCTCAAATGGAATTTTAAACATCCTCTAGCACTCTAAAAGAACCTATGTTGAGGTCTGGGGTTTCCTTGCCTTTTTTTTTAAGGATTAACTTGGGTTACGTTGAAGAAAGTTCATCTTGTTATGTACAGGCATGTGCCATTTTCAACCCAAGCATTTGCTACGGAGGAGGTGGGGGTTAAAACAGGGATTTAGTGACTACTCAGTAATGATTGCTATGAATTACTAACTAAATCAATCTGCTCGGTTTAAAAGAATCATTTGTAGTTGCCAAAGGCTGGTTTCTTTTCTCCAAGGCAGCTCGTACATTCCCCTTTCCAACGGAAAATTATACGGTTTGCTAATTGCTCGAGTGTAAAGAGGGGTCACTGTGCAATTTCCTTTTACTGTAATTTGAAATCCCACAAATATAACTCGTCATCATCCCAGAGGAATTCGTGGGGTTTTGGCAAAGCCCCAAGCGTAGGTGAGGTTGTCATAATTAAATAAATAAACGAAATACCCTGGCAGAACAGTTGATGTTTTCTGCCTCCCCATAATCTTTGCACGGTTAATTGTTGCTCACAGTAATTGAGCAGTACGGGGGGGGGGGAATAAAAAATGCTATCTATTCCTCAAAACCTACTGCTTCTGCAAGCCTGCAGTTTAACCTGTTAGACCTCGACTCCAACTGAAATGAAATTGTATGTGTGGACGTTGAGAGGTGGACACCAGTTTTGGAATACGACTAGCTCACATGACACAACTCTAATATTATTTTTGTGGGCAGGTTAATCATGTGGCAGCATGACATCTGGGGGAATAGAGGTGTTTCATCCTGATCACCCTCGAAGTGGACTGGGTGTATTTATTTATATATTGAATTTATATATACAGTACTGCCCTATACCCGGTGTGCTTTTTGACCCTTGTTTTCTTGGAGTGTCCTGTTGGAATGTTTTCTTGTTGCGTTTCTTGTAGGATTTCTTTTTTGGTAATGTTTTAACCATTTTGGTTTAACACAAATGATGTTAACAAATAATGCTGCACAACCTGCCATTTTACATATTAAAGTTGATTAGATTTGCTCTGAATTGTTGGGAACTCTCAGGACAATTGCGTTGTTTCCCCCCCTCCCAGTACATACTTAATCCAAAAAAAAAAAAATTACTGTCTTTTCTCAATGAGTGCAAAACAAGCTACCCCAAAGTGAATGAATGAATACTGCAGCCATCTGTAGTGGGGTGCAGAGTGGGGCACAACTAGTGGTGTTAGAACAGGCAGAGGCAAATTTAGGGGAGCGCGGCCAGTTCAGTCAGAGCCTTGGGGGCACAGCCAGGGACATGGCAACAATGATTTAGAATGGGGCGTGAGAGGCAGAAGGGTGCCAAATTTTGGCACAGCATGGGGCATTGCTGAAATTTGAGGCCCCAAGATCTGCTATTGGAACAGGGCCACTAAAAGCAGTATTGGTGCCAGAATTTGGTGGCTCTTGAGGGCATGGCATATGAAAAAGGTGGGGTCATCAAAAACAGTCATTTCTCTTAAACTGCATCTCGTCTTCTAGGATGGCCTGTGCAAAGTGGAAATGAGAGCACCAAGGCCGGCCCTACAGCCAGGCTTGGTGGCGCAGGGTGCCATGGCGCCGGCCAGCCGGGGGGGGGCACCACGCAGCTGAGCCTGCCCGCCGGCCACTCAGCCGCTCAGCAGCGTCCTCGGCAGCCACGCTGCGCGCTAAGCCCGCCTGCCTGTCACGCAGCAGCGCCCTCGGCAGCTGTGCTGCGCGCTGAGCCCAGCTGCCTGCCCGCCCGTCACGCTGGAAAGCAGGGCGGCGGAGGGATCCGTCGCACCACGGCGCCAGGGCGCCAAACGTGCTTAAGACGGTCCTGGAGAGTACTGTTAGGGCAGGGGGGGGGGACTTCTGTTGGTCTTGAGACTCTGGCAAATGCCCAACTTTGCCCCCTTCTGGAGCCAGTGCTGATTAAAACTAGGTAATAAATATTCCTTCCTTGTCATCTCTGGATTATTGGAGGGGTGAAGATCTGGTCATGGAATTATTTTCTTCGATGATACCGATGAGGTTACAAGAGGTTATCTCATACTGAATCTGGTAATTGGTTAGCAAGAAGAGATACTCTTCACATAACAGTGGGCACACTGAGTGAAATCTTGCCAAAGTACATTGTTAGACCTTTTTTTGCAATTTATTTCCATATGTTCGTTTATTCTATGGCAATATTAGTCCTCTAAAGTTCTCTTACAGCTTGGTTTATTGCGAAATAAAATCCTAATGGCTGTAATTAATAACAAATTTTATTTTACATTCAAAAATTACAGGGGCCCTTTATGGTTATAGCTGTGTCAGCAATGCCAGATCTAAAAAATACTTTCAAAATATGCCCTTTGCAAATAATCAATAACCACAAAATAGAAAAGCTTTCTAATTAAAATTAATAAGAAAGGTTAAAAGGACCATTAGGGATTCAATAGTCAACGGCTTAGCCTACTTTGAACCCTAATTCATGAATACAAACACACATGCAGGAATAATCACAAGGATTAATTGCAATAGGAATTTTGCAAACGAGTCCCCTGATTTGAATTTAGACACGAATACCTGATTTACATGAACAGAAGATGAAGTAGTAAAACTCTTAATGGACTGTACCAGTTCAGCCATCAGATAATCTTGATTGTACAGACACGTGTACAAATGGCAGGCGTTTCTATACGGACAACCACGTTCAATGCATGGCTATTAAAAATACAATGATCCAATCGTGCCACAGTCCTACTCAGGGCTGGATTTTGGGGGGGGGGCAAGAGAGTGGGGCCCTAAGCTATAGCTTGTTTAGCTTATACGTAAATCCTGGTCTGTATGTGAGTAATATGTACAGTGGTACCTCGGTTTATGAACACAATTGGTTCCGGAAGTCTGTTCATAAACTGAAGCGTTCATAAACTAAAGCGAACTTTCCCATTGAAAGTAATGGAAAGTGAATTAATCCGTTCCAGACGGTCCACAGAGTACTTAAACTGAAGCATTCATAAACTGAAGCGAACTTTCCCATTGAAAGTAATGGAAAGTGAATTAATCCGTTCCAGACGGTCCACAGAGTACTTAAACTGAAGCGTTCATAAACTGAAGCGAACTTTCCCATTGAAAGTAATGGAAAGTGAATTAATCCGTTCCAGATGCGTCCACGGCGTTCGTAAACCGAAAATTCATAAACCGAGGTGTTCATAAACCGAGGTTCCACTGTACTTGCATAGGGCTTCTATTTCTCACCTAAATTAAAATCAGGACCATATTTTGTGCTCATGCCTAAAATATTAGGTTTAAGAGTAAGAACAAATCGTCCTGCCAGAGAACCACACACCCACCCCGCTTGTGGGGTGTTTTTTCTTCTTCTTCCACACGTCGCTATGGTGGGAGGGTCTCCTCTGAGGCCTGTTTAATCTCCTGCATCTCTGCATTGGGAGTGATTGAATGATCAGGTTACAGGGACTGCAGCATAACCCCAGTGGAGGCAGATGGAAAGACTTCATGGCCAGAGATCATGCAGAGATCAGTGGGTAAAGGGAGCCCCAAAGGGAGCCCCTTTTTATTATTTCATGAGTCCATTTGTCACTGCACGCCAGCAGTCCTCCTCTGGCGATGAGAGTGCCCTGGCACACAGTGTGGGAATTATTGAAAGAATTGGTGCATACCTCATAGAAGAAGGGGCTTCCAAAAAAAAAAAAAGTCGTCTAACTTTTGATGAAACAGCATCTAGCAAAACTGGAGCCCAGATTGCGCACATTACATTCTGAGCCACATCTGATGCAGAGGAATAATGCAAGCCAGGAAATTCCATAGAGCGGTTTTTGGGTTTTTTCCATAGCGGTGTTTGGTTAAACGTTGCAGGAACAACATGCTATTTGCTTGACATGAGTCAGCTTAAAGCACTGAGCTGAAAAAACTTCCCTTCGATGTGAATGCACCAATTACACCTCAAAAGTAACTAAACTGAAAGCATATGGCCACAAAATTATACCTTGGTCCCAGCTGGCCAGCACTTCGCTATCTATCAGTGACATGTGTGAAAGTTATATATATATAAAACTTGCTGGGTAAAACACAGAGCTGTGGGGGCAGGGAGACCACAGGTTCAAAATCCATTGACTTCTACCAGTTTTTTAAGCATTCAGGGTAAAGTTTTGTTCTAAAAAGGGACACGCACATTGCCACTGTAAATATGTGTCTAAGGACAACCCAAAAGGCTCTCCCACATGTTACCATGCTAGACCAGCTGCAGCATTTTGTCTCCAGTAGAGGCCAGATGCGCACAGGAAACTCACAAACAAGACATGATGGAGATAAAAAAATGTGTTTGTCTGCAACACCTGATAAACGGGTATACTGCCTTTGAAACTGGAGGTTCCACTTTTAGCTCTGCTATAGATAGATTTGGTAGGAATTTAACAGACCTTTATAAACTTCCCCCAAGAATATTGGGAACTGTTTCCCCCCCCTCACAGAACTCTGATTTTGGGGAAACTTAAACTACACCTCTCAGGATGCTTTAGAGCAGGCATCCCCAAACTGCGACCCTCCAGGTGTTTTGGCCTACAACTCCCATGATCCCTAGCTAACTGGACCAGTGGTTGGGGAAGATGGGAATTGTAGTCCAAAACATCTGGAGGGTCGAAGTTTGGGGATACCTGCTTTAGAGGAATCCAAGTGTTTTAATAATATTGATCTGATTTACATCCTATGTCCTTTTAAAATATTTTTGTGGGGGGGGGCTTTTGGGTGGTTGTTGTTGCTATAATGTATTTTGTGGTTTTATATCTTGATTTTGTTCTGTGAATTGCCTTGAGACCACTGGGTATAGGGCAGTATAATAATAATAATAATAATAATAATAATAATAATAATAATAATAAATGTGCATTGAAAGTCCTTTAAATGCCTGGTGTGGATCTACCCATAGTTATTTGCCATGCATAAGTATTTCAGTAAGGTCTCAAGCATGAAAACTAATTTAAAACCTTGAACATTTAGTCACAACTCGTCTTTTAAACTAATCCAAGGAGTATCACAAAATTGTATGAAAGACAATAATGGAGGCGGGGGGAGAGTAGCATATTTTAAACATAAAGGTAAAGGTAAAGGGACCCCTGACCATTAGGTCCAGTCGTGACCGACTCTGGGGTTGCGGTGCTCATCTCACGTTATTGGCCGAGCGAGCCGGCGTACAGCTTCCAGGTCATGTGGCCAGCATGACAAAGCCGCTTCTGGTGAACCAGAGCAGCGCACAGAAACACTGTTTACCTTCCCGCTGTAGCCGTACCTATTTATCTACTTGCACTTTGATGTGCTTTCGAACTGCTAGGTTGGCAGGAGCAGGGAATGAGTAACAGGAGCTCACCCCGTCACGGGGATTCAAACCGCCGACCTTCTGATCGGCAAGCCCTAGGCTCTGTGGTTTAACCCACTGTGCCACCTACGTCCCTACAGAACATTTATTGCTGTGGGATTGAAAGCATAAAAATGTTGAAACCTTCCTTGATGTTACAAAATCATGGAGAGCTTGAGTGAAATATGCAGGTTGATGAATCCACAGAGACAGATATCAACTCCTGCAGGAAAAAAATATATCCAGCAGCTATCCTTATAATCCAGACTTCTCCGTTAAACAGCTGCCCACCTGAAATGTCACATGGCAACCTTCGGCCCAGACCAGAGCCAAATCTGACACATAGAGACTCCCTCCTTTCCCTGATCCCAGCAGGCTTCAATGATGAGGGAGGAGTCCCAACTGGTCCCAGGCTGTCGCTGGAGTCAGCAGAGGGGCTTGATATTGCTGCACACCACCTCCAATCTCCAAGCAGTGAGAGATTCCAGCACTTACCCAAAGTTCATGTTTTCTTGATGGACAGAGGAGACCGTGGTGTATTTATGATATGTTGTTTATTTACTGTCAGGGACTGGGCAGAGGAGGAATGGTGGAGACCGCCTCCCCAGCCTGATCCTTCCAGAGAAGAAGAAGACAGTTCAGAATTACAGCAGGGGTTCGAGGGAGGTCACAGCTCAGAGGCAGATGAGGAAAAAAGCGGGGAAATAATGGGAGAGGAGGACGAGGATGAGGAATCACCAGGAGGGCAACAGCTGACAGACACAGTGTCTTTAAAAATCATTCTAGAACATGGTGAGCATTGAAAATAGGAGAGCAAAGAGCTCAGAAGCAAAGGGCCCTCAGCGCCACCCTTAGGGGAGATGATGATGAAAGAGGAAGTGGGAGAAAAGGGGGGTGACTACCTGGGACAACGGCATTATTCCAAGAGGCGCAGGGCCGGCCCTACGTGCAGGCTGGGTGGCGCAGGGCACCACGGCGCTGGCCCGCCAGGAGGGCGCTGCAAGCTGCGCCCACCCGCTGGCCGGCCAGTCCGTCGCACAGCTGCGCCTGCCCTCCCGCCTGCCCGCCGCGCAGCAACGCCTGTGGCAGCTGCGCAGCGCCCGCCCGCCCACCGCGCTGAGAAATGGGGCGGGAGGGCGCCGGAGGGATCCGGCGCTTAAGACTGCCCCGAAGAGGCGTTATTCCAAGCCTCTCTCTGTAAATATTGAATCAAAAGCAGATGGTAAGGACTTTTCCTTATTGCCGTGGGGGGTTGGATCCAGGGCCGCCTGACATTTGCACATATATACAACCTGAGCCTATGATGGAGCATTAACACAGCATTGCCACCCCAAGAGGGACTTGCTTGGCTCATAGATGTAGGCTTGGATTCAAACAGAAATCAAGCATTCCACACACCCCCTCAGCTCTTTGCTTCAGGATCACATCACCCCCAGCTCTGGCCTTTCTAACCAGCAGCAAATTGAAGGAGGGCGCCCACCCACTTCCTTTGTCCCCTTACTGGCCCATTGCCTAGGCTTACCAGAAAGTTACCTTACCAAAAAGTTAGCCTGGCTCTTCCTGGAATTTGAATCCTGGGCTATATTTTAGAACTTGCTGGATCCATGAATTAGAAGAGTCTTGGCATGCAGCCTATTCCTCCCCTTCTGCCAAACTCATAACGCTACAGGTACACAGCCTGGGGTGACTGAACAGGATTGGGGGGGGGGTGGCACAGCATTATTGGAATATATATATATATATATATATATATATATATATATATATATATATGAATAAATATTGGAGAAAACTGGGTATTGAAACCTGCTTAACCTAAATCATATATCCCAGTTTCCAGTGGCCCTTTAAAGTACGCTTCACACAGAGTATACGCAGTCAGAAGTTGACCTGGCTAAGAAAACACCACCAAGAGCGTAGGGTATTATCTCCCTTATATGAAACCCCTTACTAGCTGCACACTTGTAAAAGTATGCAGATGAAAATACAGACGGTTGGGTTCGTTTAACTGAAAAACAAACTGACTCTAAAGAGACTTTAAACTAAAGATAAATGCTTTCTCTCTTAGCAACATTCCAACCTTCAACCCATTCCAAACCTCCCACAAACTCCCACATAACTCCCATTAAACTACCCAAGAATTAACAGCAAACTAGCATTATAACTAAACAATCATACTAAGATTCAACTAAGGAATCTCTTAAACTGAGAACAACTGAGAGAGTGATCTACTTAGAGATGAATCAAACTGAAAGATCTAACTAAGAGATACAGAAAGCTTTCTGGCAGAGCCTTATATACAAGAAGCAGAGCCCATGCCTGTGGGCAATTAACAGAAACACCGGCACCTGTTTCTCTTAAACAGACAGTATTTACATTAGACCAGCTCTAAAGTAACTTGACTATTCAAAAAATCCAACAAGCATGCTGTCCCAGGACAAGGCACCACCTCCAAAAATGGGAAGAGACATACTCACTTAGATGCAGTGCACACATGCATTCCTGCACAACTCAAAAGTGTGCCTTGCCTGGGTTTAAAAGCTTAACAGGTGGTTGTGACAAGGAACATATTCTCAGAGCCAGTGTGGCATAGTAGTTAAGAGTGGGAGACTCGTAATCTGGTGAACCGGGTTCCTGTCTCTGCTCCTCCACATGCAGCTGCTGGGTGACCTTGGGCTAGTCACATTCTCAGCCCCACGGAGTGTTTGTTGTGGGGGAGGAAGGGAAAGGAGAATGTTAGCCGCTTTGAGACTCCTTCGGCTAGTGATAAAGTGGGATATCAAATCCAAACTACTATTCTTCTTCTTCTTCTTCTTCTTCTTCTTCTTCTTCTTCTTCTTCTTCTTCTTCTTCTTCTTCTTCTTCTTCTTCTTCTTCTGTCACATCCCATGTGAACTTAATGCAAACTCTAATGGAATTTCTCACTTATCATATGGATAGGACCAAGCTATCAAGAAATTCCTGGAGCTGGAAACAGGAGTGACAGCACCCATGATTCACATTGCAAAATGGCAAAGGCATTGCTGGAGAACATCGCACATCACAAGGTGAGTGTAACATTTAGACCTACTGTAGAACAGCAACAGGCCAGGTGGGCTCAACAACAATGAGAAGGTATAGCGGCAGGTGAGTTGCTAAGGGGCTACTCAAAAAAATTTTGCAGCCTGCATGAAGTTCACAGTGCAAATTCTCCCTTGCTCGCATTATTACACTGATGACCAATACAACTGGGATAAACTTTATCAGCATCTGACGCAGCCTTGAATATTGTGTGGCTTCTGATTCGCAAGGGGCTCATTTCAGTGTTCGTAGATGCAGAAGGAGCATACTCTCTCACAGTAAGATTTATAGAAGCTTCTTTTTAAAAAACACACACACACACCATGCATTGTAGTTGAAACTATATTTATGCACAGCAGTTTTAGTCTTTCTTTTCCCTTTTTTGACATCTTCACAAAGCCAGTGCTAGCTACCCACCTTCAGACTCTAAGAATGATTACATGGTTTCTTGGCAGGCCGAGATGACAGCATGTGGCTGGTAAGCCGTTTCTAGCTGTCATAATATGTAGCGTTTGAAA
Organism: Zootoca vivipara; assembly: GCF_963506605.1. NCBI lineage: Eukaryota > Metazoa > Chordata > Lepidosauria > Squamata > Lacertidae > Zootoca > Zootoca vivipara. The sequence continues at coordinate 80,182,255 of NC_083283.1, forward strand.
AGCAGAAAACAAAGACTTGCTTTAATGAGGCCTACAGCAACAGCAAACTCAAGCTATAAACACTTTTGCTGCTGTTTTGAAATGTTGAGTGAACTTTCTCTCCTTACTTTCATATATCTTTTTATCCTCCTCTTCCTACTTGCCACGATAACTTTGACCTGTGTTTATATGCCACTCTGTGTCAAACATGTAGCAGGGGGGAAATTCTCTTTCTTTCTTTCTTTCTTTCTTTCTTTCTTTCTTTCTTTCTTTCTTTCTTTCTTTCTTTCTTTCTTTCCTTTTGTATGCCTGTTTCTTTTGGATTTTTTTTTGGGGGGGGGGCGTTATCTGAGAAACCCTTCCATTTAATGCCGCTATTTAGCAGGAGTTTAAAAGTGTTAATTGGGGCGATTATGCACTTGGCAGAATAAAATGACACTGTTTCCACATACAGAGGGCCTCCACAAGTACAGTATATGTATATGTTTTCTTTTGAAAGCCTATGCAGGTGGTGTCAGTGCAGAATATTCTGTTTACAACTCATTAATGAAGTGATTGTGCCCTCTCTCTCTCTTTAGTTTACTCACACTTTTGAACCGCTCAGAGCGACACATTCCTAAATAGAGAGCACAAGATTGGAGGGGAGCACACAATGGCCCTATTATGGGGGCCACAAAAACACTGGTAGTGCTGAGGGTTTATTTTAACCCAATCAATTAAAGATGGACGGAAAGGGTTCAGTTAGTAGGGGACTGGGGGGGAAAATGAGAGATGGCAAAGAGTTGCTAGGCACTCGAGTCTGGACTCTGAAATTTCCCCTCGGTGCTGTATCTGCGCTTTCTTTCCTCACAATAAAAGGTCCCTTTCAAAGCTGAGAGTCCTTAGCACCGCAACCATTTCTGAATGAAATAAATGCCTTCCTTTAATTCCTATAAGGATGGAGTAAATTTCCCTCCGCACGGGGCCATTAGAATTCTGCAGGAAAAGTGCATATATTATGCCATACTGTATGCCTATTGTGCGGTAAACATCCACTCTCATGCTACTGATATGGAGTTTGAAAGCTTTTTTTAAAAAAAAGCACAAGGGAAGAGATCCTGCTGCACAAACTAACTGCACTGGCCCCCCAAAAGGAGCCACTTTGTGTAAAACAACAACCTCCACTCTCATTTGAATAAATAACATGGTGTAAGGCAATGAATGAAGATGATAAGTCAGTGTCCAGTTTTTACTGGATAGCTGAACAGAATATCAGTCAAATTATAAAATGGCATCATCATCATCATAATTAACAAATTTACTACAAGCTGTTACTCATCCCAGTATATGAACACTATTGTGCATTCCTAGGTGTGCACACAATTCTATTTCCTTCCAATACTAATACTGCATTCTTCACACATTGACCGTTTTCTTTTTATTCCCTCCTCCTGATTTGCTGCCTAGTGTATACACCAATTTCAAAATGACACATCTTTCAACTCTGTTCCCTTAAAACCAAGTTGTTGGTTTGTTTGTTTTTGCCTTGCATATTGCATCACCAGAACACAGCTTTCAGATTCTTTTGAGAATGTGTTGCGTTTTTCAAAAGCGGCATCAAAAATGAATTAAATTGACAAGGGACAAGCCTATCTGACCGCTGTACAAGTGCAATAGAAAGAACGTATTAATTAGCTTAGTTGCCAGGTTTAAAGTTGGAGAAATATAGTTGTTCTGTGTATTTTCTTGAGCACTCTCTTTCTCACACATAAACCTTTCTTATTATTTCTTATACTGAGGATGAATTTATGTAGCCTAACAAATTCTATAGGGGGACAAGAGCTTACCATCTAAACTCATGCAAAATCACCAAGTAACAAAAATCTATATACAGTAGCTCATATTATTGTGCAGTCTTGTATAACTAGGATCTGGCTGAGTTGGCAGTAGGAATGGGGAAGAAATTTATGTCGTTTGCATTTCATTGCAAACCCACCTAACTTCCTGGCTGAATAGGCAAACCAAAGCACAGCTACCTTTTCAAAGTCACTCTTCTCTGCTTTTGTGATGCAGCTCACCAATCATAAACTGTATGCAGACATTTATATGTCAGAGGAAAGTGTTCACAAAAATGAAAGTATTGTGCAAAAATGCCTTCTGATTAGGGAAAATAGCTTGCAAAAATGCACATATTAGGGGAGGAGTTGAAAATGTGTACATTAGGAGAATTTTTTTTATAAAAAAAATGCATATAGTTTTCTTTTTTACCCATCAAACTGATGCAAAAATGGGGTGAACTGAACCTATGGTTGGAAAAATGAGAAACTGAAAGAAACAGAAATAGGCATTTTCTTCCATCCCTAGTAATTCAGAATAATTATACAGTGGTACCTCGACATCCGAACAACTCAACTTCAGAAGGTTTCAACTTCAGAAGTCGACAAACCTGGAAGTCTTTTCACCGTGTGCGTGTTCTGCACCTGCGCAGAAGCGGCACACGGGGTCAGCGCATGCACAGAAGCAAAAAACCGCACTTCGCGCATGCGCAGAACAGGCGCTTCGACAACCAAAGAACGGATCGTCTTCGTAAGTCGAGGTACCACTGTAATAAAATTCAGAATTTGAAAAGTTACGCAGTCGTGGAGGACAGAAATTCCAATATTAAGTTCTTGGTTGGGCAAGAGGGTTTGTGTACTGCTCTTTGGGCCCCCATGTTGGAGGTGGGAATCTGAACTACACCAATAGATCCAATCTGCTAGACTTCTCTTTTACAGATTCAAGAACTCAGGGATTTTCCTACTAAATCCCACTCTCAACAGTGAGTGTGAAGTACCTCTTTCCACCCTCCAGGTGCAATGGTTAGGGAAGAGGAAGGAATTACCTAGATGTAATCAATATAACCCCATTAATTTCTACCCAAATCACTCCAATAATAGTACTTAGAATTTTGCTCTGGATCCAACACATCATATTGCAGCTCTTGCAACAACTCTTGGAGACAGGTGAGTCTTCTTATGCAACAGAGAGTGAGTGAGTGAGTGAGTGAGTGAGAGTTTCCCTGAGGCCACCTAGTGAAGCCATGGAAGCTATGACATTTGAACCAAGGACACTCTCGGTCTTTTAGCCACTCGGCTCTGCCAGATCTCGGTTATTAATTATTACACATCACAATCTCCTGCACGTAAGACAGCCTTAAATATATTCAGACCAGATTAAACGGAAATAAATTTTATGAAATGACACAAAATGATTATTAATCAAAGTCGTCTGACTAGTAGCCGGGATTATCAAGAGGAAAGTCAGACATCAAAGGGAAACAGGAAACCTCACAAGTTAAGCACTTGACAAACATGGTACTCCTCCTATTATAATTTTGCACTGCCCTTGATGCCCTCTGCCACAGAAGACCATTTTGGAAGAAAAAGTGTGCAGATCCCTTCCACCTCATTATGGTATTGTAAGGGTGGGGATAGCTGGAAGCTTGTCATTTTTTATCAGTAAGTTGTTTGGACCAACATGGGGATCTGGAAAATAATAATGAAGTGTGGCTTATGTGATAGATAGGGATCGGGGTAGGAGCAGAAGTTTGATTGACTTTGCATTTAAAGGTGAACATAAGTCACACATTCCAAAGCAATGCACAAACTGAAACACAGCAATCCTTTGAAATTTGCACTTCTCTCATTTTTGTTTTGTCATCCAAGTAACGTGTAAAAAAAATGCACGTGCTAGGTTAATATTTGATGATGAATTTTATTAGGATTGAAAAGAAATCACAAGCTGATATGGGTATGTGGGAAAGTGAAATTAAGACTGGAACAAGTCTTAAGTGAAGTGAAACTGAAATTAGCAGATTCACCCAAGATGATGATGATGATCCAACAAACTAAAACATCAAACACAGAGAGTTGGAAGAATGAGGAAGTCCCAACAAAAGAACAATGGCAAGAAAAACTGATGAGCTATGCGGAACTGGCAAAGTTAACACACAAACTACGAGAGAAGGACAATTGTGAGTTTCAGGCAGAATGGGAACTTTTTACAAACTATTTAAAAAGACAACAAAAGGATTTGGACTCCTTGGCAGGTTTTGAATAAACATCCACAATTTATTAATAGAACATAGGACAGATAATATAAGGATACGTACAATTTTACAACATGCAGAGAATAACATGTGGACACAAATCAGAGGGGGGAGCTGAGGGAAGTCTTGGGAGGGTGGGAGAGGGAGGGAGGGGAAGGTATAAAAAAGTGGAATGTAATTGGTTACAATGATTGATAATGTATTTTGTTAAATTTGTTCAATATTTTTTTGAAATAATAATAATAATCAAATGCAGGAAAACATCAAACATTAAAAACTTCTCTATACAGGGCGGCCATCAAATGTCTTCTAAAAGTCAGATAGTTGTTTGACATCTGACAGGAGCACAATTACCAGGAAGATTCCCTGTAACCTCACTTCTTGCAGTGAGGGAACCACCAGAAGGCCCTTGGAGCTAGACTTCAGTGTCCAGGCTGAACGATGGGGGTGAAGAAGGTCCTTCAGGTATACAGATTAGCAGATGGCATTGCATGGTGCAGAGGTTTGCTTTTTTGCTTGCGCTGCATTTGGGTGAATATGGTATGCTTTTTCTGCGGTCCAATCATGCATGTAATATTTTTGGGGGGGCATGACCGGGTGCCCCCACGACAGTCTTCCTCATTAGAGCCAGAATCGGCCCAACACCACCAACTGCAGCTCCACTCTCGGGTCAAGCCAGACCCGGGGACGGAGTGAGGAGAGTCGCGGCAACGCTGCCGCCCATTCGCCTGGCCAACAGTGGGCCAGTGTGGTTAAGAGCGGTGGACTCGTAATCTGGGGAACCGGGTTCGCTTCCCTGCTCCTCCACATGCAGCTGCTGGGTGACCTTGGGCTAGTCACACTTCTTTGAAGTCTCTCAGCCTCACTCACCTCACAGAGTGTTTGTTGTGGGGGAGGAAGGGAAAGGAGAATGTTAGCCGCTTTGAGACTCCTTAGGGTAGTGATAAAGCGGGATATCAAATCAAACTCTTCTTCTTCTTCTTCTCCTGCTGGGTGCTGGGTGCCCGCCCTGGGTGGTGCTAGCCTACGCTCCACCACTGCATATTGGGAAAACAAAGGAGTGGTCACAATGTAAGAGGAAAACTGGACTGTTTTGAGAGATTGGGGTTCAAGAAAAGGCGTAGAAGGGAGTAGAGTTAGAAATGGAAAACATGTAATACATCATTTGTCCCATGCTATCAATAAACCAAATTTCATGAAACCAAAGTCTAAATTATAAGAAAATATAATGAAGAACACACACACACACTCGTGAGATGCCTCAAAGCTAAGTGGCAACTACAATAAGCAGAAAGTTCATATACAATTGAAAAGGTGAGCCCTTCTACTTCTCCCTGAAAGGCTAGCTTTTGACATGCATGGAGGATTTTTATTTCATGGCGATGCATTGGAATTTGTAACTTCCTACTGCAGCCTGAAGAACAGGTCCGAGAAACCTGTAGTACATGATTCTACTGATTGTTTATATCGTATCTAAGATATGGAGTGGGACTTCCTGGTGGAATTCACAGGAATTTTGGAAGCATTGTGGGACTGTAATAATCAACCGGATGCTACTTTCCTAGACAGAAAATAAATTGAAACATCAGAGTAGATCATGTTGGAGGTGGTATTGCATGGCACACACACACAAAAAGGTATAAAGTTCAATAGCTTAGGAATCCAACAAGAAACATATCTTCCCCAAGAACAATTATTGGTGGAAAGTTAAGCCTGGGGCGAGTAGAGGGACAGGGCACTTTTTCTAAGTCTGAATGTCCAGTTGTACTGGCTGTAAATCCATTTCCACAGAGAGGGGAGGGGAAAACCATATTGAGGATGTCAATCCAAATATTTCCTTGTTACAGGTAGGTAGCCGTGTTGGTCTGGATCGAAGTAAAATAAAAAAATTCCTTCAGTAGCAACTTAAAGACCAACTCCTCACCCACAATAATACAACCACCAGACTTAACATGGACACTGGTACCAGAGCCTGCAATAAACCCAGATGCCAACTTTGCTGCCACATACACCCAGACAACACCATTACTGGCCCCAACAGCATCCAACATACCATCTCAGGACTATTTAATTGCTCATCCTCTAACATTGTGTATGCCATCAAATGCCAACAGTGCCCTTCAGCTCTCTATATTGGACAAACAGGCTAAACCCTACGCCAAAGGATAAATGGACATAAATCTGACATCAGGAACCAGAAGACAGAAAAACCAGTAGGAGAACACTTCAATCTCCCAGGACATTCTATACAAGATCTCAAAGTAGCTGTCTTACTACAAAAGAATTTCAGAAATAGACTGGAAAGAGAAGTTGCTGAATTGCAACTTATCACCAAGCTCAAAACCATGGAGGGACCTGGTTTGAACAGAGATATCGGGTTCTTATCTCATTATACATGATAAGCGATCTTCAGCCATCTCAACCCTTGCTTTTTCATGCAAAACCATTTGCAGTCGTTTGCGGTCATCAACAGCTATCAGTCAGTCAATCACCCATTTCCACCACCCTTCTGAGTGATCCCCCCTCCCCATCCCCACCCCTCCCCACCCCTTCTCTACATAAGTGCCTGGAAACTTCCTTTTCACTGTATCTGAAGAAGTGTGCATGCACACGAAAGCTCATACCAAAATAAAAACTTAGTTGGTCTTTAAGGTGCTACTGAAGGAATTCAAATATTTCCTTGTACGTGTTTTGGGTGTCCAGCCAGATCTCCTAAGACTTTAGGAGATTTGCTGGAGCCAGTAAGAAGCAAAACAAAACAAAACAAGGAACAGTCTGAATAACGAATGTCAGCTCAGACCCTCCTCCAGAACAGAAAAAGAGTTCTTGAACAGGAAACTCTAGAACTTGTTGCTTAAGAGACAGGTCTCCTCATGTGTAATGTAATGTAATGCCCCCTCTTGCGCATCATCTGTGCACATTTTTGAGCTTTCCACAAGCCTGAAGCAAAAAGCATCAATTCTTCGGCGATCAGCTTTCTTTATGGTCCAGCCTTCTTTATTATTTCTTCGTTGTTGAGAAAGGAGCCCAGCACACACACAGTTGTGAGTCTGTAGGGCCCATCACAAATATACTGGTCTCAACAGCACTCTCAAGGTGACCATAATATGATTAGTAGAGTAGTATCACCCAGTAGGACCCAGGTGGCGCTGTGGGTTAAACCACTGAGCCTAGGGCTTGCTGATCAGAAGGTCGGCGGTTCGAATCCCTGTGACGGGGTGAGCTCCCGTTGCTTGGTCCCAGCTCCTGCCAACCTAGCAGTTCAAAAGCACGTCAAAATGCAAGTAGATAAATAGGAACCGCTACAGCGGGAAGGTAAAACGGCGTTTCCATGTGCTGCTCTGGTTTGCCAGAAGCGGCTTTGTCATGCTGGCCACATGACCTGGAAGCTATACGCCGGCTCCCTCGGCCAATAATGTGAGATGAGCGCGCAACCCCAGAGTCGGTCACGACTGGACCTAATGGTCAGGGGTCCCTTTACCTTTACCTATCACCCATTAAAAGTGACAGCTGGTAAGAAAAGAAAGAGAATTTCACAGTCCTTGGTGAACAACAAACTCCTTTACAATTCAATGCACCAATTTCTTTCTGATGATCTTTTTTTCTCATATATTGGGGTCTTCACAAGTTTTCTTCCTAGGGAAAAGTATGTTCTAATAGCCCTTGGTTGGCTTGGCACATCTGGCTGCCTGTCAAATTAAGAAGTTAGTTCCCCGCCATCTCCCCAGTCTCACTTGTTACCAAGAATCTCTTAACTGTGTTTCTAACAAAGATTACACTGATATTTCTCTCCAGCTACATGTCCTGCAGGGCTGTTTTGTGGTCTTCTGATCAGTAAAAATGTAATAACATTTTCACATAGTCAATATTTAATTCTGTAAATGCAACTGGTAGTTGTAATCTAGGTTATTAACCACACTGTGATTTACGATGGAGGGCAGACAGCGGAGGGGAGGGGAACACCAGGAAGGTCCTCTGGTGACAATAAAAATGTTATAAATTTCATAGCTCTGCCTGAGAAATGTATTTATATCCTATATTAAAAATAGCTTTTTATAAATTTTAATGACCCATGTTATTAATGGTGCTGTCATCATTACTCCCTCTGCAAAACTGTATTCTTTTCTCTCTCACTCTCTCCTTTTTTTACTTTTCCATCTGTTTTTTGTTTTGTTTTTTAGTTTCAGAAAAATTCGTATTACTCATTTTCCAAGAAATCTTTAGGAGATATATAAGTCTAGCTTTGTTTCACTAGGCTGCAAAGAGCAGTTAGCATAAAGTTTACAGCCATAGCAAAGGCTGGACTAATTGGAGACGAAAACAATTGCTTCTCTATCATATCCCACCTACCTCCCAAAAAACAAGGCATTGGCCGGGGGGGGGGGCAGGGGGAGCAAACAAAGCCCCGAAACAGAAAGAGAAATTGAGACATGGAAAGTTATTTCAGTCTCTGAGGTGAACCATTAACACTCTACAATGATCAGAAGCATCAATGGTAGAAAAGTCTGTCAACTTAGTTCCTGGAGAACAAATCACATATTTGAGATAGCTGGCAAGTGTCACAAATTTAGGAAATCTTTATCCAAACAGTTACCACAGAGTCATGGAGGGATGGAAGAACAACAATTGTGACTTGGCCTTCAAAATATACTGGGTTGTATCCAATGTATGTATGAGCAGGAGGCAACTCACACAACCAGTTATCTTGCTGTCCTCTGAAGACCCCTCAAAAACTGTCTCTAGAAGGTTGGGGGCTCCAGAACACTGAGGGCTGTGTCATGTGTGGTTTCAGAGAGAGGAGGAAATCACCCAAAAATTGGTGATCTATTATCAGCTGAATTCCCACAAGATCCACCCAGTCTGGAGCAATTCCTCCCTTGGATTGCAGACCCATACAGTGGTGCCTCGCTAGACGAATTTAATTCGTTCCACGGGTCTTTTCTTATAACGAAAAATTCGTCTAGCGAATCCCATAGGAATGCATTGATTTTTTGGGGGGAGTTTTTTTTGCCCATAGGAACACATTAATTGAATTTCAATGCATTCCTATGGGAAACCGCGATTCGCTAAACAATTTTTTCATAAAACAAATTCGTCTAGCGAGGCAACCTCCACTCGAAAAATCCTTTCGTTAAGTGGAAATTTCGTTAAGCAGTGCATTCGTTAAGCGAGGCACCACTGTATATTACATTTGCACTGTAGGCTGGTTTCTACACACATAAATGTACACATTGATCTATCCTCCACCCAGGCAAGCAAGAGGCATCATCAGAGGTGAAGGAGGCATTCTGGCGAAACAAAGACACTTGAGATGTCAAGCAAGGACAGTATAATAATAATAATAATAATAATAATAATAATAATAATAATAATATCTTTATTGTCATTGTACAACCTGTGTACAATGAAATTAAACGAGCATCCCTCTCTCTCCCCAAACACTCAATCTCTTGTCAAACAACACCATGGGAAGTAATAGTACCACTGTATTCTGCTCTGGTCAGACCTCACCTGGAGTATTGTGTCCAGTTCTGGGCACCACAGTTCAAGAAGGATACTGATAAGCTGGAACGTGTCCAGAAGAGGGCAACCAAAATGGTCAAAGGCCTGGAAACGATGCCTTATGAGGAACGGCTTAGGGAGCTGGGTATGTTTAGCCTGGAGAAGAGAAGGTTAAGGGGTGATATGATAACCATGTTCAAATATATAAAAGGATGTCATATAGAGGAGGGAGAACGGTTGTTTTCTGCTGCTCCAGAGAAGCGGACACGGAGCAACGGATTCAAACTACAAGAAAGAAAATTCCACCTAAACATTAGGAAGAACTTCCTGACAGTAAGAGCTGTTCGGCAGTGGAATTTGCTGCCAATGAGTGTGGTGGAGTCTCCTTCTTTGGAGGTCTTTAAGCAGAGGCTTGACAGCCATCTGTCAGGAATGCTTTGATGGTGTTTCCTGCTTGGCAGGGGGTTAGACTGGATGGCCCTTGTGGTCTCTTCCAACTCTATGATTCTATGATTCTATGATTCTAACACATCACCTCGCAAGTCAATTTCACTATGCTATTTTTCGTTCAACAGCCTAACAGCCCACGGATAGAAGCTATTTTTTAGCCTGTTGGTACAGCTGATTATACTTCTATATCTCCAGCCCAAGAGTAGAAGATTAAAGAGGTGGTGGCCGGCGTGTGAGTCATCCCTGTCATCTAGCGGGCCCATGATATCATGTGCTGTATTGACCACCCTCTGTAGGGACTTTCTGTCCGTGGCTGTCAGGCCAGCGTACCACACTGTGATACAATATGAAAGGACACTTTCTATTGTGGACAGGTAAAAGGAGTTCATCAGTTGTTGCTCAACATCAGGCATCCCCAAACTGCGGCCCTCCAGATGTTTTGGCCTACAACTCCCATGATCCCTAGCTAACAGGCCCAGTGGTCGGGGAAGATGGGAATTGTAGTCCAAAACATTTGGAGGGCCGAAGTCTGGGGATGCCTGCTTAACATTATTCTTTCGCAAGACCCTGAGGAAAGGGAGTCTCTGTTGGGCCTTTCTGACCACCTGAGTTATGTTGATTTTCCAAGTGAGGTCCTCACTATGGTAAACTCCCAGGAAGTCAGTATGGCCTGTGGGGAAGTTATTAGGGCCTGATAAAGGCTTTGAGGGTCACATTTGGCCACAATCAAGTGCTGAAAGGTGCCACCCCCCAAAATCACCCTCAGTGGAATGTGGCAGAAAAAGGTGTCCCATCCTTTCCTTAAGATCACCTTTGGTTGGCATCTGTCTGTCCCAGGAGAAAATGTAGGATTGCACCTTTGAGGGGGAAGTCATTGGAGAGTTACAGTGCCTGCTGTGGCTGTAGGAACTGATACAGGAGAGACATGTTTTGATGCAGCTGTGGCAGATGAAGGTGTCTTGTTGTGGCTGCTGCAGATGCACCATGGCATTGCTTCTCTCTGCACTCCTCCTAGCAGCCATTCCTCCTCTGGTCACTGCTGTGGATCTTCAACCTGCCTGCCTGCCTCCAGGCATTGCAGTCATCTGCAAGGGATTTCCACACAGTGGGGCTGATGTTGTCAACCTTCATGTCATGTCTTTGTTATGCAGAGTTGCTCTGCCAACGGGCCTGGTGCCTGAAGCCAGCTGCCCACAGAGCACACCCTTGGGGATCTTGCCATCTTCCATGCTGTGTACATGACCAAGGCAAAGTAGACATCTCTGAAAGAGGAGTGTGAACATCACAGAAGTAGTGACAATAGGATCCAAGACTGGTAGGCAATATCAAGCAAGGGAAGGGGAAATCCATTCATTGCAAGAAGGCAGAGTTCTAGTCAGTAGCCAATCAGATGCACACCAAAGCTAAGCAAGAGGGGGAAATCCAGACCTAAATGGAATGATAGCCTAATCTTTTTGAGTAGCAGATACCAAGGCAGATTCTGAGCAAACCCTGTAAAAAGAGGCAAAAAAACCCCCTACCCCACTTTGGTTTTTAACAGCCATTCAGTGAAAACAGCAGGTAATTGTGGGGATGTGCCTGAGGCTAATTTGAATTTCCAACCACAAATCATCCAGACAAAATTCACTTCAATTTGCAGTAAACGTTGGCCATCTTGCAGCCCCATAGCAGGCATTTCACAGCCCAAATCCAATATTCAGTTTCATGCAGCAGGCTTGTGCTCCAGAGACTTAGGTACATAATGTGGCATAACTAGCAAATGGTTGTCATGATATACAAATTTCAGGTTCCCGGTTTGGGGGACTAAAAATTGGTAACCTGGAATGCAGTTCACATCCTCCTCCCTGTGTACATGCTATTCTATTTAGAGTCTGCTGTCCACAAGCATGGGGTATGGTTACTTGATATGCATTTGAAAACCCACTCCTTTGATGATGCTATCTATATCTTATCCTCTCTGCACATTCCCCAAGTGAATGAAGGAAGCTGTAACCGTGATCTTGATATACACCCACCCACAATGTCATCTGGTCCTTGTGGATACACCCCCATTGTTGGGAATGCTTGCACCTATTTTCATCCCTTTTCCTGTGAACACTCTGAAGGGTGCTGCAGAACCAATCTGCAATGAGAATTTAGCTTTCAAATGAGACCAGTTTTTCAATAAGCACTTATAAGGAACAGAAAAAATGCAATAGCTCTAGATTGTGTGTGGACTACTGTACATAGAAACACACACACACACACACACACACACACACACACACACTCTCAATCTCCATTAATTCTAGAATAATTTGTCATGAGTATGCAGCCTAAGTCTAAAATGAGGGTGGCAAGTATGGATGAAATAAACAATTCTGCCAGAGAGAGGATTTGTATATCCATTGCTGATTGGCAAGAAGCAGTTTGGGTGGACCTGAGCATGTAAAGACAGTAAAGCTGCTATAAACTCCATGCTCGTACCCATGAACATTGTACATGAACTAAAGCGAGGGGATGTTGATGTGATGATGTGTGAGATCACATGCAGAAAACAAACATTGCATGGCTTCACTGCACACAACTGCTTGTGTGCATAGCTTAGCAGAGGCAAAGAAAAAAGAGGGGGAAAAGCCAAATCCTGTGAATGAATGGAACAGCTGTGGCAAGAGCAAACTGCACATAGGCCATTTCTGAAATTAATTAGAGAAATCCTCTATGGAGAATTGGAAGGCAGGCAGAGCGGAACACCAAGCACAGGTAAGCCACAGAAGACTTAAGAAACAGAATGTAATGGGATAAAATCCATCTAGCCTTATCTCTAATGGGTCATGTTCACAGTTCCATAGAGAACTGTACGTGGTTCCTCTCCCTAATGTAGCTGCTGGGGCTCCCCATATGGACACGTCTGAAAAAGCATCACCAGCACCAATCAGCTCTTTGGGAGGGCGATCCAGATGACTGACACATTTTAAAGGACTCTGTGCACACAGTTAGATTGGAGACATAGCTTCCCAAAGAATAATGCGATTGCATTCACTAATGCTTCAACTTAAACATATTAGCAAAAAATGAGAAATATATGTGCAATTCATTTACTGCATCTCATGTTCTGCTTTGGGGCAATGTGGATTCTAGCAAACACAGTTTGTAGTAATGGGGTTAAAAAAAAAAACCCCACCCAATCACTTTTCTTTATTTAAATCAAATAAACGGTAAAACTGTATGGATTGCGGAGAGTTGTTCAACAGCTATATACTCTGCATATGGCTTAATGAAAACCACCCTCACAGCTTAGTACTGATTGCTTGCAAAACCCTAGGCTTCACAGATGGAAGGCTGTCACTGATATTGTTATTCTGGATAACTCACTTTTGCATCACCAAACTGGGCCATAGAAATTATTGTTAGACACTTTAGGGACAAAATCATTCAGATACAGCTGGATCCCACAATTAAAGGAAGTCCAGTAGAGATCACTTTCAGGAAGTAGTCCTGGAAGGGAGACAAGAACATATTCGTTAAACAAATGTCCTCTTTGAAATCAACAGGTTTTTTAAATAAAATAAAATAAAATAAATCTTAACTTAGCTTCACTGATGCCCAAACTTGTGTGTCAACTTGCAGTCCAAAGTAATAGTCATTGAACTTCCAATGAAAAGTCCCTGGGTAATGACTGCCATTCCCACCTCTCTTTTCTGCTGTACAATTTATCTGTCCAAGAAAAAGGAAATGGGTTACTTATGTGTTTCATTTTGCCAGCCATGCGGCCATGACAGTTTCCTTACGCCTTGAGCAATGGATAGTGCCAAGAGAATTATGGTGCTGCCTCTCTCATTAAGATCACAGGCAGAGAAACGCGGAATACCACAGGTGACTGACTGATGGCCTGTAATTCCTATGGAATGACCTGCCAGTTCCAAACAGAAGTTGTATAGATTTGTATAGGTGATTGATCAACTCATTGCCAATGCTGCACTTTATTATCCCGTTCAAACAGGGGGGAGCACAATTGACAGATGTTCCACAGTTGTCTCTGGAGAGGGTGGAAAGAGGGGCCTTATTTTAATGCTCTAAAAATGCGAGGAACAATCTGTCAGCTTCTTTAAATATCAGTGGCATGCACAGAAATGCAATGCCTGGCAAAGTACATTGTGTAACCATATCCTTCAAGTCATTCTGGTTTAGAGTACTTTTGCACCAAGCAGAGGAAGGAGAGAGAAATGCTAATCTCCTTTACCCCTCTTCCTTCCAAACTCTCTGCAGCTGCTCTTTCTGGGCTACGAACATGAGTTTGACCAAACTGCGGGAGGCAGTGGAAGACAGGAGTGCCTGGCGTGCTCTGGTCCATGGGGTCACGAAGAGTCGGACACGACTAAACGACTAAACAACAACAACATAGGTGCTAGCTGGTGAAGCATCCACACAACTCCAACTTCACATCTAATTTTCTGGGAAGAAGTATTTTCCTTTAAAAAGAGCATCAGAATATATTACCCTTTCATGTGCCATGCTTCAAGCGCAGTATTTGTTGTAATTATAAAACTTAGTTAATATATAATTGTTTATGGAAAATTGGGGCCAACTATCCATGGCATATCCATATTTCAGGACGCGGGTGGCGCTGTGGGTTAAACCACAGAGCCTAGGGCTTGCCGATCAGAAGGTTGGTGGTTCGAATACCCATGACGGGGTGAGCTCCTGTTGCTCAGTCCCAGCTCCTGCCAACCTAGCAGTTTGAAAGCACGTCAAAGTGCAAGTAGATAAATAGGTACCACTCTGGCGGGAAGGTAAATGGCCTTTCCGTGTGCTGCTCTGGTTCACCAGATGCGGCTTTGTCATGCTGGCCACATGACCTGGAAGCTGTATGCCGGCTCCCTTGGCCAATAACACGAGATGAGTGCCACAACCCCAGAGTCGGTCACGACTGGACCTAATGGTCAGGGGTCCCTTTACCTTTACTTTATCCATGGCATTCATCCGGCTGTAGTCACATACAACAGTTAAGAGGTTGCTCATCCATTTCCAAGAGATGTATCTAGGCAATTCAGTAGAGAGCACATGAGCACCACAATACAGCTGTGGACTAGGATTCCTATGCACATTTGCATCTATATTGGATATGCACATGGAGCCTTGCTTCCACACAAGATCACCCTCGATAGAGTCAGGGACATGTTTTTATTCGGAATGTATTATTGTCCCCAAACTTTCTGCACAGCTAAGAGGTTCTTCTCATTGGATATAAAGGAAATGAATGTTTGAGGTTCTTTGTATGGATTGATGGACAATCCAGCTCATGTTGGTACTATGTTTTCACTGGGCCGTGTGGCTCTGGTCACAGCCTGTAGATGATCCTGCAGGAGAAGTGGGATGGTGGTTTAGAGGCCTTTCTAATGAAATGCCTGGAAATGAATGAAGCTTAAGCACATAAGAAGCTCTTTTCATCTTTAATTGGCAAAAATGCTGGCAAAGAGTGAAATTGTGCATTGGCTTGTGGGAAGAGAATTCCAGCACATGTAATTATAGATGGGGAAATGGTAAAGAAAAATAGAATCTGGATTTTCAAAGAAAGCAAAATCAGGGAAGGTTTCTAAAAAAAGAAAGAAAAAGGTATTCTCCATTCATAGTCCTTCTTTTATGGGATTCTAACTAAGGATTGGTGCTTTTGAATTATGGTGCTGGAGGAGACTCTTGAGAGTCCTATGGACTGCAAGAAGATCAAACCTCTCCATTCTTAAGGAAATCAGCCCTGAGTGCTCACTGGAAGGACAGATCGTGAAGCTGAGGCTCCAATACTTTGGCCACCTCATGAGAAGAGAAGACTCCCTGGAAAAGACCCTGATGCTGGGAAAGATTGAGGGCACAATGAGAAGGGGATGACAGAGTACAAGATGGTTGGACAGTGTTCTTGAAGCTACCAACATGAGCCTGATCAAACTGCGGGAGGCAGTGGAAGACAGGAGTGCCTTGTGTGCTCTGGTCCATGGGGTCATGAAGAGTCGGACATGACTAAACAACTAAGCAACAACAACAACAAACTAAGAATTGTGGGTTTTGCATCAGCTTTCTCTCACAAAATACATATATTCAGAAATCAGTTCTACTGATGGAGGGAAATTAGTGCGGGGTAGCCCTTCCAATAGAAAGTTTGACAATTGTGGCTCATCACCTGGTCAGAGTCTGTACCCCAACCGTAGCAAGGGACTGGATATAGTGTATTGAACTTGGGAGATTTTGTTAACGACACTGGATGCATGCATGCTACCACTAATCCAGCAGCACATTCTGTTCATTTCTTCTAAACTAAAGCATAGATTAGCCTATATTAATTCAACTTAGAGTCTGACCCACTGTGACACACCACTGTCCCTAATCTTTATTAATGGCTTTTTCACTATGCACTGTGAAGAGCGGTAAAAAAAATTCTTTCTTCTGATCAATGCAAAGTGCGTTTGAAGAGAACATTTTTTTCATCCTTAAAAGGCATCCTTAGCAATCAATGGTTTTCTGAAACAGGTGCTGATCAAGCACAGGCAACTGTGGGGCAAGGTACTAAATTGATCTCAGCTCAGAAAAGGAAATAACCTTGTAGTTGTTGTGTCTTATGCAATACGGTTGCAAATGAATCAAGATAGGTTGACTTGAAGAGCAAGTCTTATGCAATACAGTTGCAAATGAATCAAGATAGGTTGACTTGAAGAGCAGTCCACTAGGAACACTTCTGCATCGTGCAACTTCCACAGGTGTCCATGACTCTTGCTCAAGTCAAGACCCACGCCCTGTGCATTGTGTCCTTGATTGACAGGCTACTGGATGCCTCTAATGATTAAGCAGTTTGCATTGGGGAAAGGAACACACTGCCACTTTTTAGGTGCATCTGTGATCTTATTAGGGTTAGCATGCTTTGAATACCCTCTGAATATGTGCTTCACAAAAAGGATCAAGTCAAGGCCTGGATGGGAAGCTGCCTGGGAACACTACTTCTGCCCTTTGGATTCCACCACAGAAGAAAGAAAGGATCCCAAACAAAACGGCTTTCAAATGGATTCAGTTCCTGTATGTATTATCGTCTTCTAAAGCAACTACTCTATTCCAAACTTTTAACTGGAAAGTGTAATGCTGGTGGTCAACAAAAAAGGCTTAAAGACTGTCTCAAGGCAAATCTAAAAAAAAATGTAGTATAAACATCAACAACTGGGAAACACTTGCCTGTGAGTGCTCCAATTGGAGAACAGCCTTTACCAAAGGTGTAATGGGCTTTGAAGACGCGCAAACTCAGGGCGCAAGGGTGAAACATGCTAAGAGGAAGGCACGCTTGGCAAATCCACACCGTGCTCAACTCCCACCCGGAAACCAATGTCCCCACTGTGGAAGGACGTGTGGATCCAGAATTGACCTCCACCGTCACTTACGGACTCATTCTTAAAACCGTGTTTATGGAAGACAATCTTACTTGGCTATGAGTGATCGCCAAAGAAGAAGACAGAAGAAGTATCTGCAAGTCATCAAATGCCGAGCAATCAAGTGGTGAGACATCAAATAAGTTACAAATATGTGTGATCCAATCCTTGCCTTGACAGAAACATCTATGTGATTCAAGTTTTCATTTTATCTTTCTGATACAACTAGCCATTGTTCGCTTAGAGGTCGGTCATAAGGCATCAAAACTGATGTTCCACCGACCTTTAGCCAGGTTTTCACAAATACTCCCTGTGACAGAATGGCATCATCTATCCTGCGGCTTCTAATGGATCTCATCTCCCATTCCGCCCCTTATACCCACCCATTTCCTCTTTCCTTAATCATGACCGGTGGAATACTACTAAGCCATTCAGTCTGTTGTGATTTACATCATGGGACTTGTATCACCCAGAGCTCCCTTCCATCTGTTTAGGCATCTCCTTCTCATGCATACACTTCTCCCATATTTTGTCTCTATTTCCCTGATTCTTCTTCTATGGCCATCAAAGTAAGATTGTCTTCCATGAACACGGTTTTAACAGTGAGTCCGTAAGTGACTGTGAGGCCAATTCTGGAACCACACACCCTTCCACAGTGGGGACATTGGTTTCCGGGTGGAAGTTGATCACGGTGTGGGCTTGCCAAGCATGTCTTCCTCTTAGCACATTTCTCCCTTTTGTCCTGAGTTCGAGCATCTTCAAAGTCCATGACACCTTTGGTAAAAGCTGTTCTCCAACTGGAGTGCTCACAGGCCAGTGTTTCCCAGTTGTCGGTCTTTATACTACTTTTATTTTTATTTTTTAGATTTGCCTTGATTTGCCTTTGTCTTTAAACCTCTTTTGTTGACCACCAGCATTACACATTCCATTTTTAAGTTTGGAATAGAGCAGTTGCTTTGGAAGACGATAATCAGGCATCCTCACAACATGAACAGTCCAACAAAGTTGATGTTGAAGAATCATTGCTTCAACACTATTTCCTTGTTACTAAGCACGTGACAAGTAACCTTAGATCTCTTTTGTATTACTACCAGAAAGAGCTCCTGTATCTCAACAATGAAGTATAACAGCACCAATTCCCTTGCGAGATATTCACTTATCCTGTATTATCAAGTGATTCCTTATAGTCATTTATGTTTACAGAGGCTTCAGCTATTGTGACATTAAGGTTATTTGGTGGGGGGGGGGGAGTGGAGTGGTGTACAAGACCTAGGGGAAGATTCTCCACCCCTGCAAAGTGGGCAAATTTGACTAGAATATGTGCTCTGGTTGTGCAGCCTACCAACCATTTTATGAAGACTGTTTAGACAGCATGTTTAAGTAAAGAACTAAAAATGTTTGCAGTAACACGTGGGTTTTATTTGCAACTAATATAGCTCTTTAACCCATTTTATTCCTCAAATGCACTGAGATGATCTTTTACTGTGCTGATTGTTAGGGATGGATGAATCTATCAGTTCTGGTTTCTCTCCGGTTCTCATTTTTCCAATCTTAAGTTCAGTTCTTCACATTTTCACACAGGTTTGCAATTCTTTAAAAGATAAAAAGTCCTCATAAAAACTATTCAGCATTTTAGTGCATTTTCCCCACCCGATATACACATGTTTTGTACGCAACTTTGCCTAATATAAACATTTTTTCCTAGCTATTTCCCCCAAAATAATGCATTTTCTATTTTTTTCACAATATATACATTTTTATGGATGCTTTATCCCAATGTATGCACTTTTGTGCATATTACCTGGCTGGAGAATGGCACAGCAAAATTCAGAGAAGTGTGAATTTTAAAAGGCATTTGTGTTTTGGTTCTCGTATTGTTTCAGAAAGTGCAAAATAGCTACTAGATGCATCTTTAAATGCAAAGTGAACCCCACCCCCCTTGCATCCCTATTTATTTTAGGGGTTTACAATATAATTTTCTGTAACTCATTATAAATTTTAAAAAGAACTAAATGTTTCAGATACAAACAGATAAATACAAGAAATATTTTGCAAAATGCTCACCCTGGGCATAAACAGAAAATCACCATTCAAATCATCAACTTAAATGGAGAATAATTTCCCTGACAGCCAAATACCCTTACTGAGTATTTCAATCTTACTGTTTTTTCAATAGCATAGATGTTCAAAGTGGTAGATTAGCTGTTATCTACCACTTTGAACATCATGAGACAATTTAGGCTTGCGCTGATCAAAGGTCATGTTCATATGTTTCATTATATGTAAATAATAAAGGTATAGAAATATATGTAGGAAATCCTTTATGCTCCATACTCCAAATCTGGACACATGTAGGTGTTGTTATAATTACAGATGGTTGTGATGTCCATCATGTTATGGGTACATTTAAGTCCTTCTTTTTATGTCTTTCAAACAATAAGTAGCTCTGGGTACCCTGCATCTAAGTTTCTCCATCTTCAAGGCTATCTTGAAACCTGAATAAAAAAAATTCCTTCAGTAGCACCTTAAAGACCAACTAAGTTTTTATTTTGGTATGAGCTTTCGTGTGCATGCAAACTTCTTCAGATACACTTGAAACAGAAGAGTCAGACCCATATGTATATACAGAGGGTGGTGGGGGTGGGTGGGAATGGGTGGTGGGCTGATGGGAGTGGTAAACCTGTAGATGGCTGTTAACGACTGCTGATGACTGCATTTGGTCCTGCGGGGGAAAAGCAAGGGCTGAGGCGCTAAAGAAAGCTTGATCATGCATAATGAGATAAGAATCCTATGTCTTTGTTCATCCCAGGTGGCTCCATGGTTTTAAGCTTGGTAATGAGTTCCAATTCAGAAACTTCTCTTTCCAGTCTGTTCCTGAAATTTTTCTGTAATAAAACAGAAAAATAAAACAGCTCTCTATATTGGACAAACAGGCCAAACCCTACGCCAAAGGATAAATGGACATAAATCTGACATCAGGAACCACAAGACAGAGAAACCAGTAGGAGAACACTTCAATCTCCCAGGACATTCTATACAAGATCTCAAAGCAGCTGTTTTATTACAGAAAATCTTCAGAAACAGACTGGAAAGAGAAGTTGCTGAATTGGAACTCATTCGACTCCAAAGTGTTCGACTTCCAAATTGCAGCTTCTGATTGGCTGCAGGAAGCTCCTGCAGCCAATCGGAAGCTGCGGGAGCCCTGTTGGACATTCAGCTTCCAAAAGAACGTTTGAAAACCGGAACAGTCACTTCTGGGTTTTGGATCGTTCAGGAGCCAAAACGTCAAGAACTAGGCCTGTTCGAAAAACAAGGTACGACTGTACTGGGCAAAGAGGCAAAGAACCTGAGGTGGGGAGCTAGGGCACAGAGAGATGCAGGGCAGCTGAGGGAGAAATGTAAAGATGGCCTCACTTTGGGATTCAGAAGCAAAACTCTGCATAACTGCATGAGTTGAGGTAGGAAATCCCCACCCTCTTCCTCTGTGCATTGTCCATTCCATTCTGGGCAATTGACATAGCTGAATCTCCGGTGCCAAGGAGTTAACACAGTTTGGGTGTTAATTATGGATCACAGCGGGCAATGGAACATAGAGGAAGTTCAAAGAGAATATTACATCTGCTTCCCCCCCCCATCCCAACTCCAGCAGATGTGCAGCTCTGAGGTGTAAGGAGAAAAATATTGTGCGAGCAAATCTCTCCAGCTTCCTAAGCAGCTAGAAACAAACTCAGATCCCTGCAGGCAGCTGCAGGATCAGAATAGCTGAAAATAGCCTCTGCCCTTTGTAATTTGCCTTTGTTTCCCCTCTTCCTTAAAGATTATTGTTTCTGTGCATTATGCTCATAAGAGCCCATAACACAGCATGAGGGCAGACATCTAGGGTTTCATCTTGGGTATAAGCTTGCCAGAGAATATAAACCTGTTGAAAACTGTGTTAAATCTGATTCATGTTTAAAAAATTGGCATGAGCATTCCGATTCCAGTGCTCAAAGACCTTCCCTTTCCTAGCCACTATAATTGAAGGGAAATATGTTGTAACCGATCCTTTAATTCTGCCCTTTTTGTTCACAGATGGATGGAAGAGATTGCTGGCTGTGATTGCTCCCTCAGATCCATTCCTTCTGCTAAGTTAGGTAAAGATGCTTTAAGAGTAGAGGTAAATGCCTACTGGCAGAGAATGGATGCTGGCTTATTGATGCTTCAGTAGAGATAATACTGCACATTCACCAGTCTGGTGGGATTCAGAAGCAAACAGAGGTAGACAATATGCTCTAGAGACTGAAACTCATGATATTACAGCACTTGCCAGAAGCAAAAGACCACGCAGCAAAATAGACAGCAACATTCTTCCAGATACAAGATGAGCTGTTTGTACAGAATGGAATCTTATTCCAAGGGAAAAGAGCAGTGATGCTAAAAGTTCTTTGGGAGGGGGAAAAACCATTCACAAAGTGCATTCATCAAATCTGGGAACGGAAGAACATCTATGATGGGCCAGGAAGACAGTCTACTGGCTGCAAATGGATGAGCAAATGAAGACATTCACAAATAACTGTGAAATTATTCACAAGTCCTAGGAAGACCACCAAATGACATTCCAGAGATACCTAGGGCAAAAGTAAGTGTAACTAGGCGAGTGATGGCGAACCTATGACACGCATGTCAGACGTGACACGCAGAGCCCTCATTGCTGGCATGCGCCCCATCAGCCCATTCGCGCTGTTGTTGTTGTTTTCCCCCCATTTGTTCTTCCGCTCCTCCTCACGCTACAGCTTGTCTCCGCTGTTGCTGGTAGCCAGAGATTGGTTTTTTAACCCATCCTGTGCTGGTTTTTTCTGGTGCTTTGGCAGACTATGATTGGGCGTAACAGCGTTCGTTTTTTAACCCGTTCTGTGCTGGGTTTTTTTGGCGCTTTGGCAGACTATGTCGGTGCTGCGTGTTAGTTCCAGCGAAGGTATTATTCATCATTTATTTCTGTTCTCTTTCCCTCAAAAAAAAGCACCTCAGCTTTGGGGCATCCCCCCCCCCCCCAAGCAAAGCAACTTTTGCACCCCCCAAAAAAAACCTCAAAAACTTTGGTCAGCAGCTCCCCCCAAAAAGCTCAGCAACTCTGGGCACTTTGTGATAAATAAGGGTTTTTTGGTTTGGTTTGGTTAAATAATTAGTTTTTGGTTTATTAAATACAGTTATATATTACAATTATACATTTTTTGTTATTTAAACTATAAATATCGTGAAATTATGGGTTTTTTTCTCGAAGTGACACACTACCAGAGTTATGCTCGGTTTTTTGGCGAATTTTGACACACCAAGCTCAAAAGGTTGCCCATCACTGAGTTACTAGGCAGACAAGAAATATGTGATAATTGTAGATTACCTCTCGGATTTGTAGCGTATAGATGTGATATCTCAGACAGTACGTAAGATAAAAGCACATGTTGAGCACTATAGAATACCAGACAGTGTGTATTTAGATAATGACCCTTGGTTTGTTGCAGAGGAATTCTAGAAATTGATCGAGAACAGGGATTTTGATCGCATTGCTTCATAGATATTCCCAATGTAATCAAAATAGAACCAGCAGTAGAAACAGCTAACAAACTATTGAGAAAAGCAAAAGTTGTGGAGCAGATCTTTATCCGGTGGTACTAGAAGACTCCATCCCAAGCCTAAACAAAACGAAGGTTAAAGAGTTGAAGGATGGACAAAGCAATCCTAACTCCCTGAACAACTGACTAGATGAGGTTCAGATTGTGTGGCGATGCCTCCAAAGTCTCTCATTCACACAAGATGTTTCAGGGGGAGTGCATCTCACCCTCACCCACTCAATGAATGGTCTTTCCCCCCTAAAATAAGAGGCACGGTTCTAGTGTGTAATGCTTTGGTTATTTTTTATACAGTATATATATTTGGAAACAGAAGGGATGAAACTGTGTGGGAGAGCCACTAGATGCATTCTGATTATGTTGTGCTTTGTGGGAGGAACCATGAAAGAGTTAAGAGAAAGGGCTGTAAAACTTACTTTCATACAATTTGTTAAGGGTGGAATTCAAAGTCGTCTTAAGGAGACTGGTCCTTCTGTGCAAGCTCTTCTGCTTACCCAATGGAACAGACTCACCTTCCTTTGCTGCTGCTCTGGAAATTCTGTGCTACAGGGTTCTGTCTTGGGCCCAGTCTTATTCAACATCTTTATCAATGACTTGGATGATGGGCTTGAGGGCATCCTGAGCAAGTTTGCAGATGACACCAAATTGGGAGGGGTGGCTAATACCCCAGAGGACAGGATCGCACTTCAAAATGACCTTAACAGATTAGACAACTGGGCCAAAGCAAACAAGATGAATTTTAACAAGGAGAAATGTAAAGTACTACACTTGGGCAAAAATAAAATAAAATGAAAGGCACAAATACAGGATGGAAGGCACCTGGCTTGAGAACAGTACATGTAAAAAGGATCTAGGAGTCTTGGTAGACCACAAACTTGACATGAGTCAACAGTGTGATGCAGCAGCTAAAAAAGCCAATGCAATTCTGGGCTGCATCAATAGGAGTATAGCATCTAGATCAAGGGAAGTAATAGTACCACTGTATTCTGCTCTGGTCAGACCTCACCTGGAGTACTGTGTCCAGTTCTGGGCACCACAGTTCAAGAAGGATACTGACAAGCTGAAACGTGTCCAGAGGAGGGCAACCAAAATGATCAAAGGCCTGGAAACAATGCCTTATGAGGAACGGCTTAGGGAGCTGGGTATGTTTAGCCTGGAGAAGAGAAGGTTAAGGGGTGATATGATGGCCATGTTCAAATATACAAAAGGATGTCATATAGAGGAGGGAGAAAGATTGTTTTCTGCTGCTCCAGAGAAGCGGACACGAAGCAATGGATTCAAACTACAAGAAAGAAGATTCCACCTAAACATTAGGAAGAACTTCCTGACAGTAAGAGCTGTTCGGCAGTGGAATTTGCTACCAAGGAGTGTGGTGGAGTTTCCTTCTTTGGAGGCTTTAAGCAGAGGCTTGACAGGCATATGTCAAGAATGCTTTGATGGTGTTTCCTGCTTGGCAGGGGTTGGACTGGATGGCCCTTGTGGTCTTTTCCATCTCTATGATTCTATGATTCTCCTGACCCTCCAGATAGGACTTGGGGGAGTCCTTGAGATGGCTTCCGCTAATGGAACCAGAGAGTTGAAACCAGTCTGATCTTTACAAAGCAGGCTTCCCTTGATACTATAAGCAATCCAACAGTCTTGAAACAGGGGAAGGACAACATTTGATGCTTATTAGCTGAACCAGAAGCCCTTCCCATTTCCCACCTGCCTTCTAGCATACATGAGCAGCAGGCAGACCATTAAAAAGTCTACTTGGTGGGAGGTGGGGAGAGACTCTCTGCTTGCTTATATGGGGTTGCTTCTCCTCCACTTACCCATCCGGTCTGAATACACCGAGGGGGAAATGGAGCTGAAGAGAAGAAGCGAGAAAGCAGTGCTGAGTGATGTGCTCCCTTGCCTATACTTCTTTTCCTTTCTCCTCACCTCCAAATATTTTATCACGCCTGCATATACCAAATACAACTTTCCTCTGGAATATATTATTCCTGCTTTCTTGGTTTGGGAGTTCTAATGTTCTGCATCTCAGTCGTGGAACAAGTGTGAGGGACCCTTCATCACCCTGATATTTTGGATTACGACTCTCATCAGCCTCAGCTCCAGATTTCCATTTCACAATCACCACTGGAAGGGGAACAACTCTGACACACCTTAAAGATCAAAACAAAGGCAGTCCTTCTTGCAATGCTACAAGCTTGGCACAAAATTAGTTAAAACCTTAGCCCTCCTATTTCACCCCTCACATCTACACTATGCTGTGCTGGACCCGATTTTAATCAGAAAGAAATGTTGATGCTTTCAGATTTAGATAGCTGAAGGCTTCAGTCAAATTGTTGACTTCTATATACATAATGAAATCGCCTCATATGCTGAAATATTTATGAGAATGGAACAACCACCTCTCTTTTTCAATACTTACAGATGAGGTATTTCGATGCACTTGAAAGAGGAGAGCACCTCAACGACTCTCTCTTACATAATTTGAATTACAGTGCAGAATCACAACAGTATCAAAAGGTCTGCTAATAGCTGTTTGAAATAGCTCATGTTTAAGACAATCAGCAGACCCATTTTGTTGAAATAAAAGAAAATGAGAGCAGGATATGAAAGGGATTCTCTGGGCTGGTGTCTTTTGGCAAGTGTATTCTGCAACACGTCACTGATGCATTAGTGCATAGGGGATGGATGGTATATACACCATTCTGCATTATTAGTTGTTCTGCTGTGTTTTCTCCATGTTACCACATTAGGTAAAGGCAAAGGACCCTTGGGCGGTTAAGTCCAGTCAAAGGCGACTATGGGGTGTGGCATTCATCTCGCTTCCAGGCTGAGGGAGTCGGCATTTGTCCACAGACAGCTTTCCAGGTCACGTGGCCAGCATGACTAAAGTGGTTTTGGCGCAACAGAACACCGTGGCGGAAACCAGAGCACAGGGAGACACCATTTACCTTCCCATCACAGTGGTACCTATTTATCTACTTGCAATGGCGTGCTTTCAAACTGCTAGGTGGGGCAGGAGCTGGGACAGGGCAACAGGAGCTTACCCCGTCAAGCAGATTCAAACCGCCAGCCTTCTGATCAGCAAGCCCAAGAGGGCTCAGTGGTTTAGACCACAGTGTCACCTGCTCCTGCTTCTTCAGATAGCACATTATTGCTATCTGAAGAAGCGCTCTTGTGTTACAGCGCACCTTGCTGGATCCCCATCCCTATTTTTGCTGTGCCACTGGCAGGATGCCACGGCTGCTTTGCCCCCCACTCACAAGCCCCTGTTGGGCCTACCTTTCAGTGGAGGTGAAGCACAGAGAAACAGTAAACCCAGAACTCAGCTATACAGCTGCAAATAAAAAGCTTTAAGTGTATACAAATGTGACACTAGATGGCGATGGTGAACTATGTCAAATTCAACATATTTTTCAAAACGTTTTTTTTAAAAAAGCATTTTCACAACATATATATATATATATATATATATATATATATATATATATATGCCTAGATTCCACCCCACTTTTTCATCTCAACAGGTTACTGATTTCCTGATTCAAGATGCTGCCCTAAATGGCTTATGCTGATCATGCCTGAACATGTAGCTTCTTCCCCATATTCCTCCTAGTCTATGGAGGACATCTGGGGATAATGTGAATTGAATTCCATCCTTTAGGAATCTGTGAAGGCCCAGAAAAGACCTTGGTGGTTGATGATATGGAATCCCTGCCCAGAGAGAACCATTTGGTCACCCCCTTCTATTTTGTTTTCAGAAGCAAGTAGAGACCGGGGTGGAGTTCAGTGTAGCATTAAGTGGGGTATGTGTGAATGAAACTAGGGGTACATTAGCGCCATACATTTAAAGCACTATAATGCTACTTTAAACAGCATGGTTTCCCCAAATAATTCTGCAAGCTATAGTTTGTTAAAGTGCTGGGAGAGTTGCCAGGAGCCCCTGGGGCAGACAGGAGAAGTCCTGTTACACAAGCAGAGCTTGTTCTGCTGGAGCATTACACTATGTTGAATTTCACCTTTACACAATTATGAATTTGTAATTGTAAAGGGGCCCCTGACCATCAGGTCCAGTCGTGTCCGACTGGGGTTGCAGCGCTCATCTCGCTCTATAGGCCAAGGGAGCCGGCGTTTGTCTGCAGACAGCATCTGGGTCATGTGGCCAGCATGAGAAAGCTGCTTCTGGCGAACCAGAGCAGCACACAGAAACGCCGTTTACCTTCCCGCCGGAGCGGTCCCTATTTATCTACTTGCACTTTGATGTGCTTTCAAACTGCTAGATGGGCAGGAGCTGGGACCGAGCAACGGCATCTCACCCCGTTGCAGGGATTCGAACCGCCGACCTTCTGATCAGCAAGCCCTATACTCTGTGGTTTAACCCACAGCACCACCTGGGTCCCTGGAGTTGCCAGGAGCCCCCGGGGCAGACAGGAGAAGTCCTGTTACACAAGCAGAGCTTGTTCTGCTGGAGCATTACACTATGTTGGAATTTCACCTTTACACAATTATGAATTTGCAATTGTATTTCCTCTCAAATAATGCATTAAGGAATGTATTTCCTTAATGCATAAGAACTGCTTTGGAACATTCGGGAAATGCAAAAGCTGGTGAGTTCTGATCTGCATATTAGTTCAGGAGGTGTTGACAGTCAATATTTGAATTCACAAAGATGGAATTCCTCAAGCATCCCTTGGTCTTGCATCTATCAGGGGGAAAGGTGGGAGATACATAATAATCCTGGCTGGGGGGGGGGGATAGCTGGGATGAACTGCAGAGAGGAGAAATTTGTTCTTGTCCCATCCCTTCCTGCTGGGGGACTCCAGATGCTGCTGGACTCAACTCCCATCAGTCTCAGCCAGCATGGCCAGCAGCCAGGGTCAATGGTCAGAGCTGTAGTCCAAAAACAACAGGAGGGCCAGAGCTTCCCTATTCCCATCCCAGCTCTAGCGTCTGACTTAGATTGTATGCCTGCAGAAAGGGATTCTCTTCCATTTTACTCTCGCACGTTGCCTGGTAGATTTATTATCATTAGCACTGCCGTGATCATCATCATTATAGATAATAAAGCATTCCTCCGCCCGCCTGCCACTTTTCTCCTGCAAATTGCCCACTTTCAATGCCATTCAGCAGCAAAGTGGCACCCAGGTGTTTGGGCCTTTTTGCGCTCTCTCTCTCTCTCTCCCTCTCTCTCTCTCTCTCACACACACACACAAATGGAAACTGTTAGTTCATTTGTCCATTTATTTCCATAGGTTCAGCCACCTCTCAAGATATCATCACCAAACTCAGCACAAGCATTCCTAAGACTTCATCACTGTTTGGACACCAGGTGCCATTTTGAATCAAGTTGCAGGATAAAACGTCACTTAGGCGTGCCTATTTTTTTAGGATAGGTTTGGTTGCCTCTCGTGATATTGTTGACCAAACTCAGCATGAGAGTTCCCTGGGTGGGGGTGGCAGTCTCTGTCAACATTTCAGTGCCTGGTGCCATTTTTGTTGCAAGATGGCAGACCAAATCACGACTTGGGTGTTACTTGGCCCATGTTTTGATGCCCGAGAGCTGTACGGACGGTGGCAGGACCCTCTGCTCGTGGCTGCCCGGGCCAGGGCAGCAGGGCAAGCACCCCACGGGGTGCCTTCTTGTCACCTTCCCAGACATTGAACCTGGGGTGCACTGCCCCCCGCCCCCACCTTGTGACGCCACTGAAGGCAGTCTCACCGAATGATTCCCCAGTGCAGCTCCTATGACCCACCAGCACACCATTCAACAGATTTCCTTGACCCTAGAGAGTGGCTTTTCAAGGGGTCTGGGGTGCTATAAGTGAGGAGAGGAGCCAGGAAAGCCCCATAGCATGATCAGAGCTCCACAAAGCTATCTCAGGAGTAGGTCATAATATCTACAGAATTCCAGAAGGTTTTAAAAAAAAATCCTGCTTGGTCTACATATGCTGCCTGAAAATATTTTGGAGGAAACAACTCTTAATAGGAGAATTAAAGACATGCTTTAAATCTTTTCCATGGAAATGAATAGAATTGAAAAGTCCTTAAATATAGGTGGAAATGTGCCCTATATTTCTGATCTTTGTGCTTGGGGTGTAATCTGCATTCATGTTTAATCAACAATGTGCAGGAACATTCTCGACAGGATGTCTAACAGAGAAAGAATTTTAAACTGGAATACATACTTTCAAAGTTTCATAAGATCCCATTTGATGCAATCTCACTTAGAAAAACACGAGCCTGCCACCTGATGAAGGATAACCATCTGAAGACTAATACATTGTTAACATCCCCACTTCCTACTTATTTGCCTTTTTGACATTTTCTAAAATATTTTGTTTTCATGGGAGGTACAGGCTGCTTTTAATAAATTAGATTAAAATATAATTAATAACAGCCATTGGCTGAAAACTATACAGGGAAAATGTGTATATGTAGATCTTTGCTTTTAGAGGGGGGAAATCAATATTTGAAATTCTGTAATGCAGTATGACAGATGCCTCTGAGTGCAATATGTCATTTCTTGCATGCAAAATCAATAAGCAAAGATTCTCAAAATAAATCAATATCACATATTCATACACTGTATTATATAGCACTCCACAATGCTAGATGTTATTTATGCCAGAGACAAATTGATTAAATGAGATTTTCCCCCCAAGCTTGGTTAGAAGTGAGATAATATAAGCTGAATATTCAGTTTGCATGCTGCCCTTTTCCTTTTGCATGGAAAAACAAATATTTTTCATCCATATTATATTTTTTTTAATATTCTGCTTTTTAAAAACCCCAAATATGTTACACTATGCAAAAATATACATTAATTTGACTCTCAGCCAACTTCGAACAGGTCAGGTTTATTAACTGATATTTATCACGAAGCAAAACATAACCTTTTTAGTCATAGAAATTGTAGCCATTTTCAATCCCATCTTCCTCTAGAGGTTTTAACAGTCCAATCAATTATCTTTCTGCTTCCTTCAAAATAGGTGAGATGTTTCACTTGAGGAGAGACCACCAAATTCACCTCGTTTTTTGTTGTTTAGGCAACATCCAGCCACAAGCCAGATACACGTAAGTAATTTAATTTGCCATATCCCATTCCTTCTAGCTTCTTTCAAAATGCCCAAGATGTTTCTCCTGAAGAGGAACTCTAAAATATTATTCAGCAAAATCAATCAACACTTCGGATTGGGCTATGAATTGCCAAGTCTATAATGTGCCTTGATCATTAAAAAATACATGGCTTTTGTCTTTAAAGCCATCCTAGTTGGTGACTATCGCTAAGCACACCCCATTATTCAAATAATGTATGTGCTGTGTGAAGAAGTGTTTTCTGTTGTCTGTCCTGAATTTTCCAACCTTCACCTTTGCTAGGTGGCCTTGACTTCTAGTATTATTGGAGAATGAGAAAATCAAAGCCCTGCCCACTTTCTCCATATCACAAATAATTTTAAACACCTCCACCCTGTTCTTCCTTACTTACCGTTCCCCCATTATACAAAAAAAATCCAAACATTATGACCTTTCTTTGTAGGGGAGTTGCTCCACCCCTTTTGTTTGCCTTTTCTGATTCCCCCCCCCTGCCACTAAAAAAATCCTTTTTTAGTACAACAACTAGAACTGTCCAAAGTTGAAAGTGTGTATTACAAGTGTGGTTGTAGCATATATTTGCATATATATGCATTATGATATTTGCTGTTATTTTCATCCATCTCCCAATGATCTCTAGCATGGAATAAGAAAGGAAAATGTAAAACTGGCAAGAGGGGGGAATAGAGTGGAGTAGGTGAAACAAGACAATAGAATCTCTTGGAATTCCAGAATCATAGAATTGTAGAGCTGGAAGGGAACAGGAGGTTTATCTCATCCAACTCCTCTGCAATGCAGGAATCTTTTCTCCAACATGGGCTCAAACCCACAACTCTGAGGTTAAGAGTCTTGTAATCTACCAACTGAGATGATTAGATAGATAGATAGATAGATAGATAGATAGATGATTAGATAGATAGATAGATAGATAGATAGATAGATAGATAGATGATTAGATAGATAGATAGATAGATAGATAGATAGATAGATAGATAGATAGATAGATAGAGCAATGAATTATTTCAAGAGGGTCAACACAAATCTCAGGCTTCATTTCCTTACTATGAAGCAAACTGAAGACAGTGATAGCTTTGTGATATATGGTTCTATCTAGACATATATATGGGCTGACTACAGTGGCAAGATTCCGTGCAAATACTATCAGAATTCGGTGCACCTACACAGGAAGAACTTAAATTAACTCCTGAATAGAGCCAGACAGATTCCATTATAACTTATGGCGCAAAGTAAATAATTAATATAAAAATAAGGATCAAAGGTTGATTGATCCCTTTTAGATAAGTTATTTTCATTTATTTAAATTTTTAAAAAATATTTTAAACATTAATGATGTAATGCAAATTACTGTGCTGGTCGGTGACCGTAATAAAGATTTACTACTACTACTACGGGCTGACCATAAGATGGGAGAGCCCACAGCAAAGCTCTTACTCTACTATTGCCTTTCCTTGACCACCCCCCGAGCTATAGCTTCGGATTCAGCACAGAGAGCAATTTAAACCTCTGGGTCCCTTCTCAGCCTAGTCCAGGCACCCCCAAACTTCGGCCCTCCAGATGTTTTGGGCTACAATTCCCCGACCACTGGTTCTGTTAGCTAGGCATCATGGGAGTTGTTGTCTCTGGAGGACATCCTACGTCACAGGCCCAAACAGCATTGCGTTCCCAGAGCCTCTCCAACAAACGCCTAAGTCTCTCATCACCACCTCCCATTTTCATTGAGTCAACTAATTCAAACAGAACAGCAGACTATAGATCACAGAACAGCAGATTTCGTTTGAGTGATGGGTACTCCTAAATGAGATTCAATGAGAGGTTTAGAAGTCGAATATGGAGCACTCCAAGAAACCTTTGCAATGTAAAGACAAAGTCTCAATGTTTATAGTAGCAGTGGCTAACCTTTTTTTTTTGCCTCAGGGCCACATTCATCCTCCAAGTGCTATATCTTACACTCATCCATGCACACACAGAGACACAAGAACACAGAGCCCTCTCTTCACCAGAGCCATGCAGATCAGCCGAGGAAGGGGGCTATTGCCCACTCCTCAATCATCAAATGATCAATTCCTCACCATCTAGCCAAGCATTGGGTCTACTCGATTTATTTTATTTCCCCCCCACCACCAATATCATTACTTGGGGGACCAGATCAGGCCCCTGGCACTGTGAATAGGGATCCCTGGTTTAGAGGATTTTGTACAAGAAACAGGGAATCCCATTTTTTTAAGGGGGGGGGCAGGGCCGTCTTAAGCATATCTGGCGCCGTGGCACCGTGGTGCGAAGATCCCTCCGGCACCCCCCCGCGTTTCCCAGCGTGGCGCCCCCTGGTGGCCCGGCGCCCTGGCGCATTGTGCCACCCAGCCTTGCCTTAGGGCCGGCCCTGGGGGGGGGTGTCCTATTAATTTTCCCTTCTTCTAGGAATAGATCCTGCCTCTTGTGTCCTGTCCCTTTGACATTTTTGTGTTTGTTTAATGGGAAAGAAGCTAGTACACACATTTACGACTTAAATAAAGTGGTTTCCCTACAATAGGCAGCAATGATTTTACAGACTGGGCAGAGGTGTATCCTTTTGGGGAAGATTCAATGTGATGAACGCAAGCTGGCTCCTTTTTCTCTGAGATCTCACTTACAGCTTTGAGTTTAAGCTTGCAGCTTACACTGTCAAAATGCATGCTGATTTGATCCCCCCCTCCCTCCAGTTTTTATGGGGCTGGATTGGTAGAAAGGCTCGGCTCTGTTGTGGTGATAAAGTCCTATTCACTGTGGGGTCTGAACTGTTGGATTTGTGGGCCTGCAGGACTCCAAATGGAGTTCTTGCACCCCCTACAGTCTGAACGTTAACCATTCAGACAGAAAGGAAACTAAATCTGCACCGTGATGTTTTCCCATAAGAATTTCGTGACTCATATTGACTATTAGAGAAGCATACAGAAGGTCTGGTTCAGAAAGAAGCCTAGTGGGAGAAACCAGCTCTCTCTGTTTTCTCCTCACTTATTGGCCAAGGTTTCAAGATAACAGCTTCCAAGCAAAATTTAGAAGTCTTCTTTGGGTAATGTGTTCATTCACCCTGGGCACCATGTTATTTCCCATTTACTTGTAAGCCAGTCTTGTGACCTAGCTACCTTGTGGGTCATTTGCACTATCAGGTATCAAAAGCGATGCACGGGGCTCCCAAGACAGGCATATGACGTTGGTTGCTATAAGACCACATATAACATAAAGGCACAGAGAGTGTGTTAGGCCAGGGCAGGAAGTGAATTATTATAATATCTCTCAAAACAATGTGCATTCATATCACAATATGTCACACAGGGCTAAAGGTATCACTGAAAGCTCAAAGGAGGCAAAATCTTAAGTACGATGGAGCGTCACTATTCAGTTGAAAGTTCTGAAGGACTCTATAGTGCTGTCAGGTCACAAGGCTCAAATTTCAGTCAAATTGCAAGAAAAAAAACCCTCAACAGATTTCAGGCAGGAATGTGCTGAGCGTCTAATTTCATTCTGTTTCAGCCGCACTGGCACTCAGTCGCCAGTCTGTTCCACCCCCTTCAGGCCATTCTGTCCTCATGTTTATTGTTCTGCCCCATTCCATCCCACTGAGTGCATTTTGCACACACTTAAAATGAAAACAAACACACAAACAAACAAACAAACATGCAGTCTATACATAAAAAACTCTTCAATACTTTTCAATGCATTCATTAAAATGTGTATTGTAACTGGGAGATCCCTGCCCCCTCCTGCTTTCACGCAAGCTCTGATAGGCAGCATGAAGCCTCCCTTCACAGCTTAGTTGCTGGGGTCAGGGAAGGTGGAGGCAGCCCGGAAGCTGCCTCTTAGAGCCCCTGCACCACCATCCTATGGGGACTTCCGAGCAGCTCCTGAAGCCAGCCAGAGCCAACTGCTCCGGGCTGCTGAGACTGCCCCTGCTGCGTTTCCCAGGGACATTAGATTAAATCCGGGGACATTCCGGGGATGGAATTTGTCCGGGGACTTATTCACAAATCTGGGGACTGTCCCCGGAAATGGGGGTGTCTGGTAACCCTACTCTATGGGGCCCTATGCCTCTTCCTCAGAGGAAGGCTCTTTGAGGCTCTGGGTAAGGTGAGTTCTTCACAAAACACTAACATTCAATGGCTGGAGTGGCTAACCTGCAGCCCTATTCTCTCATTTTGTTTAAGAAGGCTTTCCCTGCATTATTTACAGAACAGTTGTACATTTTTGGGGGGGGACGGACGTGTTTGGCTTGTTGAAATAATGTTGTTTTTAGAACTTTTTGTGTTTTTATCTTGCACAAAAGGATGGGACTCTCCACCAAAGTAGAAGCATCGTGCTGGAGAATGGTTTTTCATTAAGTGAAATGCTGCATGTGCCACTGCCTGGACAATGCATATGAGAAGATGGAAGCTGAAGCTGCACGCTGGCTCCTCTACAGAGCTAGGGTAAAGTGGACCTTGCTCTCAAGCCAATGACCTTTGCTTGTGGTAGAGAGACTTGGAGCCAGATCTTTGCTGACAAGAACCAGAAAATAACGACGGGAAAGCCTCTAAATCATATATATGCATGATCTCTCAGGTTAGCAGATAATGTTTGAGGAAATGTACCCATTAACCCAGGACTCGAGAGAGAAGAAATATAAAAGAAATGTTTTATGTAGACAAAGTCTAGAGAGAATTTTTATCATGTGAAATTGATACCCAGGTCAGCACATTAATAAGCTTCTGTCTCAAATTAGACATCCCACATACAGGAAGATACCGCTGAGCTCTCAACTAGAGCTCCTTCATAGCATGAGGCCTTTCTTGAGAAGCAACTGCCAGTCATAATAAATTATGAAATGAGTATATCATGCAGATAAATATTCATTAGTTGTCACAATGTGATCATGGATGAGAGTCTAAACCAGAATGCTATTCTCCACTGTATTGGTCTGAGAGACGGAAGCAGGGAGAGAGTAATTTTTTAACAGATTCCAATATCAGTAACCCTGACATAAATGTGAAGCAGCTCAGCTGACATCGATAAAATTACTTGTGAGATTAGCACCAACATAATCTAGATCAGAACCTGCCTGCTTGCCCGTATAGCACTTCTGTTTGATAGAGATAATATAGTTACAACACTCTGGGCCTAAACAGGGACCTACGTCCTATTTATTTCAGCTACAGTTACTTCCATGAAATCTGGTGTACGTAAACTCTGGTGACATTCGAATGCATGCATATACACTTCCGTGTGGCATTTGAACACCTAATGCTTCATAGGATTCCTGTGTGATGACCCAGCCACAAAAAATTGTACATCAGCAGAGAAGTCCCAGGACCCTCAGGATGGTGGAAATTATCTCCTTAGCCCATCTTGAGTAGCAATCAACAAGGCAACTCCTCTGCCAGGGCCACAACTCAGTAGGAACACTGTGAGATTCCGAGGTTTGTATTCAAAACCAAAGAATTATAAGGTTCAGTGACATATCTAAGCTGTCATTCCACCCATAGCTGTCAAGTTCTCCCTTTTTTAAAAAGGGAAATTCCCTTATGCTGAATAGGCTTCCTCGCGAGAAAAGGGAAAACTTGACAGCTAGGATTCCACCACTCCTAGCTCCTGAGGAGGTATTCTGCCCATGACCTTAGATACAGAGATGTCTTCCTACGAAGATCCATCACCTCTAGGGATCTCCCCTATAGCACTCTGATGGGAAACATCTTAGCCATGATGGGTGTCACTGAGACCCAATTTTCTCCAAGAAGGCAGGCCAGATCACAGCCTTCAGTAGGCTCCAGGGCATTGCCTGGATATCACTCTAGGTTGCTGGATCCTTGACTGAGGGCTTGCTGATTAACTTGCTGGTTTATGATCACCCATTTCTTGGTGTGAGACATTTGTTGCATGTTGCCGCCTTCATGTGAGCTAGCCCCTGGAATCAGTTTAAAGAAACAAAACACACTCTCTGCATTCCAACCCTGCCAGACAGGGCCGGCACGTCCATATAGGCAGACTAGGCCGCTGCCTAGAGCGCTGAAATTAAGGGGCGCTGCACTGGCCAGCCCGTCCGCCGCAGCCATCCGCCTCCACCCGCCACTGCCTGCAGAGCCGTCTCTAGACTCGGGCTGGGGGGCGCCGCTGCCTGCAGAGCCATCTCTAGGCTCGGGCTGGGGGGAGCCAGGGCGCCTGGAGAACAGGGGCACTGTGGGGAGGAGGACGCAGGAGGTGATCCTCCTCTGAGGCCGCTGCTGCTGTGCATG
This sequence comes from Zootoca vivipara, assembly GCF_963506605.1. Classification (NCBI taxonomy): domain Eukaryota; kingdom Metazoa; phylum Chordata; class Lepidosauria; order Squamata; family Lacertidae; genus Zootoca; species Zootoca vivipara. The sequence continues at coordinate 80,218,589 of NC_083283.1, forward strand.
CCTTCTGGAGGCTGGGCTGGGCGGCGGACGCTGTCTCCATGCCGCTGCTGGTGCCGCTTCTTTTCTGCTCTTGGCCGCTTCCTCCCGCTCGGCCCAGAGGCACCCGCAGCTTCTGAGTGGCTGCTTCCTGCAGCCAATCAGAAGCTGTGGGCACCTCTGGGCCGAGCGGGAGGAAGCGTCCAGAAGCGGCCAAGAGCAGGAAGGAAGCAGCCCCAGCAGCGGCACGGAGACAGCGTCCGCTGCCCAGGCCAGCAGCATGGGCTCTGCGCCCCGTAGAGGAGGAGGGACGCAGGAGGCAATCCTCCTCTTAGGCCGCCGCTGCTGTGCGCGCCTTCTGGAGGCTGGCCTGGGCAGTGGACGCTGTCTGCGTGCCGCTGCCAGCACCGCTTCTTTCCTGCTCTCTTTCCATAGAGGTGCCCGCAGCTTCTGATTGGCTGCAGGAAGGTGATCTCGCCTAGGGCACCAAAAACCCTAGCACCGGCCCTGCTGCCAGAGAGCAAAACCTATCACAAGTCACATCCCATTTCCCCGCAACTAACCAACCTATGTAGTCAATGCCATCTACAGGGGCGCTGCAGAGAGACATATGCAAAGGAATGAAGCTCCAAATGAACATCTGCAACGGTAAAGATCTCCGGTGATGATAAGTTCAAATGACTAGTAATCCACACTGTGAAAAATCTATGACCTGTTTCCACTTTGAAATTTGTCTAGTTTAAGTAGCAGATCTCATCATGCCTTCGTTTGCTACATTAAAGAGACAGCTCCTCCCCATGTAGTTAATTATAGATGATTAATCAAGACACTGCTTTCCTTCTCTTTGTAATCTGAACAGACGGCATTCCTTGGAAGGGAGAAGAGCCTGCTCAGGAATACAAAGTGAACAGTGTTTGTACATCAATTCATCATCAGTACTCACATTCCATCTCTACAACCCTCAAATGTACCCTGCTCACCCCAATGCCCATTCTCCTTTGCTACATGCAACACAGATTGATATATCTGCCTCTCTCTGCCTTCAAATGCCTTCCAAAACCCACCTCCTTGCTGAAGCCATTGGCTTAACCTCATAACTTGAATCCTCAGTTGAAACTAAATTTAAATGTAATGTACACTTGCTCACACTCCTCATTACTCTTGTTTCTCCTTGTCGTCTTCTCCACTGTTGAAACGATGAATGTATCTTGGTAGAGAGGTGGTCTTTTTGTTTATTTTTGCATGTGTATTGGAGAAATAAAAGCACATATAAAGGAAAGCTGCCTACCTATAGGGTGGTATTTGACAGTTAGAGTAGACCCTTCTTTCATTTGATTTTGTATTGCAGAGTTTCGTTCCGTTAATGACTACATGGGGGCTATACATTTCAAACACTATTATACTACTTTAACGACCATGGCTTCCCCCCAAAGAATCCTGGGAAATGTAGTTCGTTAAGAGCATGTTAGAAGACCCCCTATTGCATTCACAGAGCTACAATTCCCCCTACAATTTAACACTCAATCCCTCTTTCCAGGGAACTCTGGGAACTGTAGACCTGTCTCCTAAGAACTCCCGACATCCTTAAAAACTAGACTTCCCATGATTCTTTGGGGAAAACTATAATGGCTTAAAGTGGTATGATACTACTTTTAAAGTATATTGCAGATGGAACTTTGGTGGGGGAAAACAAGTGGCAGAAACGAGGTAATGGTTTGTAAGGTTGTGTTGCTAATCTGAACAGAAAAAGAATATGTGAAAGCAGCGTAGAAGGCAAGGACTTTGTGAAGGACAATTAGGAGCTTTTCACCTCGATTTGGGGTATTATGAACTTTCACTAAGAGAAATGCAGCATTTAAATTAGCTCTACTGCATACAAACTGCATATAGCGCATTACATAAAAATATATAAGTACCATAAAGGTGACTTTGTGCTCTTTCTAAAATGCATTAGGTCTTCAATAGTTTGAGTTTTGTGGGTGAGGTATTTAAAATTAATATAGAAGATCAGGGAGACTATATATATATATATATATATATATATATATATATATATATATATATATATATATATATATAAAACTATATATAAAACCATTCAGTTATTCCCAGGGATATAAGGGGGAATGTGCAAAAGCTGACAATCCAAATCTTCTATAGGGACAAAGCATGTCCTCTCTCAAAGAGGGCACATGTGGCGGTGAGACAGGAGACTGACCTCCTGATTGTGGGTGGGTCTATTGGATAGCCACAACACCCGATTAGTAGGTCCCTTGTTGCTGGGTTTAATCTGGCCAATGGGGTGCAGTCTAAACGAACTGAGGGACCTATATATACCTATGCACGTGACCCAGAGCTTCCTATTTCAGCTCGTGCATCGGAACACCCGCCCACCTCTCCCTACTTTTAGGGCATTTTGCGATTGACCTTGCTATGCCATCGTGTGTCATCTGTCGTTGGGAATTTTCCCCACTTGGATGATTGGCTCTTGTCATTTGGGTTTCGCTTGCCATGTAGCAAATCGTCACAACTTGTAAGGTTGCAGATAGGCACTGGTTCAGGTGATAGGGATGGGAGAACGGTCTCACCATCCCTATGTGAAGGGTATTCCTTTAAAGGAATCCAGGGACTCAACTTGGTTTGGTCAACCCCCATGCCCATGCCTGAGTCCAGGGGAGCATCTGGGGAGTGAACAGAGTCTGTTCCCGGGCTTTTCCCCTACCTCAGGTGTTCACTCTTGGCTGACCTATGACAGAGCTCTGGGTCAGCGCTACCTGCAACAGTGTAGGGAGCTAGTTGAACTAGAGCAGGCATGTCAAACATGTGGCCGTCCAGATGTTTTGGCCTACAACTCCCATGATCCCTAGCTAGCAGGACCAGTGGTTGGGGAAGATGGGAATTTTAGTCCAAAACATCTGGAGGGCCGCAGGTTTGACATGCCTGAACTAGAGCCTATGCAACCACTCACTTTCTGTAATCAATAAAGCTGTGGCCTAAATTCTGCCAAAAACCAAAACTAAAATTTTGAGTCAATTGTATGTTTATTTAGAGGGGAGGTCTCTGGGTCTGAACACGCAGAGAAGGCATGTAAACAACATCATTCCATTTGTTGAAACTTTTACAAAGCCACCTTTATGATACTAATATCTTCCTGTTTTGTTTCACTTTCTTGGTGTGCAAACTAGCTAGTCATCATAGCTCAAGGTTTCGCAAATGTTGCACACTTACTGGAGTCCCCAGACAGGTGTGCATGCAAAGTTCCTTCCACAAGGTTGTGTGCATGCAACCTTTGGACTAGAGTAGTCATCCCACACAGAGAAACAGCTTTCTTTCCAAGCACAATTCAAAGTGTTGGTGCTGACCAGCGCCGTCTTAAGCGCCCCTGTCGCCATGGTGCGCTGGATCTCTCCAGCGCCCTTCCGCCCCGTTTCCCAGCGCGGTGGGTGGGTGGGCGCGACACTGCTGCGCGGCGGGCGGGCAGGCAGGCACAGCGCGATCTCTCCGGTGCCCTCCCGCCCCGTTTCCCAGCGCGGTGGGCAGGTGGGCGCCGCGCAGAGCTGCACAGCGGACCGGCGGGCCAGCGGGCGGGCGCAGCTCGCGACACCGTCCTGGCGGGCCGGCGCCATGGTGCCCTGCGCCACCGGGGGTCTACGACGAGCCGGCCCTGTGCTGACCTTTAAAGCCCTAGACGGCCTCGGTCCAGTATACCTGAAGGACCGTCTCCTCCCCCATCATTCTGCCCAGACACTGAGGTCCAGTGTCGAGGGCCTTCTGGCGGTTCCCTCGCTGCGAGAAGCCAAGTTACAGGGAACCAGGCAGAGGGCCTTCTCGGTAGTGGCACCCACCCTGTGGAATGCCCTCCCACCAGAGGTCAAAGAGAACAACAATTACCTTAGAAGGCATCTTAAGGCAGCCCTGTTTAGGGAAGCTTTTAATGTTTGATGGATTTATGTATTTTAATGTTTTGTTGGAAGCCGCCCAGAGTGGCTGGGGGAACCCGGCCAGATGGGCGGGGTATAAATAATAAATTATTATTATTATTATTATTATTATTATTATTATTATTATTATTATCACCAGACCTTGTAGATATGGAAGTGGTACCACAGTTGTGTAAGGCTAGTGGTTGTGTACTCTTGAAGTATTCAGAAATAGGATAGTCTCTCTCTCTCACACACACACACACACACTCCTACAGCATTTTTAAAGAAACAGAACTTTTATCAAAAATGTTAATTTAGCAGCAAGCAAAGGTCTGTGTAGGAATAGCAGCTCGCAGCAGCCACGACGACAGTGTTTTTCAAAGTCATGACCTGCAGCTTGTATTAAAAACAAAGGGTGAGGGCTTTTCAGAAGCATATGTTAACCTCATGCTGACACTGCAGTAGTGAAGTGTGCAGAGTGTTTTATGTCAGAGGGCTGCGGGTTTGAGAAAAAGCACTGAGGTTTCGTTGTGATGGTATATAAAAATGAGGAAGCCGCTCGCATAATTTCATGGTAGCTTCTAAGGTTTGTAAGCATTAAGTCAATCTGCTTAACATAACGTACATTTTTTTTGGGGGGGGGGTTGAGCAAAATTGAAAAGCTGTAGCTGAATATTTCCTTCTGTCTGGGTTCTGCTGTAAGGAACTTAAGGATTTGATTCGGACAAGAAATGAAAGAAATAAGTAAATTGGAAAACCTAGGGCACGATTCACCTAATGAGCCCCATCACTGGGAACCTTGTGCAAAGACTCCCACTTTTACAAAGGGTCTTCCCCCCCCCAGTGCCTCCCCCCTTAAATTGGGTCTGAGGTGTTGGAAGAACCCCAAGAACAGCAGAGGGTATTGAGAGGGGGGTCATTGCTTCTGGCAAGTCAAAATGCAAGTCAAAATTCATCATAGTGCAATGTTGAATTGCAACCATATACTGTATACATAGTTAAGATGGAGATGAGGTCTGAGGGTATTTGAGGATCTGCATGCTAGAACGTGTAGAATGGGGCCACTGCAACTGATCGCAGGATCTTAGCAGTCTGGACTTTCCCTGAGCAGTTCCTTGCAGAACTTCTCAATGAAAGAACAAAACACACATTAGTTTTGCGTGTGAAGACCTTTAACACACACCCCCTAAATAAATTCAGACAAGACTCAAATTTTGGTTTGGTTTTTGGCAGAATTTAGGCCACAACTTTATTGATTACAGCAAGTGAGTGGTTGCATAGGCTCTGGTTCGACTAGCTCCCTGCACCCTTGCAGGCAGCGCTGACCCAGGGCACCAACATAGGTCAGCCTAGGGTAAACACCCGGACAGGCAGAAAGCTGGGAGCAGGCTATGTCTGTCACGCAGATGTCCCCCTGGACTCAGGCACGGGCACAACCCCTCGCACGGTTCACCAAACCATTGAGTCCCTGGATTTCTTTAACAGAATACCCTTCACATAGGGTTTGCGAGAGCATTCCCCCATCCCTATCACCTGAACCAGGGCCTATCCACCACGAGAGCACCCGCACTCTCTGCCAACCACTCACACCTGTAACCAATCCCTTAACCCCGCTGGCACGGAGGTCAGCCATAAATCATTCCCAGACACAGACAGATGAACCCCATCAAGCCTCTATAGGGATGCATTGCGAAAGGGAATGCCCGGGTGACGGATCACCGTCCCACCCAAGGCCAGAACCATTAAGGATCTTATTCCAGAGTCTAGAAGGCAGATGGGCACCAGAGATTAAATCCTTTACGGTATTGGTCGAGACTTTAACGTCCTTGACCCGTACCCCATCAACACATTCTAGAGGTACACCATACTTTAACCTGTGGGTGTTGGCCCTTTGCAGCCAGGCCCACCTAGGAAGCCCCAAAGCCCCTTCACCATGGCCCCAGTAGAGGCCAAGGGCCGTATCAGCTTCATCCTCAGAAGTAGACGTACCAGTAGAGGAGGTGGAATCACCTTCCATACATGTCTTTGCCCTGCGTCTGGACCAACCGCTCTTTCGGTGCTTGCCTTCAGAAGACGGGTCTCTAGGCACTGGGAAATCCTCTTCGGAAGATTGGATGTTGAAAACCTCCCTTGGTGGAGGGGAGTGAATAAGGAAGCAGAAGCAGAAGCGTGCGAGGAAGTCTGCAAATAAACCAAGCTCCCCCCTTCTGCTGCCCACCAGGCCCCCCCCGAACCTCCAGGCCCCGGGGGTGCAGACTGCGAACAAGGCGGGCCCGGTTGGAAGGCACTCTGGATTGATGGACCCATGCCCCCCCACTGGCCCCCTGGGCTAGCCAGGAGTGGGATCCCAGGCTGCTGGAACTGAGAAAATAAAGCACCAGCTGGATCCAGATTCTCACTCCCTTCGCTCATATCAGAAGGGCCTTGAGCCTTGTATACTGTGGAAGACGTGGAAGGGCCAGGCTGTGGAGCAGGCAGCCTTCCAAATTGCCGAACCAGGGAATCAAGTTCCGTGTTAAGCCTGGCGAAGGCCGAAGGATCTGTACCAATATCCAGCAATAATTGTTTGTAAACAATCTGTTATGTTTTGAGGCAACACCGGGGCGGGTACAGAGCGGAGTGCCTGCGAAGGGCCTCTAATTACCCTTCTTGCAGGGAGAGCCGGGCTCGGATTCTGCTTAACCGTGATCGCAATCCCAGTAAACTAACCAAAATAATTTGGTAAAGCAGAAATAAGGTATGAAATTGAAAACTACACAGCTAAAATGGCGCTCCCGCCTAAAGTAGATGGCACCCGAACCAGGATGGCGCTCCTGCCAAAATCAGCAACCCCCGTCTCCGTCGATGGCGAGGCACCAAAATGGTGGACGCTAAGCACAATGTGGAATTTCACCTGGACAAATGGCTCAAAAGCCAGGGAAAAACAGCTGATGGGAGAGGGTAACTCTCTGCTACATTAAAGTCGGCCGAAGCACTTGGGCGCAATAAATGGGAGCATATAAAACCAACCCAGCTAAAAGCGGCGGCCAGGAGAACGGCCCCAAGAATAAAAGCCTCAACGCTGCAGCGGCAGTGGAGACAAGGGGCCAAAGCTCCCTATTTGGGGGGGGTGTGGAAAGGGAAGGGAAACAAAAAAAATTAACGAATAATGAATAAGAGGGGGGAAACGGGGGGAAAAACGGGAAATTGAAACAGATCACCGTATCTTTGAAGGCAGATGGCTCTCCTTCTGGATTGCTCTCTCTTTCGGGTGGTAGGGGACACAAAGCTGGTGTTCCGATGCACAGAGCCCCAAAGAGGAAGCTCAGGGACACGTGCATGGGCTTAAATAGAGGTCCCTCGATCAAATTAGCTAGCATCCCATTGGTCAGATTGCACGCAGGATCGAGGGACCTCCAGTAGGGTGTTGTGGCTATCCAAACGTTCCCACCCACAACACAAGGTCTGGTTGCCAGGTTGTACCGCAACATGTGCCCTCTTGTTAGGGAGGACCCGATTATTCAAAAGTGAGGATTACTGTGAGTTAAAGGAGCACCGATTAGCTTCCTCTCCACCCATTTCCAAACTGAGCCCAATATTTTAATGTTTCTGATGTTTAATTTGTCTTTAACCTTATACTATATTTTTCCTTAAATAAATGGATGTTGTATGTAGCAAGAAAAAAAATCTTTTTGCAAATATTGACAAAAAACCAACAATCCATCTTCCCACCCCCCTTTCCTTTCTCTTCTGCTAGGGCAATGGTAGAACTCAGCCTTTTGGGGATCCATTCCAATGACCCAATGCTGGTCTCCTTTAAAATAAAGAAGGAATTTTCACACCAGCACCCATAGAAGCAGGATTGGACCCTAAGCCACAAAAGGCAGCACAAGAACGATGTGTCTGGAGTTGAACAATGCCCTCAATCATCCCTCCCAATCAGCTTTTTGAGTTCACTTTGAAAAAGCTCCACTTGCAGCATATGCTTCTCATGTCCTTTCAAATCTCCGATGTGGCTGTACAAATGCATGTGAATATAATGCAGTTTCGGTATCCAATCAGAAGCAAAGTTTCAATTATGCCGTTGCTTTTAAAGAAGACTTAAAATTAAGGCTCTTAGCACAGATTCCCCCAAATCTTCAAAAACTTCAGGCTTTCCTTGTTAAATAAAGGGAGCAAAACCCGGAACCATCACCGAGTACTTTAAACGGAGCCTTTGAGCAAGGCCTTCTTAAAGAAAGTTGTTTCTTATGGAAAGCATTGGCGAGGGCCTAATTACTTCCTTTAGAGTCACTTTGAATTGAGCCCTAGGATTCTAATGTGTATTGAATTTAAATTCTACTTATGGGCTCGCTTCCTTTGATTCTGCATTGCTGGCACAGGGAGCTCCTTACACTACATTAATCATAATATACGGAGGAAGGGCTTCTGTGTTTGCTGTTACCGAGCCCTAAGTTGTCCCTGAAGATAAAAAAAAAAAATCCCCCTTGGAAGGAAAATCTCATTCTAAATGAAGATTTAAATTGAAATTATTGGAGAAGATGAGGCAAAGATGTGCCCAGTAAAATTAGAACAAGCATTTAAATGGAAGAAGGTATCTTAAATAATTTTACTTCCTTTGCACATCAGGAAAAAAATCCCATGGTATAAGAACCATGGGGGTTTACACTGATGGGTACCATATGTAATATGTCAAAACATTTCTATTCACCATTGGACATGTATTAGTTTGAAATAAAGAGAGGGATAAAATGGGTGTGTGGCTGTTCTGTGCAGCACTGTGCAGGGCTTCTGGGAAATGCATTAGTGCATTTAATTAATCACACACAGCAGAGCAGAGTTGTATATGCATTTGCCCAGATGCAACAGGGGCAATCTGCACAAACTTCCAAGCACAGATTGTCTTGCAGATGAGAAACATTGTGCTTTCCAGAGTGTAGAGAAATGGTGAAGGCTGCCAAGTGGTTCTCTTTGCGGTAGATTAGAGGTATCTAGACAGCTGGTGAATCAATGGGAAATTTTAAATTTGTTTTACCATTGGAAATGGTGTGTGACTGAGTGAGCTCCCGTTGCTCTGCCCCAGCTCATGCCAACCTAGCAGTTCGAAAGCATACCAGTGCAAGTAGATAAATAGGTACCACTGTGGCAGGAAGGTAAATGGCGTTTTCGTACACTCTGGAATTCATCACGGTGCCCCGTTGTGCCAGAAGCGGTTTAGTCATGCTGGCCAAATGACTCAGAGCTGTCTATGGACAAACGCTGGCTCCCTTAACCTGAAAAGCGAGATGAGCACCTTTGACTGGACTTCACCATCCAGGAGTCCTTTACTCTTTTTTACCACTGGAAATAAAATGCTAAAGGGAAATTTTGAGATGACTGTGGGTAAAATATTTCAGGAATTGCAGAGGAAACACAAAGGTTTTGATTAGACTAGTGTTGTGCCGAAAATTTCTCCCTTTTTTGTCTTTCCCCCAACAAATAATGAGAAAAGAAATTTCATTCGAAAATTATCAAAAGTTATTGAATTGCTACACACAACTGCTATTACACGTCATTCTCTACTGAAACATTTTTTGCACAATTAGAAATATCAGATTCACCCTTTTCTAATGCTGAAGTTCCTAGCTGCTGTGTTTGTACATGGCAAAAGTGTCAGTCTGTGGCCAATTATTTAATACAATCTTCAAGACCACATATGTTTACAAGACAATCACAGCATTTCAGTTCCATAGCCATATTTTTGGGACTTAACACTCAGTGAAAAGTGGTTACTACTTCAGTGAACAAGAATGACCAACATTTCTGGTAATCGGCTGGCTTCACAGCATGGCGGGGTCACAGTAGGATTTGAACCCACGGTTCCCAAGTTTAGCGTAGTTAGCACTCCCGCTAAACACTGAACCACAGCAGTTGATCCTTCAGGCTGGCTGCAATGCAATTCCCTGGATGCTTCAGCCCTTATAAGATCTGTCTCATGCCAAATGGGAAGAGCAAAGCCTTGTCGCGTCTGCAAATGGAAAGGTATATATATATTTTTTAATCTTTGAAGAATGGGCTTTTCATGGTGCCGATTTCCCCACAAGCGCCACTTCTCCTAATAAGAAAAACAGCCAACGCCATCAACACCAGAATTGCATCCTAACCTTTATTTTTGTTGGTAGCCAAAGGCCACTGAATTTCTGTTGTACAGAAACACGATAGGAACAGTGTTCTGGCAATTGGAGGCCAAATGACAAGGCTGCTAATTTATATTGGAAGTACTGAATGGGCGGCCATAGCTCTTTCCTCTGATAATAGCTGTAACGGTGGCAGTCCACCTCGGAGGCAACTTTCTTTTATAATCACCCTGTCGTCTAAAGCTAAACGTCCAGAGCAAAGGTGGCATGCTCGACCATAATTTAAAGGCCTGTGATACAAAAAGGAAGGGCTATGATGTTTAACTTATAGGGCATCCAAATGTCATAGGCTCAGGCAAGCTCCTATTAGCAATAACTCAGGTCCCACTGAAGAGATTTGGCATTCAAAACTGATGAGTGTTGGTCCCTGGGGCTTGCTCCTCCAGAGCCATGCTCAGGCCACTGGGTAACCCGGGTGACCCAGGAGTCAAACTATGATAACCCTCTTCAATTTAAAGAGCCACTTCTCCCCATCTGTCTGAGGCCTGACTCTGCACAATAAATTTCCCAAAGAGCATAAAGAGCCATCTTGTGTATATCAAATCGATATCATTGTGGCTCGCAGCAATATCTGAGGCTACAGTTCACAAAATAAACTAGGCCAGGGGCTGGTTTTCTGCCCTGGGCAATCAATCAGGCTCTCTGGGTCATAGATTTTAGTGTAAATTAACACAGCAGAAACAATCGCGCTCCCCAGATGATGATATAATACTGTATTTGCTTTCCTTTCTCCTCCCCGGCGCATCCCAGTTGCCCCCCCTCCACCCACTGTTTCATCGTTGCTCATGCTCGGCAGTGAAGCTGCACGGAACGAGAATAATAAAAAGCAATGATTAGAGAGATAGCGGTAGTCATAAAGCTGGACATTAATATTTTCCATATATATATATATATATATATATATATATATATATATATATATATGCATGCACACATAAATGTACAAACAATGTGAAGCGTGCATAGGGAGTAGATACAAATAGTCACTCATGATGTTTTTTAATGAAAGATGTGTATAGGAATGAACATACAGACTGGTTTGAATTACTTGTGTTTGTGGATGTTTCTCTCTCTTTTTTAAAAGGTTTTTATTGAATATCAATCTTTATACAATTAAACATAAACAATAAACAAACAATCTATAAACCAATGAACATAAATAAATAATAATCCGTAATGGTAATAGCAATAAATAATAATAATAATGATAAAGAAAAAAATTAAATCAAGAAAATTCACCAAATACCAATCACCCCCCCGCCACTTTCCCCCCTCCCCCACCAACTCCCCTCCTTTGTTTACTCGACTTCTGTTTCCACTTCAACTCCAATTTTGTAAGTATAGTCCATCATTTACATATATTCTCTGCATGCATTCTGTCTTTCCTATATTCCTCTATCTCTCTTGTCTTATATCTCCACGCTTTATCTTTCGTATCCCTTCATATCTTTTTATTCTAAGCATGTGAGCATGCCCTCTTTTAAATAATATTTTTTATATATATTCATCGTAGCATTCCCATTCGCTTCTTAGTTTTCGTTTCGGTTGATTTCTCAAAGCTGCTGTCAGCTTGGCCATTAATAAATACTCACTAAGTTTATTTATCCACTCTTCTTTTGTTGGTGTTTTGGCTGTCTTCCAATATGTAGCTATTAGAACCCTGGCTGCTGTGCACACATATAAAAACACTGTCTTATTCTTTTGGGGAATCTCTTCACTTAATAAACCTAATAGGTAGATCTCTGGTTTTTTCTTTATCGATTTTTTCATCATTTTCTTTAATTCTTCATGAATCATTAACCAAAACTTTTGTATTTCTTGACAAGTCCACCACATATGTATAAATGTGCCAGGATGTTTCTCTACCTACCCGTCATTGCCCTGGACAACCAGAGAATCTACAATGCATGTGCATTTAAGCAGACATAGGGCATATATGTGTGTAGAGTTGGTGCATACTGGCAACCAAACAAAGGCAGGTTAGGTCTTTCTCTCCCTGAAATGTTTCTATATTATGATGGTTATTATAATTACTTAGTAATTTTAAGAACAGGTGCCTGAGGTTACTTAGTTTACCTCTTCTGTCCACTTCCTGTTCTCCTTATTTGCCGTGGCTTTTGGATTCAGTCTTTGAGTCTTATAGATGTTGTGCAAGCCCTTTTGGCTGAAGTGTGGGATAAGGATGCTTCAAGTAAATAATAAACTGCTTTGCCGGTGCGGGCAGAGTACCGTTGGAAAGCTGAGAAAGACAGGAGATGATGGACTGTGTTTGAGAAGCCATGACATTTCACTTGGGGCAAGCCCCCCAAATGCTGCATCCAACCACCCTGAGAGTTGTGTAAGAAATTAGAATTATTCCCCTGCTTTATGGAGGCATCGGGGCCTTTGTGACTTATTTAAGGTAGGTGGCATCTTCACAGGGACAAAGTACAGAGGCTTCAGTCTGGTTCAAGGACTTGACATAGGTGCCAAGTTCCGGATTGAAAAATCCGGGATCAGCAGTGCCGCGGCACCGGAAGTCGCTTCTACGCACTTACGGACATACGTAGAAGTGACTTCCGATGCCGCTGTGCCCATTTCCAAAATGGCCGCAGCGCCAGAAGTCGCTTCTACGCATGTCCGGAAGTGCGTAGAAGCGACTTCCGGTGCCAGCGCAGCACCAGAAGAACATGGCCGCCGGCAGGAGCTCCGTAATCCGGCGGAATACGGGGTATTTTGCCATTCGGGACACCTGCGGGAAATACAGGGGTTTCCCGGAGAAAACGGGGTACTTGGCAGCTATGGGAGGGTGGGGAAAACCTGCCCTAGATAATGACTGTGCTCCAGGGGGAGACACCTGAGCTAAGAAACCCATCAGAATGGGACACATTTCACTACTGTTAGAAGGGATGAAGAAGGGCATGACAATCCATAGTTTTTCAAAGGTTGGTTAAATGGCACAGCCTTCTGTATGCATATATTAAAACTGCAATGGGGCTAATTTTAACTTTATTTTGGATAAGAATGACAGTTCACGTCTTCTGCAAAAATGACTACAGCAAAAGCATGGAAGTGACTGCATTATGTAAGGAGTTGACAAAAGCTCCAGATACCATTAGCTGTTTTGTGTTTCAAGTAAAATTAAAAAAAAAACCTTTCCATAAACAGAACAGCAGAAGAAAATCATTTCTAATTACGTTATATTTAGATCAATTCATTGCAAACTTATTATCTTTCATGTTTATGTCAAAATTAGATTTCTTTCATGTTTGCTTAAGCTTAGAAAGTCTGTTTCATAGACAAATGGAGCATGGTTAAAATAATCAATGCACTTTGTGGGTTCCAGATATGCAGATAACAGCAGAAGGGTTTTTGTTTTGTTTTGTTTTGTTAGAATCCAGTGCATCCTTTACTGTGCAGAATTCTACTCAATTTCAGTTAGAGAAATGGAATTACCCAAAGAATTATCTCGTTCTTGCTTTCTCCTTGCATGTGTCTTTTTAACTGCTTGTCTTAAAAAGGGGAGGCGGCGGCGGGGGAACGGGGACACATTGAATAGGAAGAACATGCTCTTCAGTTTCCACTACAGAATACGTACTGGATTGCATCAGTTTGGGATTAAGCCTAGACCTTAAGGAAGAAATCCTATTTGCGTTTACTCAGGGTTAAGTCCAGTGAATTCAATGGCACTTACTCCCAAGTATGTTTGTTTGCTTATATGATTCATGGGGCTACCTTTGAAGGTGACCCGGAAACTGCAGTTAATCCAGAATGCGGCAGCTAGACTGGTGACTGGGAGCAGCCGCCGAGACCACATAACACCGGTCTTGAAATGCCTGCATTGGCTCCCAGTTTCCGAGCACAATTCAAAGTGTTGGTGCTGACCTTTAAAGCCCTAAATGGCCTCGGCCCAGTATACCTGAAGGAGCGTCTCCACCCGCATCGTTCTGCCCGGACACTGAGGTTCAGCGCCGAGGGCCTTCTGGTGGTTCCCTCACTGCGAGAAGCAAAGCTACAGGGAACCAGGCAGAGGGCCTTTTCGGTAGTGGCACCCACCCTGTGGAACACCCTCCCATCGGAGGTCAAGGAGATAAACAAGTACCTGACATTTGGAAAACACCTAAAGGCAGCCCTGTTTAGGGAAGTTTTTAATCTGTGATATTTTAATGTCTTTTGGTGTTTGTTGGAAGCCGCCCAGAGTGGTGGGGGGAACCTAGCCAGATGGGCAGGGTATAAATAATAAATAATAATAATTTCCCACCCTCCACTAGAAGATCCCAAGGAGGGTCACAGCACTATAGGATACAATGATTAAAAACAGACAAAGCGGTTGCAATTATTTTTTTAAAAAAGTAGGTAGGTTCAGGATTTCAAGCTGCTTCTTCCACAAGCTATGCTTAAGCAGGTTCTCCCCACAGAGGAGAACATGGGTTGTGGAAGGGTTAACAAGACATCCCAGGGTTGGAGAGGCGGGTCACATTGGATGTGCTGTTGCTGGGGAAATTTGCATGTAGCAAATGATTTTTTTTTTAAAAAAATATATTTTTATTAATTTTCCAATTAAAACCAATTATATCACATTCATTATTTCAAATTATACACATATATATATCAAACAAACCGAATGTTATGCCAAATCTTCTAAAGAATTTTTTATTTGGGTTCCCATGCTTCAAGAAGTTGGGGATTCCTCGCAACCGTCCACTGCCGTCTTTTTTCTAAAGTTCAAATCGTCCTCCAAGTTCATAATAATCCAGATCTTCTCCTTACAGTCACATAGATGTTTTCCACTTTCAACCGATTGTTTCCCAGCTGCTGAGATAAATATCAAACAAGGTTTCACAAATGTTCTTTCTCCTGTGTGGGTTAATCAGTCCAGCCTCCCCATAAATCTTCTTAGTCTGGAGCTCCCTGTTGCGTCGAAGCAGCGCCATCTTAAAAAGCTCAAATCACTTTCGTTTTCTCTCATAGCCATGAAGATTAACGATCTTTATAGAATTTACAGCTTTTCCAGGCAGAAGACCCAAACATCAAACCATAAACTCTTGGTAAATTAATGGATCTCCTTGCCCTATAGCTGAACTTAGCTTCAGGTCGCTGCTCCAATTCAAAGTGCGTCACAGCTCATAAATCCTCCGAACGCGTCCAGGACTCCTTCCGTCCGACTAGGGGGGGGGGGCTTTTCTCATCGGCAACTCCACATCTTTAAAAAATATGCTCAGTAACAACAGTTTATAAAGTTCAACTCACACAGTCTTTTGCTTCTCTTTCACTCCAAACAAGCCAGGACATCGCGTCTGGGAAGGTACGAAGTAACTCATATGAAGAAAAATAAAAAAAAACTCAATTCCCTTATCGCTCCGTCCCCATCAATCCTTCTTCCAGATGATATACAGCCTTTGACTCCTCTCCCTCAGCAGCATAAATTTCTCAGCAGTAAACAGCGCTTCTTCCCCTCCTTCTGAAGTATGTCCATAGTTTTAAGCCTAATTATCTTCTTTAACCATGGAAATCCCCGCCATGCAGATTAGCGTCCGGGAGTCCTGGCCCTCGTAAGTGCTTTTCAGCCCAAGCTCCCCCCACTCCATAAACAGTCGGAGTGGGTCTGGGGGCATCGCGGGCCAGCAGCCCCTCTCCGTAACCCCCGGAGAGGGTAGGGGGTTGCCATTTACTCCCCTAGCAACCGCCAAATTCCTTACGAAGGTCAGAGGGATGGAAAACAGGTCCGCCATTCCTGCCGGCGGAAACCGGAACTCGCATGTAGCAAATGATTGATTGACAGCCTTACCCTATATATGCTTAGCGAGCAGCTTTCAGTTCCACTTTTGCTGCTCCCACCCGCCCGCCCTCCTCTAATTTTAGGCGTTCTTGCATTGACCTTGCTGCGCCTCTCATGGGGTCGCTGCCCCGATCTCTCCCAGAGGCAGGGCCATCTTAACCCTATCCAGCACCGTGGCTCAGAGATCCCCCGGCACCCTGGCGCCCCCTTGCCAGCTGGAAAGCCGGAGCCACACGCTGCCCTGGGGACTGTGCCTTGTGCACCTCTGAGGCGCCCCCCCCCGACGCCGCCATGCCGTGCATTCTGCTTCTTACCCGCCACGAGCAGGACTGGCAATGGCGACGCCGGACTCACACTCTGCCAGGCAGGGCCAGGCACAGCGGGTCGCTGGAGGGGGTGGCCTGACAGGCGGGGGGGCTGCCAGCTGTGGTTCGTCTCTGAGCGGCTGCGCGGTGCTGCCATCCGGGGAGCCCTGGCTGCTGTGACGATGGGAGGCTCGTGGCCGGCTTCCCCGCAATGGCGCCCGCAGCCCAAGAAGAGGCGGGCCAGGGCGGCGCTGCCAGCGGGGCTTGCTAGAGGCTCCTCCAGCAGGGAGCTGCCATGGAGGAGCCAGGCTCGGGAGCTGCCGGAGCTCTTTCCGGACGCACGTGAGCGGTGAGGGGCGCTTGCTCCGTGCAGCTCCCCCACTCGCTGGGGCGCCCCTGAGAGGTGGCGCCCTGGCACAACACGCCAGTAGCCCCAACAGGAAAGACGGGTCTGCTCCTCCTCCATCCCAACCCCGGCAGCAGCGCCCCCTGGTGGCCAGGCGCCCTGGCGCATTGCGCCACCCAGCCCAGGCCTAGAGACGGCCCTGCCCAGAGGGTGCTTACCTACTGGCTCCCCTACTAGGCTAGTGGGAGTCAGATGTGTCCCGTTGGGGGACAGATGGCAAGAACCAATGCCTAAGCAACCACTCACGTTCAGTTGTATTTAAATAAAGTTGTGGCCAAATTAATGCCAAAAACTTAAAATATTGTGTGAAGTGTGAGTTATTGGGACCTCGGCACGCAAATATATAAAATTGTCTTATGCTGAGTCAGACCATGTGTCTGTGTTGTCAAGCAGCCCTCATCTACATGTGACACACACAACCTCATGTACAGTGAACCCACATGGTGGAGTGAGCAGGATAGACATGACAGAAGTTTCCCCCGCCCTGATCTATGCATATTCAGTTGCCTGTGTGAATCAATCATATCCATATACAAACAGTCAGGAAATAGGATTGTCTATGGAATCAAGACCCTGTTTTTCCCCACAGAATTACAATTGCACATACAGAGTACTGAAACCAGCTCAGAACATTTGCTCCTCAAGTCCAGCATCATTTGTTCTGATTGTCCAAGTTCTTTGCTGACTCTCCAGAATCTTAAGCACAGGTCTTTCACATCTACAACTGTAAGTAAAGTAAAAAGTAAAGGACCCCGGGATGGTTAAGTCCAGTCAAAGGTGACCATGGGGTGAAGCACTCATCTCGCTTTCAGGCCAAGGGAGCCAACATCTGTCCATCGACAGGTTTCCAAATCACGTGGCCAGCATGACTAAACCGCTTCTGGCGCAAGAGAACACTGTGGCAGAAGCCAGAGTGCACAGAAATGCCGTTTACCTTCCCGCCACAGCGGTACCTATTTATCTACTTGCACTGACGTGCTTTCTAACTGCTAGGTTGGCAGGAGCTGGGACAGAGCAATGGGAGCTCGCCCCGTTGTGTGGATTCGAAAACATCTCAGATAATTTCTTGAAGCCAGTCTAAAACAAAAACAAAAAAACTTCAGCACTGGCTGAAAGTTTGGCTGAATATCTCCATCCTTTTGTGGGACCATTTTCCTCTTCCCGACTCTTGGATTTCGCTCCTACAGCATTTTCTGATACCCCTGAGCAATCTGCTAATGAGCCCCTGGAGTTCTTCACCAGTGTCTTTAGTGCTAAGAGTGTTGCTCATCAAAAAATTCATACAAATGCAGTAGTGATGTTGTCATCCCTAACATCACTCCCTTTCCCAGAGTAGTAGCTGTGTTACTAGTCTTGCAGCAAAAAAGACAAAGCGTCTGGTGGCACTTCGATGACTAACACATCACTATGTAATTTATGGTCTACGAAAGCTTCTGCCATAACAAATTTGATAGTGTTTAAGGTACCACAAGACTCTTGTTGTTTTGGCTGTCTTTGTTTTAGGAGTTTTGCAGCCACATAATTGGCATTATTTTAAAACATTGCTTTGAAAAATATTTAAAGGTGCTCATCATTTTTGAAAGAGAGACATAGATGAGATTTTCAGTTTTCCACCAATTTTCAACTTTTTTTCAGTAGATTTTTTTTTGTTGAGAGGGGGATCCTCCCAGAGTAAGAAACAACTAAAGCTTCACTCCCTTAACTCTGAACTCAACCCTTTTACTTCTGGGCTATGCTCCTGTACGGGAAGCGAGTGGCGCTGTGGTCTAAACCACTGAGCCTCTTGGGCTTGCCGATCAGAAGGTTGGTGGTTCGAATCCCCATGACGGGGTGAGCTCCCGTTGCTCTGTTCCAGCTCCTGCCAACCTAGCAGTTCGAAAGCACGCCAGTGCAAGTAGATAAAAAGGTACCACTGCAGTGGGGAGGTAAACAGCGTTTCCGTGCACTCCGGTTTCTGTCACGGTAGATGCAAGTACAGTGGATGCTCGGGTTGCGAACGTGATCAGTGCGGGAGCACGTTCACAACCCGCAGCGTTCACAACCCGCAGCACCACGTCTATGCACACGCGGATCGCAATACGGCACTTCTGTGCATGCGCAAAGTGCAATTTAACCCTTCTGTGCATGCACAAATGCTGAAACCTGGAAGTAACCCATTCAGGTACTTCTGGGTTCGGCGTGGGACGCAACCTGAAAAGACACAAACTGAAGCGTCTGTAACCCGAGGTATGGCTGTAGTTGAAACACAAGTCCTGACCTTTTTTGAAAGATCAACTCCATTAGATAAATAATAATAAAAACCAGCAAAAAGCACCAGCTGTTAGAGATTAAATATGTTGTGTCACGTTGACATCTTTCTTCAGTTATTTCCATCAAAGAAGCTCAGCTGTGGTGTCTGGTTGATACAACACAATAAACCACAGCGTCTCCAGCTTTCTAGATCTACTGGCATGACAGAAGAAGCAAATATCTGGCCAAGTGGTTGATTTCACAATAAAAGGTTTGATTTGTGAGATGAGACCTTGCTGTGAATATTTGCGAGATATCCTCCCACCCATCCAGGCCACTAAGAGCCGATTCAAAAGTTTTTGCGCACTCGAACATGTGCCATGTGGGAACAGCTGAAAATAATGTAAGACATGTCATGCTGAGTCAGGCCAAGGTCCACCTAGCCCAGCATTTTGTTTCCAGCTGTGATCATCCTGTAGAAAATTCACAATCAAGGCATGAAGTGACAGCTTTCCTGCTTGGTGGTAACCAGGTCTGTCTGTAGGATCTGATATATTACCTTTGAAAATTGAAGGTTCCAGTTAGGTTTCATGGCTTATACCTGTGGATCAATTGACCTATTCTTTATGAATTTATCCAATTCTTTTCTTTAAAAAAAAAAAGGCAATCTAAGCTAATGCCTGTCAGAACATCTTCTGGCAGTAAACTTAATACAGTGGTACCTCAGGTTACAGACACTTCAGGTTACAGACTCCACTAACCCAGAAATAGTACCTCGGGTTAAGAACTTTGCTTCAGGATCAGAACAGAAATTGCATGGCAGTGTGGCGGCGGCAGCAGCAGGCCCCATTAGCCAAAGTGGTACCTCAGGTTAAGAACAGTTTCAGGTTAAATACGGACCTCCAGAACGAATTAAGTTCTTAACCCGAGGTCACTGTAATTGTTATGTATTGTGTGGACAATACTTACTCTTGAAGGGATAAAGCTGTTTCTTTGTCCATGGGACCCAGGTGGCGCTGTGGTTAAACCACTGAGCCTAGGGCTTGCTGATCAGAAGGTCGGCGGTTCGAATCCCTATGACGGGGTGAGCTCCCGTTGCTTGGTCCCAGCTCCTGCCAACCTAGCAGTTCGAAAGCACGTCAAAATGCAAGTAGATAAATAGGAACCGCTACAGCGGGAAGGTAAATGGCCTTTCCATGTGCTGCTCTGGTTTGCCAGAAGCGGCTTTGTCATGCTGGCCACATGACCTGGAAGCTATACGCCAGCTCCCTCGGCCAATAACGCGAGATGAGTGCGCAACCCCAGAGTCGGTCACGACTGGACCTAATGGTCAGGGGTCCCTTTACCTTTTACCTTTGCCTTTTGTCCACGTATTCTACTTCATTCCTGATCTTAGAAAACCTCCAGAAACATTTCCTCCCAGTTCCATGTTAGCTGCATGCAGTAAAATCCGAAATGCATATGTCACCCCAATGGCTCTGAGCACCACATGGTCCTGTCGTGATTTAGGCACGACTGAGGGCTTTTAAATGGTAAGTGGATTTCAGGTGTTTAGGACCTTGTGTGGAGCATCAATGTGCTTAGTTGCCGCTTGCATGTGGGATTATCACCTGTGCTGCTGCTTTGCAGGAATGAGGATCCTGTGGCCCTCCCTTACCTTCCAAGTTCCGAACTGCAGAATCCGGGACCGTAACTTCCGGTGTCGCTTTGCCCTTCTATGGGCACAAAAAATGGCCGCCGGCGGCTTCGAAAGTCGCTTGTACGCATGTCAGGAAGTGCGCCGACTCAACTTCCGGTGTCGCTCCGCCCATCTATGGGCACAAAAAATGGCCACCAACAACACCGGAAGTCGCGTCTATGTACTTCCGGACATGCGTAGATGCGACTTTTGAAGCTGGCGGCGGCCATTTTTGGTGCCCATAGAAGGGCAAATCGGAAAGAAAAAAATGGCTGCCGGCAGGAGAAAATAACGGAGAAAAACGGGAGACGAAGTGATACGGGGGACCACCGGGAAAAGGTAAGTAAAAAAGGGGTTTTCCCGGGGGAAACGGGGTACTTGGCAGCTATGGGCCCTCCAGATGTTGTTGGACTGCAACTCCTATCATGACCCTTAGCCACACTGGCTGGCTCTGGTGGGAGTTCTAGTCCAAGAGCATGGAGCACAGAATCACAAGCGCTGCTTTAAAGGAAGTTCAGGACCCTTGAGAGGAGCAGGGCTGTTAGATCAGCAAAAGGAGAGCACAGCTGGAGGAAGAATGACCACTCCCCACATCAAATGGGGAGCGCCTTTTCCATGGTCGTGCACAGCCCCCCGGATCCCAGTGCGGCTCCCAGTAGCATGGGTTGGCTTTGCTCTCCCCAGGCTGGAAACCTGGAGGTCTCCGCCTACCTCAGCCAGTCTGGGAAGGATAAATGCCCAATGCCTTAGCCAAGGTCTCCCTACACCTGAAACTTAATAAAGCTGTGGCCAATTTTAATCCCATAGGATGTTGTCTTGGGGGGGACTCCACCTGTCCACGCAAAGGGCATCATTAAACCCTGCAGGGGTTCCCTCCTGCATGCAGAAGGGAAATAATCAATTGTGCTGTTTGCTTTGAATGGGGTGGAGTGCAATGGTTGTAGATGGCATTTAAGAACGTGTAGGGCGCCCAGCAAAAGCATTTGGGTTCCAATGGGAGAGGTAAGCATGCCCATCATTCCCACCCCTTCAAGTCAGACAGACAAAAATGCTGAATTTTGCTAGATCATGACCTTCAACTGTGAGACACGGTGCACTGAGCTCTCCCAGCACATTTCTTCCTTCAGAGATCTCTTGGCACATCTGGTGTTACAATCTGATTTACCTTTATTTCTGAAATGGAATCAATACATTAGAAATCCTCTATTGTTTCTTTAGTTATTCTCTGATTCTGTGCAAAGCATTTTGCAGGTGCAGTCCCCCCCCCCCCGGTCTTTCATTTTTCTTCCGTTTCATTTGTATCTCTCGTACTGCACACTCCAATAAAACGCTGCAAAATGCCATTTTGCTGGGATTACATGTATGGTTGTCATCGTGTTTCTTTTGTGCAGTGTTTACCAGTGCAACATGTGCTTGTGTGCCTTGGTAGCTCCATGAAAACCACTTGATCAAGGCCATAAAGAGTCTTTTCATGTGTTGATTTACCAGTGTGCCAGAGCACATTGTGCACATCTGTAAAATACAGCACAAAAACAATGCTGATAGAACCATACATGTGTAATCATGGCAATATTTTTGGGCAATATGTTATCAATTGCGTCAGTAAACATTGATGGGACTAGACCTTCTCCAATTATAATGTTAATTGTAGAATTTATCCCAGAGATCATTGGGTAAATGGATCAATTGCCAATATTGTGCTTCTATACAATAGAAAAGGGTCTTCAACTGGTGCCAAAAGACATCAAGATGGACTTTCAAAGCAGGGGTGCCACAAGTGAAAAGACCATCTCACAAATTAAAGAGGAGTGGAATGAGGCACAGAGCAGACTCGTGGGCAGCGTTGGAAACTCAGGTGGACAAACTAGGCGTCAAATCGTGCCTGAAAACTAGGTTTGGCCCTGCAATAGTGGCAAAAACCATAAGTCATTTGAAAAAACTAATATTTACAAATACTGGTATGTTGTCAGAGACCAGACTGAGGATTACAGCTCTGATGAGGAACGGTAGGAAGTAGGAGGCAAGCTTAATTGGGATCACCTTCACTCCGAGAATGGCTGCATTGTTCTTTTGCTGTGATCATTAAACACTCTTAAACTGGTAAGGGACTCAAATTGCTTTGTCCTGCTGATGCATGGCCAAAGGGGGGGGGGGAGCCATTTCTCTGAAGCCTGACATATGTGTGTATATATATACAGCGCTCGGGTTGCGAACATGATCCGTGCGGGAGGCACGTTCGCACCCCGTGTCTGCACACGCACGGGTCACGATTCGGCGCTTCTGCGCTTGCGCAAAGCACAATTTAGCACTTATGCGCATGCGCGCACGCCGAAACCCAGAAGTAACCCGTTCCGGTATTTCTGGGTTTGGCGTGGAGCGCAACCCAAAAGAAAACGCAACCTGAAGTGGCTGTAAACCGAGATATGACTGTATATATACTCTTAACACAATATGTTGGTTTAATACAGTGGAACCTCGGTTCCCGAACGCCTTTGTTGTCGTATGATTCGGCTCCCGAATGCCGAAAACCTGGAAGTAAATGCTTCCGTTTTTGAACATTTCTTGGAACCCAAACGTGCGACGCGGCTTCCGCTGAGTGCAAGAAGCCCTAGCAACCAATGAGAAGCTGCGCCTCGGTTTTCGAATGTTTCGGAAGCCGAATGGGCTTCCGGAACAGATTTTGTTTCGAGAACCAAGGTACCACTGCAATAACTTAAAAATTCCTACTGGCACAGAACCCACATATGTTATGTCACAGCTTCAGCAAGTGCTGCAGTCCCAGTTATGTATGTCTATTATATCAAACTTCTTGGAAGAACAGACCTATGGCTGCAGCATATGCACATCAGGAAGAAATTCAACAGGTGATGCTTATTTTATCATTGTATGTATGAAATGGGAACATTGTTCTACAACTAGAATGCTAGCTCTAAATAGTATGGGTAACTCAAAGCACTTTAACAGTCATCTCTCCCCCCCCCCACAAAAAAGCCCACTGGAAACTATAGTTTGTTTAAGAGACAAAGCTACCATTTTTGATACCCTTAATAAATTACAGGATTCTTTGGGGAAAGGCAAAATGGTGTAAGAGTATTACTTGTACATGTGTCCATTCATATAACCTTTCCCTTTCCATTTCTGCATTAATTCATGATTTTAAAAACTACACATTTGTGATTTTAAAAACTGCACATTTGAAAAACGTTTGAATGTGTTTTCTTGTAAAATAACATTTTAAACCCATTTTCTCTCCAAATGAACATGTATAGATGTTTGTTAACTTCACAGATGCATTTTTATACATGCTGGGACACCATTTTGAGCAGAGAACGGCATCACAGAATTCAGAGAAGTGCAAAATGCCTATTCCCAATTAGTCTGAGAAGTTCTGATCGGATCAGTTTGTAGTGGAATTTCCAAAGCGTGAATTCTTCAAGCATCCATGGTACTGAACAGCTATACTATTTCACCTCTGAAGTTACTACGGTAGATCATGTCACAGTCCAGCACAATCAATACTGGCTAATAGGGCAGATCTATGTTATTAGTATTCTTTACAACCTCGACATACTTCATTTTATGTACAGATTGCCTATGAAAACTCTGGTTTATCTCTTGTCTAGACAATGCCTTACATGGTCATTCAAATTAATAATGTGCCAGAATTATCTTATGCTTAATGCAGCTGCTCTCAGTATTGACTCTGAAAATTAAATTTTCTTCACCGCCTTATTGACAGCTGGGTCTCAGGCATATTTAATGTATCGGAAGGCAATGTTGTACTGAATGTTGGCCCTACAAGCAGGAGCAAAATGTAGATAGCTAATCATCTCCCTTAAAAATCTAAAATGGTATTTAACTATATATGCCTTATGTACCTGTGTGTGAAATGCTACACATAAAGGACAATAATTGTATTAAATATCACAAATAGCAGCAAGCATTCAAGGTAGGGATGTGCAGAGGTACCAAGATTTGCCTGTTTTGTTTATTTATTTCTTTTAAAAAAAACCTGATGTGTTTTGAGTTGCTCTGGCTCTCTTCGCTTCAGTCTGTGTTTTGGTTTCTGAGCCATTATGTATAAAAACTGTGCTTCCCCATTTGCCATAATGGGGAGTCTAAAGCTAAAGCTTTTGGCCAAAGTGGATGAAATATGCAAGCCCATGAGTGGATTAAGCCTGTCAAACTGCAGACAAATAGGTCCAGGTTTTTTATTGGGGAAATAAAAAAAGGATTCACAGGGATATCTGAATAAAGTGCACGTTTTGGGAGCTCAATTTAGGGAGGGATGTGACTGTGGACATTTCTTACTGCTTCCTCTATAATGGCATAAAGCAGGTTTGCTGTGTGTGTGTGTGTGCCTCTCTACCACACATTACTGGAGTGTAACCCACAATAGATTTCCACTGATGGCTTTTAGCCCAAAAAAGATTTATCACCCCTAGCATAGAGACCTTCTGACCAAAGATAAGTTATCTTCCACCACATCCTAACTTTCTCCCTCGTCTCACCCCAGGACACCTTTAACCACAGAGGACTCCGCTGGATCAAATGGTCTCCTGAAGCTAAGGCGTATTTCTATTAAACAAGTTATTTAAACCAACTGATTCATCTTGCCCTAGATAAGAACGCTTGCCCAAGAATAAACAGTGGTTCTTTATGATATTTCATGCATTACAGATGTAATAAAATTGAGAAGCTTTGTAATTTTACATTTGACAATGGCAACACTGCTGTCAGCTAAAGACTATTGCCAAACTGCATAGCAATTATACTCTCCAGATGTTGTTTACAGAACTGATTTGTAAAAGCCAATTTGTTTGCCACGTGTGCAGATGGTCAGACATTACATAAAAATGTGGACAAGTTAAAGAACAAATTCTTGTCAGCATCAGCAGTGAATCACAAGCAGCTGAGGAGCTGAGGGGCCTCAAAGCTTTTTTCCAGCCATAGAAGAGCATAATGGTATGCAACATTAGCTTCTGTGATTGGCTGACAGTATGAAGCCTCTGGATTGGCCAAGGGTGGTCATATATACAAGGAGCCTAGTGTTGTTATCAGAACAGACTTCCTGCACTTGGAGTCCATCTCAGTTCTTCATCCTCACCATCATTCTAGAGTGAATTCACGTCTCTAAGTATAGCCCCAGGAACCGACTTCAGGGAGACTTGGCTGATGATGAAGCACTCCAGGTCGAGATTGCAGTATGGATAAATATTGTCCTTGCCAACTCTTAGCAGTTCTGAAGTATTCTTTGACTCAAGTAAGTAATCAAATATATACCATACTGCAACAGCCTCATATTATAGATTATACCACTATACCCCAGATTATACCACTATAGTTTCATTCTTAAATCCAGTAAGTCCAGGGTTGGCAGACTCAACAGTGCACAGGACTTCTGTGCCTTTAATTGCCCTGCTCTCTTTTGAGTCTGGAAACCTTAAAGAGAAACCAGAAGACCCTTTGCTTGGAAATTAAAGAAAGGGTCTGCTGGTTTCTCTTTAAGGTTTCCAGACTCAAAAGAGAGCAGGGCAATTAAAGGCACAGAAGACCTGTCCTCTATTGAGTCTGGCAACCCTAAGTAAGTCCTGCTACTCTTCACATGCTCCATGTGTGTGGTGTGAGTGTGGGTGTGTGAGGGTGTGTGTGGAATACAAATTTTCTTCTTCAAATCCATCAAATCTTTAAAACAGGGTCCCTTGGATCCTACAGTTGCTAATGATGGATGAGATGCACTACAGAAAGTGCAATCATGCCATCCAGGAATACTTTATGCTTGATTTCCTCTGAATGTCAGCAATTCTCGTTCTTTTATTTTGTTTTCTTCCACCTAATATATTTTTGTTTTCTTTTGCGAGGGATGGGAGGGAAATAAAAGCCAAGCAGGCGAGCAGAATATTCAGACTGCTAGGAAGAGGCATGTGATGTTTGGACACATACAGCTACATTTTACGGAGACAGATTGTTAGTCCATGCGGACCAGTCCTGTCTACAATTGGCTCTCCAATGCTTTAGAGTTTAGAACCATGTTTGTGTGTGTCCAAAACCCTGGTACCTGAGCTTCCTTGAACTGAAACCCCATAGGATTGAATGTGGAAATCATATACATTTCACTGTTATAGCTTCCCCCCATTTCTGTTGGGAATGTGATTTCATTTGCTTGTTGGTTTTGCCCAGATCTTCTATCAAAAGCACATGAAAGAACACACACGAACTAGGTCTATTCTAGAGAGAGTTCATCAATATTAAATTAGACGTAAACTCTGGTTTTTTTCTGGATTTGAAAAAGAATGCTTAAACGCCTGGGTGTTCTTAATACCTACAGCTTGTAAATCAGCATCAAAGGCAGCCCTGTATTGAGTGCATTACAGAAATCAAGTCTAGAGGTTACCAGTGTTTGAGTCACTGTGACAAGCCTGTCCAGGAATGGTTGCAACTGACACATTAGCCAAAATTGGTAACAGGCACTCCTAGTCACTTTCATTATGTGGTCTTCAATGTACAGTTGTACCTTGGTTTTCAAACAGCTTAGTTCTCGAACACTTTGGCTCCTGAATGCCGCAAACCTGGAAGCGACTGTTCCGGTTTGTGAACTATTTTGGGAAGCCGAACGTCCAAATTCAGTCGCCTGCCATTTCATTTTTCTGTAAGTCCCTTTATTCCAGAGACCCTTGTGCAAAGTTTGTGGTGCACAAGGCCCTTGAGGGCTGGGCCAGATTGTAGCGACCTAGGGCGGCAGGTAGGAGGCTGGTCACTTTTGACATTCTTTGCGCTATGAGTAGCAAGCTGAGGCTAATTTGCTGGTCCGCTTATGAGGAAAGACTCTTTTCGGCAGCATTTCCAATTACATTTTTTGGTGCACTGCATTTGAGCGAAGTGATGCTGGAGTCAGCACAGGGAAGGGCTCCTAGGGGCTTGCTTTTGCAGGGTGTTCAGCTGTCTGATGCTGAGCTGATGCTCACTATTCACGATTCAAAAACTGACCAGTTGGGCAGAGGTGCCTTGATGAGGCTGCCTGCCACTGGTAAGCCCGGCCCTTGTCCAGTTAAGGATGCCAAGAAATATCTGTCACTTCGCCCACATGGGGACGGTCGCTTTCTGGTTCACGAGGATGGGTCCTTATTAAGGAGGCATCAATTTGCTGCAGTTATGCATAAGGCAATCGCAGCATGCGGTCTGTCGGCCAGTGAGTTCGCACCTCATTCCTTCCGTATTGGGGCAGCTACCACCCCTGCACATTGGGGCCTGTCCATTGACAGGATTAAGGATCTGGGCCGCTGGAAATCTGAAGTGTACAAGGGTTATGTATGGAAGCAGCGCACACCTTGGTCTGCACACCTTGCGAGTCTGGATAGTTGGGCACAGCATTGTCCACTGGGCTGGCAAGAGGGCGGCGGAGTCTGGATTCGGATGCAGGCTCGGGTTCCCCGACCACATGAGCGTCTCCTGGGTGTCCAGACGAGGAATGTGTTGGAAGGAGCTTCTTCCAGTGGTGCTGCAGAAGGCATGGGTGCAGCAATGGTGGTGCAGCAGGGCGAGAACAACCTGCCAGAAGCTCCCGGCATAAGCCTGCGGACCCGCATGCAGGAGGACTTGGAGGAGTTGAAAGCAGCTCTTCTTGGACTCAACATTTTCTGGTCTCAACTGCTGCAGGAACTGGAATGGAGAGGAATTCGTTGCCCAGCTGCCACCGAGAGGGCCAGGAGGCGCGTCCAGAGCGTAGTGGCCAAGAAGGTTCCGTCACCTGGGCATTACCTTCTGCAATACATCCCTTTACAGGCTTGATGGAGTTCATCTGTCTGTGACTGGGAATGATTTGTGGCTGACCTCCGTGTCAGCAGGGTTAAGGGATTGGTTACAGGTGTGAGTGGTTGGCAGCGAGTGCAGGCTCGTGTGGTGGATAGGCTCCGGTTCAGGTGATAGGGATGGGGGAACACTCTCGCCATCCCTATGTGAAGGGTATTCTGTTAAAGGAATCCAGGGACTCAATGGTTTGGTCAACCCCTGAGAGGGGGTTGTGCCCATGCCTGAGTCCAGGGGGACATGTGGGTGACAGACATAGCCTGCTCCCAGCTTTCCGCCTGTCCGGGTGTTCACCCTAGGCTGACCTATGCTGGTGCCCTGGGTCAGCGCTGCCTGCAAGGGTGCAGGGAGCCAGTCGAACCAGAGCCTATGCAACGACTCACCTGATGTAATCAATAAAGTTGTGGCCTAAATTCTGCCAAAAACCAAACCAAAATTTGAGTCTTGTCTGAATTTATTTAAGGGGGAGGTTGAAAGGTCTTAACACGTAAAATCTTAGTAGGTGACATAGCTGTGAGAGGGCATGGATGTGACTAACATGAAGGGATCCTGCACTTCTGAATTTGTGATTACACTACTGCATGTGACTGATCTGTGAAGCATTGCCCCCATTTGATCTCAATTTAATTCTCCTTCTTGCATTTTTTTTTCCAGATAGGTGATCCCATGCAATCAGATATCACATAGTGACCTAGACCAACAACATCCAGAACTTACCCAGCACTTTTCCTCCTGCGCTCCAAACACTTTATAGGTGTTTGGCACTGAGACAGTTTTGTTTTAATGCTCCTACTTCACCAAAATCATTATTTTCCACCTCAAACTGGAGAAACATTAGATGCAGCCCTACATGTATCCAAATATTTAACTGATCTGCTTGGGAACTGATGTAGGCAAATAATGTTTTTGAATAAAACAAAAATAGTAAAGCAACGTGCTTTTCAGTCAACCTGCCTGGGAACATGAAAGGCGATGTTCTGCATGCCAAGCTCCAACAATAACTCGCTAACATAAAGCTTTCCCATAGCTGATTACTGAATTTGTATGAAACAATTGTTGGACAGCCCTGTGCAACAGGAAGTGTGTGAGCTCTGAAATAATATTATTTGTTTGGATTTTAAAAGCCACGTGACTTAAATCTGCCTGAAGTGAAACTGCTCAGAGGGAAGAGCCAATCTGACTGATTTTCTGTAACGGAAGGTGGAATATTCACGCCAGCTCAACTGACAGAGATAGGAGTCTGACTTATGCAGCTCATTGTTAGAGCTTCGATTGAGAAATGGGGGGGGGGGCACAATAGCAAGTATATAATTAAACAAGCAGACACCAAAGAGAGACATCTTCAGCAACTGCCAAGATTGAAGTGCCACATGGCAGATTATGAAATTTAAGGGTGGAAGAGGAGTAGAACTGTAAATAAAGCTTATGGCATTGTACCTTGTGTTTACACAGGTGTGATGTTAGCAGTCTCAATGCTTTTCTTTGACATGCAGGGAGCATAGAAAGGGGGGTTTACAATAATGGCCAGAAGTAAATTGGATTGTTACCAAAGCGGTGCATTCTTAATGCACACTTCCCATACATATCACCCCTTGCAGGATTGGGCCATACAGTTATCCCCACAGAGGAGAGACCCCTGGGATAAAGCTAGCTTTTCTAAGCAGTGAGCACATGGCCTTTCAATTACCAGTTTCCTAATTTGCAAAGCAGGGCCTTTTTCTCACACAACACCACACTTAGTGGTTAGATTTGATTCGGGAGAACTCCGTACCATAAACTCCTGGGCTAATTCTTCAGGCAAGAAATGTGGGCTTGAACATGCAGCAAATTCAGAGCACATTGCTTGCTGTAAGCCAGTCAGCAAAGTAGTTTCAGGATTGCTAAATCTTGAGGGCAGATGGATTTCTAGCGTACGATGATGTGAGCAGGAAAAAATTAAGAGGTTCCTCATGTGCTGGCTAAACAGCAGTGATCAGATGGCACCTTCTTGTGCAGTGGGCACTAGCACGCTTTCAATTAATATGCTCATGGTCAATTCTGTCCTCAAAAATATGACAGAAGATCTATCTATCCCAACAGTTTGTTTTCAATAGTTATTAGCCAGATGTTTCTGCAAAGCCCACAATAACAGGCATGAAAGGCCACCCCCTTGCCTTAGAGGCATAATAACTCAGAACCTGGAGGTGCTATTTAAATGAGGCCTAATTAGACATGGAGCTAAATATTGCTGGGGGTGGCAGGCCCATGGCAAGCTTGTCTGAAACCCGGGTCCAGCAGTCTTGTCATAGCTGCCAAGTTATCCCTTTTTTAAAGGGATTTTCCCTTATGCTGAATAGGCTTCCTCGCGAGAAAAGGGAAAACTTGGCAGCTATGAGTCTTGTCCAAGAGATGCATCACCACAGCGCCAACACCTAATCTGATCTGATGCTACATGCTTGTTATGTACTGAGCTGAATCATAGAACAATAGGATCCAGAATCAGCAGTCTGATTGGTCCGCAGGAGCCACCCAATCCAACCCCAGGTGGAAGTGAATCCACAGCCTGATTGGCCTGCAGGAGCAGCCAATCAGGCGGCTGGCAGAAGTGAATCCGCAACCTGATTGGCCTGCAGGAGCAGCCAATCAGACTGCTGGCAGAAGTCAATCCACAAACTGATTGGCCCACAGGTGTAGCCCTGAAGTAGCCAATCACGCAAAGCCCATTGTGTAAATAATGTATA
Source organism: Zootoca vivipara (assembly GCF_963506605.1). Lineage (NCBI taxonomy): Eukaryota > Metazoa > Chordata > Lepidosauria > Squamata > Lacertidae > Zootoca > Zootoca vivipara. The sequence continues at coordinate 80,249,545 of NC_083283.1, forward strand.
TAAGCAGATGTTTTGGGAAAAGGGCATTCTTCTTCTCTTCTCCTCCTTGATGACTACGAGCTGAATAAAGAGCATGAAATTCACTCTCGACTCCGAGTATATTTCAATGTTATTATGGAGTAATGCAGGTCCAGATTTTACTATTTCAGCCTTGCATGGCTTTCTTTGGGCCATTAGGTTCTAGCTTTTCTGCGAAACACAGGGCATTCTTGGCATAACACCATAAGTCTGGCAGGGCCTCTGGGTTGGCTTAGCACTCCGAGGCCTGGAGCAAGTGGGGTGGCGTGTTGTTGCTTTTTACTTTATGCTAAACGAAGGGGTTGGTTTTCACCAGGACTAGAGTGTATGGGAAGGGCAGGTTTGACCCTCCCGTCCCCAGTTACAATCCTGATTAAAGTCTCCCTTGCTTCCATTTCCCTATTCCAATAGAAAAAGGTCAAGGTTAAGGACACCTGATAGTTAAGTCCAGTCACGAACAACTCTGGGGTTGTGGCGCTCATCTCACTTTACAGGCCGAGGGAGCCGACGTTTGTCCGCAGACAGGTCGTGTGGCCAGCACGACTAAGCTGCTTCTGGCAAAACCAGAGCAGCACATGGAAACGCCGTTTACATTCCCGCCGGAGCAGTACCTATTTATCTACTTGCACTTTGAAGTGCTTTCGAACTGCTAGGTTGGCAGGAGCTGGGACCAAACAACAGGAGCTCACCCCATTGCAGGGATTCGAACCACCAACCTTACGATTGGCAAGCCCAAGGCTCGGTGGTTTAGACCACCGTGCCACCCACGCCCCATTCTAATAGTGGGAAGGGTTAAATCCAGTGCTGTGGCCCATGTGAAAATCAAGCCCATTTGCAATTAATTAAACCAAACCAATAAACCAAAACCACTGATTCGGGGGCCAATGACGCATTTAGTTGGGCCCGAAACCGATGTCCCATCACCACATCTTGAGGCAACAATTTTTGTAAGTTTATTATGTGTGGAATGGAGAAGCACTGCCAGTCACTTCTGACTTTCATAGAAACTGAACCCAACTAACAGCTGTAAGAACTCTAGAATCCTAGAACTGTAGGGTTGGAGGATAGAACAGCAGCGGTTAAGGATACTGTCCTGGGATGAAACAGGGGGAGTGAGTTAAGGTCTGGTGGATCTATGGCTCAGTCAGCAGGTTCTCTCTTTTTTTTTTAAATGATTTTTATTGATTTTACAAACAAAACTACACAAACTACACAAACATACAATATAATACTGTCCCTTCGTTCTCCCTCCACCCACTGGTTCACTTCTGCCACCAGTGAAACCAGTGTGCTTTGAGCATCAAAGGGGTCCATTGTAAGTTGGGTTTAGCCTCCCTCCTCCCCCCTCTTCCCCCCCCTGCCACTGAGAGGACAGGAGTGGAGGAGTTCTGAGGATTGGTTTCCCCCAGCTCTTTCATAGATATACCTTGACACAATACAGACATAAACATAATAGGGAAGAGTTTTAACTCCCCAATTCTTATTACCTTAACCTTATACTTGTGACTTCCTCGGTGGTCTTCCTCCTGGTTTTCCTTAAAACAAAATCTACAGTCAGCAGGTTCTCAGCTCAGTCAGACTATTCTGGCACAACCCTCTCAGGTGGAGCTAAACCGGCTGAGCCAAGAGCACCAGAACGCAGGCAGGCATAAGCCATGAAAATGGGCTCTCTGTGGGACTGGTCAGAGTGGTAAAAGGTAAAGGTAAAGGACCCCTGGACAGTTAAGTCCAATCAAAGGCAACTATGGGGTTGCGGCGCTCATCTCGCTTTCAGGCCGAGGGAGCCAGCGTTTGTCCACAGGCAGCTTTCCAGGTCATGTGGCCAGCATGACTCAACCACTTATGGCACAACGGAACACCGTGATGGAAACCAGAGCACACGGAAACACCGTTTACCTTCCTGCTGCAGCGTTACCTCTTTATCTACTCACACTGGTGTGAACTGCTAGGTTGGCAGGAGCTGGGACAGAGCGACGGGAGCCCACCCCATCGTGGATATTCTAACCGTCAACCTTCTGATCAGCAAGCCCAAGAGGCTCAGTAGTACAGACCACAACATCACCTATGTCCCCTTTGGTCAGAGTGGACTTAGACTAAGGTTACCAGATTTTTTTTCCCCCAATGAATCCGGGGACACTTTAATTAATTAATTACTACACATTCGGGACGTTGATGCTGCAGAAGTGGCAGAGGGGCGGCCTTGACCTCAACTGCCACGTTTCCCCTTCCTCCAAAGCTTCTATCTCCTTTCTCCATGAGCCTGGGCAGCCCCTGGATTGTTGGTTCTTTGGTGGTGGTGGTGAAACGGTATGCGGTGGGTCAGGCATGGAAGGCAGAGAAGGAGGGCCGAGAGCAGCGGCAGCGGCGAGGCTCAGGCGGCGTGATGCCTCACTTCCCATCAGAGCAGCTCCAATCCCATTCCTACTTGCATGCCAGCTGGGAAGGGAGGCTTCCCGTTGCCTAACTGAGAGATCCCTGGCCCGCTTGTCCTTGCACGCAAGGAGGAGTTGGGAAGCTGCTCCGATAGGCAGCATGAAGCCTCCCTTCACAGCTTAGTTGCTGGGGTCAGGGAAGGTGGAGGCAGCCCGGAAGCTGCATCTTGGAGCCCCTGCACCACCATCCTATGGGGACTTCCGAGCAGCTCCTGAAGCCAGCCAGAGCCAACTGCTCCGGGGTGCTGAGACTGCCACTGCTGTGTTTCCCGGGGACATTAGATGAAATCCAGGGACATTCCGGGGATGGTATTTGTCCGGGGACTTATTCACTAATCCGGGGACTGTCCCCGGGAAACGGGAATGTCTGGTAATCCTAATCAGGATGTTTATTCGGCTTTACGCCCATCATAAAACACAACAGCTGGTAATCCTAACTTAGACTGGATCTAACTCCACTCAGCTCGGTCACATGACCTGGAAACCTAGCAAATCTTATGCTGTACTTCCATCCCTTCACACCAGCTTCGTTCCAGTCTTGTTGCCCCCCTCCCCACATTGGAGGGTGAACGTCTCTAACAGGGACCTGCTGCACTAGTGGTAAATTTCCATAGGAAGACTCCATGGGCCCAGGAAGTTTTCCACAGCAGACTTTTGCCTTCCAGTGCCGTGAGGCCAGTGGAGCAAGGGATGAAATGGAGACAAATAGTTAATAAGGATGCCCTGCTTTCCATTTCATTGCATGAGCAGGAGAAGTAGGGATTGTGTTTTCAGCCTTGTAAGTTAAATTTTTTATACCTACATGCAGAGAGGCCCCCCAAATGGTGAAAACGGCAAGAATCTGAAAATTACCTGCCCATGATGTTAATAAATTGTGGAAAGAAATAATTTTTGCATATATGCTGATCTGTGGTCTGTTTTTAAAAAAGCAAAACTTCTAATGTCTTATTGGTTAATTATCTGAATATGGGTGCAGTGAGTCTAAATAAATAAATAAAGACAGACAGACAACCCGGGGTTTAACAATAAATGCTTTCCACAGCTTTCTGTGTTTTAAGCAAACCACTTGTCATAAAAGAAAACATGCTCACTAACAGAGCACAATTAAATAAATGGTAATAATAAAATCTGATTGCCAGGAGTGTTGTGTTTCAAGATTATCTGGACGGCTTATAAAATGTTTTATGGAAGGGAAGAATAAGGTAAAAAAAAAAAGCCATATGCCCCAGCTAAGTAGATAAACACAGGTAATATTATTCTATTGGGTGGGATCAAGCGTAGCCAAAGAACATACAAATAAGTATCAGTTGCTTTATCTTCTGCTCCTTTGTCCCTTTTGTGTTCTCTCCCCACCTTTATTGTAAAATAGATTTTAAAGATTTATGTCCTCGCTGCAAAATAATACCTTAGACTTGTCTTGATAAAATTATGACTTAGACGGATTCAACTCAGACAGGCCTTGCATTGGAAAACCTGCCACAACAAATTTTTATTCATAATTGTTATTGAATAGCAAAGACAGATTTAATTATCTCCATTATTGACCCTGTTTCAAAGCAAGTAGGTTATGTTATAAATCCAAGCATTATTGCCAAAGAGAAAACTAAAATGTATAAATTCAGAAGCTGACCTATGAGTGGGCTTCCTTTCTATTTATGCTATTGGAGAACTTTCAAAAGAATTTTTTTTTTTAAGTCCAGCATTTTCCTGACTCCCGCCAGCTCATAAAGGTCTTATAATGAAACTCCAATCTATTCCCACATATGAACCTATTTGGAAGATAACCACATTTGAATGGTTCAGGTTTTGAAAATATTCTACAATCCCGATGGAAAGCGCAGGTATGTAAGATATGGTTGTGTGGGATAGTTTTCACATTGGATATCAATTAAGCAGACAGTTTAGTCCACAATGCTGCGATCCGGCTCAATCCATTCAATTACCATCTTCTGAAGTAAAACCGTGCTGTGGAAAGCAAGTAAAATATGGAATCATTATTTTATTATTTCATATTGAGAAATAATGGATTATGTTGGCATTGGTGAGTGGTGCTGAGTAAAGGACATTTCCCGAAGCACCCATGTTAAATCCGAACCATCTCTTTCTGTCAGCTTGCAATCCTGAAATAGTACCCTGTTATCTGCATTGCTATCACTTAATTCAATTATTTGTGGCTGAGCAGTTTATTTTATAAATATTTTATCACTCACCCTGGCCATTGTCTTCAGTTGGGTCTTGAAATTTCATAGTTCTGGTATAGGCCTGACTCGGTGTTAAGAACGCCTCACCAAAACAGTCTCCGTTATGTTTATAGACACCTGAAGGCATTACAGTGTAACTGCTTGAATGAAATAGCAAGATTATGCTTTTAAGAGAATGCAATAGGGCAATACAATATATATTCTATTAGCTACTTGTATTCTTGGTGAGCTGCTTTGAGATTCTAATGGAAAATGGAGGGAGCAAGGTTCAAAATTGACCTCACCCCTCCAAGACACCACACCCTACATAATCTTACCAATAGGGAATAAACCATGTGGTTTCACTTTTTGTTGTTGTTGTTGTTTGTTGTCGTCATCTTATATATTTAGCTGCCTTTTTCCATGATGGGACTCAAAGCAGCTTACACCTAAAGATACGTACCCCTTAAACCATAGACAAAGCAAAACAATGCTTAAGAAACAATTAATTGGATGGGATGCCAGGAAACCAGGAATTATGTTCACATGTGTTGGGGGTGTACAATTTTTCTGGAAAAGGGTGTCTAAGGAGATAACAGAAATAACTGGGTTAAAGCTGACCAAAAGTCCAGAGGTAGCATTATTATAAAATTTACGGTGGGGTGGAAGGTTCGCAAGCTATGAAGGACTTGCTCACAAATTTATTGACAGCTGCACAAATTATGATAGCTAGGAAGTGGAAGGGGCAAGCAGAATATAAAATGGAAGAATGGTATAAAGGGATGTGGGATATAGCTATTAATGATAAATTTAACACAAGCCATTAAGGTAAGATGGGGGATATGCAGGAGAAATGATTTTGAGGAGATATGGAAGGTGTTTGTAGAATTTGTACTGTTAAAACAGAAAGGGGTCAAACCATCGCAAGAGGTGTTGAAATTTTGGGAAGTTGGATAGTTACAATGGCATGGTCTGGGTGGTGGGGTGCACATTTTTATTTATATTTATTTATTATTACTTTGTCAAAAAGAAAAAAAGGGAAAAAATTAAACACATGGAATTAAAACTCTCTCTGTGTGCGCACACCATACAAATAATTACAATGAAACCAGCACAGCATCAGCCCTTTCCTTAAAAGCTGCCAGTTCCCAAAAGCCTGTGAGAAGAAGAAACTCTAGTTTTACCCAGAGTAGACCTACTAAAATTAACAAACACAACAAAGTTAGGTTTTTTTTTAAAAAAAAAATGTTGAAAAGGGAAAAGACTCTGGCAATCCCAGCCACCGATGAACCTAATGTGTTTTGATTGCGTCTGTTCCTAATACATCTTTCCGTTTCTCCTACTGATGACTGCAGATATATGAGTGCACCTCCCTTCATATCAAAATACACATCCAGACTGTTCAATAGGGTAAAGGTAAAGGTACCCCTGACCATTAGGTCCAGTCGTGACCGACTCTGGGGTTGCGCGCTCATCTCGCATTATTGGCCGAGGGAGCCGGTGTATAGCTTCCAGGTCATGTGGCCAGCATGACAAAGCCGCTTCTGGCAAACCAGAGCAGCTCACGGAAATGCCGTTTACCTTCCCGCTGTAGCGGTCCCTATTTATCTACTTGCATTTTGACGTGCTTTCGAACTGCTAGGTTGGCAGGAGTTCAATAGGGTATGTATAGGTAAACATGATTGAGATGTGCATTCTGATGCTGTAGAAACACACTTATGCATGTGGACTTTGCTGGATCAGGGCACTAGTATTTTGTGTGAAGGACACCATGCAATCCTGTACATATATTGCAATGCGGGTTCACCATCATGGTGAGCACGATTTGCGGTGGGGGCTTAACAAACCACTCCTGAGTCCAAAGGTGGGGGCATGAGTGGTCACTCCTCTGTTGCTGGGCAAATTTGGATGTTGCGATTTCTGAAGGTCAGCCCCTTGGGTTTAAAAGCCAAGGAAAGGGGTGTCTCTTTCTCTTTGGCTGCTTTTCGGATCCCCACCCTCCCTCCGCTGTTTTTTAGGCCTCTGTGTTGACATTGCTGTGCCTCTCATGGGGTTGCCTGTATTCAGGGGCCTGGTAGGTATTTTTCCATTTGGCTGATTGGCTGGTGCCATCTGGTTTTTGCCTACTGCATAGCAAATAAGTCGCAACTTGTAAGGTTGGCAGTTAGGCATTGGTTATTGGTTTTATATGGGGTCTGTTGACTTCGTTGGCCCCTTGTGTAAATTCCGGTCAGGAATACAGGGGCTCTATGCAGTGTCCATAACCCCGGTCGGGGGCCAGCAACACGCATAAGCCCCTGGGAGCCTGAGGGGAGAGGGGAGAGCCTATTGCACCCGACTCCCTGTCTCTCCCTGTAGGGTTTCCCCTTGTTGACAAGGCGAGTTTATTTCTGTCCTTAGGTGACAGTTGGAGAACCAATGCCTACGCAACCACTCACTGGTTTGATTTGTATTCAATAAAGATGTGGCCAAATTCATGCCAAAAACCATTAAACAAAAATTCTGTCTCTGTTGTGAGTTATTTGAGGGGTGGTTTTGGGGACCTCCACACGCAAATATGCCTGCATATATACAGAGGGGGCTGGGGTGAGAGAAAGAGAGAGGCCGGCACCAAATTTTTTAGTTATTACACTGCTTTGATAGAGTGCCTGTAAGTTAATGTTATGTTATGAGTTTCAGTGTAAACTGTGCGTTTTTAATAAGCTGGCAATAAAATTGTACCTCGGGGATAAAGGGCCAGTTCCAAGCATAAAGGCTGCCGTTTTTATGTATACATTTTCACATACTAAAAAAAGGGGGTTTATATGGGTAATTGTTTATATTTTTAACATGTACAGATGTTTAGGTTTCAGTGTTCCGTGGTATTAAACCATATTAGTTCATATGACTGCAAAAAAAAAAGGAACCGGTTTCTGTTTAAAATATGTGGGTTGACACTTACTCTCCGCAACCAGAAGCACCATAACCAGACACTGGAAAGACCTGTCAGGAGTAAGCATGGACCAATGGTACCAAATAGTATGGGAAACAGCCCTACTAGAAAAATTAACCAATCAGCTGAAACTGACATGGGGACAAATAGAAGAAGGCGACTGTATGGTTCCCCTTTATGACATACACAGCCCAACAGGACAATGACAAAAATCCACCAACAGCATACAAATCAATATGGCTAACCTGATCCAAAACACCCACCCACCCCCACTCACACACGAAACAAAAACCACCACAGCCAACCACAAAGGAACAACCATACCCTAGGCCAGGCATCCCCAAACTTCGGCCCTCCAGATGTTTTGGACTACAATTCCCATCTTCCCCGACCACTGGTCCTGTTAGCTAGGGATCATGGGAGTTGTAGGCCAAAACATCTGGAGGGCACAGTTCAGGGATGCCTGCCCTAGGCCGACCCCAACCTCTCTCACCACCAAAGGAACACAAGGGAACAACAGAGAACCTGCACAAGTGACGCTGACAACCCCACCATCACCACCACGTATATTGAGTAAAATAGAAACACCGTCACCTGACCCCCCCATCTCCCCCCATCTACTTCTATCCCTCTCTTTCTTCCCAATGTCTCAACAAATGAAACTGATTTGTAAACATGTTATGAGAGACATTGCATATATTTCTGTAAATCAAGAAAACCTTTAATTTAAAAAAATGTGGGTTGTTGTTGTTTTTTTCCTTAAAGGAAAATCTTTAATCCGAATACATAGCCTCATACCTTTCATTTAATATTTTGCTTTAATTAGGAGGACATGAGATCGAAAAAAACGGTAATGTGAAATAGGGTCCCTGCCACGTGGAACAGCAACTGCCTTCTCCCCACCCCCCACCCCAGCCCCATCTCCCATTAACATGATACACTTCATTAAATACAGAAGTGCTTTGTTGCATTAGTAGGTTTATAGAAAGTAACCAGGTAGGGCTCTTACACTTCCTGTGAGAAATGAATATTGACTTCCTCTAAAGAAGATGTAAATGGATTTGCTTAATAGGACTTGGGGCACCAGAGCAATTAATAATAGCTTATGTCATAGTGAAGGCTTTGTTCATATTTGAGGCAATAAATTACAAGTATTAAATTTATATTTATTCAAAGTTAAACTCATTTGTAATTGACAGATTACTTAGCCCCGGGCTTTTAAGATCTTTTAGTATAATTAAATTAATAGAGGGTTATAGATCACTGCATGATAAACAAACAGCATGGACTTTAATATGACAGATATACAGAGAAAAGGCCATGTTAGTAGATCATTATTATCGGCTTACCTTCAGCAGAAATGCAACTGAAATCTCAGCAACAGAGGCAAGAGCAAACCATACCAGGAAGAGCAATTTAATTGAATGCTAATTTTCTAACCAAGGCTCAATCCAGGCTGTATAAACGGAGACCAGGGGAGTGGAGATGTATGCCTCTGCTCTGACCTCCTGTGACAGATCAGTCTATGGAAGGAGAAGGTACCCAAGCAATGCCCCCCCCCCGGAAAAAACAACAACACAGGACTGCTGTACTTACCACACCTGCACCCGAAGACTGGGGGGGGGGGAGAAAGGAGGAGCCAGCTCAGTTGCATAAGATCTGGCCACTTTGGATTGCGTGTGGAGGTCCCCAAAACCACCCCTCAAATAACTCACACCATAGACAGAATTTTTCTTTAATGGTTTTTGGCATGAATTTGGCCACAACTTTTATTGAAATACAAATACCGGTATAAAATAAGTGAGTGGTTGCGTAGGCATTGGTTCTCCAACTGTCACCTAAGGACAGAAATAAACTTGCCTTGTCAACAAGGGGAAGCCCTACAGGGAGAGACAGGGAGTCGGGGCCAATAGGCTCTCCCCTCTCCCCTCAGGCTCCCAGGGGCTCATGCGTGTTGCTGGCCCCCGACCGGGGTTATGGACACTGCATAGAGCCCCTGTATTCCTGACCAGAATCTCCCCTAACTCAGGCGTTAACTCAAGGGGCCAACACAGTCAACAGACCCCATATACAACCAATAACCAATGCCTAACTGCCAACCTTACGAGTTGAGACTTATTTGCTATGCAGTAGGCAAAAACCAGATGGCACCAGCCAATCAGCCAAATGGAAAAATTCCTACCAGGACCCTGAATACAGGCGACCCCATGAGAGGCACAGCAATGTCAACACAGAGGCCTAAAAAACAGCGGAGGGAGGGTGGGGATCCGAAAAGCAGCCAAAGAGAAAGAGACACCCCTTTCCTTGGCTTTTAAACCCAAGGGGCTGACCTTCAGAAATCTCAACATCCAAATTTTCCCAGCAACAGAGGAGTGGCCACACATGCCCCCACCTTTGGAACTCAGGAGTGGTTTGTTAAGCCCCCACCACAAATCGTGCTCACCATGATGGCGAACCCGCATTACAGAACTTAGGGAGATTGAGTTCTAGGAGACTTCTTCCTCTTCCCTCTTGTACCAGTAAGTACAAGAAGCCTAAGAGAATCTGTGCGGATTCCCCAAATAACAGAAAAACTTTGCTCAGAAAGTGGAAGGAGCAACAAGGTCCTCACCAACAGGACGGAGCTGATTGATGAGGTGGAAGTACTAGGAACCTTGAGAGGAAGCGATCATGTCATCTTTGGTTTCATTATAAAGAGGCAAGGGAAAGCCGAGTGTCGTTGGATGTGTGCCCAAGGTCTGAAATACTCAAAGTAAAAGGAGCCCAAAAGCATACCTGCCAAGTTCCAGCCTGAGAAATAAGGGACTGGACCGGAAGTAGCAGACCAGAAGTAGCGCTGCCACCATTTTGGAACTGGGCGGAGCATGCTCAGAAGCGACTTTTGATGCTGCCCTGCCCTGTTCCAAAATTGGCCGTCGCACCAGAAGTCGCACTGCAGCCATTTTGGAACTGGGCAAAGCAGCATCAAAAGTCGCTTCTGAGCATGCTCCGCCCAGTTCCAAAATGGCCGCCGCACCAGAATAAACTGGGGAAAAACAAAAAAAAAATCTGTTTTTTCGGCTGGGAACAGCTGGAAAAACGGGGGTTTCCCAGGGAATACGGGAGACTTGGCAGCTATGCCCAAAAGGGATGGGAGATTCTTAAATGTGGAATACTGAAGGTCCAAATGCAGACAATTCCAACAAGAAAGAAAAATGGGAGGCATCTAAAGAAACCAGTGTGGCTGAATAATGAATTTCCAGATGAGCTGAGATTGAAGAAGCCTTTGTATACAAAATGGAAGAAAGAGGAAATCATGAAGGGAAGGTATACATAAGTAGACGACAGTTGCAGTTGCAGGAGTAAGCTCTGGTGGGCCAAAGCTCAGAATGAGCTCAGGCTTGCAAGAAAGGTTGAAAATAATTTAAAATGCCTCTTTGGCTATGTTTGAAGCAAAAGGAAGAACAAGCAAGTAGTAGTTCCTCTGTGGGGAGAACATGGAGAAAAGCTAGTGGGTGACAGAGAGCAGGTGGATCTGCTCAGCACCAACTTTGCCTCTGTCTTCATCCAACAGGAAAGCAGTGTCCAACCTGGTGATAACAGAATAAATGATACAAGGAGGGAGCTGCAGCCCAAGATAGGAAAAGAGGTGGTAAGAAAACACCGAGCTACTTTATATGAATTCAAATCTCCAGAGCCTGATGAGCTGCACGTAAGGGTACTAAAGGAGATTGCAGATGTAATCTCAGAGTCTGTCTATAACCTTTGAGAATTATTGGTGAACAGGTCCCTGTGCAAATGTTGTCCTTATCTTCAAACAAGGGGAAAAGAAGAAGACCCAGGCAACTATCTATTGGTGAGTTTGACACTGATACCAGGCAGGGGCGTAGGAAAGGGGGGTGGGGGCGCTCCGCCCCAGGTGCCATAATGGAGGGGGGGGCAAATTATCAAGGAACAATTACTGCCCTACTAGGGCAGTGCATAAAAAACTTTTTTTTTAAAAAAAATAATGCCTGCTCCAAAGGTCTTATCTTACTACACTAGGGATTATATAGGTACATATGAAATTTCATGCACATCAGTTAATATCCTGACCCTCCTCCATGAAAATAGCTGTTTACTTGGCCATTTTCCTATGTCATGAAGGCTGGAATTTCAACAAAGCACATGCCTTTGCTAGACTCTTTTTGGGCACCTGCTAAAAACATTCTTCCTTAGGCAAGCATACCTAGATGCTCAGGAAGTTGAAGTAATTTTGATCTTAATATTTTGGCTTTTGTATGTTTTTAAAGTAGGATTGTTAATTTTTCTTGATTTTATTGCTGTGTGGTTTTTTTGTTTTTTGTTTTGGTAAACCACTTTGCAGGTTTTTAAAAATGAATTCTATTAAATAAATAAACAATAAATAAATATAAATAAAATAACACAAGCCAAACCACAATCCATCCTGTAGATTTAAGTATCTGTCCATAGTCACCTACTTGTTATCAGAGGCTCAGAATCCACATTCCTTTGTAAGAAAATATGAAATAACGTAAAAACATTTTAACAGGCAATATAACAATAACTAGTATCTTGAAGCCCGTTAAATTAACGGGTGCTAGAACATGCAATTCCCCCCGCCCATTCCCCCTCTCTCCCCCTCCCTTCTTTTCTCCACCCACACGTGCTGGGACTCTCCTGGGCTGCCACCGGCGCTGCTCCTCTGTCGCTGCTCCGACTCCTCCTCCTCCGCTGCTGCTGCGGTCCATGCCTAGGCAGGGGAGGGGGGAAGGTAGGGGAGGCCAGGGCCCTCTTTCCTTCCCGCCCTCCCCCTGGGCTCGAGCCTGCTTTTGCGAAGGGTTAGCGGGGAAGAATGAGCAGCATCCCTCCGCTGCCACCGGCTTCTTGCTGAACGCAGCGGAGGCACGGGGTAGCAGAGGAGATGCTTCACGGAGCAGGGAAAGAGGGGCAGGCGGCGGGCGGCTGCCACCCGCCCCTCCTTCCCTGCTCCCTGTCAAACATCTCCTCCCCCCCGGGCTGCTCTTCCTCCCCCCCCCATGCGCTGTCCCCGCTTCTGTCTGCCTCTGACCCTGCACCACGAGGGAAACGGTAGGCAGAGGGGTGGGGGGGAGAGAGAGCGTGTGCGTGATGCCCGCTTGCTGCTGGTCGTCAGGGGGGGGGAGCGTAGGAGAGGAAAAAAGGGGGGAAAGCAGCCTCCTTCTCCTCGCCTTTCCCAACCCACCCAGAGCTGAGCCCGCCACCCTCCGGGTGGGGGAGGGGTTGTGATGCGGCGATGGGGTGGGGGTGGGGAACGGCGGGGTCACGAATGCCCCGGCGGCGGGGAACGCGTGCTCGCGTCTCAATCCCTCACGGTCCCTTCCCCTCTTCCCCTTGCGCCATTAATCGGGAGGCGAGGCGCGGAATGGCAGTTTGGAGGGGAAGCCATTGAGGGAGAGAGAACCGCATTCCGCCCCCCCCCCCCCCGGCTCTGTGTGCGTCCAGTCTCTGTGTCCAATCCCTGTGTCCGTGGGGCACATGCTCAGTAGCGTGGAAAACGGGACACACGGAATCTGGATGCAGAGACACAGGGACTTTATTATATAGGATAATCAATGTGTGTGTGGGGGGGGGGGGTGACAAGAAATTTTCTGCACCGGGTACCACCTGACCTTCCTACGCCTCTGATACCAGGAAAGATCCCGGAACAGATAATTAAACAGTCAGTATATGAGCACTTAGAAAATGATGCTGTGATTAATAAGACCCAGCTTGGGTTTCTCAAAAACTAGTCATGCCAGGCAAATCTCATTTCTTTTTCTGAAAGTGTTACAAGCTTGGTGGATCAGGGGAATGGCTCCTGTGAGTCCACGATTCAACATATGTAAGCTCACATGCTGGACTACATCCAACTGTGAGCGAACTGTGGACTTGTGTTTCCTGGACTTCTCTGGGGTAATCAGATGGCTTGCCAGAACTGTAAGTGGCCAACCATTGCTGCGCCACATGGAATGCACTCATGCTTAGCCATAGTTGTTATGCCACCACTGTAGAAAAACAAATATGATTTGGGGAGCCATCTCTTCATAAAACATCTCAGAGTTACATGTGGCCAAGTAGGAAAAGGCCAGTACACTGAAAGAATGTCTTCGTTATCTCCTCATAAATAAGCGCCAAAGTATGCTGCTATTTGGCTTAGGAAGGAAGCCCTGTATAGTATTTATTATGAAAGAACACAGCCAACAGGTTGCGTTCACATGCCACGTGACTTAGTCATGTCCACCATACCTGCCAAGTTCCAGCCTGAGAAATAAGGGACCGGACCGGAAGTAGCAGACCGGAAGTAGCGCTGCCGCCATTTTGGAATTGGGCAGAGCATGCTCAGAAGTGACTTTTGATGCTGCTGTGCCGAGTTCCAAAATGGCCGCCGCACCAGAAGTCGCGCTGCAGCCATTTTGGAACTGGGCACAGCAGCATCAAAAGTCGCTTCTGAGCATGCTCCGGCCAATTCCAAAATGGCCGCCGCACCAGAATAAACTGGGGAAAAACAAAAAAAAATCCGTTTTCTCGGCTGGGAACAGCCGGAAAAACGGGGGTTTCCCAGGGAATACGGGAGACTTGGCAGCTATGATGTCCACTGAAGCTGGTCGAAAAATAATCAATGTGACAGTCCTGGCCAACTCAGTTTGTATAAAACAAAGTATAATCTTCAGTAAATGTCCATTGTATGAACAAGCAGAGGACACAATCATTACATTTCAGATCATCTTCCGGGCTCTGTTGTCCTCCTCTGTTCCATCCTTCAGGGTTCCCCCCCCCCTCTCTCTCTCCTTGCAATTGCCACGCAATGTCGTCGTGTACACTTTGGAACCAAGTTTTGTAGTAAACAATGGTACTGATTGTTTTGGGGGCAGCAAGTTTGCAGCATGTGGGCTAAGTCTCGAAACCTTCTACCGAGCCAAATGGCATGTGGTCCACAGAAGGGCTTGCAAAGAATGGGTAGCAGATGGTACCAAACCACAAGTATCAGGCCTTTTGAGTCTGGAACACTGATGCCTGACAAATGTTAAAAGGCAACGGAAACAACTGTGGACATATCCGAAGTGCTCATTGAAAATGCTCCCCCAGCTATGTAATTAGTGGTACGCCTCAATTTGGATTCTTAGCATTTTGGGGAAGTTGGTTAATTCTGAAAAGCTCAAATGACTGCACAGCTACAATGAAGCCAAATATAACTGATACTTGGAAGACTCCACATTAGGACTATAATTAAAACTGCTCATTTTTCATAACCTTTGTCAGCAGTGGCAAAGATGCCTCCCTTTCTGGACTTTTTTTTTGCCAACCCCTGCAAAATAATAATAATAATAATAATAGTAATAATAATAAATTTCCCTATTAATTTACATTGCCCTCTCTTGCACCAGCAGTTGCTGGCAGAGGCTTATCCATACTCTAAGCATGACTAAGTTTGAATCCAACCCAGAGTATTTCAGACATACTCAGCCCGTGAGACTCATCAAACCAAACCAAACCAAAAGTGACCTTGTTGCTACCTCTAAGCAACACTGATGTTTTAGGCTGAGGAGGGAGTGTCCACAGGAACATGGACAGGAACTTCCACCTCTGTCTGGTTTGAAGAGTTCCAATGCTTACCAGGTGGACCGGCTCCACCTGGTAAGCCTGGAAAACAGGTGACAACAGACCAGTTTCAATATTAGTTATGACAATGAAGACTGTTTGCAGAGGAGACATAGACATAGCTGCCAAGTCTCCCGTATTCCCCGGGAAACCCCCGTTTTTCCAGCTGTCCCCAGCCGAAAAAACTTTTCCCCCCGGTTTATTCTGGCATGGCGGCCATTTTGGAACTGGGCAGAGCATGCTCAGAAGCGACTTTTGATGCTGCTTTGCCCAGTTCCAAAATGGCTGCAGTGTGACTTCTGGTGTGGCGGCCATTTTGGAACAGGGCAGAGCAGCATCAAAAGTCGCTTCTGAGCATGCTCCGCCCAGTTCCAAAATGGCGGCAGCGCTACTTCCGGTCTGCTACTTAGGGTCCAGTCCCTTATTTTCTCAGGCCGGAACTTGGCAGCTATGGACATAGATGATGTGTGCAGGGGGGGAGACCCAAATGAAGTGAATACAGTGGTACCTCGGGTTACGAACACGATCCTTTCCGGGACGCAGTTCGTAACCCGAAATGGTCGTAACCCGAAGCGCCATTTTGTGCATGCGCAAAGCGCAATTTCTGGATTTTTCTGCGCATGCACAGAACACACGCGCTGCGAAAATACTTCCGGGTTTGTGGAGTTTGTAACCCAAGGTGTTCGTAACCCGAGGTACGACTGTAAGACTTTACCCTCTCCCTCTGAGAAGTGGGGTGTCACAAGGTTTTGTCATGGGCCCGTTGTTGTTCAACATCTTTATATACAACTTGGATGAAGGGGAAGCTCATCAGATTTGCAGATGACACCAAACTGGGAGGGGTAGCTAATGCTGCAGAAAATGGGGGACACCTGGATTGCCAGTAGTACATGTTAAAAGGATCCAGGAGTCTTAGTAGACCACAGTCTTAACATGAAACAACAGTGTAATGTAGTGGCAAAAGAAGCTAACGCTATTCTAGGCTGCCTAAACAGAAGTCTAGTGTCCAGATCAAGGGAAGCAATAGTACCACTCTATTCTACCTTGATCAGACCATACCTAGAGTACTGTGTCCAGTTCTGGGTGCCACAGTTTAAGAAGGCTATTGGCAAGCTGGAACGTGTGCAGAATAGAGTAACCAAAATGACAAAGGGTCTGGAAACCATACTTTATGAGGAATCATTGAGGGAATCAATAATGGCTCATCTATTGCATGTTTACACATCAACCGATGAAGTCTTCCAGGATCTCCCAGACCTAAAGCACATTTATAGGTCTTAGTTGTACAGTTATCTTTAAGATTTCAACAGCCTTTCTGAAAGTCTCATAGTCTCTTTATATGAGTTTTCACATTGAAAATTAATTTGTGCAACTAAGAAGGATTTTCTTTCCATTTGTGACTAGACTAATGCTATTTTGGATAATCGTCATAATATCTCTACCACCAATATTGCCTTGAACAGCATGAGAAGCAGCAAGGAGATAAACTGCTCAGCCCTGGCAGAAGCTTTTATTAGTTACTCAGAAAGTATTATTAGAATAGTACTGCTTGCTAAATTAGAACTTTTTCATTTTAAGCATAGTCTCTCAGAACCTCTCAAACTTTTTGTAAGACTGCTTTTAATTGGTGATACTATAACACCCTTTTCTCTCTTTCTCATACAAAATAGTTTAAATATGTATGGACATATCATTACCATGAGGCCACGACCAATCGTATTAGTCTTGCCTACCTAGAGGTGGGGAAGAAATTCAATTCAACTCACATTTAAGGATGAATCTAAATTTTGCTGAAGCAATATGAGAACCAAACCACAGACAGCCTTCAAAATTCTCACTTACCGAATTATCCAATGCCGTTCTCTAACCAAACAATATTTATATATATTTTTTTTAATTTTAAAATATCGTCTTTATTAAAGTTCATATTAAAATACAATTTCTTAAATTCATACATAACTAAACAAAGTAAAGGTATAGATAGTAAGGAAATCATACAAAATCATACAAAATCATAAATAATAGAAATAATACTGATAATATAACTCATAATAAAATAATAATATATAACATAAAAATATAACATAAAGAGGCTAACCTCACCCCACCTCATCTTTAGATTAAATTCACCTAAAGAATGCTCGTAATCATGGTAGAGTCAGGTGAGCCAAAAAGGAAACAAAAAAAAACAAAGAAAAGAGAAAAAAAATAACAGAAAAAGCGAAAAACAGAGGACCAAAAGGAAGAGGGAGGGGGGAGAGGGAGGGGGAAAGAGAGAAAAGAAAAAAAGGAGGGGAAAAAGAAAAGAAAAGGGGAGGGGGGAAAAACAAACCAGTATTAAAAAAAATACTAATTTATAAAAAAGAACTTCCGATTGTCGACTTAGCGTTTACTTATCCTTTTCCTCCTCTACTTGCTACCTCCTAGTTCTCTAAAAAAAAAGCCTCACCTCCTTATCTTTGATAATTCACTCTCTTCATGCATTCTTTAAATTAAGCAAATCACCAACTCTGTCTTAATACCTTCTTTTTTGAAGTACTCTTCCACTAGTTGCCATTCGTTTTGGGTCTTCTGTCTAGGGACATTCCTAATTGCTGCCGTCATTTTGGCCAAATTCATATATTCCACCATCTTAATTTGCCAATCCTCCACCCCTGGCAGTTCTTCGCCCTTCCATTTCTGTGCTATCAATGAACCAAACAATATTTATAAAAGTGCATATATTACAGGAAAATGTGTATAAAAATGATATTTGTATATAAAAAAACGACATAAACATGCATCGTATTTTTAAAATTTGTATTTTATTGATTTTTTTTCAGAAAAGAAATTAAATAAAAAGGTGAGGAAAGAGGAACACAAAAGAAAAAGAGAAAAGTACTACAAACTGGTACAATATGTAAGTATACAAATATTACAAATATTCTAACGGGTATAAACTTATGCCTTTTATAAATAAGATTCCAAATATCATTATATTTATCTATACACAATCTACTTCTAAAACCAATCAGTTCATTTGTTGCAAGTTTAGTCCTATCTTCTACGCTCAAAAGGGGTTCCTGATATTCTTTCCAATGAATCAATATCAGTCTTTTAGCTGAAGTGAGGGAGCAAAAAGTCCATTTATGCTGACCCACTGTCAAACCACATATAGTTGGTATGTGGTTTAGAATAATATTATCATCTGAAATTTTTAAATTCCTCCAAAAGTAGTATTTATACATCTTATTACTTTGCTCCAAAAAATTGTAAGCGTCAGACATTGCATTCCTTATTACATCTCCAGCAGGATGTTATTATAGAGAGTCCCTCTCTGAACAAACGTAGCAGAGTCCAATAAATTCTAAATATTATTTTTGTTGTTGTATAAGACATAGTTTATAATCTAACAACACATTAACTACCAAAGTTAAAACATTGTCCCACTGAATAGGTAAAATAGAACCCATTCATTCTTTATTCCTTTCATTTATCAGATATTGTACATTGAATTGATTAATTGAATCCGTATATCTGTAAAAAGAAAATAACTGGCTTTTTAGTCTCAGAGGATTGAACCAACTGTTCTAATATCTCAGGCATCTTAGATGCTGTAAAAGCTGCTGGTCCAGATAAAGATGTTAACATCTGTTGCCACGGCAAGCACAGCCATTGGGCCGAATCCAGTAATTGGTGTTCCTTTTAATATAAGTATATAATTCATCATTCTCATCTATCAGTTGGTCTAAAGTTAGATGCATTATGTTGAGAAGTTGCTTGCAAAAATTTGTACATGAGTGAAAAATGCAGACCCAAACTGTGTTTATTAGAAGAAATTCACACTAAAATGCTGAAGGATTTTCATGCAGATTTATTTTTGTTTTTTGTTTTTTTAAAAAAACTTTGCATATTGCTACATAAACATCAAGAAATCAGTTCCATCTTGGCTGGGAGTCCACCTGACCTGGGAGGGTGGGGCCCTGACTTGACTGACTCCAGCTACAAAAATTGAGGCTGCTGAACAGAATCTTGTTTCGGAGGTTTTGTTGGTGGGGGGTTGTTGTTGTTGTTAATTTTTTGTATCTTTATATTGGATCTTATGATTTGTGTGGAATTGTTTCAGGTTGGTTGTGTACTTAGCAATTGCTTTGCTAATTGCTCATGACTACTTTTGTTATATGAGAGCCAGTGTGGTGTAGTGGTTAAGAGCAGTAGACTCGTAATCTGGGGCACCGGGTTCGTGTCTCCGCTCCTCCACATGCAGCTGCTGGGTGACCTTGGGCTAGTCACACTTCTCTGAAGTCTCTCAGCCCCACCCACCTCACAGAGTGTTTGTTGTGGGGGAGGAAGGGAAAGGAGAATGTTAGCCGCTTTGAGACTCCTTCGGGTAGTGATAAAGCGGGATATCAAATCCAAACTCTTCTCTTCTTCTTCTTATATTTGTAGTTGCGTGCCAAGACATCCCCCCAATAACTCACACTTCACACAGAATTTAAGTTTAAGGGTTTTGGCATTAATTTGGCCACAACGTTATTTAAATACAACTAATGTGGTTGCTTAGTAGGGTGGGTCATAAAAAAAATTCAAAAATGTTTCCTCCCTTGATCTTATCTCAGGCGTATAGTATAAAAAGATAAAGGGACCCTGACCATTAGGTCCAGTCGTGACCGACTCTGGGGTTGCGCGCTCATCTCGCATTATTGGCCGAGGGAGCCGGCGTATAGCTTCCAGGTCATGTGGCCAGCATGACAAAGCTGCTTCTGGCAAACCAGAGCAGCACACGGAAACACTGTTTACCTTCCCACTGTAGCGGTTCCTATTTATCTACTTGCATTTTGACGTGCTTTCGAACTGCTAGGTTGGCAGGAATTTCAAATTTGGGACAAATTGGTTAATATTTAGACCCTGCTCCTACAGATTGAAATTTTGCCTCACTACAAATAATAAAAACATAGGAATTTGACTCATTTAATTCTCAGTATGTTAAATTGTGAACTAATAAACATAAATTTTAGGTTTTATGTAGAGCAATAATAGTTGCATACTATTATTTTCTGCAATATTTATTTATTTAAGATAAAACATGTTGATAATTTACATGAAAAGCCAATGGTTTTGAAAAAATTATATGGAACAATTAAGCAAACAGTGTACTAAACAAGTAAACATAAACAATAAAACGCCACTCATATTATGTGTTGCGTCAAAACATCACACTATACTTAATTACTTGGTATAAATTGTACTAAATGCTTACATTTTGTGTAATTAATAAAATTATGCCTTATGCAATATATACATTGTACATGTACACCATATTATATCATGGTAAAAATATGCTTTTATGCATTACACTAAACATCTATTTTGGTGCAAAGTCCTTCTTTGTCTCTTGTTTTGGGAATTTAGAGCGATTGTTCATTGTCGTTTTGATGGTAGCATCACATCTTTTCTCTCCAATAACTATCCTAGATGCTCTAGTAACCTCCTTCACTGCACGTTCAACCATTTGCAAATGGAACTTGAATTTCGGAACCGTCTCCGGGAGCTAGAAGCACTGAGATCCGTTGCAAGCAGCAAAAGTGAAACTGCTATGGCTGTCAATCAAATCACTTGCAACATATCAATTTCCCCAGCAACAGCAAACCGCCAATCACTCATGTGGCCATCCAAACTGACCCACCCAACCGACCCGGGAATGTATTGTTAACCCTTCCGCAACCCATGCTCTCCTTAAGGGGAGAACCTGCTTTACCTAATTCTTTATATGTTGTAAGTCGCCTTAAGCATGGCTTTAACTTAGGAAAGGTGTCATACCAGATGGGTTGTGGCTTGATCCAAAGTGGGCTGCAACAGGAGCACTGCCACCATGTAAATATGTGGTAAAAGCTTGAGATTACAACTCCCATCATCCATGGCCATTGGCTGTGCTCCCTGGGCATAGCTGCCAAGTCTCCCGTTTTCCCCGGGAAATCCTCGTTTTCCCAGCTGTTCCTATCTGAAAAAACAGATTTTTTTGTTTTTTCCCGGTTTATTCTGGTGCGGCGGCCATTTTGGAACTGGGCGGAGCATGCTCAGAAGCGACTTTTGATGCTGCTCTGCCCAGTTCCAAAATGGCTGCAGTGCGACTTCTGGCACGGTGGCCATTTTGGAACTGGGCAAAGCAGAATCAAAAGTCACTTCTGAGCATGCTCTGCCCAGTTCCAAAATGGCGGCAGCGCTACTTCCGGTCTGCTATTTCCACCCGGTCCCTTATTTCTCTGACAGCAACTTGGCAGGTATGTGCCTGGGGCTGATGGGAGTTGGAGTCCAACATCTGGATAAATTCTCTGCCTCTACAGAATGCCCATCTGAGACTCCTTGTTTACAGGGTGGGGGTGTAAAGAACAGCCAATGCAACAACTCTTTTTTACACAATGTATAACTTACGGAAATCCATGGTGACGACAACTGTCTTTAAAATAGGATTTGATCGTACATGGAGGACTGTTCAATCGACAGCTATCGGTCATTAGTTTGAGGAAATCAGATGAAGCAAACCTTGCTAAAGCTAAGCTGTTCTGGGTTCGATCTCTGCCAGGATGCCTGGCCATCTGGGAACCATATGTATGCTGTCTCGAATTCCATGACAGAAGAAAGGCCGGATAAGGATATGAATGCAATAATTAAGTAATAGCTTAATAGTAGCTGCATTTGTTCCTAGGCAGTGAGTACTGTACACGTCTGAATTCTAGTTGATGTGGGGGGCAAGCAACAGAGAAGGCCTGTTGTCGTCAATGGCCTATCTGAGATTCTCACAGGCAGTGGGAAAAAGGTCTCTTCTTACATACTTTTGAGTGAACTGGAATCCTTGCAAGTGCCTTAAAAATCCTTTAATTTTTTCTTTATATAACATCTGTCCGATGTTTTCAGATGACCTGGCCTCTGCTGAACAAGACATAACCAACTGCATGCCTCCTGTTCATGGTGTTAACAAGGGTAAACTGCTTCAGTAATCAATGGAATGGCTGCTTTCACATACTGGGCTATTCATGAATTTGTTGCTGCTGCTGTTTTGCAGCACTTCAGAACTTCCATTGTTTTATATAGGAGCTCGGAGGCTGGTTTAATTAAAGTGATCTGAACAGGAATACAGCATGCCAGATGTGTGTTATAAATATAAAATAGATTATGTAATGGTAAACTATCATGAAATTTATGGGAATGGTTTATGATAACACATTGTTAGCTAATATAAACTGTAATTTGTTTCACTGTTTTAAAACATTCCCTAACTCACTCACCCCCCACACCTTTTTTCAGAGCTCAAATGAACTCTTGAGCCATGGTGCAATTAAACCTCCACTGCATTGATTTAAGCAGCTTCCCATTGCCTTCACAAAACGGAAGAGCAAGTATTCTGGCTTAAGCGGTTTGTAGATTGCAATTGCTATATTTTTGTAAGAATCTCTGTGTGCAAGCAACAAAAGAGATCTGTTAGAATGGCTGAAGAACCCCTTAGAAGTCCTGCTCTGTCTGTGGGGTGGCATTTATACCCCCAGGGGGAGCCCCCGATATACTGGCAGAAAGCTCCACTTAAAAAGGGTCCCACTGGCTATATTTGGCTGGTAAAGGTAAAGGGACCCCTGACGTGGTAAAGGTAAAGGGACCCCAGTCGTGACCGACTCTGGGGTTGCGCCGCTCATCTCGCTCTATTGGCCGAGGGATCCAGCGTACAGCTTCCAAGTCGTGTGGCCAGCATGACAAAGCTGCTTCTGGTGAATCAGAGCAGCGCACGGAAACGTCGTTTACCTTCCCGCCGGAGCGGTACCTATTTAGCTACTTGCACTTTGACGTGCTTCTGAACTGCTACCGGTAGGTGGGCAGGAGCAGGGACCGAGCAACGGCAGCGCACCCCATTGTGGGGATTCGAACCGCCGACCTTCTGATTGGCAAGCCCTAGGCTCTGTAGTTTAACCCACAATGCAACCCGTGTCCCATATTTGGCTGGTAATAGTGCCCAAAACAGAGTGTTCCAAGGGCACACCAGGCGAAGGACCGCCTTTCCTCATATGAACTGACCTGGATCCTGCGATCATCATCTGAGGCCCTTTTTGTGTGCCTCCTCCATGAGAAGTTGGGGGGGGGGGCAACAGCATGAGAATGGGCCTCTTCTGCAGTAGTTCCCCATTTTGTGGAATGTTCTCCCCAAGGAGCTTCAGCAGGCACCTTTATTATTATAGGCACCAGGTGAAAACGTTTCTCTTCAACCAGGCCTTTGACTGATTGACATGCTATATCCTTTTAGATGTGGGAGGGGTGCAGGGAAGAGGAGTTATAGTTTAATTTTGTTTCTCCCCCTTACAATAAAGTCTTAGGGGACAAGAAGGCGTGCCAAGGCCTTCTTGGGATGGGGTCACACCAGAGGGAAAACTGTCATTTTCTCCAAGGCAGGAAGAGGGCTTTCCTCTTCTTGTTCCTCCTCCCCATAATAAAAAGGACCCCTGGACAGTTAAGTCCAGTCAAAGGCAATTATGGGGTTGTGGTGCTCCTCTCGCTTTCAGCCCGAGGGGGTCGGTGTTTGCCACAGACAGCTTTTCCGGGTCATGTGGCCAGCATGACTAAACCGCTTCTGATGCAACGGAACACAGTGATGGAAACCAGAGTGCACGGAAACGCCGTTTACCTTCCTGCTGCAGCGGTACCTATTTATCTACTTGCACTGGCGTGCTTTTGAACTGCTAGGTTGGCAGGAGCTGGGACAGAGCAACAGGAGGTCACTCCGTCACAGGGATTTGAGCCACCTTCTGATTGGCAAGCCCAAGAGGCTCAGTGGTTTAGACCACAGCACCACCCGTGTCCCTAATCCTCCCCATAACACCACCCATCCCACAGTAGTCTTGGGATAGGAGAAGATGAAGTTATTCTCCAAGCTCAGTGTGTTTCCCCTCCCCACATAAACACCAAGATACAAGGAGAGGAAACTGCTAGGTCTCTTCCTAGCTCGGTGTTGCACCAAGACAGGTTAGCACATTTGTGGGATCGAAAGGCACTGATGTGGAGTGAGAAAAACTGAGAGAGGAAAGCTAGAGTGAGGGGAAACCCTTTCCCAAGAGCTCTACTCTCAAGGTTTTGTCGATGGGCGTGCAGCAGACTCTTGGAAGTGGCTTCATGAGATAAGTCTGACCCATAGACTGTGAGGTCACCACACTGCAATATACTCGGCTTTGTCACTGTTTCTGCTAGTTTTCCAGCAGGCATCCCCAAACTTCGGCCCTCCAGATGTTTGGGACTACAATTCCCATCTTCCCTGACCACTGGTCCTGTTAGCTAGGGATCATGGGAGTTGTAGGCCAAAACATCTGGAGGGCCGCAGTTTGGGGATGCCTGTTTTACAGATTCTCCCAGGCAACCTAGCTAGCAGAGAGCTGGCTGCATATCTTGGAATCACAGTGGGGGAGATGGAGTTTATGAGCAAAGTGGACTAGAAAGCATACCGTCAAAGCATTATGCAATCTATACATCAAGATGAACTGTTTGGGTTTTTGTGTGTGTCCCCCACCCCACCCGGCCACTGCTGAGGGTGGCCTAGTTAAATTAAAACCTAAAGAGCAATAGGATCATACAGTCCCTGTCGGGTCAGCGAATATGTTGCCTTGGATTGAGTTTACTAATTATGCAGTGAATTCAATCTAACAGAGCGTAGTGCCCCACTTGTGTTACATAGTTGAGTGTTTCTCAAACTTTAAAGCTTTGGGGCACCTCCACACAGGTACCAGGGAAATTTTAAACATTGGAGTTCCTGGGTGAGTACACTTAAGAGTACAGTGTTGTTTGTCCAAAGAATTTAATCCTGAATCACAGCATGTATTAGTATGTTTATACAGGACTTTCAAATGGTTCACCAACCTTTTTGGCATCAAGACATTTGATTATCGGATGGTACTAATTTCTTCAGTCAGCTATGGCAAACATGTGTCTATCCAGATGTTGTTGCACACCAGTTCCCTTCATCCCAAGCTTGCCTAGCCAGTGGCAAGGAGTGATCGGAGTTTTAACTCAACAGCATCTAGAGAGTCACAGCTTCCTCATCCCTATATAAGAATGACATATGCTACTCAAGGCACTGCACAAAGTAGAAAAATAAGGTCCTGCCAATCTACCTTTTCCGGCCTCCACAAAAGACATTGCAATACTAATTTTTGAAAGCTGCCACCAGGCAGTGACTAATGGCCATGCTATGCAACCCTACATGTGAAGTAGCAACTCCACACACCCCCTCCCCGCAACCCTACAATTAATAAGTTCACATAAAGTTTACATATTCAGTGAAATCTCTGGAGCCAAGTTATGAGAAACACATTGACTTCTTTTATTAAATATTACACACTGTTCTAATTTGCAAGTTGCCAAGTTATATCATCCAGCTGAAGGGGGCTATATATATATATATATATATATATATATATATATATATATAGAGAGAGAGAGAGAGAGAGAGAGAGAGAGAGAGAGGCATCTGATAGAAATAACCAGATAAAGTGGGGGGATGATATAAAAGAGCACAAAGATATCTAAACTACAAAATATGGTTATCAGGCATTTAAAATAAATCCCGCAATAAGTGAATGAACGTGATCTAATGCCATTCCTCTATTCTAGGTAAAGGGACCCCTGACCATTAGGTCCAGTCGTGACCGACTCTGGGGTTGCGCACTCATCTCGCATTATTGGCCGAGGGAGCCGGCGTATAGCTTCCTGGTCATGTGGCCAGCATGACAAAGCCGCTTCTGGCGAACCAGAGCAGCACACGGAAACGCCGTTTACCTTCCCGCTGTAGCGGTTCCTATTTATTTACTTGCATTTTGCCGTGCTTTCGAACTGCTAGGTTGGCAGGAGCTGGGACCAAGCAACGGGAGCTCACCCCGTCACAGGGATTCGAACCGCTGACCTTGTGGTCAGCAAGCCCTAGGCTCAGTGGTTTAACCACAGCGCCACCTGGGTCCCTTCCTCTATTCTAGACTACCATTAAATGAATATGGTCATATATTTACTGCATAAAGATTGAACATCCTAAGAAAGTCAAGCCAGTCTGCCAGCTTAATTTGAAAGCAGGATGTATTGGTTATCCCTCCCTCTCTCTCTCTCTCTCGTCCTAACTTCTCCTATGTTGTTTGCTTTGATATGCTGGTACAGATAACCCAATGACTTTATTCTCTCTTTAAAAATGTTGCTAACACAAGTGATTTATTGTCTGTATCTTGATACCAGCTGTAGAATGGAAGCAATTAAAGTATAGGGGGGGAAGCAGAAAGGCGTCTGCATGAAGAAAATTAGTTAGAAAGAAGAAATTGGCAATATGGTGGTTTTTTCCCTGAGAATTCCTGGTCTTCAGCCTAAGGCCTGGTTGACAGACATCTTAACAAGCAGCACTGCTCCTGTTTCCTGTGTATTAAATGCATTACACAAAGATGCAAACATTCTGCCCTTCAGAATGAAGAGCTATTTTTCAATTGTCTTAATTGTCCAACTTCTAAACAATTTCTCTTTGTTGTTCTGACCTCTTTGACTTCGACCACATAGCAACAGCTTCTTGCTTCCAATGATGCCGTTTTAAATTTTGGTCTGATTTAAGTCTGCTGTTGGTTATATTCAAGATCTAAGTGTATCTGAAGGGTAGTCAGCATAGAGCATAGAAAAGGGGCAACACTCTTCCCACACCATTCCTAAAATGGTGTCCATGACCATTTTCATCCTCGGAGACTTAGAAGCATTCAAACCCTACTCATGATATTTGGTTAACCTTGGTAAAAGTTTTTTTTAACTTCTCTCAAAAACCCAGCAGCTGTTTTTCTTGAGCAGGCTGTACCAAATTCAGCTTGAATTTCCGCTTAGCTAAAATCCACCCTATGTGAAACCCTCACCCGTCATCCAAAAATGGCAAATGCAATCAAAATTATTTCTGATTCCATTGAAATCCCCACATATGATGTGCTTGACCGTCACTGTAGATGAAATGTGCAGACAAATTCTGAGAAAATGCATCAGTTTTATGCTTCCCCATGCATGTGTTGGGCACTCAGGGCCAAACAAGTGTTGCATTAAGCTAAACTCTCTCACACAAACAGGCACACACACATACACTGAAACGTTGTTCATTCTCCTCCTCCTCCTCCTCCTCCTCCTCCTCCTCTTCTTTGAATCAAAACATGGTAAACAAAGAACCAAATTGTGACTCCATTAAGCATGATTAAATATTACTTCGGAACATAAAAAGGTTCACTCCAAGATCACTCAAGAGAATGGGAATATTATTTTCACTGATAGATTTTAAATATAAAAATTGGTTGGGTTATAGCTAGCATATATCAGAATTACAAAGCATGCAAACTGAAGCGGCCTAGATTTGCTCACTCCCACCACCCATCCAGTCTCCTTCACACACTACTAGCATTGCATAAGAACATAAGGAGATCAGGCCAATGGCCCATCTAGTCCAGCTTCCTGTACTTACAGTGGCCAGCCAGATGTTGTGGGGAACCAGGGAGCAGAACATGAGCACAAGAGCACCATTCCCTTCTGTGGTTTCTCCTTCTCCATGAATTTGTCTAATCCTCTTTTAAAGACATCCAAGTTGGTGGCCATTACTGCCTCCTGGGGAATGCAAGTTCCATAGTTCAACTACGTACTGCTTTCTTTTATTTGTCCTAAAACTTCCAAAAGGGAAAAAAATTAAAATAAAACACAGGAGTGCCATTGCTAAAGAAAAAGGGTTCTTTGCTTACAGTTCCTTCATATTCACAAGAGTGGCTTTGGAGTCTATACTACATGACTGGAGCGTGCTTCATGGCATCTGGGGGGGGGCACACAGAAGAAAGGGGCAGAGTTCAGTGAAAAATAATGGAGAGTATTTTTTCCTATTTGTTAGTGGCAACCGGAGGTTGATAAACCCGACATAACTTCCATGCATTCTGTGCAATAAGCAGATATCCTTCAAGTCATGCTCAGAAGTCTGGTAACAAAAATAAACAGAAAGCTAGTGCAACAACAACATCCTTTAATCATGTGGTATGCAAAGGCATGATCGAAAGATTGATAGATGATAGATAGATAGATAGATAGATAGATAGATAGATAGATAGATGATAGATAGATAGATAGATGGTAGATGATAGATGATAGATGATAGATGATAGATGATAGAGATAGAGAGATAGAGAGATAGAGAGATAGATGATAGATGATAGATAGATAGATAGATAGATAGATAGATAGATAGATAGATAGTAGATAGATGATAGATAGATACTTTATTGTCATTGCGTAAAGGTAAAGGTAAAGGGACCCCTGACCATTAGATCCAGTCGTGACTGACTCTGGGGTTGCGGTGCTCATCTCGCTTTATTGGCCGAGGGAGCCGGCATACAGCTTCCAGGTTGTGTGGCCAGCATGACAAAGTGGCTTTTGGCGAAACCAGAGCAGTGCATGGAAACGCCATTTACCTTCCCGCCGGAGCGGTACCTATTTATCTACTTGCACTTTTGACGTGCTTTCGAACTGCTAGGTTGGCAGGAGCTGGGACCGAGCAACAGGAGCTCACCCCATCGCGGGGATTCGAACCACCGACCTTCTGATCGGCAAGCCCTAGGTTCTGTGGTTTATTTTTTTTAAAAAAAATACTTTTTATTGAGTTTTACATAGAAAAAAGAAAAAGAAGAAAAAAATACAAAGAAAAAAGAAAAATAACAATATTATCTGTGGTTTAACCCACAGCGCCACCCGCGTCATTGCATAGTACAACGAAATTGAATGCCATCCCATACAAACAAAACAAAAACACAATTACAGCCACACACACACCCATCACAACTCCCCAAGATCATATTATTTAGTTACAGCATTTTAGATGGTTATAGCTCTTGGATAGAAACTGTTTTTTAATCTATTCGTTCTTGATTTAATTGTTCTGTATCTCTTGCCCGAAGGCAATGGTGCAAAAAGACTATATCCAGGATGAGATGAATCTTGTAAAATATTATTTGCTTTTTTTAAGGCATCGGGAACTGTATAGCTCTTCCAGAAATGGGAGAGGATGACCGATAATCTTTTGGGCTGTGGTTATGACCTTCTGGAGCACTTTCCTATCCATGACTGTGCAGCTGGAAAACCAAGCACAGATACAGTATGTAAGAATGCTCTCTATGGAGCCTCGGTAGAAGGACACCAGCAGTCTCTCACTCAGCTTGTTCTTTTTCAAAAGTCTGAGGAAATAAATTCTCTGCTGGGCCTTCTTTACCAGAGCAGTGGTATTAGCGTTCCAGGTCATACCCTTCTCTAAGAACTTAAATACAGCCACCCTCTCCACCCGGTCCCCGCCAATATACAGGGTCTTTTTCTTCCTGTAGTCCACCACCAGTTCCATGGTCTTGGCAGTATTAAGGACCAGATTATTATCTCCACACCAAACACTTTTGGGTAGAAAGAATTTATTTAAATAATTCTACAGAATCTCAACTTCAAGGGAGGGGGAATGTGGGTCATTATCTTATTTGCTACACCAGTTTTATTGTTTTATACAGTCACGACTTATGGCTTGTCTGCTTTTGCCATCCCTGATTCATTCTGCACTGGGATGACATCTGGTTTTAAGCAATACAACTGAATTGATTGATATTTGCTTAGTATGGGATTATTATTATTATTATTTTAGGAACATGGGTTTTAATAGATGTCCGCTGAGTATTCTTCCAATGATATAATTCTAGTCACTGGATTCAGTTCAGAGAACATGCAGGATGGAAAAATATACCATCTGTCTGAGAAGACACATAGGGAACAGAAATAGTTATGCTTCTTGAAATCAGGACCTGGTGTACTAAATGTAAAAAAACCCACTAGTTTCTTATCCCAGTAAAATGGGGTTAGAAGCTGGTCAGGACTCTCTATTTTAAATAGATTTAAAGTACATCAGGAACACACTACAGAGTATAATATAACCACATTAAAAAAATAGTTGGTACTCTCATAAAATGCTGTGCCATTGAGCAAAATTGGTTTACAATCATACCCTTTTGTTAGGGCAGATCAACCATGACATTGCTACAGTTTTCTAGAATACTATAATTATTTTGACAAGCAAGTAAAGTTATAATACTTGAATCCCTTGTTGTATCTAATTTTTCCCTTGCAAATTCTCTCCATTTATCAAGGGGATTCCACCCCCACCCCCACCCCGTTTCAGTCTTGCTATCCAAAACATTTGCAGATTTTTTTTTCTTCAGATTTATGCCAACCACCAAAGCATATTCCACGTTAATGATAGACACCTTGAACAATACCATAACTAGGGCAAATCCCTTCAGAATTCCGTTCGTTTCCTTTTCTCAGCGTGACTGCTAATCATTCCTTGCCCATTGCTTGTGATTCATCAAAGGATAGTGGACCAACCAAATAATATGACTCTCTAGTTCAGATTTCCTGAGCTCCTTTATTAGCAGGTCATATGGAACTGTGTTGCCAGAGCTGCTTCCTGTGAGAACCCAGCCACATGTGGAACTCCATTTACTGCCAAAAAATATGAGTTTCCCTCCTCATGCTCTTGCGATGTTCATTGCCAACATTGAATAGAAAAGTCAGCTGGATTTGGTCATGTTTGCTTTGGCTGGTACATCTACAGATTTTTTAACTCATTTATAGCTAAAGAATATTATTATTGGGGCGTGTGGAAGAGTAATAAAGAAAAAGGTTTAGTTATAAAGCTGAAGTTCACCTTGCTATGCTGGCAGTTAAGAAAACGGCAAATGTTAGTTTCTTAGAAGCTTCCAGAACACCGTGTTAAGCAAAGGGGGGGGAATGTGGCGGGTGACAACCTAAACTTGACCCCTTGCCCTTGTGTCGCCATTGTCAGATGAGGGACAGGCTTAGCTCCCTCTCAGCTGGGACTTTATTTCTACATGGTCCCATAAAACTAAGTGGAACCCATTGACAACTAAGACAGGATCACCTGCATATTCCCACATCTCAGTCCACATAACTTCTTCATTTCTTCTTTTTTAAAAATATATATTTTATTAAAGTTTTTCTTGGTTTACAAAAGTATGTGCAATGTCTCTCTCTTTTTTAAAAGTCACATTTTTTTTTACAGATCGGTTTCATTTGTTGAGACATTAGGAAGAAAAGGGAGGAAGAGGTTGAGGGGGAAAAGGTGAGTGGGGGTGGGGTCGGGTGGTGATGTTTCTATTTTACTTAATACATGTGGGTGGGGTCGGGTGGTGAGCCAGGCAGTGGCAGTCAACCAACTGAACCCCTCTTTACTTTTCCCCATTGAAATAAATGGTTGTCGTTTGCATTTATAAGATTAACAAATCCTTGGTTAACAGTGCTCAACCCCTCACCAACACATTATTTACCCTCACTGTGGGTGACTCATTCACCATCGACACACCCATGGGTGCTGAAATGGACCTCTGTATGCACTGCACCCATTTCTGGTTTCCTTGCAAGGTAGAGGTCCTCCCAAGTGCTACAGTGATGGGTATTTTGCTCATCATGCATTATTATGGGTTTTCTCAAAAAAAGATCATTGGATTATTGATTAGGATAGTTTCCTGATGCGAAAATGTTTCAGGAATGTGAAGTCCATCAGGACCCAAGGATGATGAGTTCAGTTTTGATCCAGACTTAAAGAGCAGAGAACAAGATTCATTTCTGGAACTAAAATGCATCTTGGGGGTACTGCCTTCCTAGAAATCTCACCATAGGTTAAGGTTACCAGATTTTTTTTCAATGAATCCGGGGACACTTTTCAACTTCCTACTAAATAGATGGATTTTGTCAGGAAACTGATTTGTAAATCCGGGGACTGTCCTCGGGGAAACGGGGACGTCTGGTAACCTTACCAAAGGTGTGTTGTTTGACCAAGTGCTATACAGTAGACCCTCCGGATACGAACTTAATTTGTTCCCGGGGTCCGTTCGCACCCCGAAAAGAGCATAAGTAGAGGTGTGCTTCTGCACACACGCACGGCGCAATCGAGCACTTCTGTGCATGCACATGCAACGAAACCCGGAAGTATACACTTCCGGGTTTGCTGTGGCCATAACCCGAAGAGTCCGTATCCAGAGCGATGAGTAAGTAGAGGTATGACTGTACTATTTGGTTACAGATAGGTAGCTGTGTTGGTCTGCTGTAGTTGAAACAAAATTTAAAAATTCCTTCCAGTAGCACCTTAGAGACCAACTAAGTTTGGTACGAAAGCTCATACCAATAACAAACTTAGTTAGTCTTTAAGGTGCTACTGGAAGGAATTTTTGTATTTTGTTTGTACTATTTGGCTCCATCTATGCTCAATTTGTATATTAATTACAAAGCAGAATATGTCTCTTCTTCAATGAAAGCCAAACTCAGCTAAGCCCTTCGGCCTCTGAAGCCTCTCTCTGCTTAAGGAAACGCCAAATATAGATCACCGTAAAACCCAGCAGACAACAGCATCTCCTAGAGGTTAGAAGCTACTGGTGTACCAGAGACCTTCAGCTCTTGAGCAAAAGCATATTAGAGATGCTAAAGCTGTCTGTGCGCAAGAGTGGGACTTGCTAACAACAATGTTACAGCATGTTCTCCTTGTGCGCATATATATATATATATGGTTGCCACCCCCCACTTCTTTTCATCCTCTTCCACAAGATCCAGCCTGCCTGATCAAAACAAACTGTGGGACAGCCTTATGAATTAGTTACAGTAGACTAATGTCTGACGGTGACAGGTCTGTTTTGCCATGGTGATGCACATCCTCCAGAGGTAATGTCACCTAGGTTGTCAGACAAGTAACATCATTTTCATAAATAATCCATGTGATGCTAATATAGAATGAGTGGTGGTGCATTGTGAAAATTTGGGTTGGATTTGATTGGGTTTTGCTTACAGTACAGGGCATTGTCAACACCACAGCCCGAGCCAAATGGTTTGGACTGCCAAGTCTAAACAGCCTCCTGTTATTATTGATGACGGAAGTGTTCAGGGGGCCACAGGCCAGTGGCAAAGGGGTACAGCAAGGAGTATTTGCTGTTCTAACCATAGGTTGATAGGTGAGTATACTAAATAAATTGGAGTCCTTGGAGAGTTGAGAAAATCAAATGAAAAGATTCCAAGAGCTCTGGCCAGGTCGTAGATTAATTTTTAGAAAGTTTTAAGTTGAGAATAATAAGACGAATTCCAGTAGCAATCCAGTTTTTAGAAATCTAGGACCACAGAAAAACCTGAATGGTACGCTTTGACCTTGAAACTATGAAACTAGAGCTGATGAAGGATAAACCGAAACAGGGCCTTGTCCTGGATTTCTGAAAACTGGATTGCTACTGGAATCTTTTCATTTGATAGGTGAGTATGGCAGGCAGGTAGACTATGGTCACAATGTGAAGCCATTCAGTGTCAGAAGTATTGCCCTGGCTCCTCCTGAGGGCTGAACGGTTCATGCAGTGAAAAATACAAAATCCACAGAGAACTATTATTACTTAATTTATTTTTTAATAACTAATATCCTGCTTACTTTCTGAGGAACTCAAAGCCGCCCAATTTTATGGTATTTCGAAATATGAGGCAATCCTTCAGCATAAGCCCCAAACAAAAAACAAACCACAAGCACAGTAATAATTCCATCGCAGCCAAGCTCCAGAGAAGTCAGGTGAAGGCTTTTTTGAACAGCCGCTTGAAACCATTGACACATCCTGATGCACCTCATTTGGCAAGGTGATCCTAGCCCTGCTTGCTATAAGCCACCCTTGCAAGGCTGAAGTATCTACAGTGGGGCCTCAAATGATGATCGAAGCTTGCTTTGGCAAATTACAGACACAGGCAATCCTTAAGCTACACGGGTGCCAAGCCATGTAGGGCTTTAAAGGTTAACACCAGCACCTTGAACTGAGCCTCAAAAGAAACTGGCAACTAATGTGGGTTGTGCAAAATTGGCAAGATGGAATCAAAATGCCAGGTGGCACCCATCAGCCACCTGGCTTCAGCATTTTGTACTAGTTCAAGGAGGCAGTTAGCTCTTAGTTTGAAACCTTAGTTTGTGAGGTGGTAATGTCTCCTGCTCCTTCTCTGATTGGTACTGAAGGGAGAGAAGACCTGAAGGAACTTCAATGAATAATAATAATAATAATAATAATAATAATAATAATAATAATAATTTATTATTTATACCCCGCCCATCTGGCTGGGTTTCCCCAGCCACTCTGGGCGGCTTCCAACAGAAGAATAAAACACAGTGATCTATTAAACATTAAAAGCCTCCCTAAACAGGGCTGCCTTCAGATGTCCTATAAAAGTCTGGTAGTTGTTTTTCTCTTTGACATCTGATGGGAGGGCATTCCACAGGGCGGGCGCCACTACCGAGAAGGCCCTCTGTCTAGTTCCCTGCAACTTGGCTTCTTGCAACGAGGGGACCGCCAAAAAGCCCTTGGTGCTGGACCTCAGTGTCCAGGCAGAATGATGGAGGTGGTGACACTCCTTCAGGTATACTGGACCGAGGCCATTTAGGGCTTTAAAGGTCAGCACCAACACTTTGAATTGTGCTTGGAAACGTACTGGGAGCCAATGTAGATCTTTCAAGTCCAGTGTTATGTGGTCTTGGCGGCCGCTCCCAGTCACCAGTCTAGCTGCCGCATTCTGGATTAGTTGCGATCCAAGACCTCCCAGAAATTCCCCCCAAAAACTCAGACAGACACATCATTTTAGGTTTTGTTTTGGCATAATTTTGGCCACAACTTTATTTAAAATTACAAATTAATTTTGAGTGTTGGCCTTAGGCTTTGGTTAATCTTCTGCCCCACGATGGGACAGGACCAGCTCTGACTTCCTACAATAGGAAAGTCAAGTAAACACTACCTTGGTAGAGGAGATAGCTGCGACCAGGCAATCTCCCCCACCAGAAATGCTCCCCAAGGCTCGTGCTCTGTACCGGCCCCAGCCCCGCCCCATTGCGGGGGTGTAAGGACTAGAGCCCCGGAGCCCCAGGATTCCTTTAACGGAATACTTCTATAGAGCAGCACTGAGGGGCATGCACCTCCATGCCATGCCCCTCCCAAACTCATCAACCAAAGCCTAACCCGCCAACCCTAACAAGTTGTGACTATTGCTAAGCAGTAGGCGAAAAACCAGATGGCAACAGCCAATCAGCCAAATGGAAAAAATTCCTACCGGCCCCCGAATACAGGCGGCACCATAGCAAGGTCAACCTAAACCTGCAAGAAAAAGAGGGTGGGAGGGTGGGAGATTAAATCAATAGCAAGAATGGCGATCGTCCCAACACGCTGAGTATTTAAAGCCTTCCCCTGTCAATCAAAGAATAGATACATCCTATTTACCCCAGCAACTCGCCGCCCTCCAATCAGCCGCTCCTGGTGGGCTTAAGCCCACCCCCCAACACCCACACTCATTTCTTAGAGGTCCGTTCGCAACCCTCATTAATCTTTATGTATTAATGAGCTTTGTAGTTTCCGAGTCACCTTCAGAGGTAGCCCCACGTAGAGCGCATTGCAGTAGTCCAAGCGGGAGATAACCAGAGCATGTACCACTCTTGCTAGACAGTCTGCAGGCAGGTAGGGTCTCAGCCTGCATACCAGATGGAGCTGATAGACAGCTGCCCTGGGCACAGAACTGACCTGCACCTCCATGGACAGCTGTGAGTCCAAAATGACTCCCAGGCTGCGCACCTGGTCCTTCAGGGGCACAGTTACCCCATTCAGAACCAGGGAATCATCCACACCTGCCCGCCTCCTGTCCCCCACGAACAGTACTTCTGTCTTGTCAGGATTCAACCTCAAGGAAGAAGTCCACATCATCCAGGGATGCTGACAAGGACACTTTCACAAGAGCTGGAAGTAGAGGGTGCATTTTTCTTTGGGGTTGCTTCCCTCTACATCTATGGGAAGTTTTGCAAGATTGTCTTGGTGACTAAGGCAGGCGGGCGAGAGGCACTCAAGGCCCTTGATATCCCCAATGCAGAGGAAATGTCAAAGTCTGGGTCTTAGGCCATGACACCATTTTTGAAATTCTTCTGCGTAGTACAATGACCACCAACGACCCAGTCAGAGATATCTGTTTTAAATACTTGGAGGCCAACATATTTGGCATGGATCTTGGAATAGGTCACTGAAATGTATATCCCAAAATAAAATGCTGAGGTGAAAATTCCATCAAACGAGTTTATCCTCCGAAGTTCTAAGCTAAGTGTAATTGGGGGAGGAGGAGGGGTATTTTGGCTTTCTAATTGCTTTCATAAGATTGCATAACATGCACGATAACATAGCACCTACCTTTTGCTAATAAGGGCAAAAGTGCAAGTACACAAGTATAAGTTAAATGAGTCCCAATCTGTGTTTTATAAATGTAAGCCAGATGGCATTTTAATAGCTGAAAAATCTCTCAGGATGTTCCTATACCAAATAACCTAGGCCAAAGACCACCTCCAAACCACTTGTATTTCTGGGCACCTGGTTTCTGTTTCTTTTTGTTGTCTACTTCATGGGCTTTTAAGATGTTCTGAAGCTCAAAATTTCTTCACTTCAAGAGACCCAGTCTGTCTTGACTAGGGTGGCCATTGTCCTACTTTACAGAGGACAGCCATCTCTCTGTAAATGTCTTCCATTTGAAGCACTGTCCATTCCAGCTCCAATTTAAAGAAAAAGAACTATGAGGAGGGAAAGTAGGGTGGCCTTGAAATTGCCCATCACAAAGAGGCATCTGGATAGCATCCTGAGCTCACGTGGTCACAGGCTTCCCCACTACTGGGAGATGCATTGTATTTCTATTTAAATTGTAGTGATCATTACTAAATTTGCACCTATATATGTACATTATAGGGACCCAGGTGGCGCTGTGGTTAAACCACTGAGCCTAGGGCTTGCTGATCAGAAGGTTGGCGGTTCGAATCCCTGTGACGGGGTGAGCTCCCGTTGCTTGGTCCCAGCTCCTGCCAACCTAGCAGTTCGAAAGCACATCAAAATGCAAGTAGATAAATAGGAACTGCTACAGCGGGAAGGTAAACGGCGTTTCCATGTGCTGCTCTGGTTTGCCAGAAGCGGCTTTGTCATGCTGGCCACATGACCTGGAAGCTATACGCCGGCTCCCTCGGCCAATAATGTGAGATGAGCGCGCAACCATCGCTGCCAAGTTCTCCCTTTTTTAAAAGGGAAATTCCATTATGCTGAATAGGCTTCCTCGTGAGAAAAGGGAAAACTTGGCAGCTATGTGCGCAACCCCAGAGTCGGTCACAACTGGACCTAATAGTCAGGGGTCCCTTTACCTTTACTTTATGTACATTAGCATATGCACACTTTAGGCAAATGTGTGCCCCCCCCTTTACTCTATTTTTTGGTAATTAATTTTCTCTTGGGGGGACACACATAGATGGCTATCTTAATCTTGACTCAAAAGTAAAGACAATTCCCACATGGGATAGTCCTGCACCTATAGCTCCTCTTGTTAATTGACCAGTTAGCAATCTTTATGCTTACTTCATTTTATGTATTTGAAAAGAATAGATGACTGCCACAGAGTGAGCCAGCCAGTAAAACACACAGTTCAAAATTAACTCTTTATTAGCAAGAACACAATCTCCACAGACTTTGCTGAGTGTCGGGCCTAAT
Organism: Zootoca vivipara; assembly: GCF_963506605.1. Lineage (NCBI taxonomy): Eukaryota > Metazoa > Chordata > Lepidosauria > Squamata > Lacertidae > Zootoca > Zootoca vivipara. The sequence continues at coordinate 80,287,310 of NC_083283.1, forward strand.
AAGCACAGTGGCTCATTCCCTGTAGATCTTACTTCATCCAATTAGTTGCTGAGACTAAAGGTCCCCACCTCTACGCAGCTGTCCATCTCTTCTCCTCTCCAGAGCTTTGTCCAAGCAATAGGAGACTGAACCTGCATGCCCGTCTTTGCTCCTCCTGTTTCATGCCTCTCCTGGTTTTGGAAGTCAGTGGGAAGAGGAGCTTGTCACAGTAGGAGGGGTAGACACTCCTGAATCTTCAGCAGCTTGACACATCTCTGCCTCTTGACCTCCCTCATCCCACTCTCCTGCTTCAGCTTCAGCTTCTGCCTCTGATTCTTGAATTCTCTCTGCCACAGATTCTCCCAGCTCACTAAGCCCTGTTACCCCCTTCAGCTTCCAACACCTCCTTTCCCCAGTCTTCTCCCTCATGGTCCCGCCACCACTCCCTGGGTTCTGAACCTTCTTCCTTTGGTAGTTCCCCAGCTGGTTTTTCTCACCACTCCTCTGTGTCCAACCAGTCCATGGCATTGATTTATTAGTCTTGTGATATATTGATATTATAATTTTTATGTGTTCTATTGTACTACAGTGGTACCTCGGTTTATGAACACAATTGGTTCCGGAAGTCTGTTCATAAACTGAAGCGTTCATAAACTGAAGCGAACTTTCCCATTGAAAGTAATGGAAAGTGGATTAATCCGTTCTAGACGGTCCGCGGAGTAACTGTTCATAAACTGAAGCGAACTTTTCCATTGAAAGTAATGGAAAGTGGATTAATCCGTTCCAGACGGGTCCGCAAAGTACTTAAACTGAAGTGTTCATAAACTGAAACATGGGTGTAATTGGTTCTGGAAGTCTGTTCATAAACTGAAGCGTTCATAAACTGAAGCGAACTTTCCCATTAAAAGTAATGGAAAGTGAATTAATCCGTTCCAGATGGGTCCGCGGCGTTCATAAACCGAAAATTCATGAACCGAGGTGTTCATAAACCGAGGTTCCACTGTATTGCGTTTTCACTGTTCATTTTCTGCAAACCACTCTGAGCACAAATTTACCTTTGGGGGGGAAAGTAAATTCAATGTTAAGTAACACAACATTTTCCCAGAAGAGAATTTTCAGGAGATTTCACTTCTTTCGCCAAAAACAGTCAGCAAAAAGCCCCCTCCCAATTTTGTCACCCCCCAAATAACATGGAGAGTTTGGGGAGGCCCTTTGAAATTTGCCCAGTGCCAATTCTGATGAGCTTTTTAGCATCAGCTGAGGACTCCTTCAATTGGCCTTCATAAGATACTAAAAGTCAGCAGGGCTATGCTGTTAAAGCACTTCTTGCACAACCAAGGGTTATCTTGGGATAATTAATAAAACTGAGATGTCAACCTCTAAAGCATCACGATGCCAATAGATTCTCTGCTATTAGATAATGGTTGTTGTAATGGAGCCTCTACAACTTGTGGCCCACGAAATAAAATAGAGCCCACCAATGATCTATAGCAATCTAGCGTTACAGCCTTTCTGCATCTGCAAAAGCAGGTGTGGTGGGACAAGCATCAAACACCCTGCAGACCACAAGATACGCCCAATGTGCTGTGTTCAGCTAGGTACATGACATGTAGTGTAGGCCAGTTTCAATGTGATTATTTAATTACAGGTGATGGGCATTTCGTTGTATGTTAAGCCACCTCGAGGTTCTGATTCAGGGGTAATGCCCTGATAATTTTCTCAGGATATTTTGATGCAGTTCTTACATATTAGTATTAGTATTATTTTACACTCCATTGAGTGCTAGTACACTGGGATTGTGGTTATGACCTAGAGGGCATGTGGTTTCTCTGACATCAAGTTTATTTTTCTAAACCCTCAGCTTGATATTCTAGCACTTAATTTCAGAATGCAGCTTAAATCACAAGAAGCCCATAATATGTCAAATGATCCCACAGTTGCAGGGGGAAAACAGTAAGTAATGAAAAAGCTATGATTGCTTTTCTGTCCCTCCAAATGACAGTTATCACCTCAATGACCTGCTCCGGGCTGAACCATCTACACATGACACACTAAGGGATAACGTCATCTAACAGAGTAGTTACAAAAATCAATACAAAACCCATTTCAAAGATATTCTGTGTAAGAATCCTGGTCTAACGTTCATTTATCGAATAGGCCTGGGGAGAAAAGAAACCACCAACATTTCTGATATATGTGTTTTACCTCCCAAGCAAAAGAACTCTGTAGGTAAGCAATAATTGTATTTTTCAATCTATTACTTAGTCTTGCCATGGTTCAGCCTGGAATCTAATATGTGGATGACTGCTATAAGTCAGTTATGAAACCAAAGTATGGTGCTAGCAAGACCAAACAGGAAAACAGCCAGGTAGCTTCCCACAGCTCAAGGGCGACTGCTGCTTGGGTTTGCGTGGAGGCCATGCAAGTCAGGCAAACAGGCAGGAAAAGGAAGACAAGATACTGCATTTATTCCCTCGGCAGGCAAGAGTCTCATTGCTTTTCCTTCGTGAAATCAAAACAGAGCATTGCATCCACAGAGGTTTGAGCTTGGCACCTGCTTATGATTCTGAAATATACTCGGAGTCGAGAGTGAATTTCATGCTCTTTATTCAGCTAGTAGTCATCAAGGAGAAGAAGAGAAGAAGAATGGCCCTTTCCCCCAAACCATCTGCTTATATACATTATTTACACAATGGGCTTTGCGTGATTGGCTACTTCAGGGCTACACCTGCAGGCCAATCAGGTTGTGGATTGACTTCTGCCAGCAGCCTGATTGGCTGCTCCTGCAGGCCAATCAGGTTGTGGATTGACTTCTGCCAGCAGCCTGATTGGCTGCTCCTGCAGGCCAATCAGGCTGCGGATTCACTTCCACCTGGAGTTGGATTGGGTGGCTCCTGCGGACCAATCAGACTGCTGATTCTGGATCCTATTGTTCTATGATTCAGCTCAGTACATAACAGATTCTTAGGTACTTTTCAATGTTCTAAGAGCTCTGTCTCTAAGCAGTAGAAACTTGTTTTTAGGAACAGAATCTGCCAGACTTTCTTTACCTGCCTTGAAGGGGCAGCATTTTGAGTCCAAACCCAAGTCCTGTCAGTCCTGCCTTCACTGCCCAAACAATGGCCCTAATCCAGAAAGAAAGTTAGTTGCATTTCAGTCCCACTGAAAGGAAGGAGGCATAATTTTGTGGGGGTGATTCATCAGGCTTCAATAGGGCTACAGCATTAACTGAGGGCTAGTTCACAAAAGCAGCAGATGAAGACATGGAACTGGTCCTAGGTTGTACCCTGAGAGGTTGTACCTCTCCATTTGTGAGGGAGGGGAATCCTTTCAGTGTGGTGTAGTGGTTAAGAGTGGTAGACTCGTAATCTGGGGAACCGGGTTCGTGTCTCCACTCCTCCACATGCAGCTGCTGTGTGACCTTGGGCTAGTCACACTTCTCTGAAGTCTCTCAGCCCCACCCACCTCACAGGGTGTCTGTTGTGGGGGAGGAAGGGAAAGGAGAATGTTAGCCGCTTTGAGACTCCTTCGGGTAGTGATAAAGCGGGATATCAAATCCAAACTCCCTCCTCCTCCTTTCATATGCAAAATCAGGTAACCGGGAAGAGGAGTGGGCTAGAACCCTTCTCCTGCTTAGATTTGTATTATTTTTGTTGATTATTTATTCCATAAAAACTTATATACTGCTTGATTGTGTTTGTGTGTGTAATGCAAACTGCTTTTATATTCATTAGGTTAGATGATTCCAAAATGAGCACTTTGGTATCAAAAGAAGTTGAACAGAGTAAAGTTTCCACGAACCCCTTCCCCTCCCTCACCCTTTCTTCAATATTTATGTGTATTCTAGTAGCGATGAAAATTGTTATCTCATTCCCCCCCCCCCTCCTTCAGTTGTGTCAGAGCAAGCAAAGAGAACAGTGCCCTTATTACAATCAGGCATTGTGATGAACCTAAATCAAACTGAGGGTGTTGCTTCCTGCTCCGAATAGACTTTCTGACTTCATCATGTTGCCATATCTGGCAGGATGTATAGCGTTGCGTGTTCAGACCCAGAGACCTCTCCCCTAAATAAAAACACATTTGACTCAAATTTTAGTTTTGGTTTTTGGCAGAATTCAGGCCACAACTTTATTGATTACAGTAGTACCTCGGTTTACAAACACAATTGGTTCCAGAAGTCTGTACTTAACCTGAAGGCGTACTTAACCTGAAGCAAACTTTCCCTTTGAAAGTAATGGAAAGTGGATTAATCCGTTCCAGACGGTCCGTGGAGTACTTAAACGGAAGCGTACTTAATCTGAAGCGAACTTTCCCTTTGAAAGTAATGGAAAGTTGATTAATCCGTTCCAGACGGGTCCGCGGAGTACTCAACCTGAAGTGTACTTAACCCAAGGTATGAGTGTAATTGGTTCAGGAAGTCTGTACTTAACCTGAAGCGTACTTAACCTGAAGCGAACTTTCCCATTGAAAGTAATGGAAAGTGGATTAATCCGTTCCAGATGGGTCCGCGGAGTACTTAAACTGAAAATACTCAAACCGAGGCGTACTTAAACCAAGGTATGACTGTACAGAAAAGTGGGTGGTTGCATAGGCTCTGGTTCGACTAGCTCCCTGCACCCTTGCAGGTAGCGCTGACCCAGAGCTCCATCATAGGTTAGCCAAGGGTGAACACCTGAGGAAGGTGAAAAGCCGGGGAACAGACTCTGTTCACTCGCCAGATGCTCCCCTGGACTCAAGCAAGGGCACAACCCCCCTTCAGGGGTTGACCAAACCAAGTTGAGTCCCTGGGAAAGGAAAGGGACATAAAACAACAACCACAATCTCTTGAACCCATGCCTAGAAGCCACATACCAGCCAGACGTATGGATTAGCTGCCAGTGAGGGATGAGCACTTTCTGAAACATGTTGGGAGAAGGCAAATACTGTAGATAGGATGCCCATTCCAGGCCAGCGACAAGCAGCCACTGACACTACTGAGGTGCTGGCTCAAGAAGATGGGAAATACTAGGGGAGTGATTCGGGAGGAACACTGGTGTGGGGAGTCAGTGTCATCTTCCAGTATCTTCTGCCTATGGTCGCCACTTGATTCTGGCTAATTATAGGGCCGGCCCTAGTAGTATCTCAAAGTGTCGCAGTCTGGTACCTGGACAAGAACTAAATGTCACTTGGCATTTCTTAGTGCAGAAAGTAGGCATTGATCTGATGTGTAGAGATCTTTCCTATTCTAATTCATTCAAGGGGGTTCTGGAAGCTTCTCTGTGTGAAAGGAACAAGCAGAAGGTTCGTGATGTTTGGGTTATACCTTCAGAGAAACTGAGTACAGCTGGCTTAAACTGATTCTGTTATCTCTTTCTGTCAATGTCATGCTAACTATAATAATAAGGCCAGAAGAAGCCTGGGCCTCACTCTCTTTCTCTCTTTCCTTCTGGTGTGGTGTTCTGTATATAGTGTTAAAGTTTAGTCTTAATGTATGTTATTGTAAGTTTAAGTTAAGTCTGCTGCAATTGGATTTCTTATGGACAGGACCAGTCCTGAATGTATTGGATTTGTGACCATTATGCTTATTTGCCTTCAGTAGCAGTAAAGTTATGCTGGATGAAATATTAATTGCCTCTGGTCTATTTTTGGGGGAATCCTGCAACATGTTTAAGTTTTTACTCTAACTATACGCCAGAGTTCTGATCTGGATCAATATTGAGTAGAATTCCATGACACTAAAGTCGAGTGTATATCCAAACAAGGTCTCTACTAAATCTTGTACTAGCCCAAGCCAAAGTTCTCAGCTATGGCTAGTTTGTAGTCAGTAGTAGCTATGCATCCAGCTTCTGACAAATCAATTCCAAGTGATAATGTTAACAAAAGTAAACAACCCGAAGCCACCGTTAATAGAGAAGTACTGCTAGCAGTCTTGAAGTGGCACTTTCTGGATAATTCTCATTTTAATGCTTTGAGAAAAATAGAGTTTATGTATGCTTTAAAAAATAAAATATAGAAGACACTTCCACTTGTTAAGATTTGTAACAGGCTTGCAGAACCTTGGAGCTGCCTGGCCATTCTCAGCTTTCTAGCCATGCAGGTTGCCCCATCAGAGCCTGATCAACTTCATGTTTTAGCTGCCTGCCTGGAACTGCAAAAGCAGTTCAAAGTCCCACTGATTTAAAACAGCAAGCAATGAAACAATGAAAAAACATTTTAAAAACCATCTCCTGTACTGTTGCAGAGTGGGAAAGACCTCTATCTAAAGGGGTTTTCTTGGAAGAGAAAGTTTTTCAGGCGCTGAAAAGACAACAGAAAGAGATGTGCTCAAACACCACCCATTGAAATCTATATGGCTTAAGTTACAGGCAGGTAGCCGTGTTGGTCTGAGTCGAAACAAAATTAAAAAATTCCTTCAGTAGCACCTTAAAGACCAACTAAGTTTTTATTTTGGTATGAGCTTTCGTGTGCATGCACACGTCTTCAGATACACTGAAACAGAAGCAACCAGACCCTTATGTATATTCAGAGGGTGGGGTGGGGGTGATGGGAATGGGTGATGGGCTGATAGGAGTGGTAAACCTGTTGATGACTGTTAACGACTGTTAATGACTGCAATTGGTCTTGTGGGAAAAAGCAAGGGCTGAGGTGCTAAAGAAAGCTTGATCATGCATAATGAGATAAGAATCCTATGTCTTTGTTCATCCCAGGTGGCTCCATGGTTTTAAGCTTGGTAATGAGTTGCAGTTCAGCAACCAAGCTTAAAACCATGGAAACACCTGGTATGAACAGAGACATAGGATTCTTATCTCATTATACATGATCAAGCTTCTGTTTCAGTGTATCTGAAGAAGTGTGCATGCACACGAAAGCTCATACCAAAATAAAAACTTGGTTGGTCTTTAAGGTGCTACTGAAGGAATTTTTTAATTTTATATGGCTTTAAAGAGCTTAGATGAGGCTTTTAATTTGCAAATAACCAAAAGCCCACAAATTGCCCTAGGAGCCCCAATCTTGCCACCACTTTGTCCCTCCTCCTGCTGCTGCTGCTGCCTGGAGGCTGTTGCATAACTCCGCCTCACCAAAGGAGCCTTTCCTGATTATTCTACTGAAATAATTGTCATAACCTTCTATTCTGTGTACAAATAAGTTACCTTGAACGGAATGGTATAAACCTGGAATGAATAATATTTTCTATTGTCATACTATCTGAATATTCTCCTCCATTGTTCATTAAATATTCTTCAGCACTGCACGAATTAACATTATTGAATTTATATCGATCTTTCCTTGAAATTGCTGTAACCACATCTTGGTGGTTATAAATCAAACATCTTTGTCTTGGAGCCTCTTTAAATAAATAAATAAAAAACCTCAGTCTTTACACACAGGAAGAGTTAAGACAGTCCATGTAATGTATTCACCTAGTACGATACATTACCCAATACCATTTTCCCCCAGGTTATTTATATACTGCGCAGGGCATTTTTGGTCAGTGATGAAGGGCTGCTTTCTGTCTTATTCATTCTCTAAAATTGAGTCATAGTAGTGCCGATATTGGCTAGTGTTATATTTTCATTACTCTTAGGAATATGGATTGCCGGAAACCCATCCTCTCCCAGTTCATGCATCACTAGAAATACAGCCAGCTGGGGGAATGACTGGCTTCTCCTGAAGGACAGAATAGGCATCCCAAAAGTGACATTTCAGTTAGTCCAATTGCGAAATCAATTCCATTGTGGTTTTCTGACAATCATACTTCAAATGAAGGGAAAAAATATCGGCAGCTCTTTCAATGACCCTATATCTTAAATGCCACTGTATATCAAAAAACATTGCAGAGGCTCTTATTGATGATACTGTTACACATTATTTGCCCTCAGCTCCAAGTAAAAGATGTGACCGGTTTGGATTTCTTCAATACACCGTTCTTAGGCATAACAGCTCTGTGTGCGCATGCACGGATGAGGTTCTTACGGCCACAGTTTTCAAACCAGAGGTGCCATTCATGGAAAAGGCAAAGAGATACCCAGAGTTGGGGTCTGCAAGTTTCATAGTAAGGTGAAGAGCGCTTGAATCGCCTTGCATATTTCAAATAATAGTCGTTGGCAGACCTTGGGCTTTCAAATTTCAGGGGTGCCCCTTGTGACGCCAAAACTCTGCTTCTGGCCTTGCATTCTAAGTCGTCGTTGCAGAGGCCTTCTGCAGTGCCCTCTTGGCTCAGCACCCAGTGCAGGCAAACTGGTCGCACTCCCATAAATCTGCCCCTGGAATAGTCCTTTCCTTGTGTGAATCATGTGAAGGGGGATTCCTGTGGTTACCTCTCTCCTGTCCACACTCCTAGATGCATAGCTGCCAAGTCTCCCATATTCCCAGCCGAAAAAATGGGTTTTTTTTGTTTTTCCCTGGTTTATTCTGGCGCGGCGGCCATTTTGGAACTGGGCGGAGCATGCTCAGAAGTGACTTTTGATGCTGCTTTGCCCAGTTCCAAAATGGCTGCAGCGCAACTTCTGGTGCGGCGGCCATTTTGGAACAGGGCAGAGCAGCATCAAAAGTCGCTTCTGAGCATGCTCCGCCCAGTTCCAAAATGGCGGCAGCGCTACTTCCGGTCTGCTATTTCCGGTCCAGTCCCTTATTTCTCAGGCCGGAACTTGGCAGGTATGCCTAGATGCAGTCAGGAAGCTTACACATGAGCAGTTGCACGAACTTAGGCTTCCTCACTACAGACAGCCCATGGCAGTGGATTTAAGTACAGAATCTGTCTACAGTTGCCTACTTGTTATCAGAGGCCCAGAATCCACATTCCTTTGTAAGACAATATGAAATAACGTAACACCATTTTTGCAGGCAAAAAAAAAAATCAATGGGGAGGTGACAAGAATTTTTTTGCACCGGGTACCACCTGACCTTCCTACGCCTCTGCTGCCAGGATGAGTGGTTGGGCTTGTTCATTCCTTATTGCAGCAGTATGACATAAAGACTGTGTCAGTGTGTGAAGAGACCCTAAAGGTGTAGAGCAGGCATCCCCAAACTTTGGCCCTCCAGATGTTTTGGACTACAGTTCCCATCTTGCCCAACCACTGGTCCTGTTAGCTAGGGATCATGGGAGTTGTAGGCCAAAACATCTGGAGGGCCGCAGTTTGGGGGTGCCTGGTGTAGAGCAAAGCCCCTGTGGGCTAGGCAACCCTTTCCCCTCCCTCAGGCTTCCTGCTGAATACCACTGATCTTCAATAATGCACATGGACACTTGGCCTGTTTTCACCAATAAAGGGAACGGCTGCAGGCGCATACAGCACATACCAGTGCCCTATGTCTCCGGACGTGGTGCGCTTGGTCTGCTGAGGCGGACACACCAATAATTCAAGGCAATCAGCAGAGTACATTACAGAGGGAAATGCCGAACCTACACGCCGCGCAAACAAAATAGCAATCAGAAGATTTAATGCATTTCTGATGTACATTTAAGGCATTGACACTGGGCCACAGATGTACATGTGTTGTGTTTTATCTTGTTGAGATATGGCCTGGGAGAACCAATTATAGCATATCATCAGCAACAACGAGAGGGGCTGGCAAAAGAAAGGATTCCATCACACATTACTCCCACAGATATATTAGAGAAACAAATTGTACTTGGGATTGAAAAGTCACAGGGTTTATTCTGTTTTAATAAATCCCTGCCAAAGGCTAAGTGTAAAACTCGAAATACTTCCCAAACGTTGTTACTGTATTATCATCTTTGACATCTCAAGGGCTGCTCGGGGATCATCTTGATATCATTCCACAGTTCTCACAGTAAGCCTGTTTATTTTTAACCTGTGCTCGATTCTGGTTGTAACCACTTCAGCTTGCTGTTCTTGTGATTTAACATCTCCTTTCCAAAAGACTAGAGTTTGTTTTATAAGAGGAACGCTGACAATGGAATGATCAAAAGCGTCACATGTTTCTGAAACTGCCATTATTGCCCCTGTGCTGATATTCTTAATGCGGCAAGGTTTTGTGGGCTGGCTATTCAGTGGGACAAATTTTAATCAAGGAGGGCTACAGCTGAAATGAATCTGCTACCCCAAATCCTCTTTTGTGAGATGTTGATGTCTGTCTGACTGTGGGCTCACAATGGTGCCAGCAAACCCATTGCAAGCTGGGCCCAAACATCCTTGGAGGCTCAGCTTAGAATGAGATGACTGACTCTTCTGCAATTACATGGCCCCACAATGCACCACTTTTGGCACCATCAATCCTTGAAATCTGTTCCTCCCGTGGCTGTTCATTGCAGAAGATCAGGCTGTGACTGGGCTTCTTTTTGAAACCTTCTCATTGGATTCAGTTTGTAAACCACGGAATGATTATATTTGACAGTATTTGATAGCTGCCATGCGGTGGAGCCTTTAACATTTGGCAGTAACTGATAGTTGACAATGACAACATTTGATAAATAGCATGCAAGTGACTCTGAGCACTGGCACTTGCGAAGCATGGAGGGGGGGGTGGATGGATGAGAACATGGGAGGCACACACCGACCTCCCATTTCCCCATACATCATATTGCACTCCCCATGCTCATGCTCATGCCCATAAATTGAGGGAATATGGTGGAGAGAATTTAGTGGGCTCCTCCTGTCAGGGAGAATTCTGAGGGGCAATGGACAGAAGAGGAAGACAGGGAGATGACGCGGGAGGCAGAACAGGGGACGGAGAGCAGTCAGGGGGGAAAAGGGCTCAGAGATGCTGGAGACCCCTGCAAACACCCAGAGGCTCCGGAAGGAAGCTCAGACTCAGGAAGGGCTTTCAAATCAGCACAGACAATGAGGGAAATGAAAGGTAAGGATCAAAGATGTCTCGCGCTATTCCCACGCCTACTTTGTTAGTGCGGGAATCGTAGGAAGCCACTCCCCAAATCTGACTCAACGGGTTCAGACGCGTAATTCTGAACTGTAGCTGTTCTTGTATATATGTAATAAAGACTGTAAATATCACGTTGATTGTGCTGGAGTGTTACTGCGAAGGGGAAACACCACCACACAGGGTCCCTGTGCTGTGAATGGATCATCACGTCTCCAGTAAACTCCAGAATTTCATACCCTTAAGAAAACAATATGAGCCCTTTTATACATCACACCAACGCTGGTTTTCTGAAGAGTGAGTCTGTGTCACTCATATATCTGTCACATTCACACTCTATGCTTTTAGGTATAAAGGTAAAGGGACCCCTGACAGGTCAGTCATGGACGGCTCTGGGGTTGCGGTGCTCATTTCGCTTTACTGGCCAAGGGAGCTGGCGTACAGCTTCCGGGTCATGTAGCCAGCATGACTAAGCCGCTTCTGGCAAACCAAAGCAGCGCACGTAAACGCTGTTTACCTTCCCGCTGGAGTGGTACCTATTTATCTACTTGCACTTTGACGTGCTTTCAAACTGCTAGGTTGGCAGGAGCTGGGACCGAGCAACGGGAGCTCACCCCATCGCGGGGATTCGAACCGCCGACCTTCTGATCGGCAAGCCCTAGGTTCTGTGGTTTAGACCACAGCGCCACCCATGTTTAGGTAGGTAAGTAGAAATTCCGAAGCATACAAACACAAAAGTGAGAAGTAGTCTAGGGGTATTAATTTGGCATAAAATAATAATAATCACCATCATCATCCAAGTCTTGATGTGCTATTGAACCATGTTCCAGTTGTATCCTTAAACCCATGTTGGGTGTCTCTATGGGCTCAGAGAGGCCCAAAGCATGCAAGAGCTGTGTTCCAAAATCATTCATGGAATGGGTGGCAATTGACAACTTGTTAACATGATACAGGTGAATGGATGAAAGCAATCTGATCCCCAAGTAGCATGATGATAACATGAAAACAAGACATCCAAGTCTCAGAGACCCTCCACATCCCCAGCGGATAAGCATCATAAGCAACATGCTTACTCTGCACACCTGCAGCCTCCCACTAAATTGTCCAGACCGAGCACTTTACTGTAAGCCAGGGCAGTTAATCACTAGATGGCCCCAGGGCAGCCGCATACAGCCTTATTTATGGGGATATCAAGAAACTGAAATACTCAAGCGTGCCTGATTAGCTGCCCTAATATGCTACTTGTGGCTAATTTCTGAGCTGCTTAACTTACAGGTGTTGCCCCCAGCCAGTAAATCATTCCTTCTGCCTCATCTTTGCACTCCTAGACCTGCCATGCATATGTGAAGCCTGTTTAAGTGACAGGCAGGAAATAATTGATGGAGCATTAAATCATGCTTGTGTTTAGTGAACTGCATCCCTTTGAAACAAGCTAAGCTACGTTCTCAGGCTTGGACTCATTTCAAATTGTTATTGTAACCCAAGACTTCTGCGCCACTGCTTGCAACCTTTTGCAAGGTACAATGTGTGCATTTCCTCATTTTATTTGCTATACTTGTCGAGTGCAGCCTTCACATAACATGCTGCTATTAAATTTTCCCACGCCAGGTAGTGATCCATGCAACACAGCAGAACCAAAGTTTGTTTGCTTTGAATCAGAGAGGTACGGTGCTTGGAAGTTTAACATTCAGTTTCCCCTCCCTTTTGTTTTAGGCTGAACTCGCACTTACCTGGGAGTAAGCCGCATTGAACTTAATGGGATATTTCTGAGTAGATATGTAGTGGCTTGCCCTGCTACATTTTTAAAGATTAAACACAGCAAAGGTGAAAGAGTAGCTTCCATTTTGACACATACAGCAGATGGTGGATGTGTGACTATTCTGACGATTCAGGACACTCAGCAAGTGGTATGGAAGAATGGAAGATAAAATGTTGGGATGAAAGGTAAGTCAATCAATAAGATTTGGAGATGAATTGTTGTCAAATTGTGGGACTCTAAAACACTTAAAGGAATTAATTTTTAAAGCAAGACATGTTTGCCATGTAGGGTATAGATTTCTAACTGTCAGGAGTATGGGCAGGAGTCAGGCTCTGGGGCCTATAGTGCTTTGCAGGACTGGGGCCTGCCTCAGCTTGTGCTGGAGAAGCAGGGAGTGGCCACTCAGGTGAGGCCTCAGCTTGTGCTGGAGAAGCAAGGAGTGGCCACTCAGGTGAGGCCACTTGATACCTCACTGCACCTGGTGGCAGGAGCTGGGAGGGATAAAAGCGCAGCATTTCCCTTCAGCTCTTTGCCATAGCAATGCTATCCCTGCCTGGTTGCCTCTGGCCTCTTGCTCCTTGGACCCTTGCCTTGCTGATGCCTTGTTCCTTGGACCCTTGCCTTGCCAACGCCTTGATCCTCGACCCTTGGACCTCTGCCTTGCCGACGCCTTGATCCTCGACCCTTGGACCTTCGCCTCTACCTTGACCCTGCGACTGCCTGCTGCTGGACCCTCAGCCCTGCACCTGTTCCTGCTTCTACACCACCATTTTACCTCTGGTCCTGATGTCCTCAGCCAGGGCTTCAACTGCCCGCCGACCGGACCGTGACACTAACACACAAAATTCAAATCTCACAAAAACGCAAATTTCAATTTCAGATATACTCCATTTTGCCTAGAGATGTTGAGTCCCCACACTCCAGCCCCATGGTCCCTTGCAGGAGTGCCTGGGCTGATCTTTGGTTTGTGACCCAACAGGAGTCACACAGAGGAGCCTGTAGCAGGAGCTGCTGCCTCTTGGTGAGCCCCAGGGACAAAGATGCCAACAAAATCATGAGGTCCTTTCTTAGTCACATGTGACTATGCAATCATTGCAGCTTTTAAAAGGCCCCACCTGGAGTCACCGGTTTATACATTTGCTCCTTACATTTGCTCTCCCACCAAGTCACAAGCCAGAGGCACCTCCATATGTTCCCAGGGTCAGTCATGTGGGAATTCCCCGAGCATCTGAACCAGCCCTAGGAGGACCTTGCATATTTCTTGCATCAATTTCACCTCCTCCAAGGGATTTTCAGAACGACTTCTAATAAATGAGAGGCTCATGCAGAGTGGCACTTCCTTGAGAATGCATGGTCCAAATCTGACAGGCCTAACACACACTAGCGGTCATATAATTGTTTGTTTTAAAAAGCAGAGAGGCTTAAGTAGCAGCAAACTATTAAAACTTTTGCTTTTGATAATTGAGAGTAAATTTCTAGTAGCCAGGCATGCTTTCCTTGCTTTGTTAACAATTTAACAGCAGCCCATTCCATTCACATGTTACTTTAATATAAGTAAGCCAGTTAACATTTTACACCGAAAGCTTAAACTTAATAATTAAGCCATTGAAAGTTAAGAAGGTAATGGTTGCCTTACTGAATCAGAGCAAGGGGCATGTAATTCAGTTTCCTGTTTCCTACAGCTGCCAGTCAGATGCCTCTGGTAGGGTTACTGGAAGAATTCGTGCTATACAAATTCCAAAGCAAACTAACCTGATCTACACCTCCCAGAGCACTGTGCAGACTGGAACACAGTTCTTCCTCAGAATTTGCACTTGGACAATTTTTACAAGAGTTGCCCTTCTTAAAGTCGGACTACTGCAATGCGCTCTGGAAGGGGCGGAGAAAATCTCTCCACGCTATTCAAAATGCAATTATCATTTCCTCCCTTAGTTGTCTTTTGTTTTTTTTCCCCAGACTAAAAACCTCCAAATGCTTTAGCCTTTCCTTGTAGGGAAGGTGTTTCTCCAACCTCTTCATCATTTTAGTTGGCCTTTTCTGCACCTTTTCCAGTTCTTGGAGCTGTCAGACCTGTCAAACATAAAGCCCAAAAGGTAATTCCATACTTTAGGTACAGGTTACTCAGCCTGAAAACATTTATTTCTACAGCTTCTTGTACGATTTGTGATATGTAGTAATTGAAAGCTGATGTTCAAAGTAATATCTCCTGGCCTTAGGATCTAAAGGCCAATTCCCCAACCTGTGATGACTTTCAGCTGGTCTCATCACAGTGGACACCTGTTCTTGTGTGTGCATTCAACGAATACTGCATCATCGCCCCATATGCCCATATGGACTATCCTGTATACCTGGTGTTAGGGTAGCAGGAGAACTTGAAGAATCTGAACATAAAGACTAGCGCCTGCTAGATACCGCAGGAGTCTGTTCAATGAGCTACTCGTAGCCTCCATGTTACATTTAGTTCTGATCTTGCACAGTGCTTCGGTTCTCTGCATGTTGCTGTGTTTTAAAGCAAAATCTAGAATTCAAAGATAAAGGGTGAAGTCATCTTCCTGCCTATATATAGTGGTGCCTTGGGTTACAAACACTTCAGGTGACAGACTCCACTAACCCAGAAGTAGTACTTTGGGCTAAGAACTTTACCTCAGGATGAGAACAGAAATCGCATGCCGGCGGCACGGCAGCAGCCGGAGGCCCCATTAGCTAAAGTGGTACCTCAGGTTAAGAATGGTTTCAGGTTAAGAACGGACCTCCGGAACAAATTAAGTTTGTAACCAGAGCATAGCTGCCAAGTCTCCCGTTTTCCCCGGGAAATCCCCGTTTTTCCAGCTGTTCCTAGTTGAAAAAATGGATTTTTTTGTTTTTTCCCGGTTTATTCTGGCGCGGCGGCCATTTCGGAACTGGTCGGAGCATGCTCAGAAGCGATTTTTGATGCTGCTCTGCCCAGTTCCAAAATGGCTGCCGCACCAGAAGTCGCACTGCAGCCATTTTGGAACTGGGCAAAGCAGCATCAAAAGTCACTTCTGAGCATGCTCCCCCCAGGTCCAAAATGACGGCAGCGCTACTTCCGGTCTGCTATTTCCGGCCGGTCCCTTATTTCTCTGACAGCAACTTGGCAGGTATGAACCAAAGGTACCACTGTAGACTGAACATCCATTCCCTCCCCAGCAAAACCAAACTGCACCCTATTCAGTCTGCAATCCACATGGCACTGCTCCTTTGGAAAGATCCCCAAACCATCAGAGAAGTCCTCCTCCATCTTGTCCCACCAATTGCTACTGCTGAACCTCCTGAGCAACAACAAGCCTAGCAGCTTGGAGTTATTGCGCTTTCTCCTCCCCTCTCCCTGTCTTCTCACATTTACAAACTTAACACATAGCCCACAGAACAGCCATGGGACTTGTGAGCCAACAAAATACCTAGCAAGATCATTCCAGGCTAGACTTTCCTGATGATGTGCTAGCCCTGCTCCAGTAATAGGGGTGGGAGGGGTTAAAATTCCATGCACAGCAAGATTGCAATCTCCCTTCTCCACGAAGCAACAGCGACAACCTTCCCATGGCTATTCTCAGAAATGGCTCAGCTGTGCCAAAGCAGAATTAGAGAGGTGCGGCTGTAGAGCACACTCCCAAGAAATGTCACATAACACATCCGAAACGAGCTGCCTTCAAAAACGGAATATTCCAATTTGAAGCAGCCACAGACCGGCCATCAGATTTTTTTTTTTTCAGTAAGGAGAGAGAAAAATGGGATGTATAAACAGGGCCTTCTTAAGCCCATCCAGCGACCTGGCGCTAGGTCCCTCCAGCGCCCCCTTCCAGAGCCTCTCCAAGGGCCCGGGAGTGCTAAGCGGACCGCGGCAGCAGCGGGAGGCCACCTCCGAGGACTCCACGCTGCGCCTCCTTCTCGTTTCCCCAGCGCTGGGTTCTGCTCAGTCAAGCTTCGCCACCAGCGCGCGCACCGTGGGACCAGCAAGAGCTGCCTGGGCGCTGTGTGCATGCTGGTGGCGAAGCTCGACTGAGTGGAACCCAGCCCTGGGGAAACGAGAAGGAGGCACAGTGCGGAGTCCTCGGAGAAGGAGCGCAGTCCTGGCCCGATCGCCAGAACCCTGCGCTCACTTGGCGCCCTTCCAGCGCCCTCCAGCGCCCGGCGCTGTGGTTCTCCACGCCACTAGCCTCTATGGCTAGGACGGGCCTGTGTATAAAACACAAGCATGAAGTGGAACTTTCTACTTTCCCCTCCAAGAAAAGAGAGAGAGAGAGTGTGTGTGTGTTTCTGAGACCCTGCAGTAAATGGCTGCTGTGGAAGTGCTTAAAAAAATGCCTGACTTTGAATGGCTATAGAGCTAAGTTGAAAATGTTATAGTGCCTGTATGTGTGTTTTGCCAAGGAATATTTTCTACTACAGAGATACTTACTGTATATTCCAATCATTTTTTGAGTTAATAACTAAGGAACAAGATTCCGACATTTTCAAGATTCCGACATTTAAAAAAATAAAATAAAAATAACAACTACTACAACAACAATAACAACAACAACACCTTTTGCTATATGTAACATAGGTATTGCAGAGTTTTGGCATATTGTTCTCCTGGAGACACAACAGAAATCACAGAAACTGGACTTTAGCCTTTTGAGAATTAAATGTGTGGCAGCTTTTGCTGTCAGAAGATGCTTTCAGGATGCAGCCGTTGAAGGATTATATCACAAAGGTCACTCAGAGAAAGAAAGTGTCACAAAGTTAAGTATATCCAAGGGGGGGAAAAATCAGATAATAGGGAATATAGCTAACCGTGCTGCCCCCCCCCCCAAAAAAGCAGGAATGATGGATTGCAAGGAAGGTAAAAATAGAGCACATGGCAGATATAAAAGGAAATCAAGACAAGAAGAAAAAATAAAATAGAAGGGTAATACAATAGAAGGGCAGCTGTAGAAATCATAAACGAAATGCGCAGAAACAAGAGTGAAACTTATTCAATAAAGTTGAATTTATTCACAGCATTCAGATGACGAGATGCAAAGGGAGGGAGGAAATAAGTCACAGAATGGCACCCGGCTGACTGAAAGATGCTCGAAGAATGCATTTTTAAAATTGTCATGTTTTCATATGACACCATATGAATAATTGAACAGGGATGCCAAGTTTTATTACAAGAGTATTATCAGTGAAATGTTAATGCCAGGCTCCAAGTGCTCTTTCTTCCTTTTTTTATTTTAAGGCAATACCACAGGTTTAATTTCCAGGCACTAATGGCAATTAATTTTATTTCCCTATTTGACAAGGATAACACCATTTGAGATTCTGATAGTTTCAGCAAAGACGGGGCATTGAATCTCCTCTGTTTTACAGCCGCCCTGCTAAATTGTTGTGCTTGCTGCTGCTTTTCCGTGCAAATGTGCTGTTCTGTATAGTGTGTGGAGCCAAAAGGGAGAGAAAGAGTGGGGAGAAGAGGGCCTTTACCTCCACCTTGCCACACACAAAAACAAAAAATGTTGAGGATCAGAATAAAGGTTGACAGCAAAGAGTGGTCTGCGGGTGCTTCAGCCAAAACAGAGCAGTTAGACAATATAATAGGCAGAAGGCAAAAGGAAAAAGAAAGAGTGGGGAGAGAATTTGACGCTAGGTACTATAATAATAATAATAATAATAATAATAATAATAATAATAATAATAATAATAATAATAATTTATTATTTATACCCCGCCCATCTGGCTGGGTTTCCCCAGCCACTCTGGGCGGCTTCCAACAGAAGAATAAAACACAATAATCTATTAAACATTAAAAGCCTCCCTGAACAGGGCTGCCTTCAGATGTCTTCTAAAAGTCTGGTAGTTGTTTCCCTCTTTGACATCTGTTGGGAGGGCGTTCCACAGGGCAGGCGCCACCACCGAGAAGGCCCTCTGCCTAGTTCCCTGCAACTTGGCTTCTCGCAACGAGGGAACCGACAGAAGGCCCTTGGTGCTGGACCTCAGTGTCCGGGCAGAACGATGGAGGTGGAGACGCTCCTTCAGGTATATTGGACCGAGGCCATTTAGGGCTTTAAAGGTCAGCACCAACACTTTGAATTGTGCTATCACTTTATAAAGGACCAGACAGTACTGGTAGTCCACTGATGGAATCTGCTCTGGGACCAAGGAGCCCATTGACACTTGGGCCCAGTGCTTTTTTTTTCTTAAATTTTTTTAGGGATACTCTCATTTTGACTCAAAAATATCACAATTTTATAGTTCAAATCAGGAAAAATGAATACAGTAAATGGACAAAAGTACAAAGAACATGCATTATGCATGCATTTACTTTCATCAGTAAAACACCACACGTCCACATTCCACACTGCTTCACACATTAAACGCTCGCTTCCATCTGAGACTCTGGAAACACCATGACAGGAAACAAGGCCGGGGGTAGCAACGGAACTGATGATTCACCGTGCTACATAATAAACTATTTTAAAAAATAGTTCTCTAAGAAAAATAAAAGTTATTTTTTCACGTCTTCCTCAAGTATAGTGTAACAAAAGTGACAGGGCTTCCCCAGTAGTGGTACCACAACTAGGGAACTCCATTACAACTCGTTCTTTCAGTTCTGTTTCAATAAGGTTATCATAATGATGTCTGAAAATGAGGTATCAGGCAAAAGTATTTCCAACCTCAAAATGATATTTATTGACATTCAAATAGAAATGTTGACAGGAGCCTTCAAGCATTAGGTTCTGTGGCCAGGCTCACACAAACATAGATATCCCTTGATTTCGTTGGTGTTATTTTTGTGTATTTGTGACAAATGCATGTGTTCTTCACTGAATGACAGCAGTACCACTAACACTGCAGATGGATCTACCTTGCCTTAAACTGTGCTCTTCAGTGGAGTCAGTTCACACAACCTGCTGTAAGTTAAACACATAAGGTGTCCAATAAATAGTCAGTGGGAAATCATGCGATACACCTCTATGTTGTGAACCCAGCCTTGAGGACTGGCAACTGACTACAGTGGTAGCTTGGTTCTAAAACGCCTTGGTACTCAAACAACTTGGAACCCAAACACTGGGGCATACCTGCCAAGTTGCTGTCAGAGAAATAAGGGACCGGGCGGAAATAGCAGACCGGAAGTAGCACTGCCGCCATTTTGGAAGTGGGCGGAGCATGCTCAGAAGTTACTTTTGATGCTGCTTTGCCCAGTTCCAAAATGGCCGCTGCGCCAGAAGTCGCACTGCAGCCATTTTGGAACTGGGCAAAGCAGCATCAAAAGTCGCTT
Organism: Zootoca vivipara; assembly: GCF_963506605.1. NCBI lineage: Eukaryota > Metazoa > Chordata > Lepidosauria > Squamata > Lacertidae > Zootoca > Zootoca vivipara. Next base: position 80,307,124 of record NC_083283.1, read on the forward strand.
CTGAGCATGCTCTGGCCAGTTCCAAAATGGCCGCCACGCTAGGAACAGCTGGAAAAACGGGGATTTCCCGGGGAAAACGGGAGACTTGGCAGCTATGCAAACCCGGAAGTAAGTTTTCCGGTTCGCGAACTTTTATTGGAAGCCGAACATGCTCCATTTTGAGTGCTATGCTTCCGATTTGAGTGCCACACTTCCATTTTGAGTGTTACCCTGAGGTCTGTCTGTTTTTGATATTTATTTTGTATTTTTGTTTTTGCAGCTCTTTTTGTTTTGTTTTTGTGACTGTGGGGAACCCAGTTCAGCTACTGATTGATTGATTGATTGTGTGACTGCAGTACATTGATTATTGCTTCATTTTATGGATCAATGGTCTCGTAAGATAGTAAAATTCATGTTAAATTGCTGCATTAATCCAGTCTTTAACCTGGATTAATCTGTTTTGCATTACTTTCTATGGAAAAGCATGCCTTGGTTTTGGAACGCTTTGGTTTTGGAATGGACTTCCAGAATAGATTAAGTTGGAGAACCAAGGTGGTTTTATATGAATTTGGGGGTTGACAGCTCTACTGCAAAGCACTGCATCTGATGTGCTCTGCAATGATTTGAAAGTTCTTTCAGTTATGTTACATAACACCGGTCTTGAAAGATCTACATTGGCTCCCAGTACGTTTCCGAGCACAGTTCAATGTGTTGGTGCTGACCTTTAAAGCCCTAAATTGCCTCTGTCCAGTATACCTGAAGGAGCGTCTCCACCCATCGTTCTGCCCGGACACTGGGGTCCATACCGAGGGCCTTCTGACGGTTCCCTCGTTGCGAGAAGCCAAGTTGTAGGGAACCAGGCAGAGGGCCTCCTCGGTGGTGGCGCCTGTCCTGTGGAACGCCCTCCCATCAGATGTCAAAGAGAAAAACAGCTACCAGATTTTTAGAAGACATCTGAAGGCAGCCCTGTTTAGGGAGGCTTTTAATGTTTAATTGTTTTATTTCATTTTTCTGTTGTAAGCCGCCCAGAGTGGCTGGGGAAACCCAGCCAGATGGGTGGGGTATAAAGAATAAACAATTATTATTATTATTATTATTATTATTATTATTATTATTATTATTATTATCTGACTTGTTAGCACATTCAAGGCACCACTGATTGTTGTTTTGCTAATGTTGTTTTATAGATTTGCTAAACATTTAAAAGATTTATGCTGGAACAGTGAGGTTTCCCTTCTTTTGTTAAGTTGCTGGTTTGTTAATATTGGTTTATAGATTGCAATAGTTTTACTCATGGCTGGACCAAGACGTTTTGCCACCTGAAGCAAACCACAGGCTTGTTGGACAACAGTTCCCATCGTACATGACTGTTGACCATACTGGCAGAGCCTGATGTATTTTGAGATCAACAATTTCTGGAAGAGTGTGTGTGGACTGGTTGCCTATTCCTGGAATAGGTGGACTGGGCTCAGGATTGGGAAGATGCAATCCTGCTGCCAAATCATGTATGTATTCTACCTGATTTTTAGGCAAAGCAAATGAATAGAGCTTTGCTTTGCCTAATGGGACGCTAATGTATAAGTTGAAAAAGAAAAATGAATCCATCATCTATTTGCACCTCCAGATTCTGGTAACTTAGAAATAAGTGCCTATAAAGACTTGCTCAACTTTGTTAATAATGTTTGAATCAAGTCATTCTTCATTTTCTATAAAAACTAAACAAGCTAGAAGTAATTCAGTAATTTTTTTTTACAAGTACTAATGAATAAAGTAAATGTGTAATTTCCAATAAATTACACTGTTGTGGTGTGAAAATGAGGCACTCCAAAACACATTAAAATGTGTCACCTTTATTTTTATAGTATATCCTTCAGAAGAGACATTAAACTATGTTTATTTTATCCCCTAGCACAGGACAGAAACTTGTAGAATATTTTTCCCTCTCAGGGAAACCTTGTAAAAAAAACCTCTCCCCTGAAAGAAAAATGGGATCTTGTGGTGTTCTCATTCATTTTAGCCATGATTGAAAATCAGGATTATGCATCATGTGGGGAATTTAGGCAGGTGGATCAGTTTCCCTGCTGCAGTAGTCACAACCCGGACCCCGTAATGGCCTTGAGCTGGGTAGGGCTAGCATGTTCATCTCACCCCCCTCACATGCTCATTTAACCCAGAGGACAAATGTCAGAATAGTGCAAAAGCGGTTTTCGTTTCAAATATTTGTGTGCTTAAAATTAAATTGAAGGATCTGTGTGGAGGCGGCAAGTTGTTTTGGTGATTTCATAGACTCATAGAACTGTAGAGTCAGAAGGGACCAAGAGGGTCTTCTGGCCCAACCCCTTGCAATGCAGGAATCTTTTGCCCAACATGGGATTCGAACCCACAGCCCTGAGGTTAAGAGTCTCTTGCTCTACCAGCTGAGCTATTATGACTGAAGAAATCAGAGGTGGTACTCCTGAGAGGAGTTTCAGGCATAGCAAGCAACATGGGAGCATGGGAAGAGCCCTTGAAATGAGCATGAGATTTTCTGAAGGTTTAAGGTGGTGGAATCAGAAGACCAGAGAGCAGAGTTCATTAGACTGCAGCTCAGATTCTCAAGCCAGAGATGACTGATAAGGCGTCTAATTCTTTCTTGTTGCTGGTTGCAAAGGAGGAATAATTTCAGCGTGATCCAGGTTTTGGGGGGTTTTGTTTTGTTTTTTAAATATGGCATTTCAATCAATATCTTTTGATCTTTTGTAATAAGATTCATATAGATTTCAGAAGTCCCAGATAAGCACAAATGATGAATATTTGCAAGACGCAGTGGATCTGCTGGCTTCACTGGCTTGTGAATTAGGCCACTTATTATGAACATCTCAATGATGGGAGGGTTTTTGCCCCAAATCACTAAAGAGGGGGTTGTACCGAATGTTTGAGACCCATCCTTCCCCCTCTCCCACCCGCATAAGGGCTTGAGTTAAGTTATTGCAACTCCTCAGATATACAAAGCCCTTGGGAGAATAAATATTGCACTGAATATTGACAGGGTTAGTGCTATATTAGCTGTGCCACAAACTGTGAAATAAATGGCCATGATGGATGCGAAATATTTATTGCTTTGCTACAAAACAAATCTGAATTTGCATCTGGAAATGATCCAGCCAGGAGGAATCCAGAGCTGACTGGCTTGTTAGTCTGAGAGCACGGCAAAGTACAATACTGAAAGAGGTTAGATGCCAAATTGTGAAACAAACGGGTATTTCTTAGAGACTATACAATGCTGTAAAGGTAAAGGTACCCTTGACCGTTAGGTCCAGTCGCGAACGACTCTGGGGTTGCGTGCTCATCTCGCTCTATAGGCCAAGGGAGCTGGCGTTTGTCCGCAGACAGCTTCCGGGTCATGTGGCCAGCATGACTAAGCCGCTTCTGGCGAACTAGAGCAGCGCACGGAAACGCCGTTTACCTTCCCGCTGGAGCGGTACCTATTTATCTACATGCACTTTGACGTGCTTTCGAACTGCTAGGTTGGCAGGAGCTGGGACCGAACAACGGGAGCTCGTGCCATCATGGGGATTCGAACCACCGACTTTCCGATCGGCAAGCCCAAGAGGCTCAGCCAGTGTGGTGTAGTGGTTAAGAGCGGTGGACTCGTAATCTGGTGAACTGGGTTCGATTCCCTGCCCCTGTGGCTTAGACCAGTGTTTCCCAACCTTGTGCCTCCAGATGTTTTTGGACTACAATTCCCATCATTCCTGACCACTGGTCTTGCTAGCTAGGGATGGGAAACACTGGCTTAGACCACAGCGCCACCCACATCCCGCGTACAATGCTGTAGCCACACTTAATTGCATGCCATCTTCACGAAAACCCTGTGAGATGGGTCAAGCTGAGTGGCCCAAGATAAAGACTAACTGCAGATTTGAACTGGGGTCTCTCCATCCTAGTCCAGCATCCTTGCCAACACGAGCTTGTGCTCTTTGTCTAAACTGCATCACTTCAGATTGCAGGTGCAGCTCACATGATTATGTGGATTCCTATGGGAACTTTGAAATTCTTAATCCTGGCATTCTCCAGAAAGTCTCTCGGGAAGTAAGTGTTGGAATTGTAAAGAGAAAGAAGGTTCTTTTTATCCTATGTGGTGGTCTTCTAGTAAGGCTAAAGCTTACTGGGAAATGATATATAATGAAATGAAAAGGGTATTTAAAATAACCTTTGTAAAAAAAACAAAAAAAGGGAAGCTTTCCTTTTGGGAATTATAGGGCAGGACTACCTAAAATGTATAGAAACTTATTCATGTACAGCAACAAGAATGTTAATTGCCCCAAAATGGAAAAAACAAACAAACAGAAGTCCCACCAAAGGAAGAATGGATACAAAAACTTACGGAAACCAAGATTAAGAAACCAACAAACTTTTTATAAAAGAATGCAAATGATTTATTGAATATTTACAGATAAATTGTAAACAGATAAGAGCATTGGCAGGATTATTGTAAATAACCTGCAGCTTTATCAGCGTGTATATTTAAAGCAGATTAATAAATGAGCAAATTTAGTTAATTTGGATATGCAGAAGATGTTTAAAAAAAAGGAACCACAGAAAGAGGGGGAAGGAAGGCAAGTTTTGAAATGTCAAGATGATTGTAAAATTAGTGAAATGTATAAAATGAGAGAAATGTATGAACTTGAAAAGTATATTTAAAAACAAATAAACAAACTCACAGAAAGTCTCTTGGGATTTTACAAATTACCTGGCCTAGTTTCCAAAGTGGAACCAGGAATGAGCTTTGTTTCTTTGTTTTAATTTCTATCAATGTGAATGTGTCCTTAGCTTTTATTCTGTTTTTGTTTTATGTAGGTTTTAAGGCTGGCACAATTTTTGGTCAGTTGCTTTGGGTTGCTTTTTTGTTTAAAAGAAGAAGAAAATATTTATTGAACTAATAAGTTCAGTAAATAACAACACTGCCACAACTGACAAGAAACCAATACTCAGTTTTGTCCTGGATCAAACAAGTACACATTGTCTACTGACAAGCAAGGGTAGCTGTTCGCTGTGGCTGCAGCTCCAACTTGGACGTGAGACGGAGGTCAAGGGAAGAGCATTGCTGAACAAGGGAAGCAAGTATAGTCTACCCAGTAAAACACAGAGAAGGCAAGGTCATTGTGTTCACCCCTCTTGCTATTTGGAGACATGCCAAAGCTCTTGAACAGATAGTTAAGAAAACCATTGTTTGACAAGCTTGACACAGCAAACAACCTTAAAATATGTTCTGATGGATTGTTCTGTGATTTAAAGAGCAGTTTCCTTTAGTAACTGAACGTTACGATTTGGCTCCACCAACCCTCCTTCTTGAAAGGCAATGTAAGTATTCAAAGCCACCAATTGTATTTAAAACCCAAAGGACAAAGAATACTCCATAGCTTAATCTGTGCTGTGTTTTTTTTCCCATATAGGAACTGTGTTTTTATTCTTTACAATATACTGTATCTGAACCATTTTAACGGAGGCTACTCAGAGAGAACTTCAAATATGGGATAGCTTAGAACTACTACTAATAAATAAATCATCTATTTATTTACTGGATTTGTTTGTCGCTTATCTTGCCCAGGGCAACCCAAAGTGACTTACAACCAACCAAACAACAGCAATGTAATAATGGTGCCAGGTGAGCCTTCCTGGGGAGAACGTTCAGCAAATGGGGAGCCACCACAGAAAAGGCCCAGTCGTGTGCTGCCACCTTCTGGACCTCTTACGGAGGGGCACAGGAAGGTGGGATTCAGATGGTGATTGCAGGATCTGAAGAAGATGTGATGTGTTGCAGTTTTTATTAGTCACATGCCTGCCTTATCCATTTCATGCAAATCACCCACTCTCAACTTTACCTCTCGGGACTCACAGCATCGCATTTTGGATGTGAATCTGAAGGGACAGCTGATTTACAGTAGCAGTTCCAAAGCAAAAACAAAAACCAAGGATATCTGAAGTACTCCAGAAAGTTTTGATTAATATCAGAGGCCAGAGGCCAGAAAACTGGAATACTCAGAGTAGAAATAAAGAAAAGGGGTTCACTCATCCTGAGAAACATGCAATATTATTAATTACTGTCTAGGGTGGATGGTGTGAGATTATAGCGACTTCATAAATAATGTTCTAGGGGAAATGACCGCCTTTCACATATTTATAGACTTGGAGGTTGTATATTTATCATTTACAGATTTTTATCATTTAAATGTAGGAAGATTGTGCTGCATCTATTGCTGTGATATACAAGAAACTGGGATTCTAAAAAAGCTAGTACAAATGATTATTGTCACAATTGCATTCATGTTTATAAGTTATATTTCTGCATTCTTCACTTGACATAACAGTAGTGTAAAGCTCTGTGGTTTCAGAGAAATGTGCCACTCATACATTGACTTTAAATTATTCATTTAAAATGGTGACAATGTCGTTTTATGTTACACATACCCAAAGATCTCACAGAGAACACAAGGGAAAACTGAAGAGACATCGCAGAAAAGGATATCACTGCATAGATATCAATTTTCATTGCAGGGGGGGTGGGAATAAAAATCCTCTTTTTAAAAACCCCAAAGATCCATTTTTAATTTCACTTTTCAGCATCCTTCACTCCAAACAATAACAACATCCAAGTGTTGTCAATGCCGCCACTTTTTGCTAATGCTAAAGTATTCTAAGCTATGAATAGATTTATTATTATTCTTATGATAGCAGAGCTACCAGATGCTTTAGGATACGCAATCAGAAATAAAAAGCAAAGCAAAGCAAAATATCCCTGCATATAAGTCAGAGTCTGAAATGAATGCACAAAAAAGGGTAGAACTTAAACGAACTGTCTCTTCAGTTATGGTCTAAGAACCTATGGTACAATTACTGAAAAGACAACCCACAAGATTCACAGGGTGGAAGGTAAAAACAAACAAACACGTAGAACAATTTTATGACATTTGGTGGGACTTCCTATCTTATGATTCAAACAATGAGCTTCATGACTCTTTAGGTAAAGGGACCCCTGACCATTAGGTCCAGTCACGGACGACTCTGGGGTCACGAAGCTCATCTCGCTTTACTGGCCGAGGGAGCCAGTGTACAGCTTCCAGGTCATGTGGCCAGCATGACTAAGCTGCTTCTGGCGAACCAGAGCAGCACACGGAAACGTCGTTTACCTTCCCACCGGAGCGGTACCTATTTATCTACTTGCACTTTGACGTGCTTTCGAACTGCTAGGTTGGCAGTTTACCTGCACTTAAAAAATGAATATGGTATTCTAAATTATGTGTTACTTTAATATACCTATGTTGAATTTTATTTGCCATGATTGTATAAGCATCTCTTTGATGCTTTTCTGTGTGCTTGTGTTCAAATAAATAGAATTCCTGCAAAAACAAAATGCAGCAGAATTCCTCTTTGATTAATTTAAATATCTGTGTCACTTTTCCACCCTCAGATAATAATCAACTTTAAATAGCAAGATACAAGGGACAGTGTGAGTTGTGAACAGCGATGAATGTTTGGATCCCCAGGTTTTCTTAAAATAAACATGGAAATGGAGGCTGCCCCATCCAGATCATCACTATTACAATTAACTTTGTAGTCCTGCATTCTAAAATAGTACAATTAAGGGAAGTCTCACCAAGATTTGAACTTGGATCTCTCTCTTGTGGCCAACCATTTGCCCTTTATGGGGGTTGTTTCTCTACAGGCATTTCAAAAAACAAGAAGGCCAAAACAGTACAAAATACCCCAAAGACTGTTTTGTCAAAAGAGTCCTCCAAAAAGTGCTGTCCATGGAAGGAGGGGAAAAACCCCACAATATTTGAGTATCTCTAGGCATTGCTATCTCACATCTTTGCAAACTGCCATGGGGTAGAATATCCTTGTGTTATCTGTCAACAGCAGGAGGTACAGTCTTATAGATTTTTATGTTAAGATGCAAACAGTGACACCTAGAGACTCAAACTCCTTGAGCAGGGAGGCGGGATTTTGTTTTACATTTGCTTCATCCTCATCTTCATCAAAACACACAGCTGCTTCAGAAACAACAACAACAACAACAACAACAACAACAACAACAACAACAACAACAGAGGTTTTCATGACCCCATACGAATTAGAATTATCCATGTTAAGTTTGTCAGTGGAAAGTTAACTATAAATTGCCAACATCGCTTGCAAGAGGTTCGTATTGGATCACTAAACAGGGGCAAAGTTTGTCTACAACTGAGACGAGGGGGGGGTAGTTTCTTGAGAATATTTGTGCCAACCGAGAAACACCCTTGTTCCAGTAATTTGAGGAGATGGTGACCTCAAAAGAACACAGAAATGTTTGCAGAAGGGAATCCCCTTTGCCAAGGCAGTCAAGTCAATGTTTCTTATCCTCAGTCCTTAAATGTTAGGCAAATGTTACCTAGGGATAACTAGTTGAGTTAGATTGTGAATGGAGAGGCCCTTTCAGATGCACATTTCATTGAACTTGATGGCATGCAAATAGATAACGTCAGAATTCAGATTAGGCATGGACAAAAATGTTTATTTTACACATTATTTTTGCACTGATCTTCCCGATTTAAGTATAAACATCTATGTTCTCTCAAACAAACAGAAACAGTGCTGATTCTGATAAAGACAGATTTTCTGCCTTCTTAAATTTCCCACCCCATTCCCCTGACACACACTGCTTTTAGAGAACATTTTAAACAGCATTCTATTTTTACATGTTTTTAACTGTACAGTGGTACCTCGGTTTATGAACACAATTGGTTCTGGAAGTCTGTTCATAAACTGAAGTGTTCATAAACTGAAGCGAACTTTCCCATTGAAAGTAATGGAAAGTGGATTAATCTGTTCCAGACGGTCCGTGGAGTACTTAAACTGAAGCGTTCATAAACCGAAGCGAACTTTCCCATTGAAAGTAATGGAAAGTGGATTAATCTGTTCCAGATGGTCCATGGAGTACTTAAACTGAAGCGTTCATAAACTGAAGCGAACTTTCCCATTGAAAGTAATGGAAAGTGGATTAATCCGTTCCAGATGGGTCTGCGGAGTACTCAACCTGAAGCGTACTTAACCCGAAGCATGGGTGTAATTGGTTCCGGAAGTCTGTTCATAAACTGAAGTGTTCATAAACTGAAGCAAAATTTCCCATTGAAAGTAATGGAAAGTGAATTAATCTGTTCCAGACGGGTCTGCGGCATTCGTAAACCAAAAATTCGTAAACCGAGGTGTTCATAAACCGAGGTTCCACTGTAACTGTTTTTCAACTCTTCAGCTGTTTTTTTTGTTTTTTGTTTTTTAAGAAATACTTATTTTAAAAAAGTTTTGTTGTGGATAGATTTGCTTTGCCGGGCTCCTTTGAGATGAAGGACGGAATATAAATTCAATACATAAATAAATAAGAAACACAATAAATAATCATATCATATTGCCACTCCAATGTCAGTAGGACCAGAAGAGGGAGATGTGATTCCTCCCATGGTCAATGGGCACATAGGATTTTACTCTGTGCATTTTGAAATATGTCCAAGCACAATCCTGTACTCAGAAGTAAGTTTAACTGAGTTCAATGGGGCTTATTCCCAGCTCTAGGACTGCAGCAGTCAACCAGCAAAAATTATGTCAGTCCATTGGGAGAAGTGCGAAATCTGGTGGCCAGCTAAGTTCTGGTGCACAGATTAGCCTGAGAGGTATAGATCAGGTCATCCCACAGAGGAATTGACAGAAATCAAATTCTTCAAGCATCCCCAAAGAGAAGGCAATTGAGGACATCCCTTGTAGTGCCACATGATGCTTCATGAAACAGTCACATGGCAAGAGACTGGGGTGGCCCTATTGTAAAGGCATCACAGCTGCTTCAAAAACAGGAACACACAACAACAACAACAACAACAACAACAACAACAACAACAACAAGGGCCAAATATCAGTTCTGTTTGCTCTCACTGACATTGTCACATAGCCAAATCTGATTTGTGTGATCTCTGATTATCTGGAATCAGTCGGGGAGAGCAAAGTTAGCCTCTCCAAAAATAGCACCAGGGTAACTCAAGATCCCGGAACTGTCTGAAAGCTTCCTCCCTCCAATTTTTGAGCATGAAAATCCAGCACTGTGCTTGTTTGGCCAGCGCTCCTCTAGCATAGACAAGAGGATAAACACTGAGCATTGGAATCCAAACACCAGGCGTTACCCAGGGTTCAATCTGAAGAAGGCGATGCAAAGTATTTTCCGATTTGTTTCCCAGTGGTAAGCACTTCTCAAATATCAGGTGGCAAAGTTTTTGCTTGATGGAGGGAGAAAACAGCAGGAGGAAAATGACAGTCAGCTCTGTCAATCGACAAATTTAATGAGAAACACCACTCAGTTTAATGAATCCTCGGGCTTCACTGTCTTTTAAAGCAGCACTTGCGTACGCAACTATGTCACCTCAATTTTGGCACTGTACTGTGGCAATGGTGGGACATCTCCCATATGTGTGTGTGTGTGTGTGTGTGGATGCAAGTATTATTAATTTGCAAAGGGAAGGGAGAAGCGAATAGATGATGCTAAGGACACATTAGTGACAGTTTGAAAATGCATCATAGGAGATGGAATAACTCACATTGTACCTCGGCAGGGAATTAGGATGCAAGAAAGAGGCAATCCCTTCACCAGAATTTATTGGGGGAGGAAGGACGGAAATCACAATTGACAAGAAATAATAGGCTTGTAGTTGAAGTAGGTCAACATGGAAACAAACATTAAGTTAGCTTTTCAGGTAGATTTAGTTTCCGCGAGCTTCTTTTAAACTGGAGGGCTGGGAAACCCACCACTTGGACTACACATCCTATATATGTGTGAGAAAAGCCTCTTCCTCTTTTAATTACTCCTTAGAGTCAGGGAATACTTTCTTATTGCAGACATTAGTTGCATAGGAATTAAAAAATCAAGTCATATTGAAACCAGGGGACTTCCTTACAGCCCGTAGAACATTCTTCGGCAATTCATTTTAACTAAGCGTGCCAAATACTGTTGTATTTTGACAATGCAGTAAGACTCTTTTTTCTTTATTTTTTTTTAAAAACTAAATAACCGTTTTTCACATCTTTAACAAGTCTGAGTTTTCACATTAAAAAGCCAGTGTGACCTTGGTGTGTTCCAGAATCCCCATTGTGTGTTGTTAACAGTTTCAACAGTAGCATTTAAGCAGATAATTATCTCACAATGGAAAAAACTTGCAAATATTGTTGCACTTCCTAAACTTTCCCCTTTTCGAACTTTGTGAGAATAAACTCTGGGGAGGTCCTCAGAAGCTTATCAGGTCTTCCTTAGTAAGACAATCTGCAGTGACAGACCTGCTTCTCTGAAAGGCAGATTAGAGAGTCTTTCCCTGGAACCCACAGCAGCAGAGAATTGTGTTTGGTGCATCCTCAGGTCACATGAGATTATGGTGATGCTCAAACTGCCTGGCCTGTGTCCCCCATTGAAAAAGGCGGGTGTTTTTCATACACTGAATGGGTTCTGTGTGCAAAACAGTCATTGAAGACAGAAAGTCTGAAAACAAGGTGTAAATCACAATAAACGGAACTTTTTGCAGACTTTTCTAGACATCACTTTTGCAAAGTTGAATTGGAAAAGGAAGGTTGTGTCGTGATGCACCAGGGAAAAAAATAAAGAAATAAGTGGAGCAAATGATTCAGGCAAATTAACTCTGAATCTAAATGGAAACTATTCGAGGAATATTTGTTGAAGCATTTTTTAAATAAAAAAACCAACTTCTGATTATTATTTTCGGCAGCTCCTGGGGAAATATTTGTTTACTCGTTTACAATGCTACCATACTACATTCGTTTTATTTATCTTTTCTACTCTCAAATCTCCTGCTAAAAAGCGATACCTGATTGGTCTGGATGTCCCGTGTGGTTAATCCAGGAAGAAATAAACACTTGCAAGGGGTGAGGGTGCTCTCAAAGCAGAAGGAAGCAGGGGAAATGAAGGCACGGAAGAGGATTTATGAAGATGAATATTATTCCAATCAGAGTATTTTTTAGAAAACGTTTCTGCATCCCAAAATTGCAGTTCCAAGTGGGTGGCTAGGTGGGTGGGATATTCTGCACAGTCCTGCCAAGTTGCAAGACTTCGTCACAGGCAAAACGTCCAAGTGGACCAGGCTATTTAGCCAATGTAGTCAGCAAAGGTTACAAACAAATTCATGGAAGGTCAAGCGACTCTGTATGTAAACTTCCAGTGGGAATGAGATGGTGCTAGACTCAGATACTGCTGGTAGAGCTTTGACAATGCTGCCACCTACTGGTACATTGGGGCCTTCAGCATTTTTTATTTTATTTTTTTCATTTTTTAAGATGTGATTTCCTGATTTCCCCAGGTAATATTCCCAAGGCAGGCCCCCCACCCCCACCCCCTTTGTTTGCTGGAAGAATTTCTGCTGATTCATCCAGCACCTCTAATATTTGCAGGACAATTACCAGTCTTTCCTTTGGTCAGCGTGAATGCATTTTTATGATTTTGTTTTTAACCTGATGTCTTTTGGAAACCATTTTTAAAGTGTGCTTTCATTATTTGGAGGCAGAGGGGGGTGGGAGCTTACCGGAGTAGTCATGGGCTTCTGCCACTGGGTGACAATCAAGGGTGTGAGGGAGACATGAATGTTCAATAGTGAAAGCCTTTTACCCTCCAGCAAAACACCTCACAAGCCAGAGCAGGGATTTAAACACTAAGTAGCAATGCCTTGCATGGGGTGACTGAATTCTGCGTTAGCTTCAGCATCCAGACTGTCTTCAAGGGCAGCCCCACGCAAAATATGAACCCCTATTTAAAATCGTATAAAGGTAAAAGGTAAAGGACCCCTGGACATTTAAGTTCAGTCAAAGGCCACCATGGGGTTGAGGTGCTCATCTCGCTTTCAGGCCAAGGGAGCCGGCATTTGTCCACAGACAGCTTTTCGGGTCATTTGGCCAGCATGACTAAACTGCTTCTGGTGCAGCGGAACACCGTGATGGAAATTAGAGCGCAAGGAAACGCTGTTTACCACAGCACCACCACAGCAGTACCTATTTATCTACTTGCACTGGCATGCTTTCGAACTGCTAGGTTAGCAGGAGCTGGGGCAGAGCAATGGGAACTCACCCCGCCGCGGGGATTCGAACCGCCAACCTTCTGATCAGCAAGCCCAAGAGGCTCAGCCAGCGTGGTGTAGTGGTTAAGAGTGGTAGACTCACAATCTGGTGAACCAGGTTCGTGTCTCCGCTCCTCCACATGCAGCTGCTGGGTGACCTTGGGCTAGTCACACTTCTCTGAAATCTCTCAGCCTCACTCACCTCACAGTGTTTGTTGTGGGGGAGGAAGGGAAAGGAGATTGTTAGCCGCTTTGAGACTCCTTAGGATAGTGATAAAGCGGGATATCAAATCCAAACTCTTCTTCTTCTTCTTCTTCTTCTTCTTCTTCTTCTTCTTCTTCTTCTTCTTCTTCTTCTTCTTCTTCTTCTTCTTCTTCTTCTTCTTCTGTGGTTTAGACCACAGTGCCACCAGCGGATCTTGTTTTCCTCTGGTGCTATTTTGGAGAGGCTAACTTTGCTCTCCCCGACTGATTCCAGATAATCAGAGATCACACAAATCAGATTTGGCTATGTGACAATGTCAGTGAGAGCAAACAAAACTGATATTTGGCTGATGCTGTTGTTTTCAGATATATATATATATATATATATATATATATATATATATATATATACAATGGTACCTCGGTTTATGAACACAATTGGTTCCGGAAGTCTGTTCATAAACTGAAGCGTTCATAAACTGAAGCAAACTTTCCCATTGAAAGTAATGGAAAGTGAATTAATTCGTTCCAGATGGGTCCGCGGCGTTCATAAACCGAAAATTCATAAACCGAGGTGTTCATAAACTGAGGTTCCACTGTGTATGTGTATATATATATATATATATATATATATATATATATATATATATATGGAACTTGCCAAAATAATTGTAGGCAAATCTTGTGATTTCCAATTAGTCATTCATTTGTTGTGTTAAGAGGCATGCTTTCCAACCATAAAATGATAGGACTCATTTATGTGTATCTACGTTCCTCAGTTGATTGACTGCACATTTTTCAACATTTCACAGATGAAAAGAAGGCACAATTTTCATGCATAAATGGACAGAATATTACCACCCATCTAGTGCAAATTGCTAGACAATGGTAGGCCCGCCTAATCTAGGTGTCAGCATGCCACTAGTGGAAAAAGAGAAGCAAAAGGGAGTGTTTTGCATCCAGCTCCTAGAGTATACAAAATTATCCTACACTGGCCAGTGTGAATTTAAAACAGGATAAAGGGGGTGAGAAAGAGTTGCTCTAGAGAGAGCCAGTGTGGTGTAGTGGTTAAGAGCAGTAGACTCGTAATCTGGTGAACTGGGTTCGTGTCTCCGCTCCTCCACATGCAGCTGCTGGGTGACCTTGGACTAGTCGCACTTCTTTGAAGTGTCTCAGCCTCACTCACCTCACAGAGTGTTTGTAGTGGGGGAGGAAGGGAAAGGAGAATGTTAGCCACTTTGATTTTTTTTTTAAACATACTTTTTATTAATTTTACAGAATACAAAAAAAACAAAAAAAAAAACGGTACATACATAAACACCTTTTCCACCTCCTTCCTACCCACCCACATGGGTCCTCCCCTGCCACAGAAGTATCCCATGTATGTGAACAGTCAGAGATGTTCCATTTTATGCTTGGATTTCTGTCCTCCTCCCCCTCCCCTGACCCCAAAGCCCCCCCCTGCCACCAGGGAGCTCCAGCAAACCAGGGCTGTACGCAGGAGGCCATCCATCCAACCATCTATTGTCATACCAAAAAAAAAAGAGACAAATAGAAATAGGAAAAAAGAAAAAAAAGAAAGGGCAAAAAAAGAGAAAAAAACGATACAAAACAGAAAAATTTTTCTTACATTCATAATTGTAAAACCATATTTTGTGGGCTTCCCCTCCCCCCCCCTTCCCCGGTTTTCATCCCTTTTTTATCATCTGCAACAGTTTCTTACTTTATAGAAATACACCCTTATATCTTATACAACTTCAAATCACTGAAAAATCAAACTCCCATTTTATCTTCCCGTGCCTAATTTTTTCTCCCTCTATAAGCCTCCATATTTTCACATTTTCCAAAATCCATTCACTTTTAAAACTATAACTATTCTCAATTTAACCTTACATCCCTGATTACCGGCTCCACCCCCCCAATCCAGCAAATTCCATAATCAGCAGACCAGTTATAAACCTGTTAATCCATCCATGTAATCACAACATCACTTTCCCTTCACCCCACCCCCTGTTTACAGTCTTTTGCCATCCAGGCCACCATACAGGGCCCCTGAATTTCTTCTCTTCTCTGCATATTTTTTCCTTCTTCCCTGTGGGCGTTCTGGAGTTCCAATAATACCAATCGTGCCCCCCTCAAAAGCGGGGCACTCCACCCAACTTTTTGTAGAGTAAAGTCATCATTTTTTTCGTGGTGTGCTTCATTTTGTATTGAATCATCACAGTCCTCATCTTCATCTTTTCGTTCCAAATCACAGTCATCATCATTGTCATTCTCACATTCATCTTTTTCAGTGTCAAAAGCTTCATCTCCTAAAAAATCATATTCTGCCATCACCATCTGAAATTTTTGCTGTAACTCTTGCCGTCGTGTCTCCTCTTGACATAGCTCTATTCTTGTTTCCCACATTAAGGTCAAAACAGACCGCTGGAACTCAGGGGAACACTTTTTTGTTGACATAATTCAATCCTGCCAAGGTCAAAACTTGTCACGTGGGGTGGAATATGATCACAGTTTATTTTCTCGACTCCATTTTAACAAGCTGGCTGCATTCTTCAAGTCTTATTAACAATAAAGTTCGAACTCACATTTCACAAACATTTAAACCAAAGAAGAAATTCCACAAAGTCCAGAAATACAAAATGAAATAAAAATTGACTCATAAATCCTGATCAACTCACTGGGTTGTCTGGGCTGCCGGCTCCCAAGGAAAAGAAAGATTTTTCTCAGTCTTTACCTCTTGCTGCAGGGCAGTCATAAACCACAGTCTCTCTCCCCTTCTCACCCTGCATCAAAGGGGAGATTCTCTTTGATGCCTTTGAGGGATCCTTTTGAATTGCAAATCTTCTGTTTATGGCTTCGGGTTTCTATTTACTGGGTTTACTTCGGGTTTTCTATTTACTGTCTCTTTTGTTGCCGTGGGGGGGGGGTGGCTTCCTCTTTTCTCCCCTCTCTCCCAGATCCAAATTGTTTTATAATCCAAATCGTGAGGTTACTTACAGTCTTTTCCAATCGTTTTATTTTCGGAAGAATCCAGCGCTCTCCGCCTTCGGCTTGAAGCTTCTCCCTGCTAGAATAACGTTGCCGCTCAAAATGGCCCCCGCGACTTCTACCCTCCTCGCTCCGGAGCTCTTATTAGAGCTAACCGAAGAGTTGGGGAGTCCGGATTTGGGCTGTGCCGAGCAAATTGCCCCCAGGACGCCCTTCCCGAGGTTCTAAGGGGCGCAGCGTCGCTCTCGCTGCCCTCCCCACTCCTAGCAGGGACGGGCCGTCTCGGAGACGAGACGAAACCCCGCCGATCGGCGCTGGCGCTGAACCCGGAAGCCGAATGTTAGCCATTTTGAGACTCCTTCGGGTAGTGATAAAGTGGGATATCAAAGCCAAACTCTTCTTCTTCTATGTGCTGTTGCTCAGCAGGGCTGCCTTTCTTTCTCCTCTTCCCTCTGACCTCTACAAGTAGTTCCCTTTCCCCAGGAAATAACTATCTACAAACCATACATTTAGTTCAGGGCATGGCGAAGTACTGTGGATGGAGGTTTAAATGGTGGCATGGCCCCTTTCTAGAAAGCCATAGAGGGAGATTCCTACAAATACCATGTTGGTATAGGAGTCTTCTGGGACTTTGGGAAAGACAGAGTAGTGGGGTAAACGAAACATGGTTTTATTTAAGCACATTATCAACAAGTAATAGTGAGGCTTGCCAGAATGTTTTGTGGCTTCCTGGCCAAGTCGAGTCAAATACTGTAACTTGACTTCTAAGTGAATCTTGCGTCAGAGCTATTCCAGATTCTGGTATGCTACAAATGATTGGGGGGGGGATGGAGTTGACTTCTAACTGTTAAAACAAGCATAGGAGAGGAAAGATTAAGATGGAACCATTCTTTCTGAATTGTAGTTTTCTATGTTCCGGGTTGTATTTATTTTTTAATTCACCTATGCTTTGAAACAGTGCTGTAAACCTAAGCAACTTGGACTGAGGCGTGACATTCGTTAGAATTTAACAAGTGGCTTAAAGAAAGCAAAATAGCCTTCCCTTTCTTTAAGATAATCTGTTTGAACCTACGACAGACTGTAAAATCCAAAGTCTGTGGTGCTTTCGGCTGTCCCATTTCACAGATAGGTGTGGACGAAGATGTAAACCCGATTAAACTATAAGCTTAAAAAATAATAAATGTTAGCATCGTTGCTCTTCTGCATTGGCTCATGATGCTTCCTATCCCACCCCCCTCCAGGTGTAAAGGTAAAGGGACCCCTGACCATTAGGTCCAGTCATGACCGATTCTGGGGTTGCACGCTCATCTCGCATTATTGGCCGAGGGAGCCGGTGTATAGCTTCCAGGTCATGTGGCCAGCATGACAAAGCCGCTTCTGGCAAACCAGAGCAGCACATGGAAACGCCGTTTACCTTCCCACTGTAGCGGTTCCTATTTATCTAATTGCATTTTGACGTGCTTTCGAACTGCTAGGTTGGCAGGAGCTGGGACCAAGCAACGGGAGCTCATCCCATCACAGGGATTCGAACCGCGGACCTTCTGATCAGCAAGCCCTTGGCTCAGTGGTTTAACCCACAGTGCCATTTAACTGCAAAAGCTCCCCACTGTACTTATTTTTAAGTAACCAGGTTTGGGCTAGGTTTCCTTAGTGTGTGGAGGGGGTAGAACCAAGTTTTATAGCTGAGATGCTTCATACTCAGAGGATGGCGAGCTTTATTCCTTTAGCAACTCTAACTTCTTCGACAAGGGCAGATCTCAGCAGCCTGTTTTACTGATCCTGGTGTTTGAAACTCTGACAAAAAGGAAGAGGGGTGTTATATTTACTTGGGCAAGGAGGGAGGAGGGAATCTGAGTCAGGCATAATGCCATAACACCAGAACAGAATTAAGCCACACTGTGATTCCCCCAAAGCAGCTACACCTGTAGCAGAAATCAGCGGCGCCCATACCTTGACTCGGTGATAATATCAACTGTATATAAATTGCACATATTATTGGCTGTTTCAGGTTTGTAATTACTTGTGCCTCTGCATTAGTCAAGGGTGGTAGGGGAGCAAATCCTTTCCTGGTTTGTTTAAATAACAAAATAGAAATCTATCCTGTTTGTTACTTCATATGTCATGTTATACTTATTTGAACTAAAAGGGGAGGTGGGATGTATGTCAATATTTGTGAAAACAAAGGATGAGGCCGCTGAGAGCATTGCAGTTAGTGGGAATAACAGACCAGTCTTGTCTCTAGGAATTAATGAGACATATTCTGTTGTGAGAACATGTGGTTAACCAGTAGCGTACAATACAATCCTCAACATGTCTACTCAGAAGTAAAACTAACTGACATCAATGTGGTATGTGCGTAAACAATTGCAGCCTAATTTATTTAGTTACAAAGCCTTGAGGGTGAAAGAAAAGAAGCTCAATGTTGGCACTTTCAGGGGACAAAAAGGCTAGTGAAATGTGGTGATTACAAATAAAATAAAATAAAGGAACATCAAGCTCCCCTTCAATATCATATCCAGTGCAGAATTATCCCCTTTCCCACCTGTTTTCAAACTCTTTATTGCTGTCCGCCTCTGTCACTCACTTTCTGTCACAGAAAGAGAGAGAGAAAGAAACCGGGGAAACATTTTGACTAAAGGGCAGGTTAGACTTTGTAATAGTGTTTGGTTGGAATCTCCTTACTTGCAACTTGAATCCATTGCCTTGGGTCCTACCCTCCAGAGCAGGAGAAAGGAATCTTGCTCCATCTTCCATGAGAAGCCCTTATGATATTTGAAAATGTCTATCCTATCTCCCTGCAGTCTCCTCTTTTCCAGGTAAACATACCCAGCTTCCTCAACCATTCCTCATAAGGCTTGGTTGCTAGACCCTTGATCATCTTGGTCACCCTCCTCTGCGCAAGGTGTGTGTCGGAGGTGCAGGGAGGACATTCAAACCTCCCCTGTGTCATATCACAATATTTCATGTTTTCTTAAGTCCTGACAATGGTAGCCAATTATGTTGAGTGGAAGCTGTGGGGGAGAAATTGGAGTCAGTATGCTACAACCGCAGCTAGGACTTTATTAGCCCAAAAATGGAAATTACAGGAGTTACCGACAATTGAGGAGTGGCAGACGAAAATTATTGACTATGCAGAGTTAGCAAAGTTGACCTGCGGGATCCAAAACCAGGGAGAGACAAGGTTCCAAAAGGAATGGAGTAAATTCATGGCCTATATGGAGAAGGCTGAGGCCTGTCTCAAATTAAGCCCTGGGCAAGCTTTTTTAGAAGTTTGTGCAGCACCGGCAAACTTGAACTTTACACAGTTCCTCAACAGAAATCAAACTCCACTCATGTCTCTCCATTTCCTTCACCAACCTAATATGATCTATTATAAAAACCACACTTCAAATCACTTCCTTCCTTGTCATGAAGCAATTGTAGGGAAATGATTGCATTCTGACCTAGTTGGCAGTTACAGTACACAGTATCAAAACACCGCACACTTCTCTTTCCAAACAGTGGTGTGATCCGGGGGACACAAATAACAACGCCTACATGAAGGAGGCACATAAAGGAGATTTTAAATTTCCCAGAAATTTCCCTGCGAACTGTTCCTAAGAATGACGAAGCGCTGTTACTAACGGCTCGTGCCGTTTAAAGTGGAGGGACGTATAGACATTAAGACGGGTGCTGCTCTATATGGTATCTCTGACTGGGCCTAATTAGAGCAGAGAAAGGAAAGCGCTGTCACTCTGGGGCACAGCCCCAAGCAAGGCAGAATTACTAACAATGCCTTATCCTGAAATGTTGTGGCTGATTTGTGGGTGGGAGGGAATGAATTTTTAAAAGCTCACAAGGCTTCCATGTGCACTGGTAATGTCGATAGTGGAAAATTTCTCCACTTCCCCATTATCATTGACTTGCAAAAGCATCACCGCCATGATGGGAAGGACTATTTAATTAATCTCGGGACTATTTAATTGCTCATCTTCTAACATTGTGTATGCCATCAAATGCCAACAGTGCCCTTCAGCTCTCTATATTGGACAAACAGGCCAAACCCTACGCCAAAGGATAAATGGACATAAATCTGACATCAGGAACCACAAGACAGAGAAACCAGTAGGAGAACATTTCAATCTCCCAGGACATTCTATACAAGATCTCAAAGCAGCTGTTTTATTACAGAAAAATTTCAGGAACAGACTGGAAAGAGAAGTTGCTGAATTGGATCTCATTACCATGCTTAAAACCATGGAGCCACCTGGGATGAATAAAGACATTGGATTCTTATCTCATTATGCATGATCAAGCTTTCTTTAGCGCCTCAGCCCTTGCTTCCCACCCACCCCGGACCAATTGCAGTCATCGACAGTCGTTAACAGCCATCTACAGGTTTACCACTCCCATCAGCCCATCACCCATTCCCATCACCCCCCACCCCACCCTCTGAATATACATAAGGGTCCGGTGGATTCTGTTTCAGTGTATCTGACGAAGTGTGCATGCACACGAAAGCTCATACCAAAATAAAAACTTAGTTGGTCTTTAAGGTGCTACTGAAGGAAATTTTTAAATTTTGCTTCGACTCAGACCAACACGGCTACCTACCTGTAACTAGAATGATGGGAAGGGGTATGTTTGCACTCTGTGGTGTTGCAAACATACATGCTGGTGTGGCGTGTTTGCTCTGTTCCTTTACAAGGTGTGACCAGAAAGTTCAGTGAATGGTCACAGAAATCGGACGGCGAGAAATATTCAAACATACAATCGGCATCGGAAACCCATGAAATGTTCACAATTGTGTACGGAGATGAAGCTGTAACTCGAAAGACAGTGTATGAGTGATTTAAGCATTTCTGTGAAGGGCAGGAACCATCAAAGATGACCATCGGTCTAGCAGACTATTGACGAGCAAAACGGCAGCAAATGTTGACAGAGTTCGTGACTTATTGATGCGGGATTGGCAATTGTCCGTCCGAATGATGGTGGAAGAATTGCATATTCCATGTGAAATCATTACTGAGGTTACTGACCCTCCATATTCTCCCAATCTGGCCCCACCAGATTTCTTTCTCGTTCCAAAACTGAAATCTGCACTGAAAGGGCACAGATATTCCAACATTTCACACGTCCAAGCTGCTGTGATGAGGGAACTGAAAGCAATACAAAAAGAGGACTTCTCCAGAAGTTTCCAACAATGTCAACGGTGCATTGTATCAGAGGGGGCCAACTTTGAAGGCCTGCAAGATATGTATGTTCGAATATTTCTCGCTGTCCAATTTCTGTGATCATTCACCAAACTTTCCGGTCACACCTTGTATATCTCTCTACAAGCTCCCAGGAAAGCTTAGAAAGAATTAAAATTACATTGGAGGCAAGATGAAAAGGTATGGGAAGTGCGGAGGGGGGGGGAGGTCTTCACCAGGCACTAAAATGACATCTCAGTAGGGGCTAAGTGACTTTCCCTGGCTGTCCCTCAGTTGAGGTGCCACTACCAACAGTAGCCACCTGCCCTGACCCTGGGGGCACCTATAGATGATGTCAGTGACCTGAGACCTGCGTTGGGTTCTCTGGTCCCAAGCTATGAAAAGTGAAAACTATTTGCTCAAATGCAAAGCTATCAAACATACCACAGTTTATTTTGGTTTGTTTCATTAGGGCTACCCAGGTCTCCAGAGGCTTAGACCCTGACATACAAAAGTCAGAAGCTGGGTAGTGCCTGCCCCATTGAGGGTCTCTCTGGTGGGATGGGGCAGCCTTTAGAAGTGCCTAGGGGGCAAGGACTTATAATGGCTCCTGGCTGGTCTGGTGAGAACCTTGCTGATGGACATGGAGGTGGTGTGTGAATCGAATGACAAAACCTCGTCAAAAAGAAAACAGCTGTTGTCTGACATTACCACATGCATGTGATGGAGTGAAGGCATGCGTCCTTCGCCATGTGAAAAGCATCCACAGAGTGGAGCCTGGTCCATTAAGGTGAATGCTACATAGCAACCATAGCCTACCCTCAGACAGTTCCCACTTGGGACCCTCCTTTCCAGCTTCCTTGTCCTTTGTCTCCATTTGGCCCATAGATAGAGAGGTAGATACTTGTCCAAAGATAGGCAACAATGTTCATACCCAATACAAAGTATATTTTTAATAATTCACCAAAGCAAAAGAAATGCTTTTTTAAAAAAAATCCGGTCTAAAAAGGAATGGAAGCAAAAGGAAAGGAAAGGAATGAATGAATGATATTTATTATGGCCATTGGCCCATCACATAAAACACATTCCCCAGAACTACAAATAATTGTGACTTCTGTCAGGGATTTACACAAAAATTAAGATAAAAAGTAAAATAACATACAATAAAATTTTACAACATAAAACGTCTCCCTCTGTTGAAAGGAAAGGGGAAAAGGAGGAAAGGGAAAGGAAAGAGAGAGAGAGAAAATATGAATGAATGAATGAATGAATGAAAATGAAAAAAGCTAAAAGTTCTCCATTCTGCAGCTAAATTCACTCATTAACTTCCAATTATTCTACCTATTTTCTATAAGCCAATATTTTTTTCAATCTTCAAATGCAGATATTACAAGTTCATTTTCTCTTTCACACAAAAAGTCCATAAGAAGTTTTCAATCCTTAATAAATATCAATAATGATTTTTCTGTGATAAAACACTTTGCCATCTCAGCTGAATCAAGTAAGTTTACCAACCATTCCTCCATTCACATTTAACATTCCCGCCGCTGCAGTCATGTAGCAGAATAATCTTCCATAGTCCTTTTCCAGTTTTGTATCCATTAACCCTAAAAAACCCCACTCTGGCTTCAATTGAATATTAACCTTAAAATCTGCTATATCAATGTATGTATTTGTATCCAATATTTTTTTAGCCTTTTAACATTCTACCAAGCAAGGTAAAATGTCCCTTCATGTTCTTAGCAAACATTTGAAACACCTTTATACATTCTCAATAAGTACCAACAGTACATCATTTTATAAAACAATCTCTTTAAGATCATAATGCAATGTAATTTTAACCCTTTATGTCCACATATATTCCAACTGTTCCATCTGTATATTATTTCAAAAAGCCCATTTAATCATGCAAAATTTAACCTGTTCTTCTGCTTTGAATTTCAACAAAAGTTTATACATTTTCACAAAAACATGTTCATCATCAATTTCAAAGTATGCCTTTCCTTGCTCTGTACCAAAAGTCTTTTTATCCAGTTTAAACCTCTCTGCTAATTGCATATAAGAAAATGATAACTTTATGGAAATTATAACTTTCCTCTCTTAGTTGTTCCCTTGTTTTGCCCTTATAGAACTGGATGTGGAGGAGGATGGGGACGAAACTAGAATGCAGCTCCACCTACTGTTGACCTCCTGCTTTGCACCCCACCAGTCCCAATGGACACCAACCACCACGGGACCAACTGCCAAGGAGAGTGAATAAATTTGGCCAAAATCTTTGCCCTTATTTGTGTGATTAACAAGCATTTCATTTGAATGAATGACTCTTGTGCTTCCAAAGCAACTTGAGGGTTGCTGCCCTTGTCACTGCGTCACTGCAGGACAATCTGCACCAAACCATCAGGGGCTCACGGTTGATTTCCAAAGAGGCTTTGTGGCCTCCCATCTCTAAAAAAACAACAACAAATAGCAGAGTAAAATAAGACAGAAACAAATGTGCCAGCAATTATCAGTTCAGATTTCTATATCATGCTACATGAATGACAGTGTTTAATGTAAAGGTTGTGCCTAGTCTCCATGGAATTAATTAAATGAAACCTGGATTCATAAAAACTGAAAATAAAAGAGTATCACACTCTGCAGTGGGGAAAGGAAAACAGGACCAAAACATACACACACACACACACACACACACAATATATATGTATATATATGCTGGCATGGAATACTTGGAGGAGGCACGACTTAAAGGTTTATCTTCCCCGCTTTTAAGGGTGACCTTGAAAATGCTTAGAAAAAGCTAGAGAGAAAAGCAATTACATTTTTCAAATTACATACTACTGTTCTCATTCATCTTGATAAGCACTTTTAAGGAATCCAAAAGGAAGGTTAGAATATAGCTCTTAGAAGGGTTATAGGGATCTCACTACAGCAGAGTCACTTAAATTTAGATGTAGATTTTTTTATTTCTCTGTTCCACTGAACTGGCCACTCTTTTTTTCTCTTTGGGAACCGAGAATTCATTTGTTGTGATCTTTTTTGTGTGTGTGTGGATGTAATACTGCTTGATGTTGTTTGGGGAGAATCACAACGTTGAATTCAAACCATCTTCCCATGTGAAACAGGGTGCCCAGATGTAAAAGAGGATGTAGCCCCTGCATGTTTACCAGCTGTAGAGAAGAGGACAACTCAGCAGGGGTAGCTTGCATGACAGCCACAGCCGACTTTAAGCCTGGTCAGTTCCAGTCAGTCACCCATATTTACCCTGTCATTCTTATAAGCTCTCTCTCTTCCAAATTAGGAAGAAGCAGCGAAATCAGTACAACAGTGCTGTACAACTCCTTTTTTAAAAAGTGACATTCTCACTTTAAAATATCCAGAAGTGGGGACCTGATTTATTCTTCCAGTTGCTCTTCTCCATTTTAAAGGGTCCTATCTAAGGGTCCTGTACCCAGTGCCTGGGGCAACCCAGTCAGATGGGCAGGGTACAAATAAATTATTGTTATACATATATAAAAGTAAAAAAGGTGAAACTGTGGGCTCCACTTTTCTCCGAAACCGCTTGACCGATTGTCCTGGAATTTGGACACAATGGTCCATTCCACTACCCGAGTGTTTGCACAACCTTGGATTGCTCACATCTCATACCTGTGCAGGTAAAAACCTGCTTTCCCTAAAACAGCGCCCTCAAGTGGTATTATTCCCACAGCTCCTCCTCCACCTCCTCCTCCCTCCCCATGGAGTCTAGCCCACACCCACAAACCCCGCCTCCGCCACGAGATCCTGTAAAACAGGGGGACTCTGAGACTCAGGGGATCTGAAGGGGGGCTATTACCCTCCATTTGACAAACTAACTCACAGCAACGCGTGCAGGGCCAGCTAGTTATTATTATTATTATTAACTTTTTGACTTGATAAGATTCACATGTTATATTGGCATTAGATACCTGCTCTTGAGTACAAGATGGAAAATGGACCAAAATTGTATGACTTACATGAAGAAGACAGTATGCTGGCTAGGTTCACATGTACAGCGGTACCTCGGTTTTCGAATGTCTCCATTTAGATTTTCGAATGCCGTAAACCTGGAAGTAAATGTTTCAGTTTTCAAACGTGCCTTGGAAGTCGAACATGCCATGCGGCTTCCACTGAGTGCAAGATCCTGAGGCCTAGCTGTCGGCTGTTGAGTTTTTGGTTTTCGAATGTTTCAGAAATTGAACTGTCTTCCGGAATGGATTACATTCGAAAACCGAGGTACCGCTGTATATGAGGAAAGTGTCATGTGCTTTCTCCACTGTATGCTAACCTAACATCGCTGTAGCAGCAGAACAGTAATAAGGGAATACCGTACAGTGGTACCTCTACTTATGAATTTAATGTGTTCCAAACGCACATTCGTAAGTCGGAAAAAGATGTAAGTCGAATCCCGTAGGAATGCATTGGGAGAAAAAATTTGTAAGTCGAAGCAACCCTATCTAAAAATTCGTAAGTGGAAAAAAATCCTATCTAAACCGCATCCAAGATGGCGGACGGAGCTCCATTCGTAAGTAGAAACATTCATAAGTAGAGTTACTTGTAAGTAGAGGTACCACTGTAATATGTTTTTGCCACCAGAGGCACATAATATAAATAATAATAATAATATATATTTTTATACCCCTCCCTTCCCAGTTTAAAAACCAGGCTCAGGGCGGCTAACAGCAAATATAAAACATTGATTAGAATGTGACAGAATATAACAGCATAAAATACAACATAAAATGCAGCATCAATGTCAATAAAATTCAAAAATTCAGGGGTCATTTTGTGGGGGGGGGCAGTCAGTAGACATCAAATGATCACCAGGGCTTACTGGCCAAGTTGGTCGTACTGGGGCCATCAAGGAGACCAGGGAAGAATTTAAATGTGGGGTCCCAGAAAGGGTTTCTTCATAGAAGAGGAAAGGAGGAAAGGGAATAGAGGATCAGGCTAATTTAAATTGAAGGCCAGGCGGAATAACTCTGTCTCACAGGCCCTGCGGAAGGAGATGAAGTCCTGCAGGGCCCTAGTCTCGTGGGACAGAGCATTCCACCAGGTTGGAGCCGTCACTGAAAAAGCCCTGGCCCTGGTGGAGGATAGTCTGGCTTCCTTAGGGCCCAGGACCTTTAAGCTATTATTATTCATGGACCTTAGGGTCCTTTGCGGGACATACCAGGAGAGGTGGTCCCGTAGGTACGAGGGTCCTAGGCCACATAGGGCTTTAAAAGTCAAAACCAGCACCTTAAACCTGACCTAGTACTCCACCAGGAGCCAGTGCAGCAGGTAAAGCACTGGGTGAATATGCTCCCATGGCAAGGACCCCATGAGGAACCTCGCTGCAGAATTCTGCACCCGCTGGAGTTTCTGGGACAGTTTCAAGGGGAGCCCCATGTAGAGCGAGTTACAGTAGTCAAGCCTGGAGGTGACCGTCACATGGATCACTGTGGCCAGGTCGGGGCGGGAAAGGTAAGGGACCAACTGTTTGATACGGCGAAGAGGGAAAAATGTCCCCTTGGCTGTTGCTAATATCTGCAGCTAGTGCAGGGAAGATGAAAAGAATGGACACAGGAGACTGGTATTGGGTTGAATTAGGCCACAACTTTATTGATTACAGGAAAGAGTTGGTGGAAAGAGTGGGGTTGACCATGTGCTGGGAAGTCACTGCCAGTACAGATTGGAAGAGGTGTTTTGCCCCATCAGCCCCCCAGGGAATCCCAGAGTCACCCCTCCTCAATCCCTTTAACAGGGTACCCCTGAGACTAAAGATCCACTCCAATGTCTTACCCTCCACAAAATCCTGTGGGGTAGGTTGCACTGAAAGAGAGGACTTCATTCAGTGTCACCTGGAGAGCTTCACGGCCAAGCGGTGACTTTGAACCTGGGTCTTCCTGGTTTCAGCCACTCCAGTCACTAAAGCACTCTCTGAAACTGGGTAAACTGTGTTCGTGCTGAAGATGTTGCATTTACATGTTACAAGCTCCAAACGTCCAACTCGGTTGTTATAAGAAAGGGGATAGGACTATATTTGGAAACTGTTGGCAGCTGCTGGTTAAGGTGGGGAAAATGTGTTTTTTTAAAAAAATAATAATCATTCAGCCTCTGTCAGGGGTTGTTACGGCTACTCCTGAGTAACGACTCTCCACATTCTTGTCTTTTAACAGTCTTTATTGGTGCACTCTATTTACAGTGTAACGAGCTGTTGGATGCATGTCTGCTCATTCCGATCCAGAATCCGGCACTGCCCCTTTTCGCGATTTCGACCAACATAGTAGCCTCGGGACAGTGAATCTCCTCCCCTTTCTCCTCCTCTGTAATTCCGGCATCGGGGGAAAGGGTCTACGCTCCGTCTTTTCCCTTCCGCCCCTCTCTCTTCCCACCTGTGGAGCAGGGGCTCTCTCTTGCTGCCAGAGACCTGGCACTCTCTCTCCCCTTCCTGACTAGCCCCTTCAGACCCCGCACTTTCATGGCTGTCACTCACACAAGCTTGGTTAGGAAGTTTGCAAGGAAAACAGAAAACAGAATCTTTTTTAAAAAAATGGCATCTGTTCCTTTTGAGCTCTTACCTGCAGGAATTTGCACTGTCGTGCAAAGAATGTGCCCCAAACAGATCATAACTCTCAGGAAAATAAATCCTGGGGTTGTGGTACAGAGCAAGCTAAATACGTCAATTCCATGTGCATTGATAGTGAAAAGAAGGCAAACAGTGTTAGGAAACATTAGCAGAATGACTGAAAATAAAACGTTAAGTATAACAGTGCTGTTATGTGATCTATGATGTGACTATGTTTGGGACAATAGAGACAATTCTGGTTAGCCCATCTCATATAAAGGATATCCTCCATCTGTGAGGCAGGGCTTGAAAACCTGGGGCCATCTAGATGTTGTGGGACTCAAACTCCCATCAGCCCCATCCAGTTTGCCCAATAATCAACCTAGCAAACCTACCTACTGATATTTGGATCCAACTTGGATCTCTCTATCAAGGACAGTGAGAGAGCAGCAAAATTTGTTGCCTCGTTGATCTGCAAAGGGCAAGGGGACATTTATAACACTAAATAAACAAAGCTATGTTGTTTACTTCTCCAGTTTTATAGATAACATGCAATTTTAATTGGCATGTGCTAATGAGTCAAAGTAAATGGAGGCTCATTTTGACGGTTTGGATTTTAATTGTGTGAAGAATTGAGGGGAGGTGCTTAAGTTATCTGAGGAATTCATGCCCCAACAAGAACAAAAATGACAGCCAGCGCTCATATTGCAACAAAAATAGGGGCATTATAGGCAGTTAATTCAGTTTGCTATAAGAAGTTTGGTTATCTTCATTTCCCATAAGCAAAACTATTCAGTCTTCCAAGTAAAAGGGCTGTCTAATCACAGTAACCCTGTGGCATAGTTTATGCAAGGATGTTTTATCCAAGGGAATATTGTTTTGCTATATTGTCTTTGAACTAACCATATAGATTAGTGAAGCATAAATTAAAACCCTATTTGCTTTGCCCATGAAAGCAACACCAGAACACCTTCAAGCACTGATATTCATCATAGGCAATGAACCCATGAAATGCTTCTTTAGTGTTAACCTTTGTGTTTCAATAATATCTTTTAAATTAAAACTTGGTAAAGAACTCCTGATAACCCTCTAAAAGGCAGATTGAGTGAAAATGTGTTGAGTTGTTCAACACTGCAAAAATTAGCAACCATGAAAAAGTTAAGGGGAGGAAAATTGGCAGGCCTCAGATGGGAGAACGGGATTTCTGGATCTCTCAGAGGAAACAGGGTTACAGGCAACGTGGTTTTATTTCTTGTCCTTACTAGTCTAGTTCAGCTTAGTTTCATTTGACAGAAATTTTGAACGTAAAATTCAGAGTGAATTTTGGGGCTTTCTGCTCAGCTGAAATGTTTGAAGATTACTGAGGGAAGCCACACACACAAAAACTCCTTCTAGAAAAATTAAGATCGGAACTATTGGAACACTGGGAATAAACAAGAAAAAGCCATAACAAGAAATAATCTTTCTCCTGGCCAGCCAGAACATGGGAATTTCTCCTAAAACGTTTAATTTGGAATGTATAATTGGTGTTATTATTTGTATTATGATGTGTCAAGATTTGATATGATATTCATTGGAATTTTATTAATGAAAATTAATAAAAAATATTTTTAAAAAATAGAAAAAGGCGACTTATGCAGAATTTCCTATGAATATTTTCCACCACTGTGCTACCATTTTGCCACTCTTTCCCGAAGAAAAACACTTAAGAACAAATGAATGGCACAAGTCCCTCAGAAACTACTAGAGAACTTCTCTTCCCTACAGAGAAATTAGGTGAAATGGTCCTTCCAATCTCTCTGCCCACAAATGCAGCAGAAAACCTTGATAAATCATCTGCACTCAATTCTAATTACAGGTGAACTGACGAGAGTTGTATTTACAAAACACAATAAGGGAAGGGAGAACCCAGAGTAGAAAATACAGGCAAAACTTGGCATGTGACACATACACGCCAATTTTATTATTTCTTTTCTTACAATATTTCTTACACAACCCTTCATCATAAGGTCCGGGGCACATTACAACAACTGAATAAAAGCAGATAAAGCATGTTGCTCATTTGTTTGCAATATTTCCTTTTGTTTGGTAGGTACCTAAAATGTATAGAAACTTATTCATGTATGCTGCTAGTGTGGCAAGAATGTTGCTCGCCCCAAAATGGAAAGAAGCAGAAGTCCCAGCAAAGGAAGAATGGATACAAAAACTTATGGAATATGGAGAAATGGCGAAACTTACCGGAAGAATAAGAACTCAAGATATAAAAGAATGGAAATGGTTTATTGAATATTTACAGATAAGTTATAAACACATAAAAACATTGGCAGGATTATTGTAATAACCTGCAGTTTCATAAGAGTACATATTTAAAGAAGATGAATAAATAAGCAAATTACTGTAAATTAATTTGGATTTGCAGAAGATATTAAAAAAATATTTAAGGAACTGCTGAAAGATGGGGAAGGAAGTCAAGTTTTGAAATGTCAAAATGACTGTAAAATTAGTGAAATGTATAAAGTTGAAAACAGAGGGCCTTCTCGGTAGTGGCACCCACCCTGTGGAATGCCCTCCCACTAGAGGTCAAAGAGAACAATTACCAGACCTTTAGAAGGCATCTCAAGGCAGCCCTGTTTAGGGAAGCTTTTAATGTTTGATGGATTTCTGTATTTTAGAATTTCTGTTTTTTTGGAAGCCGCCCAGAGTGGCTGGGGGAACCCGGCCAGATGGGCGGGGTATAAATAATAAATTATTATTATTATTATTATTATTATTATTATTATTATTATTATTATTATTATTAAAAGTATAATTAAATAAATAAAATCACCAAAACAGAGATTTCTTTTGTTTGTACAGTTGGAAGTACTTCTTTTACAGAGATGGAAATGGCTCCTGAAAACCACTTAGATGTTTGCTTTGCTGCTGCTTGTGGTTTCCTCCGTCATCTGCCTAGAAATGGTCACATGGATAACCCCGACCAATCCTGATTCATATAGTAAACATGATGGCATTGCAGTGCATGCTCTCTCTCTCTCTCTCTCTCTCTCTCTCTCTCTCTCTCTCTCTCTCTCTCTCTCTCTCTGCACACAGATGTTATCACAGTGAGTATACAAAGCCATTGGAGAGTGAGGGCAATGCTTCTTGGATTACCACATGCCTCATTCTGTAGTTGAAAACTGCCGAAAAGGGAGACAGCATTTCCCTGTTACTCAAAATGTTTATGAAAAGAGTGCCAGCAATGTGAAATCATATGACACACTGAGATAGATCAAAATTTCAAAATGTTTTTGGAGAGATTCTGCTTAGCTGTGGTCATTGCTTTTTTTCTTGGGGGGGGACGCAGGAGTACGCATCCCTCTAAACATTTTGTGAATCTAAATTTGGCCTCGTTGAGGGGCAGTATTTCAATATAAGTAGGAAAATGAGAGTACCCCTAAACATTTTTTAAAAGAAAAAAAGCACTGTGTATGGAATTTCAAGAGAAATGAAATATTTCCAAAGAACTATATTTCCGCCCACCCAGGACAGGAGTTTGTCACACCCTTATCTCAGGGAAAAAAGAAGCAGCATTAATACTGTGGGTGTCCTTTGCTTCTCACTAGCAATGGGTGTATTGTTGGGAAACCAGACCTGGTGAAGACACTCCCAACAGTGTTGCAAGTCTGTGCAGTGCAATTTTATTTTCTTGCTTTGATTTCTGGAAACAGATCCTTAAAAAAAGAGAGAAAAGACCAATCCCCCACCAATCCCATAATCCTTATTTCTTGGGGAGGGGGTGTGTTGTTAGCATTGAAAGTTGACATGACATTTTTTTAAATAAAAAAAAGAGCATGACATCAAAGGCAAAGGTTAAACTCTACTACATTCTTTGTATGTAGCAAACAAAAAGCTCCATTATATCCTTTGATCACTTGAGCTCACTTGTAGGAAATATTACACCTTCCTCCTCCCTGCAATTGTTTCAATGTTGAACTGCATTTTCTTTCTGAACTGGGTGCATTCCTGAAAGGCTTAAAGTCATTAACACCTCGAAGGAATGTTCTCTCCCACCTTTGCTTGTTAGTGCAGAAACTGGGTAGTTTCCCAGGTGAGATGGAAGGGAGATGAAACCAGGGGGAAACTGGAAAAGGAGACATTGCATGGGAGTTGAATGTGAGCTGGTATCAGAGCCACGCACTTGGATGAATGGATAGGCTCTTCTCTTTACCTGTAGGAAATCTCATTGTTAGAAGGTATTGGGATTCCTTCTTGAATCTCTGCTTTTGGACTATCTAGAACAGGGATGGAAAAACATGTGGCTGAACTCTCAGCCAGAAGAAGAAGAAGAAGAAGAGGAGGAGGAGGAGGAGGAGGAGTTTGGACTTGATATCCCGCTTTATCACTACCCGAAGGAGTCTCAAAGCGGCTAACATTCTCCTTTCCCTTCCTCCCCCACAACAAACACTCTGTGAGGTGAGTGGGGCTGAGAGACTTCAAAGAAGTGTGACTAGCCCAAGGTCACCCAGCAGCTGCATGTGGAGGAGCGGAGATGCGATCCCGGTTCCCCAGATTACGAGTCTACCGCTCTTAACCACTACACCACACTGGCTCAGTATGAACAATGGTCAGGGATGATGGGATAGCTCAACAACACCTGGCAAGCACTGTGCTAGCTACCTCTGAATTAGATTCTAGTGACCATGGCCCAGTTCATCATGCATGGGCCTGTCAATGGGCTCCCAATCTAGACGAGATTGTGTGATGACACCAGCTGTATAAACCAGTACCTGCTGGAAAAGTCCTCTCCAGCAATACAAGTCATACCAGCAATGTTTAGAAAAGGCCACACTGAAGCACACTTCATACAATCGGCATTTTCATGAAATCCCAAGTGGGCAATACATTGGCTGCCTCACATATTTCCTCAAGAGATCAAATGGAGCTTGCTAATAGTCTGAACCAAGTTTATTTCTTACTTATTTCCCCCCCCCCCGGCCTCCAGTAATTAATAACGATATCTTTAGCAATGAGACAATTGTTGTCCTGATCTCTAGAGGTGGAATAATTTGTAATATGAAAGGAACCACATGTTTTAAGAGGAAATTCTTAAATTAATAAGTGTAGTTGTATCTAAAAGGGAGTTAGATTAACCTGGTGATATTTAATTTGATTTAAGACTAAACTGCATGGTCACAAGGGTTTCGGTGGGATGTTAAAAGCTGGTTTGTGCTTTTATATATTTGGATGTGTGTTCTAGATTCATGTATGATATGTGGAAGTAGAGCCTAAAACTGCCTGCTAATTAATTGCAGTGTCTTTGGCAGTCATGATGCCATGTCCCTTGTTACATTTAACCCCCCAAACAGCACCGCACTCACTGGTTTATGTACCATATTTCATGATATATGGAATTTCAAAAAGGGTTCTGTATAATCCCTCCACGACTCCAATGCATACCAGGATTTTGTGGAGGAAACCTACTCAGTGAGGAGAATCTACCTGCCAAATTTCATCCATCGTGGGAATTCTCACATGAAGTCACTACTGTATATTTGCCATTTGATGGGCCATAATAATAATAATAGGGACCCAGGTGGCGCTGTGGGAGAAGGTCAGCGGTTCGAATCCCTGTGATGGGGTGAGCTCCTGTTGCTCGGTCCCAGCTCCTGCCAACCTAGCAGTTCAAAAGCACGTCAAAGTGCAAGTAGATAAATAGGGACTGCTACAGCGGGAAGGTAAACGGTGTTTCCATGTGCTGCTCTGGTTCACCAGAAGTGGCTTTGTCATGCTGGCCACATGACCTGGAAGCTGTACACTGGCTCCCTCAGCCAATAATGCGAGATGAGCGTGCAACCCCAGAGTCAGTCACGACTGGACCTAATGGTCAGGGGTCCCTTTACCTTTACCAATAATAATAATAATAATAATAATAATAATAATAATAATAATAAAAAAAAATTATATTTCTGTTAGGCAGGGCCAGCTCAAGACATTTTGACACCTGAGGTGAACGTCAAAATGGTGCCTCCCTCCCTACCAAGGAGGAAGGGGTGAGAGAAGATCTACATCAAGAAAAGCAAGGAATAAAGATCTATATCTGCTGCCCCTATGGATTTTGCCACCTCAGGCATTCGTCTCACCTTGCCTCATGGATGTGATGGTCCACTTCTCACAGCACTTTTAATGTTATAGAACAGGAACTTTATACGTTTATATCATGGCTGCTTTTGTCAATTTAGAAATGAAAGGTGTGGTCTTGCCTCTTTTTTCCACCTTTTTTGTTATGTTCTTTTCGTTTGAAAAACTAACACTTTTTAACCCTCCATAAATTACATGCCAACCCTGATCTCATGATGTCCCACAGGTACCAGGAGTGAACATGTAACATGTAAAAAGCAAGCTACAGTGGTACCTCGACTTACGAACGACTCGACAACCGAATTTTTCGACTTACGAATTGGGGTAATGGCCGCGCGCTTACGAATGTCTCGACATCCAGAAAAAACCGTGGTGGTTTTTGATAGGGATTTTCTAACTTACGAATTTTTAGATAGGGTTGCTTCGACTTACGAATTTTTCCGTTTCCAATGCATTCCTATGGGAAATCGCGTTTCCAATGGCGTTTTTCGACTTACGAATTTTTCGACTTACGAAGGTGCCTTCGGAACGGATTAAATTCGTAAGTCGAGGCACCACTGTATCTCCAAATATTCAAGAGGCATGCAGCAAGAAGCCATGGCTAGTCGTAGCTCCCTGAGAAGTGTCCATCATGTTTCCTTGAATATTTGGGTGTGTGTGACTCTCTTTCATGCTTTCACTATGTATTGTGGAAAACAAACTAGTGGGATACTTTGTACACATGGGCTAATGCTTGAAGTGTGAAGATGCTGTTACATTTACACCCAGAACATTGTATAAGTACTTGAGAACCTCCGACAAAGACCATGTAAGTCCGTGTTCATTATTTCTACGTACGAAGAGCTACACATGGATGCAGCTGAAATCAAGGGCAGATCCTTCCCTCTCCAAGGTTCCCCAATGAGCAAGGCCACAAGGGTGAAGTCTATTGTTGTTCCTACATCAAGAAAACTGTAATTTTAAT
This sequence comes from Zootoca vivipara, assembly GCF_963506605.1. Taxonomy (NCBI): domain Eukaryota; kingdom Metazoa; phylum Chordata; class Lepidosauria; order Squamata; family Lacertidae; genus Zootoca; species Zootoca vivipara. The sequence goes on from NC_083283.1 coordinate 80,342,227, forward strand.
CACAATGTCTTCTGAGGGTCAGGCCATTTCTTAACATTTTGGTATCATCATTTGTGACATTTATGCTAATATGCCAACTGCTCCCAATTAACTTAATTTCCAACTTCAGTGAGAGAATTTTTAGGCATCGTTCAAAAATGGAAGGTCTTAATTAAAGAGTTTTATTCTTCGGCACAAGTTTCCACACTTGGATCAGATAGGAAATAGTCACTTGTTCCTGGTACATCCATTCACATTTTGATGTTTAATGTTGCACAGCTCTCTATACAAAGCACATAATTACCTTTTATATATGTCATTGTTGATAGTGCCCTTGACAGAATATTCATTGGGAAGAGAACATTTACACGGTGACAAAGGCATTATCACCCACAGATTAATCTAATGGGATTTGGAAATAGTATTATAATGGCAAATTCATATCCCTTCTGGAAGTCTGGGGAAGTTCTCTTGCACAAGCCCCACTATAATGAATGGGAGTTAAACAAAAGCACAGAAGACCTCCATGTAGATATTGCAAAACTGATTGAATCAAACATATTTCATTTTTTAAAACTCTCTTGCTATTGCTATGTGCCATATGGTTTGGGTTTTTGTTTTTTTTAAAACAGAGTACATTACAATATAATAAATAACCACTAGATTAATCATCTATAATACTGCATAGGAACATGATCTAAAGAAGTCAATCCACTCTTCTTTGAAACAGCCCTCGATATTCTATTCGCTTGTGTGATTTACTTTTTCTTTTCTTTCTTAGCATCTTAGTGAAATGTAATACAACAGATCCCAGTCTGTCTCCTAAAAACCGCAGCTTGCTTGATACCACTGTGGAACATTAATCTTTTAACCCCTTGAGGCATGCTGAACATCAATTATACCGTACTGTGGCCCAGGGGTGAGATATGTGAGCTGGAACCGAAGACAGGCTACAATAGAGGCATCTCAAACAGAGATCATGAACAATCAATCTTCTTCAGGGTGTGGGGGCAAGACAACGTCAGAAGGCCATTGGTGGGTAATGTGGTCTTTGAGTGCAGTTGCCGCTTGCACTGACTTGTCGCACAAGCCAGAGCTCGCAAATCATGCTTGACCCTCTTGACCCTCTGCAATGTGCTGCTGGAGAACAGAGGCTATTAAATAGCATTGTGGAGTCTTTACACACAGAACTGAATAAGGATCTATATCATGGTCCTATGGCCGGGCTTTTAAAAAAGAAAGAAAGAAAGAAAGAAAATGTGTTGTGTACACGGCTTAGGTTAGTGCAACTCCCCCCCCCCCATTAAAAACCACCATTCCAAGGGTGGTCAACTGACCTAAATCCCCCTTTAAAATTTTCACTCACTGGAGTCTGATACAACCCAGTGGTTAATTGGCACATCCTTGTTGAGATCCTGCCCAAGACATTTTGCTGTCTGAGGCAAAGGCAGGCCCGGTGCATCCATTTAGGCAGATTAGGTCATTGCCTAGGGCGCAGAAATGGAGCGGGCGCTGCTGAGCCTGCCCCGCAAAAACCCCGCGCCACCGCCGCCCTCCCAAGGCGTGCGCTCGCGCTCCTCCCGCCTATGGAGGGGACGGCGAGAGCTCCCCAGCGGTTGGCGGCCGCAGCAAGCGAGCGGCGGCGGTAGTGGTGGCAAGCGCCCGCAGCCGAAGCCTTCAGCTATGGGCGCTGCTGCTGCCACTGCCCGCCCGCTCGCTCACTCGCCGAGGAGCCCCCAGCGTCCCCTCCACAGGCGGGAGGAGCGCGAGCCAAAAGGAGAGCTCAGCGCCCTCCCGCCCATGGAGGGGACGCTGTGAGCTCCCCAACGGCTGCAGCGAGCAAGCGGCGGCAACGCCCGCAGCTGAAGCCTTCAGCTATGGGCGCTGCTGATGCCGCCGCTTGCTCACTCGCTCACTGCAGCCGCCGCTGCTGAGGAGCTCAAAGCGTCCCCTCCACAGACGGGAGGGCGCCGAGCTCCCCCCTTGGCCCGCGCTCCTCCCGCCAATGGAGGGGACGCAGGGGCACCAGCGGTGTGCGTGCGTCATGATGCATGCACCCGGGGGGCGCCAGAAGGTGTTTTGCTTAGGGCGCAAAAAGCCCTAGCACCGCGCCTGGGCAAAGGACAGGATTGCACACATCCCCCGCCCCATTCCTTGTACATACAGTAGCTAATTGTATTGGCATTTGGAGCTTATTTCAAAACTTGTGCCAGGATGGTGTCCTCTAGCAGGCTGGCTTAGGGGAAACAGGGCAGATTGTACAATACACACAGTTTACAGCTGCACCCTGCAGCATTTTTTGGCTGGCGTAGCTGCCTCATTCCGTCTAATGAGAAAGTCTCCTAATTTGCAGACATTGTATACGTGAACTTTCAAAATACACTTCGCAAAGTTCCTCACCGAAGATTCCTCAGTAAGCTTAGCAATCATGGGATAAGAGGACAGACCACCTTACGGTTTGGAACAGATTAAAGAATGGGAAGCAGAGAGTAGAATAAATAGGGAGTTTTCACTTTGGAGGGATGTAAGAAATGGATTTCCCCAACAATCTGTATTGGGATTGGTGCTTTTTAACTTGTTTGTAAATTACCTAGATGTAGGTATGAGCGCTGAGGTGGCCTACTTTGCAGATGACACCAAATCATTCAGGGGCAGAGAGGGGCTGTGAAGAGCCCCCAAAGGATCTATCCAAACTGTGTGAATAGGTATTAAAATAGCAAGTACAAAGTGATGCAAATTGGGGCCAAAAAACCCACAAAAAAACCCCTCTAAGCCTCTCCTGTGCAATGGAGGGGTCTGAACTGGCAGTAACTAACCAGGAAAGAGACCTTGGGGTAATGGTATAGTTCAATGAAAATGTCAGCCTAGTGTGTGGCAGCTATGAGAAATGCAAATGCATTCTAAGGATCATTAAAAGAAAGGATTGGAAATATGAGGAAGCCCATTCCTTATACCAGCCTGGATGTTCCTCTAAGTTCATGCAAAACTCTCCTTGGAAGATCTCCCTCTTTCTCCCAATACGGCACCCACAGCATTATGTAGACTGGATGGGGTGCCTTAGCGCAATTTGTTAGCAGCCTCTGGTAGCAATACAAATCTGAGAACACAATAATAGCCATGCTGGATCACACTAATGGCCCAGCTATTTGATCACCCTGTTCTCACTGTGGGCCACCCCTGACTTTCTGGGAAGAGAACAAGTGGTGTACCTCACCCACAGATTGTCTCCCAGCAACTGGTGTTTTGAGGTACACTGCCTCTGAATTCGGAAGTTCTATTTAGCTGTGGTAACAGTCACTGGTAAATTTATCCATTCATGGTTGATTCCCCTTGAGGTAGTAGCGCTCTCTCTCTCTCTCTCTCTCTCTCTCTCTCTCTCTCTCTCTCTCTCTCTCTCTCTCTCCATTACTACTAATTATCCTGAAAATGTGTTCAAGCTTTGTTGCAGAAACCGCCTGACTTGAAGTTCTCCCCCAAACAGCTTGCGTTTCATGTGTGCAATGATTTGCTTTGCCTACTTCTAAAGGACATTAGTTCAGCTGCTCCAGACAACAAAGTGTTGCTGTGTGTGTGTGTGTGTGTGTGTGTATGTATATATAAAGTAGCAATGCTCCTTTTCTCCTCTTGCAGGTTTTCTGTCCCATTAAAATTAGCAGACTAACAAACAAACTGTTCACAGATCACTAGATGTCATTGGAATGTCTGGCTAAACTAAGTGACATATCAAGGGCACAAAGATTAAATTTGGAAAGTAGGGCATATGGAACTATCCAAGGATCCAGTATCAGGCTTCAGCTATTGTTCCATGGGTTTCATCTGACTCTAAGGCTTCCTGCAAGTCTATGAAACCTGAGCAGTGGTACACTGAGACATCTGTAAGGCACTTCGGACTTGGCCTCATCTCGAGAGATGAGCAGATTTCCTCCATTCTATTCCATGATTGTTCAATGAATTCACCCTGGCCTGGCCTGAGTTGCACTCAGCTCATCTCTAGTTCACTGAAATAATTTCAAAAATTACTTTTTGTTTCTTTCTGGCATTTCTTTCCCTTTTTACAGGTTGCTGACTGATATCAGCACACACGGAGACATTTTTTTAAAAAAAAATCGCATCAAGATTTATTTTTGCACTGTGATTTAACAAATTCCTAACTCATGTTGGGAAGCCATAAGGCGATTGAAGGGGTGATATGTGGTTTGAAACCTACAGCAACCCATACATCCACAAAGGTCTGAACAGGAAATAAAAGAATGCAACAATGGCTGCTTACCTGATCACAAAGTGGGTGGCTTTTGCAGCCAGTTGCACCAAACTCCTTCCCCTCAGCAGCAATACTGGGGCTGGGCAGTTGGCCGTTGGGGACTTCCCAGGCCAGCCACTGGAGATTGCTGGGCTTTCCCGCCCTCTGTTGATTTGAATCCTGGCCAATCCAGCCAGGCCATGTAGGTGGGGCTTGAAGTGCTGCATCACTCCCACCTCAGAACTGTGTGATATCAGGGTACCCCAATAGAGGGGTCTATTAGGGAATATCTGTCCAAAAGCCAAGGTGTGTAGCAGATGGGCTATAGAGCTTCCTTCAGTGGCTTGGGAAGGTCATTGTCAGGAATGAGCCAGCTCCAAGCGAAGGTTTGCAGCCAACTGCAGAAAGCAGACAGGAACAGAGAGCCTGCTTAGATTTTACTAAGGCAGGGGAGAGCTGACAACTGCAGACTTCCTGACCTTAAACAGCAGACTGAGCTTGAACAGCAGACTGAGAATGCAGTAGCTGAGAGCACAGCCAAAGCTCGCAGGAAGCACAAATAGGTGCAAACAGACACAGAGAGAGTCCCTCAGAACAGGAAGAGGTTGGAGCTGATCCACTAAGTCCAAAGAGTCAGCAAATGGGAGGGCTACTAGACAGGAAGCAAAACAAGAGATGTAAGGGTCATAAATTCAATATCTTCTGTCTACACTGGAAGGAGTCTTCAGAAGTGTCATCTTGAGTGATGATGCCAGAGGCTTTGTTAGAGCCGCAGGGAGCTATCTGTTTGTTTTTGCAATAAATCCTCCTTTTCAATTACCTACACTTACTGTGTTATCAAGCTGGGAACCTGGGGGTGTCACTGTGAGTTGGTCTGCAATGGCTGGCCACCATCATAGCAGCAGTACTCTGGGAACAACATCAAAATCCAGGTGTGCTCTAGTATATAAGGTCTTCCTCTTGAGTCTTCCAAGTAAGAAAGAAAATATCACCTCAGAAAATAGGTTCTATGCAAGCCAACGTTTTGCTAGTTTTCCACTTGCATTTTTCTCTGTGCGTTCACAGAGAAGCAGTCAGAAAAGCATCCCAAAGGGGCACAGTCTATTTTACTTCAGAATTCTACTACTGCCTTCTCAGTTCATTCTGCCGCATGTGGGAAACTGGGTCAATTGAGAAATATTGTGTTAGAATTGATACAAGGTGGTGCAGAAGTCTGGCTTTCAAACAGAACATTTAATTAGATTGTTCTGCTTTAGCTTCCATCTGCTCAACTCACATTGAGTCCTGCACCTGCCCCTCCCGTCATCACCATGCAAGGGCACTGGGTAAATGTGAACTGGGATGAAAATGACAGGTAAAGCTAGATGTCATCAGCATCTCAATGACACCAAACTCTAAACATCACCACCATCTCCCCTGCTAAATGCAATTTCTTATACACATTTAATGCGATGGAATCTTTGTTTCCCCAAAACTTCATGAGTAAGAACCTTATCCAAGGCAATGTGAAGATGGAATGGAATCAACAAATCTTGTCATGAATAAATAGCAGTATATCAGCCCTCATCCAGTCCATTACTGCCTACAGATATTGGGCGATAGTGTGCCAGGCTCACCTGATACAAATGGTATGCAGGGACAGAACCGATCCCAAACCATGAAACCATGAACTCCATCTGGTGCCATAACTGCTGTCATCAAGTTCTAAACAAAAATGAATAACTTTGCCCTCAAATTGCTTTGCCATTTTGTCCCATTATGCCCCCGCGGGTTCCAATACCTGCCAGGGTTTCATTGTATCTGAATTTATTTAGAGGGTTCACTGTATCTGTCTAAATATAAGCACCAAAGTTATGTAGCACATTAAAGATGGACGTATTTATCCTTGTAATGGCCTTCATGGGCAAGATGAATGCCCACAGAAACTTATGATACAGGCGGTGGCCATTTTAGGTGCATCCAATTGACGCACAATCACAATGTGGGGTCTTTTTGGACCCAGAAGAAGGCAAAACGGGGTGGAATGAGTCGAACCATGTTTATACATGCACCACTGATGTGCCGGGGGTGGGAACGGAACCCCCCCCCCCACACACACACACGAAATGATCACCACCTGTACTGTAAATCTGTTAGTCTTTATGGTGGCACAAGGCTTAGTGGCGTTGCGGCACAATTTCCTCTTTAGCTGTTCTACGTCGTTCCACTTGTGGTGTCTGCTCCATTCCCTTTAGCTGAATTTATGAACCAAGAAGAATGGTGGGGGTGGGGAGGGACAGAAACATAATTAATGTTTACTAGTATTGATCAAATGACACTCTTCCATCCTAAATATTGTTGTGATCTAGAGAGGCATCTCAATTTCTGTCAGTGATCATGCAGTACAAGTGCTGGTTATGTACCCACCCACCCCTCAATAATCCAATTACTTCCAGAATTATTTTTTTTAAAAAAAACTAATAATAAAAAGGGTGAAATTCACAAAAGACAAATGATGAAAGGGAACTCGCGTGCCATATCCTTTGATCATTAAACAATAAGAACTTCTTCTATATTCACAAAGAGAAAGGTATCTCACGTGAACCAAATATGTGTTTGTGTCCATGGTATCTTTCAATTGTATAATTAAATGTGCATTTTTCATTAGGTTAAATTTACCTTCCTTGACAACCCAGTTTTGATTTACTTTCACTGTGCTCTTTTACTCTCTGTGTTATTTGTTCTCTAATACAGACTGCCATGAACACCATATTGGGCATTAATACCACCCTCCCCAAAAAGTAAATGCTTATTGCAGACAATATTATGAAGAACCGCCTTTCCTATAACCATATGTTTTTCATAGGAGAATGGAAAGTTATATTATTCAAAGTTTAAATTAGCGTTGGAAGCATACCTGCCAAGTCTCTCGCGGAGAAATCCGGGATCGGCAGCCACGTGACACTAGGAGTTGCGTAGACGCAACTTCCTGTGTGACTTTGCCCATCTATGGGCACCCAAAATGGCTGGCGCTAGCGCCGGAAGTCGCGCCTACACATGTCCGGAAGTGCATAGACGCAACTTCCGGTGTCGGCGCCGGCCATTTTCGGTGCACATCGATGAGCAAAGCGACACCGGAAGTTGCATCTACGCACTTCCGGACATGCGTAGGTGCGACTTCCGGCGCCGGTGATTTTCTGGTGCCCATAGATGGGCAAAGCAGCACCAGAAAAATGGCCACCGACGGGAGCCAAAATAAGAGAGATTAACGGGAGAGGAGCTGAAACGGGAGACCACTGGGAAACGGTAAGGAAAAACGGGGGTTTCCCGGGAAATACGGGGTACTTGGCAGCTATGGTTGGAAGCAAAACAGCCCAATTTCCCAGTTCAGGCCTGCACAACTCTTGTTAAATTCCCCAGTTGTTCTTCTCCATCATTCTTTGTGATGCCAGGTTCTCTTACTTCTCTTTCTTGCCTATGCCCATGCTTCCTTAGCTACTGCAAACATGCTCCATTAGATCAAGCCAATGGCATTTGGCAATTGTCTACATATGACAAGCTGCTTGTGATCCAGCGACTCAAATACAGCGCATTGCAGTTCCAGATTGCATTGCAGAATATTAGAACGTCTAGTGGAACCAGCTATCATATTCTAGCTCAGCAAAACGCTCTGTGTAGGCTGTGGGTTAAGGGGAAACTACATGGCATGGGTATGTTTTTAAAAATCCATAAATACCAGCTACAGATGTTTCTGATCAGGATTGGGGCTGCAGCATGGGTAGAGAGTGTTTTTGGACTGCATAGCATGACGTTTATATATTCCCTCCATACCCACAGCTATCATTTGCAAATAAAAGAGAACAGCATGCAGGGCCCGGCTGTGTGTTTTGCATGAAGCATAGTCTGGTACTTTAATCCAAAACCCTTTAGGTATATCGAAAACTCCTGAATTTCAATGCAGGCATTCTACAGGAAATACAAGTGCCATCAATATTGTAAATCAGAGCAACATTTCAAAATAAGACAAAAATAGCCCTTGAATCGTGCAGCACAGCTCTTTCCTTAGCTACCTTCGGGCCATATGATACTATTCTTTCAACTGATGCTCCGTGTCCATTTGGGATGGGATATACGGGGATGTATGGAAGTGAGAGCTGGACCGTAAAGGAGCCTGATTGCCAAAAATTTGATGTTTTTGAATTATGGTGCTGGAGGAGACTCTTGAGAGTCCCATGGACTGCAAGAAGATCAAACCTATCCATTCTGAAGGAAATCAGCCCTGAGTGCTCACTGGAAGGACAGATCCTGAAGCTGAGGCTCCAATACTTTGGCCACTTCATGAGAAGAGAAGACTCCCTGGAAAAGACCCTGATGTTGGGAAAGATGGAGGGCACAAGGAGAAGGGGATGACAGAGGACGAGATGGTTGGACAGTGTTCTCGAAGCTATGAACATGAGTTTGACCAAACTGTGGGAGGCAGTGGAAGACAGGAGTGCCTGGCGTGCTATGGTCCATGGGGTCACGAAGAGTCGGACACAACTAAACGACTAAACAACAACAACATACGGGGCCTTCGTGACTCTTAAGGCTAGGGAACTGCCCCCTCCTGCCTGTCTGATTTTCAGTTATTTTTCATTACCTGTCTATTTAGGTGGTGGGGGAATCTGCCTCATTAAGAAGGCAACAGTGGATGCAAAACAAAAGGATAACCCATAAAAATTATGCCCTAAGAGGAAGTGGGGAAAACAGTGTTTTTCAAAGTGCACTCCCACCCTGCTATACAGCATAGTATATAATAGGACTCTGGATGTGACAGTAAAGGTATATTCCCTTTTCATATTTACACTGTGTATATACATGTTGTGCCCGCGGGAGAGAGGGGGGAGGGAATAGGGAGGGAGAGGAGTTTGAGTGGCAGCAAGGAAAAGGCCAAGAAGCTCTTGTTCCCACCCATTCCTCCTTCCTGTCAGCAAGACAAGAAAGGCGTTTTCAGGTAAACCAGAGCCCCCTTCTTCTGTTGTCAAATCAGATTGTGCAACCCTTTCTGATGTAGTTTCCCATTTTCTCATCTCCGTTGCCTTGTCAGGGTGTGCCATCATTCCAAATGGTACACAGCATTTTCCTTTTCTTAAAAAAAACAAAAAGGGGGAAGGGGGAAAAGGATATGGGGCTAAGATGCAACTCTGTCCTTTTTTTAAAAAAAAAAAGTGGGATAGATAAAAGAGGAGACTGGCAGCAAAATAAGAATGTGTCAGATGCTAAAGGGCCGTTCAGGAAGAATGGCATATGTAGAGAAAAACAACAGATTTTAGCCCTTTGGTTCCTGTGGAGCTGTTTTCGACAAAGGATGATTATTTGACAATTTTACACGCAAACTGGAGAGGGGTGGATTGAGGCATTTGATACAAGGTTATCACAACGCATAAAGGGTGAGAATTAGAATGGAAGATTACTGTAAAGTACTTATGTAGATTGCGCGTATGTGGGGAGGAAAGATGATTTTACATGTAGCTTCATCTGTAGAAATTCCACTAGATCCTTGGGAATTATTCAGTCCGGCCCTGGGACCCTTGCAAGGGGGATTCCCATATTGGCATAGTGATGCATTACCCATAATGCATTACCATGAATTGTTGGGCAAAATATGCACCAACCGAGTGGCAACAGCGGCAGGGTCGACGAAATAACAAAGTCGTCTTCAGTATCGTTGCTTGCTTTTATTTACAATTACTGTATATTCCTGCGTATAAGACTACTTTTTAACCCAGGAAAATCTTCTCCAAAGTCGGGGGTCGTCTTATACCCCGGGTCGTATTTCTTATACGGTGAGTATATCCCAAACTCTATATTTTAACTGGAAAGGTTGGGGGTCGTCTTATACACCCAGTCGTCTTATACGCCGGAATATACGGTATATACACCACACTCCTCTACTCCATTCCTCTTATTTCACAATCCATCACCACCACACCCATGAACCATTTGGGTAGCTTAAATACAGAATTCAAAATAGTCAATTACCCAATCACATTACAGTAAGCAAACTCTACCTTCAATTATTCAAATTAGCAAAAGCTCACAGGTGTGTTTACATTCAGAACAAGGTTACAAACACACATCTCTGTGTAGCGCCATTGACCACATCAGTCTTAACGGAAAAACCTAGCATGAATAGGGGGGCAGGGAGTCAGAGCCAGACTGCCCTTTAGGTGGGGTGAAACCACTGCCTCAGGCAGCATAAAAGCAAGAGGCAGTGCCCCACTGCCCCACTGCTTCTGCCACCAGCTGAATGCCCTTCTCTTGCTGGGAGCACTCTGGCGCAGTGGCGCATGGCATTGCCATTTGTCTCCCCTGCCCCTGGCGCAGAGAAGAAGAGCGTCAAAGCCTTGCAGGAACCCCCCCCCCCGGGGCTGTGTTTGGCAAGCAGGGGGGTTCCAGTGTGCAGTGAAAGTGGGGGGCAGCGGTGGTAGGTGCGACGGCACAATGGCACTTTCCCCCCTGGCGGCATTGGACCATCCCTGACTTAGATATAGTGCACCCATCTCACAGAACACCAGTTCCACGAATACCTACAAACTACCCCAGATTATCTTGTGGGGGATTTGAGTGAGGGAAAATTCAATAATTTGGAGTCTAGGGCAGGATTTGATCTAATGAACCACAAAGGTTTTATTAAACAAAGGAAGTTTATGACACAAAGTGGGTAAAACATAGGATACTTCAGATTATAATGCTATTTCACTTCAGTTTTTTTCTCAGTTGGTTGCACAGCTGTTGCCACTTAATACTTTGGTTCTTAAACAATGTGGAACTTCCTGTCAGTTACACACCCCTTTGACAACCCTACTCCTGAGGCACGCTAAGTAACAGACCCAAGGGATCACCACACTGGTTTGGGAGTCTTCTCTTTGTGGAATAATCTCTCCCCTCCTGACAGGAATGAGTCCTAAATAGACTGTATTCTCAGAGCTTCTACTTCTCCTGGCTCAGCCTCCCAGTTAATTCCTAGCCTAATTACTCTTATCAGGCATCCCCAACCTTCAGCCCTCCAGATGTTTTGGACTACAATTTCCATCATCCCTGACCACTGGTCCTGTTAGCTAGGGATCATGGGAGTTGTAGGCCAAAACATCTGGAGGGCCACAGGTTGGGGATGCCTGCCACACACTGTCCTTCACACTCTCAGCGTCTCCCTTCTCTAGCTTTTGATGTATTCTTCAGAGTGGATGTTTCTACCCAGAACCAACTCTCTCTCCTCTCACTTCCTATCTCCCTACCTATCTCCCAACCTAGTCTATCCCAACCTAAAAAACTGTCTCTCAAAACCCTCTCCTTTTCAACTCCCCCTCCTGGAACTCCAGCCAATCAGAAGCTGCTGTTTGTTAACCATTTGCTGGCAGGGAAAAAGAAAAAGAAAACAAACTTTTCCATCACAGCAGGGAGCAGCACATTCCCATTCTGCATCAGGTAGCAAAACAGGAAACATACCTGCCAAGTTGCTGTCAGAGAAATAAGGGGCCTGGCTGGAAATAGCAGACCGGAAGTAGCGCTGCCGCCATTTTGGAACTGGGCGGAGCATGCTCAGAAGTGACTTTTGATGCTGCTTTGCCCAGTTTCAAAATGGACGCCGCGCCAGAAGTCGCACTGCAGCCATTTTGGAACCGGGTTGAGCAGCATCAAAAGTCGCTTCTGAGCATGCTCGCGCAGTTCCAAAATGGCCGCCGCACCAGAATAAACCAGGGAAAAACAAAAAAAATCCGTTTTTTTCAGCTAGGAACAGCTGGAAAAACGGGGATTTCCCAGGCAAAACGGGAGACTTGGCAGCTATGACAGGAAAGAACAAGAGGTTGAGGCCTATACTTGTATTCCAGCTGTGGGCTGTGAACCCAGTGGTGTAGCAATAAAATTGCTAGCATATTTGCAAACCTACCGTTACCAGGGTCCAGAATGGTTTCAAAGTGGATGGGAGACAGTGTGAGATTAAGCATTGAAGAAGCTTGGATTAGATGACCCTTAGGATCCCTTCCAACTCTTTGATTCTTTGAGTCTAGGTGTGAGAGACTCTAATTGCTCACTTGCTATCAGACTCCATCTGTTCCTTTTTAGTTTTGAGACTTACCTTTAATGGCACATTCATCTGAACTCCTTGTCACCCCCACCTTCCTTGTTAAATGAGTCCTTCATGTATTAACTGGATAACTGCGGCTTGTTCACCTTTAGGAACTCTTAAATACTCTACAGAACTTTCATATTGCTGCCAGACACTATAAAGAGGATTTCATCTTTACATACCCAAAATGTTTTGCACTTGAATGGGAAATGATGTTAGCCTGGGAGGTCAGAAACCTACTACGTTCGCATTGTCCTAGCCAACACAATGTCTAGATCAGGAATGGGCAACCTCTTTCAGCCTGAAGGCTGCATTTCCCACGTGGGCAATTGGCTACAGACCAGCGGTGGGCAAGCCAAGACAAAAACGTGGATGGAGCAACAACCGTGACTCTTAGCTTTGTACAGTGAGATACATTCTAGAGATGCACTCCTCTCCATCCAGGCAAGCAATTGCCACTGTCACAACTCAATGATGCATTCCAGCCGAGGTGAGCTATATTCCCTGGATTCCTATCCTAGCTTTTGTTTTTAAACCCGAGATACGAGGTAAGGTGCACAAACACTATTATCCCCATTTATTGGGTGAAAATTGCTTCTCACAAAACTGCTTTTCTCCCACCTTTCAGTGCCTTTAGCCAATGAATGAAGCCACAGCAGTGACTGACATTTAGGAAAGCACATCTACATAGCTGCCAAGTTATCCCTTTTTTAAAGGGATTTTCCCTTATGCTGAATAGGCTTCCTCGCGAGAAAAGGGAAAACTTGGCAGCTATGCATCTAGCTTGCTGTACTAGGCAAAGAAGTGAATCGCCCCTTGTTTAGATATGAAACTTCTTGGCTTGGATTTAAGTCATTTCTTCAGCCCTTCCCTGATGGAGAAGTAGTGGTTGCTGCCCCTTCAAAAACCATTCAGAATTTTCCCCAGAGGTTTGGTGTCATTGCTTGGGCAAAAGGTATGAAAAGTAGCAGCAAAGATGGGAACTCCTTCACTTTATAACTGAGGTCTTATTTCATCCCAAAAGCCATTGCCCACACAACCCCCGTGTTTGTGCTCATTGCCTTGAGATTGCTAACTGCATATACAGTACAGTGGTACCTCGGGTTACAGACGCTTCAGGTTACAGACTCCACTAACCCAGAAATAGTACCTTGGGTTAAGAACTTTGCTTCAGGATGAGAACAGAAATCGTGCGGGGGCAGCGCGGGGGCAGAGGGAGGCCCCACTAGCTAAAGTGGCACCTCAGGTTAAGAACAGTTTCAGGTTAAGAACGGACCTCTGGAACGAGTTAAGTTCTTAACCCGAGGTACCACTGAATCTGTTTTTATTTCTTTATAAGCCAACCACTCATATGAAATAGCAAGGCAGTGTACAACAATATATGCAGGCACAATAAGACATAAGATCCCACAAAACAATGCAAAATTATTATTATTATTATTATTATTATTATTATTATTATTATTATACCCATGTTGATGGGAATGGTGTGATTGCTGAGAGTATGTGGGTTATACCAGCCTTGGTAACTAATCCTGCATTGCAAGACCCATTTTTCTGTTGGGAGGGGGAAGTTACAGTTGTGTAGGACAACCCAACAGTTCAATGTTGTTTATCATGGGGTGCCGGGTGCAGAGGGTTGTGTGAAAGTGACTATAACTGCAAGAAAAACAAGTAATGGTTGGGGGAAGGCAATGAAAGGAGGGTTTTAGCTGTGGTTGGAGGATGCCAGGCCTGTCCCTGTTGGCAAACAAGGCAGGGGTAGAGGCCAGGTTTGTGTGCGTGCGCGCGTGCACACACACACACACACAACAACAACAACAACCCTGAAGACGTTCATGCTTCTTCTATCTGCTGCCATAGTAGCAAATGGTGGGAATGTGTCTGAAAATAAGGCAAGGCCTTGCATAATGCGAAGTGTTTGTGTGTGCGTCATGGGCAATTTTATATACATGTATTGTCAACCATCCTGAACCTCTGTGATAGGGCAGATTATATATGTAAATAAATTTACCCTTTCCAGTCCCCATAGCCTTTCTGGAGCTCTAATTAAGCATTACTGAGCACTGCAAAACAAATATTCAGAGTCTGCAGAATTAGAGGCCTAAACTGTCATTTAATGGATGGTGCTTAGCACAGATCTAATGTGTAACTGTAATGAGGAAAGCCTGTCCATGTAATGAGGACTGCCACTCAAGAAATTCTGCTGGATGTTGCAGACTGTCACCAGCGGTTCTGATGCAGACAGCTAATCTACTGTGCTCCACAATCCTTTCACTTTGGGGTTATCTAAGTAAAGAACTATCCAATTAACTGCTTCAAGCTATAGTAATGTTATGTATGACAAGCAGGGAAATTGCCCTGATTAGCGAAAAGTGCAGAGTCAGACCTCTGAACACTTCAACTGCACTTCCTCATGGATGTAGAGACAACTGAAGTCAAGACAGCTCTTCTCTTTGAGTGTATCTGAAACATGTGTGTGATACTTTCATTAAAAGTTAGTTAAATGGGATTTATGCATTGCTAGTGCCACAGAAGGCCAGAAGCCAATCGACAATGAGGGGGAGAAATGACATGGCCTTTTGAGAGCTGGTGCAGCATTGTGGCGAGATGGATCTAGCATGCTATGTGCTGCATTACCATAATGGCTAAGAATGTGTGGAGAAGTCAATGGTTCAAATTTCATATTAGCCATTTGCTCACTAGGTAAGCCACTGTTCTCTCAGCCCAACATTTGCATCATGCAGGTCAGAGAATGCTACTGGCCTACTTTAATGGGCTGTTGCAAGAATTACGGAGATAAAATTCATGAAGGGCTTTGAGAAATTATGCAAATAATTGTCACGACTTATGCCCTGAGTGCTTAAGCATACAAACATATCTTCCAATATTTCATAATGAAAATAAGGACATGCTAACACATCCATATAGTTAAAGCTATGGTTTTCCCAGGAGTGGTGTATGGAAGTGAGAGCTGGACCATAAAGAAGGCTGATCAACAAAGAATTGATGCTTTTCAATTATGGTGCTGGAGGAGACTCTTGAGAGTCCCATGGACTGCAAGAAGATCAAACCTATCCATTCTGAAGGAAATCAGCCCTGAGTGCTCACTGGAAGGACAGATCGTGAAGCTGAGGCTCCAATACTTTGACCACCTCATGAGAAGAGAAGACTCCCTGGAAAAGACCCTGATGTTGGGAAAGATTGAGGGTACAAAGAGAAGGGGACGACAGAAGACAAGATGGTTGGAAAGTGTTCTTGAAGCTATCAACATGAGTCTGACCAAACTGTGGGAGGCAGTGGAAGACAGGAGTGCCTGGCGTGCTCTCGTCCATGGGGTCACGAAGAGTCGGACACGACTAAACGACTAAACAACAACAACAACAACAACAACAACAACAACAACAACAACAACAACAAATCTCAGGTCTGAATTCAAGGATCGCCACCCAAGATCTCACACTGCAAGATCTCACACTGTTACATACTGCTAAAGGCAATACAAATACAAGCTCTACTTGCTGTGTTTGTTTATCATCTTATGCCAGATTTAAAAAATTGTCCATCCATTCCAGTCTTGTCTATCTGGAGTGGGGCTGGCTTTCCAGTGCTTGGGGAGATGTATTTCACAACATCCAAATAATTGTGAGCCTCTCAAATTAATGTTATTTGCATTTGTTTGTTTGTTTGTTTGTTAAAAAGAAAGAAACAAAACCCCGAACACATGTCTTCAACACATAAAGTTTGCCCTTGAATGAGACAATGTAAGAATGTAGGAAGCCCGTGCCAAAAAAAACCCCAAAAATGTTTTGGGGTGCAATGTACTTACATTTGTGTTATTCTGGCCTTCACTTGACATGCAAAATTCATGAGGTTAGTTAGTAAGTTATTAATTTCTATTCCACTTATTTGACAAAATGGCTTCTACATGGTTTGCAACTATAAAATAAATCCATACTTAAAAATACACAGTACCATTCAAACACTTGTTAAAGTGCAACAATTAAAACAATTTTTTTTAAAAAAAAACTCCAGTTCAGTTCAAGGGGATGCTTGCCTAAACAGGTAAGGAGCCAGCAAAATACCAACACTGATGAGTCCTCTCTTATTTCAGCAGGACAGGCCTTCCACATCACGGGAGGTGAGAAAGGTTCTGGGAGGTTCTGAAAGTAGGACAAAGCATTTTATTTTATTTTTTACTTCAATTCTGTGAGACGGGGATGTTGTTGGGACAATCACTTAGGTCCAACTGTTGCCCCTTGTTGTTCTTTCTAAGCTGCAGAGCCAGAAGGAGTTGTCCTCTTTGGAGGCCAGTGCGGTTTCCCCTGCTGTAATTCTTCATGATTAATGTACTGGAAGCTAGTGCGCACCTGCAGCAAGAATGGCCTCAGGCTTCCCTTCAACTGCCATTTCTTGTTGTTACCCGTGTTTCAATTACAGTAAACCCTAGCAAAGCTCAAACTGGATGCGCCACCAGGAATAATCCATTCGGCGCTGCCCTTTGGAACGTCTTTTAATCACCTAGCGTTTTCTCTTGTATTCTCTGCCCTGCCCACACCTTCCCCGAGGCTACCTACCTACTACTGTTTCCCAAAGGCACTTGCCAGCGTTCCTTTCATTAGCCTTCCTTACATCTGTCAAGATACATAAACTTAATTTGTTCACGGGATTCACCTCTTAGTGTTTCCTTTCATGAAAACACCTTCCTCAGCTGATTTAGATACTTTAATCTTATTATTTCCTTTAATCTGCTGCTTATGTCTCTGCACAAAAGGGAAAACAAGAGATGTTTACTTTTCTCATATGTGTACGTCTTGCGAGTATCTGTTCTTGAGTGCTGACATTGTTGGTTATGTATTAATTATTTTGTCAGTTTCATTATTTAGGAGGAAAGGCTCCATAATGATAATTTAGGAGCGAGCGCTCTCTCGCTCTCTCTCTCTCTCTCTCTCTCTCTCTCTCTCTCTCTCTCTCTCTCTCTCATGTGTGTGTGTGTGTGGATTTAGAACAAAAGCCTGGTTTCTGCATTCCAGGAATGCTACAGTTGTTGCTACCCCATGGCCCCATCCCACAGCACTCTGCCAGTGGAATAATGTACAGGACACAAGGAAGGCCAGTTGATATTATTGCAAGAATCCCAAATCACCCTTTTGCTAACATGGTCACTCCCAGGTACATATGAAGCTTCCTTATATGAAGTCAATACTATGTCAACACCAACTGGCAGAGGCTACTGGCCACTGATGGATTAGCGACAGAGGAGGTTGTCTTGAACTGAGTCAGACAACTGGACCATCTAGGTCAGGACTGTCTACACTGACTTAGAACCAGCTCTCCAAGAACTCAGAAATGATTCTCTCCCAGCCCTATACCTGAAGATACTGGAGACTGAACATAAGATATTCTGCATGCAAATCAGTTATTCCACCATGGAACTCCAGTCCTTCACCCCCTGTTCCTGCCACTTCTTGTTCCCCATGTTTTTACACTACTGGTATGAGATGGAGCCATAGGGGAGCAGTAGGGGAGCAGTCTGAAGTGTCACTGGTACAGTCCAGGCAGCGGCAACAGCTAGATGCTAGCCATATGTTTGAGAGTCATCTGTAGGTAGATTCTAGAAGTAGTAGAGCTTTGAGACATCAAACATTTAAGCATCTTCAGACATCCAACAGGTAAACAAAGAAAGGCTGGCAAGCCTTAACAGATTTCCTCAGTAAGACTCACTCCTTGAACTCTGCGTGATTTAATTCTAAATAAATGTGTCGGACTTTACCAATCCAGGCAATATTTGGTTTTCAACATCGTGATATATCACCAGCTAAACATCACCACATATCAATTTAGCATGATGTCTGAAATAAGGATGGAACTACGTAGAGGTGAGCAGTAATGCTGGGCAATATGTGATTTTTAACATCATGAAATGTCACCAGCTAAATATCGCAATATATCACAATGTCGGAAATAAGGATTGAGCTATGTAGAGGCATTGACTGGCTCCACGGTTTCCCCCACACTGTGATTTTTGCATAACAGACACACATCTTGATTTATGATATATTGCCAAGTCAAAAATTATGAACTCAATATCACGGTATGGACCTCAAACTGGTTTTGGACAATATATTGATTTATTGCTCATCCCTATCTAGTGCCCTCCAGATGTTTTGAACAAATCACATCAACCCACTCCCCAGAGTTGTCAGCAACTTTGTGGCAAAAAGTGCCTTCTACTCAGCCATACAAAGAGGATTGTCAACCCAGTAAGTATATGACCTAAGTCTATATGTTTCCACCTCTGTCTACCATTTTGCTATTTTGCTGTTGAAAGGTCTTTGGAAAGTTGAGCTATTTTAAAAGTTAATCTTTAATTAAGATTATTAATTGCTTTCCTAATATTCCCTATCATGTGACCAATGCCAATTTTTACCCATACATGTATGCTATTTATTAGCTGTCAAACCAATTACAGTCAGTTTGCTGATACTTTAATGACATGAAGAGCTTGAGAAGCTGTGCCAAAGTTTAGAAAAATACAGTCTTGGGTCAGGCAAAAATACTAGATTTTCCTCAGCCATCCAAGTAATCAAGAAACTTCTGGAAAACACACATCAGTTTGGCCATTGTCACTAATACCCCATGCCGTTTTTTAAAGAGAATTTTTAAGTGTCCACAATCTGGTCATTAACCCCCCCCCCTGAAATTTTAAGAGAAAAAGATTTGCATCCCACAAAATCAGTTTTTTTGTCTCACTTTTTGCACAGTGTTGATTCTTTTCCATAAAAAGAAAAGAAAGACAATCTACTACAAATTAGTTTTCGTTTTTTTTGAACAGGTTGTTAGGTAAATCTTCATGCATTGAACTAGACTCTTTGTAAGAAGTGTTCAGACCTGAGTGATTACAACAAAAATCAGGGAAAGAAGAAATAAAATTTGAGAAAGAATCTAGAACACAAACAAACCTGTATTAATTAAATGTATCATTACTTCTGTAACACCCCAATGCAGCTTCAGTGACAACACCACCGGGGAGATCCACTGAATCTATAACACTACCTGCTGCTTTGGAACATGTTTTAGAGACAACAAACTATTGTTACTTTGACTTCTGCTACAGATATATTTAAGTGAGGAAAAAGAAGAATTGCAGGCTGCACCATCCACACAGGAAAACTGAGGTTGGAACAAAGGTAACAAAATGAATTTGGACTGGTTCTTAGTTATTCAGAATCAAAAACACATAAAACCGCAAGTTTATTGGAACAACGATCTGAGAATCATCAATGGGTAAAGACTCCAAAACAGCATCCCATCCATGTTGCAAATGGCCTTATTTCTTTATGTATTGACTTGTGCAATGATTCTCTTATAGAAACACCCACTGCTCATTCATGGCTAGCATGTCCATTAGCGACACTGTAAGCACAATCAATACCAGTGCAGTTAAATGATATCCTGTTCAACTTAACATCTCACAAACCCCCGCTTCAGCTCTACGTTGCAGAAATCCAGACATATACAAAGAGATGCTACAGATCACCCGTGAGCTAGAAATGGAGAAAGTAGCTCAGATCTTGAAAACAGCTATTTGTCTTGCACATCAAGTTGATGGAGGTCCAGATTGACAAGATGAAGAAAACAAATTTGTCATTGCTAGGTAAATCCTGAAAGAAAGGCCTGCTGAGATCCCTAATGCCTTTATTGGAGTGATTTATCCTGAGAAATCTGGTTGTGGCAAAGGCGTGTAAGTTTGCCAATGTCCAGTTTGAATTGCTAGTTGGAGTTACAACTGGTGGGGAAACAGCCCCAACAACATCCAACATACCATCTCAGGACTATTTAATTGCTCATCTTCTAACATTGTGTATGCCATCAAATGCCAACAGTGCCCTTCAGCTCTCTATATTGGACAAACAGGCCAAACCCTACGCCAAAGGATAAATGGACATAAATCTGACATCAGGAACCACAAGACAGAGAAACCAGTAGGAGAACACTTCAATCTCCCAGGACATTCTATACAAGATCTCAAAGCAGCTGTTTTATTACAGAAAAATTTCAGGAACAGACTGGAAAGAGTCTGTTCCTGACTCTGTTACCAAGCTTAAAACCATGGAGCGACCTGGGATGAATAAAGACATTGGATTCTTATCTCATTATGCATGATCAAGCTTTCTTTAGCACCTCAGCCCTTGCTTCCCCCCCCCCCGGACCAATTGCAGTCATCAGCAGTCGTTAACAGCCATCTACAGGTTTACCACTCCCATCAGCCCATCACCCATTCCCATCACCCCCACCCTCTGAATATACATAAGGGTTTGGTGGATTCTGTTTCAGTGTATCTGATGAAGTGTGCATGCACACGAAAGCTCATACCAAAATAAAAACTTAGTTGGTCTTTAAGGTGCTACTGAAGGAATTGTTTTATTTTGCTTCGACTCAGACCAACACGGCTACCTACCTGTAATTGGCTGAATGAGTGAGCTCTGGAAACTTATTGAAGACCATCTCAGACATAGATTAATAACATGATATTCAGTGCTTTTGTTTGCCCCAGTAGTAGTAGTAGTAGTGTGTGTGTGTGTGTGTGTGTGTGTGTGTGTGTGTGTGTGTGTGTGTGTTTAATGTATTTCAATTGCTTTTTCACATTTAATAATCATAATTTAAAATACAGTAAACACCAACAATATCAGCTAGTTTGCCATTTCTGGGGGAAAGGTGTAACAGCGGTTTAAAGTTAGAACCACTACTACAATATTTTTTGAAGGAATCCCCCCCCCCTTTATTCTGAAACTCGAATTCAGTAGGACTTGCTTCTGAATAGAAATGTACAGTATTGCACATTTTCT
Source organism: Zootoca vivipara (assembly GCF_963506605.1). NCBI lineage: Eukaryota > Metazoa > Chordata > Lepidosauria > Squamata > Lacertidae > Zootoca > Zootoca vivipara. Next base: position 80,363,384 of record NC_083283.1, read on the forward strand.
CCCCCCCCCCAAAAAAAAACATCATTGCATGTAGAAAACTGGATAGGAAGGCAAAGAGTTCTGGACTACCCTTTTCCAGGATGCACTAATATTCTGGGCACAGGAATGATTTTGCATAGGAAATTCATTTGAATCCACTGCCTGCAGTTTGAAGGGGTTGAATGTGGCAACAGTTTTAGCACACGATGAGCAATTTGTCTAGAGAACAGCTTAGATTCCTCATTGAAAGTGGCTTATTTTCACTAAGGATAAAAGGGCTTAAGAATATATATATATTGGCCTGGACTGGAGGTAGAAAATGAAGACAAGCTTTTTAATCTAAGGGTTAAAGTTAAAATTAAGTAGTGAGTTAACTGTGGGCATTGATAACATTTTTCCAAGTAATGAAATCATTCTCATTTAAAGTTTGAGTTCAGAGCAAGAAGGGCTTTCTTTTTCCTTTGAACTTGCTTTGTTCTCTTAAGCCAATGATGGTCTTTTTCTAAACAGATTTTCTATAATTAGAGGCTAGGCAGAGGAAGATCATTAAATATTTCATCAACCATATGGTCACCAACTGAGAAATTCAGAAGTCCCGTTTAAGCTCCATCTGTGTCACTAACAGTTTACTAACAATGTCAACGACTCCGTGGATAAGCACCAGATGAAACCTAAATCTGAGGTGACACAGTGCCAGAGGTAGTTACTGGAGAGATCCTGTTCTTTGATGGACAGACCATGACCTCAGTTGGACATATGTAAAAATGGGCATCATATAGGAAACATAGATATACCATGGTCTGAGCAAGACATATGTAAAATTGGGATATTTGTAGGAAATTCAGCTGGACTGATCTAGGACTGGGATAATTTTCTATTCCAAAAAAAGAAGGTGTGAAATCCATTTGATAACCCCTTGCCTGTAGCCCTTAGAAACTGAGCCACATCAGAGGGAGGCAATTTAATGAAAATTATTATCCATAATAAAACATACTGTGCTTTTTTAAGGCATTGCCCTAACCGTGATTCCATTCCATGTCACCAAATTGGACGATGCAACACAGCCAGTTAAATGAGGTTGATGTCTGCTCACTCTGATTAGACTTTATGATATTGCCAGTGTAATGACAGATCATCATATTGCCTATGAAAGATATGTTTCATTCGCTCGCAGTACGTTTCCGAGCACAGTTCAAAGTGTTGGTGCTGACCTTTAAAGCCCTAAACGGCCTCGGTCCAGTATACCTAAATAAGTGTCTCCACCCCCATTGTTCTGCCCGGACACTGAGGTCCAGTTCCGAGGGCCTTCTTGCAGTTTCCTCATTGCGAGAAGCCAAGTTGCAGGGAACCAGGCAGAGGGTCTTTTCGGTGGTGGCGCCTGCCCTGTGGAACGCCCTCCCATCAGATGTCAAAAAGGAAAACAGCTACCAGATTTTTAGAAGACATCTGAAGGCAGCCCTGTTTAGGGAGGCTTTTAATGTTTAAGAAATTAGTGTATTTTAATGTTTCTGTTGGAAGCCGCCCAGAGTGGCTGGGGAAACCCAGCCAGATGGGCGGGGTATAAATAATAAATTATTATTATTATTATTATTATTATTATTATTATTATTTGTATTCGATCATCGAAAAAACAAAAACTCAACAACTGTGGCCACCCCATTCCCAAAAAAAGCTCAACAACTCTCGTTTCTCTCCCCCCCCCCCAAAAAAAATTATTTTATATTTTTAAAAAAGCTCAACAATTTTGGGCAATGTGCAAATGGGTAGATCACCGCCAGTTTTATTTTACTGGGAGTAGATTGCCTGGCCTATGACATATGCCACTGGAAGAAGGCGATTTTTAAAAAAATTATAAAAAAGCAAAGGTGCCAAACCTGAAGGTCAGGAAAAGAAGCAACTGTGAGCAGGCAGCAAACAGCATGTGGAAACCTGCGTTCAGCATTCTAAGACCCACTTTTTAACACTGTAAATTGTGTCCAAAAACTGTGTCAACCTAATACCGTACCTCCACTGTCAGAATCAGCATGCTTTTGAATACCACTTGCTGGAAACTGCAGGAGGGGAGGGTGCTGCTGCACTTGGATCCTCCTTTTGAGCTTCTCGTGGGCAACTTACGGCCACTGTGAGAGGAAGATGCTGAAATGAAAGGGCCACTGGGATGATCCAGCAGGCACTGTCCCCTTCACTGACAACAGTGGGACCTAACCATGGTGGCTTCTTCCAAGAGCTCACCATGGTTCCCACTTATCAAAACGGAGCATGCCCGAGCCAGATACCTGACAAAGCTCCCACTTGCCATACTAAGAATCGCTTTTACAGAAATACAATTCCAATTGATGCCCTCGGCAGTGTTGGATGGATGGTACAGCAAAGTACATTATGAAGAGAGACTCTGTCTGTGTGGACAACCCTGCGTCGAGGACCTATGCCATTATTTATTACAGTGCCCGTTATATATAGACCCAAGAGACCGATTTATAAAACCCGTTTACGAATGGAACACATTTGAATAGGGTGGAAAGGGTGAAATGGCTGCTTCGTGACACCGACGACTTTGTTACTTATAAAGTAGCACTCTATGCGTTGGCAGCGAAGAAGATCAGGAGGAAGGAACTAGACAAAATAGTGGTCAACTGCAAAGGGGATTTGGATATTTAATTTGGCACATCTTACCTGAGAATCTTCTGCTATTCTATTCTAATTTTAGTAGCCGTGACCGTGGTTTTACTGTATGTCTGTGCCCGATGACTTTTATGGTTATTGTTTGGGGTTTTTGTTCTTGTTGTTGTTTGTTCTTCTTCTGAATGATGCCATGGCCTATGGCTAGTGCAATAAAAAGTCTAATTGGAATTGGAATTGGACAACTTTCTGGCATCAACACATCTTAACACATCTGTTCACTAGGGCTTTATGGGGAGATGATGGTGATCTTGTATACACACACACACACACACACACACACACACACTATATATATATATATATATATATATATATATATATATATATATATATATATGGACTGCTGTGCTGTGGAATCCATTTTTAGGTAAGTTTTTAAACTTTAACTCCAATTTTATGTGATTACCCTGTCCACTGCCCTGGGCTCCCATGGGAGAAAGAGCAGTCTAGAAATAATGAATGAATATAAAGCAGTAAGTTAAAAAATATCCAAAAGCAGATAGTAATGGGCAGGTACCAGACTCAGAGGTAATGCACTCCTCTTCCCTCCAGTCACTTCAGCAGTGGAGCAAAGCAGACAGTGCTCCAATTCTGCCCACCAACTTCATGAAGCCATACCTGCCAAGTTCCTCTCTGAAAAATAAGGGACCGGACCAAAAGTAGCATACCGGAAGTAGCGCGGTGGCCATTTTGGAACTGGGCAGAGCAGCATCAAAAGCTGCTTCTGAGCATGCTCCGCCCAGTTCCAAAATGGCCGCCGTGCCAGAATAACCCGGGGGGAAACAAAAAAATCCATTTTTTCAGCTAGGGACAGCTGGAAAAACAGGGGTTTCCCAGGGAAAACGGGAGACTTGGCAGCTATGCATGAAGCTGGCAGACCAGAGTATTCATTGAGATGCCATCAGTGGTGTAGTTGGGTAATTTTAGCTTCTGAACTCATGGTATGATGTGTGAGAGCTCTTTAGATGGAAAATACTACTATATTTACTGTACTTAAAAACATGGCACACCAGTTTTGATGCAGGGGGGGAGGGTCTTCTGCGCATTCTGCTGAGTGGGGCCCTGTACATCTGCAGATAATAGACTAGTCTATCTATTTCTGTCATATGTTGGTTGCTTATATGTACAGCAATGGGTCCATGCTGCCCATCTGGTGTCTCCTCAGCCTTATTATCCATAGCAACACACATAAAAAGTATCTCTCCATTTTTATGCTTGGTGCCTAAAAGGCTTTTGATTGCATGGAATGGCTGTTTTGCCTACAGTTTGTACGCATTAATTTCATTTGTGAATTGCTTTCTATGAAACACCTCAAAGCAATTTAACAATAAAATTTTTGTTGGAGAATAAAGGGGGGAAAATGTCAACTGAATGGATCAACCTACACCCAGCTTAAATATTTTATCTCTAACATCTCTGTGAATGCACAAACCACTTTGTGGCCCTTATGTCATTTGATGTATGGTTGCCAGATGTACAGGATTTACAAATCTGTCCCCGAACAAAATCCGTCCCCGGAATGTCCCTGGGTTTCATTTTATGTCCCCAGATTTATATTTTAAGTGTTGTAGATTTATTAGTAGGGAATGAATGTTGCGTGATTGGTTCAATGGCACAAGACACATCATAAGGGGACCTCCGGCGAGGCAACATGGCGGGTGCCATGGCAGCGAGCAGCTCCTAAAGCCAGCCAGAGCCAACTGCACTACCAGGCTGGCTCTGGGCTGCTGAGACTGCCGCTGCTGAGGGGGAACTGGGGACGCCTGGCGCGTCAACCGGGGGAACCGCTGACACACCCCCGCAACGCAAATCGAGCCAGGAGCGAGAGCACCCGGCTGACTGCCCACCAGCCCTCTGGGGTCAGTAAAAAACCCGGAGCCGATGCAGGAAGAAGGAGGAGAGGAGAAGGAGGAGAGAGAAAGAGGAAGGGGGAAAAAGAGGGGAGCCCCGAGTTTGCCGCGCTGCTGCTGCCACTGCCACTCCTGAGGAGGAGAGGTAGGAGAGAACCGGGAGGGCAAGCTAAATGTTGGCCAATCACAAAAAAAGCAGGTTCAAATTCCTTACACCCAAAAGCATATTTTTAAGACCCCCTCACTGAAGCAATTTGCAAAAAGTTTCATTTCATAAAATGACATGTCCTACTGTGTGGGACCAGGGCTTTCCAACCCCAGTATGTAGCATAGCCATCTTCAGACTCAGAGAATTCAACATGCATTGAGACCAGAGGCTTTCCCATTGCAGCACAGTAGGAGATTACTGGAACTGAAGAAGCATCAATCTTCCAGCACACGTGGAACTAAAAACTGAGGTGCAACTGCAGGTACCAACTAGTGCTGAAGCAACAGCAAAGCCCAGCCCTGCATGCAGCTTGAGCCTTGACTCCTTGCTCCTCCCCACTGAACCTTGTTCTTGTTTTGTCATTTAGTCAGGTCCGACTCTTCGTGACCCCATGGACCAGAGCATGCCAGGCATTCCTGTCTTCTACTGCCTCCCTCAGCTTGCTCAAACTCATGTGGGTAGCTTCGAGAACACTATCCAACCATCTCGTCCTCTGTCGTCCCCTTCCCCTTGTGCCCTCCATCTTTCCCAACATCAGGGTCTTTTCCAAGGAGTCTTCTCTTCTCATGAGGTGGTCAAAGTCTTGAAGCCTCCACCTCTGAACTTTACCTCACCACAAAGCAGGATATTATGCTAACAGTCAAACTGCACCAAGTTGCTTCGACACTGGTAAAAAGGTAAAGGTAAAGGACCCCTGACAGTTAAGTGCAGTCACAAACAACTTTGGAGTTGCACCGCTCATCTCGCTTTACAGGCCAAGGGAGCTGGCGTTTGTCCACAGACAGTTTTTCTGGGTCATGTGGCCAGCATGACTAAGCCGCTTCTGGCGCGACGGAACATCAAAACCAGAGCATCACACAGAAATCCCATTTACCTTCCCGCCGGAGCGGTACCTATTTATCTACTTGCACTTTTTGGCGTGCTTTCGAACTGCTAGGTTGGCAGGAGCTAGGACTGAGCAACAGGAGCTCACCCCGTTGTGGGGATTCGAACCTCCAACCTTCCAATTGGCAAGCCCAAGAGGCTCAGTGGTTTAGACCACAGCGCCACCGGCGTCCTCCAATTTGGCTTCTTAGAGCAACTGGGTATTCTTTTTGTTGGGAGGGAGTGTAAAGAAATGTTTTGGCACATGTGGTAAAGTTGCCCTCAGTCGGGAGGCTGTGTTACATGACAGGGAGCTTAGTATTTAGGTGCCCGATCTCAGAGACCTAAAACTTTGCCTGCTGTCAGTATCTGAGGTTGACAACACGGGCATTTGTCTTGCCAAGGGGCAATAGGAACTCAACGGGCCTTATTTTTGATAGATATGTGTACGGATGTGTGAACTTTCCATTTCATGAAATTGTCTGTTTTTCTAAAGGAGGGGTCAGCAACCTTTTTCAGCCGTGGGCCGGTCCACCATCCCTCAGACCATGTGGTGGGCCGGACTATATTTTGAAGGAAAAAAATGAACGAATTCCTATGCCCAACAAATAACCCAGAGATGCATTTTAAATAAAAGGACACATTGGATTCATGTAAAAACACGATGGTTCCCGGACCGTCCACGGGCTGGATTGAGAAGGCGATTGGGCCGCATCTGGCCCCCGGGCCTTAGGTTGCCTACAACCCTGTTCTAAAGAATAAGATAGCTATGCTAGTGACTGTGACTGCTAGGAAATTACTTCTAAAACACCATTTTCTTGTCAGTGATGTCAGCCTTTGAAATTGGATTCATAGTTGTTTAGCAGAGCTGGAAGTGGTGCAAATAAAATTGTACCATGTAATTTTCTAGGTTCTTATAGTCAAAGATTCATTAGATCTTTGTAACACCCCCCCCCCTTAATAAGAACAGGAACATATCTAATTACCAAGAAGCTTCAAGGTAAGTGCTGTATTAGAAACAGGACATATTTCCCCAGGTACTGTTGCAAGGCAGAGTAGCAAAAGGGTAATGTTCATCATTCTCTGCCTGCAATTACACATCTTCCACCCCATTATAAAGGCCCTCAGGAGGGATCTTGGAGGAAGGTCTTGGAGGCAGAGGTGCGTCTGGGAATTAAAGTGGTGAGTGTTACCATGGGATAATCGCACTCCTGGGTATAAGATGTGCCAGTGCATCTTAAGCCTTGTAATACCATAAAGTGTTCTAATCTGCTGTCACATTATAATTTTTAATGAAAAATACGACACATCTAACATCTGTGGGAAAATGCATAGCAACTAGTGAGATGTCCACCAGATTATAGGAATGTATGTGTATAGGACGGCATAAAGCACAGAGTTTCTTTGCCTCAGGCCTTGTACATTTTCTCAAGTCCTGCACTTACTATCAGTCGTATTTCCAGACAGTGGCTCCATTGCTTGTTCCCTCTGCCCACCCTCATTCAATTTTGACCTTTTGCTTAAAGGCCTGCTAAGAATTAAAAAACAAAAAACAAAAAATCCCCTACCCTTGCCGCCTGAGAGGGTAAGGATTGGAATAAATGGCTGCTCATGCCACAAATACTGGAAAAAAGCAGATATATTTCCTATACAAATCCTAAGAGAAGTGGGCATTTTATGGGGACAGGACTGTGACTCTGTATAGGGATGTGGCAAACCACCCTGTTACCATGAACAATTTTACGTTGCCAAAAATCCTCAGATAGTGATGGTTAGATCTGTGTCCTGCATGGCTAACTTGAAGAGCTTTATAGAACTTTTTGCTGTAGAAGCCTTGGTTCTCAGCTCTTGTAAGTAAACATGCAAACAAACTCAGGCAACAAGTAGCACCTTCCCGCCCTATTTTCATGTGTTCGCCATCTTGGCCTTGATATGGACTATGGTTGGTCACCTGTCAAGGGGGCCAGATAGGAATTTTCCCACTTGGCAAATTGGCACCAGCCATGTGGTTTTCGCCTGCCTCGTAGCAATCGTCACAAGGTTTGGCGGTTAGGCATTGGTAAATGTGGGTGGGAGGGGAGGTTGTGGCCTCCACCTGCCCCTCCCCTTTTTAAGGGTATTCCGTTAAAGGGTTCCGGGGGTGTGGATCTTGTCCAAAGCCCGGGTATGGCCTAGGGCCATGCCACAACCTCACCGGGAACCCTGGAGGAGCTCGCAGTTGATGCACAGTCAAACCTCGGTTTACGCCCACCTCTGTTGGCGACCACTTCGACGAGCGACCGCCGCAGACCTGGAACTGTTTACACTCGGGTTCCGCGGCATCGGATGCGCAGACACGATCTGCGAAGTTTGCGCATGCGCAGATGTGATCTGCACAGCTCGCACATGCGCAGAAGAGCTCTATCGGCGCTTTGCACACACGCAGAAGCATGCCTTCGGCGAGCGACCGCTTCGGCAAACAACTGCCTCCGCGGAACAGATTGCTGTCACAAACTGAGGTACCACTGTACATCAACAGGGCTCCCCCTACTGGTGGTTGACTCTTATGAGACTACCTCCATGGTGGGCAGGAGTCAGATATAGTCGGTTCAGTTCCAGTGCCTAAGCCAATACCGCTCACATCTGTAACCAATAAAGCTGTGGCCTTATTTATCCCATTAACCCAAAATACTGGTGTCCGTGTGTTTCATTATCTAGAAATGGGGTGGGCTTGGGGCCTTGCCATGCAACCCACTCAGTGTCTGCAAACAAAATAGAATAATAAAGATTTGAATCTATTGTTCACAGACGGTTGCATGCCCAAAGAATCTTGATTTTTCAGTTTATTTTAGGTGTATGAGTTTCATGAAAGCAACTTTTAAAATCTGGTCAGGTTTTTTTGTTTTTTGTTTTTTGCTTAATATTAATCATGCATTAAGAGTGAAAAGCAAGCAGCCGCTGTATTTGGATTTTCACAAGTTGGCAGGAGTATTCATTCATGGGATTTGATAGCTGATCTGTGAAATCCACAACAAAGATTAACTACATTTTTGTTTTGGTTACAGGTAAGTAGCCGTGTTGGTCTGGATCGAAGTAAAAATAAAAAAATTCAAAAAATAAAAAAATTTTCCTTCAGTAGCACCTTAAAGTAGCTTTAAGGTGCTACTGAAGGAATTTTTTTTATTTTTACATTTTTGTTTGTTTCTTTGTTCTAAAGAAGTCAAAGTATGTTAAAAACTCTGGCACCCCAAGGTGTTGCAATTCACCTCTGGGCTCAACACCAATATAGGCATGCTGTACCCTCTAAGGTTCCTCCCCCTCAACTCCCCCTCATAAATGTTCACTAATAATAAAATAAAAATGGAATGCCATGTGTGTAAATGATTGCTTCACATGTGGAACCATGAATCAGATGGTGCTAATTGTGAACAGGATACTAGCAATGCATTCCTATGCCTGTCTATTCAAAAGTCAATTCCAATGAGTTCAATGGGGTTTACTCCCAAGGCAGTAAGTGTGTCTAGGATTAGGCAGCAATTGGTGGAACTTTTGCATACCTCAATATGGATTTCTGGACATTTAAGTACAAGTAAGCCCTAAGGTGATATTTTTAAATTTTTATTTTTTAATCAAATATTAACCTGACTTAAGCTCTCTTTTAAAGGTTACATTTGCATTTACAAAGATCCTCCAAACTATTTAACTACAATGAATTTTAACAAGGCAGCTTCCTGTCCTAGCTGCCTACCTATTTTTAAATTTTATGAGGCTAAAGCTCTTCTGGCAGAGTTTTGTAGCTCTTAAGATGAAAGTCGGGATGCCTGCACACTTTAAAAGAAGAGAGGAGGATGAAGAAATAGAAAAAGAAGAAAGGAAAAATAATCAATTTGGTATCAAATTTATTCCAAAGCTGAAAAGTGCATCTTTTTTCCCCTTATTGTGAAGGAAGACATGCAGAGAGGTCAAAGGTCAAGCAAAGAGGAGACGGTATTGTGTAGGAACTGTCACGCATCACCACTTATTTTGACATGCACAGGGCCGTTTGTTGTCTGTCGAACATGCAAATTAAGTGCCTGCTGTCATAGCTAGCCGATATCTGAAAGTGGAAAATGAGACCACCTGTAACCAGTGAATGGAATGATGGACAAGCATTCAGCGCTCGTCATTTCCAACGCCATTCACACCACCTCCGAATTGCATATGACATGTAAAAATCTTTTCTTAATATTCACAACCGGGAAGTTTGGGGAATTATGGAGGCTTCAACTGCTGCATCTAATGGGTTCTCCAAGCAGACAGCTGTGACTGCGAGCTGGCTTGATAATTAGGTGTCCAGGAAGATTTTATGCTATGAATCAGTTAAAAGGGAGAAAAGGAAAAGGAAAAGGAAATAATGGCAAGCAAAACTCGCCAGAATGGAAATAAAATTAACCCTTGAAATAGCTGCACAAATGCTCAGCTTTGCAATAAAAAACAAAATAAAAAATTAAATATAGTGGGTTTGTAAGAAGTTGCATTCCACTGCACAAGAAATTGGTGATAACTGTGACATTTCCTGGAGATGATGCTATTGCAATGCCCATTGTAATGGATTCCTCATGGAAAACTGGGAAACATATATGGATTTGGAATGTGCGTACACATTTCTTAGTATCTTGGGGTGAAGCATTTATGAATTTTAAAAATGAAGATTTTTTTTTCACCATCCCCTAGCACCACAGCTGAAGCATATGTGATATAATCCCCAACTGTGTCTTCACAACTGGCTGCCCGTCATTTTTACTGGGAGGTGGGGTCTATAAGCACAAAACAAAATACCGGGAAGCCCCATTTCACATTTGGGGGAAGGAATGCCAAGAGATTTCAGTGAAAGTGGGGAAGGCTGAGACAGGTTTCAAAGTTCTGCTGTTGGATATAACTGAGATTAGATTACAAAAATGGTTGTTTATTTAAACAGCGTTTGCGATTATTACTTTTGATACTTTATAATAATGTGAGATGCATCTCTTCCAGAAAAAAATGGGGGCCTGAAACTGATAGGGCTGCCAAGTCTGTATCACCCTCTTCTCCTGTGCCCTTAAAAAGGTAAAGGGGCCCCTGACCATCAGGTCCAGTCGTGTCCGACTCTGGGATTGCGGCACTCATCTCGCTCTATAGGCCGAGGGAGCCAGCGTTTGTCCGCAGACAGCTTCCAGGTCATGTGGCCAGCATGACAAAGCTGCTTCTGGCGAACCAGAGCAGCGCACGGAAACGCCGTTTACCTTCCCGCTGTAGCTGTACCTATTTATCTACTTGCACTTTGACGTGCTTTCGAACTGCTAGGTTGGCAGGAGCTGGGACCGAACAATGGGAGCTCACCCTGTCACAGGGATTCGAACCGCCGACCTTCTGATCAGCAAGCCCTAGACTCTGTGATTTAACCCACAGCGCCACCTGGGTCCCTCCTGTCCCTTAACAGCAGCTTAATTCTATGACAACAAATCTCGATTGCATGAAAAGCTTTACCTGGTAATCCTGAAAACAACCAGTTGCCTCCCTCCATCAGTTGGAAACCCTAGAAACAAACCCCTTGCTTTAAGTAATCCTCCTGATAGTACTGTTCTTTCAGGTGATCCACAATGTAGCAGTGATTTGCAGAGCTTCTACTTCCTCCTATGAAAATGACAGTGATCAATTAAAAAAAATTTAAATCAGCAAGAACAAAAGATTGCACACATCCACCTTCCCAAATGCTGCCTTTTAATTGGGCCTTGCTAAATTAAGGTTAGCTAAAACCATTCCATTCCATCACGAAAAGCCCAAGCATTCCAGTGTGCCATTCTTGTTTCCCCCTGCGATATGAAAGGCATTTTCCTAGTTGGATTAATTCAATCTGCAGCACAAGAGCACACAGACGCCCGCACACATGCAGTGTACGGCCAGCATTCAGATTGATTATTCAGCTCACCGAAGATGAATCGCAACTCAACAACAGAGTATTATTTATGAAGGCTTCCAGGCAAACTTAGAGAGGGTTTGTTGAGAGAGCTTAGATCTCAGCTAAACAAGTACAGCGCCTGCTATTCCTGACCCCTGTGGTGTGCAGCTAGCACCTAAGAAATGATCAAATACACTGAGAGGATATTAGCCAAGCACTTCTAAACCCAGAGTAGCTGGTTTATAATCCTTTGAACTGTGCCCCTTTCCGTTTGTGTGTGACACCCTGCTTTTTATACAATACTTCCAGGAGGGTGTTCACAAGTCAGGGCAATCTGATACAGGTGGTGAATGAAAGCAATGCTGCCAAAACAACAACAACCAACCCCTCTACTTCGATAAGATAAATCAGGGATGTGGCTTCCTATTTCTTGTGCACCAGGGAATGGATGCCTCTCCCAACACCATGGAGAGAGACAGAGATAATCAGAAGATGGAGGAATTGCATTTTAAGTTGGAAGAGGATCCTGGCTCCAACCCGCAGTTTGCCTGGCAGTCTGGCACTTGCTTCCCCATGGAATGTGAGGGCAGGCAAAGGCACTGGGTGCATGGAGCACTCCAGCTGCCATGACACACACCCCACACCCCTGATCCCATTCCTGGAAGCACAGGTTATCATGATAATTGGTTGTTGTTGTTGTTTGGAGTCAACTACAGGCGCATGCTAGAGATGATAAGATAAGAAACTGCGGAAATGACCCCAGCTATGAGGATTTAAAAGGTTTGGATTGAGAGCAGATTTCATTCGGTGAAAAAGACGATAGGGGGAGGAGAGCCCACAATTTGCTTATATCAAAGTTTTTTTCTACATTTATGATATGGCAACCCTCCCCAGAATGCATATATATATATATATATATATATATATATATATATATATATATATATACACACACACACACACACACACACAATTGAGGAAGGAATAAATTGGAATATAAATATGGAGTTTAACGAAATCAGAACTACGTGTGTGAGAGGAAGGAACTGAGAGTGAGGGGGGGGGATGCTACACTTTGAAAATATGGAACAAAATACTCCTCCGTTATCCACAAAGGAATATGTTTTAGATAAGGAAAATTGGCCATAAATGAGTGGCAGGGAAGAAAGGATTCTACCAGTTGCGGGAATAGAAGCTTTTGGGTGAATTATCTGCAGTCTGGATTCAGAGCATTCTTCCTATGCTGAAAATATGGTGAAGATGGCTTGTTTACTGGAAGCCAAATCATGAGATGAAGTGATGCAGTGACTTTTGGAAAATGTGAGATAACCACCTCCCCAAGACATGACTGGAACCATCAACAGTTGTAGAAATTAAGGATATAACACCATATATGGATGGGAAAACATCAGGGGGGGGGGCTGTCACAAACAGGAAAGAATAAGGATTACAGTTAGAGTTCCTCACTTGAAACTTTTACCTAATATACCAACACAAATGAAATTGCAAGATTGTAGCTGTTATATAAGGGATTATTTTATCAGAATGGAATGGAATGGAAATTATTAAGATTTTGAAACACAGAAAAAAATGTAGAAGAATGAAGTCATCAAATCTAGCGAGCGGGGTGGCCAGTTTGATTAAATTGTATAATTTGACATTGGAATAATTGGCATTAATAATTGTATTAATTGGATAAAATTGCTATTGTTATAATGAAGCTGCTATTGGAACTATATTGGAAAATCAATATGAATATAAAAATAAATTAGGGACGCTTTTTAGCATTTCCAACTGTAACTAACTCTAATTATGTCCACTAAATATTTATTAAGTCAAACAGGAATATGGTGATCAAATGTGAAGAACCTATTGTGCATGAATGAACACTAAGAGCTCATCCAGAGCTTCGGTTTGTGACACAATTTGTAGGCAGTGGTCTGTGATTTGTGGGTACGGGTCTGAGCGTTTTTTTGTTTGTTTGTTTTTGTCCTGCCAGTGTGGTGCAGTGTTTAAGTGCGGTAGACTCGTAATCTGGGGGACCGGGTTCGCTTCCCCGCTCCTCCACATGCAGCTGCTGGGTGACCTTGGGCTAGTCACACTTCTCTGAAGTCTCTCAGCCTCACTCACCTCACAGAGTGTTTGTTGTGGGGGAGGAAGGGAAAGGAGAATGTTAGCCGCTTTGAGACTCCTTCAGGTAGTGATAAAGCGGGATATCAAATCCAAACTCTTCTTCTTCTTCCTGATGCTTTCCCCGGAAAACCCACTGTCTACCTGCTGAATCAGAACAAAGTCCATCACAGGGGTGCTAACTTGAATAAAATAAGTGGGGGGCAGGTAAGCCCTGCCCCTCATAATCTATCACATGACATGGTGCATGCATACCATTTGAATGGCAATGCCCATCAACTTGAGGGAAGGGGCAATTAAAATGTATGGACTTGTAGAACATCCACCGATATAAAGTAGAGCTATAGCAGAACCCAAAAATACAGGGTTCCCCTCCCGCAACTGTATCTTGGTTTGGACTTCACTCTACCACTTAAGGTTATGAAAAAGAAGCCTAGCAAAGTGCTTGAGTGGTTGGTGCAGAACCTCTGCTAGCAGGACCCATTAGATCAGGCATCCCCAAACTGCGGCCCTCCAGATGTTTTGGCCTACAACTCCCATGATCCCTAGCTAACAGGATTAGTGGTCAGGGATGATGGGAATTGTAGTCCAAAACATCTGGAGGGCCGAAGTTTGGGGATGCCGGCATTAGATGAATCCAACCCACTGGATCCATGTCTCCTAGAAAATTTTCAGATTATTTTAAGCTATAAAATCTCAAGATATTGCATGACAGCATTTCCAGGAGGAACTATGGTATCTTGCAGTATCATGTTTGTATTTTATAGCTGGTTAAGAGCTGGAAATACAATTGCCAATGCGGCTTCACAAAGGGTCACAAAACAGGTCACAACCGATACCTGGCGAGGCTTGGGAAGGCTGGGGTGTGTGTGAAACCTTATTGATATTTCAGGAGCTTTTTGTGTCAGGTGGAGGAACCTAACAAAACTTGATGAGGGGTCAATTTTAAAAAAAGGTAATAGCCCGCCATGGCTCCGAATTTTGGTTTACCGTATTTAACAATGAAAGCCAGAATTTATTCTGAACCCAATACCAAAATGACAAGTGGCATTTAGAATGGAATTGTGGGCCCAAATCAAAATCCCCATATTAAAATTCATCCTATATGCCATTCACTCTGCTGATTTTAAGATCACTTTGTATGAAATAATCTCCAGCAGCAAATAATCCGTGTAAGAAGGGAGCAAATGTTCTTGCAAGCTGTTTACCTCCCCTCCTGGCTTTTGCTCATTTTTTCTTTCATATCAGTGTTTGTTTATAACTTTAGAATAGATCAATTATCTCCAGATGATTTTTATCTTGCCATTTCTAAAGTGGCTCTCTTGAAACCATCCAGAGATTTGTAAAGTAGGTGTGAAAGAAAGCCAGACATGAAACAGTGGGGAATGCTTCCTGTCTGCCAAAATGCACTGTCAAAGCAAGTTAATTGAACTAAATAGCATCAACCAAAGGCAGGTACCACGCATGCTGATGAAGTCTTCAAAACAGAGTTTTATGATGGCAGCTCCAAAGTTACTGCTGTGGGGTTGTTGTTTTTTTAAAGGAGAGAGAGAGAGAGAGATTATTGGGTTTTAACATTCAGTGAAGCTGTAACAGCTGCACCAATTCTCCATAATTAGACAAGGTCAAATGCTGAAAAACGAAGGACATTCCCTGTTTGTCAAGTCAACAATGGAAATGGACCTGGCCCCACTCAGCTGGGGATGAGCGCTAACTAAATTCATTCTGTGGGTGAGAAAAGCATTATGTATGCCCTTTTTGTGCACCGCAGAAAGGAATAACCTGTCTGGAAGCTCAAGTGTAAGAGCTAACAAGGCAAAGGACTAGCGCAACATCAGATTTTGTTTGAAATACCAAAAAGCATATGTTCGTTGACATAGATTAATTTTCCTGACACTTGGAAGGGTTGGAAACGACAGGGTTCTTTTTAAAAGGTGAAAGTAAGCATTTAAATATATACTGACACTTATTTCCATGTTCCTCAGTGACAGGGTGATTGAATGTTTATATCTTTCTTCTTCTACTTTTACAACATTTCTAGGACACAGTCCATCTAAACTGGTCTGATGTCAGCGGGAGAGATTTAAGTGCCGAACGCTTCCACTGAAACCCACGAGACTTAAATGTGCTTAATTTATTTATTTCATAAAATTTATATACCTCTTTATTGTAAATAAATAAAAATCACCTCCATGCAGTTGGACGATTGCAATATTATGCCCTTAATATTTTGTCTCTGTCTGAAATAGAAAGTTTATTTGAAAAATAAAAAACTATGAATATAGCTCAGCAACGCAGCCTGATTTAAATGATCATAGAAGTCAGACTGTGTTGCTGAGCTATATTCATAAAACATCAGACCTGATCAAATGAAATATAATTATTTAGATAGCAGAAGGGAATGATTTTTTTAAAAAAATGTGATATTGCAATACAAAATAAGGGGACAAAAGCTTGATTTTTCAAACCAAATTTGTAACAAATTTGTTATTTGTGAAGAACATTTGCGGAAAGGGGGAAATAAGATTTCACTTAATGACTATTATTTATCATATAAATTATGATAATTTAAAATGATGCAAATAATAATAATAATAATTAATTATGCCTAATAATAATAATTTATTATTTATACCCCGCCCATCTGGCTGGGTTTCCCCAGCCACTCTGGGCAGCTCCCAACCGAATATTAAAAACAGTACAGCATCAAATGAGTGCTCTGCCTGAGATTCCTGATACCAATCAACCAATGAGCAGCACATTAATAGCCCCAAATAAAGTATTGATGCTGATCACATTTACCAAATAGCTAATTGTTGCTGTTGCTTGGATCTTCTTGGTGTTACACCTAGCTGAATGTACCTCAAGTTAGAGGCCAATGTGTTGAAAGGGTTTCATTCTTCAGTCCTGCCTGAAGTTACCAAGGTGATTACAAGAAGGGTGACTGGCCATCTCTTCCTGGTGTGGGTTTCCTTAGCTCTGCCAAACCCAGAATTCAGCTGCGTAAAGGAATTTTTAAAACAAAGGCAAATGCAGTTGACAGCCCAGTTTAAAGAAAGAAAGAAAGTAGACTGTGTTTAGAAACATGGCTGGGCGCAGACAATTGGCTTACAATATTCCAGTTATTATCTCATTGTTTACAAAGCGATGAATCCTTGCCTAGTTCCTTTATCGTATTTTCTTTGTCAACTGAATAAATTAGAACCAGAAAATGTCAACACGCGAAATACTTTTTTCATATCCATTTGGCGTGCAGAGCAGAACAAATGTGCTCATTGGCAAGGGATTGCTTTGGTCAATTCTAGGAAAGCAAATCCTTGCATCATCATCATCATCATCATCATAAGTAGTAGTAGTAGTAGTAGTAGTAGTAATTTATTTATACCCCACCCATCTGGCTGGGTTTCCCCAGCCACTCTGGGCAGCTCCCAACAGAACATTTAAAACACGGTAAAAGATCAAACATTAAAAGCTTCCCTAAACAGGGCTGCCTTCAGATGTCTTCTAGAAGTCAGATAGTTGTTTATTTCTTTGACATCTTATGGGAGGGTGTTCCACAGGGTGGGCGCAACTACCAAAAAGGCCCTCTGCCTGGTTCCCTGTAACCTCACTTCTCACAGTGAAGGAATCGCCAGAAGGCCCTCAGAGCTGGACCTCAGTGTCCGGGCAGAACGATGGGGGTGGAGACGCTCCTTCAGGTATGGCCGGAGAAGTTTGAAACGCCAGAAGCCAGAGAATGTGTCATGGAGGGCCCTTCTCTTGTCACCACGTTCCATCCAAATCCCAAGTCAGCTTTTCCTTATAGTTCCTCCTACACTGGTGATCCATTTCATGTAGCACTGACCAGGGTTGGCTCCAGACTCTTGGGAAAAACTGCACTGTGGGCCCACCACTCCAATCACCGCTGTCCATTCATTTGCCATTCGCAAATGGGATCCATCCATACCACATACCAGAGGGAGAAACCTGTTCCTTTTCCTCCCTCTTCTTTGTGCTTCCTTGCTTGGCGACTACAGAACAAGCAAGCAAGGCTAAGAAGGAGGAAGGCACTCAGAATGCAGCCAACACAGTTTTACTACTGAACTTAAAGAGCTTCCGGCTCTATAGGTTGCTTGGTTGAGAGATCATCTGAGAATCATATGTGCTTCCCAGAGCTTTTCAGGGGCATAAATATAATAAGCAAAGCAACTTAGAAGGGAGCAGTCAGAATTTCCTCCCAAATCCCAGCCACTGATACACTGGGGGGGGGGGCAGCAGAGAAACAGAGTTTATCAAGTGCTCAGTTGGCTGGATCTGTCATTGAAATGCATATAATGCAATTTTCTAGATATGATAGTAAACGATAAATTATTCATAGCAGGTATTTGCATTTCATGTATTCTGGAAACCAGCGACATGCCAGCATCCTCTCCATCTTGTCAGCGCTGTAACCCTAGGAAAGGAGAACTTCTAAGCACCATAATATATGTTTTTTTTTAAATCCTCGAGAGTCTGTCCCCTCTTCATAGTTCAAGAAGCAAGACCTTGCAATCCGTATCGTTAAAATGTAGAATTAAAAACTTCAGTCAATTTCTGCAGTTTATGTTCAGAAATGACATTTAAAATCCTACAACCCCCCCCCCCTTGCCACACACACTCTCTCTTTAGTTAAGATGCCAGAAATAACACTATCAGAATGAGAAGGTTGCTTTGACAGCGATAAAATTGGATTTATTGGAGAGGGAAAGCATTAGTGGTATGCACTGTTCTGGGCTAAATTGTATCAATGAACAAACAAATAATCTGTTCTGTGACAAACCAGATGTTCGGGGAAAGCAAAACACCAAACTGCATTGAGATACATAAAAGAAGAAGCCCCACCAGAGATGCAAGGCGACTAAATAGGGATTATTTTTGTCTCAGTTCACAACCTGGCATCCATCTTGGAGAAGGGTCTTCAAGTTCCAAGGATATGATCAATCTCGCTTTGTTAAGCAAACTTTTCTTCCTTTTGGCCACTGGGTGGCAATAATCATAAAATATTCAGATCCTTATGACAGATTTGAGATCTGATTCAGGCAGCGAACTAAGCTGTCAGCCGAAAAAGCTTACTTTTCCCCTCTCAGCATGAGTATATGGCAGAAAAGTACTGCAAAGCTCAGCAGAGGAAAACAAAGATGGCCCGTCACGCATTCAGTGTGAGACTAGAAAGTTGGTCAAGTGTGCAGAGCACTTAGGAGCTGGGTCAGGACCAGCTCAAGGTATTTTGGCACCTGAGGTGAAAGGTAAAAAAGGTGAAGGACCCCTGGACAGTTAAGTCCAGACAAAGGTGACTATGGGGTTGTGGCACTCATCTTGCTTCGGGGTGAGGGACCTGGTGTTTGTCCACAGACAGTTTTTCAGGTCATGTGACCAGCAGGACTAAACTGCTTTTGCCGCAACGGGACACCGTGATGGAAGCCAGAGCGCACAGTAAAGCCGTTTACCTTCCCGCCGCAACAGTACCTATTTATCTATTTGCACTGGCATGCTTTCGAACTGATAGGTTGGCAGGAGTTGGGGCAGAGCAACGGGAGCTCACCCCACCACACGGATTTGAGCCACCCACCTTCTGATCGACAAGCCCAAGAGGCTCAGTAGTTTAGACCACTGCGCCACCCACCTGAGGTGAAGCAAAAAAGGCCACCCCACCTCCCTGCCAGGGAAGAAGGGATGAGTAATGATTTGCATCAGGAACAAGGAGGGAATAAAGATCTACTGTGCATAAGGATCTGCTGCCTGAGGCAGTTGCCTCACCTTGCCTCATGGGTGGGCCAGCCCTGATCTAGGTGTTACATGTGGTATGAGTGATCTAAAGCAGTGTTTCCCAACCAATGTGCCTCCAGATGTTTTGGGACTACAACTCCCATCATCCCTAGCTAGCAAGGCCAGTGGTCAGGAATGATGGGAGTTGTAGTCCCAAAACATCTGGAGGCACACTGGTTGGGAAACACTGATCTAAAGGTTGCTTGTTAGCTGGAGTGTGGCTGAAAGCAGCACACCAACACCTGAGGAACAGTAGTACTCTTTTCATTCTGAAGCAATGGTTCATTGGCCAATGTTGCCTGCAGCCCCATACCTTGCTGGAAAACTAGATATGGAAAGGGTCAGTTTTGTGGGAATGTTAGGGATGTGGATTAGGATATATTATTAGATAGATCCTATCCAAGCTTGTGTTATCAAGCTTCCAATATCAGCAGAGTGACATTCCCCTTTTGTGCGCAGCAAAAGTGTGTGTTTAGGTTTGTTAAAACCTCTACAACAATATTATACTTCCTGGGAAATCCCCTTTATCCCTCTAAAAAGAAATACACAACACAATAGTCTTAAAATAAGATAGAGTTTACTCACATGACATCCTGAGCTGACAGCATAATCTCAGAAAGGCAGGCTTGCTTAGAAAAAGTTACATTTATGTACATGTGGAGACTACTTAGTAAAGTAAGGCTCCATTTGGTCTCTCTCTCGGCTGGAGAGCCGAGAGAGCTGGAAGCCGAGAGAGACTCCAACGCTAAGATGTTGCTTCTCTGAAGTGTGTGGTCCAAGAGATGGAAATGGCTACTGGCCAGTGAATTTATCTGCCACCTTTCCCATCTCATTTGCATGTGTGGAGGAACAGGAAACTGACCTGGTCAGGTGTTCCTCCATGTGGTCCTCCATGTGGACACTCTGGGAACTGTTGTGACTTGTCTGCCCCAATATTCCATCCCACAAGTGGTCCCATTAACTTTCAAGTTTTCCTGTAGCTCTGAAGCAATCACCCACTGTGTAATATTACACCAATATAAAAGGCCAGAAACTAGGCAGTGGCTGGATCAAACAAATAACCATGGATTAATAGTTGTCAATAAGCAGTCTGTCCTATCACAATAATGACACATCCCGAAGTGGCAATGATAATTTCACCCAACAGGGTCTACCAGCTTTCTTATCCGGCCTTTACTGGACAGCATTTGCACCGGCTCACTTCAAAACAGATCACAATACTCTCTGTGGTCATTGGCAGCACTAGCTGGAGCTGAACCATACAAAAATAGGATGGCTTTGGGGGCATTTCACATTAAGGTGTGTCTACTGTTCTGAACTGATGCTTTTGAATTATGGTGCTGGAGGAGACTCTTGAGAGTCCCATGGACTGCAAGAAGATCAAACCTATCCATTCTGAAGGAAATCAGCCCTGAGTGCTCACTGGAAGGACAGATCCTGAAGCTGAGGCTCCAATACTTTGGCCACCTCATGAGAAGAGAAGACTCCCTGGAAAAGACCCTGATGTTGGGAAAGATTGAGGGCACTAGGAGAAGGGGACAACAGAGGATGAGATGGTTGGACAGTGTTCTCAAAGCTACGAACATGAGTTTGACCAAACTGCGGGAGGCAGTGCAAGACAGGAGTGCCTGGCGTGCTCTGGTCCATGGGGTCACGAAGAGTCGGACACGACTAAACAACTAAACAACAACACTGTTCTGTCTGTCAGCTACAGCTGAGCAATCATATCTGCCATCTGAGACCAAGTCTTGGTCATTTGGGGCAGGTGCAACACCTGAAGCATTCACAAATCTCTCCTTTTTCAGGAAAGAAGTAGGGCACAAATTGTACGTCAGTGGGAACTGCCACCTCACATGCTCCCTTAGGTACATGGTGGGAGGAGAATCATGCCCTCTTCACTACTGTGGAAAGAGTATTGTCGGCTGGGGGTGTATGTGAGCCAGCCCCTACTCTGTGGAAGGTGAGGAGGGCAGCAAAGTCATCACAATGACCTATAGATCTGAACTATTCACCTTGCAATAAAAAGACATCGGCGCAGAAGCTCACTTGACTGCCATCCTGCCGCTTCCTTCATTCTTTTGGAGGGCAAAGTATTGGTAGTGGCAACACGGCAGTATTTAGGTTTTGTGTGCAAGGTTATTGCAAGAAGGAAAAGAAAATCCATTATATTACTTCTTTTGTTTAATAAGGTTTCTACTAATAGGGTAACCTCCTTTATAAATCCTGCAGAAGTGAAAGCTGTCATGGGTTCCTTTTTATGGGCCTGCTTGATGACTGTGGCCTGAGGTAACAATTAAGGAGGGCTATTTTATGGCATTATTAGTGCCAAGTGTGTTCAGAGGTGAGCCTATTTGTCATGCTTGATTAGCACCAAGCATGGAAAAAAAGTATTAAAATGGTAATAAACTAAGCTAAAAACTGCTTTCAAAATGATCCAGTCAAATTGATTTGACTTTCACATGTTTTTGTTGTTGTTGGAGGCTCCAATCTCTTGCATTTTTAAGAGCACAGCTTGTTGAAAACAAAGAACACTAAACCCCAGCCAAAGTTAAGCACTTTTATTTGAGCCTTTTATTTGACTGAGATAGATGAAAGACAGCGCTGAACTTCCACTGAAATCAAGGCATCTTTTAAAAATGCTTGATGTTGGTGGTATGTCCCCCCCCCCCTCAAAAAAACACCACACCTTCAAAAGCTGATTGGCTATCATCAGAAATTGAATAGGATGGTAACTCTTAGACATATGAAGTTGATACAATGAGAGCAATCCAAAATGCCGAAGGAGTGTAGTTGAGGGCCATTGGATGTTGCAGGACTCATTCTCCCCAGGCAGATATCTGGGATAAGGTAATAAAAAATGTAATTAATTAATTACGTGAAATTTCCCCACAGTGGTCAGAGGGAAACAATAACAAGTTCTCCGTTGTCAGCTGAACTGCAGCAGAACAGAAACGACACTACGTGTGTCAAAACAAAAATCAATGTCTTCTTAAATCCCTGCTTGTGACTATCAGAAATTTTAAAACAAACCTTCAAGAGCACAGCACAGATTTTTTTTTTAAAAAAGCATATGTTCAAGAGCACAGCACAGCTCCCATTCATTCCAATGGAGCTAATGCAGAAGAAAACGCTTCACTGGACAGCCCCTACTTTTAACCATGAATCCTGTTTCAAAGCTGATTCTCTGATAAGGGATAGCAACTGTATAGTAAATATGCACCAATACACAACAGATAAATAATTATGATGTGCACCTCATCGGAACACTCATTTAACCTATGAATTGCAAAGTTATTTTGGTAGCTGTGTCCTGTCTGCCAGGGTTGCGGATGATTTATAGTTCGCAGCACAGCTTCATCATCATTGTCCTCACCTTTATTTCCATCACATCTAATTAAGGGGAAGGTCATTGTCACCTTACATTTTAAACCCCCTTTACATAATACATCACCGTGGTACAGTTTAATAACTAAACTTATGAAGGGGTGATGTGTGAAGAGAGAGAGAGAGAGAGAGAGAGAGAGAGAGAGAGAGAGAGAGAGAGAGAGAGAGAGAGAGAGAGAGAGAGAGAGAGAGAGATCTTTACAGCATAATCCATCTTGTTAACAATTGCACCTTAGCTTTGCTCATAATGAAAGCTAATAAACAGAGAGAGTGAAAGCTACAGCTTGATGTTCATTCAAATCTTGATTAACTGGCTATGTGGTATAATGAAAGAAACCTTAGCCAGGTACCAGACTTCTCTGCCCTTTCAGGTACAGTATTTTGGACTTAGTTTCGATTCCCATCAAATATGTAGATGAGATGTTTCAGATTCTGGACTAGAGTGGAGGCCCCCGTGTTTCCCAAGACAGGTAACACTTCCTGTCATCTCACCTGCATCATTTGAAAGGAACAAGCAGGAAGGGAGGCTACCTTTTGACTCTGCCCCAACACACCTCACATTCACCATCAGCTCCATTTATCATTCGAAAGCTGCAGAGGAGGGCAACCAAGATGACCGAGGGTCCGGAAACCAAGTCTCATGAGAAACAGTTGAAAGAGTTGGGTATGTTTAGCCGGGGAAAGAGGAGACTGCGGGGAGCCATTTTCAAATATCTTAAGGGCTTCTCCTGGAAGATGGAGCAAGCTTGCTTTCTCCTGCTCTGGAGGGTAGGACCCGAACCAATGGCTTCAAGTTACAAGAAAGGAGATTCTGACTAAACACCAGGAAGAACTTTCTGACAGTAAGAGCTGTTCGACAGTGGAACAGTCTCCCTCGGGAGGTTGTAGACTCTCTTTCCTTGGAGGTTTTTAAGCAGAGGTTGGTTGGTCATCTGCCATGGATGCTTTAGTTGAGATTCTTGCATTGCAGGGGTTTGGACTAGAATCAGGCATGTCCAACAGGTAGATCATGATCTACCGGTAGATCACTGGGTGTCTGCGGTAGATCACTGGTAGATCATTGGCTCCCCCCCAAAGAAGCTGAACAATACTGTGGCTCCCCTTAAAAAAAGCTCAACATTTTACCTCCTCCCTGAAAAAACTCAACAACTTTTACCCGAACCGCCCAAAAATGGGCCTTCCTCCTTCCTAAAAAAAAAGCTCAACAAATTTGACCTGAACCCCCCAAAAGAGGGTAGATCACTGCCAGTTTTTAACTCTGTGAGTAGATCGCAGTTTCTTAGGTGTTGGCCACCCCTGGACTAGATGACTCTCGGCGTCCCTTCCACCTTCACAAGTCTATGATTCTATGATTGCTCCAGGCACAGCTGGAAGAAGCAGATCAGTAAGGCATGTGCTGCTGCTGCTGCTGCTGGCGCTACCATTATTTCTGTGCGAATGATCAGGCCACACTGTTCAAAACTTGCAGGTGTGTGGCTTCCAATTCTTTCACTGACTGCTAATGGATATATGAAGAGACTGAGTGGGTATCACATCTCCTTTGCATGCTAATGATGTTAATCAAGTAGTAGTTTTGTTCTTACAGGCACCACCTTGAGGCCAGCCAGTTTCCTTAAGAGCCCATTCCTAGGCTTGAGGAATTTATGAACAGAATACCAGTGAACCTGGTTGGCACCTCCCAAATTAGTGTGTGGCCTCGAACTTCGCTATCCACCAGCTTTTGTGTTTCCCAAATGTACCAGTACAGTACTTGGATTATTATTTTAAAAAAAACAAACCCGTATTTTCAAAATTCTTTATTTTGGGAGAAAATGCATCTAGGGTTATAGCCAATGACATTGACATCATTGCATTAGCTGTGGCATTTCCTCTTCCTCTTCTCAGCACCATGCATTCTAAATCTTTTCTGGGGCTTCCAACAACCCTCTAGAGCAGGGGTTTTTCCCCTGGGGGGATGAGGGCACAAGAAAGAGGAGAGGAGGTTCTGCTGCTGAGCTAAGGGGACAGTTTCATTGGATACATCCCTTAGAAATTCATATTTTTGAAAGAAAATGCACTTCAAAATAATAATAATAATAATAATAATAATAATAATAATAATAATAATAATTTTTTATGCCCTGCCCTTCCCAGTTTAAAAACTGGGCTCAGGGTGGCTAATAGCAAATATAAAACATTGATTAAAATGTGACTTAAAACAGCATAAAAAGCATAGAATACAACATAAAATGCAGCATCAATATCAATAAAGTTCAAAAATTCAGGGGTCATTTTTTTGGTGGGAAAAACCCAGTCAGTAGACATCGAATGATCACCAGGGCTAACTAGGGCCAGCAAGGAAACCAGGGAAGAATTTAAATGTGGGGTCCCAGAAAGGGTTTCTTCATAGAAGAGGAAAGGGGAAAGGGAATAGAGGATCAGGCTAATTGAAATTGAAGGCCAGGCGGAATAGCTCTGTCTTACAGGCCCTGCAGAAGGAGATCAAGTCCTGTAGGTGTTTGTTACATTTTTAAAAAATAAAAAAATGGAATTATATATCAGTGTGGTATGAGATGAACTTGGTTGGCAAGGGGGATGCATGTTAAACAAATGGGGGGGGCAGAATAAGTTATCTAAGTGTCATAATGTTTTATTGTGCTCAAAATGTTTCACAGTTAAGAAATTCCTTCATTGGGGCAACCTGGGAAGACCTAAAATGCATACAATACTAAAACAAAAACCCATAACAACCTTATTTTTTAAAAAATTCTCCAAACCATTGTGCATGAGAACAACCATTTGCTCATTCTATTGCAAGATAAGCACCTGATGAATTTGGATAGCTAGCCTTGACCCATTGGGTTGGACAATGGGTTGGGGGTTTTGCCTTCTCTTTAGGAAGACATAGCAAGAATTCATTGCTGAATGCCAGCATTTAGATTCCTTCAGCCATATCAACTTGTTTCTTTATGCTTCCCCGGTAGGTAGCCTGAAGAAATCCATCTGGCCCCAAGCAATTCTTCCAATTAAGTATTTATTTGTCCCAATCAAATGTACTTGAACAACAAAAGACACTCTGGTTTGTCGGATGAAGCAAGTTTCTCTCTAGCTGAGGAAACTTCCCAAATCAGAAACTGATTAAAGAACGCCTAATGATAATGAGCAAATAATGTTGAAAGGGATGTTTACTGTTTATAACTTAACAAATAATTCATGGCAACCTGCGGGATTCATGTTTTTACAGAGCAAATTACACAGGCATCTCGTTGTGACAATATGTTTAAATCTGATTTAATGAAATGCTCCCTACTTGATGCCTTTGTTGATAATAAATCTCTGGCTAATGTCACTTCGTTTCACATTTTAAATGATATCTTGAGTTTTTGCAGGACTTCTCAACTGCAGAGAGACTTGCCTCAAAATTCAAAGGTTCAGAGCTCTAGATGTGGATAAAGTACTTCCTCAGCAATGATGAACAAATGTGCCATTTTTTGTTTCTCTCTGTTTCTCATTTTTCCAGTCTTGAATTCTGTTTATCCCATTTTCTTTCTTTTTTTAAAGTCTGCACAATAATCTACATGTTTTTATGTGTTGCGTGTGAAGACCTTTAAACCTCCCCCTTCAATAAATTCAGAGAAGACTCAAATTTTGGTTTGGTTTTTGGCAGAATTTAGGCCACAACTTTATTGATTACAGCAAGTGAGTGGTTGCATAGGCTCTGGTTCAACTAGCTCCCTGCACCGTGGTTCACCAGAGCTCCATCATAGGTCAGCCAAAGGTGAACACCTGAAATGGCAGAAAGTTGGGGAGATGCTATGTCCACCACCCAGATGTTCCCCTGGACTCCTGGACCCCTGGACTCTGGCACAGGTACAACCCCTCGCAGGGTTGACCAAACCATTAAGTCCCTGGATTCCTTTAACGGAATACCCCTTCACATAGGGATGGCGAGAGCGTTCCCGCATCCCTATCACCTGAACCAGAGCCTATCCGCAACCTTACAAGTTGTGACGATTTGCTATGCGGCAGACGAAACCCAAATGGCACCAGCCTATCAGCCAAGTGGGGAAATTCCTGCCATGCCCCTGTCCCAATGACAGACAACACACGACGGCATAGCAAGGTCAAGCACGCAAGCCCTAAATCTAGGGAGAGGTGGGCGGGTGTTCCGATGTACTGACCAAGAGAGAAAGCTCAGGGTCACGTGCATTGGCATATATAGGTCCCTTGATCCATTTTGACTAGCATCCCATTGATCAGATTGAACCCAGCATCAAGGGACCTACCAACCGGGTGTTGTGGCTATCCAATCGTACCCACACACAAGGGTTTGGTTGCCAGGTCTCACTGCAACACATGCCCTCTTTAAGGGAGGACACAGTTTCTCTTAATACACACCTTTTTAAACAAATTTGCCAACAGCATGCATTTTTGCAAACCATTTCCCCTAATATGATGTATCTTTGTGTGCCTTCTCCCTGAGAGGTCCAGATGTAGCAAAATGAGAGCAGACCTTTTCTGAGGTGGCTCCCCATTTGTGGAATGCTCTTCACAGGGAAGCTTGCCTGGCGCCTTCATTACATATGGTGCCTTCTTTATAACTAGGCCTTTAGCTGATTAACATTCTGTCCCATTTAAAATGTGTTTATGGGAGGAGGGTTATTGGTTGGTTTTTTATTATGAATTTTGTGTTCTCATTTTGTATTTTTGGGTTGTGAACCACCCTGTGATCTTCAGAAGAAGGGCAGTATGCAAAATTAATAAGGAAATAATACCTTTCAAGATCATTTTTCCTAAAACATACCAATTTTTGTGCATACTTTCTCCTAGGTAAAGGGACCCCTGACCATTAGGTCCAGTCGTGACCGACTCTGGGGTTGCGCGCTCATCTTGCATTATTGGTCGAGGGAGCCGGAGTATAGCTTCCAGGTAATGTGGCCAGCATGACAAAGACGCTTCTAGCAAACCAGAGCAGCACATGGAAACACCGTTTACCTTCCCGCTATAGCGGTTCCTATTTATCTACTTGCACTTTGATGTGCTTTCGAACTGCTAGGTTGGCAGGAGCTGGGACCAAGCAACGGGAGCTCACCCCGTCACAGGGATTCGAACCGCCGACCTTCTGATCAGCAAGCCCTAGGCTCAGTGGTTTAACCACAGCGCCACCTGGGTCCCATACTTTCTCCTAATATATGCATTTTTTGGCTGGAGAACTGCACCGCAAAATTCAGAGAAGTGTTAACTTCAAAGGATAGTTGCATTTCAGTTCATACATGGGGTTGAGAAGTAGCAGTTAGGTAGGATCATATTAACATGCCAAAATGAAACAAATCTACTTTCCTATTTCCCAGGGCTACCAACAGAATAACCATTTGGGCCCAGTAAGAGCAAGACTCTGTCTGGAATGGGTGTGATCATTCCCTGTATTACAACCCCTCTGAGCTTTGAACCTCCTATGGTAGGTAGGTAGGAGGACCTGTGACTCTTTCTGTGTGGTCCTAAGCATCTTCTATATGTTGCAAAACATGTGGATGTGTAGTAAATGAAAAGTTGGCTTTGCCATTGAACTGAATGGGAAAGACCATGTGTGGGGGGGTGTTCCTGGTCCCTTTATCAGTGTTTTATTTAACTGCAGTATTTTTAATATTAGTTTGAACTGTGATTATTGTTAGAGCCCTTTTCATTGGTATTGTTGTGATCTGCCTTGTATTACTTTGCTGTGATTTGCTCTCTCAAGGAAAATCTTTAGAAATGTAGCATAAACACCGACAACTGGGAAACACTGACCTGTGAGTGCTCCAACTGGAGAACAGCCTTCACCAAAGGTGTCATGGGCTTTGAAGATGAACTCAGGACCAAAGGGAGAAATGTGCTAAGAGGATGGCACGCTCGGCAAACCCTCACCATGATCAACTCCCATCCAGAAACCTATGTCCCCACTGTGGAAGGACGTGTGTATCCACTGTTAAAATAGTCTTTATGGCTACGAGTGATCGCCAAAGAAGAAGTAGTAGAAGAAGAAGATTCTACTTTGTAATTCTGAAGGAAAGGCAGCATATGTCACGGTCAGGTCGGCAGGCGGTTGAAGCCCTGACTGAGGACGTCAGGACCGGAGGCAAGCTGGTGATGTAGAAGCAGGAACAGGTGCAGGGCGGATGGTCCAGCAGCAGGCAGTCGCAGGGTCAAGGAGCAAGGCAGAGGCGAAGGTCTGGGAGTCGAGGAGCAAGGTGTCGGCAAGGCAAAGGTCCCAGGGTCGAGGAGCAAGGTGTCAGCAAGGCAAAGGTCCCAGGGTCGAGGATCAAGGCGTCGGCAAGGCGAGGGTCCAAGGAGCAAGGCGTCAGCAAGGCAAGGGTCCGAGGCGCCAGAGGCAACCAGGCAGGGATAGCGTTGCTGTGGCAAAGAGCTGAAGGGAAATGCTGAGCTTTTATCCCTCCCAGCTCCTGCCACCAGGTGCAGTGAGATATCAAGTGGCCTCACCTGAGTGACCAATCCTTGCCTCTCCATTACAAGCTGATGCAGGCCCCAGTCCTGCAAAGCACTACCGGCCCCAGAGCCTGACTCCTGCCCATACTCCTGACAGCATAGAAGAGTTTTAAATAAAAATAATACTAAAATAAACCCACCTGAACCCTGAATCTGCCACTCTGGAGAGGCTCTTGATAGGGCAGAGGAGTCCCTGTGTCCAGGAACTTAGGAAACTGCCTCATACTGAGTTTGTATAACTGCCTTATGGTTCGTCAGGATTCTATTCAGGATTGTCTTCACTGAGTGGCAATGACTCTCCAGGATTTCAGACCACCTCAGCCCTATCTGTGAAACCAGGAATTGAGGACATACCACTTGTGACTATGGATGGAAACACCTGCCAAATTCAATTCTCTTCTCCCAGTTTCTCATTCTTCCAGTCTTAAAGTTAGTTCTCCACAATTTTGGCAGCAACTGAAGATTCACGAAAATTTGCCGGCATTGTCATGCAAATTTCTCCTACTAAACACATGTATGTATGCCATTTTGATTAATGTACATGTTTTCAGAAGCGGTTTCTCCTAACATAATGCATTTTTTTTTTTTTGCATTCTGCTTTCACTAACGTGAAAACCCCCCAGATATTTTCAAATTTCAAGAGATGACTGTGATTCGTTTCTCATATTGTTTCAGAAGTGTGAATTTGATAGATTCACCTTTAAATGCAGATTGAATCATTCCCCCCCCCCAAATCCCTATTTGTGACTACACACAACGTTACTCTGAATGGATTACTTCAGGTTATCTCCTGTTAATTTTGTCTTGGTAAGAATAACACCCTCTTGTTTAGGCACTGCAGGCTTTTAGCAAATCAGTATATAGCCAGCTACCATTGCTTCTGAACAGCATATCCCTTGAGAAGAACAGTGTTTTTAATCACTTAGGCCGCTATCTTCCAATCATTTACTCCAGAAAAGTTCTTTTCTAAATGAGATGGCTGCCAAGTAAGCTATTTAAGGATTGCAACATCAGATCAGGCTCCAATATTCACTTTTGCTCAGAGGCAATCTTCAGTACTTTGTGGGTTGAAATGTTATACTCTTGGGCAGCTAAGGGAGTGCACTTAATGTATCACAATCCTAACGCTTGAACAAACAATACTTGCATGTGTCAAGCTTATATCTTAACATGAATTAAACAACATCAGGCAATACCACCGGTCTGATTCGATACATCAGCCTCCAGCTAGTTCAGTGTCTCAGGCTGCTTGAAATAATAAAACTGTGCATAATTCAAGGAAAGCAAACCATAGACAATATTAAAATTATCTACTCAAGACACACTGCTGGCATTCAGATGTAGCCCTAAACTATTGTTTAGCATGATGAGAAAAAGTCACAGTGAACCTCTGGCTTGGACACTCCACTTAGACTGCAGGTGGACTAGAAGGCTGAATTGCTTGAGATTAACCTTGGTTTAGGGACCCAGGTGGCACTGTGGGTTAAACCACTGAGCCTAGGGCTTGCTGATCAGAAGGTCGGCGATTCGAATCCCTGTGACGGGGTGAGCTCCCGTTGCTTGGTCCCAGCTCCTGCCAACCTAGCAGTTCGAAAGCACGTCAAAGTGCAAGTAGATAAATAGGATCCGCTACAGCGGGAAGGTAAACGGCGTTTCCATGTGCTGCTCTGGTTTGCCAGAAGCGGCTTTGTCATGCTGGCCACATGACCTGGAAGCTATACGCCGGCTCCCTCGGCCAATAATGCGAGATGAGCGCGCAACCCCAGAGTCGGTCACGACTGGACCTAATGTTGAGGGGTCCCTTTACGTTTACCTTTTTAACCTTGGTTTGGTTTGTTTGGTGTTCAAAATATGATTAACCTTAGCTATGGTTACTTGAAGCAAGCCAGCATAATCAGGTATGGATTGAAGCTGATTTAAGATTAACCACAGTTTATCTGGCTTCAGATTCACAATTACTTTAAAACAGAGGCCAAAGTTTATCTACTTCCTCTTATTGTCACATTTGAGGAGAGGGAATGCGTGCACCTGAGTCTCACTGCATCTCATTCTCATATTACTAAACCATGCGTAGCGCAAGGTGCACAAACTTCAATCTTGTCTATCTACTGCGTTTTTTTAATAGACTCCTAAAATCTACCAACCAGAGCCAGGTGCAAAAAGCATACAGTTATAATTAAGGAACAAAGTGCCTATGAGCACATTCTGAGGCTAAGAATTGGTTTTCAATATCAATTCACCATTCTTTCGCACAAAAATCCACTCCTGGTTAACTTTGGTGATTCCAGCAGCCTAATTTAGATAACACTAATACTACTCTCAATAATACCAATAAAATCCCTGCCAGATCAGCTCATCAGCGCTATGCACATTGCAGCTGATGAGAACATAGCCTCCCCTCGTCATTTCCTCTGAGTTTTCTGCTTTTGTTGATCCATGATCTCAGATATCCACATAAATTTCACAGGTTGCCTTCAGTATCCTTTGGAAATCAAACCTGCTATATTAGCATAGTGTTCTCAAAATACACTCACTTCACAGGTAATATATAGCATAGTCTACAGAAAGATATAGATGAGGGGGGAGGGAGGCAGAGAATGGCAACAGGTCTGTAGGAATACTTCAAAACATTGCCCCAAAATGAAGAAACAAAAAGAGAATTTGCTGTTATGATACGTTTAGTTTGTGCCTGAAAGTTGGAAAAAGGGGGTCCAATGCAATCATTATTTAAGTTTAGTATTTCTTCAGGAATGTCAAAAATCTGGATGTTATGTGCTGCTAGGTTTTTCAGTGATTTTTGTTGCCTATGAGACCAGTCCTGGAAGATCAGCAAAGAATGTTGTAAAAAGGGTGTGTGGATTTTAGCCAAACCACACGGGCATGTAAATTCCTAGGCTTCAAGTCCTTTTGTCCTAGTACATCATACCACAACTTAAATGAAATGGGTTTCACTTGGTACCCCTTCATTTATGTATGCAACTAAACCTTTCCCCTCTTTCTCCTCATTTTAAACTCTGGAAACCTGGCTTTTGAGATCAAGGGTTCTTGTGAGATACTCCTCTGAGCTGTCAAAAAGGAGAACATTTATAAGCCTGCCAGGATGTGCTATGGAATTCACGTTCTGATACTGCTCATGGGTCAAGGTGAGCTGTGGAGTTTTTGTTTATTTGCAGGGCAGGACGGGGAACAGTACTGATTTTATTATGGTTGTATCTTTGCCTATAAAAGAAATACAAAATAGTTCCAAAACAAGAGAGAAGGCAGCTAGCAATCGACCAGTGACCTGGAAGATGGCATAGCTGGGTGTCAGATGTTGTTGCGACTACTCTAGAGTAACGACTCTCCACCTGCTTGTCTTTTAACAGTCTTTATTGGTGCACTCTATTTACAGTGTAACGGGGTGTTGGAAACATGTCTGCTCATTCCGATCCAGAATCCGGCACTGCCCCCCCCCTGCGTGACTTCTCCCAACATAAGAGTCGCGGGACAGTGAATCTCCTCCCCTTTCTCCTCCTCCGTAATTCCGGAACCGGGGGAAAAGGTCTACGATCCGTCTTTTCCCTGTCCCCCCTTTCTGTCTCTCTCTCTTTCCGCCTGTGGAGCCGGGGCTCTCCCATGCTGCTAGAGACCTGGCACTCTCTCTCCGTTTCCTGACTAGCCTCTTCAGAGCCTGCGCTTCCATCGCTGCTTGGGGAGGAGCTGCTTCTGATGAGAGGGGGAGGTTCTCTATACTCTCTTCCCCTTACACTGGGGCACCTTCCACTCATCAATCTCAAGCCCTGGTATCTTGCTGTGCAGCATACCTAGAACCCTCCTTGCCCAGGGAAAGGGGCAGGTGACAGGACCAAGGAGATGAAGGGTGAAGCAAGGATGAAGTCACAGCTATTTCATCCCCCTGTTTCATCAGTTGCTTTTAGAGATAAAGAGTGAAATCCAGCCTGGAATCTGGCAATCCTAGCAGACCATAACCCTCTTCACACATTCGAAGCGATGTAACATATACCCTGTTTCTCATATTTTAAGACATACCCATAAAATAAGCCATAGCATGATTTTTAAGCATTCAAGGAATATAAGCCATACCCCGAAAATAAGACATAGTGATAGGCGCAGCAGAAATGCCGGCCGCGGCAGGAGGAGGAGAAAAAAAATAAGACATCCTTTGAAAATAAGCCATAGTGTGTTTTTTAGGAAAAAATAAATATAAGACGTGTCTTATAATATGAGAAACACGGTATATAGGGAGCAGGTGAGCATGCCCCTGCCAGCATGTCCAGGAGGCTGCCTAGTCATGAGTAAGGCCATGGCATAGACACATACCCGACTGGCATGTTCCCTCCCTCCTGGGAGATCGTTCGGGAGCTTCTGGAGCGTTCTTCAGCCCAAACATCACAGTGACTGGTGTGATGAAGCGCCAGCACACCTTAGGGGTCTGCAGAGGCTTGCGCAGCTGCGTAACAGACTCAGTAGCACAGCATTCTTGCTAAGCTAGTTTATTTACATATAAACAGACTCGGAGCTCTTCATCATGGCTCCCTCTCTCTAGCATCACAGGCGGTAAAAAAAGAAAAGAACAAAGGAACAACAGTCCCACTTAGGAAGACAGTAAGACAAACATGTGGAATGAAAACACATACAGTCATTTGATACACAATAAACCTATGACTGCAGACGGGGAATGAATCTCCCGACAGCCCCCAACATCTCCATTCACCCTATCTCCATTCCCCTCCCATTTTTAGCTGGAAGGTCTGAATGCGGCTTCCTCTTCTTCTTTGGCGATCGCTCATAGCCGAGTAAGATTGTCTTCCATGAAAACAGCCTTAACAGTGAGTGTATAAGTGACTGTGGAGGCCAATTCTGGATCCACACGTCCTTCCACAGTGGGGACATAGGTTTCTAAGTGGGAGCTGATCACGGTGAGGCTTTGCCAGATGTCACTTCCTCTTAGCATGTTTCTCCCTTTCCTCCTGAATTTGAGTGTCTTCAAAGTCCACTTCAGACCTCCCCATGAAACTCAGGAATGTTGGGGTATAGCAAGTGTACCTGTGAATGTTGGGGACAAATTGGTACACATGGAGGCATGCTCCATAGACACTTTATGCCCACGTGTTTCTTTTGAATGCATGAAGAGGGTTCATGTGGTAGAAGGAGCAGCTAGAGAGATTGGGAGAGATTTTCTGCAGGGGATAATGTGGAGCAAAGGAGCTGGTTTTAATACTATCCATACATTACCATTGCTACTCACTGCTTGCTGGCAGTACAGAGTGGACGTGGTGTCTGAAAACACCCCGGGGACCAGCATTTGGACATGATAATGCCGCTCATAAGGAGCCAGCCATGTCCGTAGATAATTCATATATTTCAACAAAGTGTCCTCTTGGAGCTTTTGTGAGCTCTAGGCTACAACCGCTGTTCTGAAGCATGCTTTGTCAAGCTTGCGCTGAATCAAGAGAACTGACAACATAATTGGTTTATCAAGAGGAGAATCTATTTGATGTCCTTTTTTTGATTCTGCCCAACTGGCTGCTCAGTAGAAAGGAACAAGAGTTCAGAGCAGATGTGGTTGGGTTTAGAACCATGGGGACCCCACTCTTCCTCCAGATGAGCATGTCAACAATGTGTCTGCCTTGTAGCTTTGTGGATATGATGCTACTCTGGCCTTATGAATTAAATGCCAAGTACATTCTTGAAGCTTCATGTATTAAATATAGGAGAACCAGAAGATGCTTTCAGCGCAGAAGGGTTTCCTGACAAGCTAGGTCAATACCCTCTAAAACTGTTCATTTCTCTACTAATGGATATGCCAGAAAGTACTTTCATTAATATCTATTCAGGTTATTAGATTTATATCCTGCCTTAAAATTACCCAGTGGATCCTCAGGTTGCCAGAACTTTAGGTTCCCCCCCCCTTAAAGTGGATTAAAGGGCTCTGTCACCTTCGTGTACAGATCCACTGGGAGGGGGGAATTAGACTTTTTCCAATCAGAAAAGTAACAGAGAAATGCATTGAAACGTGTGGGAGGAATGAATAAGAACAGAAAGACATATGAACACAAGCAAATCAGGATGAATGTTCCTTGTCTTATAACTGCCAATCAGACAAATCAGAGCAATTGCTCAAAAAAGGCAGGATATAATCTAAACTCTGTGTAAGCTTTGTGCAAGCAAATCGAGATGAAGTCTCAATAAATAGGTCATCTGGAGAAGCCCAGAGGGTGGCTTACACCAGTAATGCAAAACCCATACATCTAAAAAATAACCAGTACATAATTGCCTTTATAATCATTGTGAAATTATAATCTACTCAGTACAAAATATCCTCTTTAAATGATTATATCTATATCGATATGCTACCCTTCTTCCCAAAGGAGCCCAAGGCACCAAACACATCCACAACAAAAACATTTCTAAAAACAGTTAAAATGTTCTAAAGACAGTTGCAGTTATAAACAGTTAAAACATTATCTTATCCAGCGATCTCAGCGTTGCCAGGAAGAATGTCCTTCAGCCATTAAATGCCTGGATAAACAGAAATGTTTTCAGATTCCTCCTGAAAGTCAATAGTGAAGGCGAGAGGCAAATGCCACTGAAAGAAGGACCCTGGCACCGGTCAATGCCCAATGGGTAGCCAGTAAAAGGATTAGAGATCAGGAGTTTGCAAACGTTCTCAGTGTCATAAAGGAGCTTGATTTGAGACCCTCATTAGGAAGGAATTCCATAGGAAGCTATCTGGTACTGAGTGAGAGCATTGGTCCATGTAGCTTGGTCTTATCTGCATCGACTGGCAGCAGGTTTCCAGGGTTTCAGACAAGGAACATTCCCCACCCTGTCTGAAGAAGCTAGGGACTGAATCATAGAATTGCAGAAATGGAAGGAATCCCATGGATCATCTAGCCCAGGCATCCCCAAACTGTGGCCCTCCAGATGTTTTGGCCTACAACTCCCATGATCCCTAGCTAACAGGACCAGTGGTTGGGGGAGGTGGGAATTGTAGTCCAAAACATCTGGAGGGCCGAAGTTTGGGGATGCCTGAACTAGCCCAACCTGAACCTGACCTTCTGTATGCAAAGCAGATGCAAAGTTACTGAGCCACGGCCCTTCCAGCACAGTGAAAGTGTTATCAATGCTCTACTTTCTTTATCAAACCATATCTTCATTTAATGTAAACCTTCATTTAATTTAATTTTACTACAATTGTTAAAAGAGATCTCCATTTTCAGCATATGCTTTTAATATTGATTTTTTTAAAAAAAATCTGAATCGGGGGTGCAGATGAATTCTGAAAATCCTTCAGGTTTGCCACCTCCACCTGTTGCCATTTTAGCGTTTTTGCATAGTGAAGTTCCAGATTCTGTAAAATTTTACCTGGTTCCAGGTCAGGCAGTGAGTATGTCTTCCTCTCCCAGACCCTCCAAGTGTCCCTATTTTCCAGGGACGTGCCTGGTTTAGAGAAGCCGTCCCAGTTCCTGATTTGATCCTGGAATGTCCCACTTTTCCTTAGGATGTCCCTACTTTCATCGGAGAAATGTTGAAGGGTATGGAATTATCTGACCCGTAAGCCGCCTGAAGGCAATCCTGTATAAGGAAGTTTTAAAAAAATGTTTAATGTTTTATTATGTTTTTTATATATGTTGGAAGCTGTCCAGAGTGCTGGAGCAATCCAATAAGATGTGGGGGGTAGAATCATAGAATCACAGAGTTGGAAGAGACCACAAGGGCCATCCAGTCCAACCCCCTGCCAAGCAGGAAACACCATCAAAGCATTCCTGACAGATGGCTGTCAAGCCTCTGCTTAAAGACCTCCAAAGAAGGAGACTCCACCACACTCCTTGGCAGCAAATTCCACTGTTGAGCAGCTCTTACTGTCAGGAAGTTCTTCCTAATGTTTAGGTGTATAAATAGTGAAATGTTTAGGGTATAAATAGTGAAATTATCATTATGGAATGGGGCACCCCTATTTTCATCGGAGAAATGTTGGAAATGTCCCCATCCTGACAACATGCTTAATCAGTGTTCAAACCTGAAACACTGTGCAAGATTTATGATTTGGTTCAGGGCTCCCATTCGGGTCGAGCCAGCCCAAGGTGAGATTGGGGCTACTCTGAAGCACTGGGCTAGACACCAAATTGGATCTGCAGGGCCATGCACAGCCCCACTTTAAACGAGAAGAAAAAAAGCTTTAAAATAATTACTAGTTATAATCCAGTCACCTTTTTTTTTGCCAATAAAGATATCTGAATCATTTATCTATCATTTCAGTCTACTTCAACTGATAGGCTATCTGATGCATGCCAACATTAATATTTTATGCGTGTGTTTAAAATCCTTTACCCTGTGAGGAATCCCTGTGAGGAGCATTTAAAATAATTGCATCCCCACATTAGTTCATAGTGATTTAAGATACTTATGTCTGTCTCATGGGTGCTTTGATGAGAGTTTTTTACATAGCAGAGGCCAGTGTTTGCAAGCTGTTCATATGTGGAGCATCTGCAAGCATTCCTGGTGTCAGGGGAGGGGGGGGGAGGGAGGCCAACTAATAATGCTGTGAATGATGCAACGGTCTTCAGGGAGTTCAGAAAAGTTTTATGAAGATTGGGCCTTTGCTTATAGCATTTCTTCTACAAGGTGACAAGATCTCAAGGAACCACCAGACTTTTTCAGCCTAGTTAAACCAAGGTACTGGAAACTAACCGCTCGCTTGTTTGGCGAAACTCTGCATGTAAAAATCTCATCCGTTTGTTTGCAAGTCATCATAAACTTTGGCAAGATTTGTCCTCGTAAGAGTGAAAATACATTTCATAGAATCATAGAATCATAGAGTTGGAAGAGACCACAAGGGCCATCCACTCCAACCCCCTGCCAAGCAGGAAACACCATCAAAGCATGCTTGACATTTGGCTGCCAAGCCTCCGCTTAAAGACCTCCAAAGAAGGAGACTCCACCACACTCCTTGGTAGCAAATTCCACTGCCGAACAGCTCTTACTGTCAGGAAGTTCTTCCTAATGTTTAGGTGGAATCTTCTTTCTTGTAGTTTGAATCCATTGCTCCGTGTCCGCTTCTCTGGAGCAGCAGAAAACAACCTTTCACCCTCCTCTATATGACATCCTTTTATATATTTGAACATGGCTATCATATCACCCCTTAACCTTCTCTTCTCCAGGCTAAACATTTCAAGGGAATAACGCATGAATCCAAACATTCAGCATTCCTAACTTCAGGAGATATCTGTGAAATATTCTATGTAACATTTGGGGCGAGGTCTCAACAAAATGACACCGAACTCTGTTTTGTTGGTGTTTTCCCCCATCCTGTTTTGGTGAAGCAGCGATGGTGTGAAAACAGCAGTGGAGTAAGAATGGGCCAAACAACTGAAGCTGTCCACAGACGAGATGGAGATACTGTGGATAAGTAGTGTATCTGCCCAGGTTAGTGGTGTTCAGCCTGCCTAGGATGAAGTTTGCCTCCCTCACAAGTCTGGGAGTGCTCACAGGTCCATCATTGTCACTAGAGGTGCAGGTTGCCTCTCTAGCCCATTCAGGCTGTTCCATCAGCTGCAACTTCCTGGCCAGAGATCCATGCCTTGGCAACTTCCACAAATGGTTGGCATCCGTCAGCCTCAGCTGCTATAATATGTTATACATGGGGATGCCTTTGAAGATCAGAAACACCCTCTAGTCCAAAATACAGCTGGGGGGCTGTTAACAGGCATTCAGTTATGGTAACATTGCATGTTATGGATATGCATATACTCTGATTTTCAAACAGGGGCTCTTCTTTGAGTACAGTGGGTGGCTACAAGGTAGGGTTGCCATGTATCCTCTTATACAAAACACATACAACACAAAACCACAATACCATACACTGCAATACAATACTATGCACTGTGGGGATTACACGAGGAAATTGTGCTGGCATGTGTGGGAATGACTGAGATCTGGTGCTGGCAAGCCACACCGATCTTCGAGAGTGTGGGCATTAGCATGGCAAACCGGCTAATGTCAGAATGGGAGACACGTGAAGAAGGACAGGTCAGAGGCTCAGGTCAGCAGGGCAACAGGTCACAACAGAGCTAGAAGGATCTAGGGGGATCTGGACGGAACTGGATGAATCAGGACAAACCAGATGGGTCAAGCCAAGGAGGGCAACACAATGGGAACTAGGAGGGGGTGTTTACAGAGTGACATGTGCTTGGAGCATGGACAGAGGGCATGGCAAAACAACACGTGGGCTATGGAGGATGTCTTAGGGAGTGACCGGTTGTGACGTTACAGGAAACATCACCTTGTATGGGACTGCACTGCTGTAATTGGCTAGAAGTTACACTGTCGTTGTAATGATTAACTGTCATCCTGAGCTTTCAATAAAAGGAAGCGCTCGAGCTCTGCTCTTGGTCGCCTTCCCATTCAGTTCAACCTGCCTCAAGTCGTGTCGTCTTTGCCCCTGCAACAATACACCATTATACACTACAGTTTAGTTCAATACGAACCTATATAATATCAACACCATAATGCAAAACTATACTACTACATACTATCTATTTGTGTATATCTTCTTCTCTTATCCTTCCCTCCTCAGCAATATATCACAGCTTCTATAGCCTACATATAGTAGGGGTATTTAAAATGAGTGTCAGGATTCTGCCAGCAACTCCCGGCCAGGAATATACAAAGACAAGGAAATGTTTCTTACCGTCCGCTTTTTATTCAGTATTTGCAGAGAGAGGCTATGGAACCCAGCTTCTTGGATAATGGCGTTGTCCCGAATCAATCTCCACCTCCCGTCTCTCCCACTTGTCACTTCTATGGGTGCTGCTAAGTGCCCTCTGTCTTCAAGCTCTTTGCTCTCCTACTTTCAAGGCTTGCCAGGTTCTGGGGGAGGGGGGTCTGGAATGCTTTCTAAAGAGACTGTGTCCATCAGCTGTTGCCCCTCTGGTGCTTCCTCCTCCTCCTCTCCCATTATTTCCCAACTTTCCCCCTCATCTGCCTCTGAGCTGTGACCTCCCTCAAACCCCTGTTGTAAATCTAAATTGTCCTCCTCTTCCTCCTCCCTGGAAGAGTCAAGCTGGGGAGGCGGTCTCCACCATTCCTCCTCTGCCCAGTCTATGGCAATGAGAGTCATCATACCATCCTCTTTTTTGCTCTTCAAAATATGTCAACAAAGGAGAGGGCCTACTTTTAGGTTTCACCCTGACTACAGAATGCCTACCTTAATGTCATTTCAGTGGCTGCCAAATATCTTCTTTTATATCCCCCAGGCATATTTCCCTCTGCTATTTGCTTTCATGGTGTTTTATTTCTTCTGACTGCCTTTGAGATACTCTTTTACATTGTGTTTACAGTGGTACCTCTACTTACGAATAACTCTACTTACGAATGTTTCTACTTACGAATGGAGCTCCGTATGCCATCTTGGATGCTGTTTAGATAGGATTTTTTCTACCTACGAATTTTTAGATAGGGTTGCTTCTACTTACGAATTTTTTTCTCCCAATGCATTCCTATGGGATTTGACTTACAATTTTTTTCGACTTACAAATGTGCATTCGGAACGCATTAAATTCGTAAGTAGAGGTACCACTGTATTGCATTTTTTTTAAAAAAAATCCAAGACACCATTGTTTAAAGAGCATAAATCCCTAGAATAAATAAATAACTAGCCTTAGAAGCACAGAGCAAAGTTCTATGTGGAACAATGATGGAAGAGAGGGAGAGAGCAGAACCCAGCAAGAGGCTGTGACTCTCCTGTTGGGGCAATTTTTGGAGCTACAGGTCAGAGGGCCCCAAGGAGACTGAAACACTATGTGCATCCCTAATGCTGCACTCCTGGCGTGGCACAATGGTTGTGGGATTCAACCCCCCACCCACTTCAGAGTCAATTTACACTTCATAATGGCCGGTGTGTTTCCATTGAGGAACGTATGAAGGCCGCCATTTACTAAGTTCATATTATGTGCACAGGTGGCAATCAAACCACTTGCGGAACGGCAGCGCCCTTGAAGCTAATGGGATATCTCTGGAGAAAGTGATTTTTGGAGATGACTTCCTGGCGGCCACTGCACAGAAAGGAAGACTGAAGAGCAGAGATCTTAGTCCCAAACATTTTCTTTCCCCATTGTCCCCTTATAAAGAAAACAAAAAGGAGAGATAGTAATGTGAAAGGGTAAAATTTCTATCAGAATATATTCAGAAGCGAGACACGGGCGGGAGGTGGAAGCATGTACTAATATGGTCCATGGCACTAAAGTTTAATATGACTATCCAAATGCCATTTATCTTTCCCCCTTTCCCCATCAGAGTAGGGGGTTTTATGTTGGAGATAATGTGATATTGCAGCATAAGCCCTCCTCAGATTTCAAACAGGTCAACTTGTCAAAGCTTTTTAAGGGAGCCAATTACATTAATTTTCCACAGCAGAGAAATACATATTTCATTTCCATCTCCCACTAGAGATGGGGCCCAGGGATTCTGTTTCTAGAGGCTCTTATCACTAAGTAACATTCATACCCCCAAAGGAACCTTTGGCAGTCACTGGTCCATTGATATAATTGAGCAAGCTATGCGCCGTCTGACACTGCCATGGCACTCTTCAATGGTCCTGTGCGCTAAGCACTCAGAACAATGAAGCTTTAGAAGACTGCCACATTGTCAATAAATTTCAATTACACTAATTGCCAAGAGTTCAATGAGTGCATTTTTGAAAAAGCAGGGGAAAGGACGAATTAAAAAAAAAAGGAAAGAAAGAAAGAGAAAGAAAAGCGTAGGCCTACTGAGGCTATAGAAAAGGAAGCAGTAAAAAAAGAAAAATGAAACTGCATTTTGTAATATGGGCATCGGTGTGTGTGTATATATGTGTGTGTGTGTTTAAAAGCATGATTTAACAAGATTTTACAAGCTGGTACCAGTTTCAGGGACCTTGTTTTACATTTCTTTGTTGCTGTCATCAGACTACACATGCAGAGAGACACATTTAGGTGGCATTGTCTTTCAAGGCAGAATCATTTTCTTCGTTTGGTTTTGCCTTGTTGTTGTTGTTCATGTCCTGTTTAAGACGGATAATGCTCCTGAAAGCAGAAGGCAGCGATGTCGGTTCCATGAGCAAATGAGACGGCTTACTAAATCAGCACAGTGAAGCCAAATGTGTCACCTTATGTCAGGGCAGGCGTCCCAAATTAATTACAGCTCAGCAGGAAAGCACAGCGCACAGACGTAGATGTGCAGACTGCAGCAGGCATCAATATTGAATGTACAGCATTGTGCACTTTCTGTTCAGGGCAGGCCGGCACAACTTATGAACTTATGAACCACCAAACTGAGCACAGACTGCCAGTGCCTCAGTGAGCATTCTCTTCCTATATGTAAGCTATTGTTTACAGTACATTCCTATACATGTCTACGCATGTAGAAAAGTTCATTTATTTCTTTGTTTTGGGAATTCCATACC
The DNA here is from genome assembly GCF_963506605.1 of Zootoca vivipara. Taxonomy (NCBI): domain Eukaryota; kingdom Metazoa; phylum Chordata; class Lepidosauria; order Squamata; family Lacertidae; genus Zootoca; species Zootoca vivipara. The sequence continues at coordinate 80,406,067 of NC_083283.1, forward strand.
GCCCTTCACCAAAAATGGTCACGTAGCAGTTTTGCAAATAATGAAGTGATCTGACACACAGCCAACAGCAAAAATTTGCACACTGTACTATTGCATACCTTAATAAATATTACTTTGATATTTTTGTTGTTAGCCGCCCTGAGCCCAGTCTTGGCATCCATTAGGTCCAGTCACGGATGACTCTGAGGTTGCAGCGCTCATCTCGCTCTATAGGCCGAGGGAGCCAGATTTGTCTGCAGACAGCTTTCGGATCATGTGGCCAGCATGAGTAAGCCACTTCTGGCGAACCAGAGCAGCACATGGAAATGCTGTTTACCTTCCCACTGGAGCAGTACCTATTTATCTACTTGCACTTTGACGTGCTTTCAAACTGGTAGGTTGGCAGGAGCAGGGACCGGACAACGGGAGCTTACCCCGTCACGGGGATTTGAACCACCGACCTTCTGATCAGCAAGCCGCAGGCTCTGTAGCTTAGACCACAGTGCCCCCCGTGTCCCGCTCTGTTTCACATAATTCATCATTATCCCAGGGTATTACTGTCAGGAGAGAAGGAGGCAGGTGTTCAAGTCTTCTCTTATAATAACTCTTTTTTAAAATGTATATTGACCTTTCATAACAACACTCCAAGGAGTATCACCGTTATTTATGGATGGATAACTGAGGCTGGGCCATAGAGTATTAGTCCCTCGGCATATATTCAGGGTGTGGAAAGGGTCTTCAGAGCACACACCACAATTCTGCCATCCCATGGTGTTGCACAGCCCATAGCCATTCCTGGTAGCCAAGGCCAACTAGCAACGTATGTATACTTCTACCCAGAGCCTGAGCGTGGAAGCTTATTAAGGGCACTGTGGGTCTTGCAAATATCTACATAAGTGAGACACAGGAGGTCCTTGGCTTGCCAGGAAGACAGCAGCTGGAGCATGTCTGGCATTATACTGGCTTGGAAGGGTGAGTCGCAGGTTGCAATATGTGCTACGACATCAAACGTACATTTTCTACAGCACCTTTCCCCCAACCTGGATTCCTCCTGGTGTCTTAAGACTACAATTCCCATCATTCCTGGCCATTCTGGCTTGGCAGGGCAGCCACGAGGCAGAGTGAAGGAGCAGCCTTACCTTCACTGCTATCAGAGAAGCGGCACCAGCGCCAGTGCTGATTTCTGGTGAGATCTCACCAGAATCTACGGTCACCGCCGCCATTTTGCAACGCCGCCACACAGTATAGGCAAGGGATGCTTCGTCGGCAGGGGCGGGGGGGGGTTGCAGTGGCAGTGCCATTTTGCCTCAAGTGGCAAAACAGGATGTGCTGCCCCTGCCAAGTTCCTGCCGGAAAAATAAGGGATCGGCAGACCGGAAGTAGCGCTGCCGCCATTTTGGAACTGGGCGGAGCATGCTCAGAAGCGACTTTCGATGCTGCTCTGCCCAGTTCCAAAATGGCCGCTGCGTCAGAAATCGCTTCTGCGCATGTCCAGAGACTCCAGACATGCGCAGAAGGAGCCTCCCCTGGCCGGTAAGTAAACCGGGGGAAAACAAAAAAATCCGTTTTTCCACCTGGGAACGGATGGAAAAACGGGGGTTTCCCGGGGAATACGGGAGACTTGGCAGCTATGTGCCCCTGTTGCTGGGGCTGATGGGAACTGTTAGGAGTCGTCCTACACACGAGTAGGACCTTGGCAGAGACACATGCCCGGCTGGCATGTTCTCTCCCTCCTGGTCGATCGTTCAGGAGCTTCAAAAACTTTCTTCTGCCTGAACATCACAGCGACTGATGCCAAAAAGCATTAGCATGCTTAGGGATCCACAGAGTCTTCACAGTTTGCGTAACAGACCTCAGCAACTCAGCATTTGGCTAATCTACTTTCTTTACATATAAACACACACAAGGAGCACTGCAACAGGGCTCCCTCTCTCTAGCATCAGACAGCAAAGAGAGAAAACAAAGGACAATAATCCCATTTCACGGAACACAGTAAAACAAACATCCTGTCTCCATCACGTCCCAATCTGTGGAATGAAAACATATACCATCATGTGATAGACAACAATCCCATCACTGCAGACACGGGGAATGAATCTTCAAATGATCTGGGCGGCTCCAGGTTGGAGACAGTTGCTCTACAGGAATGTCCACATTTGGACAGAGGTTTCCCAGCCCTGTTTCATAGGCAGGCCTGGTCAGGGGGAGCCTTCTGGAGAGATAGAGCTATGCTGGAAGCTGGATTGCAAGAACAACATGGCCGCTTTCCCCTCCACTCAGCAGTCTCAAGGGATTCACCACATGGGGCAGCAGTCAACACAACCCATAAGACTTGCCACCTGAGTCATGACTGGTCTGACAAGTACAAAGATGGATTTTTTGAAACCTCGCATTTGACAACCTAAGCAAATAGTAGGGGATATTTCTTTTTGTCAAGCCCTAGTGTTGAGAATAATTCCAACTAAATTCGTGAGAGGAAAAATGTAATGCCAGAGCTGAGGTTGATGGAATGGAAGCAGAAGAACTTGAATGAAGGCCTAGGAAGGTGGCAGTGGAGGGGAAGCGTATAATTTGGAAATGATCACTGAACTACAACATAGCCAGCTCTTGCTGCGGAAAGCTTGTTGAGAAGTCAGTTTAATATTTAAACCAGAGACATGGGTGTTAATATAAAATTGCAGATGAGCTTCAGTTGGAAAATGACACGCCCTGTCAGCATAATAATGTCAAAAACTGCTGTGACATTGAAAAAGGATAAAAATAAGTTAGCAGAGTCGAAGGAGTAGCAGACTACATTAAGGGGGAGCGGGGCTATTATCAGATAATGTGGAAAGCAGATAAGTCTACTGTGAGAAGTGATGTGGTCGGAGAAGTGATGAATTAAAATTTCCCCCTCGGGTATGATTGCTGGATTTACATACAAGGAAAAAGAACCAGGCAGAAGTGCCTTTCCTGAGGCCACACAGGAAAAATATTTCAGTCTTAGGAAAAGAATCCTGGATCCCTGTAGGGAAACATATATGGAAGGAAGGATTTCCAATAGGGCTGGCTGAAAAATAAATGGTTTTCCTGTCCCATGTGTTTAAAAAACAAACAACCAACCAGAAAGAGATAATACTTTCATTAAGGAGATCTTTCAGTTTGATCTTAGACCTTGCATGCAATACAGTGGAGTGCAGAACCCTTTTTTGGCAAGCAGACCAGATCTTTATCTCCCCCACCACATGGACCCCCTTTGACAGGTGTGTGGGACCACCTACATGTCAATCAATGGGCATCATTAGGTGATTGAGAGGCAGGTAGTCCCACCCCTCTGTCAAAGGTTGTCTGCCAGGTGTGGGGGGGGGGGGAAACCAGTGGCTTCAAAGCACCACATTGAGTTGATTTCCACCTCCTGGGACTAAGGCATGGATCAGAATATAGATAGTCATGGGATTTTGCACTTTTGTGAACATTGCATTGTAGTTTGAAAGCCATATAAAAATATTGCTGTATTTTGAAATGTACTTTTTGAGAGAAAGTGGGTTTATCCCTGTGTAATTTGAAGAAAAATTCATTTCAAGTATATATACAGTGGTACCTCAGTTGTCAAACGTACAGTGGTACCTCAGGTTACAAACGCTTCGGGTTACAAACACTTCAGGTTACAGACTCCACTAACCCGGAAGTAGTACCTCGGGATAAGAAATTTACCTCAGGATGAGAACAGAAATCGCATGGCAGCAGTGGGAGGGCCCATTAGCTAAAGTGGTGCCTCAAGTTAAGAACAGTTTCAGGTCAAGAACGGACCTCTGGAACATTTGCAAGGAACGATCAAGAAAATTAACCAAAACAGATAAGAAGTCTGGTTATGTAGTTGATAGCATTCAAAAGGGTTAACATTAAAGAACATCTGTGCCGGCTTTGTAGTTCAGGTAGTTTCACAGAAATCAAGGAGAGGTCTATTCTTCCCATTTCATGGACAGGAAGATGAAATAATGTTGCAGTAAATGTTAACAATTATAAATACGTAGAGGCCAACATTAAATAACTTTTGTCCATGTGTTTACAAAGCATCCTGGTTATGCTGACCACATATGTGGCAGAACGACACCAAATTGGGAGGGGTGGCTAATACCCCAGAGGACAGGATCGCACTTCAAAATGACCTTAACAGATTAGACAACTGGGCCAAAGCAAACAAGATGAATTTTAACAAGGAGAAATGTAAGGTACTACACTTGGGCAAAAAAAAAAAAAATGAAAGGCACAAATACAGGATGGGTGACACCTGGCTTGAGAGCAGTACATGTGAAAAGGATCTAGGAGTCTTGGTAGACCACAAACTTGACATGAGTCAGCAGTGTGATGCAGCAGCTAAAAAAGCCAATGCAATTCTGGGCTGCATCAATAGGAGTATAGCATCTAGATCAAGGGAAGTAATAGTACCACTGTATTCTGCTCTGGTCAGACCTCACCTGGAGTACTGTGTCCAGTTCTGGGCACCACAGTTCAAGAAGGATACTGACAAGCTGGAACGTGTCCAGAAGAGGGCAACCAAAATGGTCAAAGGCCTGGAAACGATGCCTTATGAGGAACGGCTTAGGGAGCTGGGTATGTTTAGCCTGGAAAAGAGAAGGTTAAGGGGTGATATGATAGCCATGTTCAAATATATGAAAGGATGCCATATGGAGGAGGGAGAAAGATTGTTTTCTGCTGCTCCAGAGAAGCGGACACAGAGTAATGGATTCAAACTTCAAGAAAGAAGATTCCACCTAAGCATTAGGAAGAACTTCCTGACAGTAAGAGCTGTTCGGCAGTGGAATTTGCTACCAAGGAGTGTAGTGGAGTCTCCTTCTTTGGAGGTCTTTAAGCAGAGGCTTGACAAGCATATGTCAAGAATGCTTTGATGGTGTTTCCTGCTTGGCAGGGGGTTGGACTGGATGGCCCTTGTGGTCTCTTCCAACTCTATGATTCTATGATTCTATGAACTGTGTTTTACGTTCCCAGAAACGAAAACAAATTATGGGAGAAATTATGCATAGTTAGTAGCATAGCCAAGCAATATGAGTTGGACAAATCTCATATTAGGTAATTATGAACATCATCTCTAGGACGTTCCTGAGCAATAATTCTGCTGATAATGATCATAAACACAGGCTGGATCCATTCATCACACATTTAAAAAATGTGCCATAAGTAGAAGAGGGAAGCATCCACTAAAGAAAGACTGCTAACAATGTTTCCTAGTATTCGAAAACGTAAGAAATGTGATTAAGTGGGGTGTGTGTGTGTGTGTGTGTGTGTGTGTGTGTGTGTGTGTGTGTTCCTTTTTATGAAGTTGTTATCTGGAGTTTAATGAGCCACTCTGAGTCTCTCACATTTATCGCAACTTCTTTTCTCCCTATACTATATTAGTACTAGTTCATCATCATGCAGGTGACAGACAAGTTTCTTGCCAACGTGTGTGCGTGTGTGAGAGAGAGAGAGAACGTTGTCCATTCATCTTTGAAATGTAGCTGGAGAACTAGTAATTCCTGGTCATATTACATTAAAATGAAAGTGTGGGGGGGGAATCCTTATGGCAAATAAGAAGTTTCAATCATTTCCTGTCGTCATTCATTTGTAACTGCCAATAGCCACTGCTTAAATCAATTGACCTGAAAAATACTGCTTGGCTAGGGAAACCAGAGAAAAAACCTAAAACAAAAATAAATAAGAATTTATTAGGAATGGATATTTGTCTTCACTGGTTGAATTCATTTTTCAGAAATTGATTTTCCTTAGTTGTTTTCTGTATGGTTTTATAATTAATACTGTCTTAAAACAAATTGTTACTTTTATTATTAGTCACACAGAGTACAAGAAACAGTCTACAAGTTGACACAAAAGAGACAACAGAGAAAAAAGAGGAAAGTAAAGGCAGGAATGAACAGAGAAAGAACATGTGTCTTTTTTTCAGTTACACATACCTAGCATTACACATACAGGATGGGCACATACAAATTTCTTTCAAGGGGGAAGAGACTCTTGGAAGCAATGCATGGGTTTGTTCTTTTTAATTTCTGTTCTGTGTGGATCGGACAATATGCCGTTATAAATAGTAATATGTAAACTGCACCCAATCATCAGGGATAGAACCGTATATAAAATGGTCTCTGGAGAGATGTATATAGTGGGTATAGTAAATCTGTTGACGACTGTTAACTGCAATTAGTCCTACGGGGAAAAAACAAGGGATAGTATGCAGATGACCAAAAATAGCTTTAGCATGTGTAATGAGACAAGAATCCAATATCTCTATTCATACCAGGTCTCTCCATAGTTTTCAGTTTAGTAATAAGTTGTTGTAATTCAGCAACTTCTCTTTCAAGTCTACTTCTGAAATTCTTTTGTAATAAGACAGCTTTTTTGAGATCTTGTCCTTGTCTTGAGAATGTCCTGGGAGATGGAAGTGTTCTCCTACTGGTTCTCTGTCTTATTATTCCTGATGTCAGGTTTATGTCCATTTATCCTTTGGTGTAGGGTTTGGCCTGTTGGTCCAATATAGAGAGCTGAAGGGCACTGTTGGCATTTGATGGCCTACACTGTTGGCGTATTTAAACAGAGTAACTATTGCGCAACAAAAAGCGTTTTGAGGAGACTGCAAAGTATAATCAGGAGTCGATTTAATTAAAGAAAAATAACAGAAGTTACACTAATCATAAGAACATTACAGAAACATGACCCATCCAGACCCACCACTCAGGGTACTGAGCGAGGTACGCAGACCTCTTCATATACTGTATGCGATTGCTGACACGCCTTAAATCAATACAAACTTAACATCAGCTGCTGTACTGCCCCACAGCTGCAGAACTAGGTCACTACATTTCCTTCTTTCTTTTAAAGAAATACACATTTCTGTGGAACAGTAATGAACCTCAAACTGTAAATCACTCAACATACACAATGTTAGAAGATGAGCAGTTAAATAGGCCTGCGGTGGTATGTTTGATGTTGTTGGGGCCAGTGATGGTGTTGTCTGGGTGTGTGTGACAGTAAAGTTGGCATCTGGGTTTATTGCAGGCTCTGGTACCAGTGTCCATGTTAAGTCTGGTTGTTGTATAATTGTGGGCGAGGAGTTGTTTAAGATTGGGTGGCTGCCTGTAGGCAATGAAAGGTCTTCCACTCAGAGCTTAAGAAAGAGAACTGTTGTTGTCTAGGAGAGGTTGTAAATCTCTGATGATGCGTTGAACTGTTTTAACTTGGGAGCTGTATGTGATTACTAGTGGTGTTTTGTTATTTTCTCTTTTGGGTCTGTCTTGCATCAAGTTCTCTCTGGGTATCAATCTGGCTTTGTTGATTTGCTGTTTGACTTCATCAGGCGGATATTTTCATTCCAAAACGGTTTGCTGTAGACCAGGCATAGGCAACCTTGGCTCTCCAGATGTTTTGGAACTACAACTCCCATTATCCCTAGCTAACAGGGCCAGTGCCCAGGGAGCATGGAAGTTGTAGTTCCAAAACATCTGGAGAGCCAAGGTTGCCTATGCCTGCTTTAGACCTCTTAGATGAGAATCCTTGTCTGTAGAGTCAGAGCAGATGCGGCTGTAGCGTAGAACCTGGCTATATACAATTGATTGTTTGGTATGTTTGGTATGGTAGCTGGAAGCATGTAGATATGTTTGTCAGTCAGTTGCTTTTCAGTATAAGGTGACATGTCTACTGCTTCTTTTTTCTACAGATATTTTTCTTAGATGCAACATTTGTTTGATTTGGCACACGGGAAGCAATTACTCTAAAGTAGATGTTGTGTATGTATGTATAGTTAAAGTATAGTTAAAGCTATGGTTTTCCCAGTAGTGATGTATGGAAGTGAGAGCTGGGCCATAAAGAAGGCTGAACGCCGAAGAATTGATGCTTTTGAATTATGGTGCTGGAGGAGACTCTTGAGAGTCCCATGGACTGCAAGAAGATCAAACCTATCCATTCTGAAGGAAATCAGCCCTGAGTGCTCACTGGAAGGACAGATCCTGAAGCTGAGGCTCCAATACTTTGGCCACCTCATGAGAAGAGAAGACTCCCTGGAAAAGACCCTGATGTTGGGAAAGATTGAGGGCACTAGGAGAAGGGGGCGGCAGAGGACGAGATGTTTGGACAGTGTTCTCGAAGCTACGAACATGAGTTTGACCAAACTGCGGGAGGCAGTGGAAGACAGGAGTGCCTGGTGTGCTATGGTCCATGGGGTCACAAAGAGTTGGACACGACTAAACGACTAAACAACAACAACATCATGTATGTGATGTTCTTATGTCATGATTCACAATGTACAATGTCCGGGCTTCATATGCTATCCCAGCAACTGCAGAAGACTGGGCTGCTGTCAGCAACAGTATAAATATCTGGCCCATTGAGTTAGTACTGTGGAAGCTCAATGCTGCAACAGATCTCATTCTTAAAGCACTTTCTAGACACACACTGGTCCCATCCTGCAGATGTTAGCTGTTGCTTCTATTTTAAGTGTGTCATATTTTACATCATTTGAAATGACTTGTTACTTACTGGAAGCTGTTAACCTTTTGGTTACTAATGTTCAGGGGCCTTGGATGATGAGGTGGGATGGGGGGTGAGTAGGAGAGGGAGCTAAGATAATGAAAATGAATATATTCTACAACCACTGTTAGATACATACTGTACAATGCACAGAAGAGAGAGAGAAAGTCTCCTTCCTGCACCCACCAAGAATCAGCCTTGCAAACTTCAAACATGAGCTACCTGGGAGGGACTGCTTGATCCTTTCCCTACCTGCGTTTTCTGCTTTCCCACTTGCAAGAGGAAAAAATTATGGGGTGTCTGGGGTCTCCTCACAGTAGGGAGAAAGACAGCTTGTAAAGGGTGGTTTTAAAGGGTTAAGCACTAATCTCCCATGCAGCAAATAGTTTAGCCTTAAGGAAGCGCCGTAAACATAGCTGCCTGTCTTGGATCTCCATTTTGGGATTCTGCCAACTCCTCTAACCATGCCAAATTTAGCTCCACCACCACCCTGACCAGTCTTTTGGGATGCCCATTTGTTAAGAACAATAAATATTATATACTAAAGCACTCTGGGAATTTACTGGGGAACCGTAGCTCTCCCCACATGCCAATGCTGCAAGTGTGGGATGACCCTTCCTGGAAGATGGTACATAGCTGCCAAGTCTCCTGTATTCCCCGGGAAACCCCCGTTTTTCCAGCTGTCCCCAGCCGAAAAAACGGATTTTTTTTTATTTTTCCCCGGTTTATTCTGGCGCGACGGCCATTTTGGAACTGGGCGGAGCATGCTCAGAAGCGACTTTTGATGCTGCTTTGCCCAGTTCCAAAATGGCTGCAGTGCGACTTCTGGTGCGGTGGCCATTTTGGAACAGGGCGGAGCAGCATCAAAAGTAGCTTCTGAGCATGCTCCGGCCAGTTCCAAAATGGCGGCAGCGCTACTTCCGGTCTGCTACTTCTGGTCCAGTCTCTTATTTCTCAGACCAGAACTTGGCAGCTATGAGATGGTATGAATCTTATGAATGACTGAGATTTTTTGACTCTCATATCTTGTGTAGCTCTCCCTTCTCTGGACAGCATTCTCAGAATACAATCCCAAATCCGTGTCTTCTAAAGCTGCCTTATACCTTCCCTTATCACTACTAAATCTTATGCAAGGACTTGGTCTCTCACCACCATGCCCCTCAATTGCCCTGATTTGACCGAGCTATCCCAGAATTACAGAAGTCATCCTGGCTTCTGACTGGATCCCAGGATGTCCTCTTTTGGCTCCCTCAATAGCAACCCCCCCCAAAAAGACATGCATTTTGGGGGGTCGTGCTCTCACGCAAATCACATGACTCATGCAGCAGCACAGCTCCAAAAGAAGGACATCCAAATTTTCCTCTGTGTCGTGTTGGAGGGTATGCACCATTGCTATTAATTACAGAAGCCTGCCTTAAAAGGAAACACTTAATGTGATACATAAGAGGTAAAGGTAAAGGGACCCCTGACCATTAGGTCCAGTCGTGACCGACTCTGGGGTTGCGCGCTCATCTCACATTATTGGCCGAGGGAGCCGGCGTATAGCTTCCAGGTCATGTGGCCAGCATGACAAAGCCACTTCTGGCGAACCAGAGCAGCACACGGAAACGCCGTTTACCTTCCCACTGTAGCGGTTCCTATTTATCTACTTGCATTTTGACATGCTTTTGAACTGCTAGGTTGGCAGGAGCTGGGACCGAGCAACAGGAGCTCACCCCATTGCAGGGATTCGAACCGCCGACCTTCTGATCAGCAAGCCCTAGGCTCAGTGGTTTAACCCACAGCACCACCTGGGTCCCGCATAAGAGATACTTGTGATTACTTGTGATTATTATCAACAATCTATTGTGTGTCACATGATTATTATTGGCAGTGGTAATACAAGTTATGGTGGCCACATTACCAAAATGAAAAGAAAAATGTGATATTGCATCGTGGAAAAGAGGACAGAACAAGAGACATATTTGCATAATATTTGTCCATGCTACATTAAATATATAAATGCATGCTTAGAAATGATTTAATTTTTTAAAAATGCATTTCATCATAGCAGCAATTGGGAAGACGGTGAGTAGGTGACCTACTGTAGTTTTCCAACCTTTTTTCTGATTTTTCTTTTGGTGATAAATTGAGGGTCATCTTATACATGGGTTAACAGGCTAAGTAAGTGAGGGCTGGTGCTGCGGTGGTAGCAGGAAAATGTCGGAGAGGAGGCTGCTTACCTGCTCTTCCCGGCTTGTTGTTGTTGTTGTTGTTTAGTCGTTTAGTCGTGTCCGACTCTTCGTGACCCCATGGACCATAGCACGCCAGGCACTCCTGTCTTCCACTGCCTCCTGCAGTTTGGTCAAACTCATGTTCGTAGCTTCGAGAACACTGTCCAACCATCTTGTCCTCTGTCGTCCCCTTCTCCTAGTGCCCTCCATCTTTCCCAACATCAAGGTCTTTTCCAAGGATTCTTCTCTTCTCATGAGGTGGCCAAAGTATTGGAGCCTCAGCTTCACGATCTGTCCTTCCAGGGAGCACTCAGGGCTGATTTCCTTAAGAATGGATAGGTTTGATCTTCTAGCAGTCCATGGGACTCTCAAGAGTCTCCTCCAGCACCATAATTCAAAAGCATCAATTCTTCGATGATCAGCCTTCTTTATGGTCCAGCTCTCACTTCCATACATCACTACTGGGAAAACCATAGCTTTAACTATACGGACCTTTGTCGGCAAAGTGATCTCTGCTTTTTAAGATGCTGTCTAGGTTTGTCATTGCTTTTCTCCCAAGAAGCAGGCGTCTTTTAATTTCGTGACTGCTGTCACCATCTGCAGTGATCAAGGAGCCCAAGAAAGTAAAATCTCTCACTGCCTCCATTTCTTCCCCTTCTATTTGCCAGGAGGTGATGGGACCAGTGGCCATGATCTTGGTTTTTTTGATGTTGAGCTTCAGACCATATTTTGCGCTCTCCTCTTTCACCCTCATTAAAAGGTTCTTTAATTCCTCCTCGCTTTCTGCCATCAAGGTTGTGTCATCTGCATATCTGAGGTTGTTGATATTTCTTCCGGCAATCTTAATTCCGGCTTGGGATTCATCTAGTCCAGCCTTTCGCATGATGAATTCTGCATATAAGTTAAATAAGCAGGGAGACAATATACAACCTTGTCGTACTCCTTTCCCAATTTTGAACCAATCAGTTGTTCCATATCCAGTTCTAACTGTAGCTTCTTGTCCCACATAGAGATTTCTCAGGAGACAGATGAGGTGATCAGGCACTCCCATTTCTTTAAGAACTTGCCATAGTTTGCTGTGGTCGACACAGTCGAAGGCTTTTGCATAGTCAATGAAGCAGAAGTAGACGTTTTTCTGGAACTCTCTAGCTTTCTCCATAATCCAGCGCATGTTTGCTATTTGGTCTCTGGTTCCTCTGCCCTTTCGAAATCCAGCTTGCACTTCTGGGAGTTCTCGGTCCACATACTGCCTAAGCCTGCCTTGTAGAATTTTAAGCATAACCTTGCTAGCGTGTGAAATGAGCGCAATTGTGCGGTAGTTGGAGCATTCTTTGGCACTGCCCTTCTTTGGAATTGGGATGTAGACTGATCTTCTCCAATCCTCTGGCCATTGCTGAGTCTTCCAAACTTGCTGGCATATTGGGTGTAGCACCTTAACAGCATCATCTTTTAAAATTTTGAATAGTTCAGCTGGAATATCATCACTTCCACTGGCCTTGTTATTAGCAGTGCTTTCTTGTTATTAGCAGTGCTTCCCGGCTTAGGAAGAGTATTTGGTGAGTGCCAGTATGCGGTGTATTATGGCACCAGTTCCATCAGCCAGAACGGAGGATCATCGAAAAGCTGCTCAACAGCTCAGCGAACTTGCAAAAGAAGCTCAACGGCTGTTGAGGGCTCCCCAAAATAGGGGTCGTCTTATACATGGGGTCGTGTTATGCGCGGAAAAATACGATATGTGCCTGCTCATTCTGCTCTTGCAGCGCTAACTGCTGAAACGCTAGTTCAAGGCCTGGCTCCGCTTTCTTATTGTTATCTGTCTTTAAACCAGATCTGGACTGGACAATCCTTCAAAGCGAGGGTGCCCTCAAATAGAGGACTGTCAAGCAGGACATTTGGCCTACTATGCTAGCAGGTTTTACAAAGTATCTGACTTTACATGGGAGGGGGGGACACAGCTCCTTCCCTCAAAAAGCTTACAGTCTAGTTCATGGGGGAATGGGTGCAGTCAATGGAGAGGAAGCAGAGGCTCGGTGGGTCCAGGACACCAAGAGGTTGCTGCTTGCGGCAGCCTGGTGAATGGGAAGCAAGAGAACCGAAAACACCTCTGAACATCTGCCCTCCATACCTCCTGCTAGCCGTGCACCTGCCTCCAATTGCCAATTACCACCAAGCAAGCCTCTTGCCACCAGGCGGACAAGCCTAGCAGCTGAGAGCAATGGTGCCTGAAGACTGTGCAGCTGTTATCACTTTTCATTTTCAAGGCCATCTGGCAGGGCCATGGGGTTGTCGCAAGGGTGAGAGGGAGACATGCATAGGTTTGTGCTTTTGGAGTACCCAGTATGAGAAACTGAGGAGTCCTAGAGGGTTTATAGAAATGGAGGTAGTGAGAGATTTTACTTTCCGGGGCTCCTTGATCACTGCAGATGGCGACAGCAGCCACGAAATTAAAAGACGCCTGCTTCTTGGGAGAAAAGCAATGACAAACCTAGACAGCATCTTTAAAAGCAGAGACATCACCTTGCCAACAAAGGTCCGTATAAAAAAATTCCTTCAGTAGCACCTTAAAGACCAACGAAGTTTTTATTTTGGTATGAGCTTTCGTGTGCATGCACACTTCTTCAGGGGTCCCTTTTTCCCCGCAGGACCAATTGCAGTCATCAGCAGTTGTTAACAGCCATCTACAGGTTTACCACTCCCATCAGCCCATCACCCATTCCCCCCCACCCCACCATCTGTATATACATAAGGGTCTGACTCTTCTGTTTCAAGTGTATCTAAATAAGTGTGCATGCACACAAAAGCTCATAGCAAAATAAAAACTTCGTTGGTCTTTAAGGTGCTACTGAAGGATTTTTTTTATTTTGCTTCGACTCAGACCAACCCGGCTACCTACCTGTAACTAAAAGGTCCGTATAGTTAAGGCTATGGTTTTCCCAGTAGTGATGTATGGAAGTGAAAGCTGGACCATAAAGAAGGCTGATCGCCGAAGAATTGATGCTTTTGAGTTATGGTGCTGGAGGAGACTCTTGAGAGTCTGCAGGAAGATCAAACCTCTCCATTCTGAAGGAGATCAGCCCTGAGTGCTCACTGGAAGGACAGGTCCTGAAGCTGAGGCTCCAATACTTTGGCCACCTCATGAGAAGAGAAGACTCCCTGGAAAAGACCCTGATGTTGGGAAAGATGGAGGGCACAAGGAGAAGGGGAAGACAGAGGACGAGATGGTTGGACAGTGTTCTAGAAGCTACGAACATGAGTTTGACCAAACTGTGGGAGGCAGTGGAAGACAGGAGTGCCTGGCGTGCTATGGTCCATGGGGTCACGAAGAGTCGGACACGACTAAACGACTAAACAACAACAAAGGGTTTATAACTCCTGGGTGTAGAAAATCTACTGTTTATGCCCCAGGAGAAAGGCGGGATGGAATTCCTGTATAATATACTGTTTTGTTTTGTTTGCTCAGCTGGAGGGTTGGCACATTTATGGTGGACTGTATGTGCTCTTGACTATTGTGGATCGATGTCTATGTGGCCTGGTGGCATGATAAATCATGCACTGGGTTTTTCTAGAAATGTTCTATACATAGGGTGTGTCTCAGCAGAAGGGTATTGGAGGGGGGGGTTCAATCTCAGTGATTGAAAGGAGGCGTGTTGGAAGGCTGATGATAGGTACTTGAAGCCTAATACGGTATCTCCCACGAAGCTCCCTCCTATCCCTGGTAATAATGAATGCTCTACAATTGCTGCCAACAGTCTGGTGGTTCTGCACCTGAATGTCAAGCTGGTCAGTAATAAAACCATGCCTATCCACGTTTTAGTTGTAGATAAGTGAGCCGACCTGGTGTGTATTACCGAGACCTAGGTAGAGTAAATGGGCTCAACTCTGCCTGCCTGGGTACTCAGCATAACATCAGCCCAGACTGGAGGGCTGCGTGGGACTATAAAGCAGGGGGTGTCAAACCTGGTCCCTACCGCCCACTAGTGGGCGTTTCAGGGTTCTAGGTGGGCGGTCGGGGGTTCTATGGCGCAAGCTGAATCCTCCTTCCATCGAGCACTGGTGGGCGGTAAGGAAATTTTACCACCAAGAAATAAGGAAATTTTACCACCAAGAAAGATGCATTAGTGGGCAGTAGGTATAGAAAGGTTGACTACCCCTGCTATAAAGCCTGAAATGGTGTTGGGCCAAAGCCCCAAACCTCATTGGTTTAGGATACATATCTTATTTATTAAATTTCTATTCTGCCTTTCCTCCTGAAGCATCTCAGGGAAGAAAACACAATCAGATTGTATTTTAAGCATTCTAAAACAGTTAAGCATTCTTAAAACAGTTTCAGTTTAAAACATGATTTTATCTAGGGCTCTCAGGGTTGCCAGGAACAGGATTCTTCTGCCACCAAATGCCTGGGCTAAACAGAAATGTTTTCAAGCTTCTTATATCTCAGCTCCTTCACTTAGATCATCTGCAGAAGTGTGGTTGGTCATTCCCCAAGTTGACGAGGCTCATCTGACAACAGCAAGAAAGAGAGCCCAGTTCTGTGGGATGCTCTGCCAATAGAGATTCAGCAAGTGCCTTCTGATTTAAACTTTAAATGTCTGCTGGAAACTTACATCATCTTGGTATAGTTGTAACCACTCCTATTTAATGGGGAGAAACTTTGCTTAGCACACAGTTGTGTTTTGAGTAGCAGCAGCTGCACAGCAAGTTGGATGTTGTTGTTTAGTCGTTTAGTCGTGTCCGACTCTTTGTGACCCCATGGACCATAGCACTCCAGGCACTCCTGTCTTCCACTGCCTCCCGCATCTTGGTCAAACTCGTGTTCATAGCTTCGTACACGAGCAAGTTGCATACGTAACTCTTTTCTGTAGGTCCAGAGAACTGACTAAAAAGGCATTTCGAACCAAGCTTCACAACTCATGCCAAATGCATACCACTGACAATCAACGCCTGAACAATTATCCTGTTTTTCTTACCTGCGTGGAACTTTAGAAACAGGGGCAAGAAGACATACCATAATAAAACATTAAACCATGCTGTTTTATTATGTTTTTGTATATGTTGGAAGCCACCCACAGTGGCTTGGGCAACCCAGTCAGATGGATGGGGTACAATTTATTTTATTTTTATTTTTTTACCACCACATGGCAGGTCAGTTATGTTCAGCTATGCGTTGCTTACGCAGGTCTTGGCCTGGTCAATGCTCAGGTTGGCTACTAGTCCCCTCACTCCCCCTTTGGTCTAATCATGGATGCAAAGCTACAAATCAGTGAAAAACAAAATGGGAAATCCGCCCAAATTTCTTTCTCTGCCCTGAGAAAATTAGCCCTTTGTTGAATAACATCAAACAGGTAAGTGGCATTGTACTGTGGAGTCTGAACACAACACTCTGCGTGATTGTTCAGACAAAGCTCCGGGATTCATCTGAAGTGTTTTCTAGCATGTGCTAGGTCACAGTGGTGCACCCGAAGCCGTCATTTGGAATCTCTCTTCTACGGCAGGCTGCAGTGCATGGAAAATATTGGTTTACACACTGCTTTTTTTCCAAGGCAAAGTTGATTTCCAGTAAAGTCTATAATTGCAAGGAGAAGAGCTTCCACTGCTCACAGCTGCCGGTCAGAAGTGCGAGAGATTTCCTCCCTAGAGACCTTTGGTGCACAAGGCTTGGATTACACTGCCACCCGCTGGCTCTCCAGTGCAAATGGCACAAAGGGAAATGGGGCTTTGCATTTCCTTGGCTTAATTCCTACTACAGGGCAAGCCATCCCTAGACAGATATCCTCCCAATTCATTTCCTTTTGCTTGCGATAACTGTGAAATTTACCCAGCTCAAAATGGAAAGGAAATAATTTCTCTAATAGCCTTAATGGGTTTTTAGAGGTCTTGGCTAGCAGCCAAGGGAGACTTAGATATGACTGCACGGGCAAACTGAATACACAGTTTATTCCGTGTGTGTGTGTGAGAGAGAGAGAGAGAGAGACACGGGGGGGGGGGAGTGTTCATTGTCAGATAATTTTCAGAAACGATGTATTAATTGAACCCCCCTCTGTCGTGATGCACCCGGCAACAGCACTGCCTGACAGCATCAATGGATGGAAATAAAAACTAAATGTGCTTCAAAGAAAGAAAGAAAAATCATAAGGCTGTTGTAGGGTTATGTTCGCTTTAATAAGAGGATGGGAGTAAACAGGAATAGTAGTTGCTGCAGAAGTGTTACTTTTTTTGTTCTACTTTAGTTCCACTTTCTTATTTGAAAATCAAAAACTTTAATAGTGCACAAAAGCAGATCAAAGGATGGACATGCACAGACACCCCAACACACTCCCTCCTTAATGCATCAATTAAAAACTATTTAATCTTTACTCATGTGCAGTGAATGGTGTCTTAATGGCAAAATGGCAGGGACTGCAATTGGGTTTTGTGGGCAAAAGATTTGCCATGGCTCTCCCACCTCCATCATGGTGCTGCTCATGGCAGGCAAGGGGTGGTGCTCTCCTCCACCACTGCTCATAGCTGCCAAGTTATCCCCTTTTTTAAGGGAAATTCCCTTATGCGGAATAGGCTTCCTCCTGAGAAAAGGGAAAACTTGGCAGCTATGCCACTGCTTCAGAGTCAGAAGCTTTTGTAGAGGCTAAAGAGTACCACCTGACATGCTCTGGCCTATGGGTGCAATGAGGCTTCTTTGGTGAGTCCCCCGGAATTCACTCCTTTGGCCGGAGTTGGGTGGTGATGCCCAGGCTAGATTTTCCTCAGCTGTTATTCCCTTAGGTCACCAATTCATCTCCTTTGGGTCTGAGTCCATATATTTATTTGGGAGGTGGAGGGAAACAGTGTACTGTTCAGAGGAATAATTAAAACAATCTTTGCTTCCAAGCTATACAGGCAACTAAACAAAAGCTGTACACTGTAATATCAAGCAATGTGCATGGTCTTGCTCCATCTAAGACCAATACCACAGTTAGCATGATAGACCGTTTACAGTTTCATGTTGAGTCAGAGGATGCAATTATTGTTCGGTTTCTGTTAATTGATTCTCATGGGAAACTTACAGATTCTTGCTTCATACAAATTAACTCAAGGCAGTGTCAATTTACTCTTGGCAGAAAGCCAAGGTTGGCCTGGCCAGGCAACAGCTCTCTGATTGGTTAACGACCAGCACTGAACTCTGTTATCTAGGAATGCTAGCACAGTTGTTTCTTGGTGGGAGTAGGAGTTCTGCGTGTGGTTGGAGAGAGAGGGGGGATTTACTTTGCTTTGCTTTGTATGCAGAAACTCTGCTGCTTTTATTTTCTTTTAATAAATCCTGTAAATAGTTATTCTGCGTCTAGCCGACTAGTAATTTCCACCTCAACTAGCTTCTGCGCTGTGCAGGAAAACTCTGCTACGTTTGGGCTAAAGCCACTAGAGCTATGCCTGACACTTCAAAATTCTAAGAATTATTACGGTATTATTATTATTATTATTATTATTATTATTATTATTATTATTGAAACTGGGGGTGATAATGCTAAGTACGCATCTGCCCAAATATAGAATGTGTTAATGAAATTGTGTGGGAAACGTTCGAGGGAATAAATAGTTATGGAGGCTAACTTCTCATGAAATTCTCAGTTTTAGCAGATGAAACAGCAGCTATTCCTGGTATAGATAGAACAATTATCTCTCGGTGAAAGATTTGTGAAATAAAATGATAAGAATGCATATGTACATGAGGAATTCTTGGGTTGATTTCAATCTCAGACCAAACTGCAGTAGGCATGTCCAAAACAACCACACCTGTTTGTTCTAATTTTTGACCAGGTCTCAAAAAGTTACTTGGACAACAATACAATGAGTTTGGAAGCCGGACAGGAAAAGAAGGTTCAAGCACAAATCAGGGCATTCTATCCTCGGGCAATGTTTGCCCCCTACTGCTCATCCCATAGATTTAATCTCTCTGCAAATTATCTGAATAGCGTAAGTGATATGTGTAATACAGTTGACACAATTAAGGTCATCATAAAAAAATACATTAGGTTATCCAAAAATGACATTGAATACCAACAGACCAATGCTGTGTGAAAAATGGAGGACTCAGAAATACAAGAGCACCTGTGTGTTTGCAGCAAATCATACAGGCATTGCCTCGCAACTGAAGGAAACTTTCATACCAGTTGTTGCGTGATCATGGAGATCAACTTGTATTGATTGCCTTGTGATTATAAGCAAATATTCTTCAGTGCCAGGGCCAGTCACCTAAGCTGTGAAAAGTTAGATGTAATGGAAATGAAATAATAATAATTTTTATTTATTATTATTATTATTATTATTATTATTATTATTATTATTATTATTTATACCCCGCCCATCTGGCTGGGTTTCCCCAGCCACTCTGGGTGGCTTCCAACAGAAAAATAAAACACAATAATCTATTAAACATTAAAAGCCTCCCTGAACAGGGCTGCCTTCAGATGTCTTCTAAAAGTCTGATAGTTGTTTCCCTCTTTGACATCTGTTGGGAGGGCGTTCCACAGGGCAGGCGCCACCACCGAGAAGGCCCTCTGCCTAGTTCCCTGCAACTTGGCTTCTCGCAACGAGGGAACCGCCAGAAGGCCCTCGGTGCTGGACCACAGTGTCCGGGCAGAATGATGGAGGTGGAGACGCTCCTTCAGGTATACTGGACCGAGGCCATTTATGCAGTACTTGCTGGGTGTGATACAACAAGAAGAGGCAAAACAGACAATCACGGGAATGAATGATACACAAACAATAAGACAAAACCACCGTGACAACTCCCTGAAACAAGATATTTTGTGAAGACAACTTAGAACTAATGACTATTCAAAAATATATATAATGGATATAAATCTCCCGAACTTAAGTAGATAAGAAGGAAAGTAAACTTTTTCTAAGTGACCTATAAATCAAATCACCTGACGAGATGCCGGCTATATACTCTCGTTTCACTGGAAATATCTTCCTCAGAAGGAAAAGGCTTTTTAGTTTGGTTTTTAATATCTTAATGTTTAAACTCAGACTAGAGTAATGAACTCTACAAAAACTCTACAAAAGGTTGAATTAAACAGAGCAGTCGGAGAAATTTCCCCAAAGAAAGCTAAAATTGTTTTAACATAAGGTTAGATAACCTCCAAAAATTATTAATCAACAAAAAACATTTTCTTGCAAGATTAAACTAATGGCTGTGCAAGTTTACTAAAGCTAAGGTGTTCTAGTGGACATATCTCAAAGTTTAAACCACAAGCTGCATCAGCCTTCTAAAGTAAAGGTGTTCAAACAAACATAACTCTGACTGCTGCCGAGTGTTGCTAATTCTGGGCTTCACTCCTTAAAGAGATAGCAACACCACACTGACTCCGGGCGTGATACAACAACACAGGGAAGCTAGTCAGGAGCATACCTGCCAAGTTGCTGTCGGAGAAATAAGGGACCGGGCGGAAGTAGCAGACCGGAAGTAGCGCTGCCGCCATTTTGGAACTGGGCGGAGCATACTCAGAAGTTATTTTTGATGTTGCTTTGCCCAGTTCCAAAATGGCCGCCGTGCCAGAAGTCGCACTGCAGCCATTTCGGAACTGGGCAGAGCAGCATCAAAAGTCGCTTCTGAGCATGCTCCGCCCAGTTCCAAAATGGCCACCGCGCCAGAATAAACCGGGAAAAAACAAAAAAACCCGTTTTTTCAGCTAGGAACAGCTGGAATAACAGGGATTTCCCGGGGAATACGGGAGACTTGGCAGCTATGGTCAAGAGACCTTCAGCACAATAGCAGAGAAGTGCAAGAAAGTAGCAGATGAAGTGGACGCAGAACTTAATGTACCTAGACAAACCGCACAACAGAAAAGTCATGCTAATCATCCCAACCAATCCACAGAAGAGTTCTACCACCAAACCATCTACAGTACATTGCCTAGCTGGACTTGTTTATTTCCTCACTGAGGACTTGTTTCAGTGATGAAAGCCAACTTGCTTGCAGTTTGCTGGACCCATATCCATCTCAGTCCCACACAGAAGAAAAACAATATTTTCATGCCCATTTTCATGCCAAATCCATTCTGGAACTTTACAAATCTGAAAACTTTTTGGATGAATCTGCAACTTGGTATGGAGTTGTGGGCAAAAGAAAAAAGTTGAATACCTAACCCAAGGAAAATTTTATGAAGGAAGTTAGAATCATAGAATCATAGAGTTGGAAGAGACCACAAGGGCCATCCAGTCCAACCCCCTGCCAAGCAGGAAACACCATCAAAGCATTCTTGACATATGCCTGTCAATCCTCTGCTTAAAGACCTCCAAAGAAAGAGACTCTACCACACTCCCTGGCAGCAAATTCCACTGTCGAACAGCTCTTACTGTCAGGAAGTTCTTCCTAATGTTTAGGTGGAAGCTTCTTTCTTGTCGTTTGAATCCATTGCTCCGTGTCCGCTTCTCTGGAGCAGCAGAAAACAACCTTTCTCCCTCCTCTATATGACATCCTTTTATATATTTGAACATGGCTATCATATCACCCCTTAACCTTCTCTTCTCCAGGCTAAACATACCCAGCTCCCTAAGCCGTTCCTCAAAAGGCATCGTTTCCAGGCCTTTGACCATTTTGGTTGCCCTCCTATGGACACATTCCAGCTTGTCAGTATTGGCCGTCTTGGCCAAGACTCTCAAAGACTCCACTTTTATTTAAATCACAATCCACCTTGTATTATCTTTTTGACAGACAAGCATTAACAAAACAAAACAAAAAATTCTGACTGGTTTCAAATCTTGTGTCTGGCATTTACCACAGCCAAGGCAGATTCTTTGTAAAACGTATGAAACTGAGCCTTGATTTTTGTTTTTTTTAAGTTGGTTCTGAAATGTATAATCTCATACAATGCAGTAAATCATCAACAAGCATAGTCCACCATTGCTTCTTGTTGTGTCGTTTCAATACCACGTCATGGTACATAGGGTTCAGAAGTCAGTCAACAACCTTGTTGTTACAAGTCATAGACCACCCCTCCGCAGACCGAATTATGGGATTGACTGTTTTCTGAAACCAGGTGATGTTCCACAGCTACAACAGTCGCTGTACTAAATGGTTCTGGACTAGAAGCTTTCGGGAGATGATCAGTGCCGGTTTTACGTATAAGCTAAACAAGCTAAAGCTTAGAACCCCACTCTCTTGAGGGCTCCCAAAAATATACTTCTTCTTAATTGTATTTCACTATTAATATACTTCTTCTTAATTGTATTTCAGTTCAACAATTACTTTGATAAAATGCATATTTCATTATGTGCAAATGGCTTTAGATACCTATTAGGTCCATAAGTTACCATATAGCATATTTCTAGTTACAGGTAGGTAGCCGTGTTGGTCTGACGTAGTCGAAACAAAATTAAAAAATTCCTTCCAGCAGCACCTTAAAGACCAACTTAAGTTTTTATTTTGGTATGAGCTTTTGTGTGCATGCGTATCTGAAGAAGTGTGCATGCACCCGAAAGCTCATACCAAAATAAAAACTTAGTTGGTCTTTAAGGTGCTGCTGGAAGGAATTTTTTTTAATTTTGTTTCATAAAGCATATATTCAACACAAAAAACAGCGACAATTTGTTGTTAACAAAGGACAGCTGGACATATAAAGGGTCCCATTACCTTCAGTAGCTTAGGGCCTCATCAAACCTAAATCTGGCCCTGGATGAGATCCACACCATAGCAAACATGGGAAGGAATATCCTCTTTTTTAGATTACACAAAGCACTCTGCCACCTGGTACAATGTGGCAAAAAACGACACGCCCACAAACTAAGCATTTGTTGAACTTCAGCACCACCACCCCCAACCTGTTTGCAGATCAGTTCCCTCCACACCCTCCCACAACAAATGGCTGAACTAGTTCTTTGTTAAATTCCCTTTCTGTAAGGGATAAAGTGGGCTCAACAATGAAATGTGATATATGTTTTTATTGATTTTATTGGTTTGTATTTTTTTTCTTTTTTTGATATCAATAAAGTTTATTTTTAAAAAAATTCCCTTTCTGTAAAAGTAAAATAGAAATTATACAAACTTTAAACACGCAAAAGGGAAAAAGAAGATGACAAAGAGTACTAATCAGAATTAATATTTTTATGTTTGCAGGTTTTCTGTTAGAAACAGCAAGACCTATTATTCAGGCTGGGCCAGGCCCACATCAAAGAAAAAAATAGTTAAATCAACCATATAAAAGCACAAGGTGGTGTTAGACATCTTATGACCTCACTAGAAATACTTGGTTTAGACAGAAGAGAAAGGCATTTTGCATTTGGGGTATAACTCAGTGGTAGAGCATTTGACAGCATTTACTAGATATTACATACTGCTATGAATAACCGAAAAGAATCCTTCATTCATCAATATGAATTGAAGTAAGCAAATCCAAACTACAATTACAGGCAAAATGGAGATTTCTGGAGCCAAGGTTTAGAAGGATCTCTTAAATGATGCTATACAAAAAGCAGATGAAGTCCATTAAAGGGGGGGGGGGGTGTTAAATTCAGAATCAGGCAAATGCTTCTGCTAATTAGCTGAAACCGTCACATATACTGTTGTTTCTTCTCATGGCAAGATGTCCAGAAAGGACTTAAATGTTGGCGGCTCATTTATCTGCAAATCGTTCTAAAACTCCCTTCCTATGATAACATTACTCTAGCTCCCAGGCAAACTTGTTTATCACCACCTGGGCTGGGTTTACACTGACCTGTTTGTTGTTATTAGAACGATATTAGATATGCCATTCTAAAACGTCACAGAGCATATTTGTAAATTAAAGCATTCATTTCTTACCTTTGTTTTTTTCTCTCTCTCTCGTCAAAACGCTGTTTCCCTAATGCAGGTTCCTGGTTGCTCTGCAGCGCTCTCTGGTGTCCCATTTTAATAATGCGCTATGAACGTTGAAAGGAGGACGTAATGCGTCCAAATAGGAAAGCCATTCCTTAACTCTTCCTTGACGTTAAAAACCATGCGTGTAGATCCTCCCCCTGTTCTGAACATCCAGCCTGACTGTGTCCAGACTCAGTCTGACAGTTAACTGACTTTCCGGTTGCCAAGACTTTGAGCTTATCTGTTTGTGACATCACACATGACATCAGAATGCCGTGTTTGCATTCAAGCCGGCTATCTCTGTGCCGGCTGCAGTGGATATCAGACTTCCCGAACCAACCTCCTGACTGTCCAAAAAAGTTCCATGTTGAGATTTATTTGCTTTATTTGCTTCTTCTTCTTTTGCTCTCATGACCCAACCCCGAAGAAGAGCTTGGTGCAACCTGAAAGCCAGATTCTTCTTTAAAACAAAACAACAGCCAGCTTTGCCAACAACAGCCAACTCTCCTCTCCAAATATGGAGAGTCCGTGTACTAGGGTGATGACTTTTTCATTTTTTCCCCCTCAAAAATTATTTCCTGTAGCACAAATGGATGAACTTTTGCCTATTAATGACTAAAATGATGTATATTCCATTGAAATATTTAAAAAGGTTACGCACAAACCGTTTTTAAAAAAATTTTGTATGCCGTTTTACCATTTCATAAAATTGTATTAACGATTCTATATATATTTCGTATCAAATTTGGACACAACACCACATTCTACAATGGGGAGTGTTCTTAGCAACATAGGGTATACAAATGTCACACCTGCGCAAGGTAAAAGCCCCGTTTTGGGACCTCAAAACTCAGCCAGCAGACCCTGCCGGACATGCTGGGAAAAGAACCTACAGGAGAGGTAGCAAAACATTTTCCTCTAGCGGCGTCTATACTGTTACTGCAGCTAAAAAAAAGCTTCCTTGTGTGTTTGATGACCCTATATGATGTTGTATATATGCAACTCTAAAGCTTGGGTTCAGTTTTATACGGTATCTGCTTACAGTGACTTCAAAAATGGTCAAAAAACTGATAAATAAATTTTTTTAAATCATTTTGTGCGTGAGGTTTTTTTATCAAATTTCTTTGAAAGTAAGATTTTATCTAGTCGTTAATGAAAGCTCACCAAATTATGATACAGGGAAATGTGGTTGTAAAAAAGTAATCGCCCTACCATGCACATTTGGAAAAGTAGCAATCCTTGCCATTCTTTAGCTTCTTTCTGGTATATTTGCAACCACCCTCAGAACTTTGTGGCTTTAAGCTTGAGCTCACAGCAAACCAACTGTGCCAGACAGCAGTTTCAATTTGCAAGCTATAGAAGTATTTCCCACAATGAACTAATTATCTTCTGGCATATAACTAAATTAATTACTGTTCCATGTCAGAAGTAGTTATACTAATGTTTTAAGTAGTCTATCAGTAGCATATCAGTAGCTATAACAAGAGATACAATATACGGAATCGGAGTTACAATGAAAGATTAAATATTGGCAGGGGCAGCTATATATCTTGTGTTATTTCTGCCCCTTTTAAAAATATCTATTTTTCATTTCAGGGTTTCTCATTCCCTTAGGTACGGAATGAACTTAAAAGCAACCTAGATTTTTCACAGGACTTTTAGAGTGTGTGATAGATCGATAATTTGCTCTTTTTTTGTTTATGAAATATGCCAACTTACTGGGACAGAGTCATTTTTAAGAGGCAGCCAAGATCAATACATGTGTGCATAGATTTATGGGTAGTTTAGTTACAATCAAAATAAGTCTTTCTGCTTAAAGAATTCTAAAAGGGAAACTTGGATTTTTTCACTTCTGTTGAACTGAGGAATGCCAGCTGCACTGGGGTGAGGGGGTATTTTGCTAATTAGCATTCTGACAATGGTACTTGCTGAATTTCACCAAATTGCCACTGATTTTAGGCTGGTTACAGAACACGTTTTCTGGTACCCCAAGCCCAGTGCTTTTTTCTCAGGGGGTACTCAAGGGACGCGGGTGGCGCTGTGGGTTAAACCACTGAGCCTAGGGTTTGCTGATCAGAAGGTCGGCGGTTCGAATCCTTGCAACGGGGTGAGCTCCCGTTGCTCGGTCCCAGCTCCTGCCCACCTAGCAGTTCGAAAGAACATCAAAGTGCAAGTAGATAAATAGGAACAGCTATAGCGAGAAGGTAAACGGCGTTTCCGTGTGCTGCTCTGTTTCGCCAGAAGCAGCTTTGTCATGCTGGCCACATGACCTGGAAGCTGTCTGCGGACAAACGCTGGCTCCCTTGGCCTATAGAGCGAGATGAGTGCCGCAACCCCAGAGTTGGACATGACTGGACCTGATGGTCAGGGGCCCCTTTACCTTTATGTCACATGCAGCTTCCTCCTTTCAGAACCAAGTCTCTTGAGCCACAGAGCATTTCTGCACTTCATGCTCACTTGCCCATCCTTATTCTTTTCTCTCTCGCTCTGACATCCCACCTCTGCTTATGTTGGTTGCAAAAAAACAAAACAAAAAGGAATGCCTGAAGCGGATTCCTGTCTTCTAGGCAGTAGTGGTTAGAGTGTTGGACTATAACCTGGGAGGCCAGGGTTCAAATCCCCACTTGGCCATGAAGTTTACTGGGTGACCCCCGGACAGCCACTGTCAGTTTGCATTTCTTAGTACAGAAAGTATTGATCTGATGTGTAGAGATTTTTCCTGTTCTAATTAATTCAAGAGGGGTCTGGAAGCTTCTCTTTGTGAAAGAAACAAGCAGAAGGTTCATGATGTTTGGGTTATTCCTTCAGAGAGGCTGAGCACAGTTGGTTTAAACTGGTTCTCTTATCTTCTTCTTCAAGGTCATGATAATAAGAGGCCAGAAGGAGCCTGGGTTTCACTTTCTCTGTCTCTTTTCATTCTGATGTGGTGTTCTGTACATAGGATGCTTAGTGTTAAGGTTTTAGACCATACCTGCCAAGTTCCTCTCTGAAAAAAAAGGGACCAGACCGAAATTAGCATACCAGAAGTAGCGCTGTGGCCATTTTGGAACTGGGCGGAGCATGCTCAGAAGTGACTTTTGATGCTGCTGTGCCCAGTTCCAAAATGGCTGCCGCACCAGAAGTCGCACTGCAGCCATTTTGGAACTGGGCAGAGCAGCATCAAAAGTTGCTTCTGAGCATCCTCCGCCCAGTTCCAAAATGGCCGTCGCGCCAGAATAAACCGGGGAAAAACAAAAAAATCTGTTTTTTTTTGCTGGGGACAGCTGGAAAAACGGGGGTTTCCCGGGGAAAACAGGAGACTTGGCAGCTATGTTTTAGACTTATTATAATTAGTTTTAGTTAAGTCTGCTGCAACTGGATTTATTATGGACAGGGCCAATCCTGAATGTATTGGATTTGTGACCATTATGCTATTTGCCTTCAGTAGCAGGATGAAATATTAATTGCCTCCGGTCTATTTTGGGTGAATCCTGCAACGTGTTTAAATTTTTACTCTGCTAACTATACATTGGAGTTCTGCTCTGGATAACTATTGAATAGAATTCCATGACAGTCTCATAGCCTAACCTACCATGTAAATCACCGTCAGCTCCATGGAGGAAAGGTGGGCTATAAACATTACATCTGGTCCTGCTATTATTATTATTATTATTATTATTATTATTATTATTATTATTATTATTATTATTTCTACCCCACCCTTCCCAGTTTAAAAACCAGGCTCAGGGTGGCTAACAGCAAATATAAAACTGTAATTAAAACACACTTAAAAACAGCATAAAATACAACATCAATGCAGCATCAATGTCGATAAAATTCAAAAATTCAGGGATCATTTTAGGGGGGGGGACCGCAGTCGGTAGACATCAAATGATCACCAGGGCTAACAGGCCAAGTTGGTCCTGCTAGGACCAGCAAGGAGACCAGGGAAGAGTTTAAATGTGGGGTCCCAGAAGGGTATCTTCATTTAAAAACGAAAGGGAAAAGGGAATAGAGGATCAGGCTAATTCAAATTGAAGGCCAGGCGGAATAGCCCTGTCCATAGCTGCCAAGTCTCCCGTTGAAAAATCCGGGATCAGCAGCGGCGCAGAAGACATGGGAAGAGCGGCACCTGAAATTGGTTCTGCGCATGTCCAGACATGCGCAAAAGGAGCCTCCCTGGCAGGTAGGAAATCACGGGATTTCCAGGATTTTTTTCTATTCGGGATAACAGCGGGAAACGGGTTAAAATCTGGGGGTTTCCCGTGAAAAACAGGAGATTTGGCAGCTATGGCTCTGTCTTACAGGCCCTGTGGAAGGAGATCAAGTCCTGCAGGGCCCTAGTCTTGTGGGACAGAGCATTCCACCAGGTCGGAGCCATCACTAAAAAAGCCCTGGCCGTGGCGACGGATAGTCTGACTTCTTTAGGGCCCAGGACCTTTTAGCTATTATTATTCATGGACCTTAAGGTCCTCTGCGGGACATATCAGGAGAGGCGGTCCCGTAGGTATGAGGGTCCTAGGCCACTCGATGACTAGTGGTCATCTATGCTCCTTTCACCTTACCCTCTTCCTGCTCCCATCGCTCCATATGCACCTAGCAGCCAAAATGTGCTGCCCGATTGCAGAAAGCATCTTCCCCACTCAAGGATAAGCTCCCCGTGTCATAATTTACCTTTCGAGAGAATCCTTGATCATATCAGTAGGCAAGTTATATAAAAATTGATTTTGGAGGTGGCTATTTCACATGGTGTTACTGATTTTTATTTTATTTTTAAGCATCAACCTTCCTAAGAAGCAACCTTTCCAAAAACTCCTGTAAAAGAATACCAAGCATCCAGCCACTATCCCAACCTCCACAAAGGCCTAAGCAGTCCGGACCAATGCAGTTCATGTACCAAAGCAGGGCTCAAAGCAGTGAGCAATGAAGGAAATTGCCAGGCTTTGAATCCCAGTGTTTAGGAGAGGGAAATATCATCTCCATTAAAAAAAAAGAGGATAAGGCATGTACTCAGGTTAAGAAGATGAGTCCAGTTTCAGTTTTGTGATGCCATGGCTTTAAAGGGGAAATAATGGAATCAAGTCTCATTTCCTTGTTCACAAAAGAGACTTTGTAGAATCTCTGTTTGTTCCTATTCTAACCTTGGCTCTGAGAAGGAAGAACATGCATGGATCAATATTTTGTGCCTTAGGCTTTCCTTAACAAATAGTATAAAAGGCAGAATTCGGGCTGATTGAGGTTCTGGAGAGATTTCCTCATTTGCAGGAGGTGTGTATCGAAAGCCCCGATGGTTGAGAGTTAAATAATTACCAGCGGACAACAGTTCCTCTCCAAAAAGACTGCCCTTTTGCATGAGCACAATGAAGGTGTCCAAGCCCAAACTGCTCATCCAGATACTAGTTCTCTTTTAACATGGGGCGAGGGACTTCAAACAGGACAGGCAAGGCAGAGAAAACCTTGCATAGATGCATAGCAGCAGTTCAGCCTCCCTGGAAGCTACAGAAACTGTAATTCTGTGCATGTGCTAAACCATTAAGCATTTTAAACACTGAAGCTGAGACAAGGGCCATCTTTACCCAGGGGTGCAAGGGGTGCGGGGCACCCAGGCATCAAATTCTGGGGGGTGCCCGGCGCCCACCACTGAAGCCACCTAATCTCTTAACTATCTACCTGTTATGAAATAATAAATCATTTTGATCAAGCTAGAAAAACAAAATACAGTGGTGCCTCGTTTAACGAATGCCCTGCTTAACGAAATTTCCGCTTAACGAAATGATTTTTTGAGCGGAGGTTGCCTCGCTAGACAAATTCATTTTATGAAAAATTCGTCTAGCGAATCGCGGTTTCCCATAGGAATGCATTGAAATTCAATTAATGCGTTCCTAAGGGCAGAAAAAAAATCAACGCATTCCTATGGGATTCGCTAGACGAATTTTTTGCTATAAGAAAAGACCCGTGGAACGAATTAAATTCGTCTAGCGAGGCACCACTGTACATATATACCTAGGTATTACCGAAATGTATTTCTACTGTTTCACTAAAGGACAATCAAGGGCATAAAGCAACTCCCCTATGAGGAAATGTATAAAATTTTACATGATATGGAGAAAGTGGATTGAAATAACAATTGTGGAATAGGGATATAAAATTTACAGCATGCTATGGTTTAAGATATATGAAAATGATATATCAATGGTATCTAACACCAAGTAAACTGGCAAAAATGTATAAAACTAAATCAAATACTGGTAAGTGTTGGAAATGTAAAGAGAAAGAAGGTCCTTTTTATCATATGGGGTGGTTTTGTAGTAAGGTTAAAGTTTACTGGGAAATGATATACAATGAAATGAAAAAAAGATGTTTAAAATAACATTTGTAAAAAAGAAAACCCAGAGGCCTTTCTCTTGGGAATTATAGGAATAGAACTACCTAAATTGTATAGAAATTTATTCATGTATGCGACTGCAGCGGCGAGAATGTTACTTGCCGAAGAAGAAGAAGTCCCAGCAAAGGAAGAATGGATACTCATTTAAAAACTCACGATATATGCAGAAATGGTGAAACTTACATGAATAATAAGAAATCAAGATAACAAACTTTTTATAAAAGAATATTTCTCCTAACTCTAGAACTCATGGACATTCCACGAGGCTGAATGCTGGAACCTTCAGGACAGCCAAAGAAAGCAGTTGTTCACACAGTGCATCCTTAAGTTACAGCATTTGCTCCCAAAGGAGGCAGTGATTATTGGAAAATAATATATATGATAAGAATAATATTGGAGAAAACTGGATATTGAAACTTGCTTAACCTAAATCATATATCCCAGTTTCCAGCGGCCCTTTAAAGTACGCTTCACACAGAGTATACGCAGTCAGAAGTTGACCTGGCTAAGAAAACACCACCAAGAGCGTAGGGTATTATCTCCCTTATATGAAACCCCTTACTAGCTGCACACTTGTAAAAGTATGCAGATGAAAATACAAACGGTTGGGTTTCTTTAACTGAAAAACAAACTGACTCTAAAGAGACTTTAAACTAAAGATAAATGCTTTCTTTCTTAGCAACTTTACCCACATTCCATCCTTCAAACCATTCCAAACCTCCCACAAACTCCCACATAACTCTCATTAAACTACCCAAGAATTAACAGCAAACTAGCATTATAACTAAGCAACTCTCATGCTAAGATTCAACTAAGGAATCTCTTAAACTGAGAACAACTGAGAGAGTGATCTACTAAGAGATGAATCAAACTGAAAGATCTAACTAAGAGATACAGAAGGCTTTCTGGCAGAGCCTTATATACAAGAAGCAGAGCCCACGCCTGTGAGCAACTAACAGAAACACCGGCACCTGTTTCTCTTAAACAGACATTATTTACATTAGACCGGCTCTAAAGTAACTTGACTATTCAAAAAATCCTTGACGTTAGCTGCATACAGATAAGCACTTGGAGAATGAGCCCACTACTGTATTAGTATATGGGATTTATTAAGTTGCCACAGGTAGAGATCAGAATGCATCACAGGTTAAAAGTCCACAAGGAATAACATTCTTACCTCTTATCACTTTTCTCTCCATTTTTCGGTGCTTGTTGACAATGTCTTGAGAAAAAACTACCCAAAATGATTGAAAAGACTGCACAAAACAATTCCAAAATGCTTTAGGCACACTCTGTGTGAGTGACAACTACAAATTTAAGTGCTGTAATTCTTTGATTAATATAAAGAAAGTGATTTAGATTATTTTGATAACAGCCTTTGGGGGGGAAATGACATTTAAAGGAATATAAAGACTTGAAGTTTGAATTACTCGCCTCCCGATGTGTTTTTATAAATAACCTGTCACTCTCACCTGCATTTTGGAGAGGGGAATAAAATATAGTTGTTTTGCTTTTTTACAAAGTTAACTATATATTGTGCACCATGAGATGACATTACACATTTCTTCAGAGCATTCCTTCTTCTGCCTATAAGCGCAGAATTCAAAACACAAAACTTTTGAGCCTTTTCTGAACAACTATTAGGTCAAGTATCCGGACACAGCAGTGTGCCTGAAATGAATTCATTTGAATCCATATACAATAAGGGAACAAAAGGCCATCTAACTCAGAGGTGGGGAACCTCGGACTAGCGGGCCCCTATAAGCCCCTCTATCTGGGCCACAGGATTTTTCTTCTCTAGAAAGTTGCCCAGAGAGGAACGCAGCTGAAAGAGATTTCTGCCCACCCCTGATCTTGTTAAATCATCCATCTGTCAATGTCAGCTTGGGCTGTGAGTAGCTCAGGTCCAGGGTATGCAACCTCTCACTTGCAGTCACATACAATGGTCCTGCTCTGTTGGCCAGGCAAATGGAGAAGACCAGGTTCTTTTCTAGCATGTATCCCAAGCCAGGCCAATAGTTCGACTCCCTGCAGACGGGTGGGAGTGAAGATATAGCCTGGTTTCACCCAATGCCTAAGCAAAACAGCTTACATCTGTAATCACTAAAGTTGTGGCCTACCGTATTTTATCCCGTAAACCTAAATACTCATGTCTGTGTGTTTATTATGAAAGGGAACTGTGGGGCCCAGAGCCTTGGCATGCAAGGGAGTTTGAATATTGGTGAGAGAGTTTAGAGTTGGATGTGTTTGGGTAGTGGTAGGGTTGTTAGGTTTCTGTTCCTCTCATTGTGCAGGTCACATGCCTGTGTTATGCATTCCAGCAAAGTTTGTTGGAATTACGGGAGCGGGTGTTTGCTATATTCTGTTTCTGTTTGTTTGTTTGTTTTTTTCTTTGGACTTCTCTCAGCGAGAGGAGACATGTTTTCCTTTTTTTCTGCCTTACGCTTAATTACCCTGTTTCTCCGAAAATAAGACGTAGCCATAAAATAAGCCATAGCAGGATTTTTAAGCATTCAAGGAATATAAGCCATACCCCGAAAATAAGGCATAGTGATAGGCACAGCAGCAATGCCGGCCATGGCAGGAGGAGGAGGAAAAAAATAAGACATCCCCTGAAAATGAGCCGTAGTGTGTTTTTTTGAGGAAAAATAAATGCCCTGTTTCTCCGAAAATAAGACACCGTCTTATATTTACGACCTGCCACCCTGGACGACAAAGAATGCTTTGGTGGTGTTTCCTGCTTGGCAGGGGGTTGAACTGGATGGCCCTTGTGGTCTCTTCCAACTCTATGATTCTATGACCTACAGTGCACATAAAAACATAGTAAAATGTCAAACATTTAAAACTTCCCTAAACAGGGCTGCCTTCAGATGTCTTCTAAAAGTCAGATTTATTTCCTTGACAGCTGATGGGAGGGCATTCCACAGGGCGGGCACCACTACCAAGAAGGCCCTCTGCCCGGTTCCCTGTACCCTCACTTCTCGCAGGGAGGGAACCGCAAGAAGGCCCTCGGAGCTGGACCTCAGTGTCCAGGCTGAATGCTATCTGAGAGTGGTGCCAGAGAACCATATAGCTGAAGGGGTGACAACATGACAGATCGTTTCACAGGTCAGCCTGCATGTGTATATAGACCATCACATACTCTGTCAACCTCAGAAACTTCAGTTTTATCTTGTGTAACCTCCCCCACAATGATTTCCCATGGAATCTCCTTCCTTGGAGGTTTTTAAGCAGAGGTTGGATGGCCAGCTGTCAAGGGATGCATTCGTTGAGATTCCTGCATTGGAAGAGGTTGGGCTAGGGTCCCTCCCAACTGTACAATTCTATGACTCTAGTTCAGATATTCAGCTCCAAGTCATCAAGTGTGTATGTGTAGAGAAAGCAAGTGATAGGCCTGCATAGGTGAAGTGGGAACCTGGCATTAAAAGGATTACCAGCCCTCGTGGCAAGTATTTGCTAGCATTTGATCAGAGTCAAAGCTGGCCGCCACCCAAGTAGCCCAATTGAGCACCATAGGCAATGCCAAGTTGCACTGGTATGAGCAGCAGCAGATTTTGCCAAGCACCCCGCTGTAAGCAGATCTAAATATATGAGATCTTCATTACCTGATGGCAACTGATCAAGCAAATTGGCAGGAGGTCTCGGTCATCTATTATTCTGCATATGGTTTGAATCCAAGTTTTGAAAAGGGAATGTTATGGTTTTATACACTTTATCATGTTATGGACCTTCCAACTCAGTTATACGTCAAGCTGGGCCAAATTTTTCAGTGCAGCATTTCTTAATTGGGAAAAAGGGAAGAGAGGGTGGCAAGAAGAGTTGAAGAATCAAGCGACATTCAGTAGGCAGAAGAAATTTTGAAAAGCTAACAAACACTGGTACCTAGAGGGGCATACGCTGATAGGTAGAAGTGAGGGCAGAGCATAGCTGCCAAGTACCCCGTTTTCCCCAGGAAACCCCCGTTTTTACTTACCTTTTCCCGGTGGTCCCCCGTATTACTTCGTCTCCCGTTTTTCTCCGTTATTTTCTCCTGCCGGTGGCCATTTTTTTTCTTTCCGATTTGCCCTTCTATGGACACCAAAAATGGCCGCCGCCGGCTTCAAAAGTCGCATCTATGCATGTCCAGAAGTGCATAGACGCGACTTCCGGTGTCGGCGACGGCCATTTTTTGTGCCCATAGATGGGCGGAGCGACACCGGAAGTTGCGTCGACACACTTCCTGACATGCGTACAAGTGACTTTCGAAGCCGGCGGCGGCCATTTTTGGTACCCATAGAAGGGCAAAGCGACATCGGAAGTTATGTTGACGCAACTTCCGGTGTCACACGGCTGCTGGTCCCGGATTCTGCAGTCCGGGACTTGGAAGGTAAGGGGCAGAGTGACTCCTGTGTGTAGATGCGTATTTTACACATTGCTTCACCAGTGCTTGCAGAAGGCTATCCTAATCCTATTCCTCCATAATGACTGTGTAAGGCCGTTGCATCTAGGTGTAGTGTCATTGCAGATGCATTGTGGTTAAAAAAAGGTCCCAGAGAATGTTCTGAAGGTACATTCCTGAAGCCACGCAGGTCACTGCCTGGATAGGAGACCACCTGGGAAGGACATGACCTTGGGTTCCAGGGTGAAAGAAATTTGAGATATAAATGCAAGAACATTAGCAGCAAGAACAGACAGTGGCATCCACTGGGGAGAATGCACACACAAGAGCCACTGTGCTTGTCAAGGTAAGCTCTCTCTGAGGTGCCATTTTTAAAGAACTTCTCCAGCCTCCAGAACTTCTCCAAAACTTCTGCTCCTCTTTTGCAGTCTGTGAAAAGGGTCCCAGAAGTGGGGGCGGCAGGTGGCATTTTGGGCACAGTTGAAGTTCCAAGCTGTAACATAATGCCGAATACGTTCAGTGCAGATATAACGAGGAGGCAATTGTATGGTGTCAAACGCATCTCTTGGCCAGTTGCCAGTGATGGTCAGCTGACATTTCCAGAGGCACCAGCAAGGGATGTTTGTTCAATTATTTTTCACGGCAAGAAGATGCTGATTCAATGAGCTTGAATGGTTGGTGTCTACAAAACAAAGGCACCTCTCACCTGAAGCTCAGGTTATGGCAAAAGGGGAAATGTTTGAAATTTGGAATAGAGCCAGTAGATTTATTTGCGGGTTAAACCACAGAGCCTAGGGCTTGCTGATCAGAAGGTCGGCGGTTTGAATCCCTGTGACGGGGTGAGCTCCCGTTGCTTGGTCCCAGCTCCTGCCAACCTAGCAGTTTGAAAGCACCTCAAAATGCAAGTAGATAAATAGGAACTGCTACAGCAGGAAGGTAAACGGCGTTTCCATGTGCTGCTCTGGTTTGCCAGAAGCGGCTTTGTCATGCTGGCCACATGACCTGGAAGCTATACGCCGGCTCCCTCGGCCAATAATGCGAGATGAGTGCACAACCCCAGAGTCGGTCACGACTGGACCTAATGGTCAGGGGTCCCTTTACCTTTAGAAAGAAGGAACCTTAAAGAGCTTCAAGTCGATGCTATTTGACTTTGGTTTTGAGCCTATTTGAGCCTGGTTTTACTAAGTCTCCAGATTATCACTCCTTCTCAAAGTGACCTCAGGTTGTGAGTGTTGACAGGATTGCAACTTGAATAGGAAACATCAGGCTAGGTGGGGGGGATCCTGAGGTTTGCACAAGTATCCAAAAGGTGTTTTTTAAAATAAAAAAACCACAAATGGGTGGGTGCACGCCCTGAGAAGCACTTGAGTGAAGAATGTAGGGTTGAATCCAACTAAGTGGAATGCCCCTCTGCTCGGGGTGGGGGTGGGGGAGCTAGGGGAACCCCCCCAGAGCAGATGGGGCATTGCAGGGGCATGAAGAGGAGGAGGTGGGGGAGTTATCTTGCACAAACAGAAGTTATTTTGCTTTGTTGGATACCTGCGTGCACAGTAGGCATGGAACACTGATCATCAGTATTGAAGGGGGGAAACAGAAAACAAGGGGGAGAGAGAATGGCCTGATGAAAGCAGGCATGGCTGGATAGATGGTACCTTATTAGGAGATGATAATGCATTGCAATGTTTTGTTATTGCATCCACTTCTCATATACTTCCGTTCCGAATGTTATCTCCCTGATCAATGAACAGGCAACCCCTTGGTACTCAGAAACCCTACATGAAAACGAGTCACCCTCCCAACTTTCTTGGTGGGGGATAAAAAAAACACAAATGACCATCTTATTCCTTTCCAGTTGTTGTCCAGGAGCTTAATCAATCTGGGTCTCATTTAATTCTCTCTCTCTCTCTCTCTCTGCCTTGTAGACCATAACTTGGCTCGGAAGTGGATGAGCTGTGATGGCTACTTATTATGCAAATTATTATTTATTATGCAAGCTTGTTTTACCACTACCTCATTCTGCCCTCCCACATTTATCTGCTTCATGCACCTGCTGTGTACAAAAGAGTGCATTCATTGCAATGGCAGGAGTCTGCCATCAGCTCAAGCAATTCCCTTCTTCCATTACAACCTAATGTGATTTGCATGCTTGCATTTAATTGGTTGGAACCCAGACCAAAATTGGGCTGAGGTTGGGGGTTGTGTATATATATATATATATATATATACTGTGCTATCTATCCAATGCTTTTCTCCTCCTCACGCCCAAGGATTCATTGAGTATATATCTTCTGATGAAGAATAGACCTATTTGCAGTTTCTTCCCATTCATTCCTCCACAGCTGAAACAACCGCATATTCTTCCCCATTTCCCTTGGCCTCAATTCCACACACCCTTCTTCTTCTTCAGTTGTTTCTCCTGCGTCTATTTTTAGATTGCAAAGCCCCTCGGGAGAGGGGATCCATCAAACCAGTAAAGAACACGTACATAGATGGTGCTAGAGGACAAGTATATGCATCAAATGAGGCTGCAGGAAGAGGCTGTTGCTTTCCTTTCCTTGCCAAGGGGCCCAGGTTCAGACCCTCC
This sequence comes from Zootoca vivipara, assembly GCF_963506605.1. Taxonomy (NCBI): domain Eukaryota; kingdom Metazoa; phylum Chordata; class Lepidosauria; order Squamata; family Lacertidae; genus Zootoca; species Zootoca vivipara. The sequence goes on from NC_083283.1 coordinate 80,442,913, forward strand.
TATCTCCAGCTAAAGAATGTCTCGGGAAGCAGGTTGGACATCTGCCTCATAACTTCTGCATGGATAACTTAGGAGCTGTATTTTTTAAAGCAGTGTCCCCATCATTCTGCGGACAAACCCGTGCATACAGTTTGCATATGCATGAGAACATAGAAAACTACCCATCTAGCTCAGAATTGCCTGCTCTGAATAGCAGTGGCTGTCCCTGGTCTCAGGTCGAAATGTTTCATATCACCTATTCCCTATGTTTCTAGCTGACCTGGTAGTTGTCTCTCACTGCGTTAGAGAGAGGACTGGGGGGACTTTTGATTCACATCTGCTCCCTTGGCTCCCAGCAGCCCTCGGTAATGGAGGAGCTGGCAGCTGAAACCTGTTCCAGCAGAGGTAAGTCTGCAACATCTGGCTTCAGCTTGTTCATCTTGGTGTGGTGGGCTGCCAGTTATGGGTCAGCCTCAAAGGGAGTCATTCTTTTGATCGGGGGGGGGGGCAACGGTATCACCCCTACTGTTTGGGGGTTCTTGTCAAGAGGGTTTGCTTGGATATTTGTTGTCCTGTGATGTGAATGTGTGTCTGTTTGGGTGAGAGATGGGTTGTGTGTGGAGGACAAAGCCACCTGACCCTCTCTAGGTGAGAGCCTGTCCTGGGGTGGGAGTGGAGGAGAATCTCCCTTGGTAAGAGACAAGTGACTTTGTTGCCCTAGAATAGAGGTGAGGGGTCTAGCTGAGTTTCATTAGACTGAACCCTTTTAATCTTTGCTTTCCATTGCTGAGACTAGAAATGGTTAACAGAATTGTGTGACAGGTGGGGGAAGGAAGAGGTGAGGCTGCCATCTCTGGAATGGTACAAAGGTGTTTGGGGGGGGGACTCATTACATCAAAGTCCTCTCTCTTTCTCCTCCAATGTGTCAGAATTTGGAGCCAATCCACTCATCCACTGGTCTGGTTGTGGTGTTGTTTGATCACAGACAGGGGAGTCAATCTGGTGTGTATACCTGAGACATGCACAGGTGATCTGGGTGGCCTTAGGTGAATCCAGTTGTTTCCACTCAGCCAAGCACCATTTCAGGTCAGAGCGGGGGGTGGGGCAGGAGTTGTGATTGTCCATCAACAATTCCTCCTCTTCAGGATATCAACCTCCATTGTGTCTGAGTTCAAATGTTGGTTCATGTTGTTGGCCTAGAGGAACAGAGGAGGGGTTTTGTTAGTGTGCCACCCACCCTGCCGCACTACAGACTTTTTAAACTGAGCTGGCAGACATTGTCTTGGATGTGGTGTTGGAGAACCTCTTCACGGTGGAGTTGGGGAACTCCAATACTGGTAGCAAGGCTTCCTGCAGTGGGCCAACTTTGGGACTTCATGGTATGAGCATACTCATTGACCTAGCCTTCATGTCTGAACATATCCTCGAGCTGATCCTTGTCACTGAGGAAAACTCTGTTGATTGGAGGTGGAGAGCTTATTGTGAGACCATTGTCATGGGCGAATCACTGCCTGGTGAGCTTTGGGTTCAGTGTAGCTACTCCACTCTGCAGGGGTGGGAGACCCATTTGTATGGGCTGCCTGTTGAGGTTTATGGAATCATATGGAATCCTGAAGGCTCTGGGGGCTTTCCCACCATTCTAGTTTTGTCCTCATTCTCCTCCCTGCTACAAGAGGCAACTCTGAGATGAAAGAGCAGGAAGCTGATGTCACGGTCCGGTCGGCGGGCGGTTGAAGCCCCTGCTGAGGACATCAGGACCAGAGGCAAGATGGTGGTGTAGAAGCAGGAACAGGTGCAGGGTTGAGGGTCCAGCAGCAGGCAGGCGCAGGGTCAAGGAGCAAGGCAGAGGCGAAGGTCTGGGAGTCAAGGAGCAAGGCGTCGGCAAGGCAAAGGTCCAAGGGTTGAGGATCAAGGCATCGGCAAGGCAGAGGTCCAAGGGTCGAGGATCAAGGCGTGGGCAAAGGCGAGGGTCCAAGGAGCAAGGAGCAAGAGGCCAGATGCAACCAGGCAGGGATAGCGTTGCTGTGGCAAAGAGATATCAAGTGGTCTCACCTGAGTGGTCACTCCTTACCTCTCCAGCACAAGCTGAGGTCTCACCTGAGTGGCCACTCCTTGCTTCTCCAGCACAAGCTGAGGTCTCACCTGAGTGGCCACTCCTTGCTTCTCCAGCACAAGCTGAGACAGGCCCCAGTCCTGCAAAGCACTACAGGCCCCAGAGCCTGACTCCTGCCCATACTCCTGACAGCTGACAGGCAAGGCCCCTCCCTGGACTGGTTGGAAATAAGAAGGCAGGCAAGTGAGGGCAGGCTGAAGTTGGTGGGGCAGTGCCCCCATTTGCCCTCATGGAGCAGCCCCCACTGGATCATTGCCCCTCATCTCCCTTTTTTCTGCTATGGGAGGCCATTGATGGTGGCCATTGATGGTAGGCTGATATGGTTCAAAGGCTACTCAGAGCTGCTTGCTCTGAGATTTTCCTTCCATGTAGCAAAAAGTATGAAAACCACACAAACTTCTGTAGTCCTAACTCCTTTCCATTCCCAAAGGCAAGCAGTAAATCTTTCACCTTTGCAATATGTGTTCAAGTCCCTGTGTAAAGCAAACAGAGGAGAGACCTGAACTGTTTCAGTTCTTCATTAAAATGATTACTTATCTGGATGGGGAGATTTTGCATTTGTGTACATATGCTTAAGCTTCAGAAAGTCAATTTTTAAAAAGAGAGAGAGACTGAAAAGCTTAATCTTAGGTTTCTCCTATCTGTTTTTTCCAGTAGTTCCTTAAAACCCCTAACTTGGAAATCAACAGTCACATGCTGTCTTCAGAAGTTCACTCAATCAAAGGGCCAAGCTCTGCGTAATCAAAGATCTCAAATAAGTGGAGCTCCGAACATTGGTCGCAGGAGGATTAAAAATCCAGTAGCCAGGAATGCAAGTCTTCGATCCAGCGTGCACCGGCGCATAATGAGAAATCCCTAAAGCCCTAGATCACAGCCAAGCCTGGGCCTGCTGCCAAGCTAAGTGGAAGCCCCCTTTAATTCCTTAGGAGATCTTATCTTGCCAGATGAAAATAGATACCGGCCTCTGTGTGTAGGATGATTAGAAGAATGGAAGAGGATTAGACGAGATGCAAGGGGGAAAGCTCAGAGTGGCTCATTTACATGGTATTACTGCTGACAGATAGGTGTTAACAGAACAGAGTAACCTGGAGGCAAAACTGTATCTGAATTAAAGCTGTATTTATTTACCCAAGTTATAAAGGGATTAAGTCCTGTTTATTTTACCACATCCAGCACAGTTTTATCTGTCAGGCACTTTGATCCTTCCTCAATTGTTCTGTGTCATGCGCTGTTCAGCTGCTGGAGGACGCATTTATCTTAATTTAAAACAGAAGCTTTTAAATGTTTGAAACAGAGAGCAGACATGCTCATGGCAAGCGAAATAGCCACAGCTGCCTCCCTCCCTCACCACCAGCAGCAAACCTCCTTCCTAAAATGGAAAATATTATTTAAGTGCAAAGGCTCCCCCACCCCACCCCATTTCCTAGGCCAGTGACAAAACTTGGACAACAACTTCTCGCTGGGACACGCAGGGAATTTTGGGGCTGCTTTCCATCGAAAGCTGCTGTGCAATTGTCTCAGAGATGCGATGAGCTGCTACAACTTAATATAAGCAGTGTATTTTTTAAAAGATGGTTTTACACAGAGCCATTACATGTGCAAAAGAAGGGGGAATTGGGAGAAGAGAGCCTGAGACGAAAGATGCTCCTTCACACAAGCTTAGCGTTCTTCCTTAAACTGAAAACATTTTACACCCACAGCAATCCTTTAAGGTGAATTAGTCTGAAAGTGACTGAGCAGCAGCATCGTGGCTGAATGGGGATCTGAACACAAACCTCTCCTCTTCAAGTCCAACACTCTGCCAACTCCAGGTTTTCAAAAATTATTGGTAAACTTCCATAGATTAGACAAAAGCAGTGCAATGGCTGAAAGAAAGATGTATTTATTAATCTTCCGTCTCAAGCCTTAAGCATTGGCTGGTTGGAGTCTGAAGACTGGTTTCAAAGTTCCACCATGCATTTGTGTCTGAAAACAGCAAGTTTCTACCCCCACAACACATAACTTGTGAAGTTTCCTAGATTCCATTCTGTGATTTGAGGACTACTTTTTATACCAGCTACCAGGAAGAAAACAGAAGGAGGGTTACCTATTTTGGTTTTCCTTGCCTTGGTGCTGATATTAATGCCAACAAAATTAGTAATTTGACAATTAGTTCACCACTTACCAGGAAAGAAATGAAAGGCAGAGAGTAGTTTAACTGGATTATAATGTAGCTCTGACAAGTCAGGTTCCTGTCATGTTGTCACCTTCCGCTTCCCCGTTTTCATGTCTGCTTGGCAGGTTATTAAAATAAATGAGGGTGGCTGAACCGCTGTTGAACTATCCTCTAATGGGAGTTCAGGAATTTGCAAGCCCCGGCTGCAAATTGACCGATTGTGAAGTCTGAAAGAAGTTGGCTAAAGTGGACAATTAGGAACATTTCTGCATAGCTGAGTGAAATATTCCTTGTTATTTTAATAATTCAGTCACAGGCTAATTTTCAGAGGCTGGGTTTGTCAAGATAATGTGCTTTGTGCTTGTCTGCTTGTCATTTTTAACTCAATCCCACATGTTACAGGTGCAGTCTAGCTTACAAAACAGGCAAATCACTCATTGGAGAATTTGCATATGAAATATAGATACACTATACTTAGTGTGTGTGTGTGTGTGAGAGAGAGAGAGAGAGAGAGGGAGGTAGGTGGGTGAGGTGAACAGGCCAAGAATTTGACAGGCATTCAAAGATGGGAGGTCGCATGATGGTAAAACCCTGTGATGTTTGATAGTTGATGGCTCCCTATTCATGCTGAAATAATTACAAACCTTATTTAGCAATATGGATACACCAATGCATATAATGTGTAACATCAAACATATTCCCCTGCCATCCCCCAACAGCCACAAATTTCCCAAGTGCCAGAGGAATGAATTCTGTTATACCTCATTGCTTTGAAATAAACTGTTTTCCAACAAGCAACATGGTTCATCTTCAATCAGGGTTGCCTCAATAGTTACCTCTAGGGATTCCCACCTGTAGGGAAGATTTCACATTTTTGTTGTTGCTGTACTGGAAAGATCAAACCAATGCCAATTTAGAATACAGTATATTCATTTAGCTTTCGATAGGAACAGAACTTGGGCACAAGTAGGGAACTTCTCTGGAAAGAGTACAGAGGAACAAGGGAAAGGCAAACTCTACCATTATGGACTGTCCCTGTGGATTTGCCTTGAAGCAATTATGGTTCTCACTTTGGGTTGAATGGAAGTGTTCTTAATAGCCAGGGATACTCCTCAATGGGAGAAAATTGTGAGAAGATTGCTTTTTGGTACAGAGAACATTTTGGAATCATCCAAATAGAAGAAGTGCCACCTTGGAGGCAAAATTTCATCCAAATAACTGTATCTGGAGAAATTTGCATTAAAAGGCTGGTGAATTTTCGTGAAGACTTTCTTGTCGTCGTTATGCAAACTGATGTGGAAATACGGAGAGCTGAACTGAAGAGCGGGAAATGAAAAACAGAGAAACCGTAGAGGACAGATTAGCCCATCCTTAAGCACCGCAACCATATGCTTCAGGGTCAAGACCTGGACACTACTAAGCATGTGTGGTGTTGCAGAAGCCTTAAGCTAGTGGTCACTGGATACTCTGGACCCTCCCAACCATGGGCTCCCTTGCTGAATATAGGAAAGAGGGGCTGTTTCAGGGAGGACTCATGGTGTGAGGCTGCAGCCGAGAGGCAAGGGGCCTGTCTTAACATTATATAGTGGATTCATGAATGGACTTTGTGGTGTAATTTTCTTCTAAAAGCAATGGATGGGGGTCATTCAAATTGAGGCCAAGGCATGAGCAAAAGGGTCTAACTCCTTCCTACTGTTCTGCAAGGAGCTCCATTTCATACACACCCTGGAGCTGTTTACTGGGTTCAGGGCAATTTGGGGGGAAGGCGTGGAGCCCTCCCTCCATGCCATGGGCCCAATCCAAAGTGGAGGGCTTTATGGCTCCTCTTAGAAGATATTTATACTGGAGGGCAAATCTCCCATAAAAAATAGAGAGTGGCCCAATTTGAAAAGAGTCCAAAATTAAACAATTTCAGCTGAGCACCACAGGGGCCTAGATTCAACTGAATAGTTGCGCTAGTGCATAGCTGCCAAGTCTCCCGTATTCCCCGGGAAACCCCCATTTTTCTAGCTGTTCTCAGCTGAAAAAACGGATTTTTTTGTTTTTCCCCGGTTTATTCTGGCGCGGCGGCCATTTTGGAACTGGGCGGAGCATGCTCAAAAGTGACTTTTGATGCAGCTCTGCCCAGTTCCAAAATGGCTGCAGTGCAACTTCTGGCGACAGCGCTACTTCCGGTCTGCTACTTCCGGTCCGGTCCCTTATTTTTCCCACAGGAACTTGGTAGGTATGCTAGTGGGAGCCAGCGGAATGAGTCCCCCAGCAAAACAGGTTTTTCCACATTCTCCCCCCCCCCACACACACATTTCTGCATCCCCCCTCCAAATCTGCTCAGAGGTGCAGGGAGGAGAACCCCTAGAACAGTGGAAGCAGGAAAAGAGGGGAGGCAAGCCGAACTGCTCACACTGGCAGAGCAATCTCCTTAGTGCTGTTTTGAATTCCACCCAGGGCTGTTACTGCTCATGCCTTCACAAGTGAGCATGCACCTTCCACTTGCCCCGATGGGAGATAAAACAAGAGAGTGCTACCCCGAGCTCCTTGGAGACTGGCAAGACACAAACACAATACATAAAGAATGAGTGTAACATAGCAGCTGCAAGACAGAGCTGTGAACTGGAAATGCCCTGGTTCCAACCTTGCCTGCACCATGAGTTCACTAGGTGGTCTTAGGCAAGCTGCCGCTTCTGCAAAATGGGGATAATAATGCTGGCTTACCTTGTATGGTTGTTGTAAGGATTAGCCAGACAATGTTCAGAAAGCACTTTGAACATTGAAAAATTACAATATTGAATGAATGACAAAATTAATGCCGTGCAAAATACCTTTTCCAGGTTTCTGTTGCTATAGTATTTCCTGAGCTCCTCAGATGAGGAAGATTCCAAGTCTGAATGATAAATAAAAAAGTGTGTGAATGATCCAAGGGAGACCAACAACATGTTTTCAAGAGTTGAGCCCATTAACATTTTCAAGGCTAGTGAGAGGAATTATGGCGAGGGGAGCTGGTGATCTGAATACTCAAGCTATTGTACCCACAGTCCTTATTTTCAGTTTCTTCCAGGAGGAATTTCTAAATGCTGCAGCTTGCTGAAAAATGATGTGAATATCCACATTTTCATGCAAGCCAAACTATTCATGTGTGAACAAGACTATCTGTTATTCATTATTCATCATGTGCTCTGTTATTCTGTTTCAGAAGTTCCAGTCGGGGAGCAGAGACAATGCTATACAATTTAGGTGGCCAATCACACAGCACAAAGAAGGATTGGGTGAAAGGAATGGTTAATAGGAACAGTTTTGCAAAAAATAAAAAAATAAAAATTGAGTTTAAAGGAGATCAAATGGAAGCTGGTTTGCTGAAGTTAGCAAACAGAACTTGCCAAAGTTCAGCGAGGAAGCTCGTTGCTATGGAAATCGTGGCTGCCATCAGTGGAGCCTGGCGGCCTCAGCGTGGGCTATGGTGGAGACAGGAGCTGGCCCAGTGACATGGGGGGCGGGGCGGGGGTTAACGCAAAAGACCCTGTCCTTGTAGGAGGAGCCCTCACTTGAATTGCCTCCCCAGGAACTGTCATGGAGAGGAGCCGCACCTTGTTTTCTTCCCACATTGCCCATGGCTTCTCAGATTAGCCCAGATATACAAGAAGAATGCCATTCCACAAGTGGAACATGAAAAGGGGCTTCTAAATGGGGAAAGCATGGCACAGCATCTAAACCTGAGGTGGTAAGCCTCCAGTTTCATATTGCCACTCTTGCTGCTCAAGACCACCCTACTGAGAATTACTTTGTCTTCCACTTTGTTGGGGGGGAGGATATGATTGTGTGTGCCCAGGAGATAGCTGTGCATTCCTGCGGTGCTGCAAACTCTGTCCCTGTTTGGCTCTGGATCAGTCCGCCATCCACTGTGACCCCAATTGATTTTCCCGTGGGTCAACAGCCCTTCATAAGAAAAGTGTTATCCACCTCTGTTCTTAACAACAGGACACAGGGGTGAACTGGAAACACTGATTACGTCAACAAAACCCAAAAGTGTTGATGGAAGAGGGTATGATGGGAATGAATATGGATTCATATATGCAGGAGGAGACACTCGTATTAGATTTGGTGTTTTGTCCTAGAATTTGAGGGCCAGAGGGCAGCAGTAATAATTTTCACCTATTGAAAGTGTGAGTTTTACACACCACAAGCTATCCCTGTCTGCTGTTCCCATATGAATGTGCACAAAATCACTTTTTTTGAACGTAGCATCCATCTTCCGAATTGAAGCAACACAGACACTTTTTGATGAACCTCCTTCCTAGAGAAATCCATCAAACAATGAGGCTGGACTTTCTTTCCAAGGAGTGGGGTAACAGCCAGGTAGGTATGTATGTATTCTGTTTTTATTGAAAAACTTTTCTTAAATCTTTGTTACTGACGTTGAACTCTGGGGGGGGGGGGCGGAAATGGTTCAAAATATATAATACATGTAGTTGAAGGAATAATGTTTGACCCCCTAAATGCTTAGAGAGACAGAGAGATATTCAAAATAGCTTGTTCTTTATTCATCAAAAATCTTGTTAAATAATATTTACCCTGACTGGGTTGCCCCAACCACTCTAGGCGGCTTCCAACAGAATAGGTATATAAAAAGAAAATATAACATAAAACTGTTACAAAGTAGTTTGAGTTTTTCAGTGTTTTTGCATGGGCCCTAGGGGAACAATCTGAGGATATGCACACACAACCCCCCCCCCCTTTCCGGGCAATCGATATCAGTACAGTCTATGGAGTCCAATGGAGCTTACTCCCAAGTAACTGTGTATAGGATTACAGCCAAAATACTAGTTATGAATCAGCACTTCCATGCTAGGTTTTATTTCTACACCGCCAACGTTTCAGCTAATCGTTCTGATGAAAAAAACAAACAAACATGCAAACAATATTTTCCTGTTTTGCGGAATTTATAAGCTGATCACTTTGCTATTAATAGTCCTCTTTTTTTGGACTCACTGTGTCAATTTTATGCTTTTTAAGCTTATTATCTAATTGCATGCTTCTGCTGGCTTCCAAAATGGCATGACATTAAGTCAGACTCTGCGCCACGTTCTGTAGTAGCGGAATATTCAATTATTTGTTCTGGCTCATGTAATTCCCTGTATTCCAAGCTTGTTAATGTCATTACAGGCCTGAAATAAAGTGATTACTCTAAATGAGTATTTATCCAATCGGCAACTTGGTTCTTGCACGCTCCGGCTGACAATATATGATGGGAAGGTTCTTCCTTGTCTCTCTCAGGTTTTTTTCCTCACTGCCCCAAACACCACCTCCGTGTCAAAGAGGCGCCATAACATTGTGGGTGCTCTGTGAAAAACTGTCATGCAGTGTTAAAAATAGGACCTATATATATTATACAATAAAAAAAGAATTGCAACCTCCCCCTGCAGAGTTAAAGCTAATGACCACTGCTTCCACTCCTAGGCAGAGATGACAGCTTGAACTAACTGAAAATGGCAGGCCTGCTGTTGAGCCGGCCACTTATGTTATTTCTCTTGACATGGTTCTGGGGAAGACCTAATTTTTTTGACATTTGACCATGCAAATTTGAGTCCTGATACATTATTCTGCATTTACATCCTCCCAGTGTTGCTGTTTAAAATGTGCTACAAGCTCCAGGAGCTCGGCTAATAAAGGCCACGGAATGAAAGGAAAGTTAAATATGAATGTTAAGAGGAGACCTAAATGAAGGGGGCTGGCTTGTACATCTCAAAGATGACCTTCTGGAAACGAGCGAGTGGAGAATGCTTAAGGGGCGGGGGAAGCAAATGGCAAAAAGTGTGCAATCATCTTTCCTTTTCCCTAAAATATTTAAAGAAGGTACTAAAATATTCACCCCAAAATGGAGAAACATTCAGTTTTACATGGAAATTTCTTTATTTGGCGATTCTGCTGGATGTACGCTAAGCCTTCATTTCGTTCTTCGCTTTTAGTAGTACACCTTGCCCAAAAAGCTAAGAAAGCAGAGTTGTTATTCATTAAGCAAAGAGGTTATGTGGCCACACTTCTATTTCTTCTTCTCCTCCTCCTCCTTCTTCTCCTTCTTCTTCTATGTTGCCTTGCACTTGCCTCACCTTATTCATGCCCTGCAGTTGTATATAGGCATCATTGCTTCGTTCATGTCTTCTCTTCAAAAAGTTCTTTTGAACCTAGTACTTTTGAAAAATGTCCTTTTGACAGCCATTGCATCCGAATGAAACTTTCTCTAGAACAGACCAGCTTTCTGAGCCATCCTGTTTCTGCCCAGCAAATATTCCTTTGACCCCAGATTAAGATACATGTTTAGGAAACAAAGGCGCTGTAGCTGCAGCATTCTTCAATCTTGGCTGCTCAGATTTTGTTGGACCGCAGCTCCCATCATCCACGATCATCGGCTAAGTGGACTGCAGATGTTGCGGGTTGTAGTCCAATAACAACATCTGTGTTGCAGCAATAGACTCACACACACATACAAGGCATAGCTGCTGGCCACTCTTGGTTTTGCACCAACATTGTTCAGGGAATATCTAAGTGCTACGGTTCATGTAAATTACTACTCCTGTGACATGGGACAGCTCGTGCCTTAGGGATGCAAACCTTTAGAGTGATTGGCATGGGAGCAACTGAGGGACCAGAAGCATATGGCCGCTAAAAGGCACTTAGATAATAGATTCAATAAGGAAATAGATGCAAATTCTTTGGCAGACAGAAAGACAGAAGCAATTTGTTTAGTGTATGGCTTCGAAGATGAAAGAAGACACAGTTATGCATAGCCTCTTAGTTATATCAGGATTAGCTCGGTCAGTAGAGCACTGGACTCTTAATCTGAGGGTCATGGGTTTGAGCCCCATGTTGGGCAAAATGATCCCTGCATTGCATGCAGTTGAACTAGATGACCCTCACGGTCCATTCCAACTCTGCAATTCTGTAATTCTACAACTGGGTAAGCATGCCAGCCCAAATGGTCTACCAACCCTTTTTAAAAAAAGGACACATGGTATTGTGCTGTTCACCAGTTATAACCTCTAATACTACTTTATCACCTTTGAAATACCCAAGCAGGTGAGCCATGAGTATAAAGAGTTTTAAAAGCCAATGTTTTCTCATTTCTCAACGATACCAGTTGCTATAGGAGCATTGATTTCTGAATGGCAGATAACACATCTTCATTAGAAGACTCTGTTCTTCATGTGAAAATGACCTCACAATACAAAAAATTGACATGTTTCTCTGTTTATAGTTAACCTATTGGCTACCACCTTTGCAAGAATGGGATTAGATTTACTCTGGGAAAGTCTTTAAAAATCATTGCAACAAGGCATCTTTTCAGAGCCAGTCAAATAGTTAAACTGGAGCCAAGTTTTGGACATATCTATATGCATCAATAGCTTTAAAGAACACTCGCTTCAAATAAAATTTCCTCTGATCAAGAGAGCATTGTGTAAACATATAAAATATATTCAAAGGTGGATGGCATGGGCAGAATCTACCTTGGGGAATCGTGGCAGACAGCAAGGATTGGAAAGTCTGCTGGTTTAAAACTCAGAGATTGTGAGAAGTAATGTGTCTACAAACTACACACCATGACTACAACAACATGCCCCTAAGAACTAGGTGCTGTCAAACAAGAGAGAGGAAATAACAAGCCCAACCTATATAGGTTTACATTTTCCTAATGGGAAGTAAACATTAAAAACAAGGGAAAGGGAGAGAGAAAATTAGAGGGACAGCCAACTCACCAATGAAAATGCTAAGATGGAGTCTAGTTTAACCAAAAGACATGAGTCCTGTGGTATTTTTATAGACAGGAAGATAACAAATAGATCATAGTCAAGCATTCAAACCAGAATAAGAAGCATCTCACAGCTGAACAGCTAAAAACATAGGGGACGGGATCACTAGGGTTGCCATATTTTGAAAAGTAAAATTCCTGAAACCCACAAAGTTCTTGAGCTTCTTTTGGAAAGAAACCCAAATTGTTGAGCTTTGGTCACCTACTCCCCCAAAATAATAATAATAGTGATTTTAAGTTTTTTGAACTGATTCTGTTGCTTTTTCCATTGCGTTGCCATACACCCGGGTTTTCCCTGACATTTTGCCGCTTCGACAAAATTCCCCCCAACCCCATTTTTTTACACCTGAAAACCAGGACATGTCAGGAATTTTCGTGACATGTGAAAAGCCTAGTGGACATGCATAAAGGGATGTGCTGCGTTCCCAAGAAGCTTCTTTCAGCTGGAACTCTACACATGTCCCAAAGCTTTAGCTTGCTACTTTACCTTGTGGGGGCGGGGCGGGAAATGAGTGTGAACCTTTTGCCAAAGTAACGGAGGAAGTAATTTATTGGCTCAGGCTGACTGACTTCTCATTTGATGCTTCAAGCCACAGAGACCTTTTACTCACTGCCTGCCATTTTGACAACAAACAAACAAATTATATTTTCTTCGAATTTACTCTCATCTGGGCTGAGACGCAGCAGTCTTCAACTAATTCTCCCAATAAATTTAAAGTAAAGAGTCTGTCGGTATGGTGGAATAGCCACCAGGACATGGATCTACAAATTAAAGATCCCCACATGTGAGTTTGGGGTAAACAGGGACATGGGAAGGCCTAGTGAGAGCTGCGCCTTGCTTGAGGCTCTATAAGGCCTTTGTTTTTTGGACTGTATGAGGTTCAACGGAAGAACTCCAGGAAGAAGGATTGAGATTCAGTTGCCCATGTAGAAGACACAGATTCATCCACTACATCTGCTGAGGAAAATGTAGAACTGAAGAACCTCTGCCCCTGTGGCTCCAATTAAAGGTAAAGGTAAAGGGACCTCTGACCATTAGGTCCAGTCGTGACCGACTCTGGGGTTGTGCGCTCATCTCGCATTATTGGCCAAGGGAGCCGGCGTACAGCTTCCAGGTCATGTGGCCAGCATGACAAAACCGCTTCTGGCAAACCAGAGCAGCACATGGAAACGCCGTTTACCTTCCCGCTGCAGCGGTCCCTATTTATCTACTTGCACTTTGCCGTGCTTTTGAACTGCTAGGTTGGCAGGAGCTGGGACCGAGCAATGGGAGCTCACCTCGTCGCAGGGATTCGAACCGCCGACCTTCTGATCAGCAAGCCCTAGGCTCTGTGGTTTAACCCACAGCGCCACCTGCGTGTGGCTCTAATTAGTGGGTGACTTAAGACCAAACAAGCCAGAGGGTCACCAATGACTGGGCCATTGGGTATAACTGTAATGTCCAAATGCATAACCGGTTGGAACATTTTTTAAAAAATGCTATGTAAATGTGTGACTGTTCTTTAACAATTAGCATACTGTTTTATTGTGCGCTCTTTGTAACACATTGCAGTTATTTCAGGACTGCTTCTAATAACAAAATATGATAATTGTAGTGTTTGATTAAACAAAAGAAGAAATAGAGGACATTTTTGGTGAGTTCCTCTATGTGTAGGTGAAAAGAAGAGAAACACATCCTAGTAGCAGCCTAAACCAGCTAATGTTGAAAGCTGAAAAAAATTAAGTCTTTCTAAATTTAAAAAAGGCAGGCTAAACCCAAATGCCTTATTTGCATCCAAAGGAATAATCATTGATCAGTTTTCTTGTGATTAGCAATTGTGTCAATATGCAATCTAATCTGATAATATCCATGAAAATGCAAGATAAACCCTGTTTGATCTTTGTGTATTAAACAAAGTAGCATATGAAGAGTATCAGAAATGTAATTTGAATATGAACACATTTGGGAAATGATCCAGAGAAACTTAACTGCACCTGAGACCCACTAAAATAAATTACTCAGGGGTAAACTGCTTAATCCATTGATTTCAATAGTGTGTGTGTGTGTGTGTGTGTGTGTGTGTGGCCTTAACTAAATTGTGCCCACTAATCTCAATAGTAAAAGCGCGGGGGGGGGGGGATAATGAAATGAAAGCTTATAACACTTTCTGGAAATGTCTGCCTCTTGTAAAAACTACAAATATCTATGTACATTTTTTTATTATGCGCCCCCCCTCTTTTTTTTTTTTTTTTTTTTGCTTTTTGTATAAGCAGGGTTGCCTAAAAATGGAACACTCTTATGTCCTCCTTAAAGGTAAAGGTAAAGGGGGCCCTGACCATCAGGTCCAGTCGTGTCCGACTCTGGGGTTGTGGCGCTCATCTCGCTCTATAGACCGAGGGAGCAGGCGTTTGTCCACAGAAAGCTTCCGGGTCATGTGGCCAGCATGACAAAGCTGCTTCTGGAGAACCAGAGCAGCACACGGAAACGCCATTTACCTTCCCGCTGTAGCAGTACTTATTTATCTATTTGCACTTTGATGTGCTTTCAAACTGCTAGGTGGGCAGGAGCTGGGACCGAACAACAGGAGCTCACCCCGTTGCAGGGATTCGAACCGCCGACCTTCTGATCAGCAAGCCCTAGACTCTGTGGTTTAACCCACAGCGCCACCTGGGTCCTCCTTACATGCTGCTAATGTGTAACTGCACATCCATGCAGTGAAGAAGCAGTGCGGTGGGTTGATGCAACTGTGCCACCTTCAACATAATGCATATTTCCTGTCCAACCATCCACATGCTGAATGTGGCCATGTTGCTAAGGAGAACCCTACGTGTCTACACCTCCATGTGGCTAGGCTTCCACAGGATCAGCAACCATGCACAATCAGGGTTCCTGAACCCATAGAGGTCTACATGTGTAGGCTTCCCTTTTGCAGACATCTGTGCTCAACGTCTACACATTGTGAGTGGGGAAGATGCCTTACATCATGGGAGAGGTGATCAATACAAACCCTACTGCCTCTTCCATGTGTGGAAACACCACCTCCAAATTATATGGTGTCAAGGAGGCTTCAGAGTCTAAGTGTAAAAGGTAGGCTTGCAATACGTCAGAAAAACTCCTGACATGTCCTGGTTTTCAGGTGTTAAAACGGTGTTAGGAGGGAATTTTGTGATGGAAAAAACAGTGGAAAGAGCTCCAAAAGCTTTTTTAAAAGTCACCATTTTGGAGGGAAGTTTGCCCAGAAAGCTCAACAATTTAGGTTTGTTCCCAAAAACAAAAGCTCCACAAATTTGTGGATGTCAGGAATTTTACTTTTTGAAATATGGCAACCCTAGTGATTTCTCCCGCCCCTATGTTTTTAGCTGTTCAGCTGTGTCAGAGATGTGTCAGCAAGGAGTTGTCCACCGTGTTCCCTAGCTTAGATGAAAGTGGAAGTAGTCCAAGGCTAACATCTTTAGAGGACCTGAACAGCAGGCAGACAACTATTTTTTAAAAAAATATCAGTGCCCACTTAGTAAGTTTCCAAAAGTTGTTCCTTCCACTGGAGTGCAGTAGAACATCCATTAGCTTATAATTCACTGTTCCGTGTCTTGTGATGCAGGTCCTTAAAAACAGAAATCAGTAACTTCAGCAAACACCCCTTTAAAAGCCTTCACTTGAGCTCTACGTTTCGGTACAGTTTGTGCCCTTGTTTAAATGATTTCACCTTAGCTCTGCTAGGGGAACCTGTTTAAATGCCTTCGCCTGAATAGGAAACTTTACGCAAACTCATTAAAATGTTCTCTCCTGGTCTAACATTTACTGTTTAAAACGGAATCTTCAAATTGGGTCCAGCTTCATAAACAGGTACAGGAGCGAGAGGGAGACTGAGAGAAAAAGAGACTAAGGAAGGCTGTGAGCTTGTGATTCCTCAACGGTTGAGGGAGCTGGGTATGTTTAGCCTGCTAAAGAGAAGACTGAAAAGAGAGATGATAGCCATCTTCAAATATCTCAGGGGCTGTCCCCTGGAAGATGGAGCAAGCTTGTTTTCACCTGTTCTGGAGGGTAGGATCTGAACCAATGGCTTCAAGTTACAAAAAAGGAGAATCCGACTGAGCATCAGGAAGAACCTTCTGACAGTAAGAGCTGTTAGACCAGTGTTTCCCAACCTTGTGCCTCCAGATGTTTTGGGACTACAACTCCCATCATCCCTAGCTAGCAAGACCAGTGGTCAGGAATGATGGGAATTGTAGTCCGAAAACAGCTGGAGGCACAAGGTTGGGAAACACTGTGTTAGACTATGGAGCTGACTCCTTCCCCGAAGCAGAGGTTGGATGGTCATCTGTTAGGGATTCTTCATTTGAGATTCATGCCTTGTAGGGGCATTACACTAGATGACCCTCGCGGTCCCTTCCAACTCTATGATTCTATAAACCTGCCAGGCAGGAAAGTTGCAGCAGGCCCAATCAGTCCCCTCAGTGTATGTATACAGTTAATGCCAAAATAGGCTTCTAATGGCTTCCTTTAGTCCGGCTGCTTTCCACCCACCCACCAGAGAAAACCACTCTTTTGCGCTCAGTTGGAGCAAATATCAACTTGGGTTTTGTCCAGATTGATGTTTACTCCGATTTAGAGCTGAAGAGTGGGTTTTCCCCCATGCAAAGGGAAAACCACTTGGACCCATGCCTAGAAAGTGCGGCTCAAGCAGAAAACCACTCTGACCTGTGGCTTTCTAAGCCGGGACAAGTAGAAATGTGGACAAGTACTAATAATAATAATGTTATTATTTACCGTATTTTTTCGCTCCATAAGACGTACTTTCCCCCTCCTTAAAAGCAAGGGGGAATGTTGGTGTGTCTTATGGAGCGAAGGCTCCCTGTCAAGCAAGCAGCGAGAAGCGGGGGGTGGGGTTGAGGAGGTGCTGTTGGTTCTTCCCCGCAACCTCCGTTCACAAAAACAAACCTGCCCACCGCCGCCCGTCTCTCACTGAACGCAGCAAGAGGCGGGGGGGCGGAACCAGCGGCCCAAAAGGGGAGAGCTGCCGTGGCGCTTTGCACGGCGCTAGCGGTTCTCCCCCCTTGCTTTGAAGCCAGCTGGGGAGAAGAGACAGACCATAGCATCCTCCCCTTCTCCTCACCTGGCTTTAAAGGGGCGGGGGAGGAAGAAGGAACGTTCCCCCCTGCCCCTTTGCTGCTGGCGGCTGCAGGTACGGAAGAGGAACATTCAGCCCGCAAGCTGCTTTCTCCTCTTTTGTAGCCGCCACCGCCAGGTTTGAGCCAGAATATTTTTTCCCCTTGTTTTCCTCCTTTAAAAAAATAGGTGCATCTTATGGTCCAGTGCATCTTATGGACCAAAAAAATACAGGATACCCTACACTCTGGGCGGCTTACAGCGCATAAAAAAATGTAAAACATTAGACATTTAAAAATTCCTGCTACCGGGCTGCCTTCAGATGTCTTCTAAACGTCAAATAGTTGTATATTTCCCTTGACATCTGATGGGAGGGCGTTCCACAGGGCGAGCGCCACCACAGAGAAGGCCCTCTGCCTGGTTCCCTGTAACCTTGCTTCTCGCAATGAGGGAACCGCCAGAAGGCCCTCAGCGCTGGACCCCTCGGCAATGGGGGTGGAGATGCTCCTTCAGGTATACTGGGCCGAAGCCATTAATGAGATCCCCACTACCAGCCCTCGGAAATGCTGGAGTCAGGACAGGAACCAGCATGAGCCATCTTAAGTAGAATGTATGTACATATGGGCAGGGTCAAATCAGGATGTGACCTGAGCATACAAAGTTGTCTTGCTTTGAATCAGACACTTGTCCATTAGCACTGCACTGTCTGACCAATCTCTGATAGCAAGCTTTCCAGTGCCTTCTGCAGATGTCCTTCCAGTCCTGCTAACAGAATTCCTTTATATAGATTTATTGGGGACTGAACTAAGCAATACTTACTTCTGAGTATGCCTGTGTAGGATTGCAGGGTCAGTCTGTTTGCATGCATTGGGATTTTCATCAAGAGAATCACACATTTCCATTTAGCTGTATAGCACAGTGACTCCACTGTGGAGCCAACTTACTTCAGATTACTCTTACAAAAAAGGAGGTGTAACGGATTAGCCCCAGGATGGAAGATTTATTACACCCTGGACTAGAAAGAGTTAATCCACCTCCAGCTTAACTGACAGTGCATCTTTAGGAGGCGGGAAGGTGCCCGGTTTAAAAAGGAGGGAATAACTGTTTTGGCAGTTGGAAGAGGGGGAGGTTGGTGACGAAGAGGGAAGAAGAAAGAAGGGGGTGTGTCCAGGATAGTGGTGGTTTAGGTTAGGCTTAGGATAACTTGAAGTTAAAGTCTGACAGAGTTAATGTAGAACTGTAACTAAGCTTGTAAACTTATGCATCGTTAAGAAAAGAAAAACCTATGTTCTCAAGAAAATAAAATTCATCTTCTTTTTGTGCCAAAGAGTATCGTCTTGGTTATTCCAGCAGCGTATTAAAACTCACAGAGGTGGAGACTCAGAAAAGGGCAAAACTTACCTTCCAAGTCCTGGACTGCAGAATCCGGGACCGGCAGCCGTGTGACACCGGAAGTTGCGTCGACGTAACTTCCGGTGTCGCTTTGCCCTTCTATGGGCACCAAAAATGGCCGCCGCCGGCTTCAAAAGTAGCTTCTACGCATGACCGGAAGTGCGGCCAACATAACTTCCGGTGTCATTTTGCCCTTCTCTGGGCACCAAAAATGGCCGCCGCCGACACCAGAAGTCGCGTCAATGCACTTCCGGTCATGCGTAGAAGCTACTTTTGAAGCCGGCGGCGGCCATTTTTGGTGCCCATAGAAGGGCAAATCAGAAAAAAATGGCCGCTGGCAGGAGAAAATAACGGAGAAAAACGGGAGACAAAGTGATACGGGGGACCACCGGGAAAAGGTAAGTAAAAACGGGGGTTTCCCAAGGAAAATGGGGTACTTGGCAGCTATGCTTACCTAAGGAAAAGGGGATAGTTTGTGTTCTAGAGTCACACAGGAAGGGCAGTATGGTGAAAACCTAGAGCGCCACAAGTTTGCCAGGGTGATATGGCAGACTGATACAGTGGAGATCTGAGTTGAGGGAGTCCCTGTTCTGTAGGCAAGGGGTTGTTCATTCAAATAGCCCTGAGTGTTTGTGAGATCAGGCCACAAAAGCTGGAATTAGACTCTCTTTACTGAGAAGCCCAGACTTCAGGAGTTTATTTTAAGGCGTAAGGAATTGAGTGGGGATTGCTTTACCCCTGTACCCTTTTGTCTCATAATCTATTGGCAACGTCGGCGAGGGGGTTCGTCGCAGGAGGCATACTGAGTTCTAGATGTTTCCATGCTTCTGTATACGGAAGTTTTGGGGTCAAGCTCTTGTATAAGTGGACAATCGTATTTGCATTGGGGGTCTGTTTTCCTACACTTTTTACCATGAAATGTACAACATGCTTTCCATGACTGAAGTGGAAGGGCTTCCTTAGATCCAAGCCAATAACTTGACTATACTACCTCTTTGAGTTTGCAGAGGATTACATGGAATCACTTCTGTGTCTGGGTCTCCAGTATGTGTGTGTGAATGAGCACCATAGCTTCAGAGGAAATTGTGAATGCCCAGCGATACTTTCTCAGTATGAAATGGGTTCTTTGTTGTCTGTTTTAACACTGTTCTCCATGCATTGGATATCCAGGAAAAAGCAGTCCCACTGTTTGGTTGTACATATACATATACTGATATTAACTCTTTGTATCTTTATGTGGAAATTGTTCGATTTGGTTATGTAGTTTTTAATGTGTTTTATTAATTTTTATTATGACTACTTTGCTATGTTTGTAGCTGTGTAAATCTTTTCCTATTGTAAGCCGCCTTGAGCATTGTTTTAACTGTGGAAAGGTGGCATACAAACAAAATAATGAATAAATGAACGAATACATGATATATCATATTTTAGATTCAGACTAGGTATGATCGACAAGTTCTTCTTCTTCTTCTTAGATTGGTCAGAAGATTGTTGTTGTTGTTGTTTAGTTGTTTAGTCATTTAGTCGTGTCCGACTCTTCGTGACCCCATGGACCATAGCACGCCAGGCACTCCTGTCTTGCACTGCCTCCCGCAGTTTGGTCAAACTCATGTTCGTACCTTCGAGAACACTGTCCAACCATCTCGTCCTCTATCGTCCCCTTCTCCTAGTGCCCTCCATCTTTCCCAACATCAGGGTCTTTTCCAAGGATTCTTCTCTTCTCATGAGGTGGCCAAAGTATTGGAGCCTCAGCTTCAGGATCTGTCCTTCCAGTGAGCACTCAGGGCTGATTTCCTTAAGAATGGATAGGTTTGATCTTCCTGCAGTCCATGGGACTCTCAAGAGTCTCCTCCAGCACCATAATTCAAAAGCATCAATTCTTCGGTGATCAGCCTTCTTTATGGTCCAGAAGATTGGTCCCAGCCTATTAGGACTTTCATAAAGATGAAATTATGTTCCAATGTTATCTCGTCCATCAGATCTTTCTGCATGATGATGTCGCTGAGGACGCAAGACCTAGATTTGGTGTTGAGTATTTAAGTCAAGGACAGAAATTATGAAATTAATGAAGTTTAAGCTTCATGGCTTCTAATCCCAGAGGGGCCGCAAAAACAACCCTAGCCTTGCACTGCTTAACTTTTTGGGATCTAGTAGACCTGATTTGAGTTGTACGATTCAAATTGATTATTTTTTGTTGTATATATTTCAACAATCCCAAAGTTTGAGGGCCAGTAGCAAAGATGTTGTAAAGGGGTGCTGATCTGTCGTGGAACAACCCCATTGAAGAAGATAACAGTGTTTACGCAGACACCATTGCTGGTTGCAAAGGGGCCCCCATGACAGGTCAAGCTTCAGAGACCCAAAAATGTAGGTCTGCCACTGCTTCAAGGGGATGAAGCTCAAAATGTGAAGCTATCAAGTTGGAGCCCATTTTTAATTAGGCTCCTTTGAGCTAGATGGGTCTAACTGAAAATGGGGGTTGTACCACAGTCTTCCCTTTCCCTACAAGTACCCAAATCTTCTGCAAGTTTCTAAAAAAAGGGTTAGCTTGAGGGAGTGGGGATGGCAATAGGTAGAGATTTACCCCTCCTCTAACCTGAATCTTTTTTGTTTCCATTTTTGCTTACAGAAAATTGGGGGGGGGGGTTCTGCAGTGACAGGAAAGCCATTTTTTATTCAAAAACAACAACAACCTTCAATTGTTTGGGTGGCAAGCTGTGTTCATCACTCACTCATCACTGCATCTGAGAGAGTAACATAAACAACCAGGCCAATATTTTCGCAAAGGGTGCCGCCGAATCACTGAAAACACAAGCCATTTTTTGACGTTGGCAAACACGATCCTGAATAGCAGTATGGAGCTTCAGGTAAGCCTATAAAAATTATACTATATGCACTTTGGGAATATGGGCGAAATATTTAAATGGAGCGTTCTTTTCTTTCAGCAAATGCTTTCAGAATGCATATTCTGCTCTCCCCACTAAATTATGACAGAAGACAGGTCATAATAACTGATGTAATAGGCAAGGAGGGAGAATGGAACACAATTCCCTAAACTCAATAAAATAAGCAATTACTCCTGTTATCTGAACGGCTCTGTCAGTGGAGAAGTTGTCTGTGTCATAACAGAATCTAACAGAGCCAGTTGCCTTTAAGCATCAAAGGCTCTGGCCTTATTATCTTCTGGAGATGTGCATGTATAATAAGCTTCTCCGACAAATGGGGAGGAAATGTCTCTGGCAAAACTCTAAAATGGTGATAAACTATGTCCAAATGATTAATTCAGAGAAATTCCCCATCACGCTGAGGCAACATGTGCCCGTCTCTTCTGTCATGCCCTTGGAGATTTTTCCATGCTAAATGTATGTGCATATTTTTCATGGCCAATGATATTTGAATTGCAGCCTGCTCCCATGCAGAACATAAAACACTTCAAACTGCATAATGCAGACTAAATTATAAGTTCTCCAGTGGCCTGAGGTGGCAAGGGCCATAATAATGAATGTGCTTAAGTGACTTGGTAGAGTTTTTTCCCCCACTTTAATTTAATACCCTGACTTGCTGCTACTTTATTTTAAAAAGGAAAGGGTTGTTTCATAGCACTATGAGAACAATATCATAATAGAAAATAAGAACTTCTTCCCTTCTCTCTCTCTCTCTCTCTCCTTAATAAATACAGAAACCTAGCATGGTGGTGGCCAATTCGGACACGTCAATCAGATGGAATATGAAACGGAAACCCCTATACATATGTGAAATAATTCCATTTCTCACTATTGTAGATGTAAACTAATTCCAGGTTCCTTTAAGAGGACATACATTGTAATTTCCACTAACAAATTGCTATTTTGCATGCAATCCCCTGATTAGAAAGACAGACACATGGACTCTTACTTCACTGCAACCCGATATTAACACTCAAATAACAACACTGCCCTGGTGTTTTCTTTCACTAACTTAGAGAGCAAATCCAACCTTTTCTGTTTAAGGAGAGGTGGGTGCAAGAGTCTAACATGGGTGTGGCACAAGCCCCCCAAACTGGGTAATGGGATTGCATTAATGGTTACTAAAGTAAGTCTAAATATCCTGTAATTGTTTGTTGCTATTGCTGCCTTTGATAGGAATCATAGCTGCCAAGTTTTCCCTTTTCTCGCGAGGAAGCCTATTCAGCATAAGGGAAAATCCCTGTAAAAAAGGGATAACTTGGCAGCTATGATAGGAATACAAATGCATGAAGCGCCGTACCTTGGATCTCAAATGCCTTGGCTACCGAACAAATCGGCTCCTGAACAATCAACACCCGAAAGTGAGTGTTCCGGTTTTCTAACGATTTCCGGAAGCTGAACGTGTGGCAGGGCTTCTGTGGCTTCTGATTGGCTGCAGGATGCCCCTTGGTTTTCAAACGGTTCCAGGAGTCAAACAGACTCCCAGAATGCATTCTGTTCGAGAACCAAGGTACGACTGTATAACCAATTTTGATGTTAATAACTCTAAGGGTCATCCACACATCTGCTTGTCCTGTACCAAAAAACATGGGTCTGAGCAGTTTTGCACTTGTCTCCTGTCCATACCTGCCAAGTTCAGGCCTGAGAAATAAGAAACTGGACCGGAAGTAGCAGACCGGAAGTAGCACTGCCGCCATTTTGGAACTGGGCGGAGCATGCTCAGAAGTGACTTTTGATGCTGCTCTGCCCTGTTCCAAAATGGCCGCCACACCAGAAGTCGCGCTGCAGCCATTTTGGAACTGGGCAAAGCAGCATCAAAAGTCGCTTCTGAGCATGCTCCGCCCAGTTCCAAAATGGCCACCGCGCCAGAATAAACCGGGGGGAAACAAAAAAATCCGTTTTTTCAGCTGGGAACAGCTGGAAAAACAGGGTTTTTCCGGGGAATACGGGAGACTTGGCAGCTATGCTCCTGTCTCATGCTTTCCATTATTATTATTATTATTATTATTATTATTATTATTATTATTATTTTCTATGCTGCCCATCTGACTGGGTTGCCCCAGCCACTCTGAGCAGCTTCCAACAAATTAAAATACATTAAAGCATCAAACATTAAAAACTTCCCTATACAGCGCTGCCTTCAGGTGTCTTCTAAAAATCAGATAGTTGTTTATTTCCTTGACATCTGGCAGGCATGGGTCCCAGGGCTTGTGCCTTTGCCCCACAGCTTTTCCCTAGAAAACCCTCTCTTTAGCACTAAATTGGAATAAACAGCAATTCATGGAAAACCCAAATGTTGTATGTTCCAATTCAGTGCTAAATCGTGGGTTTTCCTGAGGTGAAGCAGCAGGGCAAACGGGAATCTGGATGAGCCCCAACCTTGATGGAGGGTTAAGTGGTCAACTCAGTAATGGGGTGCTATCATCCACCACCAGAGATAGGTGGTAAAATGTCCAGGCACTGTTCTACTTACAGTGGTACCTCGGGTTACAGATGCTTCAGGTTACAGACGCTTCAGGTTACAAACTCCGCTAACCCAGAAATAGTACCTCGGGTTAAGAACTTTGCTTCAGGATGAGAACAGAAATCGCACGGCGGTGGTGAGGCGGCAGCGGGAGGCCCCATTAGCTAAAGTGGTACCTCAGGTTAAAAACAGTTTCAGGTTAAGAAAGGATCTCCAGAACTAATTAAGTTCTTAACCTGTGGTACCACTGTATTTGTTTGCTGAGAAACTTGCCAGTTATGTATATATGTAAGTATGCACATTTATTTGCAGTATTTACACACCCACCCACTCAAAATTTCTGTGGCTGCCCATGGTTGGGAGAAATCCAGCACTGTTGGCTAGATTCTCACAGAGGTGCAACATTTCAATGATTGCTCAGTTTTTGTTATCCACCAGTGTTAATAGCTTGTTATTACTACCAGAGCTTTTTCCTTTTCAGCCGGAACTCGCCAGAACTCAGTTCTGGCACCTCTCAGGTAGGCAGCATTATAAGAGAACAAGGGAGGCATTCATGGTGATTTCCAGCATCTCTGTTTCTAGAAAAATAGCACAGATTACTACTATTATTTAAGTTTGTTGGTCACTTCACACAAGCATCTCAAAGTGACTTAGAAGAGAAGGAGAAGAAGAGTTTGGATTTGATATCCCGCTTTATCACTACCCGAAGGAGTCTCAAAGCGGCTAACATTCTCCTTTCCCTTCCTCCCCCACAACAAACACTCTGTGAGGTGAGTGGGGCTGAGAGACTTCAGAGAAGTGTGACTAGCCCAAGGTCACCCAGCAGCTGCATGTGGAGGAGTGGAGACGCGAACCCAGTTCCCCAGATTATGAGTCTACCACTCTTAACCACTACACCACACTGGCTCTCAAATAATAAGCACTACAAAATGGAAAATAATAATCTGATTAATAATAATAATAATAATAATAATAATATTTGATCACCACATACATTACCTCATCAGAGGTTTGATCACCACATACATTACTTAAGAGAACACACATGTTGTTGTTGTTGTTGTTGTTGTTGTTGTTGAGTTGTTTAGTCGTGTCCGACTCTTTGTGACCCCATGGACCATAGCACACCAGGCACTCCTGTCTTCCACTGCCTCCCACAGTTTGGTCAAACTCATGTTCGTAGCTTCGAGAACACTGTCCTCGAAGGAGAAGGGGACGACAGAGGACGAGATGGTTGGACAGTGTTCTTGAAGAGAACACATATACACATATTTATATCATCAATTATGGGAAAGAAAGAAAATTAACACCCATCAATCACTGTGACCGCCTCCTCATTATTCTTGTATGCTTGTTGCAACTGGTCCACCGGCAAAAAGGACTGCCAGAAGGTTGCTTTGCCAAACAGTCTATGGATGATCTGTTTATTGAGCATTCACCCAAATTTGTTTGCACAAAGCTTGCAGGGTGGTTAGACAGCATCAACTATTTATTGAGCATTTGCTCTGATTTGTTTCCATGGAGGTTATGCAATGTTGCATCAAGGAGTCCTTGTTTTCACACTTCCTCCTGTTCAGACATTTAATTGTGCCTTAAATCTGAAAGCACAACAGGCCAACTTTCCAGCATGTGTGATCTAAGCACACTGCGGTCCTCTTTATTTCAACGAGAGAGTTAAACCCATCTGTAATTCTTTCCGATTAAAAGAAATGGGACTCAAAAGTGCTTTTGGCAGGATCTTGCCCATTCCAGCAAAGAAAAGCCATGTAAATACAGTTTGGATGAAGGGCATTTCAATTTAGCCAACAAATAGTATTAACACCACCGAGACCATAAAACGTATACAATATGTTAGGAATTCTTCTCACCAAATAATGATCATTTTGCTCCAAGCTTCTCTTCCTTAGTTGTCTTTTTTCTAGTTTAAATTCTTTTTTGGATTTTAAAAGGCTCTTCGCATCCATGGTTTAAGGCTGTCGAATACTCTTTCCCCCCTGAAGTGCTTCGGGGTATTCTGAACCTTGAAGGTAGCCTAACACTAGCATCCTCTTGCATTTGAAGGCAGCTCATTCATTCCGAGTGGACAGCGACTCTTCAAAGTTTTCTTTGGAGGAAAGTGCCAATTCTGATTTGTATGCTTTTTCAGAGAGTCACTGAGCACTGTGCTGAGACCTCCTCTGTGGCTTCAGGCAGATTTAACCTAAAGCAGAGGGAGGGAGAAAGAGAGAGAGAGAGATTTGATAGTAGCTTGGAATTTTCCTATCATAGAATACATCTGAAGAAGGCTTTCCAACTCGTGCAACTTTGTGAAATCCTCAGTTTTTCAAAGCAAAGCTGGTCTTTCTCAGGGGGGTTTAGAAAAGACTTGATAATAAAAGCAGCTACAGTCAAGCTTAATTTACAAAACATTATGTAAAACAGTCAGGTTGCATTATTCTTTAATGAGCAGGTAGGTTCTCTTTAGTCTTGGCCTTGGAAAATGGAATATTTTTATTACCTTAACACAGTGAAATGAGGCGTCAGTTTTCTCTGGAGCATTCACCCACATGAGAATCTTGTCAAGATTTATTGTCGAGCTCTTAGTATCTTTTTTTAGATGAAAGATTCATACAAGAATATCTCAGAACCCAAGTTTCACACGCTGATTGATGTCTGTGGTCTCCTGCTGCGAGTAATACTCCATATTTGTTCAAATTAGTTTACAAGACTTCTCATTTTGGCTCATTAAAAACAACTGGTGCAGGATGCTAATGATTTATAGAACTACGGTGAATTTCATACATCCCCTTGGAACAACGCCCAAGGCTACAATCCATACTGCCCAACAATAGCTTTTTAACAGGTACAGCATCAGTTTTCTCACTATGCATTTCTGGTGTGTAGTGAGCTTGTGCCTATAACAGAAACTTCCCTGCCAGCTCTCCCTGTGTGGATGGCACGATGTTCTCTCTAGTGCGGACCAGTTTTTTCCATGGCGTTAGCAAGAAACTGAAATCTCCAATTCCAGAAGCTTTCGTATTGTGGTGTGAGAGCTTGCATGACCATCCAAATGTAGAATCTTAGCACATCTTGTTGTGGCCTGCTTCATATATTCCTGGTGTGGCGATTCGCCCTGAGTCAGGACCCAGCATGTAAGGGGTTAAGCTTGGGACAGTTAGAACCCTCAGGGGCGGGCTCAGCCAAGGGATAAAAATCCCTCCCGAGTGGCAGTTCGGAGTTGAGTTGCAGTTGGAGTTGAAGTTGAGTGAGTTAGTGAAGTCAGAGTTGGTTGGGTAGTGAGAGTCAGAGAGCTAGGTGGAGTATTGGGGGGAAGGAACAGACAGACAGGATAGCAGTGTGATATAAAACTAGTTGTGTTGTATAACTTAGAAGGTATAGGCCGGTATAGGCAACAGTTTTAAGTTCATGTACAATATTATCAATCCAGTAACCGCACGCATATGTACCAATAAATAAACTAAACTTGTTGTTTTTAAATCATATCCTGGTCTGTGTCATCTGAGAAGGGAAATAGCAAGTATCCAGCTGGCATGAGGGGAGCTGCAGCCTGGGATACAAAGTGTCATTGGTGCAGCATCAATCGAACTTGAAAACATCCAGTGGTGCTGTACAGGTCCAGGCAGGACCGTGACACCTGGCAGGAACATGGCTGCTAGTGCCCAGCAACTGCTCCTATGCTACTTTTCATCTTATAGTTGGTGCAGATGGCCATGGATGTGTATCATGATGATGGCACCCACATCATTACACGATATGTCATAGGAGAGGTGTGTTCCTACCCACATGCGTGAAAGCTGTATATCGTCATGAGTGTCATTGTGTCACTGCCAGCAAAACAGACAAAATGTGCTTTCTATAAGCTGTCTCAATAGCCAGTGCTAATATGCAAAGGTAAACAGGCCATTGCAGATCTAGCAGCACAGACAAAACTTTCATATCACCTGACATGACCTTGTGTAGTGCTTTTCAATGGATTGCAAATATTGTTGCAAATCTGATTCCCCCCCTAATTTGGATTATTCATCGACTAACAGTTTTCTAACTTTGCAGTCCCAAACACATTTAGTAGTGGGTAAGCCTCACTGAACTCAGTAGAACATACTTTTGAGTAAACAACCCTTTGAAGTGGTTGAGAGCCCTCACTCCTTTCCTTTACTTTCTTCCTCCCTCCCTTTCCTTCCTTCCTTCCTTCCTTTCCTTCCTTCCTTTCCTGAAGGAGCGTCTCCACCCCCATCATTCAGCCCGGACACTGAGATCCAGCACCGAGGGCCTTCTGGCGGTTCCCTCATTGCGAGAAGTGAGGTTACAGGGAACCAGACAGAGGGCCTTCTCAGTAGTGGCACCCACCCTGTGGAACGCTCTCCCAGCAGATGTCAAGGCAATAAGCAACTATTTTACTTTTAGAAGACAACTGAAGGGAAGTTTTTAATGTTTGATGCTGTATTGTTTTTAATATTCGGTTGGAAGCCACCCAGATGGGTGGGGTATAAATAATAAATTATTATTATTTATTTATTTATTTATTTATTTATTTATTTCATTTGGGGAGCAAGAAATATTAGATCCAAGAGCCAACATTAACATGAATTAGGTAAGTCAATTTGGTTTCCCAGAGTGCTGCCAGACTGCCAATTATTGTGGTAAATTAGAGGAGAATCTGGCAATCTGTGTATTCACTATGGAATGTCTACCCTCAGTGTTGAGAATATCACCAGCAACTGAAAATAAAACCTAGGCATAACTTGGATATTTTTGGGATTGCACTTCCTTATAGTTAATTTCCTTTA
Organism: Zootoca vivipara; assembly: GCF_963506605.1. Classification (NCBI taxonomy): domain Eukaryota; kingdom Metazoa; phylum Chordata; class Lepidosauria; order Squamata; family Lacertidae; genus Zootoca; species Zootoca vivipara. The sequence goes on from NC_083283.1 coordinate 80,471,632, forward strand.
CGTTCTTTTTACCACCGCCTTGTACAGCAGGGGGGGGGGAGAACCAGTGGCCTTCCAGATGTTGTTTGGACTTCAGCTCTCAACAACCACAAGCAGCATGGTCAATGGTCAGTGACAATGGCCGTTGTAAACCAGCAACATTCAGGGAGCCACTGATTCCCCATGATGTTGTAAGAATGGTGCACAGATAGCATTTTATCAGTGGTGGTTGGTTTCACATACATTTCTCATCAGAAGTAAGTCTCTAGTTTGGAGATGGTATTTAACACCAGTCAGATTAAATCAAATAAACAAGGAATATCCGGTGTTATGTTGGAGGGGATGCTAGGAAACAGGAAATTATGTTCACACGTGGTGGGGGTGTAAATATGTACAATTTTTCTGGCAAAGGGTGTTTAAGGAGATAACAGAAATCAATGGGTTAAAGTTGGCCGAAAGTCCAGAGGTAGCATTATTATTGAATTACGATTGGGTGGAAAGGGTTCGCAGGCTGTGAAGGACTTGCTCAGAAATTTATTGACAGCTGCACAGGTTATTATAGCTAGGAAGTGGAAGTGGCAAGCAGAAAATAAAATGGAAGAATGGTATACAGAGGTGTGGGATATAGCTATTAATGATAAATTAACATGTGGCATTAAGGTAAGATGGGGAATATGTAGGAGAAATGATTTTGAGGAGATATGGTAGGTGTTTGTAGAATTTGTACTTTTAAAACAGAAAGGGGTCAAACCATTGCAAGAGGTATTGAAATTTTGGGAGGTTGAATAGTTACAATGGAATGGTCTCAGTGGTTGGGTGCACATTTTTATTCTTATTTATTTATGATTATTACTTTGTCAAGAAGAAGAAGAAGAAGAAGAAGAAGAAGAAGAAGAAGAAGAAGAAGAAGAAGAAGAAGAAGAAGAAGAAGAAGAAGAAGATATCACTGAGTTTATACAGGCAAATGGGAACAGGATTGCAGCCCTGGTTATCCTGAAAATATTTAATATATTCACCTACATGTGTAATATATGAGTAATGAGAAGCAGTGTGGTGCAGTGGTTAGAATATCAGATGACGACCAGGGAGACAAGGTTCAGATTTCAACTCGGTCATGACGCTCCATGGATGACCTTCGTCCAGCCGCTGGGGATTCGGACATTTAAACTGGCATATTTTACCTGAGATTTCCCTGCTATTCTAGTTTATGCAACACATAATCTCTAGGAGACTTGACTATGGTTTATTGCACCGGTGCTAATTTTAAAAAAATGTTTTTATGGTTATTGCTGTTTTTCCTTTTGTTTCCCCCTGTGAACGATGCCATGGCCTTTGTCTAAAGTTTATGAATGAATGGTAATTATGTAAATCTTATCATGTTGTACGCCGCCTTGAGCATTGTTCTAACTAAGGAAAGGCAGCATACAAATAAAATGATGGTGATGATGATGTAAAATCCGAACAGATATAGCTAAATGCACTTCCGGGTTGCGGGGGTGAGGGGCTTTTCTGTGTTTCTGGAATAATCCTGAAGAACTCAATCATTTCCATGAGATAACTGGTGAGGGGGGAGTTCAGAGTATCACACAGAGCATCAGTCGCCCCCCCCCTTCCTTTGCAAAACTTCCAGGGGATTGGGGGCGCTGGTTCTGAATGATGTACTGGGTGGCTGCCTCCGGTGCCCACAAACAATTTCCCAATATTCATTTCAAGTCCATGGATCCCAGCATGCTGTCTGTCTCCCTTCCCTGTTCCCCCAAAGCTTGCCATCGTACCCAGGGGTTCAGACGGGCCACAATATTTGGCCAGCTCTCAGACATGCATAAAACTGTCACCCGGATCCATAACCTCAGGTTTGATTTAAAGATCTGGGTGGCTCTTTAAAAAATCTGCTGCTCTGTCTGTACAGCCAAGATTCTCTTCCCAAAAGGTCAGTTTTTGAGCACCTAATGCTCAGTGACATTCAGAGCCATTCTTCAAACTGAGAGCTTTCTGCAAAGGTTTGCTGCCATATAACTTTGCATTTACAACAGAGATGGCCACCCTTTCTTCCCGAACAGACAATAGAAAAGTGAATATATTTTATTATTATTATTTAGGCTGGCTTTTTGCATTGAATATGTCATTGAAAGCTGCAAAAAAAGGTTTAATCTCCCAAATCCCAAAATTGAGCTCAGAGTGCCCTCTGCTGTTTAGTGTTATTTTAAATTAAGAAGACCTCATCGAAGGATTGTTACCGTTTATGTAGGAGGAAGGGGCCCAGATGTTTAAAATACTGCTTCCCTATAAACAATGTAACCGTAATCATTTGTCTCTTTTCATTCATTTTGTACAACTGTCCATAGCTGCCAAGTTCTCCCTTTTTTTAAGGGACATTCCCTCATACTGAATAGGCTTCCTCGCGAGAAAAGGGAAAACTTGGCAGCTATGCAACTGTGACGTTCAGCATTTCACTTTAAACTTTTGCTGGGAGAATGTGAAGGAATCTGGCATAGTGTTGACATCTGTCTGTCTCGGGCGAAGATGGAGGAGTGGGCCTTTGGGGGTGAAGTCAAACTACCGGTAGGTTACAGTGGCTGCTGTGGCTGTAGAATTAGATGCAGGAGAGACAGGTTTTGTTGCAGCTGGGGCAGAGGAAGGTGTCTGGTTGTGCTGCTGGAGATGCCCTGTGGCATTTCTTCTGTCTCTGCTCCTACACAGCAGTCATTCCTCCTGTGGTCACTGCTATGGATACACAACCTGTCTGTCTCCAAGCACTGCGGTCATCTGCAAGGGATTCCCACAGGGCAGGGTTCACATTGCCAGCCTTCATGTCTCGTTTGCAGACATCTTTGTAATGCAGAGTTGGTCTGCAAACAGGCCTGGTGCCTGAAGCCAACTCCCCATAGAGCTCCTCCTTCGAGATCCTGCCATCTTCCATTCATCACAGCTGAGATCGCGGCCAGCCAGGATTCAAGTACTGCATGAGATGACATCCTGCCTTTGTGCAGGCAAAGAGATTTGGTGTCACTGTCGGAAACTGAATGCAACTGAGAATAAGGGCAATGAAAGAAGAAGTGACAAATTTTGCGAGGACTCCTGGAGAATCATCAACAAAACATTGCACCTTCAGCACTGACCAAAATGTTGTGAAAAAGCTATGAGTAGATTTGGTTCAGTTCTAGTGTTTGTTTTCAGTCGGGTTAATTATGCCTTTGTGGCAGGGGAGGGGGATTGGTTTGTTTATATCAGAGTTCCTCAAACTCGGCCCTCCAGATGTTTTTGGCCTACAACTCCCATGATCCCTAGCTAGCAGGACCAGTGGTCAAGGATGATGGGAATTGTAGTCCAAAACATCTGGAGGGTCAAGGTTGAGGAAGCCTGGTTTATATTCTTGTTTGTGTTCTTATTATGCATTTTGTGTTCTCGTTTTGTATTTTTATGTTGTGACCTGCCCTGTGGTCTTCAGGTGAAGGGTGATATACTAATTTAATAAATTATAGTAGTAATAAATCATTATTATTTGTTTTCAGTTGCCACAGCTCATTGGTAAAGCCTCTACCTTGCATCTTCAGGAAGGACTATGAATGTCCCTTATCTGAAATCCTGGAGAGCCACAGTAAGTTAGTGCAAACTAGTGGTCTGACCAGTCAGTTTCATGTGTTCCTTTATTTATTCACCTTTCTACAGGTATTTTCAGACCTTAGCAGTGTCACGATCTGGTCAGCGGGAGGTAGCAGGCCCGCCTGAGGACGTCAGGACCGGGGGCAAAGTGGTGGTGTGGAAGCAGGAACAGGGTCCAGATGGTGCAGGGCTGAGGGTCCAGCAGCAGGCCGTCACAGGGTCAAGGAACCGAAGGTTGGGAAGCAGGGCGTCACGGAGGCGAGGGCCGAGGGTCAAGGAGCAAGGCGGAGGCGAAGGTCGAGGAGTCGAGGAGCAAGGTGTCGGCAAGGCGAAGGTCCAAGGGTTGAGGAGCAAGGCGAAGGTCCAAGGAGCAAGGCGAAGGATCAAAGAACAGGAGGCCAGATGCAACAAGGCAGGGATTGTGTTGCTGCGGCAAAGAGCTGAAGGGAAATGCTGAGCTTTTATCCCTCCCAGCTCTTGCCACCAGGTGCAGTGAGTTATCAAGTGGCCTCACCTGAGTAGCCACTCCTTGCTTCTCCAGCACAAGCTGAGGCAGGCCCCAGTCCTGCAAAGCACTACAGGCCCCAGAGCCTGACTCCTGCCCATACTCCTGACAAGCAGCTGTTGACTCTGCATTTGCGTGGACAGGTGGTGTCCCCCAAACCCCAGGCAACCCTCGAGCAGAATAATGACTCAATGACAACTCACTATGGGATTAAAATTGGCCACAACTTTAAGATTCAGATGTAGGGAGACCTTGGCTCAGGCATTGGGCGTTCTCCCTCCCAGTCCCCAGCCGAGGATCTGGGAGACTTCAGGGTTATCCAGAATGTGTGGGGGTTGGGCTGGCCCTGGAGACCGTATGTTCAAGCAGAGAACCCACCCCCCATTCGCCATAGCTGCCAAGTTATCCCTTTTTTAACGGATTTTCCCTTATGCTGAATAGGCTTCCTCGCGAGAAAAGGGAAAACTTGGCAGCTATGCCATTCGCTGTTGCTGGAAGGGAGAGCAATGACAACCCTTTGGCGTATGGTCAATGCCTCCCCTCAAGATCCCTTTAATGGGGGGAACCCTGGTATCGCCATCGTAAAGGGGGCGTGGGCACCGCTCCACACACACCACATCTAGGAAGATATACTTGCATTCTGCCCAAGGCCTGAAACTGCCAAAGTTGTGACGTATTGCTTCGGGAAAGGCGAAACCTGCCAATGCAGGGAAATTCCTTTCCGGCCCTTCAACAGCAGCCCTGGCGTAGCAGCACCTGCGTACCTGTGAAAAAGAGAGGTTAACCTACAAAATAAGACTTGAATGAGGGTGTGGAGGGTGGGAGAAGCTCTGAAGCCGACTGCTGGTTCTCAGGTAAATTCACCTCTATTGTGTGTGCTGCATGATCCCGCTCCATACCTGGCCAATCCCCTGGCAACACCTCCCCAGGTTGGATTGGCCAGGTATCCAGCCTGGGTCCAGGTATCCAGCGTGGGGAGGATGACGCCAGACCGAGCTTCCAGGGGCTGCTCTGGGATCCAGGGGGCTGCGCGTGACGGCGCAAAAGTCGCCCCCCCGTTTGATGTGGGGAGTGGTCATTGCTAGCAGTGTTTGATGTAATTTGTCTCCTGAGACAGATGGATGCCAACAGGACATTTTGAATTTTAGGCTGGTTTTATAGCTTTATTATCTTGTATAGTACAACAAGTCACGTGTGCCGAGCATTAGCCAAAGCTGGAAGGGGCAGCCGAAAGCCTGTCAACCCACAATTTTTGGCTTGGATACCAAGGCCAGCTCAGGAACTGTTAGCTGTATATTGTCAAACTCTATTGCATGTAATGTATCAAATGCTGCATACTATTCCATGTCAACTCTAAAATACTAGCAGGTGTGAAGCGGCATGAACTAGGGTTGCTATATTTCAAAAAGTGAAAATCCGATCGCAAAAGTTGTTGAGCTTTCTTGGCAAAGTTTTTAAGCTATTTTAAATGAAATCCACCAAAATCTACACTTACGACAAGGGTTGCTGTACGTCTGGATTTTCCTGGACATTTCAGCGATTTCTCCCTGGACATTGTTTCCGATGACCGAATCCCAGCTATGACTGGGAAGTTCCGGACGTATGGCAACCCTTTGCATGAACAATGTTTGGAAGGGGGGGGGGGACCAAACACAAAACCTATCAAATATTGAAATGATGACCGAGTTGACTTATCAAGTCCGCTTATGTCCTGGAAGAGCAAATAAATCCACAGAGACAATGAGATGAAGCAAATTGGCCACACAAATCCAACTTCATGTAACAGAAAGTCCCAGCTGAATGCATTTGAAAAGTGGAAAAAGTTTTCTAGATTAGCCTCTAATGAAGTGCATTAGCTGTTTGCAAATGGTTTGCCAAGCAACAGTGATCAAAAAGAAGTGGAAGGAACGGTAAGACAGCACTTGACGATAGCACCCCCTTCCGCCTACAAATTAATGCTGATCAGGGAGGAAAGTGTAGGAATATTCAGGGTGGCAAGAGAGGATATATTGTTTATTAATATCCTTCCTAACTTGCGCTAGGACTCAAGGACTATTTAATTGCTCATCTTCTAACATTGTGTATGCCATCAAATGCCAACAGTGCCCTTCAGCTCTCTATATTGGACAAACAGGCCAAACCCTACGCCAAAGGACAAATGGACATAAATCTGACATCAGGAACCACAAGATAGAGAAACCAGTAGGAGAACACTTCAATCTCCCAGGACATTCTATATAAGATCTCAAAGCAGCTGTTTTATTACAGAAAAGTTTCAGGAACAGGCTGGAAAGAGAAGTTGCTGAATTGGAACTCATTACCAAGCTTAAAACCATGGAGCTACCTGAGATGAATAAAGACATTGGATTCTTATCTCATTATGCATGATCAAGCTTTCTTTAGCGCCTCAGCCCTTGCTTCCCCCCCCCCAGGACCAATTGCAGTCATCAGCAGTCGTTAACAGCCATCTACAGGTTTACCACTCCCATCAGCCCATCACCCATTTCCATCACCCCCACCCCCCACCCTCTGAATATACATAAGGGTTTGGTGGATTCTGTTTCATTGTATCTGACGAAGTGTGCATGCACACGAAAGCTCATACCAAAATAAAAACTTAGTTGGTCTTTAAGGTGCTACAGCAGGAATTTTTTTATTTTGCGCTAGCAAGTTCCTTAGCAGAGTTTACATCCCCCTTTTTAGGGGAACTTACATCAGTTCACAGCTGGATCCCTGAAGGCAGACTTAGTTACAAAGGTGTGCTGCGTGACTCATCCTTTTGTTACCTGGACAGGTTAGGTCACACCCACCTTCTATCACATGCAAAAGGAAGGTTGTCCAGCCAGGAGGAACAGGAAGTTTCAACTGCCTGGACCAAACATTCCCTCGCATGTCTTCTCTAGCATTACAAGGAATGTTGTACTTGACTGCCTCTCATGGATCACATCCCACAAAAAGGAGTACAAGAGCCTGCATTGTTTTGAAGCATGGTTGATTTATATCTCTTTCTTTTAAGGTGGGGCTCAAATGCAAGAATAGAGTTTGCAACGGGATTTAATTTCAGCCAAGCTACTCAGACAGCCAAGCTTCAGACCCCACAAGATTAGTGGTGGTGTCGGTCCTCCCATATCTGAGTTAGGCCAGTCCTCCCATATCCTTGCCCATCCTGGCTTATAAAAGCTAGCCGGGAACGGCTGGGCGATGGGCTTCGCGGGTTGGTAAATGCTTCTCTCTATGAGGAAGCCTTCCCAGACCCGCTGAAAGAGGCGGTTATTAAACCGCTTCTTAAAAAACCATCTTTAGATCTGGCCAATATGGCCAACTATCGCCCAGTCTCAAATCTTCCATTCTTGGGCAAGGTGATTGAGCGAGTGGTTGCTGAACAACTCCAGGCAACTCCAGTCAGGGTTCAGGCCTCATCATGGGACTGAAACTGCCTTGGTCACACTGGTCGATGATCTCCGGCGGGCTAGGGACAAAGGTGAGAGCTGTTTCCTTGTTCTGCTGGATCTCTCAGCGGCTTTTGACACCATCGACCATAACATCCTTCTGGACCGTCTAGAGGGCTTGGGAGCTGGGGGCACTGTCATACAGTGGTTCCGCTCCTTCCTCCTGGGCCGTGTTCAGAAAGTGGTGGTGGGGGATGAGTGTTCAGACCCCTGGGCTCTCACTTGTGGGGTGCCTCAGGGTTCTGTCCTCTCCCCCATGCTTTTTAACATCTATATGCAGCCGCTGGGAGAGATCATCAGGGGGTTTGGGCTGGGTGTCCATCAGTATGCTGATGATACCCAGCTCTACCTCTCTTTTAAATCAGAACCAGTGAAGGCGGTGAAGGTCCTGTGTGAGTGTCTGGAGGCGGTTGGAGGATGGATGGTGGCTAACAGATTGAGATTGAATCCTGACAAGACAGAAGTACTGTTCGTGGGGGACAGGAGGCGGGCAGGTGTGGAGGATTCCCTGGTTCTGAATGGGGTAACTGTGCCCCTGAAGGACCAGGTGCGCAGCCTGGGAGTCATTTTGGACTCACAGCTGTCCATGGAGGCGCAGGTCAATTCTGTGTCCAGGGCAGCTGTCTATCAGCTCCATCTGGTACGCAGGCTGAGACCCTACCTGCCTGCAGACTGTCTAGCCAGAGTGGTGCATGCTCTAGTTATCTCCCGCTTGGACTACTGCAATGCGCTCTACGTGGGGCTACCTTTGAAGGTGACTCGGAAACTACAACTAATCCAGAATGCGGCAGCTAGACTGGTGACTGGGAGCGGCCGCCGAGACCACATAACACCAGTCTTGAAAGATCTACATTGGCTCCCAGTACGTTTCTGAGCACAATTCAAAGTGCTGGTGCTGACCTTTAAAGCCCTAAATGGCCTCGGTCCAATATACCTGAAGGAGTGTCTCCACCTCCATCATTCTGCCCGGACACTGAGGTCCAGCACTGAGGGCCTTCTGGCAGTTCCCTCGTTGCGAGATGCCAAGTTGCAGGGAACTAGGCAGAGGGCCTTCTCGGTGGTGGCGCCTGCCCTGTGGAACGCCCTCCCAACAGATGTCATAGAGGAAAACAACTACCAGACTTTTAGAAGACATCTCAAGGCAGCCCTGTTTAGGGAAGCTTTTAATGTTTGATGGATTTCTGTATTTTAGTGTTTTGTTGGAAGCCGCCCAGAGTGGCTGGGGGAACCCGGCCAGATGGGCGGGGTATAAATAATAAATTATTATTATTATTATATGCCACATCTCTGCGCATGGGGGAGAACAAAGTTCAGAAGTTCCATTCTTTTATGTACGTCTGGATTTGTTTACCTAATGTATTTCCCACATGATAGCCAAAAAAAGAGGACCAGACAAGCAACGTGCAATTAAAAGAAATAGAGGTGCGTATGACAAAACCTACATAAGGAAGTGGCAGGATTCCTCTGTGGGGAGGAAACCCCTCAACTTTTTGGTTGTTGTTTTTTTTTTGGAAATAATTTTTATTTGATTTTACAAGCGTAAGATTGTAACAATAACAAGTACATATCCATATATAGAGATTTCTCTGAATCTCCAGACTTCCCACCCTCCTCTCCGTGGGTCCTGTTGTCAACATTTGCAACTGCATATTCTTTTATAATCTATATTTTGTTATCTCTCCATATTATCCGGTGTCTGTTACATAACAAGTGTTATTAGAATCCTGCTAATGTTTTCATCTGCTTACAGTGGTCTCCTAGATTAGTTATAAATTTTCCCATTCTTTCTTAAAGTTTTTGTCTCCTCCATTCCTGAGCTTTCCGGTCAGTTTTGCCATTTTGGCATATTCCAACAGCTTGATTTGCCATTCCTCTCGGGTAGGAGCTTTGCCTTCTTTCCATCTCTGGGCTAGTAGCATCGGTGCTGCTGTTGTTACCTACGGTACATAAAAAGTCTTTTCTGGTCCTTTGGGATGTCGGTGTCTACAATTCCTAATAAAGAAGCTTCTGGTTTGTTTGTTTTACAAAGGTTATTTTGAACATGTTTTTCAGTTCATTATATATCATTTCCCAGAATGCTTTTATTACCTTACACGACCACCACATATTGTAAAAGGTACCTTCTTTTTCTCTACATAAACCCCTCAACTTTTAACGTAGTACACTATGCAGTCAGTGTTTTGCAGTCCTTTAGTTTGTTGCTATTGGGGGCAGAGAGACAAGGGAAATGCAGTTGGAGGAATTATTTGACTTGTGCAGATAACATTGTTGTCATTATTATGAGGTATACTTGAATAACCACAACAAACACTCTTTCATTTCACTGCTTGCTTTTTTAAATACTATTTAACTCTTACTTTTTAGGACGCAGGTGGCGCTGTGGGTTAAACCACAGAGCCTAGGGCTTGCCAATCAGAAGGTCGACGGTTTGAATCCCCGCAATGTGGTGAGCTCCCATTGCTCGGTCCCAGCTTCTGTCAACCCAGCAGTTCAAAAAAAAGTAGATAAATAGGTACCGCTACAGCGGGAAGGTAAACAGCGTTTCTGGTTTGCCAGAAGCGGCTTAGTCATGCTGGCCACATGACCTGGAAGCTGTACGCCGGCTCCCTTGGCCAATAATGCGAGATGAGCGCCGCAACCCCAGAGTCAGTCACGACTGGATCTAATGATTAGGGGTCCCTTTACCTTTACCTTTAACTCTTACTTTATTTTCCTTTTTTTCCCCAAATGAGCACCTGGACCTTGGTTTCTGCAAAACCTAAATAGCTTTTGACCCTTGCCACCCCACCCTGCCATCTAAAGGAGCGTCTTCACCCCCAGCATTCTGCCCGGACACTGAGATCCAGTGCCGAGGGCCTACTGGTGGTTCCCTTGCTGCGAGAAGCCAAGTCACAGGGAACCAGGCAGAGGGCCTTTTTGGTAGTGGCACCCGTCCTGTGGAATACCCTCCCACCAGGTGTCAAAGAGAAAAACAACTACCCGACTTTTAGAAGACATCTGAAGGCAGCCCTGTTTAGGGAAGCTTTTAATGTTTCATAGAGTATTTTAATATTCTGTTGTTGGAAGATGCCCAGAGTGGCTGGGGAAACCCAGCCAGATGGGCGGGGTATAAATAATATATTATTATTATTATTATTATTATTATTATTATTATTACTACTACTACTACTACTATTATTATCATCTGAAATCCCACACCTGTTCCTGCATAGAATGCCATATTGCCAGCCTGAGATCACTAGATGAAAGACCTACAGGAACATAACTTCACAGCTCTCAAAAATTCAGTTCTTTGCAGAGTTTAGGGCCGGCAGTTGGGAAGAGTGGGCCCAGAATTTTTGTTGGCACCCCTGAATTGAGACAGAGTACTTGAAGCTAGCTCTGGAGAAGAGATTTACATGAGAAACAACTGCACACAGACACCAGAGAGAGTACTGCTTTATTGTTCCGGTAATACTGTTCCTGCAATCATTCTTCATACATCACTCATATATCCTATTTATGCATATACTTCTTCACTCTCACAGACAATTCTAAATCCCAGAATCTATGCCGGAGCTTTTGGCAAACTGGAATTTATTTTTCTCTTTTAATGGTAACTAGGTATCACTTTATGGTATATGCTTGTTTATTTTATCCATAGATAGTTATTAAGTTTTCTTTCTTTGCTTGTTTGTTTTGAACAATGCTAGTTTTGCAGCCTGTAGAATATAAATATTTTCTATCATTACGGGAAATGTTTGCATGCATAGTGAAGTACTGCAAAAAACAAAATTGGAAGATTGGATAGTAGACAGTTTGACAAGTCTGCTGAAGTACTTTGAAACAAGATCACTAGATGGCAGCAAGTGGTTGCTCTTTCAAAAGAGAACTGGTGTCTGATTCAGTTTCTCTGTGAAGGGATACCACTAGGCGCACAACTGCAGAGGTACATGCAACATATTCCAGAATTGCAAGCACGCTTAATTCCACTAAGTCCACTGTAATGGAGAAGATCTGCTTCTGCATAGGGTGATTTAGCAGAGTCTCTGTGAAATTTATCTTAAAATGGAACTTGAGTCATAGCTGAGACCATCTCAGGAATTTTCAGAGTAACTAGAAGAGCTTTGATAAGATTACCAAAATTGACAGTGTGTTTTTTCACATTTATATCAGGCTGTACAGCAAAGCATAATTCAGGTTGTTAGTCAGCATGGCAGCAATCTGTAGTTCACTAGGACAGGTGAGATCCTGTCTCCAAGCAGTGGGCAAATCTAGGACTAAAGAGCTGCCATGCATGAATCTATTATTATTATTATTATTATTATTATTATTATTATTATTATTATTGCTACTACTACTACTACTACTCTTACCTTCCAAGTCCCGTACTGCAGAATCTGGGACTGGCAGGTGTGTGACACCGGAAGTTGCGTCGACGTAACTTCCGGTGTCGCTTTGCCCTTCTATGGGCACCAAAATGGCCACCGCCGGCTTCGAAAGTCGCTTGCACGCATGTCCGGAAGTGCGTCGGCGCAACTTCTGGTGTCGCTCCGCCCATCTATGGCCACCGAAATTGGCCGCCACTGACACTGGAAGTCACGTCTATGCACTTCCGGAAATGCGTAGATGCGACTTTTGAAGCCGGCGTCGGTGGCCATTTTTAGTGTCCATAGAAGGGCAAATCGGAAAGAAAAAAAATGGCCGCCGGCAGGAGACAATAACGGAGAAAAACGGGAGACGAAGTGATACGGGGGACCACCAGGAAAAGGTAAGTAAAAACGGGGGCTTCCCAGGGAAAACGGGGTACTTGGCAGCTATGACTACTACTAAAAAGACAGTTTTAGGAGGCTACAGACCCTCCAAGTGTCCCTATTTTCCATGGACAGTCCCAGATTTACAGAAGCCATCCTGGTTTCTGATTTGATCCCAGAATGTCCCGCTTTTCCTTAGGATGTCCCTATCTTCATCGGATAAATGTTGGAGGGCGTGGAATTATCCGACCCCTGAGCCATCTGAAGGCAGTCCTGTATAGGGAAGTTTTTAAATGTTTAATGGTTGTTGTTTTTTAATTTTTAGTGTGTGTGTGTGTGTGTGTGTGTGTGTGTGTGTGTGTGTGTGTGTGTTGAAAGCTGCCCAGAGCGGTTGGGGCAACCCAGTCAGATGGGTGGGGTACAAATAGTAAAATTGCTATGATTAATATTGTTGTGGAATAGGGCATCTCTATTTTCACCGGAGAAATGTTGGAGGGTTTGAGACTGCATATGGGAAAGGAAGAGCAGTAGCAGGAGAGGGGAGGGAGTGTTCAGCCATTTCCTCTGCTGCCGTTTCGCCACAAAAAGTCCCCTACGTCCAAAGCAGCTTTTCCACACACTGGGCATAAGAGACTGGAGACTTTCCCTCAGGAGAAAGTAAGGACCTGAGAAAAAATATTGAGTGGGAAAACAGTACGCAAGGATGAGCAGTACTTTCCCCCATATGATGGATTATGATTCCATTTTGGTGTTAATTAGTGTATTTTCACATACTGGAAACTGCCCTGTGAGGTCTTTAAGAGCCTTAAAAGTTCTTAAATGACTAAATGCACTGCAAAGGGATCTCTTTCCATTATCAGCACTGGTACTCTTCGCAGACGCCACAGCTCTCCATCCTCTGTTGCTCAGGAGTGCCAGAATGTGAGGATAGCTCACAGTAAAATAATGGCAAAGGCTTCAACCGGGGGGGGGGGGGCTTGAAAAGTGCACAGCATTAAACACTCTGGAGCCAGACAGAATGATACCGATTGTTCCGAAGTGGGTACAGGTGCCATCATGAGGGAGGAATCTCTCCTTCTCTGTAATGGGATGGAATTGTGGTTGGGGGTAGAATCCAGCTAAGATTCTGAAATGGAATCTGCACCACCCAAACCAGTATGTGGATCAGATCAGGAGTAGTACCACGTTGCAATGCTGACTGCCAGATTCCTTCCAGTCAGCTGGATTTACTTACTAGGTGGTCTGCCTCTTTCCCTAGTTTGTTTGCATCGTCACATGTCATTTTTAAAACGAACCTTCCAGCCAACCAGACTCCTACGGCCATGTGTGTTAGCTTAGTTGGTTTATTGAATTTATGAATCACTTCCCACAACCAAATGTCCTCAAGAGATTGAGGGGGGGGGGCTCACAGAACAGTAATGCAGAAATAAAAATGCACAATGTTGTTGTTTTTTAATTAAAAAAAAAACATATCATCACTGGAGCTGTTCAAATGCCCAGAAGAGCAAAAGTGTCCTTGCCTGGTGCCGAAGCAAAGTTGGTGTCAGGCGGGTCTCCCTGGGGAGAGCATTCCATAAACAAGGAGCTACCACAGGGAAGCCCTGTTTTATCAGATTGCCACAATCTGAGGCTCCCTTGGAGATGGCATGACAGGACGGGCCTTGAGTGTTCTGTGTAGAAATGTCCGCAAGAGCAACAGTATTTGATGGCATGCTGTGGTCTTAAACAGATTTGTATGTGAGAGGTAACAGTAAAGGACCCCTGGATGGTTAAGTCCAGTCCAAGGCGACTATGGGGTTGCGGCGCTCATCTTGCTTTCAAGCCGAGGGAGCTGGTGTTTGTCCACAGACAGCTTTCCGGGTCATATGGCCAGCATGGCTAAACCGCTTCTGGTGCAAAAGAGACACCGTGATGGAAACCAGAGCGCACGGAAATGCCGTTTACCTGAGTGGCAGGAGCTGAGACAGAGCAACAGGAGTTCACGCCATCATGGGGATTTGAATGTGGGTGGCGCTATGGTCTAAACCACTGAGCATACCTACCAAGTTGCTGTCCGAGAAATAAGGGACCGGGCCGGAAGTAGCAGACCGGAAGTAGCACTGCCGCCATTTTGGAACTGGGCGGAGCATGCTCAGAAGTGACTTTTGGTGCTGCTTTGCCCAGTTCCAAAATGGCCACTGCGCCAGAAGTCGCACTGCAGCCATTTTGGAACTGGGCAGAGCAGCATCAAAAGTCGCTTCTGAGCATGCTCCGCCCAGTTCCAAAATGGCCGCCGTGCCAGAATAAACCGGGGAAAACAAAAAAAATCCATTTTTTTCCGCTAGTAACAGCTGGAAAAACGGGGATTTCCCAGAGAATACGGGAGACTTGGCAGCTATGCCACTGAGCCTCTTGGGCTTGCTGATTAGAAGGTATGTGAGAAAGCATAGCTAGCTAGCTGATAATGAAGGTTTTGCCTTTTTAAAATGGAATATAACAAGACAGGCTACCCTCAGACTACCCTAGAAATATTGCATGCTGTTCATCACCTGCCACCTACTCCAAGTCTCTTCCATCTTGTTTTTTTATCCTAGGCAGAACCAAGATGGAAAAGACTTGGGAAAGCTTCTTCTAAGAATGCACCTGTCACCTGCTGGTCTTGTGCCATAATTCACACATATTTTTACAGAATCTACCATTTCAGAAGAGGAATTCCCTCTTGTGTGAGAGAGGAGAGAAAATGTTTCTTCCAAAGTGATGGGTTCTGAAAGTACTCTCATTTTTTTTAAAAAAACAAACAAACTGGAGCTCTTATTAATTGAGGGTACCTTATTAATTAATGCAGAGAATTTATTTTAAAGGTCCAATTCAAATGGATTAAGCCTGCAACTTTGTAGCCACTTACCTGGGAGTAAGTTTCTGTGCACTGCTCTGGTTCACCAGAAGCGGCTTTGTCGTGCTGGCCAGTGGCCATATGACCTGGAAGCTGTACACTGGCTCTCTCGGCCAATAATGTGAAATGAGCGCCACAACCCCAGAGTCGGTCACAACTGGACCTAATGGTCAGGGGTCCCTTTACCTTTACCTTTTATCTGGGAGTAAGCCTTATTGAACTCAGCGGGGTGTACTTTTGAACATGAGGGAGGCAGGTGTCGCTGTGGTCTAAACCACAGAGCCTCTTGGGCTTGCCGATCTGAAGGTCTGGGGTTTGAATCTGTGTGACGGGGTGAGCTCCCATTGCTCTGTCCCAGCTCCTGCCAACCTAGAAGTTCAAAAGCACACCAGTGCAAGTAGGTAAAGAGGTACCACTGTGTCAGGAGTATGGGCAGGAGTCAGGCTCTGGGGCCTGTAGTGCTTTGCAGGACTGGGGCCTGCCTCAACTTGTGCTGGAGAAGCAAGGAGTGGCCACTCAGGTGAGGCCACTTGATAACTCACTGCACCTGGTGGCAGGAGCTAGGAGGGATATAAAGCTCAGCATTTTCCTTCAGCTCTTTGCCACAGCAACGCTATCCCTGCCTTGTTGCATCTGGCCTCTTGCTCCTTGGACCCTTGCCTTGCCGACGCCTTGCTCCTTGACACCCAGACCTTCGCCTCTGCCTAGCTCCTTGACCCTGCGACTGCCTACTGCTGGACCCTCAGCCCGGCACCTGTTCCTGCTTCTAAACCACCATCTTGCCTCTGGTCCTGACGTCCTCAGCCAGGGCTTCAACCGCCCGCTGACCGAACCGTGACACACTGCGGCAGAAAGGTAAACAGTGTTTCCATGCACTCTGGTTTCCATCACTGTGTTCCATTGCGCCAGAACCATTTTAGTCATGCTGGCCACATGACCCGAAAACCTAGCGGCCTGAAAGTGAGTTGAGTGCTGCAACCCTATAGTCACCATTAACTGGACCTAACCATCCAGGGGTCCTTTAACTTTACCTTTCCCCTACTTTTGAGCATAGGATTGCAATAAAACTGACTAGGCATTGCAACCTAACTTAAAATGCTTAGCTTTTGCTGGATCGCGCCCAGAATTCTTTTTCACCTAAAATCTCAAATATCGCTTTAGCTTCACATTCTTACTAACTTTATCATGTCTTTTTACTGTGTATGAGATCATTTCACTCTCAACAGAAGCTCTCCCCCCCCCCCCCATTATGCAGTTTTCTTTACGGTGGGAAATGTTCCCATGGCTACTCTTCTGTGGATGGTTTGTTGTTCAAAAAAAAATTCATATATGAAAAGTGCATAAAAGAAATGCCTTCTAACAGAAAATTTTTCTTCAAGATATAGAAAATTAAACATACCAGGCAAATTAATTCAATGCATTTAATGTATGGAGTGAGTTCCTCCAAAATCTGTAGAGAGGAAGGGATCCCTCTGCTTTTTAGGCTGAGACCTAATCCACATTTGCCTGGGACTAAGTTCCAGGGACCCAGGTGGCGCTGTGGGTTAAACTACAGAGTCTAGGGCTTGCTGATCAGAAGGTCGGCGGTTCGAATCCCTGCAACGGGGTGAGCTCCTGTTGCTCGGTCCCAGCTCCTGCCCACCTAGCAGTTCGAAAGCACATCAAAGTGCAAGTAGATAAATAGGGACCGCTCCGGCGGGAAGGTAAATGGCGTTTCCGTGCGCTGCTCTGGTTCGCCAGAAGCAGCTTTGTCATGCTGGCCACATGACCTGGAAGCTGTCTGCGGACAAACGCTGGCTCCCTTGGCCTATAGAGCGAGATGAGCGCCGCAACCCCAGAGTCGACACGACTGGACCTGATGGTCAGGGGCCCCTTTACCTTTACCTAAGTTCCATTGAACCTTGGAAGCTTTACTTCTGAGTAAACATGGTTCCAATCAAATTGAGTGTAGTGCTAACTTGTACAGGATACAGCATTCCTCCTTTGTATGTACACCTTAGCCCTTTTCATACCTGTAATAAAAGGTTAAAAGAAAAAAGGCAAAGAACCCCTGGACGGTTACATCCGGTCAAAGGTGACTACGGGGTTGTGGCACTCATCTTGCTTCAGGCCAAGGGAGCTGGCATTTGTACACAGACAGCTTTCCGGGTCATGTGGCCAGCAGGACTAAACTGCTTCCGGCGAAACG
The DNA here is from genome assembly GCF_963506605.1 of Zootoca vivipara. Lineage (NCBI taxonomy): Eukaryota > Metazoa > Chordata > Lepidosauria > Squamata > Lacertidae > Zootoca > Zootoca vivipara. Next base: position 80,488,961 of record NC_083283.1, read on the forward strand.
GAAACCATGACAGAAGCCAGAGTGCACAGAAATGCCGTTTACCTTCCCACCACAGCGGTACCTATTTATCGACCTGCACTGGCGTGCTTTCACACTGCTAGGTTGGCAGGAGCTGGGACAGAGCAGCGGGAGCTCACCCCGTCGCAGGGATTCGAACCGCCAACCTTCCATCGGCAAGCCCAAGAGGCTCCGTGGTTTAGACCACAGCGCCACCCTCATCCCTTTAATAACAAATATACCGAGTCTGTAAAGGGGTCCCGCTCCAGACCTGTGCAGAAAGTTTGGCATGGCTCATATACACTTACAGCTGCAAATCCATAGGATCACTTTCCACATTTTCTGTGAACCCAGAGGGATCTGAGGAACGGCCAGGAGCCATGATCTCACTCCCACTTTTACCTTCCCTTTCTCTCTCTTGGTCATGGTGGCAAGTCAGCATAGAGTTCTTCACGGTGTTTGTCTCAGTAATCTTTACAGCAACCACATAAGGTAGAGGGGAAGGTTCACTGAGTAAATATTCTGGAGGTGTACATTTTTTTAAGTTTGGGGATCTGCTGGTCTTTCTGTTTCGATATTTTTGTCTCTTAAAAAACAAAACCCTCTTCCGACAGGATTTGATCCCTGGGAGAGGAGCAAACAACTTTTATAGTCTTTTCTTGTTGCATTGGAAAACTCAAATAGCACACACAGCAGGGGGGAAGAGGGGGGGGGACACACACAAGGCCAAACATCTGTTCTTGCTGCAGCTGGACTTTTTTTGGAGAGTCATAGGCTGTCGTCCACTCAGATAATCGTTAAGTTTGTATGTAATTGCATTTGTCATGTTAAAGCTATACTGTCTAGCATTTCTTCCCTTTACCCTCTAAAAGTTTCCTCAGTTAAAATCTACAAGTTCGTAAGAAATTAAGGAAGGATGTCCCTGCCTCAGTTTTACTAGGGGCTCACCTATGTCAACGGTGAGTTGACCACATCTCATTCTGGAATTTGGGGTGTGGGTGGCGCTGTGGTCTAAACCACAGAGCCTAGGGCTTGCCGATCAGAAGGTCGGCAGTTTGAATCCCTGTGACGGGGTGAGCTCCCGTTGCTCGGTCCCAGCTCCTGCCAACCTAGCAGTTCGAAAGCACGTCAAAGTGCAAGTAGATAAATAGGTACTGCTACAGCGGGAAGGTAAACGGCGTTTCCGTGCGCTGCTCTGGTTCGCCAGAAGCGGCTTTGTCATGCATGACCCGGAAGCTGTCTGCAGACAAAAACACCAGCTCCCTCGGCCTATAGAGCAAGATGAGTGTCGCAACCCCAGAGTCGTCCACGACTTTACCTAACCGTCAGGGGTACCTTTACCTTTTACATTCTGCCATTATAAGGAGAAATGGGGTTGGTGAGAGTAGGATCCTTGACTTCCAGTTGGGAAATGGTTTCACGGATTGATTTGAAACTTGGCAGCACAGGGTAGCTGGGTTTGAGGATGGGCCATCCTGAATTTGAGGCGGAAAGGAAAAGAAATGCCTTATTTGGAAAGAGTTGAATGCATGATGAATGACATTGGGCAGTTGACAGATGCTGTGCATTTCCAGACTTTCCTGGGGATGGTTTGGGGAAGGGGGAAGTATTTCCGTTTGTACTTGCCCTTTGGGAAATGGTTGTATTAGGTCAAGGGAATGTCTAGTTTAGAGGCGGGGAAACTTTATGCCCTAACTTTATGCCTTTGTTTCCCTACACACCCCCACCCAACAGGAGATTATATATATATATATATATATATATATATATATATATATATATATATATATACTGTATATATATATATATATACTGTATATATATATATATATATATATATATATATATATATATATATATATATAGTGTGTGTGTGTGTGTGTGTGTGTGTGTGTGTGTGTTTTCAATTACAATCCAATAATAACCTCATTATAACAATACCAACTTATAATACAATTAGAATCATAGAATCATAGAGTTGGAAGAGATCGCAAGGGCCATCCAGTCCAACCCCCTGCCAAGCAGGAAACACCATCAAAGCATTCTTGACATGTGCCTGTCAAGCCTCTGCTTAAAAACCTCCAAAGAAGGAGACTCCACCACACCCCTTGGCAGCAAATTCCACTGCTGAACAGCTCTTACTGTCAGGAAGTTCTTCCTAATGTTTAGGTGGAATCTTCTTTCTTGTAGTTTGAATCCATTGCTCCATGTCCGCTTCTCTGGAGCAGCAGAAAACAACCTTTATCCCTCTATATGACATCCTTTTATATATTTGAACATGGCTATCATATCACCCCTTAACCTTCTCTTCTCCAGGCTAAACATACCCAGCTCCCTAAACCGTTCCTCATAAGGCATCATTTTCCAGGCCTTTGACCATTTTGGTTGCCCTCTTCTGGACACGTTCCAGCTTGTCAGTAATACAATCATTCAAGTACAAAACTATATAATTTAGATAAAGTGCCCCCCCCCCGTGTGCTAGAATTGATGTCTTGATTATTTGCTTTATTTCTGAGTTCCAAGAACGTATTAATTTCCATTGCATTCCAGTCATAATAATAACCATCCTGTCACAGGGTCGCTGGCGGCTACTCTAGAGTAACGACTCCGGCACGTTGCCTTTTCATGCTTTTATTATGTGAAGACTATTTACAGTGCAGCAGCTGTACAATGTACATGTTCTCAGTCTGGGCCAGTACCCCGGAATGGGGATTCCCGCGTCTTTTTCCAACAAGGTAGTCTGGGAATCCCCAATCTCCTCCCCCTTTTCTTCACGCGCAACTCCGGAACTGGAGGGAGGGGTCTCCTGGCTGTGTTTTTCTGCCTCCCTCTTTCCCTCTCCCTTCCTTCCTCTCCCGGTCGGCGCAGAGGCTCTGTGACCCTGTCAGAGCCCTGCCCTCTGCTTCCTGTTTCCCCGCTAGAGTCATCTCCTTCCCCGCTCCCGCTGGTGCTCGGAGAGGAACTCGTTGTCACGATGGGAGGGGGCAGTCTATAGTTCCTGTCCCTCACACATCCCTTCTACAACAATGGCAATATTAATAACTTCTATTTGTCTTGACACATTAAAAGATTTATAAAACTACAAGTGAGGAACTCAAACTATATCCTTGTTCTTCTAGTGTGTGGCAATTTCTGTCCGTGGTGTTTCTTCCTGTCCTTGTAAGACATCATGTCTTTCTTTTCCCTGGTTTTTGCCATTACCCATCATGGCTTCAGCGGAGCTCGGCATGTCTATTTTGACAGATGGTCAGGAGCACTCGCATGTCAAAATTGGACACCCCTCCTTACCTAAAACCATATGATGTATGGTTTCAGATTAGATGGGGGGCCACATTGCAGGGGGTTGGCCTAGATGACCCTCCAGGTCTCATCCAACTCCACAATGCTATGGTTCTATGGTGTGAGATGTGGGTGGTCTGTGGTAAACTGCCCTGCAAGCTTGGGGGGGTGTTGGCAGGGCACATTTGGTCCTCATTGCATAGGTTACCCTTCAGTGAACTTGCCTTTACTGCCCCGGACTCTGCACTCACCATCCGAAGACCTTCAGGTGAGGTCTGGAGGGCGGCAACATGAGAACAACCCTTTTCTGAAATGGCTCCCCATTTGTAGAATGCTGTCCCGGGGAGGGGGGGGTCCCCATATGTCATTATATATTTTTAGACACCAGGCAAAAAAAGTTCCTCTTCAACGAGGCCTTTGGTTAATATCCTACAATCTTTTTAATGTGTTTGTGGAAAGGGAGCAGTTTGTGAAAAGGGAGCGGAAAGAGAGCCAGTGTGGTGTAGTGGTTAAGAGCGGTAGACTCGTAATCTGGGGGACCGGGTTGGCGTCTCCGCTCCTCCACATGCAGCTGCTGGGTGACCTTGGGCTAGTCACACTTCTCTGAAGTCTCTCAGCCCCACCTACCTCATAGGGTGTCTAAAGTGGGGAGGAAGGGAAAGGAGATTGTTAGCCGCTTTGAGACTCCTTCGGGTAGTGATAAAGTGGGATATCAAATCCAAACTCTTCTTCTTATTGTTTTGCTGTTTTGTTTTTAGCTATTTGCTTGTTTTTATCCTGTATTTTCTCCTGCCAACCTAGCAGTTCAAAAGCATGTCAAAGTGCAAGTAGATAAATAGTACCGCTCCAGCAGGAAGGTAAATAGCGTTTCCGTGTGCTGCTCTGGTTTGGTTTCCCCAGGAGCGGCTTAGTCGTGCTGGCCACATGACCCAGAAAAACTGTCTGCAGACAAACACCGGCTCCCTCGGCCAGTAAAGCGAGATGAGCGCCGCAAGCGCAGAGTCGTTCGCAACTGGACTTAACTGTCAGGCGTCCTTTACCTTTACCTTTTATCCTGTATTTTATTCTGTGAACTGCCATGAGATATTATTAAACAAACAAACAAACAAACAAAGTAAGCTGGCAAACAGACACAGGGAACACTTATTTACCATACAATTAAAGTACTCTTATACCAATTTAACAGTCATGGCTTTCCATGAAGAATCCTGAGAAGTGCAGTTTGCTAAGGGTGCTCACAGAGCTACAATTAACAAACTACAGTTCCTAGAATTCTTTTGAGGAAGCCATTACTGTTAAAGTTGTAAGTCATAGAATCATAGAATTGGAGAGTTGGAAGGTACCCCCGAGGGTCATCTAGTCCAGCCCCCTGCAACACAGCTATCTTTTGCTGAATTTGGGATTTGAACCCACAGCCCTGAGATTAAGAATCTCTTGCTCTACTGACTGATGAGCTTTGGGTTCAGCCACTAACAAATGCAATTAATGGCAATGATAAGTGGTATAAAAGTGCTTTAAATGTATGTTGTGGGTGTGACACTTATTACACTTAATAAATTAGTCACATATCAGGTATTAGGTAAGTTTCATGTGAATTTCTGGCCTTGTAAATGATGTGCAATTGCTTATGAATGAGGATATTCCTTCTTTCCTTATTTATTTCTGGCATCTCTACCCTGTTTTTCAGCTAAAAAGACTCCCAGAGTGGCTAACATACAATAAATTAAAACAAGAAAGCCCCGGGCTGCAGGGCACACAAGAAAAAATGCACAGGGAGGGAAGAGGGGGGAAAGCAAACTCAGGCTCCGGTTCTTAAAGTTAAATAGTAGTTCCCACGCTCTAGCATGTATTTAATTAATCTGATCATTTTAGGCTGAAAGCAGATGATAGGATGTTTGTTTCAGATATTGGCAATCATGTGGTGTACACACTCATTCATCTGTTCAGGGTTCTTTCCCCATTTCACAGCCATACCATACCTCCATCCTTCCAATTCTCTTAAAAATCATTCTCTTTCTCCAACTTTAAATGACCCAATCTCACATTTTCCCCTCCTTGTAACAATGCTGAAGATATTTCCTTGCCTGGAAAGGCAGTTATTATTCAGCTCCCTTAGCCCCGGCCAGTAGAAAATGCCATATTCCACTGTTTGCCGTGGAACAATGAACACAAGGCTCATTTGTTTCCGTGGCCCTTTCCAAACATCCCCTTTCCGTGCTCGCTGCTGACTCCACAAGTCGTATGTCACCACAGCTTCACCTTCTCCCTAACGCGGAGAGACTAATGATCTCCCACTTGAGAGAATGAGAGAGGCTCATTTCCTCGCCACTCGATCGCTGCCCACACAAAAATGCAACCTTTTCATAAGAGGCAGAGTTGGATTCAAAGGCCCCCCCCCCCAGCGTTGTGGTCTGATCTGCTCAGCTTCACCACCATTCACCAGCACGTTGAATGAAGGCTTTGGGAAAGAAAAGAGGGGTGAATAGCTCCCCAACCCAACAACCGGCCCCTTCCTTGTCGTCCCTTTTTATCCCTTGAGCTTGGAAATTGAGCTAATACCATAAGAAAAAAAGGGTTGTGGCACCGCTTCTTGTTTTTGTGACCCCACATTGTTATTGCATTGGGGGTGAGAGGAATGGGGGGGCAGGAATAAATGCATAAACAAAGAGCTTTCAGCAGCCATGACCTGCTGGAGCCTCAAACTATGACGTTCTTTCTGATGTAAACATTACAAAAATTATTAGACGATATACAAATAAGCAGCGGGCCACTTTTTTTTAAAAGCAAACCTCTTTTGCACAGCTCTTTTATATGTTTAGATCAGCTTTCAACTTTTAATTAGTTTAATAGGTGAATTAATCAATCATTCTTAAGTTAAATAATCATTGGGGGCAATTTTAATTGATGGGGCTTTAATTAAGGGCATGTGTGTTTATCTTTCGAAGGCCCTTTTGTCTTTGGTAAGTTTCAATCTCCTGCTGGTTAACTTGTAAAATTAAAAGCACCCCTGGGTGAAAATCACTCCTGAAAATCAGGCGAGGTAGAAATCTAGGCTGATTTTTTTCCATCTGAACATGGTAGTTTTCTATGTGGTGGCAGAAAGATTCAAATGTGTGGGAGCATTACAAAATTCAGTCCAGGAAAATAATTTTTTTCGCTTTATTCTATTGATGCTACTAGCTGATAAATGGGTTTCTCCTGTTGCCTCCATTTTGCATACATGAGTCTTCTGGTGTCGTGTGGAATGAAAACCTAAAACAATATGGTTTTGACACTGTGGTGTCAGGTGGCGCTGTGGTCTAAACCACTTCGGCTTGCCGATCGGAAGGTCGGCAGTTTGAATCCCCACGATGGAGTGAGCTCCAGTTTCTGTCCCAGCTCCTGCCAACCTAGCAGTTCAAAAGCACACCAGCGCAAGTAGATAAATAGGTACCACTGTGATGGGAAGGTAAATGGGGTTTCCATGCGCTCTGGTTTACGTCACGGTGTCCCATTGCACCAGGAGCGGTTTAGTCATGCTCTTACACCAGTAAAAATAGCTAAGATGTATCATAATCGGGATAACAAATGTTGGAAATGTAAGAAAGAGGAAGGATCTTTTTATCATATGTGGTGGACTTGCCCACTAGTAAGGGATTTCTGGGAGAAGATTTATAATGAATTGAAGAGAGTGTTGAAAAATACATTCACTAAGAAACCAGAATCCTTTCTATTGGGTATAGTTGGGAAAGAGATCCCCAAGAAAAATGTTAATTTCTTTATGTATGCCACAACGGCGGCAAGAGTATTATTGGCTAAGAACTGGAAGACTCATGAATTACCAACAGTGGATGATTGGCAAATGAAGATGATGGAGTATATGGAACTGGCTGAGATGACCGGGAGAATCCGCGACCGGGGAGAAGAAGCGACTGAGGAAGAGTGGAAAGACTTTAAAATTTATCTTAAAAAATATGCCAAAATTGTATATTAAGATTAGATTTAGAAGTGTTTAGAAACTGTGGATTTAGGAATTATGTGAAGTAAATAGATGCATAAGAGATTTGAAATTTTATGGAATTTTTAATAATGAATTGGAAATGGCTAATTGATAAAAGAGATATGAATCGTAGATGGATGGAACTTGAGGAAGTCCCCTCAAATAATGTTAAAAGTAAAGGACTGGGTATTTGGATTTTTGTGTTTCTTTTTTATTGTTACGTTATTGTGCTTTATTGTTCTATTGTGTTGTTTGCTTGTGCCTTTTTTCTTTTTGTTATAAAACTAATAAAAATTATTTTTTTAAAAAAGGAGCGGTTTAGTCATGCTGGCCACATGACCTGAAAAGCTGTCTGTGGACAAACGGCAGCTCCCTCGGCCTGAAAGCGAGATGAGCGCTGCAACCCCATAGTCACCTTTGGCTGGAATTTACCATCCTTTACCTTTACCAAAGCTAAAAAGGAGCCCATCAAGACCAAGGCAGGTATTGTGGTCTTTCCTACACATCTGCCAATGCCTCTTATTCCTGAACCACAAATCACGCCTGTACAATATGGACAAACTATTCAAGCCCTCAGTATATCAATTGGTTCATTATGTGGCATCTTCCCAGTCAGAAGAGAGACAGGGAATTATTTCATGAATGTGCAAATCCCGTGGAAGCCACCAAATTGTCAGTCTCCATCCAAACTATGCTTACCTTTGCTTCTCTTGCCCACCCATTGAAAGGGAATGGCTCCTATGTTAGCAAAACAAAGAGAATCAGAATTTAAAAAAATCCTTCCAGTAGCACCTTAGAGACCAACTAAGTTGGTTATTGGTATGAGCTTTCATGTGCATCAGATTCTCATGCAGAGCTACCCAAAGTGATGACATCATAGCATAAAAGAAAAATTATCATGGCAAGGAAAAGCCCTTTTGGTAAGAAGTCATCATGCTGGCACGAGGTCAGTGCACATATTGCAGAGTTCTGTTAATAAAATTTATTGAAACACATTTGCTGTTTAAATTAATTTTAAGGTCAGGAATTACTTCAGTTTTTCATGCAGAAAAATCTCCCTTTCAGATGGTGCAAGCTACGTTTTAGTTAAGTATATCACGGCTGTAGACAGTATCCAAAGTGGGGCACCAGTTTAGAAACATAGAAATAATAGAACCAGGTTTTAAACAGTCAGTAACAGATCCAAAGTTGCCAGCTAAAACCACATCAATTCCATCAGAAACCACCTCCTGAAAAAAAGATGGTGTTATTACTCATTTATGGAAGGCCATTAATGAGGGATCCTGAATGATCTCTCTAGGAAGCATATTGCCTTACCAGTGGTGGTTGTTTCTATTTATTAACTGGATTTTGCAAGCAGCACAGCTCCACCCTTGGTGGCCCAACCACAATTCCTAATCTCAAAAATGATTCAGACACAGTGTCACTCTAGGGTGCTTAGGGGAAAGAGGCATGGCAGCTGCCATTGAAACATGCAGACCCCTGTTGGCCACAGGAGGAGACCCAATCTAGCAGATCTTAGAACAAATTTCCAGACTAATGCAAGGACAAGCTGACATAGGAGATCAGTGTTCTTCAACCTTGGATCCCCAGATGTAGCTGGACTACAACTCCCATCAGCCACTTAGTCAATGGTGAGGGATGATGGGAGTTGTAGTCCAGAAATATATGGGAACTCACGGCTGAAGAATACTGCTTTAGATATCCTGGCATACCTGCCAAGTCTCTCACGGAGAAATCCGGGATCGGCAGCCGCGCAACACCGGAAGTTGCGTAGATGCAACTTCCGGTGTCGCTTTGCCCATCTATGGGCACCGAAAATGGCCGGCGCCGGCGCCGTAAGTCACGTCTACACATGTCCGGAAGTGCATAAACGCAACTTCCGGTGTCGGTGCCGGCCATTTTCTGGTGCCCATAGATGGGCAAAGCGGCACCAGAAAAATGGCTGCCGACAAGAACCAAAATAAGGGAAATTAACGGGAGAGGAGCTGGAACAGGAGACCTCCGGGAAACGGTAAGGAAAAACGGGGGTTTCCTGGGAAATACGGGGTACTTGGCAGCTATGTATCCTGGTCCTAAACTGTTTAGGCCTTTAAAAGTAATAACCAGTATTTTGAAGTGGGCCAAGAAATGGACATGAACCCAAAGAAGCAATTGCAATAGACCATTACTGATCTTTTCACTGAGGAAAGCAAAAAAGTTTCCACAGGAGCCTCAGAGTGCCTCAGACCATGCTTTGAAAACCACTCGGCTATATATATGCATATGAATACATAATGTGCATCCATAATAAAAAAATAATGGCAAGAAGTGAGAGGGAAGATTTTAAAAAGAGAGAGAAGTTGGTATTTATTGGCAGATGTTTGAACTCGGCAGTTTTCAGACCTGTATAAAAGAGGAAATTTAATTCCAGACTTCGATCACAATTGCTCTTGGACATTATCATTCTTAAATGCTCCGCAAGGGCGATCGGGCTGACTTTTATTACCCCAAATAAGAAATGCACCAGCTCAACTCATTTATATGCTACTGGTGTGCAATGAAGCAACTGCTTTCTGGGGAGGCTTTTATGAGGAGGTGGAGGGTGAAAGGCCTTTCTGCCTGAGCACCCAACAGAGAAGAAATCTATTGTGCACCCTCTCTCCGTGGCTGCCTGCAAAAAGGTTCAGGATGAGGTTTCAAATTTAGCATGATGTCATCCTGCGATATATATTCTCCTGAATAAAACACTGGGGGTTTCTTCTAAAGCAGTTTAGTCTTTCAGAATGTCCATGGAGTTCAAAGGTTCAAGGGTCTTCTTTTATTTTTTTTATTACCGCCATGCCATTAGGTTTCCATCTATCCACTCGAGGAGAGAATTCTTCCTTCGCCAAATGAACTGAGCCATTAAGGAAGGAGATTATACCAAACCATTAATTAAACGCTATGTAAATCTACCAGCTTTTCTGCGAAAGAATGAGCAGTGTGAGGAGCAAGGGGAATTTTTCTTCCTCTCTTATAATACCTAGAACACAAGGTCACCCAAAGAAGCTGAGCGGCAATAGGCCCGGGACTGACAAAAGGAAACACTTCTTTGCACAATGCGTAATTAACTTCTGGGATAGGCTGCCACAAAATGTGGGAGATTGCCAGCAGTTTGGGTGGTTTTAAAAAAGGATTAATCCCATCTGTGGAAATCCTGCTTATACTCAGTACCTCTAAAAAAAGCCCCATGTATTTGCGGCATACGATTCCAAAGAACATACCATAGCTATAGAAGATATAACATACCATAGATATAATGATGCTACTTTAAAGGGATTTGACAAGTTCGTGAAGGGACGTTCTACCAATGACTAGAAGCCATGTTTCCGAGCACAATTCAAAGTGTCGGTGCTGACCTTTAAAGCCCTAAATGGCCTCTGTCCAGTATACCTGAAGGAGCGTCTCCACCTCCATCATTCTGCCCGGACACTGAGGTCCAGCACCGAGGGCCTTCTGGCGGTTCCCTCATTGCGAGAAGCCAAGTTGCGGGGAACTAGGCAGAGGGCCTTCTCGGTGGTGACGCCTGCCCTGTGGAACGCCCTCCCAACAGATGTCAAAGAGGAAAACACCTACCAGAATTTTAGAAGACATCTGAAGGCAGCCCTGTTCAGGGAGGCTTTTAATGTTTAATAGATTATTGTGTTTTATTCTTCTGTTGGAAGCCGCCCAGAGTGGCTGGGGAGACCCGGCCAGGTGGGCGGGGTATAAATAATAAAATTATTATTATTATTATTATTATTATTATTATTATTATTATTTATTATTATTATTGCTGGATAGAACTTCAGGGAACATAGGGAGCTGCACAGTAGGAGAGTAAAAGGTAAAGGACCCCTGGACAGTTACTCTAGAACCAGGGGTGAACGAAGGCTAACCAACACCCGGGGCGGGGGGAACCGCTGGCTGCACACACGTTGTGCCGCTACATGCGACGCATGTGTGGCATCGCTACGTAGGCCGCATGTGCGGCGGCGCTACATACAGCGCATGCATGCGACACCGCGCACGCATTGTACGTGGCGGTTTGCCATCGGCGGTGCCCGAGCACTGTACGGGCGGTGGTGGGATCTTCCGCTTGCAGCTGTAGTGGCGACGGAGGGATCCCACCGCCATCCGTACGGCGCTCGGGTGCTGCTGGTGGCACACCACTATGTACAGCGCATGTGCAACGTCGCTACGTACAGCACATGCATACAGCACTGCGCATGCGTTGTATGTAATGGTTTGCTGCCGGTGCCACTTGAACACTGTACGGACAGTGGCAGGATCCTCTGCTTGCAGCTGCAGCCATGAACAGAGGATCCTCTACATGTGGCTGTGGCAGCACAATGGCTGCTTGCGCCGCTGCGGCTGGGGGCGGCAGGGCGAGCACCCCGCAGGGTGCCTTCTTGTCACCCCCCCCCCAGACATGGCACCCGGGGTGAACCGCCCCCCACCCCTTGCAACGCCACTGTCTAGAACATTTCCATTCCAGCCTTTACTTTATAATCAGCTCTTATCAGACTGCAGATTGAAAGTCCCCAGTCCCTTTGTCTTTCTGAAATCAAGCTATATTTTTTGCAAAACCTTCAATGCTTTTCAGACATGAGCTCTTCATTAAGCTTTCGGCGAACATCCCCTCTATTGTAGAACACTTGAAACAAGTCGAAGACATTGCATGAGAAGAGACCAGCCTTGTAAATCGTTCCTTGCAATGAGCAATGGGGATTCAAAGTAGTGTTAAATTAAAATGTATGCTCTGTCAGTCTATCTATGAAGCCCGGCTCTGTCAGAATAATAGGGGGGTCATTCAAGGCTGCATCTTGAACACTTGCCAATATCACATATGTTTCTCTTTGGTAGCTGCTGTATGCTGTTGTTGTGCATTGAGCTTCATAAGCAGGAACGCCAGGCAACAGAAAATGGAGATTGAGCTGCTATTTCGGCTAATTGAAAGCTTGAGTTGAAAGGAGATGAAGTGTGAAGTCTTAAATTAGTACCTGTGTTAAAAACGTAACAGTTTGGTTCTAAAGGTTCTAAATGGCAGAGAAACCATTTCAGATTTTGGGGAAAATATCTGAAAGGCACACACACACACACACACACACACACACACACACTCATGCATGTATTAAATTACCCAAAGCAGTAAGATTTAAGAGCTTTTTTTTTAAGCGTAAAATATATGTGCTTTTGCCATGCATATATGGGCCTATTTAACTGTGCATGACAATCAGTGAGAAGAAATAACTGCATCTGGCCACAGGGCATTGCCCTGCCCTGATTCCATCCCCCTTCAGATGTGAGCTGGTTTTCCACCAATTCTATCCTTACTGGCCCTAACCTCTTCAGGCCCAGGTATGACCAGTTTGGATGCATCTACCATGGGAGGAGAGCAAAGTTAATAACATATTGGGCATTCCAAAAGTCCAAGGTGCAGTTCATGGAGTTTGCAATAACATTCTTACATTTTTATTACATATGGAGATAATGAAAGTAACTTATTACAGTGGTACCTCAGTTTATGAAAACAATTGGTTCCGGAAGTCTCTTCATAAACTGAAGCGTTCATAAACTGAAGCGAACTTTCCCATTGAAAGTAATGGAAAGTGGATTAATCTGTTCCAGATGGTCCACGGAGTACTTAAACTGAAGCGTTCATAAACTGAAGCGAACTTTCCCATTGAAAGTATTGGAAAGTGGATTAATCCGTTCCAGACGGGTCTGCGGAGTACTCAACCTGAAGCGTACTTAACCCAAAGCATGGGTGTAATTGGTTCCGGAAGTCTGTTCATAAACTGAAGCGCTCATAAACTGAAGCGAACTTTCCCATTGAAAGTAATGGAAAGGGAATTAATCCGTTCCAGATGGGTCCGCAGCGTTCGTAAACCGAAAATTCGTAAACCAAGGTGTTCATAAACTGAGGTTCCACTGCATATATATTGTATTCCCCCCAGGTCTTGTGGTCTTCCATGCAGGCACTGATCCATCCCATACATTCTTAATAGACCTGAAAGGCTAATTAGTAGATTAGACAACTCAGGTTTTAGTTAGCTAATAAGCAGGGGCAATGTGGCTCCTTAGATATTCAACCTAAGGGAACATCCTTAGATATTACAGGATATTTTGTTAATATTACAGAGGGTATGAAAAGATAGTCTTCCTTTTAACGACGAAGTATTAGCTTCTACTTATTTAATCAGAAACTGTTTTACGCCTCCTTCAATATCTCAGAAGGACACAAATATTGATTCCTTTTTGCATTATGTTAATTAATTCTTTCATTGATCGCAACAGTTAAACGGCAGGTGATTAATCAGCTGACACTCCTTCCCTGCACTTTCTCCTCACCTAAAGAATTAGGTGCTCCCAGGTGCCCTTGTAGCTTTTGAAAGTGAATTGATTTGCATGTGCAGAACTTCAAATTTAGTTCCTAGCATCGGCATCTGAAGGGCTCTCTGAAGGAAGGGCTCAGAAAGACCTTGGCCCGAGACCTTGAAGAGCTGCTACTTATTGGAGCAGGCAGTGCTCAGCTACGTGGAGCAATGGGGCTACCATCCAATATAAGACAACCTCCTGTGTTCAGAAATGAACAACTTAGAATAAGTGTTTCTTGCTGTTTTCAGATCTTATATGGTGTGGCATTCCCTACAGACCGATATTTTGTCTGAAAGAACTCCCCAATTCACTTGATTGGAGTTAGAACAGGCATCCCCAAACTGCGGCCCTCCAGATGTTTTGGCCTACAACCCCCATGATCCCTAGCTAACAGGACCAGTGGTCAGGGATGATGGGAACTGTAGTCCAAAACACCTGGAGGGCCGAAGTTTGGGGATGCCTGAGTTAGAAACTCCAAACGTTCAAAAGGTTTCTTGTATGCTGCCACTGTTTATCTGTCTGTCTCTGTCCATTTAACCGCCCTATATCCAAGGATCACAGGGCGGTTCACAGCATAAAAACACAAAATACATAACACAATAACAAACAAAACAGTAACACACACCCTGAACATCCAAATGAAGCTGCATAGCACATCACAGCACATAAGTGTGGGATCAGTGTAAGGAGCAGTCAAGTACAACATTCCTTGTTTTCCTAGAGTGGACATGTGGGGGAATGTTTGGTCCAGCCAGTTGAAAACTTCCTGTTTCCTCCTGGCTGGGGCATACTTCCTTTGCATGTGACTAGAGGTGGGCGTGACCTTAGCTGTGCAGGTAACAAAAAGGACAAGGCATGCAGCTCTCTCTCTCTCTCTCTCTCTCTCTCTCTCTCTCTCTCTCTCTCTCTCTCTCTCTCTCTCTCTCTCTCTCTCTCTCTCTCTCTCTCTCTCTCTCTCTCTCTCTCTCTCTCTCTCTCCCTCCCTCCCTCCCTCCCTCCCTCCCTCCCTCCCTCCCTCCCTCCCTCCCTCCCTCCCTCCCTCCCTCCCTCCCTCTCCCCACATGTATATACTTTGTAACTAAGTCTGCCTTCAGGGATCACACTGTGAACTGAATGCGAGTAAACTACTTTTATATACTTTACACAAGATTGTGGTGTGTTAATTCTTTTAAGAGGGATATAAGGGAACTTATCAGGAACCTACTAGTGAGAGGCTTACACAAGCCTGCAACCAGCTACCCGCTGTGTGTTTAAAAGGGGAATGTGAAACTCTGCTAAGTAAAGGAACTTGCTAGTGCAAGTTAGGAAGGATATTAATAAACAATATATCCTCTCCTGCCTCCCTGAACATTCCCACAATAAGGAGCTCTGGATCAGAGCAAATGCATTTCAGAAAGGCAGATACATTCATAGACAGATAGACTATTCTTCAGCAGGTAACCAAATATTGCAACAGTTTCTGAATTTCTGCAAAGCCAAGTTCTTTTTAGTTGTTCTTATTTTGTAAGCTCTTTTCCTATTTTAATAATTTCTTATGCATATATGAGACATTTTCTCGCAGCTGCACACTGCATCTAAAGATAAGACCATTGAGATCAAACAGCCACAGGTCAGGGCAATGGTTAATAATAGCCCTAGACATTTTAGGAAAGCTACTCTCTCATCCCAATAAGGGTTTAGTCACATGACCTATGGTAATGCAAACAGCCTGTTGCTTTACTTGCTCCCCAATGTAATATATTTTCTCAATGGCTTGATAAAATCTCTTAAGAAGCGTGGGAGTCTGGGGCATTCTCAGCAAAGTTATCCTTGCAGATTAGCACAAAGAAAACATCTTCAGTGAGAAGATACTATTAGGGACAAAGAAATATACTTACCCTTGATAATTTCATAAATGTATACCATTCAGTTGCTGAAATCTGCCCTGCCCTGTACTGCAGCCTCCTAATATTTAGCTGCTGCTTCTTCTTTGATGATCACTCGTAGCTGAGTAAGATTGTCTTCCATAAACATGGTTTTAACAATGAGTCCGTAAGTGACTGTGGAGGCCAATTCTGGATCCACATGCCCTTCCACAGTGGGGACATTGGTTTTTGGGCGGGAGTTGATCACGGTGTGGATGTGCCAAGCGTGCCCCCCTCTTAGCACATTTCTCCCTTTCGTCCTGAGTTCGAGTGTCTTCAAAGCCCATGACACCTTTGGTAAAGGCTGTTCTCCAACTGGAGCGCTCGCAGGCCAGTGTTTCCCAGTTGTAGGTGTTTATACTACATTTTTGTGAAAATGATATTATTAGGGGAATAGCTTACTAAATATTAGGCAAAGTTGAGCATAATATGCATTTAGGAGAAATGCTCACAAATATGCACACACATTTTCATGTGAGCTTTAAAAAAAACACACCATAAACTGCTGTGGAAATGGAGCACGCTGAATGCAAGAATGGAAAAATAAGACGCTAAGAGAAACTGACATATACAAATTGATCCGTCCCTAGCATCAACATACTCTATTCAGCTTGAATATATAACCTGCCCTTGCATATAGAACAAGTTGGTTGGCATCCGTCTGTCTCGCAAGTAATAGGAGTAATATTCATAAAATTCCACACCAGTGGCGTAGCAAGCGGGGGCGATTGGGGTGGTCCGCCCCGGGTGCCACCCTGGAGGGGAGTGACACTCGGAGCCCCCACAACTCCCAAGCCGAGCGGTGCCACTCCAGTGCCGTGCAGGGATGGTGCCGAGGTCCTGTGCCCGTGACTGCCCCCATGACTGGAGGCTCCCAGTGCCGTCTCCGCATGGCGCTGGAGCGGTTTGCTGGCAGCAAGCCGCTCCAGCGCCATGCTGGGATGGTGCCAAGGTTCTGTGCTCAGGCGCTGCACGCAAGGCATCATGGGGGCTGGAGTTTGAAAAGGTTCAACAATGGTCTCCTCCTCCACCACCACCCTCACATGCTGGCAAACTGCTCCAGCGCCATGTGGGGATGGTGCCAAGGTCCTGTGCTTGCAGCTGCAGCCGTGACCAGAGGCTCCTGCGCAGTCCTCGCAAGGCACTAGAGCGGTTTGCCAGCGCTGCGCAGCTCACATGTGTGTACCGTGCATGCATCGTGCGTGGTGACGTCGCACATGCGCACTGCATGGCGACGCCCCGTCCCGCCCCCGGGTGCTGGAAGGGCTTCCTCTGCCCCTGTTCCACATGTGTGTATAAGTATACCCTAAAACAATTAGGATATTTTCACATTAACTAGAAAGCTGAAACCTCCTGGTAGCTCCTCCATTATACTGTGACACAGTTCTCCTCTCCACAAGCTGCCCCTTAAGATTTCTCAGGCTCTCTCTTTCTAATACTTAATAATCTGTACAAGGAGGAGTCTTGTCCAAGAGCTGAGGAAAGGCTGCTATTCTGCACCTTGGTTGCCCATCTCCAGCCTTATTTCCACCTGGATGTCCCATCTCTAACCTGTTGGCACATTGACTGTTTGAGCCCAGCACCAAATTTAGGGCAATGCAGGCAGTTCCCCTGCACAGGGTGCCAAGACTGAGGGGGTGCAAAATTGAGAAGACCCACAACTGAGAAGATCCATTTGTGGGCAACAAATTCTGGGCTCACTCGGGGTGCCATATTACCAAAGATTTCCATAGTCTGCCTAGCCCCTGGGCATTCTCTTGACTATATGACTGCCTTGCGACTGGCTGGGCAATGTTCGCCCTTAGTCAAGACTCACCTGATTTAGAACTCTTTAAAAGTGGACTGTTACCATATAGTCCTTTGTCCCTCAAAATCCCTCAAGCAACCATCTGTGCTGTTACATTTGAGGAGACCAGTGGGGAGGAGACAGACCATATCTCTTCTCTACTCTTTTTCCTGGCCCTGTAACTTGAGGTCATTTTCAGTGACTCTTATGCATGCCAAACGTGTATTCTACCACTAAATTATAGCCTCCGCCAAAAGCTATCCTCCATTGGGCTCTTAGAAATCTCTCGCCTAGGAAGTGGCCAGGACCACATATGTACCTGCTTAGCTTCACCAAAGCGCCAGAAGGGGAGTTTCCAAATCAGTCACACTGCCCAGAGGTCCTGAGCACCGTTTCATTCCAGCAGGATGGAGTTGAAACTCTTGGTTGTACAAGTGCAATTGCTGCTAAGCAGCTGCCGCACCACACCAGCCTGAAACTGGGGTTTCAGTCAGCACCCTAGTGCCCTAAAACAAACACTCTTCGACCTCTATTCCCACATGGGTCCCAAATACAATTGTGTTTATACAGTGGTACCTTGGTTTTTGAACGTCACCATTGATTAACTTTTTGGTTTTTGAACACCGTAAACCTGGAAGTAAATGCTTCGGTTTTCGAACTCGCCTCAGAAGTAGTCAAACATGCCACGTGGCTTCCATACTGAGTTTTCGGTTTTTGAAAGTTTCGGAACTCAAATAGTCTTCTGGAACGGATTATGTTTGAAAACTGAGGTACCACTGTAATATTATTGTTATGACAGAGGAAGGGCACTGATGGGCCTCACCTGTCATTCTGAAGCCACTTCCAGAAGAGTAGTTTTAACCAGCTTCTATACCACTAATGTGTCTCACTTTGGATCCAGAGTTTTGACCTTTGAACTATTTTTAAATCCCTCTTTGATCATTTGCTATCAAAACATATCTCTGTGGTTTTTTTTACTCTTTCTTACCTGACATTCTTAACCATCGGTCCCTTATCTGATTTTGGGTTGGTGATAAAACTGATGAAGAGCAGAACTGACTGGAGAAGATTGTTCCCGTGATGGAAATGCTGAAGTTTGACCTTTGCTGTTGTGTCTGAGCTGGGAAGGTTCCCTTGTGTTTATCCAATGTCTCCAACGCTCAAGTGAAAGGCATGGGGAAATTTTATAAATGCACAAGGGTCAGCGACTCTCTAAAAGATCCTTGGCAGACCCTCGGGGAGAAGCGATTAGATGGAATTGCACAAAAGAATTGCAAACCTCTACTATCCTGTCATCCATATAGATCACACAAACATATGAATATGCCCCAGCCAAACAGAAGGATTCATTGCAAAGCTATGTCAAAAAATATTATTTCTTCAAATTTGCAATTCAACAATAGTTCAGAATACCCATGCCTCCAGGTGTGGAGATTACATTTGTTTCCCTTGTTGCGGTGTATCAGGTGTTAGGGGAGGAGGAGCACCTCTGGTGGGGGGCACATCATGCTCCTTTGGGGGTATTTTGTCAGCCTTTGACTCCTAGAAGCTGTAAGCATGAAAAAGGAGCGACATCCCAGGAATGGCTTCAACTGGCTGGCTAAACCAGGTAAGAGTAGCCAATGTGTCTCAAACCCTTGGTGTGTTAGGGAGTTGTGAGTTAGAGCCATCACATAGAAGAGGGAACAAGCTTGTTTTCTCCTGCTCTGAAAGGTAGGACTCAGACCAATGGCTTTAAGTTAAGGAGATTCCAACTAAGAACTTTCTGATAGTGAGAGCTGTTTGACAGTGGAGCGGTCATCCTTGGGAGGTTATGGACTTTCCTTTCTTGGAGGTTGTTAAGCAGAGGTTGGATGGCCATCTGTCATGGATGCTTTACCTGAGATTCCTGCATTGGGGTCCCTCCCAACTCTACAATTCTATGTTTGTATGATTCTATGGCTCCAGACAAATTATGGGTTCACAAAAAGCTGACAAGATCTTCAAACGCTTTCCTAGAAATAAATACATTTGGGTGAAACTAGACACATATCCTAAGGCCTATGGAAATTATTAAATCTGATGGATTTCTGATGGATTTCTGTATTTTAAAATTTCTGTTTTTTTGGAAGCCGCCCAGAGTGGCTGGGGGAACCCGGCCAGATGGGTGGGGTATAAATAATAAATTATTATTATTATTATTATTATTATTATTATTATTATTATTATATGTACACACTGCCTGCATTTTGAGACATTTGTTTTCAGGCCCAGAAAAACCACTTCCGGTACACGGAGGGCTCATCCACACTTCTGCTTGCCTGCTGCTTTCCTCTGAGAAAACCTGCTGCTTACCGCTGAATCAGAGCAAACGTCAATCGGGTTTTCTCCAGATTGGCGTTTGCTCTGATTCAGCACTAAAGAATGAGTTTTCCAGGAGGAAGTGGAAGGGCAAAGGCAACAGTGTGCCGAGAAAGCACAGGACAAGCAGAAAGCAGATGCTCCAAAATGCAGCGCATGTGTGTTGAAAAGAAAGCAATTCCTCCATATGTTTGCCTTTAAGAATGACTGAAGGCTTAGGAACTGAGAACAGAACAGAAGGGAAGTGACACCAAACATGATTTTGTTGCCATAGCCAGCAACCTTCTATCCGGAGTCCCCTTCTCCCTGGAATATTTTCTCCCTGCAACGCGTGATCTGCCGTTGACATCTTGTGCATTTCCCTGTCCCTGTGCCTACCCTTCAGAGAAAAGAGGGAAACACGTGGTATCTCAGAATAGAATACATTCAACAAGTGTGCAGTAGTACTCTGTACACCCAATCTGTACTTCACATTTTTCAGAGTGCTCCTAAAACCACTGGAGAATCACAGCGCCTGCTGTGGCTGCAGAGACTGGCAACTTGTAACTGCTGCCTCCCGTGTTGTTTTTGCTGTGTTAGCAAGCACCGAAGTGTGTTGTTGTTTAGTCGTTTAGTCGTGTCCGACTCTTCGTGACCCCATGGACCATAGCACGCCAGGCACTCCTGTCTTCCACTGCCTCCCGCAGTTTGGTCAAACTCATGTTTGTAGCTTCGAGAACACTGTCCAACCATCTCGTCCTCCGTCGTCCCCTTCTCCTAGTGCCCTCAATCTTTCCCAACATCAGGGTCTTTTCCAAGGATTCTTCTCTTTTCATGTGGTGGCCAAAGTATTGGAGCCTCAGCTTCACAATCTGTCCATCCAGGGAGCACTCAGGGCTGATTTCCTTCAGAATGGATAGGTTTGATCTTCTTGCAGTCCATGGGACTCTCAAGAGTCTCCTCCAGCACCACAATTCAAAAGCATCAATTCTTCGGCGATCAGCCTTCTTTATGGTCCAGCTCTCACTTCCATACATCACTACTGGGGAAACCATAGCTTTAACTATACGGACCTTTGTCGGCAAGTATACGGACCTTTGTCGGCAAGGTAATGTCTCCCCCTTCATGGATCAATGCCTTGTCGTGGTGAAGGGGCTTGAGTAACTCAGAGAAGCTATGAGCTATGCCATGCAGGGCCACCCAAGATGGACAGGTCATAGTGGAGAGTTTTGACTAAACGTGATCCACCTGGAGAAGGAACTGGCAAGCCACTCCAGTATCCCTGCCAAGAAAACTCCATGGACAAAGACAACAAGCACCGAAGTAGAGCTGCACAAATCATCAAGGAGTTAGTATATACTGCACACAACTAGGGGTGGGTTGAGAGATTTCCGTAGCAGCTTATGAGTGTGTCTTCATTTTTTGTGCAATTTCTGACGCTGTTCTGTGGCATGCAAGCCAGGGCCTTTTGCTTTGAGGATTGAATGCTAAAGCTATTCATCATAGCTTTTCTCAAAATGGGAGGTAAGGTTAGCATGATTAACCCACTTCTTTGATTCAGGAAGCCAAACGACTGCTAGGAATCCTGATGAAAACAAAGCCGCCACAGCCCAGTGTGAGGAGTTTAGGATAAGAGTTACAAAACTTCAAACAGAGCGGGAGGGTGGGGGCAAAGCGGGGAGGGGCATGTCAAATTGAGAGACTTGACCTCCTCGGTTTCCCCTCAGACTGGTGTAACTGAAAGAACCTGGGAACAGCCTCTGAATTAAGAGGCTTTGCAAAGCTTGCAGGGGCAAAAGTCTGAGACAAGGAGGGAGATTCTTCTTTTCTCATTTTAAATCGTTCTTTATAAATGGCCCAGGGTAGGGCCTGCAGCTTAGTGCAAAGGCGCATCCATCGCAGTGCAGAAGGTCCCAGCTTCAGTATCCAGATAAGAGATCAAAGGGAGCAGAGCTGGGAAACACCCGGGTTCAAGAGACCTTTCAAAGCCAGAGCAGGCCCTGCAGGGTTGGATGGAACAATGGCCGGACTCAGCATCCACAAGCAATTTCATTTGCTTTTAGGGTTGCCTCCTAGTGTTAGTTTTATTTGCCTTGTTTCTTCTTCGTCTTCAGCAGCAGCCTGGCACACAGAAATTAAACAGGTGAGCCTTTTCCTGGCATGGAAATAAGTGGTGGGAGAGCTCCACTTCTTTGGCTTTTGTATGTTAAAGGTAAAGGGACCCCTGACCATTAGGTCCAGTCGTGACCGACTCTGGGGTTGTGCGCTCATCTCGCATTATTGGCCGAGGGAGCCGGCATACAGCTTCCAGTTCATGTGGTCAGCATGACAAAGCCGCTTCTGGCAAAACAGAGCAGCACATGGAAATGCCGTTTACCTTCCCGCTGTAGCGGTTCCTATTTATCTACTTGCATTTTGACGTGCTTTCGAACTGCTAGGTTGGCAGGAGCTGGGACCAAGCAATGGGAGCTCACCCCGTCACAGGGATTCGAACCACCAACCTTCTGATCAGCAAGCCCTAGACTCTGTAGTTTAACCCACAGTGCCACCTGGGTCCCTTATGTATACACCCTTTTGTATGTTAGGACTTTGTTAAAGTGTACAGCCCTTCTCCATGTGTGTCATCTGAGCAGGCAGAATACGCATAGGAGGAGGAGGAGAGGGATTGTGGACACAGTCTCCACACACTCCCAACTAATGTAGTTTGGTCTAATTTCTAAACCAGGGGTCACCAACCCAGAGCCATGGCACCCGTACAGCAGCTGGCACCTCTTGCGGCCCCCGCAAAATGTATGTTTGCTTCTTTAATGGGATTTTTACACCCATGACCTCTAAGCAGTTGACATAGAATATAAAACATCCATTAAAAATACTGATAGAAGTTGAATTTTGAAAACAACTTGACCTAAGTTCATGTAGAAACTTCCTTCTTGACCGTTGGACCCACTATTGGTCCGCTCAATCTGCAGGGAAAAGTTGAAGCTGTTCCTGGAGTGGCTGATGTCCGGTGCTTCTAGGAGCCACAGGTGAGAGCTGAGTTCAGGATGGGGACCAAAAGTGGGCAAAGTACCCCAGAAGGAGCATGACGTATTTCCCCACCAGAGGTAAGGTAAAAGATAAAGGACCCCTGGACAGTTAAGTCCAGTCAAAGGCAACTATGGGGTTGCAGGGCTCATCTCACTTTCAGGCCGAGGGAGCCGGCGTTTGTCCACAGACAGCTTTCTGGGTCATGTGGCCAGCATGACTAAACCGCTTCTGGCGCAACGGAACACCGTGACGGAAACCAGAGCACACGGAAACACCCTTTACCTTCCCGCTGCAGCGGTACCTATTTATCTACTTGCACTGGCGTGCTTTTGAACTGCTAGGTTAGCAGGAACTGGGAGAGAGCAATGGGAGCTTACTCCTTTGCGGGGATTCGAACCGCCGACCTTCCGACTGGCAAGCCCAAGAGGCTCAGTGGTTTAGACCACAGCGCTACCCGTGTCCCTTCCCACCAGAGGTACTACCCCTCTAACACCCCATACAGATGCACTCTCATTAAATCACTGTTTGTTTGTTTGTTTGTGATTAATCAGTTTTGCCTGTTGACCTCAGTGAGATTTTATGGGTTCCAGTCCAAGTCAGCTGCCTTGCATGGAGCACTCTCCCTGGGAAATCTTCAACAGGCAGCAGGGGCCGTTGAGAAGAGCCTGCAACTGGCATGCGCCACATTTTCCCCAGGAAACGGAGCGATGCTAGCTCTGCCCATTCTCTGCAGGCCTAGGTCCTGGGAAACAGAGCCCTTTCCCACTCTTCGGCTCTTGCTTCAGAGATGTTCAGTGGCACTATGGATTTTTAATTTAAGCCCCTGGGGGTTACTTTCATATTAAATTGTTTCCAGTCCTATTCATAATCACTTGGGAGACAGTGACAAAAATGAATCGGGGGGGGGGGTCCTTTCCCCCCCTTGAAAGGCTGTCATTACAAAAAACAAAAATATGATTTCACCTTAAAATATACAGAAAAATACAAGGAGGATATACCTGGTGTGGGGAGGAGACCTGTATCCTGTTCCGTGATAAATAGCCCAAAACTGGAGTACAGTACATACATATTTTAGGTTGCCAAGCAAACTCCACTATTTCCCACACTGTATTTCCATTCTGCTTTTTAACTCAGCAGCCAATGGAAAAGGTTGATGTAGCACAGGTGTGGTCAGCCTGTGGCCCTCCAGGTAGGTGATGCACAGGTGGTGGTTTCTTTTCCAAATACAGTAGTCTGAGATGTGTGCATGTAACCCTTTTAAAAAATGCTGAAATGCCACAGATCAGCTGCTTGGGATTTAGGTTCCCCCTCCCATGCCAAACAGCTGGTTTGTAGGATTTCATCTTTTTAAAATATGCTTACGTGCCCACAGTCCCAGCTGCTCCACTCATCTTGTTGGACTGATGACATGAAATTGGGCCACAATGAAGTGCAGTTATAAACAAATGCAAATAGCCCTCTATAACTTCTTTTCTTCAAACCCATAAATTTGTTGATTGCCCTCCAGGCTGGGGCTGCAGAGGGGTTGGTACGGAAGTTACTGCTGTACTCTTGAGTTTAAAACGTTCCAGAAGCTAGGATGAAAAGGTGAATTGTTATACTGCTGAAATGAAATAATAATTCCGATTCTGGGTAGCAGTTATACACAAAGGTCTTGGCGGGGGGTGGGGTGGGGGACTCACAAGATGAGACTGTTGCAATATTCCTTTTGTTTTGGTTTAACTGTTTGTTTTTGTGCTTTTCTCCAGTATTTTTATGTTGTGAACCGCCCTGAGATTTTCAGGTGAAGGGCAGTATATAAACTTAATGAAATAATAATGCACGTTCAAATCGAGGCGATGTGTTGAAGTGAGGGCATGTGGAATAGCAGGAAGGCAACTGTGTGGATGTAATCTCATGCACTATGCTAAAGGTAAAGGGACCCCTGACCATTAGGTCCAGTCGTGACCGACTCTGGGGTTGCGCACTCATCTCGCATTATTGGCCGAGGGAGCCGGCGTACAGCTTCCAGGTCATGTGGCCAGCATGACAAAGCCGCTTCTGGCGAACCAGAGCAGCACACGGAAACGCCGTTTACCTTCCCGCTGTAGCGGTCCCTATTTATCTACTTGCACTTTGATGTGCTTTTGAACTGCTAGGTTGGCAGGAGCTGGGACCGAACAACGGGAGCTCACCCCGTCACAGGGATTCGAACCGCCGACCTTCTGATCAGCAAGCCCTAGACTCTGTGGTTTAACCCACAGCGCCACCTGCGTCCCTGCATGATAAACCAAACCAAAACAGCAGTAAGGGGGAAATTGTTCTCCAAGATTGTGTGTGTGGGGGGGAAACGGACAGAGGGAATAAGACATTGGTACACCAGGGAACTACCTGGAATACACTATCCATATTGCTTGAAAGTGGTGCGGGGTGGTGGATTAAGATTGGAAGGGGGAAATCCAAATCAATCACTATTTATTTCATATTTATTTATTTACACATTTATAACCTGCATTTTCATATGTACCGTATTTGTGTATGTGTATAGGCAATATTAAATGAGCATGCTGTTGCTGAATTTCACCTATGATAAGGAATGAAAAAAGACGTCCGACATCATAACTAATCTATAACTTGTGACCATGCTGAAGCATAGGATGAGAACTTCAGATAAAACATTACAAATGGGGCTTTCATTCTGCTCCCTCTCCTCCATTCAGCAAAGCATTTTCAGACGATGGAAGGGCCAAGCTGGGGTTAACTCTGGCTGACCAGAATGATGCAATGCACAATTGAGCCTCTGTCCTCCAGAGCCAAGCAGCTTTCACAGAGTGGTCCCTTTTAATTAGCAGCCTGAGATTTTCAGGACCTGACAATTTCTTCATGGCAACTAGCCAATAAGAGGAGGCCAAAGCGGCCTCTGTTTCAGTTTGGCTTTTGCTCAATCTGGTTGCGGGATGACAGCTTTTGGCACAGGTAGCATCTTACAGTGGCATGCAATTCAACAGAAAGGGGGGGGAGCATGAAGCATATCATCAAATACAAAGCCCTGTCCATCTCTCCCCCCCCACCCCTTTCCTGGTCCCCACTGCCCTTCCATCCACTTACTGCCTCCCAGCAAGCATTAGCAACAAAATCACTGATAAATCTTGATAAGGAAGAATTGGTGCTTGGTCCTTCTCTGGCACGCTCCTGTAGAACTCCGAATACCTCCAGGGGTGATGGAATTGACTGTTTGCCCAGAGAGCTTAAGCGCAGGGAGGCCTGATGCAATGTTACGTGTGCAATTGCTAGATGATGACTGACTCCAAAGATTTTCCAAAGCTCAGTCGGTAGAGCAGCAGACTTTTAATCTCAGGGCCGTGGGTTCGAGCCCCACATTGGGGCTTTATCTACACTTTCCCTTTGTCCTATGATTTCTCCTATTTTCTCTGTGATTTCTAGGCTTGGGTCCACGAGGTAATTCATTTATCCAGCCGCTAATCCTGCAAAAAGGCCCTCTGTTTACTGATGATTCAGAACAAATGTCAGTTCTCAAAAACCCCTACGGGACGTGTGTTCCGATTCAGCAGTGAACCACGGGTTTTCTCAGAGGAAAGGAAACCCTGGAAGTGGAATCTTCAATTAGATGGATTAGAATATACCTTGAAAAGCATCTCCCCCAATTGGGAAAGGTTGTGGAAGAAAAGTATTAAATTTAACACTCTAATGATGAATATGATGAAAATGATGTATAGATGGTATCTTACACCGGTAAAATTATCTAAGATTTATCATAAACATGATAACAAATGTTGGAAATGTAAAAAACAAGAAGGAACCTTTTACCATATGTGGCGGACTTGCCCCCAAGTAAAAGACTTCTGGGAAAAGATTTATAATGAATTGAAAAAAAGTGTTGAAAAACACCTTTGTTAAGAAACCAGAAGCCTACTTACTTGGGATAGTTAGAGAGGAAATACCCAAGAAAGATGTTACATTTTTTCTGTATGCCACAACAGCAGCAAGAATATTATTAGCTAAGAATTGGAAGAATGAAGAATTACCAACGATAGATGAATGGCAGAAGATGATGACGGAATTTATGGAACTGGCAGAGCTAACCGGGAGACTCCGAGACCAGAGGGAAGAAGCGGTGGAAGAAGATTGGAAAAAATGTAAAGTGTATTTAAGAAATAATCATATTATTGGAAAGAATTAATAGAAGTTTAGGAGGTACAGGGAGGTTGTAGAAACAAAAAATGTTTAGATAAATATTGATATTGAGGTTTAGTTATAAATAAGCAGTAAGTGTGAGATTCTGTGTTATGATATAAGATAAAATTAGAAAAAGAATAGTTATATGGTAAATAAGGTATAAGAATAAGATTTAGAAATTACTAAAGAGGATATACACCATAGCTCCCAAGTAGCCTGTTTTCCCCGGGAAAACCCATTGTTTACTTACCTTTTCCCGGTGGTCCCCCGTATCACTTCGTCTCCCGTTTTTCTCCGTTATTTTCTCCTGCCGGCGGCCATTTTTTTTCTTTCCGATTTGCCCTTCTATGGGCACCAAAAATGGCCGCCGCCAGCTTCAAAAGTCGCATCTACGCATGTCCGGAAGTGCATAGACGTGACTTCCGGTGTTGGTGGCAGCCATTTTTGGTAGAACATAAGACTTTTAATTTCAGGGTCATGGGTTCGGGCCCTACATTGGGCAAAACATTCCAGCATTGCAGGGGGTTGGACTAGGTGACCCTTGTGGTCCCTTCCAAAACTATGATTCTAAGATTCAATGAAATACTGTTCTAAATCTCATTTTTGCCGGTGAAATCTGCATGTGTGGAAACCACATGCAATTTATTCATTTGTTAGTTCAATTTACAAAGCCAGCCTTCAGTACCAGGTCTTTTAAGGCAACGTACAAGTTAAAAACAAAAACCACTGTAGCTTCAAGCAAAGCCAACTGAAATCTGGCAAAGCTAATACACAGGGATGTGCAACCATTTTTGTTTTCTGCCAGGTGCCATATTCCTTTAGAGGTATCTTGTCAGTGGTGGGCAGGAGCAAAGTCAAGGATGGACAGAGCCGAATGTTATCATGGTTTCTGGTTGCCTGCAGCAGAAAAATTAAAATAAAATCCCATTCAGAATAAGCTACGTAAAAGAATAAGATATAAGATATCTTTATTGTCATTGTCCCCTTGCGGGAACAACGAAATTACTCGGTTGCTACATCCACTCAGATAAAGCATTCCGCATAATCCAAAATTACAAAACCTAATTAAAAACAGTAAATATAATACAAATAACAAGTAAAATAAGATGACTTCAAAGTCCAGTCTTTCCATTTAAGGCCAAAATCGCTCTAGAGAAGAAACTGTTCCTGAGACGGCTTGTTCTTGCCTGCATTGTTCCATATCTCCGTCCCAATGGCAGGAGCTGAAACAAATGGTGACCAGGGTGCGTTGGATCTCTTGATATGTCTAGTGCTTTTCTATGGCACCTGGTGGTATAGATTTGTTCTAAGGTAGAGAGTGAGCAGCCAATAATGCTCTCTGCTGTTTTAATAATTCTACACAGCCCTGCTCTGTCCTGAGAAGTACAGCTTCCGTACCACACACATAAACCGTACGTGAGCACGCTCTGTATGGCACAGTGATAGAAGGCAAGCAGCAGCTTTTGTGGAATATGGTTTTTCCTTAAAATTCTCAAAAAATACAGTCTTTGCTGCGCCTTCTTCACAAGCCCCCTTGTATTAACACTCCAGGACAGATCCTACTGTAACTCAATGCCTAGAAATCTAAACGTTGTTACCCTCTCCACACAAATTCCGTCAATCAAAAGTGGCTGGACCTCGTTCTTCTGTCTTCCAGTCACACTGCTGACTGGAAAGAGTGAGGAAATTTCAGTGGATTATTTTTGCTTGTATTAGCCATCCCAACCCTAGTATTAACCCAGCACAGCAAACCCAACCAAATAGAGTCAGATTTCCACACCTATTCCTGACTAAACCCCAAAGTTGAGCTATATCTCTAAAGGAATGGTATGGTATATACTCCAGCTCTTGAACTGAGTCAAATGAAACATGACATAGCATGATAGTCGTACTATCATACCCACCCCACCACCCCATAATTGAGGGAAACGTTTCGAAACTCAGGTAGGAAAAGTGGCCAAACATGTGGCTTAGGCCTGACAGGTGTCAATTTCACTGAGGGCAAACAAAACCAATTGCAAGAGAAAGTAAGAGAGGGGCAATGGAAAGAACTGCACAAACCTTTCTGCAGGCATTGCTGATCAAGAGCACTTTCAAATATAAAAAAATTCCTTCAGTAGCACCTTAAAGACCAACTAAGTTTTTATTTTGGTATGAGCTTTCGTGTTGGTCTTTAAGGTGCTACTGAAGGAATTTTTTTATTTTACTTCGACCCAGACCAACACGGCTACCTACCTGTAACTTTCAAATATGTTCTTGAAATACAATGAGTATTGGCTCAGCCCCAATTTAACTGAGAAATGTGCCGAGTAACGGAGAATAAGCCAATGCTTGTAATGTGTGGCTTGGGGACTTGGATATGTCTGACCCAACTCTTCAGCTGAAAAGGATCCCAGACCAGCTTACAAAAGATTAATAACAAATAATCTAGGTTTACAACCTAAAAGACATGGCACAAAAGGAGGAAAGGATGAGGAGAAGAGAGGAAAATAAGCAGAGTCAAGCACCAGCTCTTAACGTTTTCAAGTTATTTTAATGAAAACAGGTCAAAGAGCAGAGGAGCCAAAGAGAGTTGGCCTCTTAGCAGAGCAGATGGACTGCCCCTGCTTCTCTTCTCCCCCCCTCCGTGGCAGCCAGGTGAGTTGCAGGTGAGAGTCACAGGTGAGATGGTCAGGTCCTTGTTTTATACCTGGGATGTGCTGCAAACCTAAATTGGTTTTCTGTCATTTTGTCACAGCGTCCTCCAGAGAATCCTTCCTTCCACCACAGGCAGAACATGTGAGGTGGGTGCTCTGTGCCAAAGCACACAGGTACAGAACCCAAATTTGCAGAGACTTCCACCCCACTGCACACTTTTTTGGAGGTGAGGATGGTACAACTGAGGCTTCTGTGCATGCCAGTGGCCACATGGAGTGCCCTCCTCTTACAATCCATTATGCACATAGCAGAGAGCACTGGTATGTGGCTGTTCCTCCACTGCACAAAGAGGACCATTGGCCCAGTAAGTGTATGAACTGGGCTTTTGTTAGCAAATCTAGCCCGGAGAAACCACAGAAGCTGATGGCAAACCAGAGATGCTTTTCAAGGCCGTCTGACAATTTGAAGCTTAATAGTGGCAGGTCTTATTGGGCATGTTGTTGGGTGGCCCCTGTCCAGAATGTCACACACTCTATTTGAAAGAATTGTCATGAACGCTTGTTTCCATATATGCATATTAATGTATGACGTTACTATCCTCGGCACCTCATCTATCAAACATCGTTGTTGACCAGCCACATTCTACCGTATCTTTAACTGTCAGCCATGAAGCTCCCCCCCCCCCCATTGCTCTTGGCTTTGGAGGCTGCTCAAACATCCATCAGTCATTCGGAACTGGTGCCTTCTGCAGTCTCCTGCTGACTTACAGGCAAACCAGGGCAGCGCACGGAAACGCCGTTTACCTTCCCACCAGAGTGGTACCTATTTATCTACTTGCACTTTGACATGCTTTCGAACTGCTAGGTTGGCAGGAGCCGGGACCGAGCAACGGGAGCTCACCCCATCGCGGGGATTCGAACCGCAGACCTTCTGATCAGCAAGCCCTAGGCTCTGTGGTTTAGACCACAGCACCACCCGTGTCCCACCTAGGCTAACCTAGGGAGTAGGTTAGCCTAAAAGATGGCGATTGGCCTAATAGTTCACCTAGTGAGGCTCATGGTGAACAGATCCAGACCTCTCCAGTCTAAGAACAACAAATAATAGATTAATAATAGAAGTGGGTTAAACCACAGAGTCTCTAGGGCTTGCCGATCAGAAGGTCTGCGGTTCGAATCCCTGCAATGGGGTAAGCTCCCATTGCTCAGTCCCTGCTCCTGCCAACCTAGCAGTTCAAAAGCACGTCAAAGTGCAAGTAGATAAATAGGAAGCGCTACAACGGGAAGGTAAACGGCGTTTCCATGTGCTGCTCTGGTTTGCCAGAAGCGGCTTAGTCATGCTGGCCACATGACCTGGAAGCTATACGCCGGCTCCCTCGGCCAATAATGCGAGATGAGCGTGCAACCCCAGAGTCGGTCACGACTGGACCTGATGGTCAGGGGTCCCTTTACTTTTACCTTTACTATTTTCAACATATAAATTCAATAAATCATAACATGTCCACATCTCTGCTTCATAGTAAGTGGCTGATCCAGCAAAATAAATCAAAACATGGCAGGTCATGCTCCAAGTAAATTATTTCGGTGCCATGGCTGTGATTCACGAGTGTCCTTTTGTTAACTGTAGTGATATTTTTAATTAGATGAAGGGGCCTGGCAATTTCACTGGGCTCTGACACCAAATATCATTTCAGATGTACGACATCATTCTTATCCTTTATGTTTCTGTAGGAAAAAAACCATGATGCAACTCCTTGGCAGCAAGGCAAACGTCTAAGAATTTAGTTCCAGTCTGCTAGCAGAGGGCCTGTTCCGATGGTTGCCAGCTCCCATGTGGTATGAACACAGTATGAATCACTGCTTAATTTTTCTCCTGGAATTCTGTGTTTTGCTGGGTATGTTTTATATATCTTCCAACATAGATACAATAGGCTGCCCTCCATCTAAAATACTTCTTCTGTTGGGGTGGTGCTGAATTCCATTCTATAAGACGCTTGACTGAGGCAAAAGCCTTTTTAAAAATGGAAGCAAGGATGGTTGGTTCCAGGCCAGTTCAGACAAGCTGGAAACTACAGTGCGACAGCATAAGTAGGCCCAGGTATCCTAAAGTATCAGAAAAGGCATTACCTGCCTTATCGGGAAGGTATCACAATACAGGTTCATATTAGGAATATCCAACCCCCTACCAGACAACTGAGCCAAAGCAAACAAGATGAATTTTAACAAGGAGAAATGTAAAGTACTACCCTTGGGCAAAAAAAATGAAAGGCACAAATACAGGATGGGAGACACCTGGCTTGAGAGCAGTACATGTGAAAAGGATCTAGGAGTCCTGGTAGACCACAAACTTGACATGAGTCAACAGTGTGATGCAGCAGCTAAAAAAGCTAATGCAATTCTGGGCTGCATCAATAGGAGTATAGCGTCTAGATCGAGGGAAGTAATAGTACCACTGTATTCTGCTCTGGTCAGACCTCACCTGGAGTACTGTGTCCATTTCTGGGCACCACAGTTTAAGAAGGATACTGACAAGCTGGAACGTGTCCAGAGGAGGGCTACCAAAATGGTCAAAGGCCTGGAAACAATGCCTTATGAGGAACGGCTTAGGGAGCTGGGTATGTTTAGCCTGGAGAAGAGAAGGTTAAGGGGTGATATGATAGCCATGTTCAAATATATAAAAGGATGTCATATAGAGGAGGGAGAAAGGTTGTTTTCTGCTGCTCCAGAGAAGCGGACACGGAGCAATGGATTCAAACTTCAAGAAAGAAGCTTCCACCTAAACATTAGGAAGAACTTCCTGACAGTAAGAGCTGTTCGACAGTGGAATTTGCTGCCAAGGAGTGTGGTGAAGTCTCCTTCTTTGGAGGTTTTTAAGCAGAGGCTTGACAGTCATATGTCAAGAATGCTTTGATGGTGTTTCCTGCTTGGCAGGGGGTTGGACTGGATGGCCCTTGTGGTCTCTTCCAACTCTATGATTCTATGATTCTACTCTGGGTTCATATGTAAAGCAAATATCTTCCAAGTCTAGCTCTTTTTCCTCTACGACAAATTCCCTTAGTGAATTTCTTCCAGTGTTTTAACTGCGTAGGCTGCAGATCATCTGGGAGGGCCTGAAACAAATATGCTTGCTTTGGGAGGAATATCATCTTTATTGCCGAAATGTTTCCCAGCCATGAAAGTCCTTCAGGAACAAATTTCCTCTTTCAGGCACATTATGAGAGGTTCATAATTTCACTTTTTAAGCCGATGTATATCATTTGTAATGATTATGCCTGGATATTTAAAACAGTTTGCTTGCAATGTTAGATCAGGCAGCTTGCAATGTTAGAAGTTTCCGTATTGCTAATTGCTGTTTCCATGACAAGTTAAGACACATAAACTGGGACTCAGTATAATTAATCTACAAGCCTTCTACATGCTAAAAAATATCTGCTGGTGTCACTTTGAATTCTAGGATTCCTTCCCAAGGGTCAGGAAGAATGAGGAGGGGGTTCTACAAATAGATTGATGACATGTGCTTGGCTTTCAATTTCTTACACATTGTTTTAATAATCCTTCTGATTTTATCAGCCAAGACTTTGATTGCAACAGCAAACAGAATCCCCAACAGAGGGCAACCCTGCAATTAGGTCAGAATGTCTAGCATTCACTCACACACACACACACACACACACACACACACACACGTCTCCAAATTTGAATCAAGTTATGAATCCAGGGCCATGAATTTCTCTCCAAATTGACGTCTCCTGAGTAGCCTCAGCAGGAACAGCCACTCAAAGCTGTCAAATGCCTTGAAGGCATCAAGAGATAGTTGAGCCATGGGCTCTTGTTTACATGTCCTTAATGCAATACCTTTAGGATGCATCTGATTGAATCTACAAGATCCTGCCCTGTGTAAATAACTTTATTGTACTAGCCATTGGCCATGACAAATCTAAATCAAAAATAAATCAAGCAAAAGGAGTGTTGTGCCACAAAAAGTGAATCTACAACATGTCTACCTGGCACAGTTTAAGGTTTTCTAATACAGTGGTGCCTCGCTAGACGAAATTAATTCGTTCCACAGGTCTTTTCTCATAACGAAAAATTCGTCTAGCGAATCCCATAGGAATGCATTGAATTTTTTTTGAATTTTTTTTTGCCCATAGGAACGCATTAATTGAATTTCAATGCATTCCTATGGGAAACCGTGATTCGCTAGACAAATTTTTCGCAAAACACATTCGTCTAGCGAGGCAACCTCCGCTAGAAAAACCTTTCATTAAGCGGAAATTTCGTTAAGCAGGGCATTCGTTAAGTGAGGCACCACTGTATAATGAAAGCACTTAGCTATTATGCCAGTAATAAATTGGTGTCCTGATTTACCTGTGCTATGGATGAGTAGGATCCCATTTCTACTGGATCTTTACCTAGTGTAGGGACTATGGTCAATGTAGCTAGTTTCCATGAACTGGATATCTCCCTCCTTCCAAAATGCACACACAGCTGAGAGATAAGCACCTCAGAGAACACTTTATAAAAATTGCTTGTGAAACCACCCTCTCATGGGATTTCCAATCTTTTCAGCCCACCTACCAGTTTTATTTCCTCATCTGACACAAGCTCGTTCCAATAATTTCTATGGCCTTCCAAAAGGGGAAGAAAGGAGATGTCATTTAAGCATTTGTCAATGCTTTGTACAACTCTCGAGGTGTATAGTTTCTTGTAAAAGGATTCAAAAAGATTATTGGTGTTATTTTATATGTCAGACTCCATCTTTCTTCTCTTGTACTTTATACTAAGGGTAATGTTCCTTTCAGCTTCCTTTCTTGAAGCCCTGACAAGCAGTTTTGAACTCATAATGTCTGTTATGTACTGAGCTGAATCCTAGAACAATAGGATTCAGAATCAGCAGTCTGATTGGTCCGCAGGAGCTACCCAATCCAACTCCAGGTGGAAGTGAATCTGCAACCTGATTGGCCTGCAGGAGCAGCCAATCAGGCGGCTGGCAGAAGTGAATCTGCAACCTGATTGGCCTGTAGGAGCAGCCAATCAGGCTGCAGGCAGAAGTCAATCCACAACCTGATTGGCCCACAGGTGTAGCCCTGAAGTAGCCAATCACGCAAGGCCCATTGTGTAAATAATGTATATAAGCAGATGGTTTTGGGAAAAGAGCCATTCTTCTATTCTTCTCCTTGATGACTATGAGGTGAATAAAGAGCATGAAATTCACTCTCGACTCCGAGTATATTTCACTGGCGACGAGGATGGAATCCTGCTGAGCTGACCGCCACCACGCACTGCACCGCAGCACCGCCACTTGCTGCACCGCTGCATCGCACCGTGCATCCAGGCTTCAGCTCATTGATACGTGTCCTTTGAACATTAATTCCACCCCCCCACCCCCACCCTCAGGCCTTCAGCTCATTTGTTTTACTCCAAGTACATAACACACATTGGCATTCCTGTTTCTTTATACCTATTTTATAGAAGACCGATTTCCTAAAGGATCTCACTGCACTCTCATTCAGTACATTTCTACAGTGCATTGGATTCACTTATAAACTGCCCTCTCAAGCCAGCTTTCAAAGAGTCACACAAGAAAAGTGTTATTCATACCACATGACCTGCATTAATGAATAGGCGGTTAACAAATTTGGTGTATAGAATCCACTCACTTAAAGTGGAATATAGCATTGTAGATAATGATAACCCTATATAGACCATATGCCTGCAGGAGATTGTGGTTTTAGGGTATAACCCAGCCCAAATGATTTCCATACGAGCAACTGAAGCATTTGCTAAACAATCCCACTGACATTTTTTGGGATTTTGCCCCTAATATATTGGTAGGCCCTCTTTCTTATTTAAAGCATTTCCTGTCAACATGATTGTTGCTGCAAATTATTCAGTTTTGAATTACATACTCAAAATAGTGAAAAATACATTGAAAGTGGGAAAGCAACATGAGGTTTTTATATACAGTCATACCTTGGGTTACAGCCGCTTCAGGTTGCGTCTTTTCGGGTTGCGCTCCGTGATGAACCCAGAAGTACTGGAATGGGTTACTTCTGGGTTTCGGCACACACGCATGTGCAGAAGCGCCAAATTGCGCCCCACGCATGCGCAGATGCGGGTTGCGAACGCTGTGGGTTGTGAACCTGCCTCGCACATGGATCACGTTCGCAACCCGGGCATCCACTGTATATATAAAAAACCACTGATTTGTACTGCATAACTTTATCCCATGGATTCCCTGTTAAACCCATTATTTTATTTTCAGGGGGAAAGTTTTGAATCAGAATGTTTGGTTTTCTTGAAAAGGTTCCAAACAGGGTCCTGAGAAGGAAGTCCCGAAGGAAATACTGTGGCTTTCAGAATTCATTCCCGCCAGCAGAAAACAAAAACCCTGTATATTAGTTTATTTCAGACTGAAATTTAAAACATTTTTAGGGGACTGGAAAGTAAAGAAGGTTTCATTGGTCCCGTAGACAATGAAAACTTTTCCATTGGATGTCCCAACTCTACCAGGCATAAAAAGGTAAAGGTAAAGGGACCCCTGACCATTAGGTCCAGTCGTGACCGACTCTGGGGTTGTGCGCTCATCTCGCATCATTGGCCGAGGGAGCCGGCGTATAGCTTCCAGGTCATGTGGCCAGCATGACAAAGCCACTTCTGGCGAACCAGAGCAGCACACGGAAATGCCGTTTACCTTCCCGCTGTAGTGGTTCCTATTTATCTACTTGCATTTTGACGTACTTTCGAACTGCTAGGTTGGCAGGAGCTGGGACCGAGCAATGGGAGCTCACCCCGCCACAGGGATTCGAACCGCTGACCTTCTGATCAGCAAGCCCTAGGCTCAGTGGTTTAACCCACAGAGCCACCTGGCATAGGCAAGGTTTATGTCCTACCTCTGTGAATCTTTCTCTGGATGTGTTGAGAGTGTGCACACCAAGAGTTGCAACACATCTTGCCGTGTCCCAGGTGACCTGCAGGTGTCCAGTGGGTATCCGCACCACAGCATGCCCCAAAATCCTTAGCAATGGGCAGAGGTTCAATGAGAGGTGTGGAAGGGTCCCTGAAGAGTCTATTCAATGTGAAATGTGTGCCTCAGGGACTTGGGCAGAAATAGTTGGAGGGGAGGAGGTTGGCAGGGCTCAGCCATGGGCTCAATCTTTGAGAATGGTGAGCTTCGGTAGTCTTGTTAAACTTTTACACATGAACCTTAGAAAGAGTCCGCCCCCTGAGGAAACCATTCCTGTGAAACGGGGGAAGAAGCTAGCCGCCCGTCGGATGAGATAAGAGCGCATGGGAAGAGATAAGAACGCATGACACATCGTAGCACTTTATTATCGGACTTGATTATTGCACTTTATACTGGACATTTATGGTTGGACAGTGTTCTCGAAGCTACGAACATGAGTTTGACCAAACTGCGGGATGCAGTGCAAGACAGGAGTGCCTGGCGTGCTCTGGTCCATGGGGCCACGAAGAGTCGGACACGACTAAACGACTAAACAACAACAACAACTGGACTTTTAAGACTTCAAGCATGAGATTTTGTACGCATTTTAGAATCTCTTTGTCTATGTGAAGGTTGTTGGTGCCTATACATTTAAATATTTGCACTTCGCGGTTGTTTACCTTTTCATTGTTTTGCCAACATTACCGTGTTGTCTGTTTGTTGCTGCTACAACTGAAGCACAAAGCAGGAGGCAAGCTGGAGGAGCCAAACGGAAGTCAAAGCTGACCCAGAGAGTAAAACAACTTGGCTGAGGAAGACCATCATGCTCAAGACAAGCTGACCAAGAACAGGAATCTGGAGTACGTCTTTCCAGAAGGAAAGTGGAGCTAGTCCAGGATCTGTAGCTGCTTCACACAGAAGCCTGCCATGTGTACTTCAGTGGTTCTCTACATAGGACACAGTCCTTGCAGAAGGTGATGCTCCCTGGCCTTCCCTAAATGGCACCGCTGACCACAGCAGTAGTCCATACGAAGGACACTGTAGCACAGTCGACTTGAGGAATTAGGTGTTTGGAGAGAGTTTATCGCCAGGGGGGCAGGGGACTGGATTCTAAGTAGCCAGTACATTTGTTACCATCTGTAAGATCAGGCATCCCCAAACTTGGCCCTCCAGATGTTTTGGGACTACAACTCCCATCATCCCTAGCTAACAGGACCAGTGGTCAGGGGTGATGGGAACTGTAGTCCCAAAACATCTGGAAGGCAGAGTTTGGGGATGCCTGTGTAAGATGAAGACCACACACACACACACACACACACACACACACACACACACACACACACTGTTGTCCTAGGTAGATAAAAAGAAGAATATGTTATGGCTATTTGGGTGCTAGAAAACTGCCCTGCCCCCTACACAGCACTATGGTTTTCAGACTTTTTCTATCTCGTCAAGAGGAACATTTGTGCTGGGTTTCTCGCCACCCCCTTGGCAATCCATGCAACTCACTGAACTGCTCTGAACTGCTCTTTCACCTTTGACATGGTAGTAAAAACTAGTTAACCACCCCAAGGGGTTTTGTTTTAACAGGTGAGGGAACATGAGTGTCGTGGCACTTTGCTTACGTGCAGCAGTCCAAACAAATAGATCTTACTCGCTTTATGATATCATTCATGTGTAAATGCAAAAGGCATATGACCACCCTTTTGCTGAAACATGCTGGGGACTCAAGCCTGATTAATAGGCTTGTAAGGGTCCAAGGCTCTGAAATGGTGAGGCGAATTCCTCAACATCTTTCCAACTTTCAGGCACACCTAAGCCTCTTGACTTCACTGGGTTTAAACATCTCCAACTTTTTAAAAGATTGGCCTGATGCACGCCTAACCAAAATCTTGGGGATGAGGGAAGTGACACATATATCCATCTTATCCAGAGGTTATGCACACTGCATGGGAAGGTACCACTAAGATGGTCAGGATGCCTGCTTCACAGAGGGTAGACTGGCATTTGAAGGGAAGTCAGAGAGGATAGACCTCTGCTTGAAGGTGTCCTTTATTTGAAGGGCTGCCCAGTTGAAGTCTGGTTTAAAGATAAAGAATCCTAAGGAGGACGAACAGGGGGCTTGAAAGTTGCCCATCCAGTTAGTACCCGCACAACAGACACACAGGTAACTGGGTCACAGTCTCCCCCACTATGGTAAGATTTACTGTATTTCTACTTAAAGCATAGCAGTCATTTCTAAATTTGCCCATATGCATATAAATTTGTACATTGAATATATATATATATATATATATATATATATATATATATATATTGCAAAATCTGTGCCCCCTTTATGTCATCTTTTTTAGGCTATGCAATTCCTCTTTTCTGGCAATGTGTAAGTGGCAACCCAAGCTATCACTTCTCACATTGTGTGAGATGCTTGCATATGATCTAAGACTTCTGAAAGGTCACCAGAAGGAGCTGTGCTGAAGCAGCTCTCTTGCCACTAAAATGGTAACGTTGGAAGAAGCTCTAAGTTAATGGTTTTATATATTAATTTTTATTAGAATTTTCCCATGAAAAAAAGAATCAAACAAAGATAAATTTAAACATACAAGAACGTAAACATAAACAGATATCCCAAAATCCACTTCTTAGGGATATCTTTGTTCCACCGAACTCAACTTCCCCTTCCCCCTACTTTGGTTTTATTTATCAAATTCTTACATCTCTCGCTCTTCTAAGTCCAAACTTAATTTGCTTAAATATACTTCGTCAACATCCGAATAAACTCTATTATTACTGATGCGGGTGTTACCACATATCTGTGAGTGTTTTTAAAGTTTTACAATACGTGTTAAGATATTCCGAAAATTTACACCACTCCTTTTGGGTTTTTTGATCTTTTTGTTCTCTTACCCTTCCAGTTAGCTTAGCCAAGTCTATATACTCTATCATTTTGCGTCTCCAATCTTCAATTGATGGAATCTCTGGTGTCTTCCATTGCCGTGCCAGTAGCATTCTGGCCGCTGTGGTGGCATACATAAATGTTCTTATATCATAAAAAAGGATGATATAAGATGATCGAAGTTAATGGTTGTCACAATTCAACAACCCTGTCAATAAGAGGTCTGTGCATTCTAGTGTTTTCCGCTTCTTCAGCTAAGCAAGCTTCTGTAGTAGCCCTCTTCTGTATACGGCAACAGCAAAGTGAGAAAGAAACTTTATTTTGTCTTCTTCATTTGGTCAACCAACACTATCACCAGAAACTTCTTCCATGGAGCAATTTGCTGAAGAAAGCAAGCACACACAGACTGCAAATGTTATCAAATGATCAGCCTTTCCTTGGAGATGAACGAGGAAACTCCCAATGATTTAAGCACAGGACCACACAGATGGTTGGGAGTGGTGAGATCAGTTACAAAGAAGGATAAGGCTATAAATTTCCCATGGCTATCGCACACAGTCTGCTACACCTGGCCTTTGCAGAGGTCCTGAGAGATGCCGATCAGTTCTGCTGTTGGTAGAACTTGTTCCTTATCTAAGGATTAAAAGAATTTGTCCAACTGCAGAGAGAGAACGAGAGGGGGGGCGTGCAGAATGAGAGACAAAGCAGCTGCTAGATGAGTTCAGTAGAGTAAATGTGTAACTGAGGTCAGAAATTGGCAACGTGGTTTCAACCTAGGTCATTTTTGTGCACCATTCAGTGATGAAAGATGAGGAGTCCTCCTGGCAGGGCTGTTCTTTTAGAGCAAACACAGGAAAGTAGAGAGTGAAAGTGTAAAGCAGGCATGGCTTGGGATCTTTCCAGAGTCAAGACTGTGGAAATGTTAGGGATGTGGATTAGGATATATTATTAGATAGATCCTATCCAAGCTTGTGTTATCAAGCTTCCAATATCAGCAGAGTGACATTCCCCTTTTGTGCGCAGCAAAAGTGTGCGTTCAGGTCTGTTAAAACCTATTCAACAATATTATACTTCCTGGCAAATCCCCTTTGTCCCTCTTAAAAGAAATACACGACACAATAGTCTTAAAATAAGATAGAGTTTACTCACATGACATCCTGAGTTGACAGCATAATCTCAGAAAGGCAGGCTTACGTAGAAAAGCTACAAATATGTACATCTGGAGTCTACTTAGTAGAGTAAGGCTCCATCTGGTCTCTCTCTTGGCAGCAGGCCGAGAGGGAGAAGCATCCTAACTGGAGATTCTCTGGAGATGTGTTCCCATTGAAGAAGAGATGACTAAGAGAGAAAATGGCTGCTGGCTAGGGGCTTTTATCTGCCAGCTACTCCATCTCATCTGCATGTCTGGAGGAACAGGAAACTGAGCCTTGGTCAGGTGTTCCTCCAGGTGAGTCCTCCAAGTGGACACTCTAGGAACGGTTGTGACTTGTCTGCCCCAGTATTCCATCCCACAAAGACCTGTTAAGGAGCCCATCAAAACCCAATGCTGCCATTTTGCTTTTGCTTCAAATATGGCTCACACCAAGTGAGATGACACACCTGAATCTCCTGTCACAATAGAGTTTAGGGGTGATTTTTATCCAGGTAGGGCCTCCATAGGATGCACTGGCCTGGCTCACAATTAACACTAAGCCAAACCAAGGCTATGTGTCAGTGAGTGAGCCTGTAGCTACTCGTTGGGGGAAATCACAACTGCTTCACTCCTCCTTTGGTGCTGCTGCTACTGCTTAAATCTGGGCTCGTGGTTTCCCTCTCTCCAGACAAACTGTAATTGGTAACCAAGGTTTGTCCTCAAGATCCTGCTAATTGAGTACGGTCGTACCTTGTATTCCGAATGCCCTGAAACTCAGATATTTGGGCTCCTGAACGCCGCAAACCCAAAAGTGATTGTTCCGGTTTACAAATTTCTTTTGGAACCCGAATGTCCAACAGGGCTTCCATGGCTTCTGATTGGCTGCAGGAGCTTCTGATTCAGAAGCCATGGTTTGGTTTTCAAATATTTTAGAAGTCAAATGGACTTCCGGAACAGATTCCGTTCGACTTCCAAGGTACGACAGTACTCTGAAACACCAGCCAGATATTCCAAACAAAATACATGGTATCTGAAGAAGTGTGCATGCACACGAAAGCTCATATCTTAGTTGGTCTCTAAGGTGCTGCTGGAAGGATTTTTTTTATTTTGTTTCGACTACGTCAGACCAACATGGCTACCTACCTGTAACCAGATGTTCCAATCTCCCTCGTGTAATCTCGGTGACTGCCCCTTGAGATGGAAGATGCATTCTTGATCCTATTTATAATCTAAATCCAGGTATAGAATGTGTCTTCAAGGCATCCTGTAGCAGCAGCCCAGTTGCCTTGTCGACATTTGCAAAGAACTAGCTTTTAATGAAGTAAAGTTTGAAGGTCATTTTAGTCTGTGGTTTCTGCCAATGTAAAGACAAGGAAGTTACTCAGTTTCCACTCAGTGATTTATTATGATCTATTTCTCCTTAGCAGGTGAAAATTTGACATTGATGCTTAACCAAGCTGAAGACATAACATTGGTTGAGACAGTATATATTGTCCCATAGCCAGATATAATCTTCTTTAAAATATTATATTGGTTTCAAATCTAATCATGCCTAGTTGTCCAGGTCTGCATAAATGGTGGCCCACAAAGCCCAAGGCAGCCAGCTCAACATGTAAAGTATGCTTGACAGCCACCCTAGCTGCTTGGCTAGATGGATGACTAGGGACAATACAGCAATGGTAGTCAATTCCCATTAAGACCAGTGGGATTTACTTCCAAGGAAACATGCTTAGGACTCAGCTGTCATCCTTGTCCTGCCATCTGATGTCTTTTGAGTTCTAGAATTCCATTGGTTTGGAGGGAAGTGTTTCATTCTCCTCTTCATCGTAAAAATATCCAGCGTTTCTCATGTAGCTGTGAGTGTCACTGCAGACCTTGAACAGTTAAGGATGCCAAGGGTGTTGGCGCTGTGCCCAAGAACATCAGTCTTGACGGCTGGATCCTAGCCTAGAGAACCAGCTGTGGCTTCGCTCCCACTGAGGTGCTTAATCTGTATCTGGGTTGTATCATTTCAGACTGCAGGTGGGATCTCATGTGATGAAATCCTGCCTCATTGTGTAAAAAATTTCCATACATATAAAACTTAGCATGTCAGGGAGAAGGCCGTGATTCACAGTATACCTAGTGGTCCAGGCTAGCATAATTTGTGACTCGCTTGATGGGTCACAATTTCATATTTTATGTAAAAAAAAAGTAAGAAGGGGAGACATTTTATTGTGTACCCTACAGGACCTTTGCAATTTCCAAAACAAAATCAACTTGAAAACAACCAAAAATATATATAAATTCTGTGTACACCCAACATTTCACTTGGAAAAAACAACAACAAAATATTAAGCGAAATGTTTCCTGCGTGGAAACAGCTGTTCAGAAGAGAGGGTTTTTTTGGCATGTGCCAATTCAAACAGCCTGAGAGAGAGAGAGAGAAGTTGCACCTGGAGAAAATTCCCCTTTCCACACGACTATGAAAGGTGTAGCTCTACCCTTATTCACTTGGCTTCCATTCTTAGAGTTCGTTCTGCCTCTGTTCTGTCACTTTGGCCTGAAGGCTGGGAGTAAATGATTCAGATTTCTCCACCTATACGCAGAACATGGCGCCGATGCTTTGGTGTGAGCATGGCAAAACGCAGGCTGCGGGAACAGCTGCAAACACCGAGTTAAGCATTTGTGCCTGAACCATTCCCAGCTCCCTCTTCTGGATGAGCTCTCCCCCCCACCCAAACAAGGCAGCAAAATGCCATGCAATTTGTCACAGCACTGAAAGTTGTGTCATTCTCCTCCGCTTGCCAATTTTGCTAATACATTTGGTTTGGCCAGCTGGCAAGCAGAGAGTTTCGTAGTACTGTATGCATTTTCATGTCATCATCAAGGCCTTTCTGCACCTAGACTCTCTTTATTCATGCCTGCACAGAGTCAGAACCAGTCACAATAGTGGGAACTGGCAGCGGGGGAAACCAAATTCTTAGGTGCCTGCATCAAATTTGTAAGCAACAGGGGTAATCAGGCACATTATTTCTCTCTTTGCGGGGGGGGGGGGAGGAAATACATGAATTGTTATGACTTTTTTTAAAAAAAATAT
Source organism: Zootoca vivipara (assembly GCF_963506605.1). NCBI lineage: Eukaryota > Metazoa > Chordata > Lepidosauria > Squamata > Lacertidae > Zootoca > Zootoca vivipara. The sequence goes on from NC_083283.1 coordinate 80,532,495, forward strand.
CATCTTATGCTGCAATCCTATATACCAGAGGTGGGAAATTTAGGCCCAGACCCAAATCAGATCTCCAGGCCATTTTGCCTGGTCCTTGGGATTCTCTCCTAGCTATATCTCCTCCTGGACCACATCTCTCACCTTCTTACACACCCTACTTTAGTGGTTTACCCATCTGAAATGTGCCCTTGAGCTCTGATAACTCTGGTCGATGGCCTGGAGGGAGGAGGGGGAGAGAAGGGTTTTGTGACTGTGTGAAGAAACCAGCATTCTGTAGAAAGGCACACTTCTCATTCATTGCTCTGCCTGCTTTCTGCACTGAGGTCCAGCTCTGAGGGCCTTCTGGCGGTTGCTTCACTGCAAGAAGCGAAGCTACAGGGGACCAGGCAGAGGGCCTTCTCGGTGGTGGCGCCCGCGCCCATCAAATGTAAAGGAAATAAGCAACTACCCGACTTTTAGAAGACATCTGAAGGCAGCCCTGTTTAGGGAAGTTTTTAATGTTTGAGGGTTTTATCGCACCAGTCAAACCCTATAGATGGAACAACCTCCCTGGCAAACATGGACATAGGCAAGAATTTTGTTGTTGGGCTTTTGGGGGGGGCGGAGATCACAGGTAACCCCCCCCCAAAAGGCATTATGGGGGGCAGGTTTCTGCTGGGTGGGCAGAACCTCAATTGAGTATTTTCAATGCTTTTCAATACGTTTTGTGGATTTGGGGGGGCATCAGCTTCCCCCCCCTCCATGGCTACACCCATGCTGCCAAAGGACCCCTGCTGATGCACATGGGATTTATGGGGGCGACTTCTCCCTTCCTCCTAACCCATCATCATCATCATCATCTCAACAGAGAACTGCTGCTTTGCTCTTATATTTCATTTTGTGTGACTTTCACGGAGATCCTGCTCGGCCCCTCTCCTAGGCAACCATGGGCCAGTCCACAAGCAGCACGCAGGGATCTCTGGCTGCTCACTTGTGGAGCAGATAAATGCTACTGAGGATCCCAGAAATTAGGGTAGATTTAGAAATGGGGCCCCAAGTCCAACAGTTACAGAAACCACGTCCCCACTATGTAGCGTCTACCTCTGCAGCAGAATAAAGTGACAGATTCCTGAGACAGGCAGGTGGCAGACATGATCGTTGCCTGCAGGCAGGAGATGACCTCTCTGGAGGAATCTATATGTTTGGGGGTTTGTTTGTTTTTAAAAGGATTCTTTAAGTAGAAAAGCATATCAGAAAGAAAGATTTTAAATTTTGGCTGTGTCCTTTGGTGTCAAATTTCAGCAGCGCCCTGTGCAATGCCCTGCTTCTCGCACTCCATTGTAAATTAAAATTGTGCCCCGGTGGCACACACACACACACACACACACACACACACACACACACACACCTGTGGCACACACACTCCTAGGCAACTGAATCAATTGTGCTCCCCTAAATCTGCCTCTGGCCTAGTTTTACTCCTTGTTGTTGTTTTTAAATGAGGAAAATTAATTAAAACAAAAAACAAAACCAGTGACATTCTCCACCTGCAACCAGAAATGGTAACTTCATTCTTTCACTGTTGAAATTTACCACTTCGTTCTCTCCCTCTCTCTGAGAGATGGGCAAAGAAGCACACTCTTTACCTGCTCAGGAGCACTTTCACCTAGAATCATAGAATCGTAGAGTTGGAAGAGACCACAAGGGCCATCCAGTCCAACCCAGGAAACACTATCAAAGCATTCTTGACATATGCCTGTCAAGCCTCTGCTTAAAGACCTCCAAAGAAGGAGACTCCACCACACTCCTTGGTAGCAAATTCCACTGCCGAACAGCTCTTACTGTCAGGAAGTTCTTTCTAATGTAACCTATTGTTTTCCATATACAGTACAGTACTGTATTGCAAAGTTAAACCCTGGCAGCAAAGCTGATCTCTCCAGGGAAAATGGGCATGGAATAATCCCTGGTTCCCTATGCTCGCTCGCTCGCTCTCTCTCTCTCTCTCTCTCTCTCTCTCTCTCTCACACTCACACACACACACACACACACACACACACACACACACCCTCTCTTACGCTCCCTTGTCTGCATAATTTGACCGGCCCCCGCCCCTCTTGCTCCGCGGGGACAAAGGCAAAGTCGGCGAGCTTGCGCGCAAAGTCCCACGCCCCTCCTCTCTCTCCTTAGCGGAGAGGCGTCCTTCGCCTCTGCGTGGGAGGAGTAGGGGGGCGGCAACAGCAGGTGCTGGGCGGGACAGAGAGAGCTGCCCCCTCGGCAGAAGCCGGCCGGCTGCCCCCTCCCCGCCCTGCCCAAAGGAGGCTGCCGCCGCCGCCGCCCCCGGAGCGCAGCTGGGGCGCCTGGCCATGGAGAAGCGCACCTGGCGCGCCGCGCAGCCCCGACCTGTCCCCTCCTGCCTCGCCAGCGCAGCCTGCCGCCCCCGCCGCTCCTCTCGACGAGGCACCTTTTAGCCGCTGGGCGTCCTCCTCCCGCAGCAGCCAAGTGAATGAGGGCTCCGCTCATTCCTGCCATGCCTGCGCTTTAGGCTGCCGCTCCGGGGCATGCAGCTCTCTGCCACCCTGGCAGCGCGCTCCGCTTCCCTCTCCAAAACAGGAGCCAGGCGCACGGCGTCCGGGCTGCTCCGTCGCTAGGGGTGGTTTGCGGAGCTCCGCTTGGCGGGAGAGGATGCCGTCCAGCAGCCTGGCGGGCCTGTGGCTCTGGCTGCTCTTGGAAGCGCAGCTCAAGGTAGGTTCTCCCAGAACAGCTGTGCGAAAGCCTCCTCTCTTTTTTCTCTCTTACAAATTGCAGTAAAACCAATATTTGCCAATATTCGGTCATCTCCAAGGCAGGACCATCCCAAATACAGTATTTTAAAAATGCTGATTGCATTAAGAAGGACTTTGCAATATAGAGAGTCCATAAAGATATTCTGCTCCTTCTCAACTTTCTCCCTTTGCCTATATTTCTTAAATCTTTGTATATTTCCAACCAGAAGGGTGGGTTATAAATAATAGAATAATTATTGTTGTTATTATTATTGCCACCCCCTTCCCTTTTCCAGGGTGCACCTGTGACATGTGCAGGTCAAGCAGCCGCTGCCAGCCCAGATCTCCCTCCCTCTTTGCACTCTGAGTTGTTGGAGTTCACAGACAACAGTGGTAAGTGAGCAGAGTAGATCCTATATTGTATTAACCCTTGTGATTGGTTGTATTATGACAATAGCCTGTAAGGGCTATTGACTGGTGTCTAATGGAAATGATCTCTTTGGCTTCCTTTATAATTCTCTGCATATGCTCAGGAGCTCTTCTGAAACGGGGCTTTTAAAGCCCGGTGCCTGTTTACTCAGACATCAATGAGTTTCCATGTATTCAGGGAGACTTGCTTTCAAATAAGGGTGCATAGAATTGCAGTCACATGGTGAAATCCTGTGCATGCCTCCCGGGAAGTAAGCTCCATTGAGTTCAATGGGACCTGTGTCTTGGTAGGTGTGCATAGGGTTTGTATCTTTAATATGCTGTTTTATTTGGAGTGGTTGAGTGAGGTTCTGCCCATATTAATAGGATTAATAACGCATGCACCTGGGATCATGAAGTGTTTTGAAATAGGTGTTGCTAATGTTTAGATTCTGTGGCTGTTTTAGGCTACATGTCCAATGCAGGTCTACTGAGATGCAAGCCCCACTGGGCCCAATAGGGCTTTCTTCCAATTACAGCTTAATTCCAAAAACACACTTACGACTGGGCTGTAAACAAAACCTGCTGCTTTCTAGAAATGAATAGTGAAATCTCTCTGATTAATATGTTGATATCTGGAATAGCAGAGATTGTGAGACATGGGCCGTCCTTGATGTATTGCCTTTGATCGGCGTTAATGGATTTCCACAGGCACATAAATGTATATGCTATTTTAGCGTGGCTTTCTTAAATTAAACTGTTATATTTGTAACTGGCTTTCTTCCCGTCTGGAGTGGCTGCTGCCCTGCAACATAAGACCTAAGAATAATAACTTAATGGGTGAGGAAATCACATCCACACACATTCAAGCTAATGAGTAACTGTTGCCACCCTCAGTGAGGTCTTACTACATGGTGATAGGAGCCCGGAAGGAATGGTCTGCCCACTTGCTGAGTTGATTCACTCAGAATGGAGCCTCATTAACAATCCAAATATTGTGGGATGCAGAATCTGCCCCCTTTCCCCACAATTGTGAGCGGAGGAAGTTCAGCCTTTATTTTATTATTAAAAGGTAAAGTTAAGGTAAAGGCGCCCCTGACATCAGATCCAGTTGTGTCCGACTCTGGGGTTGCGGCGCTCATCTCGCTCTATAGGCCGAGGGAGCCGGCGTTTGTCTGCAGACAGCTTCCAGGTCATGTGGCCAGCATGACAAAGCTGCTTCTGGCAAACCAGAGCAGCGCACGGAAACGCCGTTTACCTTCCCGCCGAAGCGGTCCCTATTTATCTACTTGCACTTTGATGTGCTTTCGAACTGCTAGGTGGGCAGGAGCTGGGGCCAAACAATGGGAGCTCACCCCGTTGCAGGGATTCGAACCGCCAACCTTCTGATCAGCAAGCCCTAGACTCTGTGGTTTAACCCACAGCGCCACCTGGGTCCCATTTTATTATTATTAGGCTTATAAAACTTCCAGATGCAAAATAAGATAAGATAATCTTCATTGTCATTGCCCCCCTGCAGGAACGAAATTTCTCTGCTGCTCCATCCACTCAGATAAGGCACGCCACCTAAATTTTAAATATCAATTAAAACATCAATTAAACGATACAATACAAAATGACAAGTAAAAATAAGATAAGATGACTTCAAAGTCCAGACTTTCCATTTAAGGCCGAAATTTCTCTAGAGAAGAAACTTTTCTTGAGACGGCTTGTTCTTTCCTTCATTGTTCTGTATCTCCGTCCCGATGGCAGGAGCTCGAAGAGCCGGTGACCAGGATGCGATGGATCCCTTGATATGTCTAGTGCTTTCCTGTGGCACCTGGTGATATAGATTTCATAGAATCATAGAGTTGGAAGAGACCACAAGGGCCATCCAGTCCAACCCCCTGCCAAGCAGGAAACACTATCAAAGCATTCTTGACATATGCCTGTCAAGCCTCTGCTTAAAGACCTCCAAAGAAGGAGACTCCACCACTCCTTGGTAGCAAATTCCACTGCCAAACAGCTCTTACTGTCAGGAAGTTCTTCCTAACGTTTAGGTGGAATCTTCTTTCTTGTAGTTTGAATCCATTGCTCCGTGTCCGCTTCTCTTGAGTGATTTGTTCTAAGGTGAAGAGTGAGCAGCCAATAATGCTCTCCGCTGTTTTAATAATTCTGCACAACCCTATCCTATCCTGGGAATAACCCTACTGGAACCATCCTGTTCTGTATTAGTGTCAGAAAGCAACATGATTAAAGCACAATCGTTTTTAACTACTCACCTGGTTGCCATAGGTGATTAGGAAGGTCACCCAGGTGAGCGAGCAGGCTGTGTGAAGATGCGTGGAGTGTTTGTCCCTTCCTCTGACAAGTCACCTATGTTTCTGGTCAGGGGGTGGGGGCACACTTCATAGAAACCCAGCAAGATCACAACAGAGGTGTGCAGTGCTTGACCCCCGCCCCCTTTCAGCATCTCAGTTTGTTAACTATGCTGGGAGGCTTCCTCTTCCGCCCCCCTGCCCCCATGCACCATGGTGGAGTCATGCAGGCTCCCAGGGAAGGCACAGATTGCCTCTACCATTCTCTGGCAGCCTCGTGGATTTCCATACTGCATGATGCTCACAAAGCAAAGGCCATTGCCTCCCATCCAGCAGAGACACCAAAAAAGGACCAGCAGCAGATGAAAAGAACTGCCAGACTGGTGTCTTTTGACATGGAGCAAGTGGGCCTTGTGCATGCCTAACATGGAATCATAGAATTTGATGGGGGTCACAAGGCTCATCTAGTCCAACCCCCTGCAATGCATGAATCTTTTTGCCCAACGTGGGGCTCGAACCCATGACCCTGAGATTTAGAGTCTCAGGCTCAACCGACTGAGCTATCTGGATCGGGGTGTTAATCGGACACTTGAGCTTATTCACACGCACCATGCTTCTGTTTATATTCATACACTGACAGCACAACCCTTTGTCTATGTCAGTCCCACTGAGTTGAATGGGACCTACCCCCAGGTAAATATAGTTGGTTCACAGCAAAGGGGCTCTATTACCAGCCAACTAAGCTTCTTCTTTTCCAAAAAAAATTATTCATACACAACATAAACAAATAAAAACATACTACAACAGAATAAATACTAACAAATAAACAATATAATACAACAAAAACAATACTAAATTTTCTTACTTATCCATCTCTTAACATTGTAGGGTGACTTCCCCAGATACCCCCTTTCTGCGGTTTGCTATAAGTCATCTTTAGTAATTTCTAAATCATATTTTTACCACATTGAATATCTTATCTTTACCTCATTTCTTGCTTTATCTATTTAAATCATTTATATAATTTTTTCTTACTCACTAATCACTACTTCTACCCCTACAGCCTAAAACAACTTCCAGATATAGTCCATAATATCAAATATTGCAATATTTCTTTAAATAAATTTTAAATTTTGTCCAGTCTTCTTCCACCGACTCTTCTTCCTGGTCACGCAGTCTCCTGGTCAGCTCGGCCAGTTCCATAAAGTCCATCATCTTCATTTGCCATTCTTCCACAGTTGGTAATTCTTGGCTATCAAAATTCTTGCTCATATTGTGGCATACAGAAAGAAAATAACATCCTTTTGGGGAATTTCTTCCCCTACTATTCCAAGTAAAAAAGGCTTCTGGTTTTTTAGCAAATGTGTTTTTCAACACCTTTTCCAATTCATTATAAATCTTTTCCCAGAAGTCTTTTACTTTAGGGCACATCCACCACATATGGTAAAAGGTTCCTTCTACATCTTTACATTCCCAGCATTTATTATCATGTGTATGATAAATTTTTGCTAATTTTACCAGTGTTAAATACCATCTGTACATCATTTTCATTGTGTTTTCTCTCAATGTATTACATACTGTAAATTTAATACCTTTTTTCCACATAGAAACATAGAATCATAGAGTTGGAAGAGACCACAAGGGCCATCCTGTCCAACCCCCTGCCAAGCAGGAAACACCATCAAAACATTCCTGACAGATGACTGTCAAGCCTCCTCTTAAAGACCTCCAAAGAAGGAGACTCCACCACGCTCCTTGGCAGCAAATTCCACTGCCGAACAGCTCTTACTCTCAGGAAGTTCTTCCTAATGTTTAGGTGGAATCTTCTTTCTTGTAGCTTGAATCCATTGCTCCATGTCCGCTTCTCTGGAGCAGCAGAAAACAACCTTTCACCCTCTTCTATATGACATCTTTTTATATATTTGAACATGGCTATCATATCACCCCTTAACCTTCTCTTCTCCAAGCCATTCCTCATAAGGCATCGTTTCCAGGCCTTTGACCATTTTGGTTGCCCTCCTCTGGACACGTTCCAGCTTGTCAGTATCCTTCTTGAACTGTGGTGCCCAGAACTGGACACACTATTCCAGGTGAGGTCTGACCAGAGCAGAATACAGTGGTACTATTACTTCCCTTGATCTAGATGCTATACTCCTATTGATGCAGCCCAGAATTGCATTGGCTTTTTTAGCTGCTGCATCACACTGTGGACTCATGTCATGTTTGTGGTCTACCAAGACTCCTAGATCCTTTTCACATGTACTGCTCTCAAGCCAGGTGTCACCCATCCTTTATTTGTGCCTTTCATTTTCATTTTTCCCCAAGTGTAGCACTTTACATTTCTCCCTGTTAAAATTCATCTTGTTTGCTTTGGCCCAGTTGTCTAATCTGTTACGGTCATTTTGAAGTGTGATCCTGTACTCTGGGGTATTAGCCACCCCTCCCAATTTGGTGTCATCTGCAAATTTGCTCAGGATGCCCTCAAGCCCATCATCCAAGTTATTGATAAAGATGTTGAATAAGACTGGGCTCAAGAAAGAACCCTGTGGCACCCCACTAGTCACTTCTCTCCAGGATGAGGAGGAGCCATTGATGAGCACCCTTTGGGTTCGGTCAGTCAGCCGAATCAGCCCTTTGGGTTCGGTCAGTCAGCCAAATCCACTGAATGGTAGCATTGTCTAGCCCGCATTTTACCAGCTTCTTTACAAGAATATCACGGGACACAACCTCTCCCAATCCTCCATTATAATGTTGTGCCCCACATCCTTAGCCCATTCAATCATTACAGATTTCACCTGTTCATCTTTCGTGTGCCACCAGCCTCCTAAGCGTCTAGGCTGGATGCATGAGAATCAAACCCTCTTCTTGCAATCTCAGCAACCGGCGAGGAGGCAGGGCGCTTGCCATCTAGCCCACTGCCACCACCAAACACTCCAAACAAGCAGGTCTTTTTTTGGAAAATGTTGCAGGGCTGTGACTTTTGAGAGCCAATTTACAAGTCTGTATTAAAAGAAGTTGTGCTTGTGGAGATAAGAAGGGAAACGCCAGGGGGTGCTGAATAGTGAACCTTAATAGCCTGAAACATTCAGTGAAGGTCTCCCTGGAATTCAAGTGGAACTTTCTCGTTAAGTTTATCGGGACTTTTATTTGAGACGCTCTCAAGATAGCATTTGGGGAAACCGCTTTCCTTTGTAGATTGGGACTAGATGGATTAAACACATGGCTTCTGGCAAAGATGGAGCCGCCGTGTGTATAATTCTCCCCTTCCCCTTTATTGCGTCTAGTAAGGATTATCTGGGCCCTAAACACAAGATTACTCACATCCTCACTGCTATTGGAATAAGTTATGTGTTATCATCTACCCTTGAGATGCAGTGTAAATGCTAGGTCCGTAATCGCTAGGAAAATGCATCTGCTTTAAAAAAAAAATTGTGATAATGGATTAATGAATCATAGAATTGTAGAGTTGGAAGGGACCCCAAGGGTCATATAGTCCAAGCTCCTGCTATGCAGGAATGCAAAAAGGCTGTGTCCACAAAACTCCCATTTACTGCAGGGGTGGGACACTGGATCCAGCCCACAACCCCGTGGGCCAGTTTTGACAGGTCCACCTGTCAATCACTTGATGTCACAGTGAAATCAAACCACTCCAGTCTTAAGAAATCCCTGCGTGAACCCAAAGCAATGCCTACCAAAAGTAGTGGGAGGACTTTCATTTGAAAAAGTCTCAAACTACAAGAAAGAAGCTTCCACCTAAACACTAGGAAGAACTTCCTGACAGTAAGAGCTGTTCAACAGTGGAATTTGCTGCCAAGGAGTGTGGTGGAGTCTCCTTCTTTGGAGGTTTTAAGCAGAGGCTTGACAGCCATCTGTCAGGAAAGCTTTGATGGTGTTTCTTGCTTGGCAGGGGGTTGGACTGGATGGCCCTTGTGGTCTCTTCCAACTCTATGATTCTATGATTCACTGCAAGCAAAGGATGAGCAGCTGATTGTAAAGCACTCTGCATTCCTAATGAGCAGCTCTCTAGTGGAGCCAGACCCAGCAGCACTGTCAGGGCAGTCAGCAAGACTCCTTGCAAAGAAACCACCTTCCTATTGTTCCTTTGGAGTGACATCCTTACCTGCCCCTAACATGTGACACATGTGATGTCAGGTGTGGAGGCAGCTGGTCATGGTTTGGAGGGGATGGCCTTAAGGGCCAAATTTGGACTCATGGTGCATTTAATGAAACCTATTGATCAGAGGTTTTCCCACCCCTGATTTGAGATCTCTCTTGCCCCTTCTGCACTCTCCATTTAAATCAGCAACATACCCACAGTCAAGCCTCACCTCAGAGAATCCTAACTGTAGTTTGTTGTGGGTGCTGAGAGTTCCTAGGAGACCCCTGTTTCCTTTCATAGAGCTACCCAGGGCGATTTAACAATCAAGCCCTCCTCCCAGGGGACATTTTCAGTAGCCAGGTTGCAACAGGAAATCTGTGCGTACAAATGCATGCAAACACTTGCATTTGCACCTGCCGCCGTCCATGCTGGCGAAAGTTCTGACTTCTCTCCATTGGCTGCTTACAGAATATGTTATTGTGACAGCATATGAAGTAGACCGAAATGGGGATTATGTAAGTCATGGAGTTGCACACCATGAAAGGAGGAAGAGAGAAGCATCAGAGGGAGAAACTGACTCGCTGCACCTCCATTTCCATGGATTTGGCCACGACTTCCAGCTTGACCTTAAGACTTCAGATTTTCTCGTGGCGCCTGGATTTACAATACAGACCCTGGGCAAGGGGAGAACCAAGTCAATACACACCTACCCAGCAGAAGACTTTTGCTTTTATCAAGGTGTCTTGCGGTTGCACAAAAACTCGTCTGTAGCACTTTCAACATGCGGAGGCTTGGTAAGTAAAGATGCAACAAGTTGAGGGGGGAAATTAAATGCAAAATGTCGTAGCTATTGCAATGAAATTCAGGATGGATGTGCAGGCAAAACATCTGTGGAAGCTTCAAAAGGAGGAGACTTTGTGTTGTTGTTGTTTTAAAATATGTTTTTATCTATGAAACATTTTACAAGGAGAATGTACCGGCAAACATACATTTTACTGCCACATGTATTGCATAGGTATGTGGTTGAGTGTGTGAGAAATATAGATACATAAAACAAACGTATCAGCACATATAATATTATGCATAATTTTGCAAAAGCTATAATTCCACCCACCCACCCACCTCTATTCACGGGGAGCGTTTATTGTAAGAATGTCAGAGCGCAGCTCCCAGTGGACAATATGTAGTGCCTCATCACAAGCCTGGATTTGCGTAATGCCAGGGTCATGAAAGGGAGCAAAAGTGAAGGCAGGTTTTAAAATGGCAGTGGCCATAGAACTGGAGCAAGGAGGGAGAACCACTAAGAGGGTGAAAATTGGGATTTTAAACAGTAGGTTTTGAGTAGAGCGAGCAGGGAGTGGCACTGAGGCAGGGATGTGGCAATTTAAAACAAGGTTTGAGAACAGTGAAAGGGGAATTTGGAAAACTTGTTCATTTCTGTATTGTACCTACCTCTGCTACAGTGGTCCCTCGACTTACGAATTACTCGACATCCGTAGGTTTCGACTTACATACGGGACAAATGGCTGCACGCTTACGAATTTTTCTACATCCGAACGGAAACCGTTGGCGACTTTAAATGCGGGGGTTTTTTTACTTACAAATTTTTACATGCGGTTTTTTTGGCTTACAGTGGTGCCTCGCTAGACGAATTTAATTCGTTCCATGGGTCTTTTCTTATAACGAAAAATTCGTCTAGTGAATCCCATAGGAATGCACTGGAATTTTTTTGAATTTTTTCCCCCCATAGGAACGCATTAATTGAATTTCAATGCATTCCTATGGGAAACCGCGATTCGCTAGACGAATTTTTCATAAAACGAATTCGTCTAGCGAGGCAACCTCCGCTCGAAAAATCCTTTCGTTAAGCAGAAATTTTGTTAAGCAGGGCATTCATTAAGCGAGGCACCACTGTACAAATTTTTCCGAATTTTTTTTCCTATGGGAAACCGCGTTTCGACTTCCAAACTTTTCGACCTACGAATGTGCATTCGGAACGGATTAAGTTCATAAGTTGAGGGACCACTGTAGTTCTTTTCGTTGAAACAGGTGCTTAAAAAAACACAGCTCCCCAGTAGCCTTCCATCCCTGCTTCGCTCAAACCTCTGCTGTTGTTTAAAACTGCCATTTTCTTCTCAGTATCTTTCCATCTCTGCTTCATTCATTCTGCCATTGTGAGCTGCATTCAGCCTGGTGTGTCACAAGTTGTGCAAACGTGGTATATGCAGGTACATCGAAACAGGTAATCCAGGAAGCCATTATTGGTTGTGGCTCCCTTTGTCTTCAGGCAGTTTTAAACACATGCTTGCTGCTCCATCGTGTTGGAAGTGCCCCTTAGAGTAGGGTATTGGCTAAGGGTAGAAATCAGTGTTACACCATGATGAACATTTTATTTGTGCAAGCATTTCAGCTTAGCAGACAGAACAACCCCCTTCCCCCCCCCATACACTGTTCTGGGTGTTTTCCACATGGGGGAAAGCCCCATTACTTAAGCAAAAGTCCTTGCATATGCCTTGTTGGGTGAATCCCACCCTACGTGGGATGAATATCTGTACATACACACTGGAAGTTCAGTGAAGCTGGCATTAATTTTCTGCAGAGATGATTTCACTGAATATATTTTGCTGCTGAATAATTTGATGTTCATCAAGAGTGCCAGGGATGATGTTATCTTCTCTTGTTTGACCTAAAGGCGCATCTCCACCCAAAGGCGGTTTCTGTAACTTCATAAAACTATTTTTGCACTCAGAGATGTTCAGGTTTTAGCTGAAAACTTACTGAAGTGCTGCTCTTAGTCAGATCCTATTACATGCCCTCTATCACATGTTGACATGAATACACATGTGGAGAATTGCTGTTGGTCAGAGTTCTAAGTCAGGTGGACTGTTTACCTGACTCTTTTATAAGGCAGTTCCTTATGGTTCGTTCACACATGCAAATCATCAAAACCTGTGACAGTGTCATGTGGGAATCAGCCCTTGGTCCTATCTTAAAGGAGATAATTCATTTTGCAAAGCTTGCATGAAAGCCTGCCGACATCATGTTGGGATGTGCAGTCGTGGAGGTAACCATCAAATAATTTGGTTGGTACGACCAAAGTATCTCCACGTACTCATGGACAAAGTTTGTTTGTCAGCCACTGCTTTCCAGTCACTGGGAGCTGCAAAACAGTCAGCAGAAACAGTCAACTCTTGCTTGAGTTGAGTACATAAGACTGAATTACTAAGAGGGATTTGAAGGTAAAGGTACCCCTGACTGTTAGGTTCAGTCGCAGACAACTCTGGGGTTGCAGCGCTCATCTCGCTCTATAGGCCGCCATTTATTTTCTCGCTGGGGCAGTACCTATTTATCTACTTGCAGTTTGACGTGCTTTCGAACTGCTAGGTTGGCAGGAGCTGGGACCAAGCAATGGGAGCTCACCCTGTTGCAGGGATTCGAACCACCGCTGACCTTCTGATTGACAAGCCCTAGGGTCTGTGGTTTACACAGCGCCACCCGTGTCCACATGGTTTTAGGGATGTGCAAACATCCCTTCATTTACTTTGAAGGAGCTTCCTCAAAGGGATCCTTTGTGAAGCTCTAACTGAGCAAATGCAAAACCTTCCAGGTGACACTTGGCCTGCCCCTGTGCTTGACATGTTAAAAACCCAGGCTGAAGACGTTCCTCTTTGTCCAGGCACTAGGATCATGAACCGCATTGCATTCAGAGTGTGGCCCTGTAGATATTTCTCACTGCTGTTTTAACTAGCTAAATTAACTAGCTAAATAAATAAAACAGCCATGGCCACTGGAACTCCTGCTTGTTGTCTCTGCCACCTTCCCCCACTCCCCAGCCAAGCCAGGGCCGGCTCTAAGGCAAGCCTGGGTGGCGCAGGGCCGCCAGGGGGGCACCGCGCCGCTGCGCCCGCTGCAGCGGCGCGGTGCCTGCCAGACAGCCGTGGTGAGAAACAGGGCAGGGGGGCGCCGGAGCGATCATCGCACCACGGAGCCAGGGCGCCCAATATGCTTAACACGGCCCTGAGCCAAGCTATCCTCCCAACTTTGGGTAGAAGAAGGGGGCCCCATTGATGACAGAGGTTGTCTCAGCTCCCCTGCAGCGCTTCCTTTCCCACCAAAGAGTGCACTCAGACTACACATCACAGCATCCCTGGTGGGAAGATGATGCTATTCCTGTCTATTTCCACCAGCCCAGTCTTCATCTGCTGTAACTGATATGAACAGCATCGCTTTCCCTTAGGGACGATGTGACATGTATTCTCCGTGCTCTCCTCAGTGGGAAAGTAAAGCTCTGCCCAAGAGCTGGATCCAGTGTTAATTTCTGCTGCGCTCACAGCCACTCCTGTCTCCTTCCACCCTGAGGTAAGTTTGGAGCATCCTTGGGTGGCAGCCGATGGGGAAGCAGTGGCTGCAGAAAGAGCGGAGGCCACTGGTTTTGTGGGTCAAGCAATCCTTGAGAAGGATACTGCTTGACCTCTGCCACCTCATGAGTAGACCTCTGGACACCCCTTGAGACTCAGCTGCTGTAACAGCAGAGGCAAGATCCTGGTGGATGCAAGCAATTCTTCTCCACAAAATGTTTTGTGAACAAGTCACAGTGAGCTGCTGTTGGTTCTGGGCCAGACTGTCAAAGACTCTGCACAATGAGGATGCAATGGAGGCAGCAAAGTTTGTCTTCTTTGCTGCCTTTCCTGCCACTAGGTTGATGAGCTTCTCCTACTTGGAGTAATAAGACTGTTCCCTATGATGGCACAGCCATATGTGCAAGCCATTGCTTGATACTTGAGTCAACACATTTTGCACCATAAGAGAAAAAATGAACAGCAGCACTAGTACAGTAACACCTTCCAAAAATTACCAAGTATGAATCAAGCTTGCAAATTACAAATCGCACAGAGGGGGGGAAAATATTGCATCGAAAAGTTGGGAAATTAATGGTTAGCAATGAAGGCTGCTCTCTTTTTGAATTTATTTGGATCTTCTCTAGCACTGAGCAAAACACACACTTGCTTGATGTATTCAGCACTTAGCATTTGGACCTCTAAGAAGCAGTAATTATATACTGTTGTGTAGTTTATTATGTTCATGAACCACTCCAGTGACCAGGTGGCTATGGCATCCGCCTTTATGCCCAACTCCCCAAACTATAACCTATCTTTTTTTTATCTTGCATATCTGGGTTAATTTGCTTCCAACAGTCATTCGTGATTTTCTCTCATCTTGCTGCGATTAAGGATGAGCTGAACCCTTTGGTTCCACTCTGAAAAGCTTGGACGAAACCAGTAGTAAATTCGTTCCAATTCACTCAAACTTACCTTTTGCCCCACACTCCTGGGCACAGGTCTGTGCTGGGTTTTTTCACCCCAGAGCTTTCCCCACAAAGAGGATTGGCAGGATTATTGTAATAACCTGCAGTTTTATAAGAGTACAGTCATACCTCGGTTTAAGTACGCTTTGGTTTGAGTACTTTCAGTTTAAGTACTCTGTGAACTCGTCTGGAACGGATTAATCCACTTTCCATTACGTTCAATGGGAAAGTTTGCTTCAGGTTAAGGACAGACTTCCAGAACCAATTGTGTACTTAAACCGAGGTACCACTGTATATATTTAAAGTAGATGAGCAAATTAAGTTAATTGAGATATGCAGAAATACCTTTTAAAATAAATTTAAGGAACCTCAGAAAGAGAGGAAAGGAAGTCAAGTTTTGAAATGTTAAAATGATTGTAAAGTTATTGAAATGTATAAAACTGAAAATCATAAATAAAAATAAATATCTATAAGAACTTTCCCCACAAAAACCCGCTTTTTAAAGCTGAAGTGCAACAAATGGCAAGTCGAGTTTTCTGTGAATTGCCATTTGCTCCAATTCAGCAGTGAAGAGCAGGTTTTGGCAAGGAAGCCTGGGGGAGGGGGAGAGAGAGAGAGCACTCAGACACAAAGCTTTAAAGCATCGACTGTGCCTGGAAAGTGTATAAGCCCTTGTCATGAGTACAGGTATGTCTGCAGCTACTCATTTGCGTGTTCAGACCCAGAGACCTCCCCCCTAAATAAACACACATTTGACTCAAATTTTAGTTTTGGTTTTTGGCAGAATTTAGGCCACAACTTTATTGATTGCAGAAAAGTGAGTGGTTGCATAGGCTCTGGTTCAACTAGCTCCCTACACCCTTGCAGGTAGCGCTGAACCAGAGCTCCATCATAGGTCAGCCAAGGGTGAACACCTGAGGTAGGTAGAAAGCCCCGGAACAGACTCTGTTCACTCCCCAGATGCTCCCCTGGATTCAGGCATGGGCACAACCCCCTCTCGGGGGTTGACCAAACCAATTTGAGCCCCTGGATTCCTTTAATGGAATAGCCTTCACATAGGGATGGCGAGACCGTTCTCCCATCCCTATCACCTGAACCAGTGCCTATCCGCAACCTTACAAGTTGTGACGATTTCCTAGGCGGCAGGCGAAACCCAAATGGCAAGAGCCAATCAGCCAAGTGGGGAAAATTCCCAGCGACAGATGACACACGATGGCATAGCAAGGTCAATCGCAAAATGGCTGAAAAGTAGGGAGAGGTGGGCGGGTGTTCCGATGCACGAGCCGAAAGAGGAAGCTCTGGGTCATGTGCATAGGTATATATAGGTCCCTCGATCCATTTAGACTGGACCCCATTGCCCAGATTAAACCCAGCAACAAGGGACCTACCAATAGGGTGTTGTGGCTATCCAATATACCCACCCACAACCAGGAGGCCAGTCTCCAGGTCTCACCGCGACCTATGCCCTCTTTTAGGGAGGACACGATCTGCTGGGTCATTTCCAGGACCACTGGGAATGTAGGAAGCCCTGTGCCCATTCTCAAAATTGTTCCAGATGAAATATGGGTTTCAGGCCCAAATACCAGTTGTTTATTCCTGATTTAATCTCCCCCCCCCCCAAGATATGAAACTTCCTACTTTTACCCTGTTTTCCTCCATGCTACCATGCTCTGGGAAGTTTTTGGGGAAAAAACACTAGTAAGTCCAGCACGCTGCAATCCTTTGCGTGGTGTTTTGTAAGTTGATATGACAACACAATAACACATAGGAGGTGTTCCTTCAGAGGTAGCCTTTGGAGACCCAGAGATCTACTACATGCTTGACCCAGAGGGCAAATGAGCCCTTGGCCTTATAGTAGGAAATATAAAATCATAGTGGTGGGAAAGGCTCTTAGCTCACCCAGCCTCTGGCTTTGCCAAATTAGAATTGTTTCCTTTGGTAGGATTTCTAGGGCTGTGACGAATTCCATTTTAGAATCTCTGAACGAATTGGTTGCTACAGTTTCCCTGCTGCTTAATATTAAATGCAAAGGCGCCAGGTCGCCCCCAAGATGGAGGGGGCCCTGCGCGCATTGCATGCATGTGACGTTACTCATGTCGCACATGGTGTGTGTGGCATTTGGAGGAGGTGGAGCATTCTAGAGGAGCTGCCCACTGAAGCTGGGACACGTGACACATAATGCATGTGACATCATGAACATGTGACTCGTGCCAGGCCCCTGCAACATTGAGAGGACCTGGCCCCCTTCCAACAAATATTGAGGGGGCCAAAGACACTTCGGCCCAGAGCTGCCAAGTGTCCCGTATTCCTCGGGAAACCCCCGTTTTTCTAGCTGTTCCCAGCCGAAAAAACGGATTTTTTTGTTTTCCCCCGGTTTATTCTGGTGTGGCGGCCATTTTGGAACTGGGCGGAGCATGCTCAGAAGCGACTTTTGATGCTGCTTTGCCCAGTTCCAAAATGGCTGCAGCGCGACTTCTGGGGCGGCGGCCATTTTGGAACAGGGCAGAGCAGCATCAAAAGTAGCTTCTGAGCATGCTCCGCCCAGTTCCAAAATGGCGACAGCGCTACTTCCGGTCCAGTCCCTTATTTCTCAGGCCAGAACTTGGCAGCTATGCTTCGGTCCCCTAGAGTTGGCACACCTGATTAAATGGACTGGTGCATCATACTGTTAGGAAGTGGTGTTGTTTTTTGGCATTCTTTAAAAATAAATAAATGAGTAAATGCTATCTCTCTTAGGACAGAACTTACATGGAGCAACAACAGCCTTGCATTCAATGTTGGCTTCTTCCAAGCAAGTAATATACAGGCATCCCCCCCGTTTACGTGGGGGTTACACTCTGGGCCCCTGCACGTATAAGAGAAGTTGCATCAAGTGAGGAGCACCCCACTTTAATACATAGCTGTCAAGTTCTCCCCTTTTTAAAGGGAAATTCCCTTATGCTGAATAGGCTTCCTCGCGAGAAAAGGGAAAACTTGACAGCTATGCTTTAATAGGGAGGGTGTGGGGGAAGGAGAGAAAGAGAGAGAGAGATGCTCATGTACCAAGCTGTCCTTTGATCAGGGCCACTGCCCGGCATGGCTTCCCTCGCTCACTTCTGGGCAGCAGCCCCAAGTGAAGGAAGGCTAATCTATTTATTTCTTTATTTTGTGGTGACCTGCGTAAATGCAGTTGCACACAAGTGGGATGTGTGTAAGTGTGTGTGTGTGTGTGCCTGTACTACAATTTATCCCCATGACCACATTGTCCTGCTAAGTTTCTTCTACACACCTCCATACATTTCAAGATTTTTCCGGTGAAAATAGGGGCATCCCATTCCATAATGATAATTTTACTATTTATGCCCCACACATCTTACTGGGTTGCCCCAGCCACTCTGGACAGCTTCCAACATATATAAAACATTGTTGTTGTTGCCAGGAGGTGATGGGACCAGTGGCCATGATCTTAGTTTTTTTTGATGTTGAGCTTCAGACCATATTTTGCGCTCTCCTCTTTCACCCTCATTAAAAGGTTCTTTAATTCCTTCTCACTTTCTGCCATCAAGGTTGTGTCATCTGCATATCTGAGGTTGTTGATATTTCTTCCGGCAATCTTAATTCCGGTTTGGGATTCATCTAGTCCAGCCTTTCGCATGATGAATTCTGCATATAAGTTAAATAAGCAGAGAGACAATATACAACCTTGTCGTACTCCTTTCCCAATTTTGAACCAGTCAGTTGTTCCATATCCAGTTCTAACTGTGGCTTCTTGTCCCACATAGAGATTTCTCAGGAGACAGATGAGGTGATCAGGTACTCCCATGTCTTTAAGAACTTGCCATAGTTTGCTGTGGTCGACACAGTCAAAGGCTTTTGCATAGTCAATGAAGCAGAAGTTGACGTTTTTCTGGAACTCTCTAGCTTTCTCCATAATCCAGCGCATGTTTGCTATTTGGTCTCTGGTTCCTCTGCCCCTTCGAAATCCAGCTTGCACTTCTGGGAGTTCTCGGTCCACATACTGCTGAAGTATGTTTTATATAAAACATTAAAAACATTAAACATTTTATTTAAAAAAATCCCTATACAGGATTGCCTTCAAACGGCTTGGGGGGTCAGATAACTCAATACCCTCCAACATTTCTACCAATGAAAATAGAGACGTCCTAAGGAAAAGTGGGACATTCTGGGATCAAATCTGGAAGGCCTCTCTAAATCAGGGACGTCCCTGGAAAATAGGGACGCTTGGAGGGTCTGCACCTCCCCTCCATATATATAATGCCTCCGTCACACAATTCCGGAGCAAGAAACGTCATTCAGATACAATAACATGTCATTAAGGACAGCTATTGTAATAAATATGACTATATCAGCCAACCACCTGCTAGGTGAACCCCACATGATGATGTGCAAATGTGCAGAACCAAATTTAAGATGGGAAAAATGAGTAAGTCAGAGAAACTGAAATGGGCAAATTCACCCAATATATTACACCCAACCCTAGTTGGATTTGGGGCGGGGGGAAGGGAGTGACCGCCTGCTGTTGTGGGATGCCACCACCACTAAATAGACAGTGGGCAGGAGGGAGATGAGCCTACTTCATAAGGGGTTTGGGAGCACTTTCACGCCCTCACCAAAAAAAAAAAAAATCAAGCCAGAAGTTTGCTTTACCAAATTTTCAGCTCAGCACTAAACAATTCCCATAGTTAGCCCTAAAAATGGGGGGGGGGTGAATGTTTGCACAACAGGGGAAGAAGGAGATGAGTCTGTGGGTACTCCATGTCTCCCACAACATTATGTTTACTCCAGGCTAATGTCCCCACTTAACTAAGATTTGAGAATCAATCCCAAAGGCTGTTTCCAATTTCTGGTTTACAAAAAAAAAAACCAACCCTCCAGTATTGCTAACCTCAATTAGCATTGGTGTATATGTAATGTTAAGATTAATTAAATTATTATTAAAATTCAGAAGGAAATTTGGAAGAGAGGGGAGAGGGTGGATTTGCTTCGGAGAAAGAATTCTGCATCTCCCTAGACTGATTTTTTAGTTTTCAGATCCTGAGTTGTAGGGAGCCAGTGTTAAGTTTTCCAAAGACCTCTGTTGTGTAAAAAACCTGCTGTACAAATTAAGATTTGTTTAGGAGCTCAGTGTGGGAAAGAAAAATATCTAAAAGGAAGGAGTATCTTCTGAAGGACAATCTGAAGCCATGCTCTCTTTTTTAATTGTGTTTTGTCTTTCTAGTCTGGCTTGATAAGGACGCAGGAAGCTGATTACTTGCTGAAACCACTACCTCCAAATATTGCACTTAAACACAACTTCTCTGCTCCTCACGGCCACCGCCCTCATGTACTGTATAAGAGATCTACTGAGCCTCAACTGGCATTTGATAATGAGGTAACTGTGAATGATGAGAGGCAAAGGGAAGTGGATGTTCACAATCATGTTTTTCAAGAGACCCACCATCATCGCAATTCTGAGCGGCGGCAAAAACGGCACTTTTGTGGGAGGCGCAAGAAATGTATGTAAGGACACAGTTCCCCCCACCTGAGTTAATTCCACTGTCTGTGTAGCTGTTGTTAAGATTGTTCATTTGCAGTTCACTTGTTTCTTTCCGGTAAACAAATACCTTCACAAGTAAGAGGTAGGAAGTGAACACTTTGAACCCAAGTGTTGGATGTTGGTGTTGCATGTCTGCCTCAACCAGCAGTCACCTCTGATCACTCCTGTAGCCCAGGCCAGCCTGTTGCCATGTTCTGGTTTCACTTCTGACTTCTTCTTTTTTTGTTCCTAAAGTTAGCACACAAAAGACTGGTACTGAGCTTTAGCACGGTGTTTGTTCCCTAACTGTGTGAGTGGTGATTTGGATGAACATATCACTGTCTTCTTTGTTCTGTCCTTCAACTTTTAGTAAGGTCTTTCAAAACGGTTACATTTAGTTAGGTGCGAATCAAAATATTTGCCAGTATCTTCCTAAACTTCTTTGGCACAATTCAGCCAAAGTAAAGTATGCATTAAGTCTCATTGTTTTTTATTTTTTAAGGTAAGCTGCTTAGAGATTTGTTTTACTGTATATTAAACAGTATATTTTTTAATAAATACATTTATTTAAACAGGAGAGGTGTAGGTGTGTACTTAATGGACCAGTTTGAAATCAATAGGACTTAAAAAGTAAATGTTTTTGTACAATTTTGAAAAGTTAGTGGCACAGCAGCCTCTGGCAACGTTGCCTAAGCTAATATAGGTTTGGTACTAACATTTACTGGAGTCAGGTGAGGAGAACCTTTCGCCCTCTAACTGTTGCTGAACGACAAGCTTGGCCAATGGTCAGAGATGATGGAAGTTGTAGTTCAACAACATCTGGAGGGCCAAAGGTTCCCTGCACCTGAGTGAAGCAGTGTGGTTCCTGTCTCCATCCTATATTTCCGCAGTGTATATGGGAAACCAAACAGGAATTATTAATAAAGTTCTTTACAGTGTGCTTGAAACACTAGATGGGAAAGAAAGGGATGTTAAGAACCTTAGTGGTGTTAAGTTGCTTAAAAATATCAGTAAACTCCACTGCGCTCTGGAAAGGTATCAAATGCTTGCCACAGGTTCTTGACCCTTCCCAGGGCTATGGGTCTCTGAGATCTTAACACAAGGCTTTCATTGCTACGTGAGATCCATTAACTTGTGCGTAGCTATGCTGTGGCCGTCAAGATGATGCTGGATTTCCTTTGGTCCCCGCCAGCATGGCGAATAGTTTTGGGATATTGTAGCCCACCTACATCTAGAGTACCATAGCTTAGCTACCTCTGCTTTAACTGGAGACACTAAGGTGCTCTTCTGCCTTAAAAATGGATGGCATGCTCTGCTATAATTCTTTCCCACTACATGGGAGTT
Source organism: Zootoca vivipara (assembly GCF_963506605.1). Classification (NCBI taxonomy): domain Eukaryota; kingdom Metazoa; phylum Chordata; class Lepidosauria; order Squamata; family Lacertidae; genus Zootoca; species Zootoca vivipara. Next base: position 80,554,195 of record NC_083283.1, read on the forward strand.
ACTTTTCGGGAGGCTACTATAATCCTGTTCACATGTGTAGCTCTTTGATTTGACGTTACTCTGTGAAAAACACAGCTTTGGTTTTACTTGGACGCCTCCTGTCTTGCTTCTTCCAGATATGCCCCAGCCTCCAGATGGAGACACTTATATCCTGCCAGATGAATATGGATATCTACTGCGAAGCAAACGATCTCTTATGAAGGCTCAGAAGAGCAAAGAGCTGAATGTTGAGACCTTGGTGGTGGTTGACAAAAAGATGATGCAAAACCACGGCCATGACAATATTACTACGTACGTCCTGACTATACTCAATATGGTATGATATAGTCCTTTTTCTTGAGACACGTTGGGTGATGGATACAGATTCAAAATTAATATTGTCACTTCATAAGGATGTTCAGCCACTAGTTTGTACTCTCCTCACTCCTCCAGATACTTTCTGGAGTGAGACTGAGAGCATCCCCACCCCTTACAGCAACTTAAGAACGCTGCTTGAAACACAGAGGGGGGGGGAACGACCTCACTGTGTTTCAAGCTGCTAAAGTGTTCCTAGCCTGAATGCTTTGTGGCATGTCTGATTTAGTTAATCTTTAGTTTTCCTGAGAGTGGAGCGATGAGATCTGTGCAACATGGAAGTAAAAGTTAATGGACCACAAATGTCGCCCTTGTTGCACATTGTTTTGTGCCCTGCAACCCTGAAATCACTTACCAATTTTGCAGGAGGGAGGTTACTCTGATGCGTATTGTATAGGTTTCTTTCTCCTTTAAAGTACGGGTAGGATCTGGCAAAAATTGGGCACGTTTAAGACTCATTGATTGCAGCGAAAGTGTTGGGCATGTCTTTTGGGGCCAGCTCATTTATAGAAGCAAGCTTAGGCAGCTACATGGGCTGCCAAACTCCTAGGGGTACCACCTCCCTTAGCTGTGTAAATGTCTTGGAGAAAGAGCAACAGCCTCTAGTTGGAGGAGGCTGACAATCCATGCATCCAGGGAACAAGACCAAGAGCTTTCTGATCACTATCAGGGTGTGGGCATCCAGGATGTAGGCGTAGTTGTAAAAAGGAGGAAGTGGCAGACATTATAAATGGAAACAAGAAAATAATGGCCCCAGGCCACCCTTGACCATTAATGTGCCTTTTTGTTCTGTTGCTCAGGGAGCAATCTTGTGCATAACTCCCCCTTTGAAATCAGTAGGGGTTAAGTATATGGCTTTGGTTAAATTACATTGCATTTTTTTAAAAAAGCCAAAAAAGAATTGCAACAATCTGTTGTTACGTGTAACAACAACAACAAAACGAGTCCCCTGGCACATTAAAGGTAAACATATTGGGGCATAAACATTGATAGGCCAGATACATAAGCAAAGTTACAAGAGTAATGATTTCATATATATATATTTACATATATATATAATATATAAAAATAATTTATATACAGTGGTGCCTCGCTAGACGAATTCAATTCGTTCCACGGGTCTATTCTTATAACGAAAAATTCATCTAGCGAATCCCATAGGAATGCATTGAATTTTTTTGAATTTTTTTTTGCCCATAGGAACGCATTAATTGAATTTCAATGCATTCCTATGGGAAACCGTGATTCGCTAGACGAATTTTTCGTAAAACGAATTTGTCTAGCGAGGCAACCTCCACTAGAAGAATCCTTTCTTTAACCGAAAATTTCGTCTTACAGGGCGTTCGTTAAGCGAGGCACCACTGTATAAATATATAAATGCATTGTTTAAGGGGCACATTTTCAAGCACTTTTCCATAAGCAGGAAACAGCAGTTTCTGTATGAAACCAATAGATTGTATTCTAGCCCCAATTCTGAAATATGAGAGGCCCCTCAGTGTTGGCATCCCACCAGCTCCTGAAGACATACCGTACCTGTTTAGGCAAGCAGTTCCCTGAAGAGAGCTTCTGGTTTTGGTGTCTTAACTGTTTTAAGTGTTAAACCTTTTAAATTTTTGCCTTATTATAAATTTTAATTAAGCATGTTTTAATGCCCAACGGATTTGTCATTGTATATTTTGATTACGTATTGATTTTATAGTTATAAACTGCTTAGGCACCATTTTGGCATATAAGCGGTATATAAATCAAATGATAAAGAATTAATTTTTTCACAGCAGATGCTGGTACTGCATTAGCTTCACCGGCTTTCATTTTTGGTATTTCCTCTTAGGTTTCCGCTTTGTTCAGAGATGGAACCATTGGAGGAAATATCAATATCGCAGTTGTTGGCTTGATACTTTTGGAAGAAGAACAGGTAACCGGGAATATTGCACCGTTTTCTTTGAAGCTGAATAATCAAACATCGTTTTACTATTAGAGGGCCCCCATTCATTATTGTCAAAGTTCAATCTGTCAGACTTATGACAGAAATTTTTTCGCAAGAGTGAAACAACTAAACTCTGGCTGGTGGGAGCCGTGGCTTAAGCCGCCATGACGCCATCTTCCACCAACCCTCTCCTTTTCAAGCACAGATTTCCGTGTTTCCCCCATGGCTGAGAGTTGTGCCAACTCCATGCCCAGTTCTAATCAGGGGTTGGTTTTTAGTGATCATTGTTAACTGGCTCAATTCTAAGCAACCCATGCTTAGTGTGGACCGTGGTTAACCATGATGTCACCAGAACCCATACCGGTGGTTAGAGATAGATAATAATAATAGTAATAATAATAATAATAATAATAATAATAATGTATTATTTATACCCCGCCCATCTGGCTCGGTTTCCCCAGCCACTCTGGGCAGCTTCCAACCGAATATTAAAAACAGTACAGCATCAAACATTAAAAAACCTCCCTAAACAGGGCCGCCTTCAGTTGTCTTCTAAAAGTAGAATAATTGCTTATTGCCTTGACATCTGCTGGGAGGGCATTCCACAGGGTGGGTGCCACTACCGAGAAGGCCCTCTGTCTGGGTAAATGTTGTGTGTAAGAATGAAGGTTCAATATGAACTCTCAGCTTACTCCCAGTCCCCAACCATGTGTGCCTAACTCCACTAAACACACTTTGATTTGGAGCACACTTCAAAAATGACCACTTAAGGAAGCACTTGAAACCCAATACTGTACTTGGAGATACAGAACCCTGGATCGTTCCTACATTGAGCCCCGCAAGAACAGTTCCCGATCCTCACTATTCCAGCTGTTACAACTGTGTCGACAGGGACATGAAAGCCTACTCTCCCTTCATTTACTTGCCTCTTTCCTTTTTTTGTTTTTGAGTTGTGCAGTAGAACGCTCTACTAGCAATGTAATGCTTCATTTTATGTGCTGAGCGATCAGGACTCCTTAAGTGACAGGTTAATTACATTGAATGTTTAGCTTTTCGTGCTTGGACCACGTCCAACATGAAAAGGGTAAGGAGAGTAATCTTTTGATCTTACACCTGTGATATAATTTTCCTTTACATCTTATGCTTAAAAATTGCTGCTCTGTAATTGTAAATCTGTTGCTTACTGCCCCTCTGCTTAACAATTCTTTCTTTTGCAGCAAAGGGAGTTAAAGGAACAGTTAGTACCTGTTAATTTTATAAGGGCAGCTTTTAGTTAGTTACAGCATAATTCTAACCATGCCTACTCAGAAGTAAATTATGTTAAATTCAAATGGAGTTTACTTCTTGGTCAGTAGAGGTTATGTGAACACTTTGGACCCAATCCTGTCCATTGGCCCCATCCAGAGTCCAATCAGGATCTGCTGGTTTTCTTTACTTTTATCCTTTCTTCCTGTTATTATGTCATATAACAGATTTTGTAAAAAGGAGGTAGAAATATTGGACAAACATATTAATACCTTCAGATACAATATTATGATTTATTTTAAATGATTTTTACAACCTGTTTCTGATATTTTGGAACCCGTGTTCCTCTCCCTTGCTGTTTTTTTTCCCTAAGGAGGAACCTAGAGTTGAGATTCATACTATCATCCAGTGCTTATGTTTAATGATGACATACAATATATTTCAGATTTGGATACCACAGTTCATATAGCATATACAGTCGTACCTTGGTTTTCAAACAGCTTAGTTCCTGAACGTTTTGGCTCCCGAACGCCACAAACCCGGAAGTGACTTTTCCGGTTTGCGAGTTATTTTTGGAAGCCAAACGTCCGACGGGGCTTCTGCAGCTTCCTATTGGCTGCAGGAGCTTCCTGCAGCCAATCAGAAGCTGTGCTTTGGTTTCCGAATGTTTTGGAAGTCGAACGGACTTCCGGAATGGATTCCATTCGACTTCCAGGGTACAACTGAAGAACGCTGATCGACAGGTCAGAGCAAATGGCCATTTGGGAAAAAGCCAAATTGCGGTTTGCTCTGATTGAGAGATAAAAAAGCAGTGTCTGCCCAGGGTGTGCACACATGCCGGGCAGGGTACAGAGGGTGAACGGAGCCTGCCCCACCAGCCCTTGCCACTGGAGCCAAGTGGGGCCACACTGTGCCGCCTGCCAGCCCACAAAGGAAGAAGCTCAGCTGGCTGACGCAGCCCTTGGCGGGCAAACCCCCCTGACGCCCGCAGAGAGGAGTGCTGGGCCAGACTAGGCCACACTGGGGCTGCCCCTTGCCCGCCTCCCTTCCTCTGTGTCTGCTCACCGTCTGTGCAAGGAGAGAGCAAGCTCTGGCCGAGCGGCCATTCAGCGAGGGGGCCAGGGACATGGCGGTAAGGCCAAGCCAGGCTCCGAGACTGTGTCTTTCCCTTTAAACACCTGCTTGTTTTTATCAACTTGCCCACAGCTACAAAACGGAATCTCATTCCCAGTTCTCATTTTAACTCCCGCGGTGGACTTTTTCTTCTGTTTGACTCTTCCGTTCAGCCGGGGCTCGTGATCAATCACCACGCTGACCATACCCTGAGTAGTTTTTGTCAGTGGCAGTCTGGGCTGATGGGGAAGGATGGGAGCCGCCACGACCATGCAATTTTGCTTACCGGCCTAGATATATGTTCCTGGAAGAACGAGCCATGTGATACCTTAGGTGAGTCCTTGCTGGCAACCTCCTGTGATCCTCACTGCCGAAGCATTAACCCCTGCTCCTAAAAGTCCTCGGCAAAATCAAGGTGGTGCTAAATACCTAAAATCCGGTGTCCAGCTTGACACTTAACTGGGTAAACACATATTGGCCCTATTATTTCACAACTGGCTGGCATGATTACCCTCTAGAAACTGAAGGGTCCCAGACCCTATCTTGCCCTCTAAGAATTGCTACCCACCATGCCCCACAAATGCCAACAGTGGTGGAATAGTTGCAAACTAATGGGCATCTGTCCTAGGGACCCAGGTGGCACTGTGGTTAAACCACTGAGCCTAGGGCTTGCTGATCAGAAGGTCGGCGGTTCGAATCCTTGTGACGGGGTGAGCTCCCGTTGCTTGGTCCCAGCTCCTGCCAACCTAGCAGTTCAAAAGCACGTCAAAATGCAAGTAGATAAATAGGAACCGCTACAGCGGGAAGGTAAACGGCGTTTCCATGTGCTGCTCTGGTTTGCCAGAAGCAGCTTTGTCATGCTGGCCACATGACCTGGAAGCTATACGCCGGCTCCCTTGGCCAATAATGCGAGATGAGCGCGCAACCCCAGAGTCGGTCACGACGGGACCTAATGGTCAGGGGTCCCTTTACCTTTACCTTTAATGGGCATCTGTAGGAATAGAATTTGAGGGTTAGTGTTGAACAGGGATCTTCTGTCCCGTCCCGTCCCCCCGGTCGTCGTCGTCCCCCCCCCCCCGTATTCCTGGAGCTTTTTGGAGAACGATGGAATATATAAATAAATAAATTGGGGTTCCGCAGTCCAAAACCATACCGGCTCACAGTGTATACCCATTTGATTCCTCAGGGCAGGACATCGGTGTGATAAATGCTGGAATGAAACACAACCATCACAAGCTATCAGATGTTTGTCATGGGTTTTTGCAATATTCAGGTGATGGGGGAAGAGATGCCTCTGTTTTGTTATCCAGTGTAATAGCTCTGTCAATACCTCTGGTCAGGAATTAGTGGTGTGCTCAGGGTGTGTGGGGTGGGTGTGAGAGAGAGCAGGGATCCAGTTGTGCACTGAAATACATAAAAGCAGAGAAAGCAGTTCCTTTCTCATTCATATCACAACACGGAGATGTGTGACGCTGGCAGCGACAGTCTACTTTGCAAAGCCCAAGTATTACATATGCATTTTGAAGCCAACAGACCAAGTTCTTTTGGATTTTCTTTTTCGGTATTTGTTAAACTACCATTCACAAAGAAGTGTTTCCTAATGAATGCTGTTTTCCCTCCCTTTACATTTAATTTACCAGGATTTGCTCCAATAAATGGAATGTGCAGTAAATATCGCAGCTGCACAGTTAATGAAGATACTGGTCTTGGCCTGGCCTTTACTATTGCTCATGAGTCTGGACACAAGTAAGTTTCGTATGCATGTATTTCGAAAGAGATACTAGATGCTTGTTTGTTTGTTTGTTTGTTTGTTATTTTGCAGCATCCTTTCTAACAAGTGAAGTAGAAATTTGTTGTGCTTCAGTTAAATATCAGGTGACAAGCCAAATGACTGTTTGTGCTACCGTAACTATGGTTAGAATTCAAACTGTGATATGATCTTCCAAACAAACATATCGTAATTTAGGTCTGCTTGTTTGCCTTCGTTTTTCATCTGCTCAGCGTTTCAGAGTTCAGATTCTATGGCTTTGGGGGCTGGAACAATGGCTGTGACTATCGTTCTATGTGAAGCATCGTATTGGGTAAAAGTATTCAGTGGGAATTTTCAAAAGAGTCCTTTAATATTATTGATGGTTCTTTTCTATAAAAAAAACTTGTCAGGATTAAAAAATGGTGCACAACAGAGAAAGCTCTCTTACGAATTTGCAGTTCTGAGTGCTGATATTATTAGGCAGTATTTATATAGAGAGAATGCAAGCTATCGTTTTTGCCTCCTGCAGCTTTGGCATGATCCATGATGGAGAGGGAAATATTTGCAAGAAGTCTGAAGGTAACATCATGTCACCCACACTGGCAGGACACAATGGGGTCTTCTCATGGTCAGCTTGTAGCCGTCAGTATCTCCACAAATTTCTAAGGTATGCATGTTGTGGAAATGAGAGTTGATTCACTGAAAACTTTGCTTCCAGCCCCCCACACTTTTGAGAAAGGGAAATCTGGATGTTTTAACTTACCTGTGGCTCAGTATACCAGAGCAGATAGATAACATTCATAGATCTCTTTGGATAGTGGATTGCCTGGGCATTCACTAGGCCCCAAGACCAGCCAAGGGCCCACAGTCGCAAGAACGCTGCCTTTCTCACTATATGGAACATAATGAAAATTAGAGGGAATCTGTTTTAATGTTCTGCCTCCTCTGGATTCCAGGCAACTTTTCTACTCCATTTTACTAACTAGGTAAAGGTTTGCTTAGGTAAGATATAAGAGTCAGAAAGGTTATCCCAAACAATTTTTAATCAGGAAGGATTACACTTCACTTGATAAAGGATTTCCTCAAAACATGAGGCTCTTAATCTCAGGGCTGCGGGTTTGAGCTCAAGGTTGTCTCCACATGCTCCCATTTTCCCCTCACAGCAACCCTGTGAAGTAGGTTAGGAATATGATAATATGACTGTCCCAAGGTCACCCAGTGAGCTTCGTGGCTACAGGAGATTTGAACCTGTATCTCTCGACAAAGTATTTCACTACTTTGGGGCTGCGATCACATCTCAGTTTATTCCGTTTTCCTCATTGCTACGTTCTGCATTATATTTGAGCAGTCACATGGCGTAAAACCTACAACTGGAACAATAGTGGAATGTGGTGCAAATTTGGTGTTCATTCCCATGTTACAGTAAGCCCACAACTTACATGCATTTAATTTGTGTGGATTCAGCTTCACGTGCTTGGCAAAAAGAAGGAAGGAAGGGAGGGAGGAAGGGAGGGAGGGAGGGAGGGAGGGAGGGAGGGAGGGAGGGAGGGAGGGAGGAAGGAAGGAAGGAAGGAAGGAAGGAAGGAAGGAAGGAAGGAAGGAAGGAAGGAAGGAAGGAAGGAAGGAAGGAAGGGGCTGGCATCCGGAGAAAAATACTTAGGCAATCCTATTCAGCATTGAACCCAATGTGTTTTGACCATATGTGATTTTGGCTTTAGGCATGATCCCCAGAACATAACCCCCACACAAGTTGTGGGCTTACTGTATTTGCTTCCAGGGGGTAAAAATCCCTTTTGCAATTATTAAGGATATAAGTGATAAACTTGTGCTAGATTCTACTGTGGTTCCAAAGGTGGCTTTTACATCGTGTGAATGCTCAAATATAATGTGGGGATTGACAGATAGGAAAATGTTGTGAAAATGGAATCAACTTCCATGTCATGAAAGCACTGGTAGATGACTATGCATTTCTTAACAGATGCACCCATAACAGGGAAATCTGCTCAGCTTTCTGAAAACAGCAAGCATTCAGTGAATGAGCTTGCAGTAAGTTTTTGAGTTGATGTGCTTTTCTGTCATTTGTTAGATAGATGCTGTGTTGCAGATGCTAAGAGGTTCCATGCAGAATCCCGCTGTGCTAAATTTCTCTCAGTCATGCTAATTGTGTTGACCACGTTGTCCTGCCGTGCTTCCACTATTAATAGCAGGAGATCTCATCCCATTTAGTGATGCCTGTGTGGTGGAACTTATTTTAGGAGAATGGGTTAATGTTAGACTCGGCCACTCACGCATCTGATATCCCCAGGATGTGCTCATCCTGTTTTTCAACAGCACAGAATTGAAGACAACTAGATGCAAGGCAAATTACTGGTCTGATTTGAACCAGAGAGTTGTTGAACTAAAGAATTAAAGAAGTTGAGAGCTAACTTCATTGCTGTTCCAGGAACAGTTTAGCCCTCTGCACATTCTCAGCTGGTAGCATTAGGTATGCTGAGGCTCTGATGAGAAAAGATATCAAATGGGGCCGGCCCACCCATTAGGCAAGGTGAGGTGAACCACCTCAGGCGGCAGGATCCACAGGGGCAATGGGTCCCAATGTGGAGCTCCATTCCCTCTTTGTTCCTAATGTTGTTCTTCCCTCCTGCTTTTTCCTTGGCCAGGAAGAGGGGGGGGGACCATTTTGTGGTTTGCCTCGGGCACCAAAATGTCTTGGGCTGGCCCCAATATCAAACATGCTCATCTGAGTGCTGAATGCAACGGGGAGTTACGATGTACACACCCAGGTCCGGCAGACTTGATGTGTTCCCGAAACCTTGAGAATGATTTGTGAATGGTTATATTTGTAGTTCTTTTAAAAATAAAAATAAATTTTAAAAAGTGGTTTAGAAAGGCTTTTAAATAAATAAAAATAAATACTTCCTGTGATGTAAAAAAACAAACACATTTACTTTGATACAGGAAAGAAACACATCAAATAGCAGACCGGAAGTAGCGCTGCCGCCATTTTGGAACTGGGCGGAGCATGCTCAGAAGTGACTTTTGATGCTGCTTTGCCCAGTTCCAAAATGGCCGCCGCGCCAGAAGTCGCACTGCAGCCATTTTGGAACTGGGCAGAGCAGCATCAAAAGTCGCTTCTGAGCATGCTCCGCCCAGTTCCAAAATGGCCTCCGCGCCAGAATAACCTGGGGGAAAATAAAAAAATCCGCTTTTTCAGCTAGGAACAGCTGGAAAAACGGGGATTTCCCGGGGAAAACGGGAGACTTGGCAGCTATGCTGCCTTGTTTCACAGCTGACTAGCTGCAACAAGGGTCCCCTTTAAAACTGCATTTGACATATCCAAATACACCTTGTTTGGGTCTCTTGCAGCTCTGCTCAGTCCTTGTGTCTTTCTGATCAGCCTAAGCCCGTGCATGAGTACAAATATCCCGAGAAGCTCCCAGGAGAGCTGTATGATGCTGCCACGCAGTGCAAGTGGCAGTTCGGTGAGAAAGCCAAGCTGTGCATGATGGACTTCAAAAAGGTAAGAACCTGTTTTGTTTCACCACATACGTATCCCACCCTTAATCCAAGGAGCTCAGGACAGTGTGCCTGAGCTATGGAGTGCCATAACTGAAAAGTAAGCACCCACTGGATCTCAAATGGCAGAGGAACTCAGGGAGGTTCTTGGTTTGCCCTGTGTTGTTTATGTCCTACATTTATAATCACAAGACAGATCAACCAGTAGGAGAACACTTTAACCTCCCAGGACATTCTATACAAGATCTCCAAGTAGCTGTCTTATTACAAAAGAATTTCAGAAATACAGTGGTACCTCTACTTACGAATAACTCTACTTACGAATGTTTCTACTTACGAACGGAGCTCCGTCCGCCATCTTGGATGCAGTTTAGATAGGATTTTTTCTACTTACGAATTTTTAGATAGGGTTGCTTTGACTTACGAATTTTTTCTCCCAATGCATTCCTATGGGATTCGACTTACAAATTTTTTCGACTTACAAATGTGCGTCCGGGACGCATTAAATTCGTAAGTAGAGGTACCACTGTAGACTGGAAAGAGAAGTTGCTGAATTGCAACTCATTACCAAACTTAAAACCATGGAGAGACCTGGTCTGAGTAGAGACATTGGATTCTTATCTCATTATACATGATAATGTATAATGAGATAAGAATTTCAGTATGATCAACAGCATGCTTTTGCTCTCTTTTAGCCATTTTTAGTTGCAACAGTGGATGCATTCAGAAATTAAATGCTGACTTCAGTTTGTTGCCGTTTCCCCCTCATTTAGGATATTTGCAAAGCGTTGTGGTGCCATCGGATCGGCAGAAAATGTGAGACCAAATTCATGCCAGCTGCAGAAGGTACAACGTGTGGATATGACATGGTAAGGAAGGTTGGTTTGTTTTTAGTTTGGCAATGGTTTGGTGTGGAAACGGGGGTGGTGACAAAAGAGAACGGGATTGTGGGAGTAGAACAGGAGTGGAAAATCAGGTGACCTCCTTCATCCCTGGCCATTGGCCATGCTACTTGGGGATGGTCGAGGGTTGCAGACTCCTCATCCATGGAGTAAAGGGTATTCTATCTATGGGCCTCTCAGGACATCCCTTTTATACTGTGCTCCTAACAATTTGTGCTCATGGTGGTATCAGGGATGGTTTTACTCAATCCCGCTGTCAGCACCGTTGGTGCCAGAAAAGAGTATTCTGTTTCAGGCAAGACATGCTGCTTCATTTCCAGTCAGTGCAGGTAACTGCTTGCTGAAATCCTGTAACATTTTATACCTGAAATGCTCTGGTTTATTTTATTTTTTTCCCCTTGCTTTTGCTGTGCTGAAGTGCAGGAGTTGCCCCTCTAGTGCAAAAACATCACATAGCAGCTAGTAAAGGGGAATGATGGGTGGGTGGTCGAGTAAAAATCGAACACTAATGCATAGCTGCCAAGTCTCCCGTATTCCCCGGGAAATCCCCATTTTTCCAGCTGTTCCTAGCTGAAAAAACGGATTTTTTTATTTTCCCCCAGGTTATTCTGGCGCGGAGGCCATTTTGGAACTGGGCGGAGCATGCTCAGAAGCGACTTTTGATGCTGCTCTGCCCAGTTCCCAAATGGCTGCAGTGCGACTTCTGGCGCGGCGGCCATTTTGGAACTGGGCAAAGCAGCATCAAAAGTCACTTCTGAGCATGCTCCGCCCAGTTCCAAAATGGCGGCAGCGCTACTTCCGGTCTGCTATTTCGGCCCGGTCCCTTATTTCTCTGACAGCAACTTGGCAGGTATGGAGACGCGCAACCCCCCCCCCCATTACAGGTTGGCACCCTGATGGAGAAGGGAAGGGGGCTTAAACCCTACTGTTTACACTAGAAGGGTGCCCCATTTGTACTCTTATTCAAGGAAATCTGGGAGACCCCATTCAGCCTAGGTCTATAGTGGGGAGCAAAGGGTTGAAGGTCACCTCCCTCCCTCACCATAGTCTTGACACTTTAAAACGCCCACTATTCATAGAGTTGCTAATTTTAGTGTAAATTCATGCCAATGCTAATTGCACAAATGGTGCCATATTTAATTTGGCCCTGCTGCAAAACTGCCACCACCTCTTGCCACACTCCTCTGCGGAGAGGAAGAGCAATGCGGACCTGGCGATGCAGGGATTTTTGGTCTCCCCTCTTCACGTTTTTGATGGGCTTTGTGTGCCTTACATGTTTCCATAAAGAGGTGAGAAAGGGCTCCAGATAATCCCCTAATCCAAACAGATTAAGGTAGTTGATCTATTTAGCGATGACTCCGAGGAGGGATAGCTCCAGTTCCTAGAAGAAGAAATATCATATCAGTCTCTTTTTCCAAACTGAACTGTTGAGTCATTTGACTCCAGACTAGATTTTAAGGATATCATACGCAAAGCACTTGTCAAGATGAATGCAGACAGACACAGTTTAAGGTCTTCACATCAAAGTGAACATGTGCTTTTAGGTTAAACTGGGTGTAATCCTGACTGACAGTCCCAAGAGAAGTGGTGTGTGGGGTTTTTATTTTATTTTTGTCCAAGAATAACAGGCAGGGACAATTAATCTCAAATAGATTACTTCACCTATAAATCAGATGGTATACTATATACAGTCCCAATGCTTCCCTTACTGCATTCTCCTGTTTTCGGTTTCTAAAGTTTCACTTGCCGTAAGCCGCAAGTCGTTCTCAAAGCAAAAGGGGGTCATGACTGAGATTAATCCATAACAATAACAGAGAAATCTAATGAGGTGACTGTGGAGAGTTACTTTGAAATGTAAGATTTTAAATACCAGTGCCTGGTCCAGTAAGGGTAATTCGCAGACAGAATCAGGCTTCTGCATTCAGCCAAATACAGAAGTTACATATCAGAACCGTAATACTTTCAAAAGGATGAACATTCTAATGTGCTTCCCTAATAGGGTGGGTCATAAAAAACTTTTTTTGGAAAATGTTTCCTCCCTTGATCTTATATCAGGCGTATGGTATAAACATAGTCAAATTTCAAATTTGGGACAAATCGGTTAATATTTAGACCTTGCTCCTACAGATTGAAATTTTGCCTCACTACGAGTGATGAAAACATAGGAATTTGACTCATTTATTCTCAGTATGCTAAATTGTGAACTAATAAACATAAATTTTAGGTTTTATGTAGAGCAATAATAGTTGCATACTATTATTTTCTGCAATATTTATTTATTTTAAAAAATGTGGCTTTATCAACAGTTTAAAAAAATGTGGCTTTATGAACTGCCAATGGATTTCTATAGGATTACTTTTTTTAGTTATCCTTATCATATTCTAAGGAAATCACATATGGAAGTAGTTTCTCCAACATTAGCAACTGAAATGGCAAGGATACAGAAATTTCCAGTTCTGCCACTGATTGATGAGTGGATTCTGGGATGTTGGGAAATAATCAAGTTAAGTGAATGATTAAAAATTGTGAGAATTGGAGTCAGCCGGCTAATCAATAGCAGCTTTCTATCTAAGTGGATTAAATCCATACTATCTTGGGCAGTGTTAGATGGTATGGAATAATTGCTTTCTTCTTTTAGATAGTGATGGCAGTATGTTAAATAATCTTGGATATCTCCCCTCATATTATTTTTATAGTACAATACTACACAGATGATCACAAATAACTTATTTCCTACTGTTTATAATGAATCTTTTCTAAGCATGGTTGAGGGTTCATCCAGACTTTCTTTTGTGTTTGTTTCCTGGCGCTTTCTCCAGGAAAACTCACGTTTTACCACTGAATCAGAGGAAATAGGTTTTCAGTATTCAGACATTAGCTCCAGTTCAGCACTAAAGAGCAAGTTTTCCCAGGGAAGGCTCTGGTACAAATGTCAAAAACACTTGTACAGGGAACTTTGAAGTGCATATGCAGCTGCTGGGTGACCTTGGGCTAGTCACACTTCTTTGAAGTCTCTCAACCTCACAGAGTGTTTGTTGTGGGGGAGGACGGGAAAGGAGAATGTTAGCCACTTTGAGACTCCTTCGGGTAGTGATAAAGCGGGATATCAAATCCAAACTCCACTTCCGCTCCACATATCTGTTCCTGGAAAGCACAGTGCCAAAGGAAATTCAGGTGAGGCCTAAGTCTGGATCTACCAGAACTATTTTAAAGAGAAGTAAACCTCCTTGGCTAGCAACTTGGGGGGGGCAGCTTCCCTTCTGGGGATTTCCAAGGTTGATCATGGGGAACCTGTGGCCCTCTAAATGTTACTGGACAACAGTTCCCATAATCCTTGGCCATTGGTCATGCTGCCTAGGGCTGAGGAGTCAACCACATCTGGAGAGCCACAGATTCTCTATTTCTGCCTTAGGTCCAGAACCAGATTATAGCCTGGTGCACCTCTGCTAGATGTTCTCTTAGGGTAGAGAAGCGAAATCATAAGTTTACTGATAATCAGACCCCATGATGCATTTCCTGGAGAGACATGACTATCTGCCCAAGACAGGATTGTGCCTGCATTACTCCTGATAACTACCCTTGTGGTTTGTGGGGAATCCCATGGTTGTGTCCTAGCCTGCAATGCCCAGGTTGCTAGGTAAAGGTAAAAGACCCCTGACAGTTAAGTCCAGTCATGAACGACTCTGGGGTTGCAGTGCTCATCTCGCTTTACAGGCTGAGGGAGCCACCGTTTGTCCGCTTCCGCAGACAGTTTTTCCGGGTCATGTGGCCAGCATGACTAAGCCGCTTCTGGCGAAACCAGAGCAGCGCACGGAAACACCATTTGCCTTCCCACCAGAGCGGTACCTATTTATCTACTTGCACTGTGTGCTTTCGAACTGCTGGGTAGGCAGGAGCTGGGACCGAACAATGGGAGCTCACCCTGTTGCGGGGCCTCGAACCGCCGACCTTCCGATCGGCAAGTCCAAGCAGCACAGTGGTTTAAACCACAGCGCCACCCGCGTCCCGCCCAGGTTGCTAGCGTGATTCAAAACCTCACAATTCACCCTTATCGCACTGGACTGGAAGTTACCAAGAGAAGCATGAGAGCAATCAATAGATGGTAGCAACCACACCACTTCAGGTAACATATGAATGAGGCCAGAGAACCCAGCAGAGAAACTTGCAGCTGGGCAATAGGACCTGAAGAGCAGTTGGACAAGGGCACCTAAATCCTGGAGCCCTTTCAGATCAGCAGCCACAGTGTTGCCTTCTATTTTATTCCTGGAATTTGAGCAGGATGGTCTAGTCGAATGCTGCAGACAGCCCACCCCCCCTTTCCAAGATTTAGCTTTCCTTTTGAACTCTGATTCATTGCTGACTAAGCTTTTTTTAAAAAAGGATCGTAAATTAGAGATGTCAACGAAGCAAGACAGTGACAGCAAAGCCCCTTTTAAAGACCATGATCTGAAGCCAGAAATACTTTAGCAGGAGTAACTTGAATATTCGGCTTGATTGGTGGTTAACAAGGGCACAGAACACCAAAGGAAAACAAGTGTGCATTTGTAGATCTTTTCTAATTCTTTATATTGAAAAATGGCAGGATGCATGTATTGGCTTTCTTTAAAAGAAATAAAGAAAGAAAATGTCAGTAATAACCTTGTTGCACAGTTCCCAACTCAGGGAAAAACAGAATCCCTTTTGTCCATGCAATGAGGGAAGCTCACTGTACACTTCAGGACTGTGGATCTGAGTTCTAATCATGCAAGGAGTTCAGTGGGCTTTTCAATGCAGACTTCTAGCTTCAATGCATAGAGAAGAGGAAGCCTGAGCACCAAGGCATGTGGCAGAGGTGGTGGACCTTTCTTGTGTATCTCCACTGATTCTAATTACATGAGAAGAAGAACTTCTGCTTGGGCCACCAGGCAGATATTCTAAAGTGCTGAATGTGGCAATACCACATCTCACCCCACATTTCTTTAAACCTCGGTAGGGTGCCAATTTCATTTCTCATTTTTCCAGTTCTCCTCACTCCTGAATCAACTTCTGATTTTCTTTCTTAAGCCCTCAAGAAAATTCATCAGCATTTTAGCATGAATACGTCCAAACATTCACATCTTTATATGCAGTTTTTCCTAATCTATACTGTTGTGACGTGGGGTTTGTGATTTCAGCTCTCTTGACATAACATGCTGGAGACAGTTCTCTAGTAACAGCTCTTTATTAAAGTGAACAAGACTGAAGACTGAGGAGAGGAAAGCTACATTTATAGGGACAGGGGACTAGCTAGGAAGGGATACATTTTGGAGGGAACAATATCAAGCAATCACAGTGCTGCCTTTTGGAGGAAACCAATAAGACAGAGGATCCAAATACAGCAGCTTAAATGAACCAATAGTAGCTGTACCCTCTGGAACCAAAAGGCAGTTACTTTATCCTAATGCAAATACAGACAATAATAATACAGATATAAAATCCTTTGACTCAATACACAACCCCCCCTCCCCCCCCTAGTGAGCACAGCAGACGTAATCCCTCAGGTACTGTGGGGTCCTACAACTTCTACCTGATCTCCTGACAACAGGTGTTGCAGGTTCTGGATTGGGTGTTACCTGTGGTGGAGGGGCTGCTATAGGGGTTTCGTCAGGAACAGATGGAGTCCCAGACATCTCAGGGTCCCCGACCTGTACCTCGTCATCCTGAGGACTAGCAGACCCTGGTTCATTTGCTGAAGCCCCTGGTGACTGCACCTCTGGGCCATCTTCACTCTGGTCTCGCAGCTGTGCGTCATTAGCCAGGGATGAATTATCTGACTCCTCCCTGCTGAGCGCCCGGCGCCTCAGCTGATCTATATGTCTCTTCCAAACTTGCCCATTTTCCAAGGTCACATAATAGGACACAGGTCCACTAGCCCGGGTGATCACACCGGCCACCCACCGCGGACCTCGTGAATAGTTCCTCACCCAGACCAGATCTTCAGGGGCGAGATACCTTGTTGTGTCAGTCTCAGCCTGGGGGGTTGCTCTTGAATTATGGTTTGGCATTTTATCTGGGTGGACATAATCCAGCACCGTTACCAGTCTTCTACCTAAGAGCAGCTCGGCTGGCGACTTGCCCGTCGCAGTACACGGCGTCGCATGCTGCAAAAATAACATTCGCGCAATGCGAGCCGACCAGTTACCCTCCATTAAGCGCGCAATGGATTCTTTGGCTGTTCTTACCATGCGCTCAGCCTGCCCATTGGAGGATGGGTGAAAGGGCGCGGATGTGACCCCTCTTATAAAGTTATCAGCCAAGAATGCCCTGAACTCTTGGGATACAAAAGCTGCCCCATTATCTGATACAATGGTCTCAGGTAACCCGTGGGTAGCAAACAGCTGCCTCAACACCTTGATTACGGCAGCTGATGCCATGCTAGGGACCATCGCCACTTCTAACCATTTGGAATATGCATCAACGATAACCAAAAAAACCTTCCCTTGGAATGGCCCAGCAAAATCTATGTGCAGCCGGCTCCAGGGAGTCCTGGACTGCTCCCACCAGTGGACTGGTGCTCTGGCCACTTCTGGCCGCACCTCTTGGCATGCCTTGCATGTTCGTACCCATTGTTCTATGTTCTGGTCCATTCCAGGCCACCACACATAACATCGGGCTAGCGACTTCATCCTGACCATTCCCGGGTGTCCCATGTGAAGCGTCTCAAGAACCCTGTTTCTCAGTGGTGCTGGGATGATCACCCTATCTCCCCATAGGAGACAACCCTTATGCATGGACAATTCGTGCTGCCTTGTCGCATAAGGCCTGAATTTTTCTTCATGCGGACCACCTGGCCACCCCCTCCCCACCCAAGTGAGCACACGGGAGAGAACAGCATCTTTCCTAGTTTTCTCAGCTATATCCGTAGCTGTTACAGGAGCCCCCGGAAGTGTTTCTAGCATCATAATGTGCTCCGCCGGAGCAGGATCCTCATTGCTCCCGCCAGGAAGGGGCAATCGACTCAGCGCATCAGCATGGCACAACTGTTTCCCCGGCACATGGGTCAAGGTGTACTGGAACCCATTCAGGAATATTGACCAACGCAACATTCTGGGGGAGAGAATTTGTGGCGTTTGTTTGTTTGGGTTGAACAACCCTAACAGTGGTTTGTGGTCCGTTTCAATGGAGAAATGGCGACCGTACAAATAATCATAGAACCTTTTGATTCCGGACACAATAGCCAGTGCCTCTTTATCAATTTGAGCATAGTTGCGCTCTGTGGGCGACAACGTACGGGAATAGAAAGAGATGGGCTTTTCCGACCCATCCGGTTCCCTATGACTCAGCACAGCCCCCAGACCGTATTGAGAGGCATCACATGCCAGGACCAGCGGCTTTGACTCATCATAATGAGCAAGGACGCTCCTGCTACTCAGCATTCCTCGCAAGGAGTCAAAAGCCTTCTGCTGCTCCCGCCCCCATCGCCACACATTCTTTTTCTGCAATAGTCTATGTAATGGTTCAGCTACCGAAGCTTTCTGGGGTAAGAACGAATGATAAAAGTTAATAAGTCCCAGGAATGACTGCAACTCCGTCTTGTTCTGTGGTCGTGGTGCCTCGATGATGGCCTTAATCTTAGCATCTGTGGGGTGGATGCCTGATGCATCAATTTTAAACCCCAAGAAATCCACAGTTGGCACCCCAAAACTGCATTTTTCTTTTTTCAGTTGCAACCCCACCTCCTTGAACTTGAGCAACACTGCACGGACACGCGCAACCAGTTCCTGTGGGTCTTTTCCAGCAATCAAAACGTCATCAAAAAATGGCAAGACCCCCGGCAGACCTCTTAACAGGCGTTCCATGAGCCCTTGAAAAATCCCTGGGGCCACACAAACTCCGAACTGTAATCTGTTAACTCTGAACGCCCCTTTATGTGTGACAATAGTCTGTGCTTCCGCTGATTGTGGGGTTACTGGCAGCTGTTGGTAAGCTTGTGCCAGGTCAATTTTGGCGAATACCTTGCCCCCAGCCAGTTTAGCCAACAGATGTGATACGACTGGAATGGGGTATGAGTTTCCCCTGAGTGCCTTATTGATAGTACATTTGTAATCTGCACATATCCTGACTTCCCCATTTGCTTTAAGGGGCGTGACGATTGGAGTCTCCCACTTAGCAGAGTCCACGGGTGAGAGAACTCCCTGCTTGACCAATTTATCCAGCTCTGCCTCGATCTTGGGTTGCAGTGCAAATGGCACTCGCCTTGGTTTGAGTCGGATTGGGGCCACACCGGGGTCCAACTCGAAGTCAACTGGGGGCCCTTTATAACAACCCAGTTTTCCATTAAAGAGACCAGCAAATTCCTTGCATAATGCCTCACTCATCTCAGGGCAGGTTTGGATTGAATTAAGCCCTGAGATACTCAGTCCCAGGGCGGGGAACCAGTCAGTGCCCAGGAGACTGGGGCGACTGCCCTTCGCAATCACCAGTTTGAGTACAGCCTGTTTGTCCCGGAACTGTACTCTCACGGCACACATTCCCATAACATGGATGCGGCCTGCTGAGTACGACTGCAAGGTTGCCGGGAAGGGCTCCAGAGGGGGCAACTTACCCCTGGGGAAGAATGTCTTCGCGGTCTGGTCCGACACGATGGTGAATGCAGATCCGGAGTCCACCTCCATGTCGCACTGCTGACCCTCAATCTTCACCTTGACGTGTGCCTTGCCTTGCGCTGGAAACTGCACGGCCCTCCCGTTGATCTCCGTTACATAGTGGCAGTCCTTTAGAAAACGAGTTGCTGTGGGCGGTCTGCGATGCTCCAGTCTAGGTGCTCCTGTTGCTCCCGACGCCGCCGATCTACAGACCCTGGCGATGTGACCCGTCTTTCCGCACGTCCGGCACATAGCATCCCTGAAACGACAACTCTTCCGCTCATGGTTTCCGCCACAACCTGGGCAACTGCCTCGGCGATCTTTGTGCACTGTGCAGGCCTGACGCACCAACTCGACCCCACGGACTGGGCTCTGGCTCGGAGTAGCCTCTAGCTCGTCCATGGCATGCGCAACTTCTATCTGTGGCTTAGTGGCCTTGCGACTGGCATCAAGCTCCTCTCTTTCATAATTCTCCGTGGCGGTGGCCTCCTTCAAGGCTGAAGCAAGGGTAACCTCTTCTTTAGCCACGATGCGTCTTCTGGCTTTCTTGCTGCTCAGACCACCAATAAACCGATCCAGGAGAGTCTCTTCCAGATTTTGGAAGCCGCAGTGCTGAGCGAGCTTCCAGAGTTCAGCCAGAAATGTGGATACAGACTCCCCAGCATGCTGCTGCCTCTTATGGAACTCCATCCGCCGGGCCATCTTGGTCTCAGTAGGCGCCAAGTGGCTTGTTAGGCAGGCAAGAATATCTTTGAGAGATGTCTCACTCAGCTTCGCTGGAGCAAGTAATGCCTTGGCCAGCTTGAAGGTCTCGGGCCCACAGTAGCTCAGGAATGTGGCCCTTCTTTTGCTGGCATCGGTGATCCCTTGAGCCACTGCAAAGAACTCGAAGCGTTCGACGTAGTCTTCCCATGTGTGGGGCTCTGATGGCTGGAAGGGCTCCAATACCCTTGGACTCTCCATTGTCCTAGCGGGCAGGGTCGTCTTCTCAGCTGGCCAGTGAGTCTTGTTCTAAGCTGCAATCCGGACTCTGAGGCAGGGCTGTGTTTAACCGCTCCTCAGCATTCCGGATCCCACCTTCGTCGCCAGTTGTTGTGACGTGGGGTTTGTGATTTCAGCTCTCTTGACATAACATGCTGGAGACAGTTCTCTAGTAACAGCTCTTTATTAAAGTGAACAAGACTGAAGACTGAGGAGAGGAAAGCTACATTTATAGGGACAGGGGACTAGCTAGGAAGGGATACATTTTGGAGGGAACAATATCAAGCAATCACAGTGCTGCCTTTTGGAGGAAACCAATAAGACAGAGGATCCAAATACAGCAGCTTAAATGAACCAATAGTAGCTGTACCCTCTGGAACCAAAAGGCAGTTACTTTATCCTAATGCAAATACAGACAATAATAATACAGATATAAAATCCTTTGACTCAATACACAACATATACATTTTTGCAAATTGATTCTCCCTATTATAATATATTTTTGCACACTGTTTTCACCATGTGTTTTTGTGGACACTTTATCCCAGTATATGCATGTTGGGGCGTATTAGTTGCCTGGAGAACGCATTGCAAAATTCAGGGACATGTGACTTGTAAAGGTAAAGGTAAAGGTACCCCTCACCGTTAGGTCCAGTTGCGGACGACTCTGGAGTTGTGGTGCTCATCTTGCTCTATAGGCTGAGGGAGCCGGCGTTTGTCTGCAGACAGCTTCCAGGTCATGTGGCCAGCATGACAAAGCTGCTTCTGGCAAACCAGAGCAGTGCACAGAAACGCCATTTACCTTCCCGCCAGAGTGGTACCTATTTATCTACTTGCACTTTGACCTGCTTTCGGACTGCTAGGTTGGCAGGAGCTGGGACCGAACAACGGGAGCTCACCCCATCGCAGGGATTCGAACCGCTGACCTTCTGATCGGCAAGCCTTAGGCTCTGTGGTTTAACCCACAGCGCCACCGTATTATTTCCATATTACAAGTGGTGGGTTAGGACAAGGAGAAAGAAAAAGGAGATGAATTGGTGGATAATAAAGGGATTCATGGCTGAAGTAAGTTAAACTGGGACCAAACAATGGGAGCTCACCCCGTCATGGGGATTTGAACCGCCAACCTTCTGATCAGCAAGCCCCAGGCTCTGTGGTTTAGACCACAGCGCCACCCACGTCCCTTCTCATGTGACTTTTACTAAGGATGGCAAAGTTTCAGTTCTCAGATTGTTTCAGAAAGTGTGGATTAGGTAGATCCACCTTTGAATAGGAACTAATTAAATCTAATTTCTACCCCCATCCCTACCCACAGATTGCTGATGTATATACATCCCATTTGTTGCAAAAACAAAAACAAAAATGAATGCCAGTATTTATCCTGGATAGTTTTGTGCAGTGTGGTTTGCTTACTTTCCTCATCAAAATCTTCAAACACCAAAAAGAGTGTTAACCTCCCAACTGAAGGCTAGGAGACACTGAAATGGAACACACACTAGGGTGTTTTGTCTCCTGGAAAAGCAGTGTGACCTTGGACATACTGTACTTTATCACATTGTCCAGGTGTCTCAAAGGAAGGCATAAATCTTCAAGGGAGTTCACCTAAACACCCAAATTCTTGTGGTTTAACTTGTATCTCAGTCTTAGCAGGACTTCTGAATGCTAAGAAATGCTCACAGTTTATACATCCCATGTATAAGCCTTGCATATCAGGGCTGTGGTTCAGCAGCTAAGATTTGTGTTCCTATCTGGTGGTCTCTTGTACTTGCACGTATGTCCTCTTTGGGGGCTCCTGTGTAGTTTCAATTAATGCACAAAGTGGGGGGCACATTGTGGCACTAGGCTCCACCTCCCAACTTGTGTGTGTCTGTCGCATACCTATGAATATTGCCAATGAAAACATATAATGGTGGTAGGGTGTGCATGGATCCTGCTGTCCTACATGCACTCAGCACACTGCTGGAAGTAGATCTATGCTTGTGGAGTTTATCACAGTGTAGCAGGAGCTACTCCTGCCAACCTAGCAGTTCGAAAGCACATCAAAATGCAAGTAGATAAATAGGAACCGCTATAGCGAGAAGGTAAACGGCGTTTCCATGTGCTGCTCTGGTTTGCCATAAGCGGCTTTGTCATGCTGGTCACATGACCTGGAAGCTATACGCCGGCTCCCTTGGCCAATAATGCGAGATGAGCGCGCAACCCCAGAGTCGGTCACGGCTGGACCTAATGGTCAGGAGTCCCTTTACCTTTTAGCAGGAGCTACAGGCTGGCATCTCCACTCAGTACTAACCCCTTCCCTCCAGTTCAGGGAGTCAGGATTCCTCAGTCCATAAGTGAAGCAGGGAGGGAGCTTCTAAAAAGCAGTCTCGGGAAATCAGAAAGTATTAAAGAAAGTTTAAAACTGTGTGGTTGGGTGGGATAAATAATATAAGCGAGGTGGCTTCTTTGTTAGTGAGACATGCCGTGTTGCAAAACTCCTGATGCAAAACCATTTGCACTTGAAAGTAATGAGCAAACATCCGCAAACACGTTGTATGTTGCAGTGGTGCCGTGGAGGGCAGTGTGTCAAGTATGGCGATGAAGGGCCCAAGCCAACCCACGGACAGTGGTCAGAGTGGTCCCGGTGGTCATCGTGTTCCAGAACCTGTGGAGGAGGCATATCTCACCGAGAGCGAAATTGTACGAATCCAAGGTGAGTGCGAGTTTCTTTTTCTTCAAGGCTAAATGTGGTGGAATAAGCCGGATGTTGCAAAACCATAACCATTCCTTTTGTTGTGGGTAATGGCTTGCATCAGCAACTAAAGCGCTTCACCAGTGTCATGTGCTGGATGCCTCTCCTTGTTTATAGCAAACATTGCAAAACACAAGACAGGGGCTTTTTCCACACTTCTGCTTCTCCTGTGCCCAGAAAGCATAGGTCCAAGAGGTTTTAACTTTGCCCCACCACTTTTCTGGGGAAACCCAATCCACAGGGAACCTGATTGCGTTTTTTTTTTATGTGGTTTATGTATTGTTTGTGACCTTTGTAATTGTGCTATTACTGTATTGTTTTGATATTCGATTGGGAGCTGCCCAGAGTGGCTGGGGAAGACTCAGCCAGATGGGTGGGGTACAAATAAATTATTATTATTATTATTATTATTATTATTATTATTGTTCCGATTTAGCACCAAACCACGGGTTTTCCTGAGAGAAAGCAGCGGGGCAAATGGAAGTATAATAATAATAATAATAATAATAATAATAATAATAATAATAATATATTATTTATACCCCGCCCATCTGGCTGGGTCCTACCCGCCACTCTGGGCGGCTTCCAACACACATTAAAATACATTAAAATATCACAGATTAAAAACTTCCCTAAACAGGGCTGCCTTTAGGTACTTTCTAAATGTCAGGTAGTTGTTTATCTCTCTGACCTCTGCTGGGAGGGCGTTCCACAGGGCGGGTGCCACTACCGAGAAGGCCCTCTGCCTGGTTCCCTGTAGCTTTGCTTCTCATAGTGAGGGAACCGCCAGAAGGCCCTCAGCGCTGGATCTCAGAGTCCGGGCTGAATGATGGGGGTGGAGACGCTCCTTCAGGTATACAGGACGAGGCCGTTTAGGGGTTTAAAGGTCAGCACCAACACTTTGAATTGTGCTCGGAAACGAACTGGGAGCCAATGTAGATCTCTCAGGACCGGTGTTATGTGGTCCCGGCGGCAGCTCCCAGTCACCAGTCTGGCTGCCGCATTCTGGATTAATTGCAGTTTCCAGGTCACCTTCAAAGGTAGCCCCACGTAGAACACATTGCAGTAGTCCAAGTGGGAGATAACCAGAGCATGCACTACTCTGGTGAGACAGTCTGCGGGCAGGTAGGGTCTCAGCCTGCGTACCAGATGGAGCTGGTAGACAGCCGCCCTGGAGACAGAATTAACCTGCGCCCCCATGACAGCTGTGAGTCCAAAATGACTCCCAGGCTGCGCACCTGGTCCCTCAGGGGCACACTTATCCCATTCAGGACCAGGGAGTCCCCCACACCCGCCCGCCCCCTGTCCCTCAGAAACAGTACTTCAGTCTTGTCAGGATTCAACCTCAATCTGTTAACCGCCATCCATCCTCCAACTGCCTCCAGGCACTCACAAAGGACCTTCACCGCCTTCACTGGTTCTGATTTGAAAGAGAGGTAGAGCTGGGTATCATCCGCATGCTGATGAACACCCATCCCAAACCCCTTGATGAGTATGGATGAGCCTTCTGTTTACCTCCATTTGAGACGTGTTGTGATACAGTTTTCCATAGTTCAGTAGCACAGCACACAATTTGCATTCATAAGATCCTAAGTTTCACTCTCTGGGATCCTCAGTTAAAAGGATCTTGTTTAACAGGGTTGGGAAAGGCTGAGAGCATGAAGCCTGAGAGCATGAAGAACTATTGCTAGTTGAATCCGACATCTCTGTGCCAAGTAGACCAGTGATCTGACTGTGGGATGGGTTTTAATGGATAATTTATCTCATATTTGGGCGAAGAGTTTCAAAATTCCATCCTTGGCAACAAAAGCATAGGAATTAGGCTTTAAAACCTTGTTCTGAGCTGGCTGTCCCTTCTTACTCTGCTTAATAAAAGAATCAGGCAACAGCTAGTAAAGCAAGTTTAAATATAAGATTTACTTACTTTATAACCATTCCTTAGTTCACAGCAACAGTAGCCGGAAAAAAGTATGCAAGCAAAATACTTATATTTACAGTTTAACTAGCTTCAGACATGTGCCTAAAACTGCAGCGAGCAGAGGCATGTCTGCATCCACAGTTGCTCAAAGGAAGAGAGGGAGAGGAACAGGGAGTATTATATGCTTCTTCCTTCCCAGGAGAGGAAGGGAAATGACATAACACTGAGTCCTCTCTACCAATTGTATTTCTATGGTTTAAGTATCTGCCTATCAACAATACAGCTTTGTGGACTTAGCCACTTCTCATGCTAACTAGCAAGAGCATGCATTTGTAAGGTTTGACTGCTAATAGAATCATAGAGTTGGAAGAGACCACAAGGGCCATCCAGTCCAACCCCCTGCCAAGCAGGAAACACCATCAAAGCATTCCTGACAGATGGCTGTCAAGCCTCTGCTTAAAGACCTCCAAAGAAGGAGACTCCACCACACTTCCTTGGCAGCAAATTCCACTGTAGAACAGCTCTTACTGTCAGGAAGTTCTTCCTAATGTTTAGGTGGAATCTTCTTTCTTGTAGCTTGAATCCATTGCTCTGTGTCCGCTTCTCTGGAGCAGCAGAAAACAACCTTTCTCCCTTCTCTATATGACATCCTTTTATATATTTGAACATGTACCACACTGACAGCATCACATGCTCCTTGAAAGGAGCAAAATTCAGTGGGACTTACTTCCGTACTCCTTGGAGGAAGAGCACTATGGAGACATAAAAATAATCAATTGTTTAAAAAATGTTTGGGGGAGGGTGTTTCCCATAACATGAAATCTCAGCAAATACATTTAAACAGCTAAGGAAATGTTTTAAAGCACACCCTTTCTCTGGGGAGCTATGCATAGCCTCCTGCTTTATCTTCAGAGGTTAAACTAAGGTACAGATTAAACTGAGGGACAGTGACTTGCCCAATGCCAAGCATTAGGCTTTGTGGCACCACAGCAATTTGAACCTAGGCCCATGTTCAGCCATAACCAGTACTTCATGCTGGAGGTAGTTATTTGTTTCTGCTCAACAAAAGTTTGATCAGATGTTTTAAGGATGCTTTCTTGGCTTATCTTTGTTCGAAACCAACTTCTTAACAATTTTCCTTTAGCATTCAGATGCCGAAAGCGCATTTCCATTGCACAGTATCTGCAAAACTGGCATGGTCACGTTTAGGCTGATTTCCAGAAAATGTAACAGAGGTTCCAGGCACCTTCAGAAAATGCCGAGGGAAACACTCTTGCCAATCTTGGCTAACCAATCAAAATAAGCACAGATGTTTGTTATTGAGCACATAAAGGTATATAAGGCATAGCTGCCAAGTACCCCGTTTTCCCCAGGAAACCCCTGTTTTTACTTACCTTTTCCCGGTGGTCCCCCGTATCACTTCATCTCCCGTTTTTCTCCGTTATTTTCTCCTGCCGGCGGCCATTTTTTTCTTTCCGATTTGCCCTTCTATGTGCACTAAAAATGGCCGCCGACGCCGGCTTCAAAAGTCGCATCTACGCATGTCCGGAAGTGCATAGACGCGACTTCCGGTGTCGGCGGCGGCCATTTTTGGTGCCCATAGATGGGGGGAGCGACAGCGGAAGTTGCGTCGACGCACTTCCTGACATGCGTAGAAGCGACTTTCGAAGCCGGCGGCGGCCATTTTTGGTGCCCATAGAAGGGCAAAGCGACACCGGAAGTTACGTCGACGCAACTTCCGGTGTCACACGGCTGCCGGTCCCGGATTCTGCAGTCCGGGACTTGGAAGGTAAGATATAAGGCCACATGGAAAATGCAGTCTGCTTGAATTTTAAGGATGTAAGATATGGATATTATATTGTGTAAAATTAAATGCAGTAGAAGCCTGGTATGGTGGAATGAGGGGAGGTGACTTATTTTCTTTTTACTGCTCCCTGATTTAAAACATACCCTACAAATGAAAAGAAAATAGCATGTCAGGGGTGACGTTTGTGGTCCAGACTGCTCTGTGTAGGCTAATTTTGTATTTGCTGCAAGTTTGTTTTGTTTTTATGGAGCCAGGTATTCACTTAGTCATATACACCTCATGTGGTAGAGTCTATTCTGCCACTTCGGTGTGCTAAATGTGTAGACCAGGTCTTAGACAGAGTTGGAGAGAAGGATTCAAAAAGGGTGATCTAGTGTTCAAGAATATCTGCACTGAAACTGGAAGCCCTTGTCTGCATCCTCCAACTAACGTCTGTATTAGACTGGAATAGGAACTTTCTCAGTGTCACTTGACCTGTTCCACCTTCGCAATGTATTGTTGGTGCCAACTAGATGCTTGGTAATAGTGGCAGAAATATGCTACCAGACATTTGCCCGGTAGCTGGAGGATGTCTTCTCACTAGGGGGTAAACTTAGGCTATAATATGATATGCATAATTGCAGTTCCCCAGGCTTATCATTTGACCTTCTCTTGGCACAAAGAAGAATATTCTAAGCACCTTAATGCAGTCTCCATCAAGCCACGAAGCATATTTAGCTTTGGAATGTACACATCCTTAAATTTTTTAAAAATAGTTATGGGGGGTTTCCACATTGACCTCAGACCTTGACGCAGATGACTTTTTAAATGTTAATTTGTTTAGGGTTTGATCGTGTAAACAGCCTGCTTTTCCAGAATGCCTTTCTGTGTAATCAGCAACTGAAGGGGGCAGTGGGAATGAACCTGGGAACAAAAGCTTTCTGCAAGTTAGGAGCTGGCGTGGTTTTAGGTTAATCGGAAGAAGGATCCAGTGGGACCCGAGCATGCTTACCTTCCAAGTCCCGGGCTGCAGAATCTGGGACCGGCAGCCGTGTGACTCCGGAAGTTGCGTTGACGTAACTTCCGGTGTTGCTTTGCCCTTCTATGGGCACCAAAAATGGCCGCCGCCGGCTTCAAAAGTAGCTTCTACGGATGACCAGAAGTGCGTCGCCGCGACTTCTGGTGTCGGCAGCGGCCATTTTTGGTGCCCATAGATGGTCGGGGCAACACCGGAAGTTGCGTTGACGCACTTCCGGTCATGCGTAGAAGCTACTTTTGAAGCCGGCGGCGGCCATTTTTGGTGCCCATAGAAGGGCAAATCGGAAAGAAAAAAATGGCCGCCAGCAGGAGAAAATAACGGAGAAAAACGGGGGTTTCCCGGAGTGATACGGGGGACCACCGGGAAAAGGTAAGTAAAAACGGGGGTTTCCCGGGGAAAACGGGGTACTTGGCAGCTATGCGAGCATGTAGCAATGAGAAGAGGGGGCATCCTGTTCTTATTGATGCAGTTTGACCTCTGTTGTTAGCTCACCTGCACCTCAGCTTGAGAGTACTGCAAGGAAGGCTTTACTGAATACACTTTGAGACTGATGGATTCAACTAAGCTGGAATCAAAATGTCGCTATGCGAATGGGTACTTTATCCTCTGCTTTGTGCTGGTTTATTCAAGTATATGTTTTTTAAAATGGTTTTAGCACCTCATTTGAAGTAAGCTTCCTCCCCCACCTCAACATTGCAGGCCGTCGCACGGGGGAAAGTTCTGCGAGGGTTCCTCTCGGATGTTGAAACTCTGCAACAGTCAGAAGTGCCCAAAGAACAGCATTGGCTTCAGAGCAGCCCAGTGTGCAGAATTCAACAGCAAGCGGTTCAGAGGATGGAACTACAAGTGGAAGCCTTACACTCAAGTAGCAGGTGAATTTAAATCTGTGATTTAAGATTCTGCTGTTTAAAGATATGGGCAGGCGTGATTCCCCAAAGCAGGTGCCCAATTGAAGATGCCTGGACATTCCGTGCAATGGAAGGAACATCTGGGGCTTCCGTAGGTGACTCTGGTGGTTCCAGGATCACAGTAGCTGCAGGACCAATTCAGCTGGGCTTTTAGACTACATATTATTTTCTCTTTGGGCTCATCCACACTCCTGTTTGTCCCACAATTTCTAGTTATGAGTCAGAGAGGTTGCATTTTGCAGCTTTCCCCAGGAAAACCCACTGCTTCCTGCTGAATTGGAACAAACATCAATCAGGTTTTGTGCAGATTGACAGAAGAAATTGCGGTGCAAATGGAAGTATGGATGATCCTGGCAATTTCTCATAAATCATGCAGACATGACCTCTGCTTCATCAGATACCCATAGCTGCCAAGTTCTCCCTTTTTTAATGGGAAATTCCCTTATGCTGAATAGGCTTCCTCGCGAGAAAAGGGAAAACTTGGCAGCTATGCAGATACCTTGTTTTCAGATAACATGAGGGTTACTTTATCCTAATCTCTCTGTGCCCGCCCACCCCATCCCAAGCAACAGTTCAATGGACAAAAATAAATGTATGTTCATGGTTGTGTTTGCATTTCAGATCAAGACTTGTGCAAGCTGTACTGTATTGCAGAAGGCTTTGATTTCTTCTTTTCTCTGTCGAACAAAGTAAAAGATGGGACACCCTGCTTGGAAGATAGCCCTAATGTCTGTATAGATGGGATTTGTGAGGTAATAATGAAATAAGGTACTCTATTTTGCCATTCGCTCAACATTCCTTATCCGTAATTAGCAATGAAGGCAAAGTGTGATGTCTGATTACCTTTCATTTTATGTTGTTCAAGAGGGATGTAGTATAGAATTGCAATATTGTTCTGTGCATCTTAATCTCCGAGTGGTAAGAGATCTTAGGGTTCCTGGCGCATCCCTTGGGTTTGGTTTCCATGGCGTGGCAGTATGAGGGGTTTATTTATGTTCATATACAGATTGAGCATAAGATGGAAAGTTCATAATGTTAATGCTCCATAGATCAGGGGCGTAGCCAGGATCAAAATTAAGGGGGGCAAGGGGCGGGGGCAAGGCACGGGAGGGGAGGGGCCACAGTGGGGCAAGGAAAGCAATGGTCGTTCAGGGGCGAGGGGGCACCAGGATCAGCCCGAAATCGGGCTGTTCCAACCCCCTCCTCCCCCTTCTCGACCGGCAGCGGTGAGGGGGCGCCAGGATCAGCCCGAAATTGGGCTGTTCCGATCCCCTCCCCCCCTCCGTGATCGCCGGGGCGGGTGGAGGGAAAGCCAGCCAAACGCTTTGTGTTTGGCTGGCTTTCCCTCCACCCGCCCCACAGCCAGCGAGAAGGGAGACGTCCTCTAGCCAGCTGGCTGTGGGGCGGGTGGAGGGAAAGCCAGCCAAACGCTTTGCGCGGTTCTGGGGCTTTCCCTCCACCCGCCCCACAGCCAGCCAGGGAGAAGGGAGACGGCACCGGGCAGCGGGGCAGGCTGGCCAGCAGCCCTGCTTCTAGGGGGGGGCAACTGCCCCCTCCTGCCCCCTGACTACGCCCATGCCATAGACCCTGCTCTCGTATTAGGTTTGGCAGTGGGGGAGTGGTCAACCCCATCCCACTTGATTCTGTGCAAGGAACGAGTCAAGCCTCTCTCAATTTCAGCTCCAGTCCCCAAAACGACAGCCCTTTGTTCTCTTTCAGACATAGATACCTTGCTGTCATCATCTTTAGCCAGGGGAGGGGGGAGGGCTGCTCACCTTCCAAAAGGGTCTCCAACTACAAGTTTCCCTGACGATTCATTGCCCTAGCTTACATTACAACACAGATATTTAACAAACCTGGCTATCTACTTAACAAAGAAACTGGTCTGGCCATTTTAGCAGTCCCTTTTTTTGTACAGAGTCCAGTCTTACATCTGTAAAAGCACAGGATTGGAAGGAAACAGCAGAAACCCATTCAAATCTAACCCTGCTCTCATTACAGTATTAAATATGGCCTATCCTTCAAAAAATGAATTAAAGGTGGCCTTGGAGATGAACGTGGTTGCTCATTCTTTGTTCCCTTTTGAGAATGCAACCATACTCTATTTCCATTGAAATAATAAAAGTCTGCAATACCTGGGAGAATGCCCCACTGAATTTGATAGGACTCACTTCTGAGTAGACGGGACTAAGATTGCACTGCAGCTGGCTTCCAAAAGATATACAGCATAACATCAGAAATGGTGCAGGACAAGGAAGCAATTCCAGTGACCCACAGGCAGGTCCAGCAAAAACTTCAGCGACAGTTTTCCCTCAAGGAATTTGTTGTTGTTTTTCTTTTCCTCCAGCCCCTTTCAGTGTTGGAACAGGGCTGAGAAGAGAGGCTATGGACTGGGGAAGCCCTGGCATGAGCTAGTAAAAAAAGAAGCAGCAGAAATTGGCTGTCTCTGCTTTAAATTGTCAGTAAGGTGTTGACCCTTTCTCGTTTTTTTATTGTTCCACTTTTATTCTGCCGCTCCACCCAGAGGGCATGAAGAGGCCATTGGGCCTATTGTGGAGAGCTACAGAATGCCGGGGGGGGGGGGAGGAAGAGAGATTCCTCATGTCAACATAGTTTCATATTATGAGCAATAATACGCTGGCAATTACCCAAGGTGAATGAGGCTTTCTTTCCCCCAAATGTCTGCTTACTCAGCCTTTCGTCTGGAGAAATGAAACATGCCTAGGAAATAAAATTTTAAAAGTCTGATGGCTTCCTTCTAACTTTCACAACTGACTTATCACTATAATCTAAACGCAGATGTGCAGATGATCATGTGGTCTTTGCCTTGCAGGTGGTTGGCTGTGACCACGTCTTAGGCTCCAGTTCTGTGGAAGATGCTTGTGGAGTGTGCAAAGGAGACAATTCAAGCTGTAGAATATATAAGGGGCAGTACACAAAATACCACCCTACAAATCGTAAGTGTGCGTTGAAACAGCATGAGACTTGTAGCTGGCATTGCTCAAGAGTTCAAAGAAACCAAAGAAATCTGTTCAGTTTGGAAAGGTTCTGTCAGAGGTTGTTGCGACTACTCCAGAGCAACGACCTTCCACATGCTTATCTTTTAACAGTCTTTATTGGTGCACTCTATTTACATTGTAACGGGGTGTTGGAAACATGTCTGCTCATTCCGATCCAGAATCCGGCACTGCCCCTTTGCGCGATTTCCCCCAACATAATAGCCTCGGGACAGTGAATCTCCTCCCCTTTCTCCTCCTCCGTAATTCCGGAACCGGGGGAAAAGGTCTACGCTCCGTGCTTTCCCTTCCACCCCTTTCCGCCTCTCTCTCTTTCCGCCTGTGGAGCCGGAGCTCTCCCATGCTGCCAGAGACCTGGCACTCTCTCTCCGCTTCCTGACTAGCCTCTTCAGAGCCCGCGCTTCCATCACTGCTTGGGGAGGAGCTACTCCTGATGAGAGGGGGAGGTTCTCTATACTCTCTCCCCCTTACAGGTTCAGTCTGCTATCTTGATTCAAACTGGTGCTAAATTGTATCCAAAGACAGATTAAAACCTGCTCCCTGATCCCTGGAGCCACTATGCAAAATTTGGTTATGATAACTTAAGAGGTGTCCAGGTGCATATGGAATAGACAAGCAATTTCCCAAAATACAATAGCACTTCAGAAGTTGAGCGGAATCTGTTCTGAATTGCTGTTGGTTCCTTTTCAGTGTTAAGGAGAGGGTTTTCGGTGCTCGGACATGGACCAGGAAAGCACCGACTTGTGCCTAGAAAGTGTGTAGCAAAAGTTAAGCGTGGATGTCCCCCTTGTCAGAGGCATAGGAATGGGGTGTGCTCCTCCCTGGGTGCCATGCCAGAGAGGGGTGACAAAATCCCCCCTGGGCGAATTGCCCTGCTGTGCCGCGATCAGCCCCCCGCCAGGAGGATTGTGCCGCAATCGGACCCCTGCTAGGAGGATCACACCACCGCACCGCAATCGGACCCCCGAGCAGATTGTGCCACCGCGATGGTCGCTCCCATGGGCAGATCGCCCCGCCCCTGTGGGCAGATCACCCTGCCCCTGTGGGTGGATCGCCTCACCCGTGTGGATGGATCGCCCCGCCCCCGGGTGCACGCCTCTCCGGGTGCCCGAGCGGCTAGCTCCGACACTGCCCCTTGTGTACTAATTCCCCTTGTCCCCTAATAATACAGGTTCACCATCACATCCATCCATCCACCAACACATGTTAAAACAGAGCTGGGTGGATTCCAAAACTCTCTTTGAAAACCCTGCTTTGAACCCAAGTAGGAGAGGATAGAGGAAAGGGGTAGCAGGAGTGATAACGACGCCACTTTGGTAACATGGAAAAAATTCAGGCAAGATCCATGGACAACCGTACTCTCCATCCCTACCTGGAGTGTGTTCTCTCCTGCCCAAGGTCTGCAAAATCGGGAGCTGGAGTGACCTGCACTATTGACCAGTGAGGGAGCAGAAGACCAGGTTCCTAATATTTAATATAGGGACTTTATACTGGCTGCCAGTCACAGAAGCTAATGTTGCACACTGTGAGGATTCCAACTTAAGTCTCAGCAGCAACAGAGCCTTAAAATTATACAAGAACTTGATGAGTGAATAATTCCCTTCGGGCTCCCCACCTTCATATGGTGCTGGCTATGATACTGAACTCGGACTCTCTTCCTCCTTTGTCTAGAATACTACAACTTAGTTGTTATCCCTGCTGGAGCACGAAGCATCCGTGTGTATGAAATGAACACCTCCAGCTCCTATATTGCTGTTCGGAGTTCCAGTAAAAAATACCACCTCAATGGCTACTGGACCGTTGACTGGCCAGGGAGATACAAGTTTGCCGGATCTGTTTTTGACTACCGAAGGCCACCTAACCAGCCAGAGACATTAACTGCTCCTGGGCCGACAAATGAAAGTGTGGTAATAGAGGTACGTTATGTTGTGATACCCAAGATCCATGGTGCAAACGTACAGAGATCATTGTGCAGTTACATGACATGGCCTGTCCCAGATCAGGAAGGCCCTCTTCTGACACGTTATGTGCCCACAAACCGAGACTTCTCTTTTTTGTATATACAGTTTATTAATTTTATGATAACAAAAAACAGCTAAAAAAACAAAACAAAATCATCACAATCAAAATCATACTTCTTAATTAATTGACTTCCCTCCAACTTCCTCTCCTGGTTCCATTTTTTTGTACAGGTACTTATTTATACACAACCATTGAGTCTTATACTCTTAACTATCCAATTGTAAAACCTTATGCATATTATTACATTTGACCTTTAAAGGTTCAACAAATGTAGAAGCCAATACACAAAGCTTACTAATTATGCCTGAGCATTTCTCCCTTTTAAAAAAGAAAATAAAAAAGAACAACATCATTTTCCTTTCTAGGGTTTCAAATTGTCTAGTGCATCCACCATAGTTCATTCATTTATTTATTTTTTGCCAATCTCCTTCATCTTCTTTGACGGTGGCTTCTTCCTTCTATAGAGGTGGGCTGGTCATGGCCTGGTGTCTGTTCTCAGGGGTAGGGGACAAAGTCTTAATGATAAATCCATTAAGTCCTGTACCTTCAAAAATAATAGCTTCAATTTTTTAAAAAACAAAGGTCATTTTCAACATATTCTTCAAATCTTTATATATCACTTCCCAGGCTTTATTAATAATTTTACATTGCCACCACATATGGTAGCCTCTCATCCCTAACCCAAGACTTCTCCAGCACAGAAGTCATGGCTGCTCTTCCCTTTTCAAACCCCTCCTACTTCTAGGAGACAGTGGGGCTGGGGAAGATGGGGAATCTACTGACCCGTCCCTCACCTCAACTACCCCATCTCCACCTTCCTCCGCCTCAGACTGCCCTGACTCCCCTCCTCCTTTGGTTCCTGACTTGCAGGTGGCATGACACCCCATAAATAATTAGCCCCCCTCTCCTGAGTCACTCCAGTGGTCCCCCACCTCTGCTCCGCCAGTCCCTGACATTAGAGCATGTTACTGTTGAATCATTCACTCTCTGCCTAACCCAGGCATCCCCAAACTTCGGCCCTCCAGATGTTTTGGACTACAATTCCCATCTTCTCTGACCACCGGTCCTGTTAGCTAGGGATCATGGGAGTTGTAGGCCAAAATATCTGGAGGGCCGCAATTTGAGGATGCCTGGCTAACCTATCTTACTTTGTGGTTGTGAGGATAATATGGGGGGGGGGACTACGTACACCATATTCAGCTCCTTGGAGGACCAGGTGGCATATAGATGTAATAAATAAATGAATGAAGACAAATTCAGTTACTATTACTGGGTAATATCCAGTCAACATGTTCCATCAGTGTTATGCATTAGTTGAGCACCACCCATGGTTGCTGTTGTAGTAAACCTTTAGAGTTTGCTTTTTATATTAAGCAATATATAAACAATAGCTTAACAGTAAGTACAGTGGTACCTCGGTTTACAACAACGACCTGTTCCGGGGAGCCGGTTGCTCCCCGAAGGCACGCTTCTGCGCATGCACAAAGCACCAATAGAGCGCTTCTGCGCATGCACGAGCTACGCATATCGCTTCTGCGCATCCGCACGCACGGAACCTGGATGTAAATACTTCCACGTCCGCGGTGGTCGCTCTTTGAGTTCGTCGTAAATAGAGGCGGTTGCAAACCGAGGTTCTACTGTATATAAATAAATAGTAAATCATTAGAAGGCATACTTTCTTTTCAGAGATTCCTCATTCAGGGAAACTCTCTTGCTAACTCCACATTCAAAATTTCAGCAAATGCTAAGCCTATGCTGCTAACTTCCCCTCTTTTGTTTTGTTTCTTAGCTTCTCTCTCAAGGCAAAAACCTAGGGATTGGCTGGGAATATTCCCTTCCTAAGGCCGAAAGTGAAAAAATGACAGCAATGAAGCCTAACTATACATGGGCCATCACCCATTCCGAATGCTCCGTCTCGTGTGGAGGAGGTAATGCATCTCTGAAATGTTCAAAAATATAGTTTTATTGCAGACCACAGGCTCTTTCCTGTCCAGGAATAGCCCTCACTAGGCACTTCCAGGCTGCTCGAAAATGTAACCTGTAGGAATAGAAAGCTCATTTATGGGCTATATAATTAGGTTGGCTCCTACGTGTTATGTTAAATATGGCGATGGGGGGGGGGCAATACTTTGTTACGCTGATCTTCGCTGTGCGGACGAAAGTATTGCTTTAACACGACACTAGAAGAAGCAATACCAACCAATCGTACTTCTAAGACTTCAAGTATTTTCACATGTCACTCTGAAGAACATTATTAGCTGGCCACCGGGAAGTAGAAGGAGCAGCAGTAGCCAATTAAAGAGAGGACTTCCTTTTCTGGAAATTTAGAGCCACTGTTTCTGCTTTAGTGGGATGGTAACACTTCTGGCCCAGTTCGTCTTGATCAGGCATCCCCAAACTGTGGCCCTCCACATGTTTTGGCCTACAACTCCCATGATCCCTAGCTAATAGGACCAGTAGTCGGGGAAGATGGGAATTGTAGTCCAAAACATCTGGAGGGCCGAAGTTTGGGGATGCCTGGTCTTGATGGTCAGCTGTTGGAGCAAAAATGGCAACACACTTGAACCTGTCATTTGTAGGTGATAAGTGCTCTGATTCCCATGGAAGAAGCTTTTCATTCCCACTTCCACTCTGGCTTTTCCTTCCTTGATGGGGGGGGGGGATTATCCACACTTACCTTTTGCCCTGCTCTTTCCAGGCAAGAGAGTCTGTGCTTTAACACTCCCCAGAGCCGTCTTTCCTATTGGGCTTACTGGCACGTTGCACCAGGGCGCTGGCCTCTCAGGGGCGCCCAGTGAGTGGGGGAGCTGCGCGGCTTTGCCGGCGGCCTCCCCTTTCCGTGCACACCCACCAGCTGTGCCCTGTCAACCATATGGCTGGCGGGCGGGCAGCTTGCCTCCCAAGCCTCCATGGGAGGAAAGCAATCCCTGCAAAGGCTTAGGATGGAAGCTGCGCCCCGCCAACTATATGGCTGGCGGGCATGCAGCTTCCTTCCCAAGCCTCCATGGGAAGAGCGATCCACACAGTGGCTTGGGAAAAGGTCAAGAACTCTGGGAAATGGGGGGGCGGAGGAATCTTTGCACCACGGCGCCAGATCTGCTTAAGACGGCCCTGACACTCGCATGCCCGAGCGTTGGTTTTTTGTTTCACTTTTGCCCTGAGCTTTCCCCACAAAAACCTTCTCTCTGGCGCTGAATCAGAGCAAACATCATTCTACCATTTATCCATCCTGGAGACCTCTGACCCTCTTCCTCTGTCCCTTCCTCCCTACTCCTCCCCTGAAGATATCAGTGTTGTTTCCACCATTCTCTGTTTCTGCTTCCTACTTCCTCCTTGCTTCCATGCCAACGGTGGGGCTTCCCTGCTGGCAGAGCTGAGCAAAGAGATCCCTTTGCTCCATTTGAAACATCTCCATCAGAGTAGACTGGGGCTTTGGGTTGCTCTGTGAAGAAGGAGGGGTTCCCAGGTATTGTCCTTGTTTCCTGGCTATGCTTCATAAAAAGTTGGTGGTAGAGGCAAACAGGATCAGGCTTGAGGAATGGATGGTGAAACTGGGGGGGGGGGTCAAAATTGATGGATCTTGGGCTTCCAGTTGCCTATCTCTAAGAGACATCACCTTGCCGACAACGGTCCGTATAGTTAAAGCTATGGTTTTCCCAGTAGTGATGTATGGACCATAAAGAAGGCTGATCGCCGAAGAATTGATGCTTTTGAATTGTGGTGCTGGAGGAGACTCTTGAGAGTCCCATGGACTGCAAGAAGATCAAACCTATCCATTCTGAAGGAAATCAGCCCTGAGTGCTCACTGGAAGGACAGATCCTGAAGCTGAGGCTCCAATACTTTGGCCACCTCATGAGAAGAGAAGAATCCTTGGAAAAGACCCTGATGTTGGGAAAGATTGAGGGCACTAGGAGAAGGGGACGACAGAGGACGAGATGGTTGGACAGAGGACGAGATGCTTGGACAGTGTTCTTGAAGCTACGAACATGAGTTTGACCAAACTGCGGGAGGCCGTGGAAGACAGGAGTGCCTGGCGTGCTCTGGTCCATGGGGTCACGAAGAGTCGGACACGACTAAACGACTAAACAACAACAACAAAGATGACCCCATGAACATTTTGTGTGTGTGAATGTGTAGCAAACACACAGAGACAAACACACTTGCTCTCAGATGCGGTGCTCTCAGCTACACTGTCTTGTATTCTGAGAAGATACCCGGATACCAAGGCTCGATTTCAGACAAAGAGTAAATTGTAAGATGCCAGAGTTTGAGCAGCCTCCATATGGGGTGATAATCCTGTTGCGCTTGTTCTCTGTGAACATATGCCACCTGGTTCAAACGACCGAAACACTGGGGAAAGCAGAGCTGATGTCATAAGGAAGGTAAAGGTCAAAGTGACTGTGATCCATCAGAAGCTGAACCTCTCCTTGTTTCAGCAGCTCTAATGCAAATACTTTTGCCTTTGATCTAAGGCTGCTATGCTTGTCAAACTGTAACAGTATTTTTAAGTGATCAGTTTGTTCCCCAGGAGGGAAAAAAAACCCCTTCCTTTCATCTCTTCGACTTTGCATTTACAGTATATGTGTTACAATCTCCCGGATCGCTAGGATTAGTTACTGATACATTACTGAATTTCACATGGCTAAAACTGGAACTAAATGCTCAGCAGCCTGGGTGTTTTTTCAAAAGCAAGCAGCCAGGCTTCTCTGCTAGAAAAGGAAGGGGGATTTTCAGGGGAGAAGCCGTGGTTGGGAAGGAAGCTGCTTAATTACGCCTTTGCCTGTTCACCACTATTCTCATCGCTGGAGCTCTTGATGTTAAAAAGCCAAAATAATACAGAACAGAAAGGCAGCTGGAGTGGGAGGCTGCAGAGGGAAGAGAGTGGAAACCATTAAGCACACAGACATCCACTGGTTTGTACACACATCTAGTGGTTGAGCTGCATGCTCCGGCACCAGGAGTGGAGACCAG
Organism: Zootoca vivipara; assembly: GCF_963506605.1. Lineage (NCBI taxonomy): Eukaryota > Metazoa > Chordata > Lepidosauria > Squamata > Lacertidae > Zootoca > Zootoca vivipara. The sequence continues at coordinate 80,592,979 of NC_083283.1, forward strand.
ATGGGGCGTGGCTGGTGTGTGTCCCGTGGGGGCGTGGCACACATCCCGGGGGGCATGGCACACCGCCTATGGGGGGCTTGGTGCCTGGCGTGGTTGGGTGCGTGGCACGCATCCACGAGGCAGCCACAATGGTACACCCGTCCTCGATGGTGCTGGGGGTGGAGCCCTCCCCCCACCCCCCTACCCATTTCTCCGCCAGTGCACACATCCACGGTGAGACATGTATAGGTTGCCAGATATTTTGTTGTTGTTGTTTAGTCATTTAGTTATGTCCGACTCTTCATGACCCCATGGTCCATAGCACGCCAGGCACTCCTGTCTTCCACTGCCTCCCTCAGTTTGGTCAAACTCATGTTGGTAGCTTCGAGAACACTGTCCAACCATCTCATCCTCTGTCGCCCCCTTCTCCTAGTGCCATCAATCTTTCCCAACATCAGGGTCTTTTCCAGGGAGTCTTCTCTTCTCACGAGGTGGCCAAAGTATTGGAGCCTCAGCTTCAGGACCTGTCCTTCCATTGAGCACTCAGGGCTGATTTCCTTCAGAATGGATAGGTTTGATCTTCTTGCAGTCCATGGGACTCTCAAGAGTCTCCTCCAGCACCATATTCTCCTCCAGCCAGATATTTAGCTGTCTAATTTCCCATGGGTAACTTTGTTGTTGACAGCAGCAGTTTAAGGTTTATTTCTTCTGCTTTAGGGGGTGTTGCGAGGGGTGTCTGTTTCAGTTTGCAAAACTCCTCTCAGACCATCTCGGTGCGACGAGCTGCTAGCCCTCAGGGAATAAATCCAATCCCTTGAGGCCAAGGTAGCTGCTTTGGAGAAGATGCGAGCCAGAGAGGTCAATTGGCAAGGCCTTTGGAGATACGATAGCAGCATCCCTCTCCCAAGGCGACAGCTTCCCCGCTGTCATATAAAATGAGGATCTTGGAGTAGGTCAGGGCCACTCTGAGGAAAAGGGAAACAATATTTTAAAAGAGACCCATTCCTTGTGGGACAAACCTGACATCTTCTGTGGAGGATCCCCCCCCCAGCAGCAAGAGGGATCCTGGTAGTGCAAGGGTGTGATCATTATATGGGCATAAACCACTGGGTTTGTGAAGGGTGTGTGGATTACCTGCTGGTGACTCGCCTGCCTGGTGCAAAGTCTGTGGATGTCACACAAATAATCTAAATAGGAATGGAGAGGAGTCTATGGTCATGCAACATCAGGGGTCAGCAAACTTTTTCAGCAGGGGGCCGGTCCACTGTCCCTCAGACCTTGTGGGGGGCCGGACTACATTTTGGGGGGGAAATATGAACGAATTCATATGCCCCACAAATAACCCAGAGATGCATTTTAAATAAAAGGACACATTCTACTCATGTAAAAACACCAGGCAGGCCCCACAAATAACCCAGAGATGCATTTTAAATAAAAGGACACATTCTACTAATGTAAAAACACCAGGCAGGCACCACAAATAACCCAGAGATGCATTTTAAATAAAAGGACACATTCTACTCATGTAAAAACACCAGGCAGGCCCCACAAATAACCCAGAGATGCATTTTAAATAAAAGGACACATTCTACTCATGTAAAAACACCAGGCAGGCACCACAAATAACCCAGAGATGCATTTTAAATAAAAGGACACATTCTACTCATGGAAAAACACCAGGCAGGCACCACAAATAACCCAGAGATGCATTTTAAATAAAAGGACACATTCTACTCATGTAAAAACATGCTGATTCCTGGACCGTCCGCGGGCCGGATTTAGAAGGTGATTGGACTGCATCCGGCCCCCGGGCCTTAGTTTGGGGACCCCTGTGCTACATGCTGGCACCTGTGGCCTGAGGAAATGTAGTTGTGTGGCCCTGGAAACTAAATTTAGGTTGTTACATAGGAGGTTATCCAGGACCTTCAAGGTAACTTTCTCTGAACTGCTAACTGTCCCCATGCTAGCTAGACAGGAAAAGCTAAGAGGATGGGGCCATGATTGCAATTCAAAGAGGCCAAAAAAAAAACATGTCTGGCCATTTGGAGAGAAATGCCATGTATAAATGTTTATATGCTAATGCTCGAAGCTGGTGTTCTGAAGTGTTTTAGAGGAGAGATCCCACCCCAAATTTCATAAAGCGGACGGCGGTGGCATGATCATGACAAATGACAATGCAAAATTCCTGTGATTTTCTAAGTTAACTGAGTTGCAAATGAATTTTCTTTTCCCTGGAAACAACATGGAAATGAGTTGTAAATTTCTGCTTGGTGCCACTAAATTTCAAGAAGTGGATTGTGCATCATGTGAAAGATCACATAAAACATGATAATTAACGAGTGAGGAAATGTCGGGATGTCAGACATTTATTTTATCTGTGCAGACATTTATTTTATCTGTGCAGATAAAGGCTGTGGTTGCCTCCCAATGCTTGCTTCTCAAAACAATTCGGAGTAATTCCCTCTTGCTGGAACTATCCTGTGCTGTCACTGTTATCATTTAAGCCTCTGAACTTCTTGCTCATTAATTGTGCAGACAGCATGTGACGGGCAAGTCTATAAAATGCATGACCAGTTTGTCTGGAGGCGCAGCAAGCCACACACTGTGTAACAAACAAAAATAGCCGAGCTCAGCACATGAGGCAGACTGCGGAGGCAGGGAGGCCCGATAATAGAAGGGGAATAAATTGTGGGATAGAATCCTTCCAACACTGGGTGAAAGGTTAAGTCGCCTCACACGCCGCCTTTTATTGGTAGTTTTGAAAGGAATTTACGTTCTGTTTTCGTTGTGTCAGGAGAAAGCAAGTTCATGCAGAGTGCTGTGAGGTAACAAAAGTATGCTGGCAAGTAGATCTGTGAGGGGAAGTGGGCGAAAGGTACAGTAGGAAAGGAGTCGGTGTCTGCTTGTCTACAGGTGACTCTTTGAGACATTTCCTTGACTGTGTTCATGGGACTTCGCCTTTTGCAGAGGATTCCCCATCATGTGTCTGAGCAAGCAACGTGTGGTGTGTTCTTGAGTTACTAAATAAACCTTGAGAGGCACTGCCACCTTGCCAACCCCCCGCAGATAAGTGTCTGTGACAGCAGGGGAGAAAGAAGGTGCAAGGCCAAAGGGAGTTATTGGGGAAAGCATCAACCATAGGTTAGCAGGATGGTCTTCCCACCCTCTATAGTGGCCTGAAATGATGCCATTGATCCAGGGCAGGGGTGGCCAACTTCCAAGAGACTGTGATCTACTCACAGAGTTAAAAACTGGTAGGGATCTACCCCCTTTTGGGGGGTTCAGGTCAAAGTTGAGCTTTTTGGGGAAGGAAAGCCCTGTTTTGGGGGTTCATGTAAAGATTGTTGAGCTTCTTTAGGAAGGAGGAAAGCGACATTGAGCTTCTTTTTTTCTTTTTCTTAGGAAGGAAAGCCCTGTTTTTGGTGGTTCGGGTCATTTTAGGGGTGCAGGGCAAAAGTGTTGAGTTTTTTTAGGGGAGCCAAAGTTTTTTAGCTTCTTTTGGGGGGAGCCACTGATCTACCAGTGATCTACCACAGACGTCCAGTGATCTATCGGTAGATCACGATCTACCTGTTGGACATGCCTGATCTAGGGCAAGGCCTCCTTATGAAGAACAATGGGGGGGGGTGGAGCAAATGTTTAAGTCCAGTGCACACGGGGCCAAACTGCACGTTCCTTTTGCAGATATTATCTGTCCATGACTGCACCGTGTAGCCCTGTGAATGTAAGGCTTTGCTTGCATGGGTCCTATTACATCCACCACATGTAAGACTGTTGAGCTTTGAGATGGACAGCTGTACGCTCCGCCATCATACGTGACCACACGACCCTTCCTCAAAACCTGACCTCCATACGATGTTGGACTACAAACCCCATCATCCCTGACCACTGGCCATGTGGGCTGGCCATGATGGGGATTGTAGTCCTACCGCATCAAGGTTAAGGAAGGCCTCTCTGCACACTTAGAGCTTTGTCTAAAGTAAACCTTCTGGAAATGATGCCATAACACAAAAGGCATGCTGTGACTATCAAACACACTGTGTGGAACACGCTTGCAATCTAAGCAGCCACCCCACAACTACAGTGGTACCTCGACTTACGAACGACTCGACAACCGAATTTTTCGACTTACGAATGGGGCAAATGGCCGCACGCTTACGAATTTTTCAACATCTGAATGGAAACCGCGGCGGTTTTAGATAGGGTTTTTTCGACTTACGAATTTTTAGATGGGGTTGCTTTGACTTACGAATTTTTCCCTTTCCAATGCATTCCTATGGGGAATCGCATTTCCAGTGGCGCTTTTCGATTTACGAATTTTTCGACCTACGAAGGTGCCTTTGGAACGGATGAAATTCATAAGTCGAGGCACCACTGTAGTTGTGTGAACTAGACCGTTCCCATTATAAAGGCACCACCCCAGCACTCTTGATCTCGGTAGCTCTATTTCTGCATAAGCAAATAAGACTGATTTGTGAGCCGATGCCCCCTTCCTGTTCTGTTGTCCCTCTGTGTGGATTGATTTTGCCTCTTGTTGCACTCTGCTACCTTCTTGGAATTTTAAAAATTCATTTAGGAATTGGTGCGTGCTTAGTTTGCTACAGTTTTCTGTTGACATCCTGTTGACAATGCACATATGTGCATTGATTTTAAAACACTGTGCAAAAAGCATTGTTGATGTGATCATGCAATTACATGAAGATTCGTTGTTGTCATGTGATTTAATCAATGCCCATATGCACTCCTGAGCTCCAGCAAACTGCATACATGGTCTGAAAATTTAAAAGAAAGATTGGTGGACTGAATCATAGAACTGTAGATTTGGAATGATTCTCTAAGGCAGGCATCCCCAAACTGCGGCCCTCCAGATGTTTTGGCCTACAACTCTCATGATCCCTAGCTAACAGGACCAGTGGTTGGGGAAGATGGGAATTGTAGTCCAAAACATCTGGAGGGCTGAAGTTTGGGCCTGCTCTAAGGTCATCTATTCTAGCCCAACTCCCTGCAATGCAGGAATCTCAACTAAAGCATCAGTGGCAGGTGGCCGTCCAGTCTTTCCTTTAAAAGCTCCAATGATGGAGAGTCGACCACCTTCTGAGGGAGTCTGTTCCACTGTTGAACAGCTCTTACTGTCAGAAAGTTCTTCCTGATGCTTAGTCGGAATCTCCTTTCTTGTAACTTGAAACCATTGATTCAGCTCCGACCCTCCATAGCAGAAGAAAACAATCTTCCTGTGTGATTAGCTACTTCAGAACCCCCAAATCCAGAGACAAATTTGGATGAAGATAATTTTGTAAATATTCCTAAATAGACTACTCTAAGAGAACACTTACTATCTTCTGCAAAAATCTGAAGCGTTTCCCTGATCTGGTCTTTCAAATGTGGTCACGTACATCCCTGTGAATGGAAAGGAAGCCAGGTTTTCTGGAACCCTCTTCCCCAAAAAGCTTAGTTTTATGCAGCTATACGTCACAAAATCTCTTAACCTCTTCATTAAAATAACCACAATTTAGGTTTAGATCCAGGTTATGTCCCTAAGAGAAGAGCCATGGGAAGGAACGAGAGGGAAAGAAAGGGGGACTGCAGAAGGGGAAGAGAACAACTGTGGAATGAGCATTAGAGGGAAATCTTATATATGATTACCAGAGCTGCTCTGAGATAATCAGTCATGTAATTACCAAATACCTAAGGAAAACACCAGACTTGTTTATTTGAGCTGGGGACCCGAACCACAGGAGGCAATCAGAAAAACGAGATTGCTGTTTACATTGGGTTATGTAAGACGTACACGGTGGATTTGAGATAACCAAGAGATTGGGTTTCGGATGCACGCAGCTGTTTGCAACTTGGTACTAGCCACCTGTGTTCTTTTGTATGCAGGTCAAATGGTCACAAAAGCAAGTTGCTACAAAGACGTGCAGGTACCGGTGGATCCTTCTTTCTGTAACCCCAAGACTCAACCAGCTCCTGGAATTGTTCCTTGCAAAAAGGCAGCTTGCCCTCCCAGGTAATAAAACCCATCGCAAATTGTATGTTTCCTCTTGGTGCATGCATTGATTTAAAAAATGTTTGCAACACAACTTTTTGATGAAAAGTTTCCAAGGCTTTTCCAGGGAATGTTATTGAGGCTTTGTTCAATCTGCATTGGCTTCCAGTCCGTTTCTGAATAAAAATCCGAGTTTCTAGTCACTGATTATAAAGCCCTAACCTGTTCCAAGACCAGGGGATTTGAAGGGCTGCCTTCTCCGACTGTCGGGAACTGCCCAGGCTAGGACCAGATAATGTTGGCCCTGTGTACGGCTGCCCTGTTCCCAGTTTAACTCACTTCAGCCATGAATCCCTTTATTATCCACCAATTCCTCTCCTTTTTCTTTCTCCTTGTTCTAACCCACCACTTGTAATATGGAAATAATACGGTGGCGCTGTATTACCACAGAGCCTAGGGCTTGCCGATCGGAAGGTCAGCGGTTCGAATCCCCACGATGGGGTGAGCTCCCGTTGTTCAGTCCCAGCTCCTTCCCACCTAGCAGTTCGAAAGCACATCAAAGTGCAAGTAGATAAATAGGTACTGCTCCGGCGGGAAGGTAAAACAACAATTACCAGACCTTTGGAAGGCATCTCAAGGCAGCCCTGTTTAGGGAAGCTTTTAATGTTTGATTTCTGTATTTTAATGTTTTGTTGGAAGCCGCCCAGAGTGGCTGGGGGAACCCGGCCAGATGGGCGGGGTATTAATAATAAATTATTATTATTATTATTATTATTATTATTATTATTATTATTATTATTATTATTATTATTCCGTGTGCTGCTCTGGTTTGCCAGAAGCGGCTTAGTCATGCTGGCCACATGACATGGAAGCTGTACGCCGGCTCCCTCGGTCAGTAAAGCAAGATGAGTGCTGCAACCCCAGAGTCATTCACAACTGGACCTAATGGTCAGGGGTCCCTTTACCTTTACCTTTTACCTCGGTTTAAGAACAGTCTGGTTTAAGAACGATTTGGTTTACAAACTCCGCAAAACCAGAAGTAGTGTCCCGGTTTGAGAACTTTACCTCGGTCTAAGAGCGAAATCCGAACGGTGGAAGGGCACCAGGAGCAGGAGGCCTCATTAGGGAAAGTGTGCCTCGTTTAAGAATGGTTTCGGTTTAAGAACGGACTTCTGGAACGGATTAAGTTCAAAAACCGAGGTACCGCTGTAGCTTACCTTTTCTCAAAACCGTTTAAAGTGAATATATGGATCGCCAGCCATGCCTGGCTTGATGGTTCATAAGTTACAAAGACTGGATATATTGAAGAGTGAAATGCTGAGTATTGTTACTATTATTTGCTAATAATAATACCTTTGTCTGCTGTTTTCCGCCTCCTGCTCTGCAGCATCAGGAGATGCTGTACAGACCAGACTGGCCTGGGGAAGGTTGCCCTGGCCTGCGAAGCATCACAAGATGCTGCGCGGACCTGCCTCCGCCTCCTCCAACACTGTAGACATATTTCCAGAAGCAGGGCAGTCTCGAGCAGGTCGGGCACCCTGGCGCTGAGGCGCGGAGATCGCTCCGGGGGCCCCACCCTTGCAGGGATTCATGGCTGAAGTGAGTTAAACTGGGGACAGGGCAGCCTACCAGCCCTGGCGCCCCGCGCCACCGGGAGTGTACCTAGAGCCGGCCCTGTGGTGGGAGGGGGAGGAAGAGGAGTAGTGATGTGCAAGGTCCAGGTAAGTTTCCTTCCATTTTTTGACTCAAGCCATGGCACAGAAACCCCCCTCCAAAAAAAGCCAGAGCACAGGAGCTAAAATGGGACATCTGGGATTGGGATCAGAAGCTGGGGTGACTTCTATCCATCCAGGATGTCCCAGTTAAATCGGGACACTTGGGGGTATGCAATTACCTGCTATGGAGCAATAAAATAAGCCCTCCAGGTGTTGCTGACTTTAAGTACCATCGGCCCCAGGAAACATGGGGCTTCATGGGAGTTGTAGTCTATATTATCTGAAGAGCACCACGCTGGCTAGACCAGACATCCCCAAACCTCGGCCCTCCAGATGTTTTGGACTACAATTCCCATCTTCCCTGACTACTGGTCCTGTTAGCTAGGGATCATGGGAGTTGTAGGCCAAAACATCTGGAGGGCCGCGGTTTGGGGATGCCTGGACTAGACTTTTGACAGAGAGGGGTTGCCAGGGGCTGTGCTTTCTGCTCTCTGTGTCTTTCGATGCTCAGGGGTCATTTTTTCACATGACAAATATGACTTCTCGTCAAGATCTTAGTTGTGTTAGAGTATGAAGGAGGGGGAAAACGTTGAATACTGGAGATAGATAGATATACCGGTAATGTTCAGGTTGGCATGCCTCCTATTAAATATAACAACCAAGCTCTCATTTGGGATCCTGCAAGAAAAAGGAATACAGTCCAGAGTAAAATATCCTGCAGAAAAAAAGTGCCTACCTAGAATTGCAGATTCAGAAAGAAGCATACTGTTTTTAATTTTTAGGCACTCCAGCACCTTGAGGACACTTCTAATTTCATTGACACTGAATCATCATAGTGAAATAGTTATTTAATCACAGCACATGTTAAAAATGGGCAAGCAGTTATATCATGGCTCTGCGTGCACATATAGTGCCTTACATCATTTATGTGCACTCTCACGAGTTAAAAGAGACATCGCATTGCCGTCTGAACCTTCCAGACATCATTTCTGGGTTCTACATGGGATATTTTAGAATTCATGGCTGCAAGCCCTGAAAGGGTTTGGCTGCAGTCCCAGATTTGAGCAGTTAAGCCTGCTGAGCTAGCTCGTGAAGTCTATAAATATTAGGCTTACACCAGAGCAAAGCTTAAGCTGGTTGTTAAATTGCTGCGCATAATCAAAACTTGTGCAGCGTAAAACATTTATGTAACGTTCTTCTCATGAGTAATAGAAGATGATGATACAATTCCAGTTAATTCCAGCTTAATCCTTATTTATCATTATTATTTATTGATTTGATTTCTCAGGTCTAAGGAAACACACTCACTTCATTTGGTCTAACAGGAAGTGATGGCAAGCTGTAGAGCAGGGGGTGGCAATTTACACATTTTCACAGTACCAGTAAGCTATCATTTGATCATGGGCTTATCCAAACTTAGCTTTCCTCTGCTCCTTCCAAGCACAGTCCACATGTTAAAACCCCGTGTCCAAGTACCTTTTCTTTCTCTCGTTCGTTCTTTCTTTCTTTCTTTCTTTCTTTCTTTCTTTTTCTGCTTGGTAGGTTTCCCTGTGAAAACCTGTTCTTTAAAACTTAACCGGAGCAAATGGCAATCCATGAAGAAGCTGAATGGACATTTGCTTCAACTAAGCGCTAAAGAGCAGGTTTTCATGAGGAAAGCTTGGAGCAAACAATAAAAAATAAATGCTTCGATTGAGAGCTTTTAAGCACCAACCTGTGCTTAAAGGTACCTGTGGATAAGCCCTTACAGTGCTATTCAAACTAGGCCACTAACAACGTTAGGTATGGATTAAAACAAGGTGTTCTGTGGGTGGGTGACAGAGAAGGCCCCATCGTCCCCCCTGGCATGACCATTCATTAGGCCTGAGCTGGCGTAGTTAATAGCAGTGAATGAGAGGGAATTTTTAACAGGAAATGATTGCCAGGGACCCTTTCTCGTGTGACCTTTTCGGCATGGGAGCCCTTTATGGCATGGTTCTTTCCCATGCAACAAAAGTAATCTTTAAAAAAAGAAAGAAATAACACACTGCACTGCACCATATAGAAGGAGCTCATCCTGCAACTCCTCTCCAAGCTGCTGTTGCCCATTGAAACTGCAGGTCAGGTCATCCTATGCATGCTTATTCAGAAGCAAGTTCCACTGAGTCCATGGGACTTACTCCCAAGTAAGTGCATACAGAAGGGCCGGGGATCTTTACCAGCTCAAGGGCTACATTCTCCCCTGGTAATAATAATAATAAATAAATAAATAAATAAATAAATAAATAAATAAAAATAATACCCCACCCTTCTAGCTGGGTTTCTCCAGCGACTCTGGGCAGCTCCCAACAGAATATTAAAAATACAATAAAACATCAAACATTTAAAACTTCCCTAAACAGAACTCCCTTCAGATGTCTTCTAAAAGTCAGGTAGTTGTTTACTTCTTTGACATCTGATGGGAAGACGTTCCACAGGGCGGGTGCCACCACCAAGAAGGCCCGCTGCATGGTTCCCTGCAACCTTGCAGGGAGGGAACCGCCAACAGACCCAGGAAGGAGCAAAGCTACAGTGGTTTGCACTAGGCCCGGGCTGGGTGGCGCAACCTGGCCATCAGGGGCACGGAAGGGGCGCCGAACTCAGCGGTTCAGGCAGTTCTCCGGAGGCGCGCAGGGAGCGCAGGCCTGGGGCCGCCTCCATGAGAGGCGCGGCGGCCCCAGGCTCATGCTCCCCACGCGCCTCTGGAAAGCAGTCTGAAGCCGCTCAACAGCTGAGAGGCGTGGAGGAGGCAGCCCCAGGCTCGTACTCCCCGCGCACCTCCGGAGCTTCACACGGGGAGCGTGGCGGCCCCAGGCTCGCGTTCCCCGTGTGCCTCCGGAGAGCAGCCTGAAGCCACTCAACATCTGAGAGGCACAGTGGAGGCAGCCCCAGGCAGCGCCCCCTCCATTTTGGCGCCCTAGGCCCTGTTCACTTGATTTCTTGCTCCTGTTTTCATAACTATCAGCAGAACCAAAGATGTCTATTTGAGGCAGGGTTTGAGGACAGAATGAAGACAGAAAAAAGATCTTTTGACTTTGACTTGGTGAGATTAACAGCCCCGAAATCAAGTCCTAGTTAAGGATTTGTATCCATGCTTCACGGAATAATATGTGTTTACAAGAATTAATAATAATAATTTTCTTATTTGTTCCCCACCCATCTGTTTGGGTTGCCCAGCACAAAACATTGATAAGCGTAGTACACACACAGTTTCGCCTTGGAATGAAGTGTTGTGCATTCAAGTTTTAAAGAGAGAGGCGGGGAGAGAGGAAGAGATAGCTGTGAAGTGTTGACGGGAATGTTTTAGGTCACTTGCAGAGGACTTGGGTTACTGCTCCAGGTTTCTCTCTTTCCGCACTCTTTGCCAGTCAGCTGTCATCATCTGCCGGTCTTTTCCATGCCAAGGTCTGATATCGGGCAGTAATCTTGGGGGAAGAGAGAAAAGCATGAGCAGATTCCCGAGGCTGCCTGAAGTCCGCTCCTAAGGTCAATGACTAGAACATCTGTTCAAACAGCAGAACAAGGGAAATTGTGACCGCAGCATGTCCTATGATTTTTGTCTGCGTTTCATTACTGGTTGCTAGATACAGTGGCAGAAGCGGAACATGTATGTGGCTGTTAAATACAGGAGAGCACAAGGATGGGGAAGTCTAAACAAGCTGTGCTTACCAATATGCGACGATGGATTGAGGGAGAGTCCCCATCACACTGAATTATTTCTCTCATAGCAGCACTGGGATGCGGGAGGGTGCATGATGTAATTTGCACTAATCTTCTAGAACAGGCACCCGCAAACTTCGGCCCTCCAGATGTTTTGGACTACGATTCCCATCTTCCCCGACCACTGTTCCTGTTAGCTAGGGATCGTGGGAGTTGTAGGCCAAAACATCTGGAGGGCCGCAGTTTGGGGATGCCTGTTCTAGAATGTCGTATTTTGACATGTGGAATAAAAAACGAAACAATATTTGACAGGTTCCCCCCCCCAAAGCATTTCATGAATCAGGCAGGAGGGAGGAAGTGTTATTCTTTCTGCTACTGATTTGCAAAGAGCCGTCCGGCAAATTCATGACTAAGGTGAGACTGAAGCAGGAATGCCTTGGCTCACAGCTTATACTCTTAACTGTACATACCATTTCTCTCTCAAACTCGACTTTCCTCGATTGCTATGTCTCCCTTGATCGTAAGGTCGCTATAAAAGATAGCACTCCTGCTATTTTTAATGTGGTTGTTTTTATTAAAATATTTGTATCCCACTTTTCTGAGGGGCCAATTATCTCAAGAACTGGAAGGAATGTTTAATTTACAACACACACTTCAGTAGTTAAGATTGTCGGAATAACAGGTGTGGGAAACAGTATTATTTCGGTGTTGAGGCTTGATTGATAGTGCAGAACAGTTTGGGGGCTGTGCTCCCCCCCCCCAGATTGCTTACTGCACCCCCTCCCCACCCCATCACCAAATATATCTGGTGTAAGTATTATACAAGCAAATTCCAAACAGAATCTATGGATGCTCCAAAAAATTCCCTCTACCCACTGAATTTCCCAGGGGACTGTTGTATGAGTTCTGTTTATCCTACTGTGATGAGGATAACATTAAATAGCTTTGAGATCTTTGGAGGAGATCCTGAATGGAAATATGGTGCATAGAAATGAGTTGAGTGCCATTCACTTTGGCTTAGGCCAGGGGTGGAGAATTTCAGACCTGGGTACTGAATGTGGCCCTTCGGTCCTCTCTCTGGCCCTCAGGATGCTTCCTTCGCTGCCTTGGTGCTGTTCCACATCCATCTTTAGCTCATTTGTACCTTTGAGCTCTGGCGATGTCTGGATTTGAGGATCGAAAGGTGTGTGGGTGGGTGTGGGTGTGGAAATGCCTGACTTTTGGGTGGTTGCACTGTGCCTTCCAAAGATAAGAGTCCCACCCGTTTTCCCAACCCCACTTTATGCCTTGGGCTGCGTCCACCATTGGCGTGTGTCTCAAAAGTTTGCCCATGCGGGAACATGGGTGTAAATAGATTCCTTGCCCCTGGTATCATCCCCAATGCCTTTCTTTGAATCTTTTCTTCCTCCTCCTCCACATCTAGCTGGTCTGTCGGCAACTGGAGCGAGTGCAGCTTGACGTGTGGAGCAGGCGAGAGGTACCGCTACGTCCGTTGCATGCAGAGAATTCACTACAAGCCAGAATGGGTGTCCGATTCTCTTTGCCAATTCCCGGCCCCAGCCAACAGGGAACTCTGCAACAACCAAAAATGCCCACCTACCTGGAGTGCTGGGTCCTGGTCTGAGGTAAACAAAAGTCACAGGAGTTGGAGCTGTTCCGACAAGTCCGCATACCGTTTTAGGTACGACGGCATTGCGGGCCGGCGATGCCTTGCATCACCGGAACCGGCGTGGGGGCTACAGATGCTGGAGGCTTCCCTGCCGGCTGGAAGAAGCTTAGAGCTCTGCTTCACCAGCTGGGAATTTGGATCCCAAGCCTGCCTGCAAACTGGCCAATGGCAGGCAGGTAGGCAGGCTTGGAGGCAGGACCCTCCTAGTGGGTGGGCTTGAAGGGGCAGGTAGGTCCACTCCCAGGATATTTAAGGTGCCCTGGCTGAGCCCCAGCACAAAGAGCTCCCACTATTCACTCATGTGCTCCAGACTGCCTGTTTCCATGTGCAGTCTGGTAGGTAAGGTAAAGGATCCCTGGACAGTTAAGTCCAGTCAAAGGCGACTATGGGGTTGCGGCACTCATCTCGCTTTCAGGCCGAGGGAGCCAGCGTTTGTCCACAGGCAGCTTTTCCAGGTCATGTGGCCAGCATGACTAAACTGCTTCTGCCACAACAGGACACCGTGACGGAGGCCAGAGCGCATGGAAACACTATTTACTTTCCCACCACAATGGTACCTACCCTGTTTCTCATATTTTAAGACATACCCATAAAATAAGCCATAGCAGGATTTTTAAGCATTCAAGGAATATAAGCCATGCCCCGAAAATAAGACATAGTGATAGGCACAGCAGCAATGCCAGCTGCGGCAGGAGGAGGAGGAAAAAATAAGACATCCCTTGAAAATAAGCCATAGTATGGTTTTTTTAGGGAAAATAAATATAAGACGGTGTCTTATTTTCGGAGAAACACGGCATTTACCTACTTGCACTGGTGTGCTTTTGAACTGCTAGATGGCCAGCATGACTGAGCCGTTTCTGGCGAACCAGAGCAGCACACGGAAACGCTGTTTACCTTCCCGCTGGAGCGGTACCTATTTATCTACTTGCACTTTGTGCTCTCGAACTGCTAGGTTGGCAAGAGCTGGGACCGAGCAACAGGAGCTCACCCCATCGCGGGGATTCGAACCACCGACCTTCCGATCGACAAGCCCACAAGGCTCACTGGTTTAGACCACAGCACCACCCAGACCAGTAATATGCCTCCAAGTATAGATTAGCCAGGGTGGGGTGTGTAGAATGGCAGCTGCCCTGATTATTTGCTTGTAGACCTTTGACTCCATTCACATGGTGGTCCTAATGTTCTAAATCTGAGACATTTGTAAGAATAATTTTTCTTAAAATGTTTTTCCAACATGCAGTAATTTTAGGGGTGGGTTTTGTTTGTTTTTTATTGAACTGATTAATGTGCCGGATTTGTTTTTTGGGGGGGGGAAGTATCCTACTAACATCGTTCATTATGTCTTGATTCCCTCCCACCCACCTGCAACTTCTGGAAAACATCAACCCCCCTAAATGTTTCTATTCTGTTCCACTTTCTCAGTGCTCTCGAACATGTGGGAAAGGCTGGAGGAAAAGAGTGGTTTTGTGCAAAAGCTCCAGCTCTTCTCCCTGGGCTCAGGTTCTGTCCGATGCTGCCTGTGCCTCAGAACTGAAACCGAAGATGCAGGAAGACTGCCTCCTGAAGCGATGCCACAAACACAAGAAGATCCAGTGGTTTGTCTCCACATGGACCGAGGTGAGCAAGTGGAAAGTGCATATCTATTCATTACAACTTCTACAGTGGTGCCTCGCTAGATGAATTCAATTCGTTCCACGGGTCTTTTGTTATAACGAAAAGTTTCAATGCATTCCTATGGGAACCCGCGATTCGCTAGACAAATTTTTCATAAAACGAATTCGTCTGGCAAGGCAACCTCCGCTCGAAAAATCCTTTCGTTAAGCGGAAATTTCGTTAAGCGAGGCACCACTGTATCTTAAACGGAATTTCAAACCTGCGCAGAATTTATTTCTAAATACACTGGTACCTCGGGTTACAGATGCTTCAGGTTACAGACGCTTCAGGTTACAGACTCTGCTAACCCAGAAATAGTACCTCGGGTTAAGAACTTTGCTTCAAGATAAGAACAGAAATCGTGCAGCGGCGGCAGCGGGAGGCCGCATTAGCTAAAGTGGTACCTCAGGTTAAGAACAGTTTCAGATTAAGAACAGACCTCCGGAATGAATTAAGCTTACCACTGTGTGTGTGTGTGTGTGTGTGTGTGTGTGTGTATGTGTGTATGATAGAGCACACAGGTAAGCACATTTCTCTCACACACACAATTATAACTTACTAGTGTCATTCAGCCCGTTAAGTAAACGGGCGCTAGAACGTGGGGAACGCAAATAAACAAACTCACTCTCCCGTCGTGCCCCGCAGCCGAGCGCAGAGAGGGAGCGAAGGCTGTGGCCCCGCCGCTCCTCTCACGGGCTCCTCCATCGCTGCTCCGCCGCCGCCACCGTGGTCCATGCCTAGGCAGGGGAGGGGGGAAGGTAGGGGCGGCCAGGGCCCTCTTTCCTTCCTGCCTTCCCCCTGGACTTGAGCCCCCTCCTTGTCCGCCGCCGCCTGAGGACCGCGAGGGAAATGGTAGGCAGGGGGTGGGGAGAGAGCGTGCATGTGTGTGCGTCCAGTCTCTGCGTCCAATCCCTGTGTCCGTGGGGCACATGCACAGTAGCGCAGACACAGGGACACGACGCAGAGACACAGGGACTTTATTATATAGGATGCAGAAAAAAGGGGTTTTTAAAAATGCTATCTCGTCAGGGGTTCGCAATGGGATTTCCGCAGATCTTATCCAAGGAGAAACTGCTACTGGAAATAAAAATAACACTTTGTCTCTCATAACACTGTGGAAGAGCCAAGCTTTGACTGTTCATCGAGTAGCGGTTCCGCACAGTGCAGATGTGCTTGCGGTATTAATCGTTTGTCTCCTTCAGCAAATACCCAAACCGTGTGTGGCAGGTGCGTGCCCTTCAAAAACTGGTTTGTGTGTGTCAGGGAGCTTTAATAAGACACATGTACACAGATGTTGGAGGATATACACCTGCCTTTCACACCCCTGCGACCAACAGGATTACTATGTAAACGATGCGAAGCTGGTTCAGACCCAAGGTCCATTAGCTGGTTTCCCGCAGTAGCCAACCAGAAGCAAGTCGCAAAGGCAAATTACTATTTTATCTGTAAGTTGCCTCGCGTCCCTTTCAGGGGGAAAGGCAGGATATAAATAAATACATCATTATAATCCATGTAGCGGCAGCAGTGCACTGTACATTGTAACTCCCGCCAGCCGTGACCAGAAGTGGTGAGTGCAGGCAGTTAGTTTTGCCCAGAGCCGGCCCACCCATGAGGTGGGGTGAAGCAACCGCCTCAGGCAGCAGAAGCGCAAGAGGCAGTGCCCCTGCCCGCCCCACTGATTCCTCCCCTCCCAGAGAAGCAAACCAGGTAAGGGAGGTGGCAGAGTGATGCAACATTGCTTGCTGCTCTCCCCCAACCCTGGGGCAGAGAGAGACCCTCGCCAAAGCCTATGAAATGTCCCCCTTCTCCCTGAGTCTTATGAGAAGCCTAAGAAGAAGCTGCTGTAGGAGAACTGGGAGCAGCACCCTGGGAGGGGCGTCTCTAGTACTAAGGTGAAGCTCCCTGTTAGTTTTTTGCTATTGGGTGCTGCATGTTATTTAAGTAATCTTGTAGGTTTATAGTATTGAAAAGTAGATTTTGGTATGCTGTTGTGTTATGCTGTTATTTTTGTTTCGCTATCTTATTAGGAAGTATTACCATATTTTTTCGTGTATAATATGCCCCCATGTATAAGGCACCCCATATTTTGGGGGTCTCCAAATTAAGAAAACACCCCTCAGCACTACCCATGTATAAGACGAACCCCTAATTTTTTTGTTTTAAAAAAAACACCTAGTCTTATACACGGGAAAATACAGTCTATAATATCACAAAATGGTTTTTGTAATGTGTGTTTGAAATGCATCCCTGCTTATTTTCTGTAAGTCACTTTGAGTTTGGTGTGTGTGTGTGTGTGTGTGTGTGTGTGTGTGTGTGTGTGTGTGTAAAAGTGGCATACAAATGAATGAATGAATCTTGGTAAAAGTGAGGCGTTCCAATGCACAGTGTTTCACCCCAGAGGGGTGGTGAGTCTTTGCAAAGACTCCTTAAGGAGAAGCCCTTGCCGATCCCCACCGCCCTGCCAGGTGCCAATGTCTTGGCCGCCCCTGATTATGCCATAGAATGTGGAGTGTCAGTTTGGAAATAAAAATTTTAAAACTGGGGAGGGGGAGGTATAGAAGCTAACTTGCTTGAATGCCGATCAGAAGCATTCATTGAGCAACCAATGTGGAAATATTATTGTGCTGACTGCAGAGATGCTGGTCAGACCAAAAGCACAGTTAAGCCATATTTATAATGTTCTGGCGAAGGTGTAAGAGAGATAGGGGATCCCAAACTATTTAATACTAATGCATCGTCACTGTATTCTCTTCCCTGCACCTCCTTTTTCTAGTGCTCTGTGACATGTGGAAAGGGAGTGCAGAGGAGGACAGTGAACTGTGCAGAAAAATACGTTTCTGGAAAATACAGAGAACTTGCTCCTAAGAAGTGTTCCCACCTTCAGAAACCAAACATAGACTTGGAAAAAGCCTGCATCTTACATCCTTGTCCCAGGCACTCTGCTTATTCACCAGTAACTCAAGGCAGCTGGTTTTCCTCTTCTTGGTCTCAGGTAAGGATGGCGCTAACTTTGAACCCATTTTATATTTCACATTAGACCTCATCCATCATGTTTCTTTCAAACAGTGTCTCTTTTGCCCTGGGTTTATGCTGCTGGCGTGGTCTCTTACTTCCAGGTCTGGTCTATGGAGGGAGCTGGCTTGTGTAGTATAGAGACTACAAATGTGTGGGAAATTGATTGATTGGCAGTAGAGTCAAGGCAGATGAAAGAAGGGGCACATAGCAAAAGAGCTTTAACCCCCCCCCCAAGTGAAATATAAATGTTGTTCATTCTAATGTGTGAATATTTTGTACCCCTTATTTATTTAGAAGCTATGTAGTGTACGTAGAACAATTTAAAACAAATAAAAGGGCAAAGGTAAAGGGGCCCCTGACCATCAGGTCCAGTCGTGTCCGACTCTGGGGTTGCGACGCTCATCTCGCTCTATAGGCCGAGGGAGCCGGCATTTGTCCGCAGACAGCTTCCAGGTCATGTGGCCAGCATGACAAAGCTGCTTCTGGCGAACCAGAGCAGCGCACGGAAACGCTGTTTACCTTCCCGCCGGAGCAGTACCTATTTATCTACTTGCACTTTGTGCTTTCGAACTGCTAGGTAGGCAGGAGCTGGGACCGAACAATGGGAGCTCACCCCGTTGCGGGGAATCGAACCGCCGACCTTCTGATCGGCAAGCCCTATGCTCAGTGGTTTAGACCACAGCGCCACCCGCGTCCCATCCACATATCTTAGATGTCTGCTAAAACATTTTTGTTTTGGCAAGCCTTTTAGGACACGTGAACAAGGGATGCACACAGATTTTAAACTTCGCATATTTTATTTGTATACTGATAATTTGTTTTTACAGGGACCCAGGTGGTGGCGCTGTGGGTTAAACCACAGAGTCTAGGGCAGGCATCCCCAAACTTCGGCCCTCCAGATGTTTTGGACTACAATTCCCATCTTCCCCAACCACTGGACCTGTTAGCTAGGGATCATGGGAGTTGTAGGCCAAAACATCTGGAGGGCCGCAGTTTGGGGATACCTGGTCTAGGGCTTGCTGATCAGAAGGTCGGCGGTTCGAATCCCCGCAACGGGGTGAGCTCCCATTGTTCGGGGTTTGTCTTGCGGACAAACGCCAGCTCCCTCAGCCTATAGAGCGAGATGGACGCTGCAACCCCAGAGTCGTCCGCAACTGGACCTAACGGTCAGGGGTACCTTTACATTTTTAAGATATGTGGACAGTAAACATGAAAACCGTAATTCTGAAGGGAAAATGTATTCATTGGGAAATTATGGGAGAGCATGCTTTTTATCTGCTTTACGAAGCAGTTTGGGCTGTCTCATACCAGCCGCTTATTAAGGTGTCCAATTATTTTAGTGACATATTCAGAAAAGAACATTGAAGTGGGGCCACCTTTATTCAAAGCTAAAGGTTTGGGTAAGTCCATGTCCTGTAGAAATAAGTAGCCTATGACCAGGGAAGCGTCTACTGTATGTGTTTATGCCATAGAAACCAGCAAGTCCCCTGCACTTAGCACAGTTTCGGGTTACCTATTAATGGCTTGCCGGTGCTCAGTTGCTTGTAAGCATTTTCACACCATAAGCCATGCTAAGCACTTGAGAGGACTGTAAAGATACAATGGCTTGATGCCCATGGAGGTTTATTCTTGGATTGGCTGCGCCATTTGGACATCCGTTTTTGAGCTGGCAGTTTAAGTTTATGGAAGTTACCTTTCATCGGAAGGATGGTACTAAAAAAATAAACGTTTGGTTTGGAGGAAATGGCTATAACATTGCAAAAGAGTGCAGTAGCAAGAGTATATATCATATATCATTGTGCTCCTGGGTTCTATCGCTTTGTTGCATTCTAGAATGACCATGAAATGAAGTCCAGCAGGGGCGTTGTATATGAACCGGCACATAGATTTGTGGACTTCCACTTAGCAATCTGGAGCAAAGCAAGCAGAGGAAGAGAAAGGAAATAACCCCATTCACATTTTAATCCAGATTGACCCCATTCACACTTGCTGAACCAATATGCAAAGTGAAAAGCAGGTAGCCTTTAAAAAAATTGCAGGCTGCTGTCCAAATACCTAATTGACTAAAGAAGCTTGTTGTTTGTTTGTTTGTTTGTTTGTTTGTTTGTTTGTTTGTTTTATTGCATTTATATCCTGCCTTTCTTCTTTCATAGAACTTAAGGTAGTATATATCTGCAGTAGTTACCAGGCAGTCATCCAGCCAGCCATTGACCACCATCAGGAAGGTGATGGCCTCATTGGCTTTCAGACCATACCCCTCAGACAAAGTTTTAAGAGGAAAGTGCACACACAAAATACGCACATTAGTGAAAATGACATAAAATTGCATTGTGTTAAATAACATTGGAAAAATGCATACATTAGACAAAATTGCATATAAAACATGTACACATAGCTATGTTCAATTTTTTCATACATACTTTTTGGGGGAGAGAGGGGGGAATCACAAACTGATTCAAAAATAGAGTGATCCAAACTTAAGATTGGAAACCGGAAATAACTTGCTGAAACCATCTGAGTGTTTTTGCCTTTTCCCTGCCACCTTCCTCCAGAAAACCCGCTCTTTGGCACTAAATCAGAACAAACAGCAATCCACAGAAAACCCAATTGCAGTTTGTTCCGTTTCAGTGCTAAAGAGCAGATTTCCCTGGAGGAAAGCAGTGGGACAAACAGAGGTGTGGATAAGCCCATAGTGTTCCTGAGAAAATAGAAGGGAAAGCGTGTAGCTTCCTGGGAAACTTGCACTACCGGTTTTTGAGGTTGATGAATGGATTTCCCAGTTCTGAATGGAAATTTGCAATAGGGGAAACCATGAACTATTGTACATCTTGAAACCCTGTTCATCTTAACCTAAGCCCCACTGAGTTCAATGATAAGTGTTTTGGGGGTCATTGGTTAGTTAGACAAATCAATTAAAACCCCTTTTTGTTTTGTTTTTAAATACAGTAGATTTTCAAAAAGAGGAAATCTTCATTTGATTTGGCAACACATTCCTTACATACATTTAAAGCACTTTGATACCACTTTAAACAGGCATGGCTTTCCCCTAAAAAATCTGGGTGCTGTAGTTTGCTACGGGGGCTCAGAGAACCCTGTTCCCCTCCCAGAGCTACTATTCCCAGAACGATTTAACAGTCAGTCCTCCATCCCAGAGTTCCCTATGATTTCCAAACTGTAGCTCTGGCCCTCCAGGTTCAGGGATGATGGTAACTGTGCAGCCCAATGAGGACGTAAATCACAAGGGACCAGATAAAGCAGCTGAACGTTCAATCCTATGCCCTTTGCTTTATGTCTATATTAACAGGTATAGAATTAGGTAGCATGTGAAAGGGCCTAACTGCATATTTGACAGTAATAATCCAGGTAGCTGGAATACTGCAGAGATCTCTTACTGAAGCAGCATTGCTAAAATCTGCAGCGATTACGCTCTTGTCTTTACCACTCTGTTTACACATTGACATTTTCAAAAGGTTTGCATTCTATTCAACGTGTGGCTGGGCTCCGCTTTCCCTTACAGTGCACAACAACCTGTGGTGGAGGCATGCAAGTCAGGTCAGTTCAGTGTCTAGCCAACGGGAGGTCAGCCACTGGATGTCTGCCGCACCAGAAGCCTGTCGCCTCACAGGCTTGTAACACCAACTTCTGCCCTCTTCCCGAAAAGAAAGGTAAATTCTGTTTCTTTTGTTGCTGTTTTTCCCAACTTCCACTTTTGCATTTAAGGTTTAGACTCACTGAACAGACCACCTGAGGTTAAGGGGTTGTGATAATAAAATAATAATAATAATAATAATAATAATAATAATAATAATAATAATAATAATAATTGTACCCCGCCCATCTGGATGGGTCTCCCCAGCCACTCTGGGCGGCTTCCAACAAAGATTAAAAATACATTAAAATGACACACATTAAAAACTTCCCTAAACTGGGCTGCCTTTAGGTATTTTCTAAATGTCAGGTAGTTGTTTATCTCTCTGACCTCTGATGGGAGGGCATTGCACAGGGCAGGTGCCACTACCGAGAAGGCCCTCTGCCTGGTTCCCTATAGCTTTGCTTCTCGCAGTGAGGGAACTACCAGAAGGCCCTCGGTGCTGGACCTCAGTGTCCGGGCAGAACGATGGGGATGCAGACGCTCCTTCAGGTATACTGGGCCGAGGCCATTTAGGGCTTTAAAGGTCAGTACCAGCACTTTGAATTGTGCTTGGAAACATACTGGAAGCCAATGTAGGTCTCGGGGGCTGCTCCCAGTCACCAGTCTAGCTGCCGCATTCTGGATTAGTTGTAGTTTCCAGGTCACCTTCAAAGGTAGCCCAACATAGATCGCATTGCAGTAGTCCAAGCGGGAGATAACTACCACTCTGGCGAGACAGTGAGCTGAGGTAAGGGACTGACAAATCCACACTTTTCCTGCATCCTGCAGCCAAGTCTTCTCTGGCCAGGTGGCAAACCTGCTTAGGACAACAGCCTCACCTGAGGAGGAGATATTTGCACGGTGCTGATCTGTGCCATCCAAGTCTCCAGCAGCCGAGTTTTCTCAGGTGGGGCTTGGCCCTCTCAGAACAGCCTCTCCACCTGTCAACATTTGGCTGCAGCAGTCTAGGCAATGAGGCATTCTGACTGAAGAGAGGCACTGCTCTCTCAGCCTGGCTTTCTTGGGTGCCAAGGCCCCATGGCCCCCAGTTCCCTATTGATTAATAAACACACAGAAGCAAGTATTTAGGTTTATGGGCTAAAACAGGCCACAACTTTATTGGTTACAGATGTGAGCGATTTAGCTTAGGCGTTGGGTTACGCCTGCCCCGTCCCCTGACTATATCTTGATTTGCACCCATCTACAGGGAGTGAAACTAAGAGTAAACCACCAAAGGAGGGAGTTCTATGACTTACATCAAATAGGGGCACCCCAAGAGGTCCCTGTTGGGGTTGTGGCATGGCCCTAGCCCACACCTGGGCTTCAGACAGGATCCGCACCCCAGGATCCCTTTAACAGGATGCTTTTAATGAGGAGGGGCAGGCAGAGGCTACAACCTACTCTCCATTAAACAAAGGCTCACCCAATGCCTAACCTTACAAAGTTGCAATGGTTGAAACGAGGTAGGTGAAAACCCAATGGCAGGTGCCAATTCGCCAAGTAGACAAATTCCTACCCGGCCCCAACCAACCTTGTCCATAGCAAGGCATAGCTGCCAAGTTCCGGCCTGAGAAATAAGGGACTGGACCGGAAGTAGCAGACCGGATGTAGCGCTGTCGCCATTTTGGAACTGGGCGGAGCAGCATCAAAAGTCGCTTCTGAGCATGCTCCGCCCAGTTCCAAAATGGCCGCCGCGTCAGAATAAACCGGGGGGGAAACAAAAAAAATCCATTTTTCCGGCTGGGGACAGCTGGAAAAACGGGGGTTTCCCGGGGAATACGGGAGACTTGGCAGCTATGTAGCAAGGTCATGTCATACCAAAGCTGAAAAAGAGGGCGGGTGGGTTGGGAGATCTGGTGAGGAGGTGAGAGACGGAAGCCCCCTGGGTGCACCACAGTTTAAAACTCCCACAGCCATAACACGGCCAGGGGTTAGTGCGGGAGGAGCCTCAATCCCCCCACTCCCGAGCCAGATCACCGCAAGGGCCTGAATGCCCGGCCACAACACCACCCACTACAAAAGGTGAGCAGTCTTATCAACATTTTCTTCATCAGTGGCGGCATCAGTTGGAACACTTAGAAAACGCACTGGGGTTACATATAAAAGCACGTGTGAACACCGATCCACTGCAATTAGGTTTCCCGCAGCTTGGACCCAGCCTCCTCCTGCTTCCACAACCCATTTTACAAATGTACCATCCCATGAATCAAATGGTGATTGAGCCTCATCTTGCTGCTTCAGACCCCTTATTTTACATGCATGTTTGCTCCATTAAATTTGCATGCATCCTTTTAAAGGAAAAGGAAAGGCGGTTGTTAAAAACATTCTTTTTAAAAAAATGCTTTAGGGGGGAGGGGAGAAGTAGATTAGTTATATCCAAGTGTGCCAAGTAAGGGGGCCGGAGGGGCAGGGCCCCCCCCGAATATTTCCAATGAAGGGGCCGGGCCCCTCAAAGTTCTGCAGCAGATGTGCATGCATGCTGCAGGGTGTGCTCACGTCATGCGTGCAAGCCACAGGGCTTTCACATGACACATCAGCATGCGGCGCTCAGCTCGCTTTACAGGCCAAGGGAGCTGGCGTTTGTCCGCTTCCGCAGACAGTTTTTCTGGGTCATGTGGCCAGAATGACTAAGCCACTTCTGGCGAAACCAGAGCAGTGCACGGAAATGCCGTTTACTTTCCCGCCAGAGCAGTACCTATTTATCTACTTGCACTGCGTGCTTTCGAACTGCTAGGTTGGCAGGAGAACACAAGATTAGTGTGTTTCTACAGCAGGCTCACCAGCAATAAAATACTGTATGTGTCTGGATTCACCCTGTTTCTTTCAACCATTAGTAATGTCATATTGTCTAAAGTCTCCTCTCTCTCTCTCTTTTGACACTTCTCGTTTCAGATACCTTCTGTAAGGATTACTTTAATTGGTGCCACTTGGTTCCCCAGCACGGTGTTTGTAACCATAGTTTCTACGGCAAACAATGCTGCAGGTCTTGTGTAAACTCAAATTTGTAAGGGAGGCTTGCTCCTCAGGCAGAAAGCGTAGCTTTTGAGTGCAAACATTGCTGCGCCTTCTAACTCGGAACTGTGATTGTCGGACGCATGATTCTCAAGAGTGACTTCAATTTGCTCTGAAGCCTACTTTAATTATGAGCCTGGACACAAAATGTAGTCAATAGCTACCTGGATGAGTGAGGTGTCTCAAATACTTTCCAGTACTGTATTCTGAAGTGACCCCCATCCCCATCCCCACCCCATTGCTGTTTTGGGGTAAGCACCCTGTTCTTAAGATGAATGGAGGGAAGGGGTTTTAATGAACAGGGACATTTTCTGCATTTGAATTGATCCTTCAGAAGCTGCCACTTTCTTTTGAGACGACATTGAAGAGTTGCCTGGAGCATGGACATCTGAAGCCGGCAACAGAGAGAGAGAAGTCTGGCCTGAGGAAGGACTTTAGTTCTTTTACCACCCCTTTGGGCACCATCTACCGGGGAGTTCTCTTGCACGAACCCCACCAAAATCTGTGGCGGCTATGCAGGAGCTTTTCCACAGGGCTTATTGTGGCGGGGACAGCTTTGCGTCCGAGATATTTATTACATTTTACCAGTGTTTTTGCGCAGCTCCCGGCCAACTCCACGGGACCTTGTGTAGAACTGCCCCTTCGTGCCTCATGCCCTAGTGGCAGAATCTATCAACGCCCTATTAAAATGAAGATTGTAACTGATTACAGCAGTTGAAACGTACTTGAGGCTCTTTGGCCAATAAATAAACCTGAACTGCTTTAGTTAGATCTGTAGCTTTTAACGGATGAGAGAATCTGGGGGGGGGGGCAGGCAAGGACAAGCCTCAGGGGTGCCCTTTTCCCTCAACATTTGCCAGATAATAAGATCCTTTATATTTGTTGTTTTCAAATGAGCGCTCTTATTGAAATGTCCTTGTTTTATGCTGTACTGCTAGCTGTAAAAAAAAAAGAGTGTTCTGCCATCAGTGTTACTTAAATGGCTGATTATACCAAAACTATGTTTGCATTTAAACATAAGGTACTACTACCATGTTAGATTCCCAGCCTAGGAAATTGTTTTTCTTTTTTTGCATTGTAATACTATTCAGGGCAACTGGAACATGTTTTGCAAGGTTAGAAGCTGCACGGAATGCTGATATCAGAGCTGTGTATATTCTGCAATTCCACTGATCAGAAATGCATATACAGTGGAACCTCAGTTTATGAACACCTCGGTTTACGAATTTTCGGTTTACGAACTCCGTGGACCCATCTGGAACGGATTAATTCACTTCCCATTACAGTGGTACCTCGGGTTACGAACACGATCCGTTCCCGGTCGCGGTTCGTAACCCGAAAATGTCGCAAACCGAGTGCCATTTTTGCGCATGCGCAAAGCGCATGTGCCGCTTCTGCGCACGCGCGGAACGCATGCGCGACGAAAACACTTCCGGGTTTGCGGAGTTCGTAACCCAAAGTGTTCGCGACCCGAGCGGTTCGTAACCCGAGGTACGACTGTACTTTCTATGGGAAAGTTCGCTTCAGTTTATGAACGCTTCAGTTTGTGAACAGACTTCCAGAACCAATTACACCCATGCTTCGGGTTAAGTACGTTTCAGTTTAAGTACTCCGCGGAACGTCTGGAACAGATTAATCCACTTTCCATTACTTTCAATGGGAAAGTTCGCTTCAGTTTATGAACACTTCAGTTTATGAAGAGACTTCTGGAACCAATTGTGTTCATAAACCGAGGTACCACTGTATATATATGTTACTGAGCATGGAATGCCAATTCCAGAGTATCTTGGATTTCATTAAACAAGTTTCTAGCTCTCATGGCTGCCAAGATACATTGCAGTGCAATCATTTGTATGTCTACTTGAAAGCAAATTCTAATGAGCTCAATGTGGTTTATGCCCAGGTAAGTTTATATAAAGATTGCAGCCTTAAATGTGTGAGGGCAATGCTTGCCAAAGCCTCAGATTTCAGAGCAATTGCTCAACAACGTTTCTGCTGTTGTGATAGGGCTTCAGCTGCAAAAGCAGAATAAATTTTGCAAAATATGGAAAAATGCACATGTTTATATTGTTTGCAAAATTGATGGAGAACACAGAATTTGACTTTTTTGGTGCTGAATTTTTCACTGTTGGAAATGCAGAGTGTGTCTTCCAGCCCTGAGTACAATGTAAACTGCAATTACAGCATTGTTGCTTCCTCAAGATTTTCTGGTGCTGTCACTCCAAATGGAAATCTGAATATTTATGTTATCTGAAGTTTAATAAAAAAAAAATTGTTTCTTTAATGTCTCGTCTCAAAAGTAATTTCAGATCCTGCTTCCAGTGTCGATAGTCCATTGTAAACTTTTATTGTATCCATTTCTTGTTGCATTTATTAAATCAGTTAGCAGCTAGCAGTCCCACAGCCAAGGAGTTTTTGTTTTGTTTTTAAGGAAATTTGGGCATGAGTTTTTCAAACCTGTTTTCAGACTCAGCAAAAAATATCCATATGCTTTAAGAAGCATTTACTGAGACGATGGGCTGGCAATGACATTTTATAGAGATCTCTTGGCAGCTCTGATTGTGGTGAGCATTATATATGACTAAGTTTGCCAAACATTTCAAGAATGGATGTGAAAAATCTCCTTTATTAAAACAACAACAAAAGCAACATAAATCTTCCAAGTCTGACCACATGTTACATCAAACCTCAACATCTCATATTATCCGTATTACAGAAGTTCTTCCTTTTGAATAGGAAGGCTTAGTGATCCTTTCCTATGCTTTTCTCCTCCTACTGAATGGGAAATAACTACAGCGTGTGTTACTGGCTGCAGGATTTAACTTTTCAAGGATCTCAAACTGATTCAAGAAGAAGAAGAAGAGCAGGTCTCTAAGACCTTATGTTTGCAAATATAATTCTAGAAAGTAAATGGGCAGCGTTGGGCGATGGAAGAGTTATTGAATAGAATTTCCAGAGAGCAGAACGTCAACACTTGCCCTGCCCCATCACCAACAGAAACAGAATAAATCATACAGAGAAAACCCCAAAATAAATCCTGCAAAACAAGAAGAAGAAGAAGAAGAAGAAGAAGAAGAAGAAGAAGAAGAAGAAGAAGAAGAAGAAGAAGAAGAAGAAGAAGAAGAAGAAGAAGAAGAAGAAGAAGAAGAAGAAGAAGAAGAACTGGAGAAGTTCTTCTGGAGAAGAGAAGGTTAAGGGGTGATATGATAGCCATGTTCAAATATATAAAAGGATGTCATATAGAGGAGGGTGAAAAGTTGTTTTCTGCTGCTCCAGAGAAGCGGACACGGAGCAACAGATTCAAGCTACAAGAAAGAAGATTCCACCTAAACATTAGGAAGAACTTCCTGACAGTAAGAGCTGTTCGACAGTGGAACTTGCTGCCAAGGAGTGTGATGGAGTCTCCTTCTTTGGAGGTCTTTAAGCGGAGGCTTGACGGCCATCTGTCAGGAATGCTTTGATGGTGTTTGCTGCTTGGCAGGGGGTTGGACTGGATGGCCCTTGTGGTCTCTTCCAACTCTAGGATTCTATGATTTATACCCTGCCCAACTGGCTGGGTTTCCCCAGCCACTCTGGACAGCTTACAGCATATCTTAAAACATCAAGCGTTAAAAACTTACCCATACAGGGCTGCGTTCAGATGTCTTGTAAAAGTTGTGTAATACTTTATCTCCTTGACATCTGAAGGAAGGCGTTCTGCAGGAAGGGCACCACCACCAAGAAGGCCTTCTGCCTGGTTCCCTGTAACTTCGCTTCTCACAGTGAGGGAACTGCCAGAAGGCCCTCAAAGGAGGACCTCAGTGTCCGGGCAGAATGATGGGGGTGGAGATGCTCCTTCGGGTATACTGGGCTGATGCCTTTGGGGGCTTTAAAGGTCATCACCAACACTTTGGATTGTGCTTGGAAACATACCGAGAGCCAGTGAAGATCTTTGAGGACGTGTTATATGGTCCCGGCATAATGCACATATAGGTAACAGAATCCAGCAAACCTTGATGCAGAATTTAGCTTACCATGGACCTCTCTCTAAAGCCATGGCAATAAAATGTTTCCACAGTTAGTGTGGGGAGGGGGGAGGGTTGGCTATAGTGACGGTAAAATCCAGCCAAAGAACTGATAGGGAACATCTTTAAGTAGAAGTCGTTTCTGCTTTTGCAGCTTCCTCTGCTTTATACATACCTGCCAAGTTGCTGTCAGAGAAATAAGGGACCGGGCCGGAAATAGCAGACCAGAAGTAGTGCTGCCGCCATTTTGGAACTGGGCGTAGCAGCATCAAAAGTCGCTTCTGAGCATGCTCCGCCCAGTTCCAAAGTGGCCGCCGTGCCAGAATAAACAAAAAAACAAAAAAACTTTTTTCAGCTAGGAACAGCTGGAAAAACGGGGATTTCCCAGGGAAAACGGGAGACTTGGCAGCTATGGCTTTATATTTAACAAATAATTCTTTCAACGCCACCATGCTTCTGTCTGTTGATCTGCAAGCCAAGCCAAGCTTCTCAGAGCTTGCATGTCCCAATGTATATTTTGGGTAAATTCAGAAGAATGCTGCCTGCTGAACATCTTTGGGAAAGTCTTTGGGTACCACTGCAGCAGCAGCTGCTGAGACATTCAAATTGACTTCACGGTAAAGACTCAGGCTTAATCCCAGCTAATCTAGACACAGTCACAGGTAATTTATTGGAAGCAAGATTCTGAATTTGTTCCTATGTAAACCTCTGACTCATCCACTCCAAGTGTCAGGGCTTGGCAGCGCCGACCTTTCCGCAGCTGTAGAATTCTGCTGTTCTCGTCGTTTTGTGGTCACTTCAGGTCCCGTCCCAAATTACTAACTTTTGGAAATGTTGCCATTGCGTAACAGCCATGCTGGTGATGGCTGGGTTCAGAGGGAAAAGAAGAAAGCATCGGCTTACTTGTCCCATTGTCTGTGCTGAACAAATATTTCCACTTGTTTCCAAACACAGAGACAAAACATTACCCATTTCCATGAATCTAGTTTCTTTGCAATCAAAGAATAAAAATATTTTGCTGTAGTCAGGATGAGCATGGGGGCTGGTGTCGATTTAAAGAGACCATGAAGAAACATTTGAAGGCAGGCCAGATCTATCATGAGGGTGGCTCACTTTCCAAATGTTTGAATGCTTTCCTCATTGACTGATAGCCAAATGTGGTAGGGTTATGAGGTTGGCATACTCGTGATCTTCGGCCACTGAAAGATGCCAATTGCAGCTAGTCTCACCTTTTGCTCTGGAAAATTTACACACACACACACACACACATATCTACTTGCACTTTTTTATTTATCTACTTGCACTTTTTGGCGTGCTTTCGAACTGCTAGGTTGGCAGGAGTAGGGACCGAACAACGGGAGCTCACCCTGTCGTGGGGATTCAAACCGCTGACCTTCTGATCGGCAAACCCTAGCAGGGCCGGCCCTACGGCCAGGCTGGGTGGCGCAAGGCACCACGGTGCCGGCCCGCCAGGAGAGAGTGCGAGCTGTGCCCGCCCGCCCGCTGGCCGGCCGGTCCACCGCGCAGCTGCGCCCACGGCAACCGCGCTGTGCCTGCCCGCCCGCCGCGCAGCAGCACCTGTGGCAGCCGTGCTGCGCCCGCCCGCCCACCGCGCTGGGAAACGGGGCGGGGGGGCGCCGGAGGGATCCGTTGCTCCATGGCGCCAGGGGCGCTTAAGACGGCCCTGAGCCCTAGGCTCTGCGGTTTAGACCACAGCGCCACCCACGTCCCATTATTAGTGTAGGTTTGGCCCGTTTTGTAGTAGAAACCCTAGCCATCTCACTTTCTTTTTTTCCTCTCCCAGACGGTTACGTGAGACAGACCACATGACTTCTGTCAGATTTGAGCTCAGAGAAGATCTTCTTTCGTCCTGGAAGACATTCAGACGGACCCTGTTGGTCATTTTCCACACCATTCAAGATATATAGCATTACACACACACACACACACACACACACACACACACACACACACACACACACTGCTTGGTGAGCCTGGGGGCACATACTTCTCTCTGTCTGAGAAACATCCAGCAATGACTCCAGTTGTAACTATATGATAGCCATGAATGCTATCACAGTCTCTCTCTCCGCCCCCAACTGCTCCAAGCTAGAATTTAATTCCAGGCCACAGCCAGACAGAAATTATGCCCTGTCATTTTGTTCACAGTCCATTTAGTACTATCTTTAACGTAGAAGCAAATATTAAGCGTGAGTCAGCCTGGAAACATTTACTCTTTTGCATTCAAGGTAAATTCTGCTTCAGAGCAGAAAGTCTGATTTCCACCACATGCATTGCTTTTCTCAGATTCCTCCAACACAGATGTACACACAGAGAATCTTGCATTTTATTAACCCACTGAGGTAGAATAAATAAGAAGCTTGTGATTTATCTTATATAGGTTGTAAACCTCTACACAGGTTCAAAGCACTTCACATACTCATGAAGCATTACAGTGGAAGCTCGGGTTGCGAACGTGATCCGTGCGGGAGGCACGTTCGCAACCCGCATCTGCACACACGCGGGTCACGATTCAGCGCTTCTGCGCATGCGCAAAGCGTGATTTAGTGCTGCTGCGCATGCGTGCGCCCCGAAACCTGGAAGTAACCCGTTCCAGTACTTCCAGGTTCGGCGCGGAGCGCAACCCGAAAAGACGCAACCTGACGCGGCTGTTACCCGAGGTTTGACTGTACAACAGATCTTTAGGAAGGCCAGTATTGTTATAGATTTGGGGAGGACACACCCCAAACCCTAGAAATTAATAAACAGTAGGATTCTGATTAGTTGGAGTATTGCACTTAATATAATGCACTTTAATAATATAATGCACTTAAAACACACTGAAAACATTATATTTGCAGCTGTATAGCTGGGTCCTCTGGGCACAATTTGCTCGAAAGGTTTTTTTTATTGCAAATTTTTCTTCCTTGTGCTTCTCAAAGTATTTTTACTCATCTCCTGAAATTTCTCCTCCACTTCTCCTTTCACATTATACTTGTACCTTCCCCGTCCCTGGCGGTTTCTTTTATTCTTCCTCCCTGCTCCTTTTACATCCACTTCTTATAAATGGGGATGGACATTGACTATCATTTTCCTGCATAGTTCTAGTTACAGGTAGGTAGCCATGTTGGTCTGCCGTAGTCAAAACAAAATACCCAAAATAAAATCCTTCCAGTAGCACCTTAGAGACCAACTAAGTTTGTCATTGGTATGAGCTTCAGATACAGTCATACCTCGGTTTTCTCAGTGCGGCTGTCTGGCGGGCGCAGCAGTGCAGTGCCCCCCTGGCAGCCCGGCGCCCTGTGCCACCCAGCCTGGCCATAGGGCCGGCTCTGATGTCTGGCCTGAAACAGAATACAGTCATACCTCAGTTTAAGTACGCCTCGGTTTGAGTATTTTCAGTTTTAAGTACTCTGTGGATCTGTCTGGAACGGATTAATCCACTTTCCATTACTTTCAATGGGAAAGTTTGCTTCAGGTTAAGTACGGACTTCCGGAACCAATTACACTCATACCTCGGATTAAGTACGCTTCAGGTTGAGTACTCCGCAGACCCGTCTGGAACAGATTAATCCACTTTCCATTACAGTGGAACCTCGGTTTATGAACACCTCGGTTTACGAATTGTCAGTTTATGAACGCCGCGCACCCATCTGGAACGGATTAATTCACTTTCCATTACTTTCAATGGGAAAGTTCGCTTCAGTTTATGAACGTTTCAGTTTATGAAGA
The DNA here is from genome assembly GCF_963506605.1 of Zootoca vivipara. Classification (NCBI taxonomy): domain Eukaryota; kingdom Metazoa; phylum Chordata; class Lepidosauria; order Squamata; family Lacertidae; genus Zootoca; species Zootoca vivipara. The sequence continues at coordinate 80,625,053 of NC_083283.1, forward strand.
CACTTCCGGAACCAATTACACCCATGCTCCGGGTTAAGTACGCTTCAGGTTGAGTACTCCGTGGACCCGTCCGGAATGGATTAATCCACTTTCCATTACTTTCAAGGGAAAGTTCGCTTCAGTTTATGAACGCTTCAGTTTATGAAGAGACTTCCGGAACCAATTGTGTTCATAAACCAAGGTACCACTGTACTTTCAATGAGAAAGTTCGCTTCAGGTTAAGTACGCTTCAGTTTAAGTACTCCACAAACAGTCTGGAACGGATTGATCCACTTTCCATTACTTTCAATGGGAAAGTTCGCTTCAGGTTAAGTACGCTTCAGGTTAAGTACGGACTTCCGGAGCCAATTGTGTTTGTAAACCGAGGTACCACTGTATCTGAAGAAGTGTGCATGCACACGAAAGCTCATACCACTGACAAACTTAGTTGGTCTCTAAGGTGCTACTGGAAGGAATTTCCCTGCAGTTTTTGTATAATCCAAGTGTGTGTTTTCTCTCCCACCACACCACACCCCAGCTGAGCACACATTGCATATGATGTTCCACCAGCATGGCAGCAATGTATCTGTAGTTCTGGCCTGATGTAGGTCTAGGAGTGCTCTGCAATACCATGCCACTGATAAAATAAGAGATGAGTGACCCTCATTGTTGGAATTATAGCTCGTTACTTATAGCTAGAGGATCTGAAGTGTTCTTTCTCTCTCTCCCCCCCCCCCCCAGCCCCACACCTGTTTCTTTGCTTTGTGAATAGTGATTGCTTTAGATCATTCCAGGTGGTAAAAGCTGACACATGAAGGGGAACAGACCTGGTGCTATTCTCTGTAAGAACAGCATTTTCTTCCAGCTCCTGACAGTCAGGCGGCTTGAATTCCAGATTTCGAACAATAATAACCTGTCTTCTATCTCACAAACAGGTTTGTGTTTCCATTAAATTGCTTCTAATCCCTCACTCTCCATCCTCCTAGATATATATATTTACCGGTATATTGCCATTGGGCCCTTGTCAGGTTACAAAGAAACGTCGTACGAAACGGTAGACCTCGTTTCAAAGAACTTGGGGGGTTGGAGAAAGCCGTGGAATTAAATCAAATCCGACTCCGTAAAAGGCCAACACAAATAGCAGGCTGGCGCAAAAATCACCCCACATGCCATCAGCTTGATTTTGCCTAATGTCTGAACTCCGCCTGTAGTCAGGTGCTATCCTGTTTTGTTTTGGGAATTATCTGCAGGTGCAATGAGGATGACCCCCCCCCCGCCCCATGACAGTGATATAGTGCAATCTCCAAGTCATAGAAGGGGGGCTGCTGTCCTGTTTAAGCAGAGCCCCATCAAGTCCCTGTAAAAAAAGCTACCCGTTCTTAGGAAGCATCCAAACCTCTTGACGTCTGTTTGGGAGGTCTAATAGCTCTCAAAGTTGCCTCTGGAAATAGTAAAGCTGTTTGTTGACCAATGTGAAGCACTCAGGTCTTTAGTAGCAACTAGAAACTGTTCTGACCTGCAAGCTGATCCCTCTCGGAGTTACTACTCACTGTTTTATCTGAAGCATTCTCCTCCTCCTAGCTCTGTGAACCGCCCCACCCCATACCTGCCAAGTTGCTGTCAGAGAAATAAGGGACCGGGCCGGAAACAGCAGACCGGAAGTAGCGCTGCCCCCATTTTGGAACTGAGCGGAGCATGCTCCGAAGTGACTTTTGATGCTGCTTTGCCCAGTTCCAAAATGGCCACCGTGCCAGAAGTCGCACTGCAGCCATTTTGGAACTGGGCTGAGCAGCATCAAAAATCGCTTCTGAGCATGCTCCGCCCAGTTCCAAAATGGCCGCCGCACCAGAATAAACTGGGGGGAAACAAAAAAAATCCATTTTTTCAGCTAGGAACAGCTGGAAAAACGGGGATTTCCCGGGGAAAACAGGAGACTTGGCAGCTATGCCCCACCCTCCAGCCAAGAGGCAAGCAACAGTGCAGCCTCCCCCAGTTCCCACCAACAAACTCTAATACTGCTGAATCTGGATTCTGACCCAGTAGCCCAGGGGTCAGCAAGCTTTTTCAGCAGGGGGCTGGTCCACTGCCCCTCGGACCTTGTTTGGGGTGTGCGTGAACGATTTTAGCCTGCCCACAAAGAGGCCCGAAGAGGCTTCACTTTACCTGTCCCAGTTGTCGTCCCAATAGCTGCAGTTGGGCTTCTCCAGCCAGCCAGGTGCCATGGCAGGGTAGGGGTCTGCATTGGCTGGCAAAGACAGAAGCAGCAGCCCCAGTGGAGGAGCCACAGACAGAGGTAGGGGAACCGGAGCGTTGCTGGAGTTCCACCCACCACCACCACCACGGTGCTTCCCGAGAGGCACCGCGAAGAAGAAGAAGACAGAGCCTGCCCGCCAACCCGCAAGCGGCGGCCACGGCCACTGCAACAACCCGCCTGAACGCCATGGGAGGAATGAAGGAGGGAAGGAGGCAGATGGTGACGAAGAAAGCGCCTGGCTAAAATTCATTGTCAAAAGGAAGGTTATGCTTCCAGTTGGCAGAACTGTGCTATCAGTTAGGGTACTAGTTTAGTGCAACTTTACATACACAATCGCACAATTGCCAACTTTTTATTCGTCTTGGATAGGAAGCTGTTTTGCTTCAAGGGGGGGGGGGAATACAGCAAGGAATTCTGCAAAAACAACAAAACCAATCACCTCTTAACTTCAGCAGAATTTTGCGAATTCTGCTGTCACCTCTTCACTTTAGAGCTTTGGCCACAAAAAGAATAAACTTTACAACACAGAGTTCAACTGTTATTCTTTGCCCAGCAGTAAATGAAATGTCCTGTAATTTATTTGTTTCAATCAAGGCATTTTATTATACATCCAGACTCATAAATTCAGCTCCAGACATTCCACTTCTCAGCAGGAGTAAAAATACGATGGGTTATTAAAAGTCAATCTGTTACCTTTTCAAGATATCTTAATCATCACTTCTGTGATGTTGCTTCCACTTATTACAGTAATCATTTAGGTTTGCGGTGTGCTCAGTAAGAGGGTGGAAGCAGTGGAAAGAAAGAGTGTAGGAATACAAAGAAGAATCTTGCGACTCCTTAAATATTAAGTGGCAGATACCCATGAAAGTTTCTACCACAGTAAAGTGGCGAGTCTTCAAGATGCTACGCCTTGCTACACCACATATGTTTAGGTGAGTATTTGTCATCATGATACTGAAAGCTGGGGAAGGAGCTGCTTGCTGAAGCACAGCATAGAATCATAGAGTTAGAAGAGACCACAAGGGCCATCCAGTCCAACCCCCTGCCAAGCAGGAAACACCATCAAAGCATTCCTGACAGATGGCTGTCAAGCCTCTGCTTAAAGACCTCCAAAGAAGGAGACTCCACCACACTCCTTGGCAGCAAATTCCACTGCTGAACAGCTCTTACTGTCAGGAAGTTCTTCCTAATGTTTGGGTGGAATCTTCTTTCTTGTAGTTTGAATCCATTGTTCCGTGTCCGCTTCTCTGGAGCCGCAGAAAACAACCTTTCTCCCTCCTCTATACGACATCCTTTTATATATTTGAACATGGCTATCATATCACCCCTTAACCTTCTCTTCTCCAGGCTAAACATACCCAGCTCCCTAAGCCGTTCCTCATAAGACATCATTTCCAGGCCTTTGACCATTTTGTTGCCCTCCTCTGGACACGTTCCAGCTTGTCAGTATCCTTCTTGAACTGTGGTGCCCAGAACTGGACACAGTACTCCAGGTGAGGTCTGACCAGAGTGGAATACAATTCTTACTTCCCTTTATCTAGATGCTATACTCCTATTGATGCAGCTCAGAATTGCATTGATTTTTTTTAGCTGCTGCATCATACTGTTGACTCATGTCAAGTTTGTGATCTACCAAGACTCCTAGATCCTTTTCAAGCCAGGTGTCACCCATCCCGTATTTGTGCCTTTCATTTTTTTTTAATTTTTTTAATTTTGCCCAAGTGTTAAAATTCATCTTGTTTGCTTTGGCCCAGTTGTCTAATCTGTTAAGGTCATTTTGAAGTGTGATCCTGTCCTCTGGGGTATTAGCCACCCCTCCCAATTTGGTGTCATCTGCACACTTGATCAGGATGCCCTCAAGACCATCATCCAAGTCATTGATAAAGATGCAGGAAGAAAATAACACTGATCAGCTAATAGAAAACGTATTAGTCTTTAAGGATCCACAAGACTCTTTTGTTGATTTTGCTAACACAGTAATCAACCTCATGGTTCTCGTTAGAATTTGAGAAAAAGCAACATTCTTGCTTTCTGTAGGGTGCATCTTGGCTCAGTTGCTTGGCTTATCTGGAGTGCACCTGCTCTATGCTTGTGGCCCACTGTGGCCTAGATTACATAGGATGTTCCCTGGGAGACTGGCATGGATCCAGTCTAAACACTGGTGGGGGTTTAAGCGTTCATCACAGGAGAAGGCATAGTCAGCAGAATTAGCCAGACCATCTCGAAGGCTGAACTCCACTCATCTCTGCATATCTGTTACGATAGTTCAGAAGTTATTGATACCAGTTCTTCGTTAATAGACAGGAAAGGAGAGGAGGGATAATCAAAGGGCTGGCCCACACATGTATATTCGGTTTCAGTATATGACTCAAAAGTGTGAATGATCCAACACAGAACTTTCAAACCAGTGGATGTTTTCCATAATGTTAGTTTGCACCATCAGCAAGGGCTGGTTGCAACATTGCTTGATTTCTCCGCACTTGGTTGCCAAACACTTTGCCTCGTTGTATTTCCCTGCCCAGCAAGCGGGACAAGCTTCCTGATTTGCTGCACACATGGAGGGGAAATGGTTGCAGTTTCACCACTGCTTTAGAATCAATAATAAGAATAAGAATAAGAATAAGAATTCATTTATGCCCCGCTCATCTGGCTGGGTTGCCCAAGCCATTTTGGGCAGCTTCAAAGACATAAAAACATAATAAAACATCAAACATTAATAGTAAAAATCTGATCCAATATAAAAGTCACCGTAACTTTAAAATAAACAATTTACATCAAAATTCAACAATCCATCAGAATCTAATAGTAAACAGAAAAATTACCATATTTTCCCGTGTATACTATGCCCCCCTATTTTGGGGGACTCAAAATTAAGAAAATGGGGAAAGGTTGCCCAGAGTTGTTGAGGTTTTTTTGGGGGGGGGAATCACTCAACCACCTAGCCAAGGTTGCCAATATCACACGTAGCAGAAGCCAACAATTGTCTACCCGCTCACCGCCAGCAGCCGCCAATCGCACACCCAATTGCCACAACAACAGCCAATCAAAGCAGCCCTTGCCGCAGCCACCAATCACCCATACAATCACCGTTGATGATCTCCTCCTCGTGGCAGCAACCAATCACCCGTCCCCACTCTGCACTACCTATGTATAAAGGTAAAGGTAAAGGGACCCCTGACCATTAGGTCCAGTTGTGACCGACTCTGGGGTTGCACGCTCATCTCGCATTATTGGCCGAGGGAGCCGGCGTATAGCTTCCAGGTCATGTGGCCAGCATGACAAAGCCACTTCTGGCAAACCAGAGCAGCACATGGAAACACCGTTTACCTTCCCGCTGTAGCGGTTCCTATTTATCTACTTGCATTTTGACGTGCTTTCGAACTGGTAGGTTGTCAGGAGCTGGGACCAAGCAACGGGAGCTAACCCCGTCACAGGGATTCGAACCGCCGACCTTCTGATCAGCAAGTCCTAGGCTCAGTGGTTTAACCACAGCGCCACCTATGTATAAGACGACCCCAAATTTTTCACATTGTTATAACAGGGGGGGGGGGAAACCTCGTCTTATACAAGGGAAAAGTATGGTAAACATCAGCAAATATTAATTAAACAGTTCAACCACAATAAAGAATTACCAATCTATAATCAATAAAAGTAGCAGCATATCACAATGCATAAAGTACCACAAAACATACAAAACCATGTAAATAGAATTTCAGCAGCAGAAGAAGACGATGGGCAGGTGTTGCTTGCGATGGAGACTGAGGTGGGATCCTGCACATTCGCCAACAATGGCATGGACCAGGTCATCGTGGGTGAGATAATTACTCTACTGTCAGCTCACAACCAAAAATACTCTATCTGATTTTTTTAAAAAAACAAACAAACACGTACAATAAATCAGCCCTGTGGGGGAGGGATGAGGGGGAAGTGGCACAATAACAGTGAAAACACAGGAATGCAATGGTTTGTGGCTTGCCGGTGCAAAAGTGCCTGTAGCAGGGGGAAAGGGTAGTGTGCATAACAAATACATCATACATGACCTTTTTTTAAATATCTATCGAGAATGGTAGTTCACACTGTTTTAGGGTGGGGGGAAACCACTTTATCTGAAGTAAGCTAGGAAGAGTGATTTGTTTTGGATATTTGAAGCTCTCCCCCCCCCCCTTGCACTGGTCCAATTAGCTTGCAACAGTCCCCACCTATTGAGCTTGTGGAGAGTCTTCCTTTCTCTCCCCCCCCCCCCATGGATCTCTTAGCCTTTCATCATGCCAGAGATGTCTTCACTATAGAAACCAAGCGTATTTGGTAAACATAACTGCTTCTTCCCCCTTCCCATCTTTCTTATGCTTGTATGTCAGAGGTTATCAAAGCTAAACACCCTAGGGGGGTGGGATGAGCCATTTCAAAGACCTAGCACCTTGATAAATGGTGTGGGTGGGGGTGTGGGGGTGCGCGCCTATACATGAGTGCAGCACACCTGCAAAAGCCAGGGATAGAGAAGATAATGTTGCTATTGTGTTATCAGAGGCAGCCTGGTCCAAAAAGTTAGTTTAATTGAAGTCCTTGGATTTAAATCCAAGTGCTCTGCCCCCAAAGAGTTATTTTGAGTGGAAGAAATGTTTCCCATGCCTTTTACTACTGGGAAGATCATTGCAACTGAGGCTTGTTTATTCTGAAAGGAAACTTGTAAAGATAAAACCTATTTCCTGAGGATTCTCACCAGGGCCTTGAGCAATGTAAGTATCTTTTTATTCACTTTAATTATTAGATTTAGCTTGACTCCCTCTTTCTTTTCTTTTCTTTTCTTTTTACAAGTGAATGTACTACTTCTGAGGCCCCAGCTTCTCCTGAGACTTTCCTCGCAGTCAACACTGTTAATAAAATGTTTTAAACAAAAACGAAGGAATTCCAGTCCCAAGGATGGTCACTTTGCTAATACTGATTCTCTCTGTGCCAAGGCCTTTGGTAAAGACAAGGTAATAGGACTTATTATACCACCACATAGATTATAGAATTACTAGCATCGTGAAGCCCGTTAAATTAACGGGTGCTAGAACGGGAGGAGGAAGCGGAGCAGCGACAGAGGAGCAGCGCCGGTGGCAGCCCAGGAGAGTCGTGGCTTGGGTGAGTCCGTGCAGGGAAAGAGGCCCCTCGCGGGCTTTTCGGGGGGATGGGGACACTCAGACACTCAGCCTCGTGATTGCACCGCCCGCTCCGCTCGCAACACCCTCCCCCCTCCTCCTCCGCCCCGCGCGCGCTCTGCCTCTCTCTCCGCTTTTCCTTAAGCGTCGCAGGCTGGGAGAAAAGGGCTGTAAAGGGCTGTAAAAGACAAACTCGCTCTCCTGCCGTGCCCCGCGGCCGAGCGCAGAGAGGGAGGGAAGGCCGCGGCCCCGCTGCTCCTCTCACGGGCCAGGGAGGGTTGTCAGGAGGAGGCAACGGCGGACCAAGATGGCGGCATCAGGCTCCGGGGCCGCCGTGCCAGCGGCGGCGGGGGGAGCCAGACCGGGCTCCTCCTCGTCGTCTTGCTGCTGGTCGCCGGGGGGGAGCGTAGGGGGGGAAGGGGGGAAAGCAGCCTCCTCCTCCTTGCGCTTTAGCAGTGAGACGCTTGTCCAGCCGGGAGCGGCGGTTGGCGGCCGCAGGGAAACGGTAGAGAGTGTGCACATGTGTGCGTCCAGTCTCTGCGTCCAGTCCCTGTGTCCGTGGGGTGCATGCGCAGTAGCGCGGACACAGGGACACAGGGATGGACGCAGAGACACTTGCACTTTATTATATAGGATAGAATTGTAGAGGTGGAAGCATCCCCAGTTAGGGTCATCTAGTTCAACCCCCTGTAGTGCAGGAATCTCAACTAAATCTCAACTAAAGTATCCTTGACAGATGACTATCCAACCTCTGCTTAAAAACCTCCAAGGAAGGAGAGTCCACAACCTCCTGAGGGAGACCATTCCACTGTCAAACAGCTCCTACTGTCAGAAAGATTTTTTGGTGGTTAATTGGAATCTCCTTTCTTGCAACTTGAAGCCATTGGTTCGAGTCTTACCCTCGAGAGCAGGATGCAAACATACTTTCACACACTGTCTGCACCCATAGAGAGACCACTGTAAATGTTCCGAATGCACGCACCGAAAGAGGAAGCTCTGGGTCACATGCATGGGCATATATAGGTCCCTCGATCCATTTGGACTGCGCCCCATTGGCCGGATTAAACCCAACATCGAGGGACCTACCAATCGGGTGCTGTGGCTGACCAGTCGGAACCCACCCACAACACAGGGGATCGGGTTCCAGGTCTCACCGCAACACGTGCCCTCTTTAAGGGATATAACAGGATGCTTCAACAAGAGCTCAAGCAAAACTATTTATTCCACCTAGATTAGGCTGCTGAAATGAAGAATGCTAACCAGGACCAGGAGTGGACTTTAATGCAAAGTGACTTTGGGCTCAGTTCATTTCTGGGACTGAAAATGAATTCTGAGGCTCAGGATATGCTCAGAAGCATCCTGTTCTTTAAGTATAACCAGGGCCAGCCCACTCATGAGGGAAGGTGAGGTGACTACCTCAGGTGGCAGGATCTACAGTGGCAGCAACAGCTGCGGCAAGCTCTTTGGAGGCCAGATCTCCCATGCTGAATCTACAGCGGCCTCTTGGCAAATAGACAGAACTGCTGGTCTTCCACCCTTGTTCCCAATGTAGATCTTCACTTGCCCCCTCTTCCCTGGCTGGGGGAGACACCATTTTATGGTTTGCTTCAGGTGCCAATATGTCTTGGGCCAGCCCTGTATGTCTTTTGCACCTGGCTCTGGTTGACAGATGTTGGGGTTCTGCTGAAAAACAAAGTAAATCACATGTGTGACGTCTCATACCCTCCAACGTTTCTCAGATGAAAATAGAGACACCCCATTCCATAATGAGAATTTTACTATTTATAACCCACACATCTTACTGGGTCACCCCAGTGGGAGGCTTCCAACATATATAAAAACATAATAAAACATTAAAAAACTTCCCCATACAGGAAGTTTGCCTTCAGACACTTCGGCAGTCAGATATCTCCATACCCTCCAACATCTCTCCATTGAAAATAGGGACATCCTAAGGAAAAGTGGGATATTCCAGGATCAAATCTGAGAGTGGGATGGCTTCTCTAAATCAGGGACATTCCTGGAAAATAGAGGCACTTGGAGGGTCTGATTTCTGCCTACCCATGATGTACCTTACAGAGTTGTTTTTAAGGGTTACTCCTGTATGGTACATGAAGGACTTCAGACACTTTTTTAAAAAGTGCTATATAAATGCTAAATGTTATTAATCGTTTCTCTGTCTGCAGCTCCACGCGTGTTGACCCAGATGTAGAGTTAATTCTTCTCAACTGCAGAATGTACACCCACGGCTGTCATTTCTTTCTTTCTTTTTTGTTTCTTTAGCTTGATTATGGATGATATTTTGCTACAGTCGAGGGCAACCTCATAGGATGCTATAAAACCCAAGAAAAACACACCCCGTGCCATAACTAAATTACAACTCTTCATAACAAAGACTCTGCTTTCAGGTACCTGGAAACATGAGCAGATCCAGGGATGCCATTAATCTCAATTTAAAGAAAAGCTGCCGCGAGTGCCAGCATTCATTCAGCACCAGCTCCCCATTGGTGATATCATGAGCAGAAGGCTTGCCAAAGGGACTACTCTGATAAATAAACTAGCCCATACCAGGCTAATAAGGCATCTTCCGGTGCAGTTGGGATCCATTTTACTAGGGTTGGTTTTTCAACTTGGAAGGGCTCTTGGGTGAAGTGTAGGAAATGAGGTCCTCTTCTGTATATTGAAGGCTGGAATTCGTTTAGTGCACGTTTGGCTGAAAACTGTTACTGGAATAGAAGAATTCCGAAATTCACAGTCGGGGAGCGCCAAAAGGCCACAGAGCTTTCGGCATCAGACAGGATGTTAATCAAAGTGGTCTGGTCTGGGGGCAAAGTGTTGGTCATGGTTTTAAGATGGAAGAAGTGGCAGGCTGTGTTGCAATTTGACGGTCTTAGATGTGATGTGGGTTTCAGGTTACACCTGGGGATGCTGTGACAAAGAAACGCATGGTGGCTAGTTTCTCCATACAGTGGTGCCTCGCTTAATGAAATTTTCGCTTAAAGAAAGGATTTTTCTAGCAGAGGTTGCCTCGCTAGACGAATTCATTTTACGAAAAATTCATCTAGCGAATCGCGGTTTCCCATAGGAATGCATTGAAATTCAATTAATGTGTTCCTATGGGCAAAAAAAAATAAAAAAATTCAATGCATTCCTGTGGGATTCACTAGACGAATTTTTCGTTATAAGAATAGACCCGTGGAACGAATTAAATTCGTCTAGCGAGGCACTACTGTATCTGAAAATATAAATTCCAGCCATTACCAATGTAGATCTGAGTCTTAAATGGACTTGTTAGGTAGAAAAATGAAGAGAATACTTGGCCATTTTGCATATTATCAAAGCTGAAGATTACAACACCAAAAATGAATCTCCAGTTTTGCTAATATAAAAGCTGCCCTGTGCATGAATTATCATCATCATATTATTATGATAATTATTATTATTATTATTCCACCTTTTCCCCTGATTAGGACTCAAGGCAGCATACAGATAAAAAATGAGGATATATACATATTTGTAATATATAAACACAATGCTTTAAAACAATAGGATGCCCAGGGATGCCACTTCAGATTTCTTGATATAGGGGCAAAATTATTTCTTTATTCAATTTCATCGAGGAAAAATAAAATCAGTCACGACTAAAGCGAACAATAAACAATAAAAGTCCACGGAAGCTTCCTTGCAACAGGAATGGCAGAGAACAATTTACAGCCTGGGTTTAAAACGCAATTAAAATAAAGGCACGATTGTCAGCCAGGTGTTAAAACTCACGAGCTTGGATTCATTCAAGAAGTGCTTGAATCATGCAGGAAGAGAAAAGGAAGCCCTTAATTCACAAGTCCACCCCCCCCCCAAAAAAAACCCCACATCATAGCCTCCTAAAAACAGTAGCTAAGAGGGACATCTTCCTTTTGTGCTATGTTTGTAGGCACAGGTCCAGGCTTTAAGTGCTCCGTCTGAGCACTTTTTTGGTTTTGAGTGGGTTTTTTTGCCCTACCACCTTCCCTGCGAGAACCCACTCTATGCCACTGAATCTGAGCAAATGGCAATCAACAGAAAACCTATATTGTGCCTAGAAAGTATGGGGCCATGGTAAATGTGGATGAACCCTAAGACTAGCAGGGCTCCATTGCTGCTTCTGTAATTTAGTACAATGTTCAAGATTAGATAACAAATAAAGGGAACGTATTTCAAGGGCATGTATTTAACCAATGGCTTAAAAGCTATTAGGTAGGAAAGGAGATGACGACTAAACATCAGGAAGAACTTTCTGACAGCAAGAGCTGTTTGACAGTGGAACAGATTTCCTTGGAAGATGGTGGACTCTCCTTCCTTGGCAGTTTTTAAGCAGAGGTTGGATAGCCATTTGTCATTTGCTTTAGCTGAGTTTCCTGCACTGCAGTGAGTAAGACTCGGTGACCCTCAAGGTCCCACCCAACTCTACAGTTCTATGGTTTTGAGGACTGTTTTGCACACCGTAAGAGCTGCAGCAATGGTGGGGGACATATAACATTCCATGCACCTCCCATGTTTCCCTGCTCAATCTGAGCAGACTGAAAGCAGAGTAAGATGAATTTTAACAAGGAGAAATGTAAGGTACTACACTTGGGCAAAAAAAGAAAAAAGAAGAAGAAGAAAGGCACAAAGCAAACAAAGATGAATTTTAACAGGGAGAAATGTAAAGTGCTACACTTGGGGGAAAATGAAAATGAAAGGCACAAATACAGGATGGGTGACACCTGGCTTGAGAGCAGTACATGTGAAAAGGACCTAGGAGTCTTGGTAGACCACAGACTTGACATGAGTCAGCAGTGTGATGCAGCAGTTAAAAAAGCCAATGCAATTCTGGGCTGCATCAATAGGAGTATAGCATCTAGATCAAGGGAAGTAATAGTACCACTGTATTCTGCTCTGGTCAGACATCACCTGGAGTACTGTGTCCAGTTCTGGGCACCACAGTTCAAGAAGGATACTGACAAGCTGGAACGTGTCCAGAAGAGGGCAACCAAAATGGTCAGAGGCCTGGAAACGATGCCTTATGAGGAACGGCTTAGGGAGCTGGGTATGTTTAGCCTGAAGAAGAGAAGGTTAAGGGGTGATATGATAGCCATGTTCAAATATATGAAAGGATGTCATATGGAGGAGGGAGAAAGATTGTTTCCTGCTGCTCCAGAGAAGCGGACACGAAGCAATGGATTCAAACTTCAAGAAAGAAGATTCCACCTAAACATTAGGAAGAACTTCCTGACAGTAAGAGCTGTTCGGCAGTGGAATTTGCTACCAAGGAGTGTGGTGGAATCTCCTTCTTTGGAGGTCTTTAAGCAGAGGCTTGACAGCCATATGTCAAGAATGCTTTGATGGTGTTTCCTGCTTGGCAGGGGGTTGGACTGGATGGCCCTTGTGGTCTCTTCCAACTCTATGATTCTATGATTCTATGATTCTAAGGTTACCATGTAGTGTGCACACAATCAGAGGATGACCTCCAACCATCCTAAATATCTTTGCCGAAGCTTACAAAAAGCTTGGCCTATCACACAACATCCAAAAAACCATTCGCAGGGAAACCAAAATGCTTGTTTACAAAGCTGTTGTACTACCAACCTTACTATATGCTTGTGAAACATGGACCACTTATAAACGCCATCTCCAACTCCTCGAAAGATTCCATCTCCAAAAAAATTTACACATCACTTGGGAAAACAAGCAAACTAATGCCAGTGTCCTGGAAGAAGCCTCAGCATTTTTATCCACAATCATTATGTCTCTACCCCCATCGTTCAGTCCAGATACTGAGGTCCAGCTCCAAGGGCCTTCTGGTGATTCCCTCACTGAGAGAAGTGAGGTTACAGGGAACCAGGCAGAGGGTCTTCTCGGTAGTTGTGCCCCCCCTCCCCCCCGTGGAACGCCGTCCTGTCAGGTGTCAAGGAAATAAAGAATTACACAACTAGGTGGCGCTGTAGGCTAAACCCTGAGCCTAGGGCTTGCTGATCAAAAGGTCGGCGGTTCGAATCCCCACGACGGGGGGAGCTCCCGTTGCTCGGTCCCAGCTCCTGCCAACCTAGCAGTTCGAAAGCACGTCAAAATGCAAGTACAGTGGTACCTCGGTTTATGAACACAATTGGTTCCGGAAGTCTGTTCATAAACTGAAGCGTTCATAAACTGAAGCGAACTTTCCCATTGAAAGTAATGGAAAGTGAATTAATCCGTTCCAGATGGGTCCACGGTGTTCATAAACTGAAAATTCATAAACCGAGGTGTTCATAAACCGAGGTTCCACTGTAGATAAATAGGAACCGCTATAGCGGGAAGGTAAACAGTGTTTCCATGTGCTGCTCTGGTTTGCCAGAAGTGGCTTTGTCATGCTGGCCACATGACCTGGAAGCTATACGCCGCCTCCCTCGGCCAATAATGCGAGATGAGCGCGCAACCCCAGAGTCCGTCACGACTGGACCTAATGGTCAGGGGTCCCTTTACCTTTAGAAGATATCTGAAGGCAACCCTGTATCGAGAAATTTTTTATGTTGAATGTTTTACCATTTTTAATGTGCTGCAAGCTGCCCAGAGTGGCTGGGGAAACCCAGCCAGATGGGCAGGGTATAAATAATAAAATTCTTATTTTTCCTACCGTTTTTAGTTCGTTTCACTTAAGCCCTCTGGCATAGAAAGCAACACCACTACCGGCAAGTCACCATTTACTATTATTCATAAAGTGTCTGTAATTGACAAGCTTACAATTTAATAATCCAATCTGTTCAGCCAGTCTTGTTAATATAATTTTGCCTTTCCTCTTAGTCCAAAATTCTTTTTTAAAAAAAACACCCTCTGTGTAGTAAGTTCTTTCTTTCTTTATTTAATTTTAAATAGACAACTTTGTTGTTCTCAACACTCCAAAGCTGCCTTGTCTTAAAGGTGTATGCTGGAGAATTATAAGACATTAAGATAAAGTTGGTAGAGATATAATGGGCATTAAGGAAGTATTTATGAGATAAGGTGGAATGGACTAAGTTCAACTTCAAATGTTGGATTTGATTTGTATGGCCATTGGATGGAAATTCCTTTTGACTTTAAAAAAAAAAAACCACAAGTGAAAGGTGACATGGGGAATATCCGGATCAAATTTCCCTTGTATGGTTTATCAGGTTGTCTCGAGGGTTTCTTCACTGTGCTGTTCTGCATTTGTTATTGTAATGTAATATTGTGCTGAAGTTGTAGAAATCATTCCTAGGTAATCTTTGCTGCCATCTGGAGTACTCTAGCTGGAAAGGCAGGTTTTATAAAAACAGCTGCCACAAAAAAAGAAAACAAAGCTGTATTGATCGCTCCTTGTATTTGCAAAGTTCTGTACCCTAACCAGCACTGTGAGATTCTCACATGTTGTTTCTCAAAATTATGGCACCTTTAAGTTGATTGCCTTTGTGCATGTATAAAGTTCTTTCCTTTCCTTTGTTAAGGGCCGACCATCATGGTGTCGTCAGTCCAACTTCTTCCAGATTATCTCCTGCCTACTAACTATAGCTCTTGGCTACTGCATCCAGGTTTCAAGCTTGAATTTTGTTTTGAACCAGGAGTCCTTGCACTTTCAGAAAGGATGGGGGGGGTTGTGATGGCTGAGAATGCGCAGGTGATTAGTCACGTTCCATTGCCCCTTGCCATTTTATGATTCCACTAAAATATGCCAAATTATGCACACGTCTCTTGCTAAATTCCCTCAAAACAATCCCATCCCATTTTCCTTGTGGTTGGTTTGTTGCTATTCAGAGCAATGCGTCCTTTGTTCTACTACAGAATACATCTCTCATATCTCATTGTGCCAGTGATGGGCGGTACTTAAAGGTTTTTGCTGTTTTTGCTGCGCTCACACATTTCCCATAGGAAACAAATAAAATGCAGATCCCAGATGCACATTTTATGCAAGCATGCCTCTTAAACCCTGTGCTGGAGAAGTAGAGGTAACTTGGAGTAGAAAAATAGTGGGTGGGCAAGGGGCAAATGCTTCCTCTGGCCCACTGGTTCTCTGTTCAAAGTTACAACCTTTCTCAACCTGTTTTTGCTTACTAAAAGGGCCTTCATTTGCATGGAATGAATTTTGACCTGAGGTTGCTTGTATGTGATGAATCAGGGGCGTACCCAGGATCAAAACTAGGGGGGGGGGCATGAGAGGGGAAGAGAGAGGGGGGAGGAAGGAGGGAGGGAGGGAAGAGAGAGAAGGAAGGAAGGAAGGAAGGAAGGAAGGAAGGAAGGAAGGAAGGAAGGAAGGAAGGAAGGAAGGGGTGAGAGAGAAGGGAGGGAGGGAGAGAAAGAGAAAAGGGAAGAAAGAAAGAGGGGGGAAGGAAGGATGGAGCTCCCGTCCACCTCTGCCCCCGGCTCAGGCTGCTCCTCCCCCCTCCCACGTTCCTGTCGCTGGCTGCAGCTACAGAGGGGGCGAAAACAGCCCGATTTCAGGCTGCTTCTCGCCCTCCCCATGTTCCTGTCGCTGGCTGCAGCCACGGAGGGGGTGAAAACAGCCCGATTTCCATAATCCGCAGCGACTTTTCCCCTTCAGTTTTCAGAGGGAAAAAGTGTGGGTTATGGTCTGTAAAATACAGTTTAAAAAAATTTGCTTCTGGGGGGCAGCTGCCCCCCCTGCCCCTTGCTCGGTACGCCCATGTGATGAATATGCCACCCACAGTTTATATGTTTAACAGTGAGGGGGAAACTGGTCTGAAGAGGCAAAAAAAGACCTCCACAAAAATAATAGTATTAACATACAAAGTGCGGAGCTGTCCAAAGTATTGTTATGAGCAGGTGTTGAGCTAGATGGGCTCTAGAGTCCTGTGATTCTTACTGTAAGCGAAGAGGGCTGCTAAGGTGTTCAGACTGGTTGGACAGGTATGGCATTTTGCTCAGTACACTAAGGAAATGTGTTGCCATGGAAACGAATTGTCAGACAAACTTCCAAAATAACAAGGAAATAGGCAGAGACTTCCCCCACATTTTGGCTGATGGGAGGAGGCAGACTAGGTCTACGTGCAATGTGGAAACTATCAGACAACATTACAATTTGGAGTCAGGCGGAGACAGACGAGAGCTGAGTTTTGGGGGAGCCCTGATAAGCTACTATAATTCTCTAGAAATCTGATTTGGGAGCAATGAATATCCCTATCTATTGGAAGAGTTTGGACTGCGTGCATCCGCCTGCGATCAGTAAATAAACTCATAGAGATGACAAAACACCAGGAATTGCTTTTTATTTCATTTTTTGTGTGTGTTTCTGTATATGTCACTAATCTGAGAAGTTCATTTTCAGATGGAAAAAACCGAATACTGCTCAAGGCTTTGCATAAATAACAAGTCTCTTGTTGGTTGGCCATATGTCATGAATGTTTTAGCTGAGATTCCTGCATTGCAGGGGGTTGCACTAAGCCAATCTGAATATCCCTCCTCCAGATCTCCTATTGGGTAGGAGACAACAGTTCACAGACGTCCCGGTTCATCTACTTCATATCTTCTCCTTGATATGTGCCCCCATATTACATACATTGCATGATCATGCTAATTAGCTGTGGCTCCACCAGGGAGTTTTTACTAATATTCATAAACCTTTTAAGCATGCACAATAGCTCTCTATTTATTCTCCACCAATTTCTAATCACCTGGAAACTTACTAGAGGGAAAGAGGAGGGTGCATGAATTCCAGAACAGATAGAGAAGTTGCTATATGGATGTGGGAACTTAGCTAACTGAAAATATTATAGCTGATCTAGATCCAGTCAGATTTAAAGTGGCTGTTCCATGACCCCCATGGATGGTCTGTGTGAACAAACCCAGCAATCTGTGGCTGAGACATCCTTACTGTGTGCACAAGCACGCAAATATATATTTGTGTGTGTGTGTTGCAGAAAGCACAACACCAGGATCAGCAAATAGATGCAAAGCTGAGTGCAACTCAGGAGTTAACTTGGCTGCTTGCTCAGAACCTCATAGTAGACAAGCCACATGCTTAATATGCAGCAAGAAATGCGTATGTCCTCAGGAGGACTTTGCAAAAAGCCTATTTAGAACAATTTAGCACCCAGCATTCTTCTGCACATAAGTCACCCATTAAGCACCGGGTGCTAGCAGAATGCAAAAAGAAATGGATGCTTCGGTTAATAACATAGCATTAAACAACAAAAGAGAGACTGAGAACTATTTAATTGCGACATCAGATCAGCTGCTTGCGTTTACTTAGGGCTGCAGACGTCTGCTAATTGTTGATAATTATTTAACCTCCACCCTCTTATTATTTATAATAAACTGAAACAAGCCAACACTGCAGTAGTCCTGGTCATTCAAATTTTGGGTTTTATCCTCTTTGTAATACATTACAGATCTCTTTGTAGCCCATATAATATGCTTAGTCATAAACCATATTATCACTATTCCTCCTATAATTAAAATCACTATGATTATTATAAACAATTCACTGGAGAGCTCCATGTACTCATTTACTCCGTCAAAAATCCCTCTCCCCAGTCCACCCCTTGATTAGTTCTTGTTCCGCAGGTGTGCTGGCCTCTAGAGTAGCCACACCTGGGGTATCAGAGCTTGTAATTGATGTTCTGCATCTGCAAGGTTCTAGGTATCTCTGGTGGATCCACCAATCACACTGGTTCGTTTTCACTGCTCTTGTCTCCTGCTTTAGGATTTTCCAAGGGAAGGCGCTAGAATGGCGCCACGTATTTGTAAAGAGAAATAAGAGATAACATGTTTTTGGATAGGCTGATCCCCAACCACCCAATCTATATTCCCTTTGTATTCTAGAGCCAATACCCATGGAGGGGCTCCAAACATCATTTCAAATAGGGACAGGTTATTAACTTTCCTAGGGCTACACCTGATTCTCATTAAATGCCAGTGATAGTTTTAAAGCAGAGATACAGATCCTGTGGCCCTCCAGATGTTGTTGGACTCCAGCTCCCATCAGGCTCAGAGAGCATAGTTGATGGTCAGGGATTATGGGAGTTAAGAGCCTAACAACATCTGGAAGACTGGAGATTCCCCTCTTTTATAGCTGAAGGTCTAATCTAGATTTGTGTTTGAGTCAAAATTAGCCTTGCTAATAAGAGCCTACTGTTCCATGTCAGGAGATGATACCGGCCCATTGCGAAACTCATAAGCAAAAACTCCAGACAAAGCATGGGATAATCCACCTAAGGTTATCAGGACAAGTGGTGTCTCTGGCTGCCACAGGAGTAACACAGGTCAGCCTGAGCTGTTTCATTTGAATGGGCTGATGTGGGGAACAGCAGCTTATGAACACTTCTCCAAGTGTTTTGTGCTCTTGGTAGCAACTTGTGTCAACAGGGTCTGGCTCAAGTAAGAAACCTTTTTCTTGCAGATGTCTTGAAAGCACAATTTAGGTGCTTGTTTATCCCTTTAGAGAATTCTACAAAGCAGAATAGCAAGGCCCTGTTCTTTTATCTCTGTTAAGGCTGAATTGTTTCTTGTGTGGTGTTTGTGGAAACCTCATTGTAAGAGGCCTGAATTACTCTTCCCCAGAATGTATAGCTTCAGTCATTGCACATGTCCTCTAAAATGTGTCCAACCCATTCACTGCTTGAGATATACAGTCATACCTCATGTTACGTCCGCTAAGGGTTACATCTTTTCAGGTTACGGACGCGCCAAACCTGGACGTCCCGGAACGGGTTACTTTCGGGTTCGGCACGTGCGCAGAAGCGCCGAATTGTGTCACACGGGTGTGCAGACGCAGCGCTTCAGGATGCGGCCTTTTCATGTTGTGAACGGGCCTCCGGAACGGATCCCGTTCGCAACCAGATGTACTACTTTATGTTGTTCATTAACCACAGGTGGATGTGCAGACAGGGTTCCCCCCCCCTTTGATTCTCCATCTTTTGGGTTCTGGGCTTAAAGGAACTAAAAGCTTGAATACTGTGAAGCATGTACATAAGGCAAGTGAGCTGGTGCGATAAGGTATTGTGTGGCCTAGTTTGGTTATGGCAAAAGCTCAGGGGTGGAACACCCAGTTCTGCAAGCAGCTCACTAGATGGCCCCAGGCAATCAGAAAAGGGTCTCTCTTCAACAGTCATAAATTAAACAGCATCCAAACCAGTTGACTCCTGGGAAAATGCAACTTGGTTTTAAAAAAGAGCAACAAAAAAACTGAGCCCCAACAATATACACCTTTTCAACTTTTGAAATGGGATCAGGGCATCTCGAAATTGCTGTTCTTTGAAAATCTGGTTGTTATACTGTACCTACAATCCCCTTTGTAGCAATCGTTTCAAAGCATTTTGCGCTTCTTTGAGAAAAGACCCTGCATGAGCAGAAAACAGGTTAATTAAAGCTTCCATGGGAGAAGACTGGAAGGCATAGCCCAGCAGAAAGTGCATACCTAAAAGGAGAAGCAGTGGGGTTTCCCCTCTCCTTAGAGGGGCAATGCTGGTCTCCCCACACTGTATGCTTTGTGCCTCCCACACCCACACTTAAGTGCACTGTCTCCCTTTGTTGATGTTTTTTCCCCATGAGTAAAGGTTACAGCATTTGGGGCTTTTTACCTTAGCAAAAAAGAGAGGACAGAATAGAAGGGCATACAATTATGCATCACGAGGAGAAAATGGACGTGGGCAAACCTTTCTTTCCTCTCATCATACTAGAGCCAAGGAATCAGCCAATGAAACTGAACGGTTGACAATGCAGTGTCTTCCATAGTTCATCTGTGCACAAAATTATAGGCTATTGGCACAGCATCCTCCCCACTTGTGATTCCCATCAGCTGGCATTGAGGGGCAGACTGCCTCTTGCAGCTTGGAGCAGAGCGCAGCCATCATGGCTAGCAGCCATTGATTGCCTTATCCATCAAGTCCATCAGCCTTTGTTTTTAGGCAAGTCCATATGCCCTCTGATATTTGGGGAACACCATCGCTCACCATAGCTTTGCATGCAGAAGGTCCCCAGGGTCAATCTGCAGGTGATAAGAGAGAAGCCCCCATTTGGAGAGTTGCTGCCTGTCAAAGTAGGTAACAGTGGGTTAGGCAGAGATACATTCTAACCTGGTCAAAGGCAGCCTTCCTATAGAACTGGCAAACCAAGCAGACCTCGTTCCAAGTTTTTCAACCTTGGCACAAGACAATTTCCCTGGAAGCAGATGCTCTACCATGTGTCTTTCCATCATTCAGCACGTCTTCCTTGCTGCTCAAGATACGATTATTCAGACATGCAGCCCATGTGTCATCCTTGACTCATCCTCTTCTTTCTTCTACACCCAATTCAGTCATTTCTTCCTGTCCAACTGACTAGAATAATAGCTTTCCCCTTTGAAGTTGTTCCTTATCTAGCCTACTGCTTTCTATGCCTACTGCTTTCTATGCTGCTTATTTACAAAATAAACTGTTATGTACTGAGCTGAATCATAGAACAATAGGATCCAGAATCAGCAGTCTGATTGGTCTGCAGGAGCCACCCAATCCAACTCCAGGTGGAAGTGAATCTGCAACCTGATTGGCCTGCAGGAGCAGCCAATCAGGCAGCTGGCAGAAGTGAAACCGCAACCTGATTGGCCTGCAGGAGCAGCCAATCAGGCTGCTGGCAGAAGTCAATCCACAAACTGATTGGCCCACAGGTGTAGCCCTGAAGTAGCCAATCACGCAAGGCCCATTGTGTAAATAATGTATATAAGCAGATGGTTTTGGGAAAAGGGCATTCTTCTCTTCTTCTCCTTGATGACTACGAGCTGAATAAAGAGCATGAAATTCACTCTCGACTCCGAGTATATTTCATAAACAAAAAATGTTTGTGTGTGTGTGTGAATCCTGACTAATCAAACAGCAACATAAAGCCAAAAAAAAGCAAAAATAAAGATGAAGGTGGCAGACTTAAATAAACTTCATGATCAGTCAATATATGCCCCAGATCTAACAGCTGTGTTCCCCTCACAGAGCTGCAAGTCGCAGGGTTCCCCATAGCTGCCAAGTTTTCCCTTTTCTCACAAGGAAGCCTATTCAGCATAAGGGAATTTCCCTTTAAAAAAGGGAGAACTTGGCAGCTATGGTTCCCAAGGAAGAGGAACTAACCTCTCAGCACCCTTAATAAACTCCAGTTCCCAGGATTTTAGAGGGGGAGTCATGACTGTGCTTTAAATGTACTGTATGGTCCAGATGGGGCCTGGAACCACAAGGAGATGGGGCAGAGAGGGGAAGGGAGACCTGACACAGGAATGGGTGGATTATGAAGTCACAGAGTCAAAGAATCATTGCGCTAGAAGGGACTGGAGTGCAACATCCTGCATTGGAAACAAATCAGAATGAATGTGAAATCAAACAAGTTGCTCAAGCCTTAAGGCAGGGTCCCCAAACTAAGGCCCGGGGGCCAGATGCGGCCCAATCGCCTTCTAAATCCGGCCCGCAGACAGTCTGGGAATCAGCATGTTTTTACATGAGTAGAATGTGTCCTTTTATTTAAAATGCATCTCTGGGTTATTTGTGGGGCATAGGAATTCGTTCATATTTTTTCCCCAAAATATAGTCTGCCCCCCCCCCAAAGTCTGAGGGACAGTGGACCGGCCCCCTGCTGAAAAGGTTTGCTGACCCCTGCCTTAAGGTTTATTTCTTTTTGAAGGGGCGATGGTTGTAGCCCAAGACTTCTTTATTTTCAAAGGGGCAATGGTTGTAGCCCAAGACTTCTTTATTTTCAAAGGGGCAATGGTTGTTGCCTGAAACTTCTTTATTTTCAAAGGGGCGATGGTTGTTGCCTGAGACTTCTTTATTTTCAAAGGATTTATGGTTGTAGCCCCAACCTTAAAGGTAAGGAACCCTTAACCGTTAGGTCCAGCCGTGTACGACTCTGAGGTTGCACACTCATCTTGCTCTATATGCCGAGGGAACCGGCGTTTGTCCACAGACAGCTTCCGGGTCATGTGGCCAGCACGACTATGCCGCTTCTGGCGAACCAGAGCAGCGCACGGAAACGCCGTTTACCTTCCCCCCGGAGCGTTACCTATTTATCTACTTGCACTTTGACGTGCTTTCGAACTGCTAGGTGGGCAGGAGCTGGGACCGAGCAACGGGAGCTCACCTGTCGCGGGGATTCGAACCACCAACCTTCTGATTGGCAAGCCCTAGGCTCTGTGGTTTACCGGTAGACCACAGCTTTTATTTTCAAAGGGGTGATGGTTGTAGCCACGCTTTTACATTTGAAAGCGGAGGCATGTGACACCAACCATTGATGAGCTGGCAAAGTGCAGCTATTTTTCCTGGGCTTCTGGAGCAAATCAGAAGTGAGCTTAATGGAGAGCATGTAATTGGTGGACTGGCCAGTAGTGGACAGGGTCCTGGCACTGGTTTCGAATACAGTGCACAAGTAAATTCCCTTGTGTAGAATTTTGGCACTCTTGCTAGGTTTCAGCCAAATGATGGGCAGGGAGTCTTAGAGGACTTTGGGAAAAGGCTCGCCATTTCTTGTGTGCTCAAAACACTTCATTGGTAAATTTATCAGCAATGGTGCCATTTGCACGTACAGTAACAGGGAGCTGAACTCAAATGTGCCGAGTTAACCTTTATTTTAAATTGGGGATGTGGGAGTGCGCCTCATTACTGAGGAGTATGTGACAGGCTTTGCAGTGCTGCTTGGTTTAAAGACAATCGCAAGAAGGGCGAATAGAGAAGGTCTGGACGTTGCTCTTCAGCACTTGGCACGGGGGGGGGGGGCTGGGCGTCGTAGTCTTCCTCAATAGGAATGTATCTATTTGGTCTAAATGTGAATATCTGTCTGTCTGTCTTGTGTGCGTGGTGCTTCCCTCCGTCGGGATGCTGTTCCGAGTTGGTTTTTATTAAGAATATTTATACGACGTGCAATGACAAAAGTTCTTGGGGGGTGGTTTACAACAATAAAATACTGAAATGCCACTATTTAGCTGCCCTTTATGGGCACGGGAGTCAACCCCACGGACGGAACTCGAGTCAAGGAAGTAGACGCGTGTCGGGCGGTCACCTGGCGTCTTTTGACATGGGCCCGCATTTTTGCAGGTTGGGGTTGGCAGAAAAGACCCGTATGTGTGTGTGTGTGTGTGCACGCGCGTGAGCGAGCGAGGGGAAGGAATGTCAAAGGCCAGCTGGGCCCCGTCGCTTCGTCCTCTGACCCGGAGGATCCCTAGCCCTCCTCGCCAAGTAACCCGCCCACACCCCGGCCTTGGGGCGCGCGCGAAGCTCGGCAGCCGCCGCGCGGGTCTCCGTTCCAGGCGGGACCGTTAGAGCGGGCGCGCGCGCGCGGGCACAGCGAAGCGAAGAAGCGCTGGGCAGCCGCGTCGCCCTGAAGCTGTTAGCGGCGGCGCTGTTCCCCTTCGTCGCGGGCCTCGGTGAGTGAGGGCGCGCTCCCTCCTGCGCTTAGGGACCCGGACTGCAAGCGGTTCTGCCACGACCTTTATGCGTGGGACAAGCCCAAGTTTGTCGGGCGCTGTCGGACTACAACTTCCATCATCCCTGCCCTCTGGGCCTGCTAGCTAGGGGATGGTGGGAGTTGTAGTCCAGATGGGAGTTGTAGTTGAGAAAGGCCCGAGAGCACCTAGCTGTCTATCATAAAAGGAACACGCTGCCTGATTGTTTAAAAAACCCTCCACGCCAGGGGGGGGTCAGCAACCTTTTTCAACCGTGAGTTCCCAAGAGCAGGTGCTGCTGCCACACGAAACGATCGGGCGCTGAGCAACACGTGGCCCCAACTTCTCCCGCCAAAGCGTCCCCCTTGGCACAAGTGGGGCAGGTCTTGCAGGTAAACGGGTCCCTATTTGTTAAGGGCTTTACCCTGATCTTGGCCAGTGCCGATCTCTTTGAGCGCAGGCACTCCATGCTGATCAGGCCTCCCTCCTGTCAGCAATCGCGCTGCAGAATTCTGCCCTAACTGCAGCTTCCAGCTCAGTCCCGAGGGAAGAATCCCCCCATGGAACACAAAGACCTCTGCCTGAAAGAGTGGGACCAAAGATGTGTTGCTAAGCCCTTGGTTTTCAAAGGGAGAGAGAGGGTCAGCATCATCAAATGGCAGCCAAGGTTGGCTCCAAGGGTGGAGCAGGATGTGTTCAAGGGGCTGAGGGTGTTCAAGGTGAGGCAAAAGTCATGGGCGGGATTTTCTTGGGGCATGAGCTCCAAGAAGTGGAGGTGAGGTGCAAGGTACGGAATGGGAGTTTGTTTTGACTCTGGGAGCGGTCAGGAAGCCACTGCGTGTGAGCTGGGGTATCGTGTGCTCAGAGCGAAAAGGGAGTAATGAAAGACACTCTTAGCATCCCACGACGAGTTTGAGGTTAATTAAGCTCACTTTTCCTATAGTCTCCTTGAACCTTGGCTTGTGCTTTCTATTTTTTCCAGAGGGCTGCTGCAGTTTGAGAATGCCAGCTATGGAATTGAGCATTTGAAAGACTCGGCTAATCTTGAGCACCTGATTTATCAAATAAACAACAAAAACCTCCAGTCTACTTAGTAGAGAAGATTAGTCATCTACAGAAAGACAACTGGGCAGCGAGGGCATGCCTTATAAGCTGCTCTCAGATACTGTGGTAAGTGCTAAGAGGTTTCTTTCATTCTTAAACTGGCCTTTCGGAATGATTACCATCAAGTCCTCCCTGAGAACTTGGGTTAGTAGGCTTACAATACAGATGCAATGCAATAAAATAGACAATAGCTACTAAGCTGGGGGGGAAAGGTGTATTTTCCTTTGTATGCTCATTGCATAACTTACCTGCACTGGATGTCTGTGATGTACCTGTACACAGGATATGGAGAATAACTTTTTAAAAATTAAAAAGAACAGAAGAAGGCAGTGGCATAGCGTCGGTTGCTGGCATCCAGGGCGCGTGTGTGCATGTGCCAGGTGGGGGGAGGGTGCACGCGCACTGGGCGGAGGGATGCCAGCCCAGCCCTCAGTGCTGATGCCGCTGGAATGATTCCATCCCCTACGGAGCAGAGTGGGGCCTTCCAGAGCCACCTGCCTGCGTTTCTCACCCGAGGCCCTTCTTAATGGGCCCTCTCTGAGGGTAGTGTGGATGGTGGCAACCTGAAAATGGGACTTTTCACTGGTGACTCCCCATTTGTGGAATGCTGTCTTCGGCGAGGTGCACATGGCACCACCATTTTCAACTTTTAGGTGCCAGGGGGAAATGTTCCTGTTCACCTAAGCATTTGATCCCTAATTGGGACCATATCGTATAGCCGGTTGTGGTGTTCATCTCTTAGTAGTGTGGCATAGGATTTATCCTTTCTATAGTATTGCAGAATGAACACTTCTAGTTTATTTTTATTTTTAATATTTGTTTTAAACTTCTGTACTTGTATCCTTTTTATGACACCTTATGACATTTTATCTAGAAAATGGTGAATAAATGCAAGAAGTAATAATACCGTAAAATAAAGCTGAATTGGTCATAAAGTGACGAAAACAGCTGTTTACTTGGCCGTTTTCCTATGTCGCGAAGGCTGAGTTTTCAATTCGGTGGAGGAGGTAAAGTTATTAACTGATATGCATGAAAGTTTAGACATAGCTATATAATCCCTATTGTAGTAAGATAAGACTTTTGGAGCAGGCATTTAAAAAAGAAAACATTTTTATGAACCACCTTAATAATTATCATCCATTCCTATCAAAACTTCTCAGTAATAATGGTCAGATTTCTTTCTTCCCTCAGCATTGGTGCACATTATGGCAAACAGGAAAAGACATGGACATGGCATCTATTTAAAGAGAAGAGCAGATGAAGATTGTTCTTTGACAGAAGGCATAGTCATCCATATAGACATGTGTCTTGGGGCGGATTCAGTAATCCTAGGCTCAACTCTATCATGTGCCAGCCCTCCTCCAGCCATCCAATGCCTAAGCCAAATCCAAACTACACCCGGAATCAAGAGTTGGTGGGCCTCATCAACAGACCAAGGAGCCACAGAGTGGGCATGGTCATACTGTATATGAAAAAAAGAAGAGCAGATGAAGATTGTTCTTAGACAGGAGGCACAGTTAACAACTTGAGTAGGGATCAGTGAGCTCCGCCTGACAAACCACTTATTGGGCATTCATCTTGATATGCTTGCACAAAGCTTATGCAGAAGTTAGATTATATCTGGACCTTATCGAGCAATCTTAATGACCGAGCACCTTAATCCACTTTAACTGCACCAACCTAAATCTCCTGTGCACACTTGAATCCCTCCCACGAAATACTAACAAGGAGGTGACCAGAGAGAATGGCAGCTTACCCAGACACCGGCTGCGGCTGGCAGCTGGGAAATTGGATTGGCAGGCTTTCCCACCATCCATTTATTTGATTTCTGACCAATACAGCCAGGCTAAGTGGGTGGGGCTTCACTCCGGTCTGCCCCCAGCCTATAAAGGCTGGCTGTGCCCAATCCCAGTTGCCTGAAGAACATCCCTCTCCCACCCTATTCAGTAATACCGTGGGTTTTGTAGGTTAACCTTTTGCTTCCTAGGGTACTGTGTTTGTGAGCCCTGCTGTGGTTCTATAATGGTTGCTGTTTTTCGAACCGGGAAGCAATTGGCCTGCAAACAGATTGGCCCCAATTGTAGGTTTTGCTTTCCCCTTAGCAACAATCACTATTTGTTGCTATTTGCTGTTAATATCGGTTGAAAATATTAATATTTCCCTTTTCTCATGGTTAATCTTAAAACAGGGGTCAGCAAACTTTTTTGGGAGGGGGCTGGTTCACTGCCATCCACATACTGCCAAAACCACCTTTTGTGAATCAAGAGCAGTTTCCCCTCTTTACCTGGCTTCATAGTCATTGTGGATTAGCAGGAGATGCTGCAGAATAGAAAGCAGATGCTGCTCTGCGTTGACTCCTTAACTTGCAGGTTTTGCCTAAGACAAATCCATCCTCCACCTGGAATCAATAATCCACAGGGTGGAACTTCTTATTGAGGAAAAGAAGTCCAGTTTTCTCTTGGATTTGAAACCAGAGATTGTCTTTACTTCCAGCTCGTGGGGTGTGGAGTTGTGGGCACAGCCAAAAGTATGTATCCTCCTCCTCCGAATCTTTCAAGGCATGGACCTGTAGCAGGGGGGTTCCGCTGGGTAGAGAGTCTCATGATATTCCCTCCGGGGAAAGTAGAGGCCAAAGGCAACCTTGCATAGGACGACGACACTTAACGCCCATCGGGCTAAAGGCATCTTCCCCCCTCGCAATAATCCCATCGCCTCTCCTAACTTCTTTGAAGGCAGGGAAGAAGTCTTGGCAAGGCTCCGGAGTTCAAGCGTGCACTAGATAAGATAGTTCTCCGTGCTCCATTCAAAGCAGGTGCCTGGATGTAACTGTACCCAGCCACGCGTTGCTGTGGCTCGGTCCCTGTGACTCCCCCCCCCACACGCGTATTCTTGAAAATTCCCCCCACCCCGTCCCAACCCACGACTCCCCCACCCACGCGTATTCCCCCACCCCGTCCCAACCCATTCATTCTCCCCAAAGCCATGGGCCTCCTCCACTCAGCGCCCCCATTCCCCACCCCAGCCGCATGACATCACGACAACCCTCTCTCCTTCCTCCCTCATGACGGCACCCGCCACCCCGACCCCTCCCTCTCCCCCTCGCATACCCCATGCAAATTTTGGGGAGGTCCTGGCCGGTTCCAGTTCCCCCGGCGGGTCCCGGAGCTGAAGGGGCAGGATCCAGAACCCCGCCCACATTTATATTCAGTAGGTTGCCATGTTCTTTTGTGATGTCACAGATAGTCTGTAGCCAATTCAATTGGTCAAGAACTTTCAGAGATTATCGATTTTGCACATTTGGGGAGAGGAACGGGGGCACTGAGTGGAGGAGGGCCGTGCCATTGGGGAGGATGAATGGGTCAGGGCTGGGGGCATTGCTGTAGCTCAGAAAGAGAAAGCAATCATTCCCCCAACAAAACACCCCGCCCCGCCCTGAGATATGTCAAGCCTTTATTTATTGTAATTGTAATTATTTGTCGTTAGGCGGGTCAATTATAAATGGAATGTAATTAATGAAATGTAATAGTGATGTTTATTTTTGTATTATTGTAACCATTTGTTTTATTACTGTGGAATTTCCAAAAGGAAGCATTTGTAAAAATTAAAAGAAAAAGAAAAAATAATGAGTTGCATTACTGAAATAAATGCACTTTTCGATGATATTCTAATTTTCCGAGTTTCACCTGAATAATAATAATAATAATAATGATAATTTATTTATACCCCGCCCATCTGGCTGGGTTTCCCCAGCCACTCTGGGCGGCTTCCAACAGAAAAATGAAATAAAATAATCTATTAAACATTAAAAAGCCTCCCTAAACAGGGCTGCCTTCAGATTTCTTCTAAAAATCTGGTACCGGTAGCTGTTTTTCTCTTTGACATCTGATGGGAGGGCGTTCCACAAGGCGGGCGCCGCCACCGAGAAGGCCCTCTGCCTGGTTCCCTGCAACTTGGCTTCTTGCAATGAGGGAACTGCCAGAAGGCCCTTGGTACTGGACCTCAGTGTCTGGGCAGAACAATGGGGGTGGAGACACTCCTTCAGGTATACTGGACCGAGGCCATTTAGGGCTTTAAAAGTCAGCACCAACACTTTGAACTGTGCTCGGAAACGTACTGGGAGCCAATGTAGATCTTTCAAGACCATTGTTATGTGGTCTCGGTGGCTGCTCCCAGTCACCAGTCTAGCTGCCGCATTCTGGATTAGTTGTAGTTTCCGGGTCACCTTCAAAGGTAGCCCCACGTAGAGCGCATTGCAGTAGTCCAAGTGGGAGATAACCAGAGCATGCACCACTCTGGTGAGACAGTCTGCAGGCAGGTAGGGTCTCAGCCTGCATACCAGATGGAGCTGATAGACAGCTGCCCTGGACACAGAACTGACCTGCGCCTCCATGGACAGCTGTGAGTCCAGAATGACTCCCAGGCTGCGCACCTGGTCCTTCAGGGGCACAGTTACCCCATTCAGGACCAGGGAGTCCTGTCCACCTCCTGTCCCCCACAAACTACTTCTGTCTTGTCAGGATTCAACCTCAATCTGTTAGCTGCCATCCATCCTCCACCCGCCTCCAGGCACTCACACAGGACCTTCACCGCCTTCACTGGTTCTGATTTGAAAGAGAGGTAGAGCTGGGTATCATCCGCATACTGATGAACACCCAGCCCAAACCCCCTGATGATCTCTCCCAGTGGCTGCATGTAGATGTTAAAAAGCATGGGGGAGAGGACAGAGCCCTGAGGCACCCCACAAGTGAGAACGCAGGGGTCCGAACACTCATCCCCCAACACCACTTTCTGAACACGGCCCAGGAGGAAGGAGCGGAACCACTGTATGACAGTGCCCCCAGCTCCCAACCCCTCTAGACGGTCCAGAAGGATGTTATGGTCGATGGTGTCAAAAGCCGCTGAGAGATCCAGCAGAACTAGGAAACAACTCTCACCTTTGCCCCTAGCCCACCGGAGATCATCAACCAGTACAACCAAGGCATTTCAGTCCCATGATGAGGCCTGAATCCCAACTGGAAGGGATCCAAATGGTCCACTTCTTCCAGGCATGCCTGGAGTTGTTCAGCAACCACTCGCTCAGTCACCTTGCCCAAGAATGGAAGATTTGAGATAGTTGGCCATATTGGCCGCATCTAAAGATGGTTTTTAAAGAAGCGGCTTAATAACCGCCTCTTTCAGCGGGTCTGGGAAGGCTCCCTCATGGAGAGAAGCTTTCACCAACCCGCGAAGCCCATTGCCCAGACGTTCCCGGCTGGCTTTTATAAGCCAGGATGGGCAAGGATCAAGGAGACAGGTGGTTGGTTTCACTCGTTCAAGCAGCCTGTCCACATCCTCGGAGGTAACAGATTGAAATGGATCCCATGAAACATGACTAGACAGGGCTCCAGCACTTTCCCGCCCCGGCCCTGCTCCCAGGGTGGAGTCTACCTCCCTCCGAATCTGAGCGACTTTATCTGCAAAAAACTTCGCAAAATCGTTGCAGGAGATCATGTGGGCCCTGATGCAGCAGGTGGTTCCACTAAGCTGCGAACCACCTGAAAAAGTCTGCATAAAGAATCTATCCATAGATAACTTCATGAACAAAGGCACTGAACAGGGAACTCTTCACATGCTCAAAAGCACTGAACAGGGAGCTCTTCACATGCTCATAGGCACTGAACAGGAACTCTTCACATGCTCTCCTTGCTGTGGAGTCTGTCCTACAGGGGCTGGTGAGCAACGAGTACTTTCTCTTTAACAAAGCACTAGAGCGGGTTACTTGGCTTCAGAGGACAGCCTGACCTAATGGCTGGGTGAGGATTTGAACCCTGGTCCAAGCCCGACCCTAGTGCATTGGCTTGTGCTTTTTCGCTGCACTCTCCTTTTTTTTTCCTTTTTGGCCTGCCTGCGATCCTGTCCCCAAACTTTGGCACCCCGGTCAAAACAGCGAGAGTCGCGCGCGGCATGTTGGGATTTGTAGGCGCCTTGGCAACGAGGGGAGTCGTCGCCATGGTTACCCGCCTGACCTTTCCTAGTGCCTTGTCGGAGGACGGAAACCCCTTCACAGCGGACCGCCTAAGGGCAGAGTCCGTTCAGCGTGTGCCTACGAAGGCTGAGAGAACCTCGTTCTATGCCTGGAAAGGCCTAAAAATATATCCATATATCGTTTCTATTAGGCAGCGCCAAGGACAGCTTTTCCACCAGGACGCGCGTCGCGGGGTGGTGGGGACCTTTCCCGCTGTGCGTCGCGTCGCGGGGCGGCCGGAGTGGACCTTCCTTGCTTCTGCTTTCGGATTCCGTCGCTCGTACCGCTGCTTCTGCCTCTGCCGCCCGAGGCTGGTCGGTGGCCGGCGACGGATGGGCGAAGGCGGCAACCATGATGCCCGGGGAGACCCCGCCCGCGGCGGCCGCAGCGGGGATCGCGGCGGAGGCGGCCACGGCCTGCGCCAACTGCGGGGCCCTCCAGCAGGTAGGGAGCGAAACCGGGGGCTTGTAGGCTTCTGAATTCAGTCCAGTGCCCTGAAACATGCCTTATGGCATGTGAAGAATTCCCTGTTCGGTGCCTTTGAGTTCCTGTTCGGTGCCTTTGAGCATGTGTTCCCTTTTCAGTGCCTTGGGGCATGTGAAGAGTTCCTTGTTCTGTGCCTCTGAGCATGTGAAGTGTTCCCTGTTCAGTGCCTTTGAGCATGTGAAGAGTTCCCTGTTCGATGCTTTTGAGCACGTGAAGAGTTTCCCTGTTCAGTGCCTTTGAGTTCCTGTTCGGTGCCTTTGAGCATGTGTTCCCCTTTCAGTGCCTTGGGGTATGTGAAGTGTTCCTTGTTCTGTGCCTCTGAGCATGTGAAGAGTTCCCTGTTCAGTGCCTTGGGGCTTGTGAAGAGTTCCTTGTTCGGTGCCTTTGACCACGTGAAGAGTTCCTTGTTCTGTGTCCTGGGACATGCCTCGGGGCATGTAAAGAACTCCTTCTGCTTGTGCCTGATTAGTAGCTGCTCACAAACTCTTGCATGTGCTGTGCAAATGCTAGACTTCAAGGCAGCTTTGGAGCTGGAGCAGCATTGAAACCGCGGCGTCTATTTATTTCCCCTTTATCAAACCTAATTCACCGCTGTTTCACGAACTTCGAAAACAAGTGTCACTTGACACATATCATTTTGCTGTGTGGTCTGTTATTAAAAGAACGTACTGAGGAATGGTGTATAAAAAAGATTGTATGAATTGAATTGAATTGTTTTAGTGAGGGGAGAGCACATTAGTCAAATTAAAGTGGACTGTGGCTAAATCAGTCTATCAGGTTTCGATAACATTTTCTGTTAGATTATGAAGTTTACATTGTAGTCTATTCTAAGCAGCCCAGTAAACATTTTTGAATACACGTTTATTCATTTGCTAAGACTACTTTGACTTGCTTGTGATCTGCCCTTATTTTGTTTAAAGGGTCTATTGGTGATTTGAACTTAGAGGATTGGGTAGGTTTCTTGGTAATTTTTTATATTGTTAGTCATTCCCTGAAAATAAATATAGCTTTAAAATATATGTGTATGCAGTGGGAAATACAGCTGTAAACTCCTAATCTAAGGAACTTTTGGCTTTTGCTACTGGGAAAACAGGACTAAAATAAGCCCCCCCCCCAAAAAAAAAAATGGGAGGGGGGGAACCATTAGTGCTGTTGAGCGCCTCAACCCCAGAGTCTGGACCTAACAGTCAGGGGTCCCTTTACCTTTACCTTTAAACAAAAACAGAACTTTTATTATCTCAACGTTATTGTACAGAACACCATGTACCTCATAAATTTAAGTAACAGCGAACTTTTCAATACACACACAGTAAGGTTGCAGTCCTAAATACACTTACCTGGAGTAAGCCCCCTTAAACACATTGGGACTTGCTTCTTAGTTAACACTTGCAGCCTGATCATTTGCATATTCTGCTAACAATAGACAAAGTCTGCTGCCCTAAACCCATACATCATAATAATAATAATAATAATAATAATAATAATAATAATAATAATAATTTTTTATTTACACCCCGCCCATCTGGCTGGGTTTCCCCAGCCACTCTGGACGGCTTCCAACAGAAAAATAAAACACAGTAATCTATTAAACATTAAAAGCCTCCCTGAACAGGGCTGCCTTCAGATGTCTTCTAAAAGTCTGGTAGTTGTTTTCCTCTTTGACATCTGTTGGGAGGGCGTTCCACAGGGCAGGCGCCACCACCGAGAAGGCCCTCTGCCTAGTTCCCTGCAACTTGGCTTCTCGCAACGAGGGAACCGCCAGAAGGCCCTCGGAGCTGGACCTCAGTGTCCGGGCAGAACGATGGAGGTGGAGACGCTCCTTCAGGTATACTGGACCAAGGCCATTTAGGGCTTTAAAGGTCAGCACCAACACTTTTAACTGTGCTCGGAAACGTACTGAGAGCCAATGTAGATCTTTCAAGACCGGTGTTATGTGGTCTCGGCGGCCGCTCCCAGTCACCAGTCTAGCTGCCGCATTCTGGATTGGTTGTAGTTTCCGAGTCACCTTCAAAGGTAGCCCCACGTAGAGCGCATTGCAGTAGTCCAAGCGGGAGATAACTAGAGCATGCACCATTCTGGCTAGACAGTCTGCAGGCAGGTAGGGTCTCAGCCTGCGTACCAGATGGAGCTGATAGACAGCTGCCCTGGACACAGAATTGACCTGCGCCTCCATGGTTAGCTGTGAGTCCAAAATGACTCCCAGGCTGCGTACCTGGTCCTTCAGGGGCACAGTTACCCCATTCAGAACCAGGGAATCCTCCACACCTGCCCGCCTCCTGTCCCCCACGAACAGTACTTCTGTCTTGTCAGGATTCAACCTCAATCTGTTAGCCGCCATCCATCCTCCAACCGTTGTAATTACTTTACAGTATATGCTATTCGATTCTAGTAAGTAATATATCTTTGAAATGCCAGCATAACTCAATACCATTTTCCTAATTGCACCATTGTCTGAAAGAGCCATAGCTTCCTGAACATAAAGGTTTTAATGTGATCATTGCTTCCCATTGCTGTGACTTTGAAGTCCATTCGTGAAATCCCATTGCTTGCTGCAAAGTGAGAATGAGTGGAAGAACATATTTGTGATTGTGCATGTATATATCAGCCGAAGGAGAAAGCCTTCCAAGTTACAGTTTAGCATAGGAATTTGTAGTACAGCTCACCTCCACTGCATCCTATTTTTCCTTCATCCCTTAATTGTGGTTTGTATAATATCAAAACTGTACAGTGTTTGCAGGTATGTTACATCACCCTTTCCTCCCAAGTTTTGCTGACCCTTCAAAGGATTCTCTTCTTCCCATATGCTACTTGTTCTTCCACAGCAAATTTTATAGAGAGCCCAGCGACAACTCTGGGAATCACCACTGTATATAGCACGAAGAGGGCAAGCTGTCCTTACCTCAAACAGAAGCTGTATCCAAAATGCTAGAAAGCTGCAGTTTGGCTTTGAGGTTCTTGCATCTC
The DNA here is from genome assembly GCF_963506605.1 of Zootoca vivipara. NCBI lineage: Eukaryota > Metazoa > Chordata > Lepidosauria > Squamata > Lacertidae > Zootoca > Zootoca vivipara. The sequence continues at coordinate 80,659,339 of NC_083283.1, forward strand.
ATATTTGATACCTCGGCTTAAAATATGAATTGATGGATGGCATAGCTGATCACTTGTCTCGGAGGTAGATATATAGGCATGTGTCTTCACATTCTCAACTGTTTTTCATATGAGTGATCTGGGTATATATTTTTTTAAAAAACATTCAGGTGCTACAGAATTGTTCGAGCAAATTGTGGCTAAAGCAAGCTATGAGGCATTCCAGGAACCTGTTGTAGTCCTTAGTTGATACCAAGTTATTGAGAGGCTGCCCTTATCCCTTATACACCCAGTAGAACGCTGCAGTCTGCAGGGGAGTTTCTCCTTCAAGTCCCAAATATCTCAGAAACCCTCTGCACAGTAGCTCACAGCAGGGCTTTAAGCAGGGCCACCCCTGTTCTGTGGAGAAGCATTCTTGTTGAAACAGGTACCCAGTATCTGCACTTTTCAGAAGCAGCGGAATATGTTTTTGTTTCAACAAGCTCCCCAAACTTTGTGAGTGCCCACTTGCTAAGATTTAGTCTCATTTTAAATATACCATATATACTTGAGTATAAGCCGACCCGAATATAAGACATCCCCTGAAAATAAGCCACTGTGGGTTTGTGTGGTGTTTTTTTTGGAAAAATAAATATAAGATGTTATCTTATTTCCGGAGAAACACGGTAGTTACAAATAGCTTTAAAAACTCTATTGTGATCACTTGTTGCCTTCATTGTCTAATACTTGAAAAAGAAGGGGCCCAATAAATTCTAATCCATCTTGTCCCTGACATTTTGAAATATGTTTTAAACTACACTAAATGATGATGCTGAACAAATAGATTTCAAATCCCTCTCACCCCTGCCACATTACATTTAAATTAATTTTACTAAATTCTTAAAGATGCTCAGGTTCCAAGTTTCCCACCAAATGTTAGGAAACCTGCTGAGAATTGGCCAGGAAAGGAGCACAATAACATAACTGCCAGCATCAAAACTCGGGAATGACTCTTCATCCAACCTCTAAAAGCAGGGGTCAGCAACCTTTTTCAGTCCACTGTCCCCCAGACCATGTGGTGGGCCGGACTATATTTTGGGAAAAAATATGAACGAATTCCTATGCCCCACAAATAACCCAGAGATGCATTTTAAATAAAAGGACACATTCTGCTCATGTAAAAACATGCTGATTCCCAAACCATCCACGGGCCAGATTGAGAAGGTGATTGGGTCGCATCCGGCCCACGGGCCTGAGGTGCCAACCCCTGTCTACAAGTGTGGCAAAAAAGATGAGCTTTTGCCTGGTCTCTAAGTGAATATAAAGTGAGGGCAATACAAACCTCAAAAGGAAGGTCATTCCACAAATGCAGAGCCACCACTGAAAAGGCTAAACTTAGGTCTGTATATTCTAATGCTTAAAGGTAAAGGGACCCCTGACAATTAAGTCCAGTTGCAAATGACTCTGGGGTTGCAGCACTCATCTTGCTCTCTAGGCCGAGGGAGCCGGCGTTTGTCCGCAGACAGTTTTCCGGGTCATGTGGCCATCATGACTAAGCGAACTAGAGCAGCGCACGGAAACACCGTTTACCTTCCTGCTGGAGCGATACCTAATTATCTACTTGCACTGACCTTTCGATCGGCAAGCCCAAGCGGCACAGTGGTTTAACCCAAAGCGCCACCCGCATCCCTTATTCTAATGCGTAGGATATGCCTAAAATTCCTAATTTCTGGGCACCTGGGGCACGGAGCTCTGTCCAGTGCTTCTTCTTTTTAAAATTTAGTTACTGTAAATATACTAACCTAAGATTATTTAGGTTATTTTCCCTTTTTATTTATTTATTTTTTAAAAAATCATTTAAGTGATTTTTACATATTCATTTGCCACCTACTTCATCTTGTCTGTGATTGCATTGCCTTTCGGTTTTCCTGTTTTTTTGCTGTCTGCAGGCTAAACGTTCCGAACATGTGCCCAGTTTGGGTAGTACGAACTTAGAATATATTATTGGAGTATGGGAGCTGAATTTCCTTAACTGGCTTCTCCTTTTTCCCCCTCTCAGAATTTAAATGAATACGTAGCTGCCCTAATTGCATTAAAGCAAAAGATCATTGATACTGAGTAAGTACGTTGTCAGCATTTTTCTACAAATGTATTTTTCGCCTCTGTACGCATAACAACTGTTTTCATTTTTGCGCTCTTGTGCACAGCTCGACTGCTTTCAGTCTTATTCAAACCCAATGGGAGTAAAATCCTCTGCTCTGCAAAATTGCATTTGGTTTTGGCCCTGATGCAGTGCAGCAGACTTAACTTTTCAGCACAGGAGTTCTTGTAGTCCCCAAAGGCGCTGTTTGGGGGAAGGACTATAAATGGGCAAACATTGATTCAGGTAGCACATAATGCTAAGCTAAAGATGACTTAGCACGAGCACACAGGCTACTGAAGAGAAGGTGACAACAATTGCCCTCTTCCTGCTGTTGTGGTACCCAGAGGAAAGCCATGGTTTGGCGTAGTGTGGCATCCTCCCAAATATAGTACAAGATGTAAACCAGGAGCAGAGCTTGGTTACAGCTCGTGGTTCGTCTGGAATGAGCCAGTCCATAAGCCTGGGTTTGGATAACACATTGAGAGCCAAACCATATCTTACTTCCAGGTAGCCCTCACTGATAACCCACACACTTACACTAACTAAGGCATGGTTTGGCTTTACATTATGTGAGAACATATGTGCAACATATATGTCAGCCCCTTCTGTCAAGAGCTTGGGAGTAACCTTGGATACCTCCCTTTCCATGGAGGCACAGGTTGCGACCACAGCCAAGGTGGCATTTTTCCATCTTTGCCGCATTAAGCAGTTGGTCCCCTACCTTTCTCAACCTGATCTGGCCACAGTGATCCATGCGATGGTCACCTCTAGGCTTGATTATTGTAACTCGCTCTACGCGGGGCTGCCCTTGAAACTGACCCAGAAACTCCAGCGGGTGCAGAATGCCGTGGCAAGACTCCTTACGGGGTCCCAGGCACGGGACCACATTCATCCAGTGCTTTACCAGCTGCACTGGCTCCCGTAGGTACGAGGGTCCTTATGCTGCTTAGGACCCTCGTACCTACGGGACCGCCTCTCCCGGTATGCCCCGCGGAGGACCTTAAGGTCCACAAACAACAATATTCTGGAGATCCTGAGTCACAAGGTGGTTAGGCTGGCCTTGACCAGGACCAGGGCCTTCTCAGTACTGGCCCCGACCTGGTGGAACACTCTGTCTCAGGAGACTAGGGCCCTGCGGGATGTGTCATCTTTTCGTAGGGCTTGCAAGACAGAGCTGTTCCTCTTGGCCTTTGGACTGACGCAGTCTGACCCTGGGGTTACCCTCCCCTAAGGTTTTATCTTATAATGGTTTTATCTTACTTGAAGATTTTTAATTTTAAAATTGAATTTTAACATTGTATTAAACTGCATTTTAATTGAATTGTTTCTTTTATGCTTGCGTTGATATTTTTGTTTTTAGCCGCCCTGAGCCCGGTCTTGACTGGGAAGGGTTGGGTATAATTATTATTATTATTATTATTATTATTATTATTATTATTATTATTATCTATACTGGTGTGAGAAGTGGAAGGGCGTGTTACATTTATTAAATAAATAAATGGATCTGATTTTTGTAGAAATGTGAGAAAGCATATCTGTCCTTGCTAACTACAGTGGTACCTCGGTTTATGAACACAATTGGTTCTGGAAGTCTGTTCATAAACTGAAGCGTTCATAAACTGAAGCGAACTTTCCCATTGAAAGTAATGGAAAGTGGATTAATCTGTTCCAGATGGTCCGCGGAGTACTTAAACTGAAGCGTTCATAAACTGAAGCGAACTTTCCCATTGAAAGTAATGGAAAGTGGATTAATCCGTTCCAGACGGGTCCGCGGAGTATTTAAACTGAAGCGTTCATAAACTGAAACATGGGTGTAATTGGTTCCGGAAGTCTGTTCATAAACTGAAGCGTTCATAAACTGAAGCGAACTTTCCCATTAAAAGTAATGGAAAGTGAATTAATCCGTTCCAGATGGGTCCGCGGCGTTCATAAACCGAAAATTCATAAACCGAGGTGTTCATAAACCGAGGTTCCACTGTAATCTATAAAGCACAGAGATCAGTTTCAATACGCACCAGGCGCAATAATATTCCATGTATTTATTTGTTCAGCATGGACCTGCATTTAACCCCCCCCCCTTTTTCTCTCTTACAGCCACCTGTTGACAGAATACCAGCAAAAGTGCAACGATATCCTTTTTGTGTTTCTTTTCCTAGAAAATAAATTTAAAGTGTATTGCTTGGAGCAAAGCACTGTTGTGGGAAATCTAAAGTGGTGGTAGGGTGTGTTTAAGCGTTAGGACTTTATAATACATAGTGAGCATGTCTGTACTAGGTGGCTGATCTGCACACCCTACAGATGTTGTCGAAAAGGTAGCAACTTTGTGACTTGAAATCTTGGCGGTGTAATTTGCCAAGGCTCAGATTACCCTGAGTTGCATCAGGCAGCAGCACACAGGTAGGGAACAGCAGCCACAGTGCCCTTGGCAGAAAGGAGGCATCCCGTTTCCTTGGCAACAGGAACAGCTTTTGTGAACATTGTGCGAAAGAGGCTTCTGTAACTGAAGCCGCTAGTGTATCCTGGCCCTGTCTTTTACTGTCATGCTAAAGCCTGAAGGTTGCTGCTTTGAGATACTTTTTTTTAAATATTTGGGTGCAGGTGCTTTAGGAACAAGTCTTGTTGGGCTTTCATTGAAAAATGCATACATGCTAGAAAAGAACCAGGCTCCTGATTGCACAGATTGAAAGGGAAAATCCAGAGTGTGCAAGCTCAATATATACATCATAACCAACACTACATTTTGTCCTTTAGGTATGTATAATATGTGTATCCCAAATACTGCTGAAGGCTCTTAACAGTAAAGGATACAAAGGATAAAATGGGAACAGCGTAAAAGAAGGTAAAACTGATAAAAAACAACATCCAATTGAGCAAACTGCAAATCATAACAAGTCAGCTTATTACATCAAAAGTCTGTCCGAATAAAAATGCTTTTTTGCATGTTAGCAGAAGATCATCAGAGAAAATGTTTCTCCTACTGTAGGTGTAGTTTGTTGGTAGACCCCCAAGCCTATAAAGGCTCACATCTTGCATGTGAGATTGCCAGACAATGGAAGGAAAAATAAAGTGTGCAAAGACAAGCTGCCATTCACATACATGGTAAAAGCAAACACAACCATTGACATGCCAGGTTCTGCTCTGTGCAGTTCTCAAGTTCTTGGCACTTGAGAGTAATAATAAAATATCTTGTTCGTGCTTGCTTCGAGGCAAGACATGAAATGCATCCTTTTTGTACATGAATATTGGTATCAGACTTATCAATAGACTCATAAGAAATGCCTCTGAGGCACAGTGGGATTTGTTGATCTGTTGCTGCGGGCATTGAGCTAATCTCTGCATTTCAGGTTTTCTTTAACCAGATATCACAGCTTCAGTTTGCTGTAAGGTAAGAACTCATTCTGCTTGAATTCTGACACTGTGCCCACTGCAGGGTGAATCTCTGGGTGTTAATAATTGGTTCTACTGCACTTTGTCTGCTCCCTGAGACAAAAGAGTGAGGTGTTTACCATAGTTTTTAAGCAAATATGTTTGAGAGTCCAATGTGATATTATAAGGACATTTTGGTTTGTGTTTGCTATGTGGCTTGGGCCCATGGTGTAAGTATGCAAAACATATTGATCTGCAGAAGCCCTCTTCAGACGTTACTTTCAAGTGTTAGCATGTGGGAGGGCAGCAGGGACTACTGTGACTTTGTGTCCATGGAGACAGTAAGATATTGTCTTGTTTTGTTTCCACTCCTGTTATATTAATTATCCCGTTTCAGGGAAAATGACACACTTCGTCACCAAGTGGAGCAAATGCTGCAGAAAATATTGCCTCTAGAAAAGTGTCAGGAGGAGCTGGGATCTGTGAAAGCAGAGCTGGAGGAGAAGAAGGTAATTAGGAAATATTTAGAAAGAAAGAAAGTGGTGAGGCCTGCTTTGAGACATCTGGATTGCCTGTCCCTGAGTGAGGGCTTGCACCTAGGAGCCCAAGAGTGACCTTAAGAAGGTAGCTGGAGGGTTGTTCTGTAATCCCTTAGTGCAGGGAAGGGGAGCTTCAGACCCACAGGACTAACTGCTTAACCCCTTCAGGCCTTCCCATTTGGCCCATGAGAACAACTTTTTATTTGAAATATTCTGGCCCTCAGACCGAGGGAGGAACAAGGCACCGAAGCCAATGGAGCTCGTTCTTCCCTTGGCATGCCAGCGCTGGCAGCAGAGGGACTCCCTCCGTCACCAGCACCCAGCGTGCGGAAGAATGAGCTGCATTAGGCCTAGTGTGCCAGGTGCTGGTGGCAGAAGAAGCTCCACTGGCATCTGGCGCGTGGAAGAAGGAACTGTATCAGACCCATGGCCGATGGAGCTCATTCTTCCCTCAGCGCCTCCGCTTTTCAACATCACAACATTGAAAAGCTAATATCACCCAGCCCTAGTAGGCATCAGGGCCAGTCTTTTTAGTGGTGGTTCCACAGCTGTGGACACCCCTTCTCCTGCAACCTTATTTAGTATACCATATTTTTTGCTCCATAAGACACACCTTTTTCCTCCTAAAGAGTAAGGGGAAATGTCTGTGCGTCTTATGGAGCGAATGTGTGGTCGGTCGCTGGCTCCCTTTCTGGCCCCGCCCCCTTGCCCAGGCCTCCGTTGTTGAATGTTCTGCAGGGGGAGGCTGTTTGTTTCCCCAGCAATATGTGACTAGCTGATTAGATTATCTGTCTGGAAACTGTAGAAACAGCTCCCTTTCCTTTCCTAAAGAAGCTGGCAAAACTGTGAGTTGAACCCCATAAAAACAGGATTTTTTCCCTTTGCAAAGTAAACTCAACAACTTTGAGCTGATCCTCAAAAAAGGGGCTTTTCCCCTTTGCAAAAAGAAGCTGCACAACTGTGAGCTGATCCCCCCAAAACAGGGCTTTCCCCCTTTCCTCCTCTAAAAAACTAGGTGCGTCTTATGGTCAGATGCGTTTTACGGAGCGAAAAATACGGTATGTCTTCTGATTTTCGCAATGCTGTTTTATGATATTGGGAATCAATGCATTAGCTATAAAAAAACATTTGTTTATTTGCATGTCTGTATTTTAATCACCATCTGTTTCTTTAACTAGAGTTCACTCAAGATATACCAGGAAACTCATCTGGAATATGTTCGGGTGAAAGATGAAATGAACAAAAGTGACACGATGTGAGTCATATAAATGAACCAAATAGTGAATTTTATACTATTTTTCACCTTTGCAGTTAGATGTAAAATTATTCTATGTTCAGATTATAATAATGTTTGCGGGGAAAGATAGGGAATTAAGAACCCTCTCAGTGTAGGAATTAATCATATGCTACTTCTTGTACATTTCATCAATTGTTAGGGCCACGTAGCCAGTACTGAAACACAAAACCATTTTAGGTGGTGTTTCAGGCCTAGTGGTCCAAAAGGAGAGGCAAGCAACCTGTTCTGAATTCATTCCCTACCTACCCTTATTGCTATTTGGGACTGGGATTATCAGAACCCGCATTCCATAAAGTGGACTTCACAGGGTGCGGCAAATTAAGGCCTGTTGTTTACCGGTACTCAGAAATGGTTGCTGGCTGAGGGGACATTCACTTAACTTCTGCTAGTCTTCCGGACAAAACAGGCTAGGTTGGTTTTGATCCTTTCATGAAATGCACAACATGAATATGCCCCACAGTGCCCTGATGGAGGGTGCATTCCAAGATTTGCACGGCAGGTGTGCTAGCCTAGCCAAAAACAGCATGCAAGGGTAGGCATGTGCTACATCTGACCTAGCTGACTTCCCTGTTCAATGGTGCAAAGAACTCTGGGGCACACTCTGAATTAGTGCACTTCCGACCACCTCTCATTCTGGGAGGTGGTGCGTTCTTTGCTGCAGTGAATGGCGTAGATATGCCTCTCCCATCTACCACCTGTTCAGAGTGGCCTGTAACCAAAACTCATTTCCCAGCTGGGCAGCATGCTGTCTCTCCTTCGCCATGACTTTTCTACCTGCTCCTCTCCCTTGATGTATGATATATTTTATGGACAGACCGTGTAGCAGTGGTGACGATTGTGGGGTCCTAGCATCACAAAGAACTGGGCGCGGGTCCAGTTTCTAATTCAAAACTCAACCGGAAATGTAAGCCTGAGCTAAACAAATCATACTAAACCTGTGTTATCACGGAAGCTTTTATATTCTGTGTACAGTATTAGATTGAACAAAAAGCCAAAAATCTGTATCAAAAGATACTGTCCTCATTTTTTTGTGTTGTTTTTTTAAAACATGGTCAGGAAGAAGAAACTGGAAACTAAAGTGAAGAAACTTGAAGGTAATTCACTGCAAATAAATTCACATTTCAGATACAGAAAACCTTTAGATTTAAAGTAATACATTGTTGTAAGAAAAGAGAGCATTGCATAGTTTATGTGTATTTTAAGTAGGGTTGAGAGGTACACCAACAATTTTGCCCCTGTCAGTTTACCTTAAAAACCTGTTTGATTCACCTTTTGCTTTTTTCACTGTTGCCTTTACCTTTTGCCCCATTTCAACTACTATCAGGATCGCAGTGTCAAATGTTTTGCTTCTATTTCATGGGAATAAAAGAGAGAACAATTCCTTAGATAAAATTGAGCTAGTTAGTGCGAGAATGAATTGGCTTGAAAAAGGTTAATTATACACCTGGGTGGAATCTGCACACATATAAAAGCCATTCTGAAAATGGTTTTTTTTAAAAAAGCGTTTTAAAAAATACATTGAATTTTCCATAAGGCTCACCATCTAGTGTCACATTGTATATTGCAATTAAAACACACTTAAAATACTTTATCTGCTGCTGTGTAGCTGAGTCCCTGTTTAAATGAAACTGTCAATCAAGGTATAAAAATTCCAAGATTGCCTTAAGTCATGAATAGTTAGAATTTAGAGTGGTCTGTTGTTAAAAAGCTGTAAAGTAATGTCATTATTTAAGTCATAAAAGGTGTATACTATATTTTCTCATGCAAATATATGAGAAATGACAGCAGGAAGACAATTGTGCTCTCCTGTCCTGGCTCTGGGCAGTTGTTAGTAGCTGTGACAAGATCCTGAAATTAAGAATGAAAGCTCCTTAAAATTATTTCCTGTTTGTTTTTGTTCTGATTTTCATGTCACGTATTACTCTACTTGTTTAATGTCCAAAGGAAAGTAAAATAACTGTTAAGAAATTTGTCTCTTGAGTGTTTATAAATTAAATGTCAGTGTAGGACCTCTGCCAAGCCCATGGTAACTGAATAACTCGCAGAGGTTGATCCACTTACAACAAACCTAGTTGGATTGCTGCATAAATTTTTATCAGAGTATAACATTATGCAAAGAACTCAGACTTGATTATGACCATTTAAGGATATCTGTATGCATTTTATGGTCTCACAGCAAACCTTGACGAAGCCCAGTTTAAGCATTTGACCTGTTGAAACGGAAGTGTGCAAATATATTTTATTACATGGAAAGGTTTTGTTGTCAGCGGCGTTTAGTATGAATAAAATTCTAGTTCCCTGCGGCTCATTAAGCAGAATTCTAAGGCATATGGGGCATTTACGCATTTGGAGAAAAAGCAGAGGAGCTGTTGTGTGCAGTTGGTATGATAATCTATGTCTCTGACCAAGCCAAGCAGCATTCATCCAGTGTGATGAAATCCTAATGAAATACATGATGGTGCAGAACTGAATGCTGCAACCCCTGAATAAACTGCTGGAGTTTAACAAATCTGAAAGGGAAGGCATCACCATGCAAGTGCATTTTGCCCTCATTTGCTGACTTTTGTGCCATTAAGTCTAGCTTAATGGTTTTAATGCATTTTGATTATTTTTTTCCCCTTTAAATGAAGAGGCTGCAGCAAAGCACATCCAGGAATTCAAGCAGCTGAAAGCAGAGAAGAAAGTTCTTGAGAAGGAATTGAAGAAAGCACAGGTATCTTTCTTAAGGAAGGGTTTGTTTGGAGGGTTTTTTTTTTTTTGCAGTAAGCGCAAATTAATGTTTCTTTCCATGCTTTGTTATAAGTGTTAGATCACCCAGCATATCTCCTCCTAATGATTCCCCCCCCCAAGGTGCAGAGTGTATGTCATAAATGTTGAGTCAGGTGGACTTGGTATGCCTTCTCCCCCACCCCCTGCTTATCTGTTACTCATTTCCCAAAATTGTAATGGGTAAACTGGTGTAAGACTGGGCTGTGTGGGGAGGACTGATCACAGAAATTGTTTAGGCTGCTGGGCAGAATTGTTGTTGCTTTAGGGTCCAAAGTAAAGAAGTTATTGTTACACGGTACCAATGTGCCATGATAATTGTGGTGGGGGTGGGTAAAATAAAATACAGCTCTCTCCTCCTCCCTCTACCTTGGATCTTACAGTCTAAATTTGGACAGAGGGAGTGAAGAGGTAACAATAATCACAGAAGGGGCGGGATAGGAGATGGCAAGAGTAACAAGGGACAGTTCCGATTTTCCACCAAGCCTATGAAACCAGGGAGCCTGTGACCCTCCAGATGATGGTGGACTCCAACCCCTATCAGCCCCAGCCACCTGTAAGGGATGATGGGAGTTGTAGTCTCGCAAAATCTGGAGGCTCCCAATCCCTGTACAGTGGTACCTCGGGTTACGAACTTAATTCGTTCCAGAGGCCCGTTCTTAACCCGAAACCGTTCTTAACCTGAGGCGCGCTTTCACTAATGGGGCCTCCTGCCATGCCGCCAGCACGCAATTTCCATTCTCATCTTGGGCCAAAGTTCTTAACCCGAGGTACTACTTCCGGGTTGGTGGAATTTGTAACCCGAAGCATTTGTAACCCAAGGTGTTTGTAACCCGAGGTTCCATACATTTGAGAGGTCATGAGGTAATTTAAGCAGTAACCAGAGTCGAATCTTTTCCCACTGTCAGTACTACAAGTTAAGGATGTTAATGTGGTATGGTTTCCTTCCAGAAAAAGACCGATGGCTTCCCGAATGCAAAGCAAAAGAAAGGTGATGCTTCCCTTTATTTTCTCTTAATGGATTTTAAGTGGCAGGATTACAGTTTTAATTGTTGATCTGATATCTGTGTCTGTCTTATTTCCTCTCAGTGCTGAAGAATGCTGAGACCCAAAGTGAGAGAGCGAGTCCCGTAGCAGACCTAGACAAAGGTTGGTATGTATAAATATTTTCTCTCCAATAAAAAAAGATTGCAATTGCTCATAGCTGCTGTTCTTTGAGTTGTCATCTGTACAGTCATCACATCCTCATACCACAAGGCCTCACCCTTCAGCCCTACCTGGATTCTTGCAGGTGCCCTAAAGGAGCTGAATAGGAGAGTGATTGCGCACTGCATGGGACATGTGCAAGGCCCCAAGATCTGTCTGAGAAAAGGGCTTGAGAGCATGGCCTCCTCAGCCAGCAAGCCCTAAGGTGTGTTGCTTTGTGTTCATCCACATGTAACAAGCTGCATGACGATAGGTCAGGGGTCAGCAACCTTTTTCCGACGTGGGCCGGTCCACCGTCCCTCAGACGTTTTGGTGGGCCGGACTATATTGGGGGGGGCGGGGGGGAATAAACGAATTCCTATGCTCCACAAATACCCCAGGGATGCATTTTAAAATAAAAGCACACATTCTACTCATGTAAAAACCCCAGGCAGGCCCCATAAATAATCCAGAGATGCATTTTAAATAAAAGCACACATTCTATTCATGTAAAAACACGCTGATTCCCGGACCGTCCGCGGGCCAGATTTAGAAGGCGATTGGGCCGCATCAGGTCCCCGGGCCTTAGGCTACCTACCCCTGTGATAGGTTTTATGTCAGCTTGAACTTGTTACTCTGCTGCAAGTATTCTTTGCTTCTTAGAACTGCAGTTGGATGGAGACAAATTATTTATCATTGCCTAAGACGAGGTCGTCAGACATGTGGCCTCCAGCATCTAACCCCCTGCAAATTATTGAACCAGTGTCTCAGCCATGGCCTGTCACCACTACTCCCTTGAAATTAGCAGCACGTTTCAATGAGCGTGGAGAGCATTGGACGGCCAAGCAGAATGTAACACTGCAATTCCCCCAGTTTTGTAGAGCAAGTGGAAGCCTAGAGAATTAGATGGCAGACAACTGAGAGCTGTAAGCTGTTGGGTTCTGTTGCACTCACGGGGGAATTTTAGAAGAAAAGTTGTGATGCATTTGGGGTGGATTGTAGAGAGGTGTTTTAGAATTTAACCCTTGTCTTCCTGGCAAAGCTAGTGATTTGGGGGCTGAAAACTTCCGTGTCTTTGTATTTGCTGGGCATCTGCTGAGTGGGAGTTTGGGCCATGTCTTCAACCCTTCCCTTCCCACTGCAAGATTTATAGGACACTAGAACTTTTTTTGTTTAGAAGGCCATGTCTGAAGTGCAGTTGACATTTTCAGATCAACAGGCAGAAATTTGACTAGTCTGCCCACCCAGGTTCAGTTGAGTGCATTCATGACTTGTTAAAGGTGGGGAAAAGGACACATTTGCTTTCAAAGAAGCTTCCCTACCTGGTCACCTGGAAGTGCTTTCTTTCCTGCTCCAGATGACCAGACCTGAATCCATCCATCTCCTTTTATGTGCAAGTACCAATCAAGAAGCCATTGCCACATCATGGGAGAGCTGTTTCTCGTCTCCCTTGTTATTTTTGCAGTTGCCAGAAGGTGTAATCTTCTTATATTTATAATGCTGAAATATTGGGGTGTGTGTGTTTGTTTGATGTTATACAGTCATACCTCGGTTTAAGTACACTTTGGTTTGAGTACTTTAAGTTTAAGTACTCCACGGACCCATCTGGAACGGATTAATCCACTTTCCATTACTTTCAATGGGAAAGTTCATTCAGGTTAATTACGCTTCAGGTTAAGTACAGACTTCCGGAACCAATTACGCTCATACTTCGGGTTAAGTGCGCTTCAGGTTGAGTACTCCGCGGACCCGTCTGGAACAGATTAATCCACTTTCCATTACTTTCAATGGGAAAGTTCGCTTCAGGTTAAGTACGCTTCAGGTTAAGTACAGACTTCTGGAACCAAATGTGTACTTAAACCGAGGTACCACTGTATTTGCTATTATGTTACTATGAAATGGTTATGGAATTCTTCTTGCAGTGGCTGATTTTGAGATGCATTTGAACATGAATCTTTTCATGGAAGCCGCTTTGAACATGAATCTTTTCATGGAAAGGTGACAGGCAAATAAAATGGTAATGATGCCACAAAGTGCTGAGAATACCAACGAAGGGATACAAAAAGAGCTCCTTAATTTCATTCCATTTTTTTTTAAAAAAAATTGTGGCTTACTTAGCAAAGAGGCAAGCAGAGGCAAGAAGGATATGATGCAATTTAAATAGATGCAGGTGGATTTCTTGCTATTGCTTATCATGTCAACAGGCTGAGTCCTCTAAGGAGGCACAGGCTCAAGGGAGTTGCCAAGAAGGGGGAAAGAACATGTTGGTTAGCTTGTGGTTGTAACAAATTGTGTAAAGTCAGAACTTTTGCTGAGTATCCATTGATTTGCTGAGAAATTGGGCTGTCTCATTTGTGCTAAGTATTTTTATATAGCCCTTCAGTCACTTTCCAAGGGGAGTTTGCAAGAAAGTGCTGCATTCCATTCCATATATGCTTTTGCATCCTCTTTGCTACAGGGCTGCCCTTCAGGTTCTGGCTTTTAACTCTCAGATGCACAAACTGAGGTGTCTTGAATCATGCATTTCCCCCCATTTTTCCTCTGGGGAGCTTAAAGCAGCATGCATGGCTTCCTGTATCCATTTTAGGAAAAGGAAAAAGGTAAACCACTGAGCCTCTTGGGCTTGCTGATCAGAAGGTCGGTGGTTCGAATCCCCACGACGGGGTGAGCTCCTGTTGCTCTGTCTCAGTTCCTGCCAACCTAGCAGTTCGAAAGCACACCAGTGCAAGATCAGTGTTTCTCAACCAGTGTGCCTCCAGATGTTTTGGGACTACAACTCCCATCATTCCTGACCACTGGTCTTGCTAGCTAGGGATGATGGGAGTTGTAGTCCCAAAACATCTGGAGGCACACTGGTTGAGAAACACTGAAGTAGATAAATAGGTACCACTGTGACAGGAAGGTAAACGGCGTTTCCATGCGCTCTGGCACTTGTCACTGTCCCCGTGCACCAGTAGCAGTTTAGTCCTGCTGGCCACATGACCCGGAAAGCTGTCTGTGGACAAACGCCAGCTCCCTCGGCCTGAAAGTGAGATGAGCGCTGCAACCCCATAGTCGTCTTTGACTGGACTTAACTGTCCAGGGGTCCTTTACCTTTTACCTATCCATTTCATCCCCCACAACAGCCATGTGAGGTAGGGGAGGCTGAGAGATAGTGAGGTTTACTATCTCACCCAGTGTGGTTCATCCTATTTGGTGTAGAACGCAAGCAGAACCTTCCTAAGTTCAAGGGCCAGGTTCCCTCGTTGCCTTCCCTTCTGGAGGATGCATGTACAGTACGTTGCAGAAGAGCCTGGGCAAAAGTGTTCCCACTCTGCACAGAGAAAGGGGAACCCAGAAAGGAGAAACCACCAGAGCACCTAACCCTTTATCGCTGCTCATATGTTTCCTGAAGATTGGACCAGCGTGGTGGGCCTCCGTCCCCTGCTCAAATCTCCAAGGAAATAGCCAACCAGCATGCAAAGACAGAGCTGCTCTGTTGGGAGTTGTCACCTCCAAGTGTCTTTAGGTAACAGATCCTGACATAGCAAGCTTCCTTTCAACTTTCCTGAGAACCCTTGGCAAGTCAGTAGAGGAGGCCTAGTGGGCTAGAGGTTTGCCATCACTGGAACAGACATGAATAACCATAGTTTAATGGTCCCAGGTCCTAAGGAAGTCAGACTATCCTCCACCAGGGCCAGGGCCTTTTCAGTGATAGCTCCGATCTGGTGAAATGCTCTGTCCCATGAGACTAGAGCCCTACAGGATTTATCCTCCTTCTCCCACGCCTGTAAGACAGAACTATTCCGTCTGGCCTTTAATTTGAACTAAGCGTGATCTTTTATTTCCCTTCTCTCTTCCCTCACCTCTTTTATGAAGATTACCCGCTCTGGGACCCCACAGCTAATTCCCCCCCTCCTTGCTGGCCCAAGTAGTACTAATTTAGCCAGCTAGCCCTGGTGACTATCTAATGTTTATTGGATGGATTTCCCCAAAATTGATTTTTGAATTTTGAATTTTATTGTTATTCATGCTTTTATACTGCATTTTATGCTGCTTTTATGTTGTATTACAATTAAGTGTTTTAAATTTGCTGTTAGCTGCCCTGAGCCCGAGTTTCTAAACTGGGAAGGGCGGGGTATAAATAAATTATTATTATTATTATTATTATTATTATTATTATTATTATTATTATTTAACCTCAGCAGTTTGGGATATGCTTCATATTCCTGTATTACTGAAGAAATGTGTGTGCAGATACAGATATAGATATATATTCTATTAATCCATGTTTCTCTGCAAGTACCATAACAGTTTGGATGTCTCTGGTTATTTTACAGAAAAAATTAAGCTGCTGTTGCAGGAGCTCTGGATGTGTATCGACAGCTCCACAGGAAAAAGTCAAATCAACAAACATGACTACATCTTAGGTGAGACCCAAGTACTGTAGTTCTAGAGATAATTGGAAGTAGTCACTTTCCTTAGAGGAAAAAAAAGTATGTTGCAATTTTCAAGAAGAGTAAAGAAAATTTGCCTCTTCTCTCACCTGCAGGAACAGATTTTCTTGGTCATTCAAGAGCACGTGGAAAAACAAGTGAGTACTTTTAGAAGGGCACTCTGCCGTTGAATCTCACGACAGACGGGTGCCAATAATTAACTTTTAGAATGACTTTGTGCTATGGTTTTAATATTTGCATAATTTAAATGCAAGAACAAAATATATGCATATATACCTGCAGGGCATTTGCGGTTGCCTCTGGGCTGCCGGAAATCTTGCTTGGCGTGTCCTCATTCCTCCTATGCCTTCTTCCAAGACTTCACTAGGAATATCTTACACTTTTTAAGGAAAAGTTTTGTGAGCGTCATGGGAAGGTTACAAAAACTGTATGGCACCCCAGAATCACAGCAGCAGCCCCCCCCCCCCCGAGAGTGGTCAGTAAAATTAACACCTGGATTTTTAAAATTAAAAAATAATAATTAAGGGGATACTTTCTGGAGGGCCTGTGGAGTTGCAAAAAAACCTTTCAACAGCACAGTGGTGTACAGTGGTGCCTCGCTTAACAAATGCCCTGTAAGACGAAATTTTCGCTTAAAGAAAGGATTTTTCTAGCGGAGGTTGCCTCGCTAGACGAATTCGTTTTACGAAAAATTCGTCTAGCGCAGCGTTTCTCAACCGCTGTTCCGCGTCACACTAGTGTGCCGCGAGACGCTGGCTGGTGTGCGGCGACGAGAAGGGCGATTTGCATTGTCACGTGCCTGGCGGCCGCCAATAAACATCACTGACCCGCCGGAAAGCAATATTTCTCCTCCTCTTTCCCAAAGCTCAGTGCAAACGAGCCTGGCGGCCGCCAATATAAAGCACTGATCCGCCGGAAAGCAATATTTCTCCTCCTCTTTCCCAAAGCTCAGTGCAAACACTAACCCGCCGGAAAGCAA
Source organism: Zootoca vivipara (assembly GCF_963506605.1). Lineage (NCBI taxonomy): Eukaryota > Metazoa > Chordata > Lepidosauria > Squamata > Lacertidae > Zootoca > Zootoca vivipara. The sequence continues at coordinate 80,676,008 of NC_083283.1, forward strand.
TATTTGGCAAGTGTTTCTTACAGTCATAATTATAATATAGGGCGGCACAGAGTTACATTTTTTAACTTTTTTAATGGTGGTATGCCTCGTGATTTTTTTCATGGAACAAGTGTGCCGTGGCCCAAAAAAGGTTGAGAAACACTGGTCTAGCGAATCACAGTTTCCCATAGGAATGCATTGAAATTCAATTAATGCGTTCCTATGGGCAAAAAAAAAAATTCAAAACAATTCAATGCATTCCTATGGGATTCGCTAGATGAATTTTTCGTTATAAGAATAGACCCGTGGAATGAATTAAATTCGTCTAGCGAGGCACCACTGTACCTGTAGGACACTCAGTAAGATGGATAATAAACCATTTGTTTTAAAATTGGTTTTAAAACTTTTTTTAAAAAAATGTAAAGGTCTTCCTTCCCCCCCCCAAAAAATGGGGGGGGAATGTGGAAACCTTGTTTACACTGTAGATTATCTTCTGCCCCATAGAAACGCCGCAGAATCCTCAACAATTCAGGAAACATCGAGAAGAGAGGCCTTCTGGTTGTCCTTCACCTGAAACCTGTACGACGCATGTTTCTTTGGCACCGTTGCAGACAAAGCTGGACGACAGACCTGCTGGGCATGGTAGCCCAGTAGAAAGCAAGGCCATGGAAACCACGGGCGCTTACAATGGTGGCGGCACTTTTTATGAAGACAGATCTCTAGAAGTCATTTCAGAGACAGATTCGGGAGCGGGCAACGTGGATGTTTTTAGCAAGGAACAGGACGAACTTGGTGAAAATCTGCGAGATATTTTGAAGTGGGTTAGGCCACTTCCTCCTCTGCTTTCTCCCCTACAGTTTTCACCTGCTGCTACTCCAGTAAGTCAAAATATGGGTTAAAATCGCGTGCCCTAGTAATGTCATAATCTTGATTGAATGTTGACTTAATACAGTACAGCAAGTCTACTTGTGGATGGAGCCAGGTGGCCAGAAAGAGGCATTGCTTTCAATGGGTAGTACACCTGGCTCACTCTCATTCTCAGGTGAACAGGCTTTGCAGGTATTCATAGTGCTTCAAAAAACAAAAAATACCACCACCACCACCCTTCCGATAGCAGGAGGAAATCAGTAAATGTGTAATATACCTGGGCAGCAATTTCTCTGTTATACCACTTTCAGCTATCCAAAACCAAACAAACAATTGCCTGCCTTCAGGGTATATTAGGCTCGGACTGAAAAGAATCGTACTGTCGAACAGTGGGATATAAATTAAGACAATAAATGTGGTGGCAGCTCCTGTTGTGATTCATGAGAGCAGCGGCTCTGTCATAGGGAGTTGTTGTTTTTTCTCCTTCCCCGACTTCCTTAAGTAAGAACTGTTAAAGTGTAAAATGATAGCTGTCTCAGTTAGGATGTCATCCTTCTTCCTTCTGCTAATTCCATTGCTAGGTAAAAAACAGTTTGGCTTTAGAATACAGTGGTACCTTGGTCTGAGAACAGCTTAGTTTATGAACAACTTGGAAATAGAACGCTGCAAACCCGGAAGTAGGCGTTTTGGTTTGTGAACTTTGCCTTGGAAGCGGAACATGTTCCACTTCCTGTTGAGTGTGTTCCATTTGTAAATTGAGTCCCCCACTGCTATGGGAAAGCACGCCTTGGTTTAAGAATGCTTTGGTGTAAGAACGGACTTCCGGAACAGATTAAGTTCGTAAACCACTGTATACTGAACACCTGGATTTTCAGCTTCTGACTGCTGCTATTTTTGTGGTGGTCCTTTGTTTTGGTTTTATTGACTGTGCATCACTTTGAGCATTGCTTTTTAAATAGTGAAATGACTCATGTTTTTGTGGATTAAGATGAACCTTTGCAAGTGAGCTAAGCCCCGTAAAAAGGAACTTCTCTCTCTTTGTTTCTGTTAGACACTCTTTAGTTTATCTTGGTCTTAGTTCTCATTGAAGTGGTAAAACCTCTGTGCAAAAAACCTCAATAGAAAACTGTTTCTCAGAAAGTTCTAGTTACAGGTAGGTAGCCGTGTTGGTCTGCCGTAGTCAAAACAAAATACAGTGGTACCTCTGGTTAAGAACTTAATTCGTTCCAGAGGTCCGTTCTTAACCTGAAACTGTTCTTAACCTGAAGCACCACTTTAGCTAATGGGGCCTCCTGCTGCCGCTGTGCCGCCGGAGCACGATTTCTGTTCTCATCCTGAAGCAAAGTTCTTAACCTGAGGTACTATTTCTGGGTTAGTGGAGTTTGTAACCTGAAGCGTTTGTAACCCGAGATACCACTGTAAAATAATTCCTTCCAGTAGCACCTTAGAGACCAACTAAGTTCAAACTTAGTTGGTCTCTAAAGTGCTACTGGAAGGAATTTTTAAATTTTGTTTCTCAGAAAGACTTCCTGTTTCCAGCTTTCTGTGGTTTGGTTTTTATGGATTCGAAGAGCATCCCACCATGTAAACCTGCAGCTCTGATCTGAAGTAGAACAGCGCAGAAGTAGGTTTACCGGTTTACTGAGAACTGCACCTCAGTCATGTTTTAAGTGCATATCTGTTTAGATGTGTCTTTAGCAGTATCAGTTTTTTTAAAGGAAAAAAAGTAATGAACATTGTAACTTGAATGGCTGTTCATAAAACATTTGAGCTGTTATGAGGACTATATTAATTCTTCTCATTTATCTCTTTAAGGATACGTTATTTGGAAACTTAACAGATTCCAGTGATGAAGATGAAATGAACCAGAATGTGCAAATGCTTGAAAATATTTTAGAAAAAAGTGAACCAAAAGCTGAAAATTCTTACGAGAATCATCCAGCAGAATCTCAGAGCAAATGCATCTCTTTTAATGCAAACAATACAAATGGCAATTTTCAGGAGTCACCTGAAAGACTTAGCACATTGACGGAAGAAGAGTCAGCGCTGTGTCACGACCCTGTGGCAGAAACATCAGTAAATGAGAGAGATGCCATATCAAAGAGTGAGAAACGTCTGCAGGACAATTCTGACTTTTTGGAGGCACACACAGCCACTGAACCAGCAGCACACGGTACAGAAAACGTCAACAAAAACTTAGATAATATGATGAAAGCGAAAGACAGACTCGTGATGCCTGCTGTATTGTCTCCATCGGCTAACTTACAAGGTCAAGAAAAACCAGCTGAGCCAATGCCCATGAAAGAAGAAGTTGGAAGCAGCATTGAACATGTTCACGAAGAGCCTAGTAACTTCTTGAAAGAAGAGAAGGAAGAGCTCCTTGGGACAGTGGAAGGGGATTGGCTTCAAACACCCATAGGTGGCAATCAGCAGCAAACCAAAGAGTCCATTTTAGCTCCTGGAAATGTGCTCGTAGCTCCTGAATTTTTTAAGGATGTTTCTGGTGATGTGCGAGGAGGAATGGGGAATGGCCCCCGTGACAGCCAATCTAAATTTAATTTTGATAAAGCAAAATGTGTTGGTGAACGCACTGAACCTGTAACAACATGCAAACAAAATGCAACGGAAGAGCTCTGCTCGGGCGGCAGTGATGAAGCATTCATGGAAGAGAAAATGAATTCCGTTACCCATAATTCCCTCTCTGAAATGGAGTGTTCTAGGGTGCTGCTCCAGCAACGAGATGCTGAGGTAACATTTACACAGGACTTTGGAAAAGATTCTTATGTCTCCGACGCAGCCAGCAAATCGCAATGCATAGAAGGAAATCACAGTAGTGAAGGGAAATGTGACAAACAATTCAATGGGGAGAATAAACTAGGGAAGGCTGATACCTTAAGGCCCCACTCTCATATTACAGTGGCAAGTGATGGATGCAATAATTCACTGTCTTGTATAGGTGAAAGCAGCACTCTCCCTTCTGTGCCTACTAAACATGGAGAAGATGACCAGCTGAAAGTTGAAAATGAAAACGTCGTAGGCAAAACGAAACCCAAATCAATGGATGTCAAAAAAGAATGTGTAGAACTAGAACAATACGTTGACCAAAAAGATTCTATTAAATCGCTACAAGGGGAGCCAGATTATCAAAGCAGTCCTACGTTAGCAGCACAAGCATTTATTATTGAAGGGTGTTCTGAGGGGTCTCTTGAAAGTAAACACACATTCTTTGAATCAGAGAATGTCACTGAAAGTGCTTCAGACCTAGGGTATGTTGAAAAGGCAGACATTAAACCTGAGTGCAGGTCCAAAATGCACAGCGTTTCAATTAACTTTCAGCACGCTGAGGCTGTTGCGGAAGATTTACGCTTGACATCAGAACGGCTTGAGAAGGAAGATAGTGAACCGCTGAAAATAACAGAAACTGGGACTGCACAGTTTATTATAGAAGAAGGAAGTGAAAAAACATCTGCTCTTGGAACTCTGTGCGACAGAAATACGGAGCCCAGTTTGATTTTTAAAGATTTGCAGCATGGAATAAATGAGGCACCATCTCAAGAAAAGGCAATCTTGAATGCTGAAAGCGATTCATCTGATAAAATGAAGCATGCTGCAGAAGGGACAGAAACGGATTTTAAGTGCTCTGTAACAAATGGGGTGGAATTAGAACAGAACACAAATGAATGCCCTGCTCAGCCTGTACAAGATGAATTAGAAGCAGAGAATGCCGTTATTGAAACAACGTCCTCTGTCACTACAACAGTTGGTTCTAAATCCACTGCAGAGCTCTCCGATGTCACCGTGTCCAACGTTGAAATCAATTATGAGCTCTTCAGCAGAAATGGCCAAAGCTCTGTCCCAGGGTACATTACCCCTTCCTCTCCAAGCAGAGAAGAAGATGCTGATCATAGGGATCACAGTTCTGGAGAAGACTTGACAAGTAAAGAGGCAAATGATCTTGATTCTGAGGTAGACAAAAATAAGTCCCTGGATTGTTGCAGTTTCCATGAAATGGAAATTGAACAAGCCGGAGAACAGCCAACTCTCAGGGAATCCCAGATAATGTGGGAGCTCACTAAAGCACAAACTCCCGAGGCATCAAGCCTAAACAGTGTTAATACGGTAGACATTTTTGTAGTGAGCGAATCTGTTCCAAGTGATGAGAAGCTTCTTGTTCCTCTTGATAAGAAGTTAGGGATTCCTTCAAGAAACTGCGAGGTAGAACATAATTTGAGTGAAGCAACAGCTAAAGAAACTGATGCAATATCGAGCAGTGGCGCAAGATCTGAAGGGGTGAATGAGCTGGCAGTGTCTGAAAGTACTATCATGGTTATGAAATCATCTACCTTGGATTCATCAGACAAAGAGGTTTTCCCATTAAGGAAGGTGAATTGCACAAAGCCACAACCAAGGCTTGCAACGTCCAGAGCAGATGTGGGAGGTGAGCAGGAGCTGTCCCATGTAACAGAAGAGGCATCCCCGAAATATACACCGGCTGCTGTACATGACACTGGCTCCCATGTTGCTGAAGTGACGGAAGGGATATGGGAACATTCATACGCAACAAGATGTGCGTGTAGCGATGAAAATACCTCCTTAACATTGGACTCTCTTACAGCAATAGAGAAGTCGGAAGAGAGGCAAGCAGGACAAGACATTTCAGCAGTCGTTTCATTGACGAGACAAGGGCTAACACAAGACAGAAAATCTCTCCCCAGGAAGTCTCCTGCAAGTGATCCAGAATTGAATAGTGATATAGTTGCACCACACTCAGAATACAGCGGCACTGGTATAGAAGCCTCAGAAATCCAGATAGATTTCTTTAAAGGGGAAGCAAGTGCAGAGGAAGAAGGAAGCTTTAGCCCTTCGAGACGGAGCTCCAGCCTGAGGCAGAACCAGTTAACACCCGTCTGTGTCGGTGGGGGTGCCAATGCCTCTCACAACAAGGAAACCCATATAGAGAAGGACGGGGAAACTCTTACTGCTCAAACCAGCCAGCATTCCGTACCACCTGCCTCCGAATCTTCCAGCTCTAGCTCTAAACCACAAAAAAGAGAGTCTGAGAAAGTGGAGTCTCCCGCTGCTCTTGCATCTCAGGGAAATAACGGAGCAGGACAAGCACTTGAGCCATCGGACTCTAGAAATGTTTCAGCAGAGGCCGGCCTTAGGCCTCTCCAGAGAATACCTAGCTGCAAGGGGAAGAGGAAAAGTCGGCAAGCACTGCTTACCGAGACCATTTTTGCCAATGCAGATACTTCCACGCCTACGGTGTCTTATTCTCCAAAAACCCTTACAAAAATTAGGCAAGAGATGGGCCCTCCATTACCCCCCTTGCTCCCACCTCTAATGCCTACTCCTCCGAGAACGGTTAGGCCCCTCTCCCCGGTGATGTCATCATCTAGCCAGTCTTCTTTGCCTTCCCCACTTGATGGAATGATTTCTCCTTTACGCGAAACCCCAGTTCCTCCTCTAAGGTCGCCGCTGTTGGATACCCCCAAACGCAAGTCTCCCGCTACATTTACCACTCCTTCTCCCTCTGGCACGCCGATGCGTCAGAGGGCTCTGTCTTCTCCTCTTCAGTTTTGTGCCACCACTCCCAAGCATGCCCTCCCCGTCCCAGGCAGGCTTCCTCCATCGGCAGTTGGCTGCGCTGCTCCGCCCGTACCCCAGGAAAACTCTGTGAAGATCTTAGACAGCATGTATCCAGAGCTATCCGCCCGAGCAAGAACTCTCAACATCCTGAAAGGTAACATTCAACTGAGTAGGTCGTCTTCTCTAGATGGCAAGAATGCCCCACAGCCAGTCCATCAGATCAGTGGCTTTAAAGCAATTGCTTCTGTGTCCACCGCTTTTGTTAAAACAGGGAGCAGTTTCAAGCCTGACCCAGAGCAACTGTCTTCCAATGTGTGTCACACTGGGAAAAGGGCATTAGTACCTGTGACTGTGCCAAAGAACGCCAAAAGGCTACGGCTAGATAGCAAGTCGCCAAAATCAAACTCCTGCAAGGAAGAGCCTTCAGCTAGAGTCCCAGATGTACAGTGCCCTGCTGAGGAAGCTATCAGTGTGAGTAGCGAGGGTGTTACTCGCTTAACCGGTGACGCCGATTCACAATTGCTGGTGGCTGCGAAGAAAAGCGACGACTCCGATAGCAACATTGTGATGGTAACATTGGAGAAAGTTTCCAAAGCCTGTTTTGACCTGTTACCTGTTATCCGTAGCCACGTTTTGGTGGGCAATACCTCGAAGCTCCCAGCCATGAGAGATGAAGAGAAAGAAGCCGTTTATGAACTTGCCGTTGCTAAGAAGGTCAGTTACACCTCCTCCTCCTCCTCCTCCTCCTCCTCCTCCTCCTCCTCCTCCTCCTCCTCCTCCTCCTCCTCCTCCTCCTCCTCCTCCTCTTCTTCTTCTTCTTCTTCTTCTTCTTCTTCTTCTTCTTCTTCTTCTTCTTCTTCTTCTTCTTTAAACAAATACCACTAAACTGGTTTAGCTCATATAACCAAACAGTGAGCGTGGAACCTTCTGGAATAGTAGTTAAGATGGTAGAAGCTATAGACGAGACCATTTGAACCCACCTCCCTGCCAAGCTATCATGCCGCCTCTTGCAGTTCATACGTGGACGTATCATTACGTTTGCTGTGGCTGATTGGGGATGTTGACTCGTATTTTGGTTTTTGTTAAAGGCGTGAAGCTGGATTTGCATGGCTTAACACACACACACCCGCACGCACAGACATACACTTTTGACCGAAAGGTGGTTTTTCAGTCCCTTACAGCTAATATCCATGGGAATTTTGACGTTGTGTTTACCCCATTGTTTCTCAAACTTTTCAAACTTTCTCATTTCTTGCAAACTTAGCTGCTGCCACCTCCACCCATACCAGCTCGTCTCTTCCACAGCTGAGCAAGTGCGCAAGGACTTTGCTCACAGTTGTCTCTATTTAGCCTGTTGTATATGAGAATTTGCAGGCTGAAGTGCTAAGCTCGGCGTTAGCATTCAGAGCAGAGGAACTGTTACCCCCTCTTAAACACCATAAAAATAAAGCAACATCTTCTGCTGGGGTGATGGGGGTGCAGTCATCCCCAGAAATCCGATGTGCACCAGAGAGGGTCCTTTGCGGGGAGCATTCAGTCAATATGGGCTTTGGCTGGTAATAAAGAATGTGCTGTGTGTTTTAAGACCCCTGTCTTTTCTCCCCACTCCACATGACCCACAGGCCCCCCAAGTGAGTCCTGCCCTTTAGTTTTGTGTTTCACAGGTTTAAACCTATGTCTTGGTTTACAAAGGCTTCTGAAAGCAGATAGCACTGTGATCTAAATGCATCGAACAGTTCGCACATCCAAGTTCTACCTGGGTGTCTGTAATAAGGCGGAACTTGTGGAGAGAGTAGGGAAACCATCTTAACTTGGTCATCAAATCTGTAAATCTTGTGACCCTCCCCACTCCAAACACCCAGGAACATGCACAAAGAGGAGGGCTGTGGGTCACATGTTGTGTGAGCTTAGTTCAGATGAATCTATCCCTGCCTTAGATGAACTCTTGGGCTCTAAAATTGTATGGAGACATTTCTGAAACACTTCAACTTGTCTTGATAGTTTATTCATTTGGTGGAGTTGTTGAGTGCTTTGGGTTCCACTTCACTGACTAAGATCCAGTTCATGATGGCCAGTTTTTAAGTGGCAGCATGCCCTCTGGAGTGATCACCTTCCCAAGTTCCTGTTTGTTTTGTTTTGTTTTGTTTGTGTTTACATATATGCTGCTTTTCCACAATCAGCTGCGGCCAAAGTGGCTTGCAGGAAACACTCAAAACATCAAAATACATATATGCGAAATACAGAGCATGTCAGTAAATTCAAAAGTCAACAGTTTAACAAACACAGAATAAAATTGATATTAACCCCCCCCCCAAAAAAAGCCAATAAAAGAAAAGAAAAACCTGATCCAGGTTTCAGTACATAACTGCAAAGCCAAAGAAGAGTTAACCGACGACAGAGTTTGGCAACACACAGTTCTCATTTGGTGTTTCTCTAAACAGCTGTAGATGCCAACATGCTTTCCCCAGTTGCTTAGGGTCAGACCTGAAATTAATCTCATTGGAAACCCCCCCCCCACTCCCCCAGGTGGTAAGATTCCCTGTTACTACATCTTTCAGGATGAGGGAACTTGAGGTCTTCCCATCCAAGACTGCTTTTACCCCCCACCCCCCAAAAAACAGACCACAGGAAGATTTGAGGGGAAAGATTCAGCACAAGGTCCACTGCAAAATTGTGCTGTCAACCTGTTTTCAGGATTTTTAATTTCTGAGAGTGTTTCTCATTTGTGTCCGGGTGTCTGGATGGGATAAGAAGCCAGGATCATATCCACCCAGCCACTGTTCAGCTGTGCTGGCTCCCAACTCAGGCCCTAGCATTAAGGCCTTCAAAAATGCCCTGCATGGATTCCAGGTCTTTCAAACTTCTTAAGGTGACAGTGCGACAAATGTGCACAAATGTGAAGTTATCTCAGAATCCGCCAGAGATCCTTTTTCACTGGAGGTGATTGGATCTTGGAGCTTCTGCATGCATTGCTTGTGCTCTGCTTATGACACCTCCCCATAGATTCCTTTACACACATCCCTGGCAGAGGTTGTATCAGAACTTGACCTACATTGGCCTGCATGTATAATGGCCTCAGAGAGGTCAGTTGGTCTTCCGTATAACCATAGCTGCCAAGTTATCCCTTTTTTTTAAGGGAAATTCCCTTATGCTGAATAGGCTTCCTCGTGAGAAAAGGGAAAACTTGGCAGCTATGCGTATAACGTTTCAGATGGCTCATTAAAATAACGTTCACTCTGCTGTTGCTTCTTGTACCTACCATGCATTTAGTCCTTTGCTCCTACTATTGTGGTGTTTAGTTGCTGGTGTTCTATATTTTTAAGCTTTGCAGCTTACCAGTTTCAGCTGCAAACTGCCACGAGTGCACTTTTCCAGTGGTTTTAAAACTTTTTTTCCAAATATATTTATTATTTTGTAACACACAAAGACAAAAAAATAAACAAAATAAAAAAATAAAAAATACAAGAAATAAAAAATACAAAAAGTACCAAATACAAAAAAGACAAAAGACAAAAAGACAAAAAAACAAAAACAAAAATTCCTAAACTTCAACTTGTATCAATTCTAGTGGCTGTGACTACCTCAAGTCCCTTCCAACTGCGTTACATTGTAAATCCTCTGTAGTAATCTCTAAGTCTTATTCTTATACCTTATTTACCTTATAACTATTCTTTTTCAAATCTTATCTTATATCACAACACAAAATCTCACACATACTGCTTATTTATAACTACACCTCTAAATCAATATTTATCTAAACATATATTATTTCTACAACCTCCCTGTACCTCCTAAACTTCTATTAATTCTTTTCAATGATATGTTTATTTCTTAAATACACTTTGAATTTTTTCCAATCTTCTTCCACCGCTTCTTCCCTCTGGTCTCAGAGTCTCCCGGTTAACTCTGCCAGTTCCATAAATTCTATCATCTTCTTCTGCCATTCATCTATCGTTGGTAATTCTTCGTTCTTCCAATTCTTCGCCAATAATATTCTTGCTGTTGTTGTGGCATACAGAAAAAATGTAACATCTTTCTTGGGTATTTCCTCCCTGACTAGCCCAAGTAGGAAGGCTTCTGGTTTCTTAACAAAGGTGTTTTTCAACACTTTCCCAGAAGTCTTCTACTTGGGGGCAGGTCCACCACATATGGTAAAAGGTTCCTTCTTGTTTTTTACATTTCCAACATTTGTTATCATGTTTATGATAAATCTTAGATAATTTTACCAGTGTAAGATACCATCTATACATAATTTTCATCATATTTTCTCTTAAAGTATTACACGCGGTAAATTTGATACTTTTCTTCCACCACCTTTCCCCAGTGGTTTTAAAACATGTTTGTCCTTGTGCTTGCTTGGAAAGATCTGTTCTTCCCTAATTTATCGCCTGTATCTGATACAGAATTAGCTCTGAAGATCATCAGCATTTCTGTTCAAGGACAGAAGTATATTATTTTCTGATAATAAGGTGTATTATGCATGTTGAAATATCCTCAATAGAAAAAACCATTTTGCATGTTACAGCACTTAGCCGAGACAGCATTACAGGCTATTCTGAAGAAACTGAAGAAAGAGAAGATGACCTTGGGCCACAATCACATTCAGGCCCTCTGCAGGGTGTATGTTGGAATATGCCGGCAGCTGGGAGACCTGGAAAAAGCACGCCTGTTTTGCTACAGTCTTCTTAAGGAAGGTATGATCTGTCTTTGTCTTTTTTACGGTGGAAAGCATCTTACACATTATGTTCCAGCTGAATCCTTCTCAGATAGGTTAATCACTTTTGGATGTTCCAAGGGAAGCAGTTCATAAACGAAATAAATCAATGTATACTCACTGCTTCAGCAAAGGTCTGTTTACCAGGGTTGTGGGCGGATTAAACAATCCACGGGCCTGGTTCATACATTTCCGTCAGCAACGCTGCAGTATTATGGAGAAGAAGTGGTGCAATCTTCTCCCCTCTGTGACGCAGCCTCCACTGCAAACCTCACCCTCCACACAAATGGCAAACTGGGCAATGGGCCTGGTCTGTGTGATTTCCTGCCCTCCATTTAAGAAACAAAAAGGGGGATTATTGCATGGACTGGGCGTCTGCAGGATAAAGAACTAAGGCAGAGGACCATATTCACACCTTGGGCTTCCTCCCTAGTGGAAGGGCTTGATCTCCTCCTCCACTGCATAGAGGTTAGGTTGGATTTGTTATATATAGATATAGATATAGATATATAGATATAGATATATTGCTTCCTGCTACAAAAAGTCCCAAAGTGATTTGCAAATCAGAACAAAAATACACAAGCATGTTAAAAACCTGAATCGGAATATAAGCATCCAGGCATCAGGCTACCCAAATGCAGGGGAAACAGGGGTTTTACGTATTTGTGTTTTTTGGGTTTTTTTTTAAAGCAACTTTGTAAACTGCCCTGGGGGTAGTAGCCCAGCCACTGGACCCACTGGATCCTAAGTTAGCACAGCCATGGTGATCTCAATGGGCTCTATCAGGGTCTCTTCACTAGGCCAACCTGGGAGCGTTCCCCCTCCCCCTTCCTGCCTGCCTATTCTACCCTAGCACCACCAGCCGCCTATGCAGGCAATAAAGTTTTTGGATGTTTGCTCTTAATTTCTTTTTGCTTTTAACTTGTTTTTAACGTCCTATGATGCTGTAGTTTTGTTTTATGTTTTTATATCATTGTAAACTGCTGTGTGAGATTATATATATATATATATATATGTGTGTGTGTGTGTGTGTGTGTGTGTGTGTGTGTGTGTGTGTATCATACAGCAGTATCTAATAACTGTTTTTATAAATAGAATAGAATAAGAAACAAGTCCCACCACTGCCACCCAGGGGTTAGGATTGCAGCCTAAATCCTTTGTGCTACCTTTAAGGTATGGCTGCTTGAGGAGAGCCTAAGCTCCTTAGATCTAAACAGATAATTTTGTGAGTATGTGCAGGAGACACATTTAGCTGGTATGGTGGCGTGATTAATATACTGAGCATGCTCAGTGGTCTCCAAGAGAGAGATAGAGAATATTGAGTGTAAACTGGAAAAGGGACATAGAACAGGTAAGTGCTTTAGCCCCTCGCTGCTTATAATATCCCAAGAGGAGGGAATGTCTGCTTGGAAGTAACCAGGAGCACTTCTGTTACCTAAAGGGTTTTTCCTTTCTTATTTTAATTTCTTTCTCCCGGCCAGATTTTCCCAAATCAGCCATACTGGCGTTGTTTATTGCAAACATGTGGAATGAGATCTTTTCCTCGGAAGGTGTGATCAGCAAAGCTATCCAGTTGGTTGCCAGACAGCGTGCAAGAGGGGAGGTGCTGAAATGTCTGAGAACTTACCTGAATTGGGAAGAGGTATGAGCATTTGACGGGATCCCTTTTTTTGCATTTGGCCAGAAGAGAGCAGAATCTCACTTTTCACAGAGGCATAACAAAGGGCCAGTGTGCATATTTATTGTGTTATCTGTTAATCAAATGCTGCTTTCTGAAGAGCTGGGCATCACTTTGAAGAAAGTGGGTTTGATTTTGGGGTGGGGGGGCAGTTTTACATGCCGCTGAACTAAGGGGTAGTAGGAAGGGGGAAATATAAAAGACAACATGTTCTCCACTTAGAGCCTGTGGATGAGAGGAAATCAGAGCCATGGATCTCCTTGGCTCAAGGAAAATGCAGCGGCAAAGAATTTAGCAATTTCCAAAGACAAAGATGGATTTGATAGCAGTTGAATGTGATGTCAGTGATAGCCAGGTGATTATACCGAATCCTGCTCCATTTGGGGACTGGCTGTTCATCTCACTACCATTTTGTGACCAATCTCACTAATCTTTAGCCATCTCCATAAGATCTTGTGGGTGGAATGTTTGAGAACAAAATCAGCATTCATTCATTCATTTTTCCAGAATGCACCAGCAGATGTTGGCATGATGGTCTCCAGCCTGCTTTTGGCGATACAGTTGTGTCCACAGATGGAGTTTCAGCTCAGCGAGCAATTTGGAGAAGACCTGAAAGAGAGCACATGGGAATACGTGTTTGCTGTTGATCTGTTGTGCTCACATCAAAAGTGGCGTTGGACCCACAATCATATCATAAGGTATTACGAGTCTCTGTTGTTGATTGTACTTAATAATTAAAATAAAGGTGTGCAACCTGGCTCATCCATTCTCCCTAGGCTGTTTCCTCGTACTATGCTTGCGGGGAGCGGCTGTTGCTAAGCCAACCTTGTTGTTCTGCTGTTACTGCAACTTAATACGTTTTCTCGAATCAAAAACATTTGGAGGTTTTTCATTCCAAAGGAGTGTGGTGTGTAGGTCTGGCAGGTCGAGCTGGTTTCAGAAGGCAAAAGGGAGGCAGTCAGCACATATGTACTCACTGTCCGCTTCCTTCCACAGCAAAGAACTCTGGCCTATCATGGATAAGTGGATAAAGAACAGAAAGGGCAATGGCAACATATCTTCCCCTTCTGATATAATTGTAGCAACAGTGCTCAGGCTGATTGGTGAGTATGCACGCCTGCAGCCCTTTCTCGGTGGCTACCAGGCTTGTTAGAATTTGTTGTTGTTTAGTCGTTTAGTCGTGTCCGACTCTTCGTGACCCCATGGACCAGAGCATGCCAGGCACTCCTGTCTTCCACTGCCTCCCGCAGTTTGGTCAAACTCATGTTCATAGCTTCGAGAACACTGTCCAACCATCTCGTCCTCTGTTGTCCCCTTCTCCTTGTGCCCTCCATCTTTCCCAACATCAGGGTCTTTTCCAGGGAGTCTTCTCTTCTCATGAGGTGGCCAAAGTATTGGAGCCTCAGCTTGTTAGAATACTCTTTCCATTTGTCTGCTGGGGACATTTATATCCCCACTTAGTCCACATCTGTGTGCATGAATAAAAGGAGCCAGTAACTTGCGGTGGTGATGGCTTTTGCATTCTGGCTGCAGTCTCTTGAGTACTAATAGGAGATGGTTGTTGTTGGGGTCTCTCCCCACATCCCACCCAAAAAAGAACACTACAGGCCACGTAGTTGCATATACCATATTTTTCTGTGTATAACACGCCTCCTATTTTGGGGGACTCAAAATTAAGAAAATGGGGGAGAGATTGCACAAAGTTGTGGAGCAGGCGTCCCCAAACTTCGGCCCTCCAGATGTATTGGACTACAATTCCCATCTTCCCCGACCACTGGTCCTGTTAGCTAGGGATCATGGGAGTTGTAGGCCAAAACATCTGGAGGGCCGCAGTTTGGGGATGCCTGTTGTGGAGCTTTGGGGGGGGGCAAAATTCACTCACCCGCCAGACTGACGGTGGCTATCGCACGTGTTGCCGAGACAACCTATTCCGCTCGCCAACAGCAGCCGCCCCAATCACACGCACAGCAGCAGCCCTTTCTACAGCCACCAATCGCTGCTAACAAGATCATGCTCGCGGCAGCAACCAATCCCTCGTCCCAACAATGCGCTAACCATGTATAAGATGAGCCCCAATTCTGGACATTGCTTTAGCAGGGGGGAAAAACCTCGTCTTATACATGGAAAATACGGTACCTTTAACCCGTAAACTACAATTAATCCAGAATGCGGCAGCTAGACTGGTGGTTGTGAGTGGCCGCCGAGACCACATAACACCGGTCTTGAAAGACCTACATGGGCTCCCAGTACGTTTCTGAGCACAATTCAAAGTGTTGGTGCTGATCTTTAAAGCTGACCCTAAATGGCCTCAACCCAGTCTCCACCCCCATCGCTCAGTCGGGACACTGAGGTCTAGCTCCGAGGGCCTTCTGGCAGTTCCCTCACTGCAAGAAGTGAGGTTACAGCAGGCTTCCTCAGCCTTGGCCCTCCAGATGTTTTGAGACTATAATTCCCATCATCCCTCACCTGCTAGCTAGGGATCATGGGAGTTGTAAGCCAAAAACATCTGGAGGGGTGAGGTTGAGAAAGCCTGGGTTACAGGGAACCAGGCAGAGGTCCTTCTTGGTAGTGGTGCCTGCCCTGTGGAATGCCCTCCCACCAGATGTCAAGGAAATAAACAACTACCTGACTTTTAGAAGACGTCTGAAGGCAGCCCTGTTTAAGGAAGTTTTTTATGTTTGATGTTTTATCATGTTTTTAATATTCTGTTGGGAGCCGCCCAGACTGGCTGGATGGGTGGGGTATAAATAAAAATTATTATTATTATTATTATTATTATTATTATTATTATTATTATATGATCTCTGCAGCATCCTGTATCCATTTAATTTCTGGCTAAATGGCAACAAGTTTATTGGAGTCAGAGGGCAGAAGGACTGATTAATAGACGTGAATTTGCTCTTCCTTCTTCGTCTCCCTTCTGCTGCCTTCTTAGCTGTGCCCTGCACGACTCTCTCGCGCTTGCTGCCATATCAGAACCAAATAATATGTCCAGGATCTGACTCTTACCCATTCCCCCACATTATGCAAGTTCCTTGCTTATAAAGTGCCAGGAGATCTTTGCTTCCTCCAGCAGGATGAAGACGGTCACTTTGAAGATGGTCATTTTAACCGCCCCCATGCAGCAACTAGATGTCCGATGGTGGGGCAGAAGAGATTTTCTAGCCTAGCTTCATCCTGATTCTTTTTTGTATGGAGTTATGTCAGTGCCCCCCCCCAGCCCCCCACACCCTGAAGTAGTTTACATAACAATCACCCCTTTCTGTTGATTCCTCACAGGTCGTCTAGGCCAAATAGGACTGAGAGAAGGATTTTTTTCTGCTGTCGAAAACATCAGTTCCGTTATTGGGGTCTTTCTCCAGCATGCCAAAGAGAAAGGTAAAACCATTCTTCCCTGTACTGCAATGTGGTGAAGCATCTGACAGCTATTGTCCTGTGCTAAGGAGATGCCCAGGAACACCCGTGGACGTTCTGTTTGCTTGTTTAGACCATTTCTTTACTCTTTCCTATATAAAAAAATAATCTCTCTAGAGAGGCAGTGAAGCCCACCTTCTGTGTGAGGGGAAATTGAAAAGCGAGTTTGACCTGGGATCCGCAAATGCTTAGAGACCAGGATGCCAGAAGAAATTGCCCTATTCCACTTAGTTGACTGTGTTCCTTTCGCAAACCCTGAATGGCTTTTGGCCAAGGGCATTACAGTGGTGCCTCGACTTACGAATTTAATCCGTTCCGAAGGCACCTTCGTAAGTCAAAAAATTCGTAAGTCAAAAAATGCCATTGGAAACACGATTTCCCATAGGAATGCATTGGAAACGGAAAAATCCGTAAGTCGAAGCAACCCTCTCTAAAAATTCGTGAGTTGAAAAATCCCTATCTAAAACCGCCACAGTTTTTTTTCGGATGTCGAGACATTTGTAAGCCATAGCTGTCAAGTACCCCGTTTTCTCTGGGAAACCCCCATTTTTACTTACCTTTTCCCGGTGGTCCCCCATATCACTTCGTCTCCCGTTTTTCTCCGTTATTTTCTCCTGCCGGCGGCCATTTTTTTCCTTTCTGATTTGCCCTTCTATGGGCACAAAAAATGGCCGCCGGCAGCTTCAAAAGTCGCATCTACGCATGACCGGAAGTGCGTTGACGCGACTTCCGGTGTTGGCGGCGGCCATTTTTGGTGCCCATAGATGGGCGGGGCGACACCGGAAGTTGCGCCGACGCACTTCCGGTCATGCGTAGAAGCTACTTTTGAAGCCGGCGGCGGTCATTTTGGGTGCCCATAGAAGGGCAAAGTGACACCGGAAGTTATGTCGACGCAACTTCCGGTGTCACACGGCTGCCGGTCCCGGATTCTGCAGTCCGGGACTTGGAAGGTAAGTCGTAAGCGCACGGCCATTACCCCCATTCGTAAGTCGGAAAATTTGGTTGCCGAGTCGTTCGTAAGTCGAGGTACCACTGTACTGATGGTTCTCTTTCCCATCTTTGCAGATGTGGCCTGGGGTGTCCAGTTGGCAGCGGCATATGCGCTTTGCGAGTTGGGTCCTAGCAATCCACATAAAGTCCTGGAGGCCGTCCAAGCTTGGGAAGCAGTAAATGCAAAGAGCCTTCCTCCTGCTGTCACAAGGGGCGTAGCAGAAGTCCGCAGTCTACTGACCTGTGCTGGGAGAACCGAAGGCTGCTCTTAAAGTTCCTGGAGGACGGCTTTTTAAATTTATTTTTTTACCATGCAGGACAATGTAGCAGTGCCATCTGAAATAACCTTCTTCAAATGGGAAGAGCCATGAACTTCCCTCCTTGGAGGCTGGCAGAAAACATAAACACTTGTTGAGGTGTCCTGAAGTGAAGACCTCTTTGTTCAATGTAGCCTGAAGTACTTTGTGTGGCAGTAGAAACAGTAAGCTATTGAGCATTGCCTTAAATGCCACAAGAAGAAAAGACAATACTAGCTCTTTAAATCGGGGAGGGGGGGAATGTTCATCTATGCAAATAGAAGTGTTCTCTTGCAAACTAGTCTTGCAGGATGTGAATTCCCAAGACTACAAAGTCTCTTTTTAGTTACGCCAGATGTTCTCCAAACAACTTTCACTGGAAACTTGGATAAATGAACTTTTTTATTAAAAAAAAAACATTGGTTTTGCTTCTTTGTTCACTAGTCTCTGCAAAGCTTAAGGCACTTTTAAAGAAGGATTCCTTCTCATGATGTGAAGACTTATCTCAAGCCTGCCTCTGCAAGCAGGTTTTGTAGATTCGAGGTATTGTTTCTAAATCCAGATGACAGTGGGGCAAAAGAAATAAATTCACATAATGAATTCATGTGGCCCCTCTGGCCACTTTCAAAACTGATTTGTCTACTCCCTAAATTTGTCAATTTGCCTCAAAAGGAAAAGAGAAGATTTCCGATCAAATCATGTCCTTTATTCATGCTAGTAGGCCTTTCAATTTTAATGAATTTAACCGAAGCATGGTTTGAGTTCTGTACATAATATCTACAGTATATAGAAGAACGAGATGCTTTCTCTGTGAGAATGTGTATATATGGCATATTCATATAATGTGTTTCACATTTCATGTTGTTCCGCTTTGGGAATTTTACTACATATATATATAGAAACGAGTTTAAAATAATAATAAAAAACCTCGAAACTGTATAAACATCTAATGTAGTTTCACTTGTTTTCAGGTTTTTTTTTTACATGTTTGTATAATTTTTTTCTAATAAATATTATTTGTGCATTTAACAGATGCATATTTGCATAAGTGTCAAAATGTAATTGAAGTGACTATTAGATTGTTTAGCAGGGATCAAACTTCATTTGCCACTCCCACATATGCTGAAAATATGTATTGTTTTTAAGTTTTGCCTCAACGTTGGTTGGTTGATTGTGATAAGGATTTCAATAGGTTTTTTTTTTGAAAAAATAATGACTCATTCTTTGCTTTTCTAACTACTCAGGGCATCTGAAACTCGACCAGTGGTAAAGCAGCTAAAATGTTTAAAGGAAGCCATCAATCATTAGAAGTTAAAGCCATCAAATCTAATTCAACTGCAATGCAGATTTTAACAGCAGCATTACAATATCAGCAATTAGCAAACAGTTTCCTAAATAGAAACTGCTTGGCTGGATGCTGAAACAATGGAGGGAAGTTTAAAGGACTGGCTCCATTTGTAGCAGGACACTCCAGAGTGTGGGTGTTGCTATTGAGATGCTCAAATACTGTACTGGGGCCATAAGGCACCCCCCACCCTCATCTTCCTTCTGAAAAGCTTGTTGTGTCCCTCGAATTGGGGTTGGGAGCAAATTAGTAACCAGTGCAGGTTTGGGGGCCACCACACACACCCAGTACATTGCAAGCAGTCCTGCCTGGAAGTTTTACATCTTACCTAAGATGCATAAAAAAGGTTTTCCCCCTCCAGGTAGACCAATAGTCTCCGGCACAAATTCAAATGGATTCATTGGAGGAAAAGTTCTTTTATAACCAATTAGTTAACCCTTTTTTTGAAGAAATATTTTATAAAAGGTTTGTTGATTATTAATTTCTGGTCTTTAAGAATGTCTATAAGATTAACAGGTTTTTTTGCATGGTGTCGGGAGATGCACCCCAATATTAAATTTACCACCCAATATCACAGTCAACGCATTACCTTTCTTGATACACTTGATACACTTACAGGAAACCTACAGATAGGCCATCTTACTTGCATTGTAAATCGTTTCATCCTTCTCACCTTAAACGTAACTTGGACAATTTTGAGAATCAAAAGAAATTCAACCACTCTGGAGGATTATAACATAAACTGCAACCAAATGGCATGTGAATTTGCGAGCAGAGGATATCCTCAACAAGGGCACACAATAGGCACAGACATTTGTAGAATGTTCTCTTTGTAGAATGTTCTAAACCTAAAGAACATCTTCTAACCTGGTCCTTAGATTTTATCCCATTATCCAATAGCCAGAATTATTATAGGAAACACTACAAGAAGTCCCAGGTTGTCCGAGTATGCCTTCACGCATCGGTTTCCGCAGAACCAAGAACCTAAAAGACATTTTAGTACATGCGGATATGACCAGTGAAAACCAACCTCAGCCAAGTCAGATCAAAGGTCATTTTAAATGCGGTCGTTGTGCCATATGTAGCCTAACCATCGAACAAAAAGAGATCACCATCCCTAACACCAATAAAATGTTACAGGTAGGTAGCCGTGTTGGTCTGAGTCGAAGCAAAATAAAAAAATCCTTCAGTAGCACATTAAAGACCAACTAGGTTTTTATTTTGGTATGAGCTTTCGTGTGCATGCACACTTCTTCAGATACACTTGAAACAGAAGAGTCAGACCCTTATGTATATACAGAGGGTGGTGGGGGTGGGTGGGAATGGGTGATGGGCTGATGGGAGTGGTAAACCTGTAGATGGCTGTTAACGACTGCTGATGACTACAATTGGTCCTGCGGGGAAAAGGACTGAGGTGCTAAGGAAAGCTTGATCATGCATAATGAGATAAGAATCCTATGCCTTTGTTCATCCCAGGTGGCTCCATGGTTTTAAGCTTGGTAATGAGTTCCAATTCAGAAACTTCTCTTTCCAGTCTGTTCCTGAAATTTTTCTGTAATAAAACAGTTGCTTTGAGATCTTGTATAGAATGTCCTGGGAGATTGAAGTGTTCTCCTACTGGTTTCTCTGTCTTGTGGTTCCTGATGTCAGATTTCTGGCCAAACACTACGCCAAAGGATAAATGGACATAAATAGCTAACAGGACCAGTGGTCAGGGATGATGGGGATTGTAGTCCAAAACATCTGGAGGGCCGAAGTCTGGGGATGCCTGTCTTAGGATCACTCACTTCTTCATCCACACTAAGCAATAGGCGGCAAAATACCATTTCTAATCCGGCAGTTCCAATCCTCCCCTTTCCCTTACATCTTGCAGTACTTTCATTTTAACTTGTGGTTTTTTTCATTGCCATAACACTTAGATTAACCCATCTTGCCATTCTTTAAATAGTAAATCAGTCACAACAGGTATTATTTGAAATAAAAATATCATTCTAGGCAAAATATTCATTTTCATCACTGAAATTTTGCCTAGCAGTGACAATTTTAACTTTTCCCATCCTGGCATAATGATTCAAGAAAGGGGGGTGAGTTTACATCACAATCCAATGTTACGTATATATTGAGGTTTTCTGGTGCACAGGGGGCATTTCAGCTTGAGCTGATCAGCTGTGAAGATGTAAGTTGTTAGGTGAACAGACTGGACGGGAAAATGTTCTGGGATTTAAAATATGTCTAAAAACAATATTCATCTGCTTTTCTTTTTTCATAGATTACGATGTCTATTTTCTGGATAATTCTCTTGGTGTCAATTTCTGGCACCAAGCATGCTGAGGTAAGAGAAAAATGTGACTAGCCTAGGGCTTGCCGATCAGACGGTTGGCAGTTCGAATCCCTGCGACGGGGTGAGATCCTGTTGCTCGGTCCCCACTCCTGCCAACCTAGCAGTTCAAAAGCATGTCAAAGTGAAAGTAGATAAATAGGTAAGAATATATTTGATATAATTACAGGAGCAGTGCGAGGCGGACCTTGCTGAGGCAATGCCAGTCCTGGAAGATGCCCTTTTGGCTCTTGATATGCTGAACCCGGCAAATACCTCCTTTCTCAAGGTCCAATCAGAACGCAAGAAGGGGATTACCCAGAAGAAAGAACACGGGAATAACCCTGAGGTATGCTATCTGAAGCCAGAGGGGGCTGAAAAGCTGCAGAGTGGCTTGGGAGGAGAGAAAGCTAGGGGGACGGAAGAGGAGGAGTTTGAGCAGGTCAGCAAGGAGCCCATGTCTCTGGTTGTGTTTAAACAGGTAGATTATATGGGAACTTGTAACTGTTTCATTATCTGCTTGTATTGATTGCAAACTCAGTATTATTAACAGGGCTGTTCAAAGACAATGGCTGTATACATACCATATGTTTAAAACTCATGACTTCCTCCAAAGAATCCTGGGAACTGTATCTTTCAGAGCTACAATTCCCAGCACCCTTAACAAACTACAGTTCCTGATTAGTTAGAAAGCAAAATCACTGGCAGATTCTGGTACCTAATTGCCCACTAAAATGTTGATGCCTTTTTTCCACTTTTCCCCCTTCTGATTCTGAAATTGATTATGAAATGTGGGGAACTGAAGATTGGAACAGTAAGGAATTAATATCTTGATTATGCTCTCTTTCTTGGTTCTCCTCTTTAGGTTGCAGTGATGCCAATGGAGCTGACAGCTCTTCATTCGGAACAGATTCAGACCTCCGCAGAAATGGAGAAAACGGTGACCCTCTTAGAAAAAGAAACCATTGAGGTTTCTGATGCCAAGGAGCAGCTTGTGGGTGCAGATGAAAAGGAAGCCAATGAAGTGGCAGCTCTTGCCAAGGTTATTCAGGTAATTGTGCTGTGCAGCATGGTGGCCCCTCTCCATCCTCTGCTCTGCCACCTTACCTGAGAGTAAGCCCCGTGGAACCCCAGAAGGCTTAAAAAGACGCACAGGGCTACACTGTCAGCACATGATGTGCCCTTCCACAGTTGGTTTTGAACTAAAGAGTGGCGATTAAGAGGGGATGTTCACACATGATGTTCCTGGGGGGATTCAACACCCCCTCTTCACAGTTCTGATCTGCCTCCCCAGGGTTGCTATTTACCCCAGAGTTAAAAGTAATATTGGGCTGAAAATGCCCTCCTTTTGTGGGGTCACAAGTGAGTGAGTATGATGCAGTTGAGCCTTAGGCCAGGGGAGACCAGGGTTGAAACCCCTACTGAGTTTTAAAACTCACTGGGTGACCATGTTCCCGTTGCACAAGGGAGTGCATTTGACAGGTGCGGAACTGCCACCGAGAGGGCCCTCCATCAATTCCAATCAAGGCACACTCAGTGGCAGTACCTGGAATAAGAAAGGAAAGGGTGGTTCTTGCCAAATTATCATTTCACTGGACTCTTCATCCTGACAATGTGGTGAAAATATATTTGATATGATTACAGGAGCAGTGCGAGGGGGACCTTGCCGAGGCAATGCCAGCCTTGAAAACTGCCCTTTTGGCTCCCAATATGCTGAACCCGGCAAATACCTCCTTTCTCAAGGTCCAATCAGAACGCAAGAAGGGGATTACCCAGAAGAAAGAACACTGGAATAACCCTGAGGTATGCTATCTGAAGCCAGAGGGGGCTGAAAAGCTGCAGAGTGGCTTGGGAGGAGAGAAAGCTAGGGGGACGGAAGAGGAGGAGTTTGAGCAGGTCAGCAAGGAGCCCATGTCTCTGGTTTTGTTTGCCCACTAAAATGTTGATGCATTTTTTCATGGCTTTTTTCTGTATCTGTATCTGAAATTGATTATGAAATGTGGGGAACTGAAGATTGGAACAGTAAGGAATTAATATCTTGATTATCCCTCTTTCTTGGTTGTCCTCTTTAGGTTGCAGTGATGCCAGTGGAGCTGACAGCTCTTCATTCGGAACAGATTCAGACCTCCGCAGAAATGGAGAAAACGGTGACCCTCTTAGAAAAAGGAACCATTGAGGTTTCTGATGCCAAGGAGCAGCTTGTGGGTGCAGATGAAAAGGAAGCCAATGAAGTGGCAGCTCTTGCCAAGGTTATTCAGGTAATTGTGCTGTGCAGCATGGTGGCCCCTCTCCATCCTCTGCGCTGCCACCTTACCTGAGAGTAAGCCCCATTGAACCCCAGAAGACTGAAAAAAGACCCACAGGGCTGCACTGTCAGCACATGATGTGCCCTTCCACAGTTGGTTTTGAACTAAAGAGTGGCAATTAAGAGGGGATGTTCACACGTGATGTTCCTGGGGGGATTCAACACCCCCCCCTTCACAGTTCTGATCTGCCTCCCCAGGGTTGCTATTTACCCCAGAGTTAAAAGTAATATTGGGCTGAAAATGCCCTCCTTTTGTGGGGTCACAAGTGAGTGAGTATGATGCAGTTGAGCCTTAGGCCAGGGGAGACCAGGGTTGAAATCCCTACTGAGTTTTAAAACTCACTGGGTGGGTGACCATGTTCCCGTTGCACAAGGGAGTGCATTTGACAGGTGCGGAACTGCCACCGAGAGGGCCCTCAATCAATTCCAATCAAGGCACACTCAGTGGCAGTACCTGGAATAAGAAAGGAAAGGGTGGTTCTTGCCAAATTATCATTTCACTGGACTCTTCATCCTGACAATGTGGTGAAGATATATTTGATATGATTACAGGAGCAGTGCGAGGGGGACCTTGCCGAGGCAATGCCAGCCCTGGAAGCTGCCCTTTTGGCTCCCGATATGCTGAACCCGGCAAATACCTCCTTTCTCAAGGTCCAATCAGAACGCAAGAAGGGGATTACCCAGAAGAAAGAACACGGGAATAACCCTGAGGTATGCTATCTGAAGCCAGAGGGGGCTGAAAAGCTAAACAGTGGCTTGGGAGGAGAGAAAGCTAGGGGGACGGAAGAGGAGGAGTTTGAGCAGCTCAGCAAGGAGCCCATGTCTCTGGTTGTGTTTAAACAGGTAGATTATATGGGAACTTGTAACTGTTTTCATTATCTGCTTGTATTGATTGCAAGCTCAATATTATTAACAGGGCTGTTCAAAGACAATGGCTGTATACATACCATATGTTTAAAGCTCATGACTTCCCCCAAAGAATCCTGGGAACTGTATCTTTCAGAGCTACAATTCCCAGCACCCTTAACAAACTACAGTTCCTGATTAGTTAGAAAGCAAAATCACTGGCAGATTCTGGTACCTAATTGCCCACTAAAATGTTGATGCCTTTTTCCACTTTTCCCCCTTCTGATTCTGAAATTGATTATGAAATATGGGGAACTGAAGATTGGAACAGTAAGGAATTAATATCTTGATTATGCTCTCTTTCTTGGTTCTCCTCTTTAGGTTGCAGTGATGCCAAAGGAGCTGACAGCTCTTCATCCGGAACAGATTCAGACCTCGGCAGAAATGGAGAAAACGGTGACCCTCTTAGAAAAAGAAACCATTGAGGTTTCTGATGCCAAGGAGGAGCTTGTGGGTGCAGATGAAAAGGAAGCCAATGAAGTGGCAGCTCTTGCCAAGGTTATTCAGGTAATTGTGCTGTGCAGCATGGTGGCCCCTCTCCATCCTCTGCTCTGCCACCTTACCTGAGAGTAAGCCCCGTGGAACCCCAGAAGGCTTAAAAAGACGCACAGGGCTACACTGTCAGCACATGATGTGCCCTTCCACAGTTGGTTTTGAACTAAAGAGTGGCGATTAAGAGGGGATGTTCACACATGATGTTCCTGGGGGAATTCAACCCCCCCTGCACAGTTCTGATCTGCCTCCCCAGGGTTGCTATTTACCCCAGTTAAAAGTACTATTAGGCTGAAAATGCCCTCCTTTTGTGGGGTCACAAGTGATTGAGTATGATGCAGTTGAGCCTTAGGCCAGGGGAGACCAGGGTTGAAACCCCTACTGAGTTTTAAAACTCACTGGGTGACCATGTTCCCGTTGCACAAGGGAGTGCATTTGACAGGTGCCTAACTGCCACCGAGAGGGCCCTCCATCAATTCCAATCAAGGCACACTCAGTGGCAGTACCTGGAATAAGAAAGGAAAGGGTGCTTCTTGCCAAATTATCATTTCACTGGACTCTTCATCCTGACAATGTGGTAAAAATATATTTGATATGATTACAGGAGCAGTGCGAGGGGGACCTTGCCGAGGCAATGCCAGCCCTGGAAGCTGCCCTTTTGGCTCCCAATATGCTGAACCCGGCAAATACCTCCTTTCTCAAGGTCCAATCAGAACACAAGAAGGGGATTACCCAGAAGAAAGAACATGGGAATAACCCTGAGGTATGCTATCTGAAGCCAGAGGGGGCTGAAAAGCTAAACAGTGGCTTGGGAGGAGAGAAAGCTAGGGGGACGGAAGAGGAGGAGTTTGAGCAGCTCAGCAAGGAGCCCATGTCTCTGGTTGTGTTTAAACAGGTAGATTATATGGGAACTTGTAACTGTTTTCATTATCTGCTTGTATTGATTGCAAGCTCAGTATTATTAACAGGGCTGTTCAAAACAATGGCTGTTTACACACCATATATTTTAAGCACATGACTTCCTCCAAAGAATCGTGGGATCTGTATCTTTCAGAGCTACAATTCCCAGCACCCTTAACAAACTACAGTTCCTGATTAGTTAGAAGGCAAAATCACTGGCAGATTCTGGTACCTAATTGCCCACTAAAATGTTGATGCATTTTTGTCATGGGTTTTTCCCCTCCTGTATCTGAAACTGATTATGAAATGTGGGGAACTGAAGATTGGAACAGTAAGGAATTAATATCTTGATTATGCTCTCTTTCTTGGTTCTCCTCTTTAGGTTGCAGTGATGCCAATGGAGCTGACAGCTCTTCATCCGGAACAGATTCAGACCTCCGCAGAAATGGAGAAAACGGTGACCCTCTTAGAAAAAGGAACCATTGAGGTTTCTGATGCCAAGGAGAAGCTAGTGGGTGCAGATGAAAAGGAAGCCAATGAAGTGGCAGCTCTTGCCAAGGTTATTCAGGTAATTGTGCTGTGCAGCATGGTGGCCCCTCTCCATCCTCTGCTCTGCCACCTTACCTGAGAGTAAGCCCCGTGGAACCCCAGAAGGCTTAAAAAGACGCACAGGGCTACACTGTCAGCACATGATGTGCCCTTCCACAGTTGGTTTTGAACTAAAGAGTGGCAATTAAGAGGGGATGTTCACACATGAAGTTCCTGAGAGGGGGATTCAGGCCCCCCTGCACAGTTCTGATCTGCCTCCCCAGGGTTGCTATTTACCCCAGAGTTAAAAGTAATATTGGGCTGAAAATGCCCTCCTTTTGTGGGGTCACAAGTGAGTGAGTATGATGCAGTTGAGCCTTAGGCCAGGGGAGACCAGGGTTGAAATCCCTACTGAGTTTTAAAACTCACTGGGTGGGTGACCATGTTCCCGTTGCACAAGGGAGTGCATTTGACAGGTGCGGAACTGCCACCGAGAGGGCCCTCAATCAATTCCAATCAAGGCACACTCAGTGGCAGTACCTGGAATAAGAAAGGAAAGGGTGGTTCTTGCCAAATTATCATTTCACTGGACTCTTCATCCTGACAATGTGGTAAAAATATATTTGATATGATTACAGGAGCAGTGCGAGGGGGACCTTGCCGAGGCAATGCCAGCCCTGGAAGCTGCCCTTTTGGCTCTTGATATGCTGAACCCGGCAAATACCTCCTTTCTCAAGGTCCAATCAGAACGCAAGAAGGGGATTACCCAGAAGAAAGAACACGGGAATAACCCTGAGGTATGCTATCTGAAGCCAGAGGGGGCTGAAAAGCTAAACAGTGGCTTGGGAGGAGAGAAAGCTAGGGGGACGGAAGAGGAGGAGTTTGAGCAGGTCAGCAAGGAGCCCATGTCTCTGGTTGTGTTTAAACAGGTAGATTATATGGGAACTTGTAACTGTTTTCATTATCTGCTTGTATTGATTGCAAGCTCAATATTATTAACAGGGCTGTTCAAAGACAATGGCTGTATACACACCATATATTTTAAGCACATGACTTCCTCCAAAGAATCCTGGGAACTGTATCTTTCAGAGCTACAATTCCCAGCACCCTTAACAAACTACAGTTCCTGATTAGTTAGAAAGCAAAATCACTGGCAGATTCTGGTACCTAATTGCCCACTAAATGTTGATGCCTTTTTTCCACTTTTCCCCCTTCTGATTCTGAAATTGATTATGAAATGTGGGGAACTGAAGATTGGAACAGTAAGGAATTAATATCTTGATTATGCTCTCTTTCTTGGTTGTCCTCTTTAGGTTGCAGTGATGCCAATGGAGCTGACAGCTCTTCATTCGGAACAGATTCAGACCTCGGCAGAAATGGAGAAAACGGTGACCCTCTTAGAAAAGGAAACCATTGAGGTTTCTGATGCCAAGGAGCAGCTAGTGGGTGCAGATGAAAAGGAAGCCAATGAAGTGGCAGCTCTTGCCAAGGTTATTCAGGTAATTGTGCTGTGCAGCATGGTGGCCCCTCTCCATCCTCTGCTCTGCCACCTTACCTGAGAGTAAGCCCCGTGGAACCCCAGAAGGCTTAAAAAGACGCACAGGGCTACACTGTCAGCACATGATGTGCCCTTCCACAGTTGGTTTTGAACTAAAGAGTGGCGATTAAGAGGGGATGTTCACACATGATGTTCCTGGGGGGATTCAACACCCCCTCTTCACAGTTCTGATCTGCCTCCCCAGGGTTGCTATTTACCCCAGAGTTAAAAGTAATATTGGGCTGAAAATGCCCTCCTTTTGTGGGGTCACAAGTGAGTGAGTATGATGCAGTTGAGCCTTAGGCCAGGGGAGACCAGGGTTGAAATCCCTACTGAGTTTTAAAACTCACTGGGTGGGTGACCATGTTCCCGTTGCACAAGGGAGTGCATTTGACAGGTGCGGAACTGCCACCGAGAGGGCCCTCAATCAATTCCAATCAAGGCACACTCAGTGGCAGTACCTGGACTAAGATAGGAAAGGGTGGTTCTTGCCAAATTATCATTTCACTGGACTCTTCATCCTGACAATGTGGTGAAAATATATTTGATATGATTACAGGAGCAGTGCGAGGGGGACCTTGCCGAGGCAATGCCAGCCTTGAAAACTGCCCTTTTGGCTCCCGATATGCTGAACCCGGCAAATACCTCCTTTCTCAAGGTCCAATCAGAACGCAAGAAGGGGATTACCCAGAAGAAAGAACACGGGAATAACCCTGAGGTATGCTATCTGAAGCCAGAGGGGGCTGAAAAGCTAAACAGTGGCTTGGGAGGAGAGAAAGCTAGGGGGACGGAAGAGGAGGAGTTTGAGCAGCTCAGCAAGGAGCCCATGTCTCTGGTTGTGTTTAAACAGGTAGATTATATGGGAACTTGTAACTGTTTCATTATCTGCTTGTATTGATTGCAAGCTCAATATTATTAACAGGGCTGTTCAAAGACAATGGCTGTATACATACCATATGTTTAAAGCTCATGACTTCCTCCAAAGAATCCTGGGAACTGTATCTTTCAGAGCTACAATTCCCAGAACCCTTAACAAACTACAGTTCCTTAGAAAGCAAAATCACTGGCAGATTCTGGTACCTAATTGCCCACTAAAATGTTGATGCCTTTTTTCCACTTTTCCCCCTTCTGATTCTGAAATTGATTATGAAATGTGGGGAACTGAAGATTGGAACAGTAAGGAATTAATATCTTGATTATCCCTCTTTCTTGGTTGTCCTCTTTAGGTTGCAGTGATGCCAATGGAGCTGACAGCTCTTCATCCGGAACAGATTCAGACCTCTGCAGAAATGGAGAAAACGGTGCCCCTCTTAGAAAAAGAAACCATTGAGGTTTCTGATGCCAAGGAGCAGCTAGTGGGTGCAGATGAAAAGGAAGCCAATGAAGTGGCAGCTCTTGCCCAGGGTATTCAGGTAATTGTGCTGTGCAGCATGGTGGCCCCTCTCCATCCTCTGCGCTGCCACCTTACCTGAGAGTAAGCCCCATGGAACCCCAGAAGACTTAAAAAAAGACCCACAGGGCTGCACTGTCAGCACATGATGTGCCCTTCCACAGTTGGTTTTGAACTAAAGAGTGGCGATTAAGAGGGGATGTTCACACATGATGTTCCTGGGGGGATTCAACACCCCCTCTTCACAGTTCTGATCTGCCTCCCCAGGGTTGCTATTTACCCCAGAGTTAAAAGTAATATTGGGCTGAAAATGCCCTCCTTTTGTGGGGTCACAAGTGAGTGAGTATGATGCAGTTGAGCCTTAGGCCAAGGGAGACCAGGGTTGAAATCCCTACTGAGTTTTAAAACTCACTGGGTGACCATGTTCCCGTTGCACAAGGGAGTGCATTTGACAGGTGCCTAACTGCCACCGAGAGGGCCCTCCATCAATTCCAACCAAGGCACACTCAGTGGCAGTACCTGGAATAAGAAAGGAAAGGGTGGTTCTTGCCAAATTATCGTTTCACTGGACTCTTCATCCTGACAATGGGGTGAAAATATATTTGATATGATTACAGGAGCTCAGTACCATGCGGGCAGAAGTGAATCATGTGATTGACTGGCTGCAGGACCTGCAGAATGTAATCGCAGAACTTAACAACCGGAAGAAAGCACTTGACAAGATCATTGACAAAGTCTCTCAGAAGCTGGACAGGGCTGAAAAGCTGTTCAGTCGCTTGGGAGGAAGGAACCAGCTTTTCAAGTAACTGGTTTGTGTCCAGGGAAAAAGCATGGAATAAAAGAAGGAATAACAGTTGGAGGATGAATGAGTGGTTATTAAATGATGAAAATATAGTAAAAGAGGCACAAAAAAGAATGAAGGAATATTTTGAAATAAATATGACTCAAGATATGGATATAAGAACGGTTTGGGATGCGGGGAAAGCATATATAAGGGGCTTGTACATCCAACAGAACATAATACAGAAAAGAGCGAAGGAGTTTAAGTTAAAACAGATACAGAAAGAGATAGAACTAAATGAGAAGCTATTAAACAAAAATCCAAAGGATAAGGAATTAAAAAATAAAGCCAAATTATTGCCGTCCCAATTATCTACAATCACTACAATCTACTACCATTACCCATTCAAAAATCAAGAAGCCTTAAGCTCTTCTAACAGCCACACTCACAGCAACCCGTTTGCTCTCAGGGTGACTCAGGAGGGTGTTCCCAGAAAGAGGAAGCAAAAGGCACCACTGCCAGATCTCTCACCCAACTCTTTGCCTTGGCATTTCATTCAGCTTCGCTTCTGGCTGTCCCCAGTTCCTACCATAGCTTTCATTTTCAGGTCAGGGTCATGGGTTCGAGCCCTTGCATTGCAGGCTGTTGGCCTAGATGACCCTCTATTCCCTTCTAGCTCTATGATTCTTTGATTCTGTGACTTCATAATCCATTCATTCCTATGTAAGGTCTTCCTTGCCCTCTGCCTTCCCCTCTCTGATCCAGATGTTAATCTCCTTGTGGTTTTAGGCCCCATCTGCACCATACATTTAAAGCAGTATCATACCTATTTACACAGTCATGAATTCCCCCTCTAAAATCCTGGGAACTGGAGTTTATGAAGGGAGCTGAGAGGTTAGTTCACACACACACACACACACACACACACACACACACACACACAATTCTTTTTGTTTATTTTGTATGGGACAAGGGTTTCATCACAGGCATAAGAGCCTTAAAATGGGTTGGGTGGGTAACATGTTGAATGAGTGCTTTGTTTTCACATTGGGAGAAACATATTGATAGTAGAGCCATTTAAGAATGTAACCATTTTGGCCTCACCGCCAAGAAGGGACTATCTCTTGTAAGCTTGTCCTAAGACATGGACGGTCATGTAATAGCTCTCCTTTATGTCTCCTAGCCAAGGAGGGTCTTGTCTGGTAATTGCCTGGTAATTGTCACTTTGTTAGCATGACATCTAGTATATTTCATCAAAAGAAGGGTGAATGCACACACACCCCAGGCATAGATTTTCATAAAATTTCCATATGCTAACTAAAATGTGTAGATGCACATTTAGACATAAGTACTAAAATTATAATTTCATAAGAAGAAGAGTTTGGATTTGATATCCTGCTTTATCACTATCCTAAGGAGTCTCAAAGCGGCTAACAATCTCCTTTCCCCTCCTCCCCCACAACAGACACCCTGTGAGGTGGGTGGGGCTGAGAGACTTCAGAGAAGTGTGACTAGCCCAAGGTCACCCAGCAGCTGCATGTGGAGGAGCGGAGACTCAAACCCGGTTCCCCAGGTTACGAGTCTACCGCTCTTAACCACTACACCACACTGCAATACAGTTTTGGTACAAAACTTTTGGTACAAAACTTAAAACTTAAAAGTTGATCGCTATCTTTTGTTCGGAGGAGTCTTCCATTGTGAATGAGATGGCTAGTAGTCTGGCACAATTGATGGGGAAATGTCCAGTTGGCAGAGCCTCCGGCTTACAGGATTATGGTTCCCAAGTTGATAGTCATGTGGAAATGTCTGTGTGATTCTGGTCAGAGAGAGTCAAAATGGTGTCAGTCAGGCCTGTCTTCCTGTGCTGCTTCAGACATGTGCCTGTACATTCATGTACATGTTTATGAACAATTATTATATATATAACCTTAAAATGTACAACACTAGTTTCATTTGGGAAATTTAAACCTATTATGTTTCTTTGAACAATCATTAGTTGAGTTTTAGTTTTATTCACCTTATCAATCTCGTTTCAGGGATTTATCACGGCATAGTTTTGTTTTTGCGCTGATTATACATTTCCGTGATTGTCTTTTTTGCCATTTTGGAAGTTAGCCAGAACACGAGTTGCTGGGGCCAGGATTTCTTTGTCCAGCAATGGTCAGAGCTGACAAACCAGCTGTAGCTAGAAAGAGGAGCTTAGGTCCACTGAAGCCACAGAGTTGAAGCTGGATCACTTGAACGCCCCCAAGTTACGTACCTGTTCTATCAAGTAATCTGAGATCCCACAGGGCACAGCACCTCTGTCTTTTCCATATTCAGCGCATTGCTCTAGGCAACACCAAACTTGTCTTTCCTGGTTTATATGGAACGGAGAGATAGAACTAAGTGTCATTTGTTGATGGCACCTCACATCCAATCCCCTGATGGCATCTCTTAGTGCCTTCATGAAGAGTTAAAATAGACTGCCTTATACCTTAAAGCAGGTTTCTAACATGGAAAAGACCTGTTTTCTTTGTAGAGCCAAAACAAACATCAGGTTCTGCAGTATCTACCCCTTGCCAGTAGAGGGCGCTTTCGTAAAACAATTGTTTCCATGAGTGGGAAAATTCACTTGACTGGCTATTGAGTGCTTATGCAGAAAGCCTAATTTAGGATTAACATACTACATTGTTTTTACAGCAGCATCAAAGTGCATTTGGAATTTCATAAACATACACGTTAATCAAGAAATACGCTGCCCAAGACCTCAAGGGATGAATGCAGTTGCATGGACTTATTCTGTGTTAAGGGTTCAGTCCAAAGATTTTGTGAAAGATGTGGATTTTGTTTTAGTCAATATCCTAGCATATGCCGTAAGCCTTATGAGTAGGCTCATAACCTGACCCCAAACCTGCTGACTTCAGTGAACACACAACCAGCCGTATTCTGGAGCAGCTCAAGTTTCTGGGTTTCCTTTAAAGGCAGCCTCATATTATTGAGTTTATTATTTATTTATTTATTTATTTATTACATTTCTATACCACCCTTCTTCCTGTTGCACATCACCCTAAGCTACAAGAAGTGCGGGGTTCTGGGGGGGGGGGTTCAAGGCTCTTGCATTGTGTTTCCTGCAGGAGAGCAGAGACCGTTATCTCTTTAGTATATATGGTTTATTTACACATATGTACAACCTGAGCAGGGACCCAGGTGGCGCTGTGGGTTAAACCCCTGAGCCTAGGGCTTGCTGATCAGAAGGTCGGCGGTTCGAATCCCTGTGACGGGGTGAGCTCCCGTTGCTTGGTCGCAGCTCCTGCCAACCTAGCAGTTCGAAAGCACATCAAAATGCAAGTAGATAAATAGGAACTGCTACAGCGGAAAGGTAAACGGTGTTTCCGTGTGCTGCTCTGGTTCGCCAGAAGTGGCTTTGTCATGCTGGCCACATGACCTGGAAGCCATATGCCGGCTCCCTCGGCTAATAATGCGAGATGAGCGCGCAACCCCAGAGTCGGTCACGACTGGACCTAATGGTCAGGGGTCCCTTTACCTTTACCTTTACAATCTGAGCCTGAGCACAGCATTAACATCCAAGAGGTACTTGCTTGCCCCTTAGCCTTGGATTCCAACAGAAATCAGGCATGGTTGTGTCTCCCTGCTGTCCAGCCTGCAGCTTCTATCTCCCATAATGCAACTCTCAACTCTGGCCTTTTGTCTTGCTAACTACCAGCGAGTTGAGAGAGGGAAGCCTACCCAAGTGGTGTCTGGCACAGAGCCACTTTCCTTTGTGACAACAACAATTTTATTATTGTACCTTGCCCATCTGACTGGGTTGCCCCAGCCCCTCTGGGCAGCTATTCCAGGAATTAAATCCAAGCTGGATCCAGGCATTAGAAAGGTCTCAGGCATATACAGCTCAGGTATATACCCTGTTTCTCCAAAAATAAGACGCAGCCATAAAATAAGCCGTAGCAGGATTTTTAAGCATTCAAGGAATATAAGCCATACCCCGAAAATAAGCCATAGTGATTGGCGCAGCAGCAATGGCAGGAGGCGGAAGAAAATAAGACATCCCCTGAAAAGAAGCCATAGTGTTGTTTTTTGAGGAAAAATAAATATAAGACGGTGTCTTATTTTCGGAGAAACACGGTTCTATACAGCACATTACAATATGGTTTCTCTTTAAGGTTTCCAGACTCAAAAGAGAGCAGGGCAATTAAAGGCACAGACGTGCTGTCCACTATTGAGTCTGGCAACCCTATCTAGAGGTGGGAAGCTTGCATGGAAACCACCTTAATTAAATATAATTCAGCCGGTAGCAATCAGAAGCAGTGAAATCTCACAACACCTGCAAGCTTTTCAGACTGGGTGCTGCTTCCCAGACAGGTGACTCTCCATGGCTCCATTTGTATACATGAAAATCTACAATTCTCCAGGATTTCCTCCTCACAAAGGAATTGAACCACCAAAAAGCTTTCCTAGAAACTTTCTACCACTTTGGTGAAGTGAGGAGCATGAAACACTATTTCATTTTATGTTTGCAATCGCCCACCTCTTTCTTTGTTCACACTTGGATTGCCCCTTAGCAAATCCAACAAATGCTAGAAAGAATATCCCGGTGTGGAGGAGCACGTTGATGTCTCTGTTTCTCCCTTTTTTTTCTCTTTCAGCTGCAAATTAGACCCTCTTTGCAGAGAAGCGGAGCAGATGGCGAAGGCTTAGTTTAAAGTGCTCATTACAATAATGCACAGTGCCAAGTTGCCCCTTCGGAGTTTATTGGAAGGGAATCAGATCAATCAAGTCTCAAGGTAAAACACATGGCAGGTTTGCAGGATGTTTTTATGTAACATCAAACAACGAGATTTTTAAAAATGGAAAAACACCACCGAAACAGAACTTGGGCTTACTGGACTCTGGCAGGTCCCAGCACAGCTCCAGAGGCTAAGCTTAAACCCCTGGGGCTCAGTGCAAGACCTCCTGGGGCAGAGCATCCCCAACAGATGGCAGTCCAGCCTCTGCTTAAATACCTCCAGTGAGGAAGAGTTTGCCCACCCTGAGGAACTGGTTTGATTGTTAAAAAATGCTTTGAAAGAACTTCTCATTTTCATCAGGAATCTACTCTTGTGCCCTAAGCCCCTGAGACCTAGTCCAAGAGTCACCTGGGCATTTTGGAGAAAAAGTTTTTACGGTTGAGTATTGTTTTTATGGAGGGGACACCATGATATTTTTAGTGCCCCAGGGCCTTTAAAGGTCTTAATCTGGCCCTGAGCGCAGCAGCCTCCTCCCACTCGTCTTCCCCAGCAACTGGTCTCTGGAGACACAGAGCCCATGATCCTGGGTGGATCTGCATAATGTAGTGCTCTTTAGCTGCGAGGAATTTGTTAAGGAGAATCCTAGCATCTCCATGGCAACAGCAGCGTTCTAATCTACTCTCTGCAACTAGTTACTCTCATGCTATTCATCTATTCAAATAAGCTCCAGCAGAGTTTGCTTCCTGGGAGCGTTCCATAGTGTTGACTCTAGTAGGAAAAGCATAGCGCTCATACTTTTGATCGCAAGAATTTTGAAAGCAAAGGGTTCAATTAACCCTGTGTTTCCACTCAAGCCATCCTTCAAAGAGGCAGGGGGAGAATATGGTCGGCTGAGATAGGCTGACCGTGTCTTGGGCTGCCTATAATGAACAAGCTTTGAGTAATTGCTCTCTGGATATCCGAGTGAGAAATACTTGGGACTAGTTCACATAGGCATATTCATTACTTCAGGACTGCACCATTTCTCCTAGCCTCACATGTACCGGTAACATGCAGTTGAATGAATCTTTCCTTCTCCGCTACTAGGGGTGCATGCTTTTCCAAGTGAGAGAAAAGTACCTAGGGAAGCCATTTTTAGCTGAAAAACAGCCAGAGGGGAAATCATTGAGCAGACCTTTCTCCCTTTGCATCCCACTACTTGAGCTCACACTTGGGAAGGTGCAGATTTGGCTGCCCTGTTCAGCTGCAAGTCATTAAGTGTGTAGTTATCGACTGAGTGCTTATACTGACTCCCTTGAAAAATGCCGTGTATCAGTTACAACCGTTGGCAGACTATACCTTTGTCAGATGGGTTGTGAGCTGATCGTCCAGTATGGCTGGCTGATCATTCCTTGGCAGGAAACGGGAACCTCCCCGTTTAGGGACCTCTCTAAAAGATACCTATCAGAGTTTGGAGGAGGTGGCACCCCTCCAGCTGATGAAAGGGAGCAAAGAAGCAGCGGGGGAAGTTGGCTGCAATTCAAGGAGGCGAGGACAGTAGCCACATGGGGGAATGAGTGTGCTTACCTGACCTCCAGGTGGTGGAGTAGCTTCTGTTTACCATGAGGGAGAGGGGTGAGGTGGTGAGTGAGATCACCACAATGCAGAGCCCCCCTGCCACCTTGCCCCCTCCCTCCTGGAGACTCGGCAATAAGGAAGTCAGACAAACACAGCCACACCAAACTCACTGTCTGCTACTGGACAGGGGGTGTCGTGCATGGAAGGGGGAGCAGGAAAAAACTTAAACGCACAGCAGTTTTATAAAAATAAAAAATAAAAAGACCAGAGGCAATTTTACTTCATCCAGCAGAGCTTTACTGATACTGAAGGCAAAATTAGCATAATGGTCATTGTAACGGTCACCCTAAATCCGGCCCGAGTTTGAAAGGGTTAACAGTTGAGGACAGATGGAACCCAAGGGGGCGGGCTTAGGCTGGCTATATAAACCCACCCTGCAGGGGGAAGATGGGAGTTAAACTGTGGTGGAGAGTTGGTGTGAGTGGAGTGACGTTTGAGCTGGGTTTAGAATCTGAGGGGAGGCATTAGTGGTTTATTGTTCAGCAAGGATAAAGTGTTGTTGTTGTTTAGTCGTTTAGTCGTGTCCGACTCTTCGTGACCCCATGGACCATAGCACGCCAGGCACTCCTGTCTTGCACTGCCTCCCGCAGTCTGGTCAAACTCGTGTTCGAAGCTTCGAGAACACTGTCCAACCATCTCGTCCTCTGTCGTCCCCTTCTCCTAGTGCCCTCAATCTTTCCCAACATCAGGGTCTTTTCCAAGGATTCTTCTCTTCTCATGAGGTGGCCAAAGTATTGGAGCCTCAGCTTCACGATCTGTCCTTCCAGGGAGCACTCAGGGCTGATTTCCTTAAGAATGGATAGGTTTGATCTTCTTGCAGTCCATGGGACTCTCAAGAGTCTCCTCCAGCACCATAATTCAAAAGCATCAATTCTTCGGCAATCAATTATTGGAAGCCTTCCTTTCTGCTTGGCGGTGGGGAGAAGGATGAAATGTAGCATGTCTGCAAACAGAGTGGCACAAAAGTTCATGTAAATGTCTTCCAAGTTTTCATCTGCACAGATAGATTTTGTTGTTGTTGTTGTTGTTGTTGTTGTTGTTGTTGTTTAGTCGTTTAGTCATGTCCGACTCTTCATGACCCCATGGACCATAGCACGCCAGGCACTCCTGTCTTGCACTGCCTCCCGCAGTCTGGTCAAATTCATGTTCGAAGCTTCGAGAACACTGTCCAAAGTGTTAGACAGAATAAATTAGTGGACTTTAGCGGTAATAGGCCGGTAATATAATTAGCGGTAATAGGCCGGTATAGGAGAAACTGTTATAAGAAGTTAACAAACGTTATTATTGAAACCACACGCA
The DNA here is from genome assembly GCF_963506605.1 of Zootoca vivipara. Taxonomy (NCBI): domain Eukaryota; kingdom Metazoa; phylum Chordata; class Lepidosauria; order Squamata; family Lacertidae; genus Zootoca; species Zootoca vivipara. The sequence goes on from NC_083283.1 coordinate 80,713,679, forward strand.
TTTGTACTTTAAATAAAGAAACTATTTTTATTCAACAACATCCTTGTCTGGAGTAGTGATCGGGTACCAGTCCAATTTACTGGTTGGTGGCAGTGGTAATACCAAAGGTCGTTTGTGCAGGCATCAATAGTCCGTAAAACGTCCGGGGGTCCTGCACAGGTCAAGGAGACCGCGACAGTCATAAATCCAGAACTTTCAGGATTGGCACAGTCCGTAAAAATCCAGTCGCAGCACTTGCAATAAAACTTACAAGAACTTATAATGAGACTAAACCTTAGCACTAAGCGTACAGAAGAGAACACCAGAACAAAGGAGATAGAAAGAGAAAGGAAGTAAGTGTGTGAGACCCAGACTCCTCCTGGTCTATTATAGTCAGCATGACCTCGACAGAAAAGTAACAGAACCAGCTGTGCTCAGCTTCCCAGCAGAAATAACCAAAACATCACGTCCCTCGGCTTGCTTCTTTCACAAAGAAAGAAATCTTCTAGAACAGTCCTGAACTAATCAGAACAGGAAAGATCTCTACACATCAGACCAATACTTTCTGTACCAAGAAATGCAAACTGAGATGAGAGTTTTCAGCTGTAGTTGGCTGAAGTGGGTACAGCCTGGGAATCCGTCTCAGTTATTGTCTGTTTTGCAGGAGTGTTGATGTCTGCCCCTGTGTGTTTATTGAGGGGTGTTTTTTTTTTAACCCTTCCATTTTTAGATCCAAGTTGAGATTATCTCATGTTGGCTCGAGCTCCACAAAGCTGGGAAATTGGAAGCGAAGGTTGATGCCCAGGGATCAGCAACGATGCTCAATGTTGCATACGGTGCTTGCTTACAAACTATCCCCATGCGCATGTTCCCTTGGCTGTTCCTGCCTAAATCCAGAAGGGGAGTGTCAGAGACCAGCAAAGATGCCCCAAGTTATTCTAGCCCTTATTGTCTTAGGAAGCATCCTATGGGATTGCTAGAAGACTCCTCCTGTGTCTTGACACATGCCTGTTTGCTGCTTATATCAATAGCTGGCAGGATGCATTCAAGAGTGGGAGGGGACCCTTTGCTAACACCCTTCACAATCCTTATGCTGGCTCACCACAGAAGAAGCTTTTGTGTGTTACTAGTACGACTGAATGACGCAAGTGCTCAGATTTCTATTCTGGATTTGGCCCTGAAACATGAAGAACAAGCGGAGGAGATCATTCATGACCATGCTGAGATTTTCATCAGAAGGCATGCTACAAGGCAGCTGGGGTTGCTTTGAAATCATAGGTGCTTGGTGGGGATACAATGGGCTAGGTCAGGCATCCCCAAACTGCAGCCCTGCAGATGTTTTGGCCTACAACTCCCATGATCCCTAGCTAACAGGACCAGTAGTCGGGGAAGACGGGAATTATAGTCCAAAACATCTGGAGGGCACAAGTTTGGGGATGCCTAGGCTAGGTGGGCTGCTGCTGCAGTTGGAAGACCTCTGCAGCTCGTGGGCCTAATTGTTTTATTTTTATTTTTTAAATTTGTTTACCACCCTTAGCAGAAAAACTGGAAGCACAGGAATGAGGCTGTGAAGCATTCTTTTATGTCCAGCTGCGAAGCAAGCTGGTTCCCCCTTTTCTGACTCTGCTTAACAAAGAAACAAACAACAGACCGAGAAGTAAGTTTAAAATATGATTTACTTACTCATTCGTAGTCTTGCATTTGTTCTCCCCAACAGCAGCAGTCAAGTAAACACAGGCAAACCAGTTATATTTATAGTACAGTCGTACCTTAGTTTTCAAACAGCTTAGTTCTCGAACGTTTTGGCTCCCAAACGCCGCAAATCTGGAAGTGATTGTTATGGTTTGCGAACTACTTTTGGAAGCTGAACCCCCAATGGGGCTTCCGCAGCTTCCAATTAGGGGTTGCTTTGGTTTCTGCATCGTTGGATTTAGCTGCTAACCTCCCACAAAAGCTTCAGTGCTGCCCCTGGAACGACTCACAATTCAGAGAAGTGGGGTGCACATGAGAGTTCTATTTGCGGTTTGCTCTGTGTTGGCTTATTGACATAGGCAGATCATTACTACAGTCTAAGGAACACGGCCAAAATATGAACTTACTCCGTTGCCCTGCAAAAATCTTAGCTTGAAGGAGTGTATCATATTTCCCCATGCAAGTGATCACTAGTCAACAGCATGCATCATCATCATCATCATCATTTACAATATTGATTACTATAATTACTACTACCATTGGTATTTATAGGCTGCCTTTCAAGGTTTTGACTCCTTCAAGGAAGCTCTCAAACATATCTATAACATTATGAATAAGAAAAGAATAGAAAAAATAATATAGAACACAACAGCACATCTAAAAATATCACCACGGTAGCAGATTAAAAGAGTATCAGCAGACTATAATAAAACAAGTGTAAAAGCAGACAGCAAAAATAGTACACTATAAGACCGGAGCAGAAGAGTAGTAAAATAACACCAATGAAAAACAGTTTGGAATAATCAAAGTCCTCAAGGTCCATTGAAAAATCATCAATGAAGGTGCTGTCTATATACCAATCTAGAGAGGGCATTCCAAAGTCATGGGACCATCACTGAAAAGGCCCTGTCTCTTTTGCCCTGCACTCTTTCTTACTTTATTAACCGTCAACATTGTTAAAACATTTTATAACGTTAATTTAAAAATGTACATTAATGCAGCTGAAAAACACAGAATTAAACTACTAGACTCTCTCTGAATACGATATTTCAATTCACATTTTAGACATTACATTTTGCCACAGAGTTCGATTGGGAGGTGCTTAAGGCTGTATTCAGGTGTTGGGTTTATTGTGTTAGTTTTACTGGTTATAATGCTAGTGCTTCTGTCTCAGTTTCCAGTGCTCCTTTCACACTACAGTTCCCGTTCTGCTACGGAACTGGGGGTTTTTGATTGATATACTGCCTTCTCGTCCTAAATTTTAAATGGCGGAAATGAACTGTATGTCAGAATACCACCTAACATCACATGAAATTACAACGCAAAACTCCTGCGATTCTTTTGAGGTTACAGGGTTGCAAATCAATTTTTTCTTTCTTTCTGGAAACAATTATGGAAATGAACACTATACAATTATGGAAATGAACACTAAACTTCCACTAGATTTCCACAGGTGACTTTTATGTCATGGGAAATATTGCATAAAATGCAGGGAACAGGGGAGGCAGCAAAGAAGGCGAGAAACCCATAGACCAAGTCCTAGGAGGAAAGGTTGAAGGAGCTAGCTGTGTTTAACCTGGAGATGAAATGGTTAAGTAGTGATTTGGGAGCCATATCTCCAGAAATCGGAAGAAGCGTCACATAGATGTGTTGGGTTTCTTGAATAATCAAAGTTGCTTTTGAGCCGGTCTAATGTCAATACTGTCTGTTTAAGAAAAGCAGGTGACGGTAATTTCTGTTTAATTGCTCACAGGCCTGGGCTCTACTCCATGTATATAAGGCTCTGTTGGAAAGCATTTTGTGTGGTTGTTGTGTGGGAGTATGGTGGGAGGTTTGGAATGTGGGTATGTAAAGTTGCTGGGAGAGAGCGAGCGTTTATCTTTCGTTTAAAGTCTCTTCAGAGTCAGTTTGTTTTTCTGTTAAAGAAAGTCAACCTTTTGTTTTTCTTCTGTATACTTTAAACCGTATACTGCTAGTCAGGGGTTTCATGCTAGGTTGGTCTTTAAACTCTTGGTAGTGTATTTTAACCAAGTCAACTTCTGTTTGCGTATTTTGTTTTTCTATAAACTCTGCGTGAAGCGTACTTTGAAGGGCCACTGGGAAACTGGGGTATATAATTTATGTTAGCACTCTTAATACCCAGTGTTCCCCAATATTATTTCGGGATAAGATGTTAGAGCAGATTTGTTTTCTGTTGTTCCAGAGGGCAGGAGAGTTTAAATTACAAGAAAACAGATTTCATTCTAAACTTTAGGGAGGACTTCCTGGTGTTACGTGCTGTTCAGCAGAGGACCAGTCTGCCTCCGAGTGTGGTGGATTCTCCTTCATTAGAGATTTTAAAGCAAAGGCCATAGTGGCTGTTGTGACCTGGGATTCGTGATTTCAGCTCTCTTGACATAATATGCTGGAGACAGTTCTCTAGTAACTTTATTATTTTATTTATTATTTATTAAAGCAAACAAGACTAAGCTCTGAGGAGAGGAAAGCTACATTTATAGGGACGGGGGACTAGCTAGAAAGGGATACATTTTGGAAGGAACAATATCAGGCAATCACAGTGCTGCCTTTGGGAGGAAACCAATAAGACAGAGGATCCAAATACAGCAGCTTAAATGAACCAATAGTAGCTGTACCTTCTGGAACCAAAAGGCAGTTACTTTACCCTAATGCAAATACATACAATAGCAATACAGATATAAAATCCTTTGACTCAATACACAACAGTGGCATCAATCAGGGATGCTGTAACAGCAGATTCCCTGTATTGGCAGAGATTAGACTAGATGGCCCCTGAGGTATCGCCCGAAGTTGTGATTCTACGATTGTTTTGGCAGGCACCCAAATATGAAACTTCACAAGGCGTCAAACACTGAACATCACTGCATTTCAGCTGTCAAATGCTGACACGTATGAAACAGCGCTACATGCCAACAATCAAATACAGCCAATTATTAAATATCGTCAGATGCCAACCGTCCAACACTGTCAGATTTTTTAAAAAAAAACACTATTGCATGGCAGCCATTAGAAATTGTAAAATACAAATTATTTTTAAATATTGGGTTTATTATGCAGGTTTTTTTTTGGTTTTTTTTTAAGAGGGACCCAGGTGGCGCTGTGGTTAAATCACAGAGCCTAGGGCTTGCTGATCAGAAGGTCGGCGGTTCGAATCCCTGTGACGGGGTGAGCTCCCGTTGCTTGGTCCCAGCTCCTGCCAACCTAGCAGTTCGAAAGCACGTCAAAATGCAAGTAGATAAATAGGAACCGCTACAGCGGGAAGGTAAACGGCGTTCCATGTGCTGCTCTGGTTTGCCAGAAGCGGCTTTGTCATGCTGGCCACATGACCTGGAAGCTATACGCTGGCTCCCTCGGCCAATAATGCGAGATGAGCGCGCAACCCCAGAGTCGGTCACGACTGGACCTAATGGTCAGGGGTCCCTTTACCTTTACCTTTATGCAGGTTTTTTGGGGTGTGTGTGTTGATATCAGGGGATGGGGAAGTCAACAGGTTCATTCAGACAAGTTGTGTAGGAGAGAGGCACTTACTTGAATTGTGATGGTCGTTCGTTCATTCTTTCCTTTCTTTGTTTTCCTTCAGAGAGCTGCCAACAAACCGCCTCCTCTCTCCCACTCAACTTCCCACGTGTAAAATTAAAATAAGACCTCCAACCCACTTTCAGCATGCCTCTGGAATGATTTCAAATATATACTGGTTGCTGGCAAGCATGGTGGCAGCTGAAACATGCTGTAGGCTATAGTTTTGAAGGGGGGGGGAGAGAGAAAGGGCTCTGTTGCTACCCTGACAGGCACACAGAAAGTATAAAAGCGGGAAAAGTTGAAATGCACCCCTACACCTGAATCGGATGAACTAGTTTGACTTCTCACATACAGCCCTCTGAAAAGAACTGAAATCGACACTCTAATTTGCCACCTGAGAATGAAGATAATCTTTCACTTTCATATGTGTGGGATGTGATCCGTGAGAGGCAGTAAAGTACAGCATTCCTTGTAATATTAGACAAGACATGCGAGGGAATGTTTGCTCCAGCCAGTTGAAACTTCCTGTTCCTCCAGGCTGGAACATCCTTCCTTCTGCATGTGATAGAAGGCGAGTGTAACCTTACCTGTCCAGGCAACAAAAGGACGAGTGAGCCTGCAACCAGCTATCTGCTGTGCATGTAAAAAGGCGAATGTAAACTCTGCTAAGTCAAGGAACTTGCTAGCGCGAGTTGGGAAGGATATTAATAAACAATATATCCCCTCCTGCCACCCTGAACATTCCCACAATATCCACAGATAGGTGACATGAAAAGCGAGGCTTCATAATGTAGTGGGCGGGTGTTGTGTGCTCTTTGCAGCACTTTTTGAATACAAAGTAGGAACCGGGAGAATGCTCTAAGCCTTCCTTTGCAGTCACAGCTCAAACTTTCCCACGTTTGATGTCATGTGAAAATCTCTCTGTGTGTTAGAGAAGGGGTAGTACCTCTGTCGGGGGGCATGTTGCGCTTCTTCTGGGAAACATTGTCCACCATTGGTCCCCACCCTGCACTCAGCTCTTACCTGTCCACATGCGAGAGCAGCCACACCCTGGGAATGGCCAGGTGAGGGTAGCTGATGGGTCTCAAACTCTCAGTGAGACAGGCTTTGGCGCATTGAGTGGACGAGACCAATAGTGGGTCCAATGGTCAAGGAGGCTGTTTCTGCACATGCTGTAGAGGGAAGTGAGGGGCAGATGGAGCTCATCAACCTGGGAAGGTAGCCCACCTGGGAGAAGAAAACCTCTGATCCAAAGCCTCCGCTGTCTTTGGTAGAAACAAAGGCTAAGGAGTAAACGCTACAGAAACCAGAGCGGAGTCCCTAAGATGCTTGGTTGCTTGTACGCCTCTTTCCAGCAACTCCTGCAGCCAAGCTGGTGCCAAACATCTTGCTCTGCTTTCCTCTGGACCACATCAGTGAGACTGAGAGTGGGAGTCTTCATCTGGGCGGCCCAGGACCTCCATGCACACTGCCCAGGCATGCGCCCCAGGGAAGTCACTTCAGTGCTGCTAACACAGTGGCCTGACTTCACCCCCGGAGGCACACTCCATTGCCTCTCATGATAGACAGATGCCAACAAGAAGTCAGTCTGCCCATGAGTTGGAGGTTCCCATACCTTTGCTCTACATTTTAGAGCATGTGTCACTCCTCATTCATCTTTGTTGACACCATCTCCACCACTAGGGATGGATTTCCAATAATATCCATGGCCAAGCAGCTTCCGTTACATTCCGGCTTGGAAGCCTCAGCCTAGCCTAGGGATGGCTGTTTGTTCCTAGTATAACAGGCAACTGGCACCAACACCAACATGCCAGAGACCATAGGGATCGGTACTCCAGTCCACCTTTGATACATATAAGAAATAAAGACAAAAGGGAAAGCAAATTTTCAGAAGACTGTGGGGGTTATACACACACACCTTAAAATAATCAGGCTGCCAAGGATGAAGCACACTTTACTAAAGGGCTGCGATTTTGCAAGCATATAATTAAGAAACTAAAAAAAAAGATGATTTCCATGAATTATCTTTATAACAAGCTGTTCGTGTGTTCCTCTTGGGAGGTTACACGATGCAGCTTATTAAAACGGCACTGGCAAATACATCCCAATGGTTTTTAAGTATTAGGATGACGTGCAGTAATTGGGGACTCTGTCTGAAGATGCTGGTAATTGGGGGGAAGGACAGCTTTTATGCCTGGGACTCTCCAACTGTCTCCTCTGCAGTTATCTCCTTGGTATCAATGGAACTGCACTGGAGTAAAGGTTTAGCAGAACTTCAGGCTTCAGCAGGATGAAATATTAAACTGCAGGAGGATGTGGAGGAATAGAAAGTAATATAAGCAGCTGGGAAGTAACTAGTGGAGCATTAAATTAAAAGAGACGAGAGGGTGGGGGGGGATATTTATAATTTCTGAAACATATTTCTGTCCGAGATACGCTTTTCAAGAATCTCTGCGGCCTTATATTAGCAGGCTGGTGCCCCAAAAGGAATTTCACACTGAAACATTGGCAGTAAGCAAGCAAAAGTCCTTTAAAAAAACACCGCAATACTGAACATAGCCAGATGAAGAGGTGCAGTTTGTGTTGTTAGAGCTAGGTGGCAAATATGTGGCCTTGGGAAGCTGTGAGACAGCCTTCACCAAGCTGGTGCCTTTCAAACGTTTTGGACAAGAACTCCAATCAGCCCAGAAGAGATTGGAGTGATGGTCCTTGTAGCACCTGTCAGAAGATCAGCAGCGTTCTGCATCAGCTCAGGCTTCAGAGTAGTCTTCAAGGGCCGCTCCAAGTGAAGCCCATTTCAGTAATCAAGTCTGGAAGTTACAGAAGTATGGATCAACATAACAAGTTCTCGCTTGCCTGGAAAAATGGAACTGCTTCCTAATGAGTCAAAAACCTCCTAATGAGTAAACTATGTGGGATGGAACACTGGGGCAGACAAGTCACAACAGTTCCTAGAGTGTCCACTAAGAGGAACTCACCTGGAGGGACACCTGACTAAGTTCAGCTTCCTGTTCCTCCAGACATGCAGATGAGATGGATTAGCTGGCAGAGAAAAGCCCCTAGTCAGCAGCCATTCTCTCTCTTAGCCTTTTCTCCTTCAATGGGAACACATCTCCAGAGAATCTACAGTTAGGATGGTTCTCCCTCTCGGCCTGCTGCCAAGAGAGAGTCCAGATGGAGCCTCACTTTACTAAGTAGACTCCAGATGTACATATTTGTAACTTTTCTACGTAAGCCTGCCTTTCTGAGATTACGCTGTTAACTCAGGATGTCATGTGAGTAAACTATCTTATTTTAATACTATTGTGTCGTGTATTTCTTTTAAAAGGGACAAAGGGGATTTGCCAGGAAGTATAATATTGAAGTATAATATTGTTGCAGAGGTTCTAACAAACCTAACGCTCACGCTTTGCTGCGCACAAAAGGGGAATGTCACTCTGCTGATATTGGAAGCTTGCTACCACAAGCTAGGATAGGATCTATCTAATAATATATCCTAATCCACATCCCTAACATTCCCACAAACTATAGTTGAAGGTACTTCTGTCAACAACTCCAGCCTGCTTCTCCATCAAGGAGAACCCCCAGGCTAATCAGAGACAACAACCACAGGCGGGCTGATTCCCTCCAAACCATGGCCATTTCCTGTCAACATCACCTCCATCTTGTCTATGTCTTATGGGCAATTACATGTTGCTCATCATTGCTGCAACTCTCCAGCCTCCATCTTGACCTGTCTTTCTGCTGCCCCAAAGAAACAGATCAGCCATGGTGCTTTGCCTTTCCAGAATGCATAGCAATATAATAAACATGACATGGCCCAATCCTTGCTTCTTTTCTTTCGGAGCTGAACTGTGAGCAAAGTGGTTAACCTTGGTTTTAAAAAAATTAGGTCTCCTAGGAACCAGATGAAGATTTGCCTTCTGGGCTACCAGGTAGCTGCTCCTGATTATTTATGGAGTCGACGTAGAAGGGATCTGTCCATCCTCCATAATCACACATCCTTAGTGTGAGGAGTCTGAGCATATTCAGTTCTGGTTTACTTCGGTTCAAGGGGAGATGGAAGGTGGCAAAGGATGTGTGGGAGGAAGGCGATGCCTTCTCAAGAAAGGTTTGCTAATTTCCGTCTGTTGTGCAGAATGAATGTGTCTGAAGCGCTTATTTTTGTGCTTATGATGGGCCTTCAGCCAGAACAAGTCATCATCCTGTATAATATGAGTCAAAACACAAAACATGTAATTACTTGTGTGTCTGTCAAGCTTTCCTGAGCCCTTTCTTTCAGTTTATGTAACTACCGACAAATATAACCTACTTCTTGCTGTTCCATGAACAAAGGAAATTGGGGGCTATATTTTTTACAAGAAAATGCTGCTGATTGCAACAGGTCCTTTCTAGCACAGAAAACTGGAGAAATAACTTGTATTAGCACAAGCAAATGCCTGATATTTGTGGCATTCACACTATAGATTTTTGAAACAGGGAGACAAAGCTATGGAAAATACAATAATTTGAAATACCTTGGTGTTAATATCAAAATAGTTTACTCTAGAGATGCTGGGATGGAAATAGAATGAATACTTTGTTATCTATTCACTTTAGCTAAATTTTCTTTCGCATTGACTCATCTCACTTTCAATTATTTCGGATCCAAGTCTCCATCTCCAATCTTCTTCAGCATCTTAACTTAAGTGATGGAGTAAATGTCTAAGGACCGCAACATCTAGCATGAAATCTTAATTCTTCTAAACTGTGGCCCATGCCTTCTTATATTCTCTTTCCACTATTATCAACAAATTCTCTTCAATGAGCTAAAAATTATCTATGGCCCAAGAGGCCTGGCTGGATAAATTTAATACTACAGTACTCTCTGCAGGCTTCAAGACCCCATCAAGGGTAAAGTTCTATCATTATCTCAGCATGTGATGACTTTCCATGTAAACTGCAAAGGTCAACACAATGTCTTTTCTTGCCTTTACTGCTTGCAACACTGACCTCAACAAAAGGAACTGGCTCTCATTTATTTTGTCGTAAGTCACTTGCCTAGACGTCCCCAAGGTAGCCAACATGTGTCTGAGCTGTACTGCAGCAGACTGCCGATGCAGGCTTATATGATGAAATAGCTCTCCATATCAAAGAAGAAAACTTCCAAACAGAAAACTGGATAAACCTGGTCTTCTCCCTGACATGGTAATTTTCTATGTGCAGGGATTTATTTGTTGTTGTTTTTAACAGGAGCATGCAATAATGTAAACCCCGATCTGCGGCTTGAAGAGGTGCAGCTTAAACACAGGGTCACCACCGAGGAGAAAACGCGACGTGAATATTTTCTGTAATGCAGAACCTGATTCTTAAGTCCAGGTCTACTGTGGTTTTGTGACTTGGTTCTGCCTCTGCCATGTGTCTGATATTGATACCATCAACAGCATTATGAAACAGAAACTGTTTCATAATGCTCTCCTAGGGGTTCCATCTGAGTGGGGAAGAGAAGACTGGGTGTTTTGCTATAGGAATACGTGTTACAATTTCCACCTATCTCATTTCATCTGCTTTAATATCCTTCCCTGTCTGTCTGGCATGCTTAACAGTTTATTACGGTGAAGCAGCTATCATTGTGGACTGAACAGGATATGAAATGATGGCAGAATAAATTCAGAGAGAGAGAGAGAGAGAGAGAGAGAGAGAGAGAGAGAGAGAGAGAGAGAGAGAGAGAGAGAGAGAGAGAGAGAGAGAGAGAGAGAGAGAGAGAGAGATCCAACTTCATCTATTTTACTTTATATTATTGTTGACTCTTCTGTAAGCTTTTTCTTGGGTTGGGGTATAGCTTGATAGCTGGTGATGCTTACTTAATGATTTTTGATAGCTGGTGTCCACGGTGAGCCATTGAAACTTTCCTCCCACATGCCAGCCACCTTCCTGGAAGGAGACATCTGATGGAGCATTTGTGAAAGAAGATAGGAGAAGAGTTAGTGAATTATTTGGGGACAGGTCGTAAGTGGGTGGGTGCTGTTGGTTGGGGGTGGGGCGACGTCACTTTGGAGACTAGTACACTACGCTATAAGGCTGCCTGATGTCATCTCCCCGTTGCTCAATGTATAGTTTTAAAAAGCCCATAGTACCCAATTGCCCTCATTATTCAGTAAGAGCTGTTCGACAATGGAATTTGCTGCCAAGAAGTGTGGTGGAGTCTCCTTCTTTGGAGGTCTTTAAGCAGAGGCTTGACAGCCATATGTCAAGAATGCTTTGATGGTGTTTCCTGCTTGGCAGGGGGTTGGACTGGATGGCCCTTGTGGTCTCTTCCAACTCTATGATTCTATGATTCTTCCCTCACAAAGGAACAGATTCTGTAACACTTGCCTTGGAATATCCTATCTTTCAGGGAGTGAGGGGTGGGGGTGAAACAAATACAGTAAGTAATAAAATCTGGTAAGTTTCTGGTGATGTTTTCGTCGCCCTTTAGTCTCAGCAAGGTATAGAGTTCTATCGCCTCTGTTGAGCTTCTCAGCTGGGCTTTTCTCAGGAAGGTAAAGGTAAAAATCCTATGCATGCTTGCTCAGAAGTAAGTCCCCATGAGAGGGTAGGCTCCAGCCTTAATGGGGACCTCAGCACAGAGTCTTCTGGTGCGCCCCCTCCTGCAATGGAACCTTTCCTCCCCCCCACCCCAATCCTTGGTGGACTTACCTGGACAGAAATTGACAGCAGTGGTAGTGTTCCGCTGAGTACCCTCCCTGGGACCCGACTCCTCATCTGCAATTGCCTTCCCCGATGCTGCCTGTCCCAACCTGATGGGTCCCTCCACACAGTTGTCAACATGCAGCTCCTCCCCCTCCTGCCACCCTGTCTTGGTCCAACCAGCCCCTACACAATGTCCCTTCAGGATTCATGACACAGGGGCAGCAGCTGCCAGAAGATGCCAGGGCCAGCCCATCCATGAGACAAGGTGAGGTGACTGCCTCAGGCGGCAGGATCCACGGGGGCAGCAGATCCTGATGTAGATCTTTATCCCCCTCTCCCCTGTTCCTGTCCTGATGTAGAACTTCACTCACCACTTCTTCCCTGGTGGGGATGGGGGAGCCATTTTGTGGTTTGCCTCAGGTGCCAAAATGCCTTGAGCCGGCCCTGCCAGGGGCTGGTCCTGGCCTTGCCCTCCATGTTCAGCAGTGGGGCCAATCCCCAATCAATCTCTAATGCAGTGGGTATGCTATGCTATGCTATGCTAATGCTAAAGAGTATAGGATTTGTAGAGTAGTAAGCTGCATAGGTTTGCTGGCAATCTCCACGATCTCATGGGGAGGTCTTTCCCAGTCATGCCACCTGATTGTACCTGTTATCCATGAAGCGCATGCACTCAGCAAGCTCCGCCTCCAAATATGGAATAGGTTGCAAACGCTGTGGGTTACGTGTTTTTGGGTTGTGCTCTGATCCAAACCCAGAAGTACCGAAGCGGGTTACTTCCAGGTTTCGGCGCTCGTGCATGCACAGAAACACAAAATGACATCATGCGCAGAAGCGCAGAATTGTGTCACCCGCATGTGCAGACGCGGGGCTGCGGGTTGCGAACGCGCCTCCCGCATGGATCACGTTCGCAACCTGAGGTATGACTGTACTTCACTAGTAAGACTGGACCCTGTTTACATGTCTGGATCTCCCGAATCTATTTTATTTGCTCTTATTTGCTCCCACGTGTTTTTGTTGCTGCTGCTGTTTTGTGTTTTAATGATAACTTGCTTTTTCAACAGTACACTGCTTAGAGATTATTAAGCATTTTACTGTTAGGATCTCCTACTCTCGAGTAGGACCCTGGCAGAGACACATGCCCGACTGGCGTGTTCCCTCCCTCCCTCCCGATCAACCAGGAGGGAAAGAACAGTGACTAATGCCAAGAAGCATTCGCACACTTAGGGATCCGCAGAGGGTTCGCAATTGTGTAACAGACTTCAGCAACTCAGCATTTTGGCTAATCTACGTTTATTTACATATAATACACTTGGAGCACTGCAACATGGCTCCCTCTCTCTCTAGCATCAGACAGCAAAGAGAGTGAACAAAGGACAATAGTCCCACTTCAGGAAACACGGTAACACAAACATCCTGTCTTCGTCACTTCCCACTGTGGAAGGAAAACATACACCATCATGTGATAGACAACAATCCCATGACAGCAGACACGGGGAATGAATCTCCAACATTTACAAGTGCTTTTTAAATGAATGAATGAAAGCAGGGATAAAATGTGCTCTTGCCATGCTAATCTGCCCTGTATTGTTCTGACTGTAGAGCATGTGCCACCCAAGTAAGCAAGATCCTGCTCTCATATGCATGAATTAGCCTCAAGAAAGACAGAAAAGGTTACGAAGCTATTTTCCCTCTTTGATGCCTACTCCCTCTTGTCATCTAATGGTTATGTGATTGAAGGCATGTGGAGGACTTTTTGTTTTGCATCAAATGAAAGCAATTCACAGCAGGATAATTGACATTCCTAGTATTTTCCTGACGAGATAATAAGAAGCTGATTAATCTTTCCCTCTTATTTACCTTAGAATGAGTTTATAATTGTGTGTGTTCATCTTACGTGACAAGGAAGATACCTCTCCAGTTTACTTCCAGCACTTCAGTTCCCATCTAGCATTTTGAATGTTAAAGTTTGAAGTCATGGCAATTGGGGGTGGGGGGGTGTAGCTTCTTTTGGGAAGTTCTACACCTACAGAAACAGTCAAATGGTCTCATTTAATTATATAGATAAATGTAATCAAGCCTGCGAAAGGCCGGACTAGATGTATCCCAAGCCGGAATTAGGATTGCCGGAAGAAATATCAACAACCTCAGATATGCTGATGACACAACCTTGATGGCAGAAAGTGAGGAGGAATTAAAGAACCTTTTAATGAGGGTGAAAGAGGAGAGCGCAAAATATGGTCTCAACATCAAAAAAACCAAGATCATGGCCACTGGTCCCATCACCTCCTGGCAAATAGAAGGGGAAGAAATGGAGGCAGTGAGAGATTTTACTTTCTTGGGCTCCTTGATCACTGCAGATGGTGACAGCAGTCACGAAATTAAAAGACTCCTGCTTCTTGGGAGAAAAGCAATGACAAACCTAGACAGCATCTTAAAAAGCAGAGACATCACCTTGCCGACAAAGGTCCGTATAGTTAAAGCTATGGTTTTCCCAGTAGTGATGTATGGAAGTGAGAGCTGGACCATAAAGAAGGCTGATCGCCGAAGAATGGATGCTTTTGAATTATGGTGCTGGAGGAGACTCTTGAGAGTCCCATGGACTGCAAGAAGATCAAACCTATCCATTCTGAAGGAAATCAGCCCTGAGTGCTCACTGGAAGGACAGATCCTGAAGCTGAGGCTCCAATACTTTGGCTACCTCGTGAGAAGAGAAGACTCCCTGCAAAAGACCCTGATGCTGGGAAAGATTGAGGGCACAAGGAGAAGGGGACGACAGAGGACGAGATGGTTGGACAGTGTTCTCGAAGCTACGAACATGAGTCTGACCAAACTGCGGGAGGCAGTGGAAGACAGGAGTGCCTGGCGTGCTCTGGTACATGGGGTCACGAAGAGTCGGACACGACTAAACAACAACAACAACAACAATCAAGCCTAGCAAGCTGAACAACTACTGAGGATCTGGCTGCCTGAGGCAATTGCCTCACCTTGCCCCATGGGTGGGATGGCCCTGTGAATAGGCATGAGAAAGAATTATGTAGCCTGATAAGAAGGAGCCATGGGGCATGCTGTTTGCTTTTGAGTAGAGGATGCTTTCTGCTGTCTAGCTGGCTGTCAGTCTGCCTTCCCAGGCTCAGCATGTATATTTGTAAATAAACAGATATTACACAAGATTCAAGAAAACCAAACCTTTAAAAGGCTGCCATGGAAACTTTCTGCTGCTTGAGGAAGTAGTGAGCATGAAACAGTGTTCAAATAAGTGCTTTGTTCCCTTCAAACATTAAACATACACACACAAAGCTGAATACTCACCCCCCCCCCCAATTAATGCTTTGAAAGATTTGTCTGGGAGCAATTTTTCCACTACATTATCTGGCTCTGCTTATGTAACAACTGTTTGCACAGAGAGCCATTGGCTTTAAGAATACTGCACTCTACCCATTAAATGGCAAAATGTTTTCCTAGAATCAGGCAAAGACAGCTGAGAATAAAATGGCTTTTGCAGTGTCAAAAGCTGAAAAGCCATTAGTAAGGCGAGTCAGCTAATGGATGATATCTGAGGCAGCCGTCTTGGTGATGTCAAGAGTGATGACAAAGATCTTTTGGGAGGTTGACTTCTCTTGATAATAATTGAACAAAACCTACCTTTGGTGGGGGCAAAACATTTCAAAGTAATGGGAAGAAACACCGTCAAACACCTTCCAAAGAAAATCTCTGAAGAGAATATGTACGGTGTATTTTTGACCTTACTACTTATCTATTTATCTCTCTAGAATAGCAGGAAACCAACCTTGTATCTCTGCCACTATACTCTGGAAAATAACCTTGTAGGTAGAGGTGGCAGAGAAGTCAAGACTAGATGTTCCCCCCCCCCAATAGTTCCCATTATTCTATGGGATTCTGTTCAATAACCTGGACTAAAGTAGAAAAACAGATAAACCTACCCTTAAGTCAGAATCCGGAGTCACAAGCAGGAGTGGACTCTGGTAATCTTTGGTAATATGGTGCCCTAAGCTAGCCCAAATTTTGGCGCCCCAAATTGGATCTTCTCGATTATGGATCTTCTCAGTGCCCTGTGCGGGGGAACCGCCTGTCACCAGAGTGAAGGGAAAGATTTAGACTCCAGATTAGAGATATCCCTGAATTCACCCATTTACTTCCTCCTGTATGTATGTGTGAGTGGCAGTGTCTAATACAGTTAGGCCACAATTTATGAGGGGGTTACATTCTGAGGATCGTGCCTAAGGTAAAATTGCATATAGTCAAAACGCATTGGGTTCAATGGCAGGTGGGGCTGCGAAAGTCTTTTCCCCCAGATGCCCAAACACTTTTATTTTTTATTTTTAAATTGCCAAGCGCATAAAGCAGAATGTGCAATAAGTTGCAGGTTTACTGTACAGTCGTACCTCGGGTTACGAACACCTCGGGTTACGAACAACTCAGGTTACGAACTGCGCAAACCCGGAAGTATTTTCGCCCCGCGCGCGCAGAAGCGGTGTGCGCGCTTTGCACATGCACAAAGTGTGAAAATAGCGAAAATAGCGCTTTGCGCATGCGCAAAATGGTGGTTCGGGACTTTTTTGGGTTACGAACTTTTCAGGTTACGAACTGCGACCCGGAATGGATCGTGTTCGTAACCCAAGGTATTACTGTATGTGGAAAAGTCTAGCACAGCAATTACATCCACCCCGACATGTTGAGTCCCAAAACCAAGACGCGCATCTTCCCATGCGAGATCACGGAGCCCCAAAGACGTGGCTTTTCCAGGGCTGTGCTCTCGCGGCACCCCAAGAAGCACAATGCAAGATCACGGCACCAAACAAATGTTTTCCTGGGGGGAGATCTCAGCGCAGAATCGAGCAAGATCGCCACACCCAAAATGGCTGCAGTGCTCTTGCAGCAAAAAATGGATGTCTCAGTTTTTCCGGGACATTTGAGGGGTATGCAAACAGTGTAAGCTATTTTCAGGCCTTGAGAAGGATAACTAGACTTTGTGTTTTTCAACAAGCTATTGGTAGTTGTCCAAAGCCCGTGGCAGAGGAGAAATAAAATCAGCCAATATATAAATAACTAATTTTTGAAATCAATCTGAATTGATCAAGACTCTCTCTCTCTCTCTCTCTCTCTCTCTCTCTCTCTCTCTCTCTCTCTCTCTCTCTCTCTCTCTCTCACACACACACACACACACACACACACACACACACACACACACACACACTTTTCTTGAATTGTTTCAGAATCTAAGGCAGTGATGTCCCGCGTGATCAAGGAACCTGCAGTAGGTGGTAATCACAGCTGTTAATGTGATATCTAGAAGGAATATGTAATTGAAGATTCCCAAATGTTCTGCTCCCAGCCAAAGGGGAAACACCTTAAATGGAGCAGAGACACAGGCCAGATGGTGCTGAAATGAGATTTAATTATAAAGGACAATCAATGACAAAAACAGGTTGACGAAAACCCAGAAGAAGAGAAGAAGAAATCTCACTTGCACAAGTAGCCAAAACTACAGATTTCATGGTAGGATACAGACAGAACAATAATGCATATTTTTGTGAAATAGACGAGGAAAATATTTTCTGTATGTACAGTGGTACCTTGGTTCTCAAACAACTTGGAACCCAAACCCTGCAAACCCAGAAGTAAGTGTTCTGGTTTGCGAACCTTTTTCGGAAGCTGAACGTGCTCCGTTTTGAGTGTTAGGCTTCCGATTTGAGTGTTACGCTGAGGTCTGTCTGGTTTTGCTATTTATTTTGCGCTTCTGTGGCTCATTTTTGTGTGACCGCAGTACATTGTTTATTGCTTTCATTTTATTGATCAATGGTCTCGTTAGATAGTAAAATTCATGTTAAATTCTGTTTTAGGGGTTGCTATTAACAGATTAATCCGTTTTGCATTACTTTCTATGGGAAAGTGTGCCTTGGTTTTGGAACACTTTGGTTTTGGAACGGACTTCTGGAACGGATTAAGTCTGAGAACCAAGGTACCACTGTACTGAGAAAAAGGTAAATCCATTCTTTTGTGATTTTAATATTTTATTGGGAGCAGGATCAAAGCAATTGTTTTAGTATTCTCATATGTCGCAACGGGCACACTCTGGAAAGAAAATGTACGGCACAGTCCTGTACAAAGCTACTCAGAAGTGCAATCCATTGAGTTCAGTGGGCTTATACCCGGATAAGTAGTTATAGGATTGTACCCTAAGGCTGGAATCCTAAACACGCTTACTACAGTGCAAGCCTCATAAGGCACAACAAAACTTACTTCTGAACGACCATGCATAGGATTGGCCTTCTTATCATGTATGAAGTGACACAAGTGGGCGGATATAATAAAAATATTGTGCTTATGCGGAAGAATGCTTCCAGGCAGGGAGCTCATATTGCCAGTGGAGCAATAAAGGCAAGATTTTTCTGTCACTTGTGTGTAGCTCCCCTGAACCAGGCATTACCTCAACATGCAGCAATCGGAAGAAAGGGCTGTCATTTGTTTGGTGTTGGCGGGGGGTCGCCAGAAGAAAAATGGTGACGCTATACTCAGGTGAAAGGAGCACATAGAATCATAGAATCATAGAGTTGGAAGAGACCACAAGGGCCATCCAGTCCAACCCCCTGCCAAGCAGGAAACACCATCAAAGCATTCTTGACATATGCCTCTCAAGCCTCTGCTTAAAGACCTCCAAAGAAGGAGACTCCGCCACACTCCTTGGTAGCAAATTCCACTGCCAAACAGCTCTTACTGTCAGGAAGTTCTTCCTAATGTTTAGGTGGAATCTTCTTTCTTGTAGTTTGAATCCATTGCTCCGTGTCCGCTTCTCTGGAGCAGCAGAAAACAATCTTCCTCTCTCCTCCATATGACATCCTTTCATATATTTGAACATGGCTATCATATCACCCCTTAACCTTCTCTTCTCCAGGCTAAACATACCCAGCTCCCTAAGCCGTTCCTCATAAGGCATCGTTTCCAGGCCTTTGACCATTTTGGTTGCCCTCTTCTGGACACGTTCCAGCTTGTCAGTATCCTTCTTGAACGGTGGTGCCCAGAACTGGACACAGTACTCCATGTGAGGTCTGACCAGAGCAGAATTGTTGTTGTTGTTGTTTAGTCGTTTAGTCGTGTCCGACTCTTCGTGACCCCATGGACCAGAGCACGCCAGGCACTCCTGTCTTGCACTGCCTCCCGCAGTTTGGTCAAACTCATGTTCGTAGCTTCGAGAACACTGTCCAACCATCTCGTCCTCTGTCGTCCCCTTCTCCTAGTGCCCTCCATCTTTCCCAACATCAGGGTCTTTTCCAAGGATTCTTCTCTTCTCATGAGGTGGCCAAAGTATTGGAGCCTCAGCTTCATGATCTGTCCTTCCAGGGAGCACTCAGGGCTGATTTCCTTAAGAATGGATAGGTTTGATCTTCTTGCAGTCCATGGGACTCTCAAGAGTCTCCTCCAGCACCATAATTCAAAAGCAGAATACAGTGGTACTATTACTTCCCTAGATCTAGATGCATACATGGAAATAGGGTTGTGGCAATAGAGACCACCAAAAATAATAATTATAATGAAAATATGACAATTTACTCTGACCCACAAAAGAATGTGCTAGTGCACTTCTACGCCAGCAGCAACTACAGTGGTACCTCGGGTTACAGACGCTTCAGGTTACAGACTCCGCTAACCTCGGGTTAAGAACTTTGCTTCAGGATGGGAACAGAAATTGTGCTGCGGTGGCGCTGAGGCAGCGGGAGGCCCCATTAGCTAAAGTGGTACCTCAGGTTAAGAACAGTTTCAGGTTAAGAACGGACCTCTAGAACCAATTAAGTTCTTAACCCGAGGTACCACTGTACAGGTGTATATTGGGTTATTTGTAATTATCACAATTTTCTCTAGTGCATACATTTAGGTTTGATGAGGCCCTTTATATGTCCAACTGTCTTTTGTCAACAACAAATTGTCACTGTTTTTTTTGTGTTGAATATATGCTATATGGTAATTTATGGAACTAATAGGTATCTAAAGCCATTTGCACATAACAAAATATGTATTTTATCAAAGTAATTGTTGAACTGAAATACAATTAAGAAGTATGCAGGGGGTTTTTTTCTTTTATTTTTTGGAGGGCCCCCAAGAGAGTGGGGCCCTAAGCTATAGCTTATTTAGGTTATACGTAAATCCGGCATTGAGTGCATGAGAATGTTACTTGCCCAAAAATGGAAAGAAGAAGAAGTCCCAGCAAAGGATACAAAAACTTATGAATATGCAGAAATGGCGGAACTTACCGGGAGAATAAGAAATCAAGATAATAAACTTTTTTTATAAAAGAATGGAAATGGTTTATTGAATATTTGCAGATAAATTGTAAGCAGATAACAATGCTGGCAGGATTGCTGTAATAACCTGCAGCTACATAAGATAAATAAATGAGTAAGTTAAGTTAATTTGGATAGGCAAAAGATATTAAAAATAAATTTACGGAACCGCAGAAAGAGGGGAAAGGAAGTCAAGTTTTAAAATGTCAAAATGATTGTAAAATCAGTGAAATGTATACAGTGGAACCTCGGTTTACGAACACCTCGGTTTACGAATTTTCGGTTTACGAACGCCGTGGACACATCTGGAACGGATTAATTCACTTTCCATTACTTTCAATGGGAAAGTTCGCTTCAGTTTATGAACGCTTCAGTTTATGAACAGACTTCCGGAACCAATTACACCCATGCTTCGGGTTAAGTACGCTTCAGGTTGAGTACTCCGCGGACCCGTCTAGAACAGATTAATCCACTTTCCATTACTTCCAATGGGAAAGTTCGCTTCAGTTTATGAACGCTTCATTTTATGAGCAGACTTCCGGAACCAATTGTGTTCATAAACCGAGGTACTGTATATCTGAAAAGTATAAATATATTTTTTAAAAAAACAACAACAACTGTAAGCTCCTCAAGGCAAGGGGGGTGGGAATTTTCTAGTGAATGGATCCTACAACATAAGTTCTGCATCTTTAGTTCTTTTCTGCTGCTTGGAGGTTGATAAAAACAGGTTCATATTTCCCCCCTGGTACTGAAAGTCAAGAAATGTCATGTTCCACCTGCACTCACCCCGCAGCTGGCCAAGAATGGTAACTTTGCCATGAGTTCCTAACCACTACATTAACACAATTGATGGCTAAGGGTATCTCTGCATCCCCGTTTCCCTTCCCCGGTGTGCCATTCACATTGATCGTTGTGTAACAAGCCTTTCTCCACCTTCATTTCCAATGTTATATGAGAGTCTCTAGACTCCTATTATGACATATCCTCATGCATAAGAAGGTCATGCTACAATAATTGAGCTTTTAATCATGCACATGTCAGAATAAAAGTTCGTATATCATGACTGTAACTCTTCCTGCTTCCTTCCACATAACTACAAAAATTGCAGTTTTTATTATATGGCCTCCGAGCAGGAGTCTTTGGGGAGCTTTGAAACTCAAGTTACTTACTATGTGACAGAAACCTTTGCTCTCTTTTGTTTGCCCTGAATGGGAAATTTGTGGGAAACCCACAAAAATGGACTATACTTCATAATATAAAGATTCCACAATACAACATGTGGCAAACTGTGTGATTAGCATTCTCCAGTCTATACCACAGGAATAACCATGCCTAATGTGTGTTCCGCAAATCTCTACTTATCTCATTGACTCAAGGCTAGTTCACATAAGTATTTTCATTACTTGAAGACTGCATATGAATATAAAGCACTGCAGATCTTAACGCCAAGGGTGTTGCTTTTTAACGGAGCGGCACATTCAGTTGCTAGTCACCCCGTGCTGAAAAATAGCCCATAGTCTATTCCAGCCCTTCCTTGGGGCGTGCTACATCCCCAGCTATACCAGCCCATAGCTGTCAAGTTTTCCCTTTCCTCACGAGGAAGCCTATTCAGCATAAGGGAATTTCCCTTAAATAAAGGGAGAACTTGACAGCTATGTACCAGCCATAAATCAAAAGGCTGAGAGCCAATTATCCCATATTTGGGAAGAGGAATCCTTGAATTTCTCATTATCCTGCTCTGATAGCCCTTTCCCTTCTTTTTTCCATGCTAGATCTTTGAAGGAAATTGTAGTCGAACATAACTATGCATGACTTCTAGTTAATGCATGAAGGGGTAAAGGACCATAGAGTTGTATTACTAGATAGACCCAGCTAGGCCACGCTTCCTCTCCTCTGGAGAGGAAGTGAAGCCTTTTTACTTCCTTTCTCTATCTCTCTCTGCATTATATAATGAGACAGCCATGTGTGAGTGCCACATGCTCAGAACTATATTCTGTACTTACTACCCAAGAGTATTTTGCTTGTATTATCCTTGCTGTTGCGTGGAACAATGCATGACTGAGACCATGAATCTGTAAGTAAAGCATTTTAAACTTACTTAACAGTGTGTGGTCTTCTCATTGCAAAAGGGGTAGAAACTTGCCATGGAAGTTTGGGGGTAGGAGTGGAAGCCTTTCTAGAGCAGCAAAAACCATTTAAATAAGGCTGTGAAATTTCTCAGAGGGGTTCTGCCCATTGCTTTGGTATGAAGCTGACTCAGACTGCGTTAATCCATTCATCCACTTAGCCTAGGGGTTGGCAAAAAAAATTAGGCACAGGCCGGTCCACTGTCCCTCAGACCTTGTGGCGGACCGAAGAAGCAGCACTGGGGGGGGGGAGCTGGAAAAAGAGGTGAGGGGAGCAAGTAGTCCTCCCCACTCCCAGCCTCAGCCGCTGCGTTTACCTCCCGGAGGCTGCCACCACCACTGCTGCTACTGCTGCTGCTTCTTCTTCTTCTTCTGGTGGGTAGGCAAAGCAAGCTTGTCCACTCCACTCTCTGGCCCACAGGAGCACCAGGGCGGCGGCGGAGGAGGAGGAGGGAAGATGAGCGGTGTGAAAGGGCTGGCTCCGGAGAGGGGCTGCTTACAATGGCACTCAGCCCAGCCCCCTTCCTCCTCTAGGCAGGGCGGGGAGAAGCCAGGAGGAGGGAGGGAGGAGGCACCACTGCGGTGTCTGTGGGGGGGGGGGAATGGAATGGCGCAGGAAAAAATGGCACAGCCTGAACGAACAGAATCCCCCACGCCAATCCACGGACAGTCCACGAGCTGGATCCTGAAGGCGACTGGGCCTGATCCGGCCCACAGACCTTAGTTTGCCAACCCCTGACTTAGCCTTATACTGTCTACCCTAAGTGGCAGTAGCTCTCCAGGGTCTCAAGTGGGGGGTCCTGCTACAAGAAACCCCAGGGATCAATACCTGAAACCTTCTGCCGCCAGTCCATGACCACCACCCCCCATGACAGTTTATGGTAAAATAACGCCCCATTTCTGAAGCACACTAATATTCATCTGTGTGGGGCTTGTTTACAATTCAGACTGCAAGTCAATGAGCACAACAGTCTGATTTTTACACTCTCCCCCTTGTTCTCAGCATGCAACAGATGTTTGAGTTGATGCCCCATAAATTCCTGGTGGATGCTGTCAAAACGATAGCAGGTGGCTTTGGCACTCACAAAGGCTTCCGGGCTGCTTTGGACATGGGAATAGGCATGCTTGGTGGATAAGCCTGCGAAAAGAAAAACAGAGCAGTTGGCAGGCTGCCTTTTCGGGAGATGGTGGGAATTTTAAGATAAATCAAATGTTTCACAGATCACTTTGCTTTTTGCTTCAAGCCAGTTTCCGATTAAAAAAAATAAAAATAAAATAAAAATACAACATTTGACTTGTGGTTTCAAAGTTGCCTCAATATTCCAAGAAGATTGAGGGGAGAGGTTTATTTATTTTTATATAAATGAAAGCTTGAGAGCTGACTAATTTTTTTAAAAAATGGAAATAAGCACCTACAGGCTTCAATTTGGAGCAGAGGAGTGTGTGTGGGTTAATTCTTTCTGATGGCTGGTTTCGCACTTAAAACTCCCTCTTGGTAGTTTTCTCTCCCTCCCTCCCACCCATCCACCCCCGTTCCAGATGCATGTTTTAAAAACTAAGCGTTCCCTCTCTCGCCCCTCTTTTCCAAATTGCAGCCTCCTGAGGCTGCTTTTCATTTTAAATAGCTGTCAGGGTTTTAATACCCTGTTTACCCTTTAGGCTGCAAATGCAGAAGAAACCAATTATCTCAGTGGAAATATTGGTAATGCGCAGGGATGTGCAAGGGTGAGGGTGGCAGTTATGATTTTTCTCAAAATAGACGCTAAAGAATATGGAAACAGTCGGGTGAAGAAGAACAGAGCCAGCCCACCAATGAGGCGGGCTGAGGCAGCTGCCTTAGGCGGCACTCAAGAGGAACAGCACTGAGGAGGAAGAGGAAGTCGTTGCCCTGCTGCACCATAGCCACTGTGCGAAGTGGAAGCAGCTTCTCTTCCTCCTCCTCCTCGTCCACATGCCGCCCATCTCTGGGTGCCCTCAGCAAATAGGCTTGCTGCTGTCCTAGCCTCTGTATGAGAGAGCAGCAAGCCTATTCACCGAGCAGCAAGCCTACTGGAGAATGGCACTCTAGGAGAAGGCTGCCACTGAACCTTGGCCACCAGTTTCTTCACTCGCCTGCCTTTCCTCTGCCCCCCAATCATAGCTGCCAAGTTCCGGCCTGAGAAATAAGGGACCGGGCCGGAAGTAGCAGACCGGAAGTAGCGCTGCCGCCATTTTGGAACTGGGCGGAGCATGCTCAGAAGCAACTTTTGATGCTGCTCTGCCCTGTTCCAAAATGGCCACAGCACCAGAAGAAGTCGCACTGCAGCCATTTTGGAACTGGGCAAAGCAGCATCAAAAGTGGCTTCTGAGCATGCTCCGCCCAGTTCCAAAATGGCCACCGCGCCAGAATAAACTGGGGAAAAACAAGAAAATTCGTTTTTTTCTGCTGGGAACAGCCGGAAAAACAGGGGTTTCCCGGGGAATACGGGAGAGTTGGCAGCTATACCCCCAATGCCTGTTCCCTTTATTTTTGCCTGGGTCACCTCCTCCACTTCATATTTCGAATGTTTCTGGACTGCAATTTATTTACAGTGGTACCTCGGTTTATGAACACAATTGGTTCCAGAAGTCTGTTCATAAACTGAAGCGTTCATAAACTGAAGCGAACTTTCCCATTGAAAGTAATGGAAAGTGGATTAATCTGTTCCAGACGGTCTGTGGAGTACTTAAACTGAAGCGTTCATAAACTGAAGCGAACTTTCCCATTGAAAGTAATGGAAAGTGGATTAATCCGTTCCAGACAGGTCCACGGAGTACTCAACCTGAAGCGTACTTAACCTGAAGCATGGGTGTAATTGTTTCCGGAAGCCTTTCATAAACTGAAGCGTTCATAAACTGAAGCGAACTTTCCCATTGAAAATAATGGAAAGTGAATTAATCCGTTCCAGATGGGTCCGCGGCGTTCGATAAACCGAAAATTCGTAAACTGAGGTGTTCATAAACCGAGGTTCAACTGTATTGCATGTCCAAGAATCCATAGAGTTGGAAGGGACCCTGATGTCAGGTACTGTGCAGAGGAGGAATGGCAGAGACCACCTCCCCATCCTGACCGCTCCAGGGAGGAAGAAGAGGGAGATAGTAATAGACAGTATAGATTCCTCTTTTGGCTCGTGCATCAGAACACCCGCCCACCTCTCCCTATATTTAGGGCATTTTTGAGTTTGACCTTGCTATGCCATCGTGTGTCGTCTGTCGTTGGGAAAGGGGCAGGGCAGGAATTTTCCCCACTTGACTGATTGGCTCTTGCCATTTGGGTTCCGCCTGCCGCGTAGCAAATCGTCACAACTTGTAAGGTTGCGGATAGGCACTGGTTCAGGTGATAGGGATGGGAGAACGGTCTCGCCATCCCTATGTGAAGGGTATTCCGTTAAAGGAATCCAGGGACTCAACTTGGTTTGGTCAACCCCCGAGAGGGGGTTGTGCCCGTGCCCGAGTCCAGGGGAGCATCTGGGGGAGTGGACAGAGTCTGTTCTGGGGCTTTCTACCTACCTCAGGTGTTCACCCTTGGCTGACCTATGATGGAGCTCTGGGTCAGCACTACCTGCAAGGGTGCAGGGAGCTAGTTGAACCAGAGCCTATGCAACCACTCACTTTTCTGTAATCAATAAAGTTGTGGCCTAAATTCTGCCAAAAACCAAAACTAAAATTTGAGTCAAATGTGTGTTTATTTAGGGGGGAGGTCTCTTGGTCTGAACACGCAAATGCAGCTAATATGAAAATTCTGGTGGTGTGACATCTGTGGTGGCACATTCACACATACCGTATTTTTCCGTGTATGATGATGCTTTTTGCTATTAAAAAATAGGCAAAAATTGGGTGTCGTCTTATACATGGATAGTGAATGCAGAGAGGGGTGTGTGATTAATGGCAGCAGCAAGCAGGAGATTGGCAACGATGAATGGGCAGGCGATTGGCAGCTGCGGCAAGGGGGCGGGTGGGCTGTTGGTGGCGGCGAGTGGGCAGACAATTGGCGGCTGCAGCGAGGTGTGCAATCAGCAGGGGGTGTCGCAAGCGATCGGCAGTGGCGGGCAGGTGGGTGAGCGATTGGCGGAAGTGACCTCACCCACCCCCCACCCCCCAAAAAGCTAAGCAACTTAATTTTTTAATTTTTGGGTTAAAAACATAGGGGTCTTCTTATACATGGGGGCATCTTATACACGGCAAAATACGGTATAGGCCATCACTGGATTCTGCAGTCATCAGCTGAGGAATATGCATCCCTCCCAGGTGGGCTTCTAAAACTATCCATTTGTTTTGCCATTTGCCCCAACTCTACTGCTCCTGTGAAACCAGCAAAACCAAAGCACGCTTCCATTTAACTTCTTTTTTTTTTTAATTTTTGAGAAAATCCAAATTCAAGCAAACCTAAATATTGCATACCTGGACTCAAATCTTGACGGAACTCTAATTTTAAGCAAATTCAGAGAGGAGGAGTTGGAAGAAATAAACTCACCATTTAGGATTCATGTAAGAGTTTGCTTTTATAAACAGAGCCCCTTACTATCATTTCAGGATTTGTTGAGTCAGGATTTCTAACATGATTCAAATCCCTTCTTTACATAGAGTGGGGACAGCCAAGGGGGTTTACTTCTGCATCTTTCCTCATTATCAAGAAGCGCTCTGCCCATGTTCGATTGTGCTCGCCATCAGTTGGTCTAACTGAAATAAAGACCACGCTGTTGTTTGCCCAGCTACTTTTGGAAAGATGAAAAGAGGCAGATTTTTTAGCCTGTATGCATCCAGGGGCACTGTAACCTCTTTTTGAATTTGCTTCCGTGGGTCATTTAAGTCCACTGATAGTTTAAACGGATCAGAGACCGAAAGAGGAAACAAATGCTTTTTATCAGGGCCACGGGCGGCCTAAAACACTTTTATGTGCAGGCTGTTGGGTCTAAAAGCTTTTATTTTATTAAACGTCCCCCAAGTAGAAGGTTGTGAAGTATGCATCTATGAGAAACGTTTTAACATATCTGTGTGGCTTCAAAGTCGTAAAATTCAGTGGGGGAAAATACTAAATAATAGGATTCTCTCTGTCAAACCCGTCAAGCTGTTTGTATGCCTACAGTGCGGGATGAAAAACAAAAGATAGTAAGAATTATGTGAGAAAGGTACTAAACCTCAGAGGGGATAAACCTCCAGGAGCAGATGGCCGTCAGCCTTAGATACGACATGCAAGCAGGAAGAGTAGCAATTAACTGAGGATTTGATTACTAATAATCTGACATAAAACTTTAGGAATCCTTTAGCCCGTGGAAGAAACAAATATGCAAAACACAGAGCTGTGGTCCATTAATGCATTATAAGGGGGTGTGTTCAGAGAAAGTTCAAGTACACGTTTAAAAAAATAGACATCCAATTTTACTGTAATTACAGGTCTGAAAATGTCAGCTACAGCATACTATCCAGAGATCATACACCAGCACATCCTCCCATATTGAACATGCCATCATGTGCCAATCATATCTTTCTATGATTTAGAGCCCAGCGACACTTCTGTTTGTCCTGTGATTTCAAGTAATAATAATAATAATAATAATAATTTATTATTTATACCCCGCCCATCTGGCCGGGTTTCCCCAGCCACTCTGGGCGGCTTCCAACAGAAACATTAAAATACGCTAATTTCTTAAACATTAAAAGCCTCCCAAAACAGGGCTGCCTTCAGATGTCTTCTAAAAATCTGGTGGCTGTTTTCCTTTTTGACATCTGATGAGAGGGCGTTCCACAGGGCAGGCGCCACCACCGAGAAGGCCCTCTGCCTGGTTCCCTGTAACTTGGCTTCTCGTAGCGAGGGAACCGCCAGAAGGCCCTCGGCGCTGGACCTCGGTGTCCGGGCAGAATGAGGGAGGTGGAGACGCTCCTTCAGGTATACTGGACCGAGGCCATTTAGGGCTTTAAAGGTCAGCACCAACACTTTGAACTGTGCTCGGAAACGTACTGGAAGCCAATGTAGATCTTTCAAGACCGGTGTTATGTGGTCTCGGCGGCCGCTCCCAGTCACCAGTCTAACTGCCGCATTCTGGATTAGTTGTAGTTTCCGGGTCACCTTCAAAGGTAGCCCCACGTAGAGTGCATTGCAGTAGTCCAAGCGGGAGATAACCAGAGCATGCACCACTCTGGCAAGACAATCCGCAGGCAGGTAGGGTCTCAGCCTGCGTACCAGATGGAGCTGATAGACAGCTGCCCTGGGCACAGAATTGACTTGCACCTCCATGGACAGCTGTGAGTCCAGAATGACTCCCAGGCTGCGCACCTGGTCCTTCAGGGGCACAGTTACCCCATTCAGGACCAGGGAGTCCTCCACACCTGCCCGCCTCCTGTCCCCCACAAACAGTACTTCTGTCTTGTCAGGATTCAACCTCAATCTGTTAGCCGCCATCCATCCTCCAACTGTGATTTCAAGTCACAGGTCCAAGAGAGTCCTGCCCCCCCCCCGCCCCGTTTTCCCTGAGAAACCTGCTCTTTACTGCCAAATCCGAACAAATGTAAATCAGGTTTTCTGCAGGTTGACGTTTGTTCCGATTCAGCAGTAAACCACAGGTTTTCTCAAAGAAAGCAGCAGGACAAAGGCAAAGGCTCTCAGACCTGCTGTCACAGTGGCCGGAGTGGACTACTTCAGAGTAACGACGCTACGCAGCTCTGCATTTTATTCTTTTATTGGTGCTGCGTATTTACAGTGCTCAAGTCATTGCTATTTACACGGAGCGATGTTGTCAGTCGGTTTCAGAACCTCCTAATGGCTTTTGGCGCGTCTTTCTCCAACACAAAAGCTTTGGCAGACCCATCCTCTTGCCCCTCCTCTTCCTGCGTAATTCTGGAGTTGGGGGGATGGGTCTTCCCCCCTTGCTTGCCCCTTCCTGTCCCACCTGGGACCCTGGCTCCACTACCTTGCCTGAGCCTCGGACACGACTTCCTGCTTCCCCACTGGAATCGGAACTCTCCCTGCTTTCCCCTTTGCTCGGGGACGGGCTTGAACTCAGGAGGGGAGGGACTTCGCGATATCCCCTGTCCCTCACATCCACCCCCCTCCCAAGCTCTCCTTCACCCCTCCCCAGGCCCCCCCCATGTGTCGGTGACGACTGGAAGCCTAAAAACTCGGTGCTCTCCGATCCCGTTGGTGTGAACACCTCCCCCCAGTCCTGCGAGCCCCCCCCTTCCGCCTGGGAGGACGGGAATCCCAAAAAGTCCGTGGCGTCAGAGCTGGTGGGGGTAAAAATGTTTTGCCAATCTGCTCCTTCCTCTGACTGGGTGGATCTTGGCGACACCCATACCTCATCCTCTGGTTCCTCAAACTCCGCTTCCCAGCGCCATGGTGAGCTGCTCTCCCATGCCTCCTCCTCCTCCCCCTCCCTTTCCATGTGCCAGGGCTTGGGTCTGTGGGGAAAGAGGGCGTGAAATTCTTCCACCAAGAATTCCTCCTGTATCTGAGTGGCTGGGACCCATTCATTCTGGGACGGTGGAGCGTCCTCCCATGCCATGAGGTACTCCAGTCCCCCCACCCCCCACCTTGAATCCAGGATGGCCGTGGCCTCATTGAGTTGCTCCCTGCCTTCCCTCTCCCCCCCTCCCTCGGGGGTTTGTTCGCTGTCTCGGAGCCTGCTGCTTTCCCTGTACGGCGACAGCAGCGATCTATGAAACACTGGATGCACCCTCATGTCCTCTGGCAGTGCCAGCCTGTATGCCACCGGGTTGACCTGTTGCGTGACCGTGAAGGGGCCCAGCCTTTTGGGTGCCAGCTTTTTGCACCTCCCTCTGGTGGGAAGGCCCTCCGAGGACAACCACACCTTGTCCCCCACCCTGATGACCTCCCCTTGTCGCCTGTGGCGATCTGCCCCCTTTTTGTACGCTTCCTTGGCCCTCTCCAAGTGTTCTCTGAGCTGCTGGTGCACCGTCTCCAGTTCCTCTGCCCAATCCTCAGCCTGTGGGCCCTCCTCCTCCTCCTCCTCCCTCTCCCTCTCTGGGAAAGATCTGAGGTCGCGCCCGTAATTGGCCTTAAAGGGCGACACCCCTGTGGAGACGTGCACTGCATTGTTGTAGGCAAATTCTGCTAGTGGCAAGCGATCCACCCAGTCCGTTTGCCGCTGGCTGACGTAGCATCTCAGGTACTGCTGCAGAATGGCGTTGACCCTCTCCGCTTGTCCGTTGGTCTGCGGGTGTCTAGCCGTCGACAAGCTGACCTCCACCTGCAGGAGGTTCATGAGCCGCCGCCAGAACCTGGAAACAAATTGGCGGCCACGATCCGAAATAACCCTTAAAGGTAATCCATGCAGTCTGAAAATGTGATCAACAAACAGTTTGGCTGTCTCTTCTGCCGAGACTGCCCTGGCACACGGTATAAAGTGACACATTTTGGACATAAGGTCCACCACCACCAACACTGCAGTCTTACCCCTGGACGAAGGCAGATCTGTGATGAAGTCCATGGACACCACTTCCCACGGCCTGTGTGGTGTGGCTAAGGGCTCCAGCAACCCTGGTGGCGCTGCTCTGACCACCTTCGCCCGCTGGCAGGTGGTACAGCCCCTTACATAGTCTCGAACATCTTCCCGCACCCCTGGCCACCAGAAGTGTCTCATGACTAGGTGAGCGGTTTTGTCCCTTCCAAAATGCCCCGCTGTAGGGTTGTCGTGCATCTGCTTGAGGACCGTACGTCGAAGCTGGGTGGTGGGCAGGTACAGCGCACCCTTGTAGAAAAGCAGCCCTCTGCGTTCTGCAAAGTCTTTTGCCTGCTCCCTCCCCCCTCTCAGTTCTCTGAAGATGCGGTTGGCAAATTCATCCGCTGCCGTCAGTGCTGTGAGTTCTGCCTCGCTCACCACAGCTGCTCCGCAGGACCATGCCGACGGGGGGAAAATGTGCCTTGGGGCTGGTGGCGCCTCCTCCTCCATGTACTCTGGCTTGCGGGAGAGGGCATCCGCCCTGACATTCTGCTCCCCCGGGATGTAGTGGATGGAGAAGTTGAAGTTCGAGAAGAACTCTGCCCACCGTATCTGCCGCTGGTTGAGCACCCTGGCAGTTCTCCAGAACTCCAGGTTCTTGTGGTCTGTGCACACCTGGATGGGGTGCTTTGCGCCCACCAGGAAGTGTCGCCAGTGCTGGAACGCAGCGTAGATCGCAAGAAGTTCCCTATCAAACACTGTGTAGTTGCGTTCAGGCTGTGTCAGCTTCCTGGAGAAGAAGGCACAGGGTCTCCACTCCCTGTTGGCGTCCAGTTGCAACAAAATTGCGCCCACAGCTTTTTCAGAAGCATCTGTCTCAATGCGTAGGGGCGCGTCCTGCACCACATGGAACAGGTTTTGGTCTGAGGCGAACACTCTCTTGAGGCTTTCGAACGCTGCTTGCGCCTCTGGTGTCCACTTGAACTTCTGCTTGCCTCTCAGGCAGTCCGTGATGGGAGCCGTAACGCGAGAGAAGTTCTTGATGAACTTCCTGTAGAAGTTAGCGAAGCCTAGTAGGCGTTGGGCATCTTTGCGCGTCCTGGGGCTGTGCCAGTCCAGGATGGCCTGCACCTTGTCCTTGTCCATCGCCAGCCCCTTGTCTGACAGCTTGTAGCCCAGGAAGTCCACCTCTTTGGTGTGAAACTTGCACTTCTCCAGCTTCACATACAGGTGGTTCTCCTTCAGGCGTTGCAACACCTCTCTGACATCTTTCACATGCTGCACCGGGTCATTCGAGTAGATAAGGATGTCATCTAGGAAGACCAAGCATTTCCTGAAGAGGAGGGACCCCAGGACGTGGTGCATGAAGGCCTGGAAGCATGCTGAGCCCCCTTGCAAACCGAAGGGCATCACCAGATATTCAAAAGAGCCCAGAGGCGTGAACATCGTGGTTTTCCATTCATCTCCTTCCCGGATCCTGATCAAGTTGTACGCCCCCCTTAGGTCCAGCTTGGTGAAAATCTTGCCCCTGCGTGCCGCTGTCAGGAGATCATCCACTCTGGGCATGGGGAAAGCCACTGGCTCTGTCACCGAATTCAGCCGTCTAAAGTCCACCACAAGACGGCGCTGTTGCGTGTCTTTCTTGTCCACCCAGAAGACCGGGCTGCCCCCTGCTGCCTTGCTTTCCCGTATGAACCCCCGCTTGAGGTTCTTGTCGATGAAAGCGCGCAGATCCTCCAGCTCCTGGTCTGACATGGCGTACAGCTTGGCTGGGGGTATCGTCGCCCCTGGCACCAGGTTGATCTGGCAGTCAAAAGGCCTGTGCGGGGGTAGGTGGTCGGACTCCGCTTCGCTGAAGACCTCCTGCAGGTCCCAGTACTGCTTGGGTATTGCCTCACCCCCTTTGATATGCATGGTGGCCACCGTGGCTATTGGAGGCCCCTCCCCTGGTTGGTGCTGCATGCAATGTTCCAGACAAAAGTCCGACCCAAACGTGATGCACCTCTGGTGCCAACTGATGGAGGGGTCGTGGCGCGCCAGCCAGCTCATGCCCAAGACGATGGGGGGGTCTGAGATGGTGGTGACGTTGAACGCCAGTGTCTCTGAGTGCCTTCCCACCGTCATTCTCATGGGGGGGGTTTGATGTGTGATGGCCCCTCCCAGCAGCTCCCTGCCGTCAATGGTTGCCACGTGCAGAGGAAAATCCAACTGCAAAAGCTGGATTTGGTGCTCTTCTGCAAAGCTTCTCGAGAAGAAGTTGGCGGACGCCCCACTGTCAATTAAGGCGAGGACCGTCAGGGGATAGCCATTTGGGAGCGTTAGCGTCACTTCTAGAACCACTCCTGCTCTGGGAGGGGTGGGCTGGCTCTGCACCTCTCTGTGCGGGTGGGCGGGCTGGGGCTGTTGTCTGCTGACTGTGCCTGGCTGCTGCCCCTTGTCTCCTGCAGCCAGGCTTTCCCGTTTCCCTGCTGTGGTGCTGCGTCAGTGGGGGAGGGCACCACCGTTCCCGCCTTTCCTTGCCACTCCCTGCGATGTGGGCAGTCTCTGACGAGATGCTGGGGTGAGTTGCAGAGAAAGCAATTCCCGCCCCTTCCCTCCTTGCGTCTTGGCGCCGCTGGGGTTTGAAAAGCCCGCGCGCGCGCGCTATCAATCTGCATGGGCTCCTGGTCCTGGCTGGCTCCAGGCGTGGCTTGAAAGGGTTGTTGAGGGAGTGGCTTCTCCTGCGACCGTGGGAACCAAGCCCGCTTTGCGCGCGTCGCTTGCTTGTCGTTCCACCGGGATTCCTGCCTCACCCCCACCGCCAGAGCTGCTTTGCTCAGCTGATCCATAGTACTGGGCTTTGGACCTCTCGAGAGTTCATCCTTCACCTCCTCGCTCAAACCCAAGTAAAACGCAGCTTGCATGGGAGGCGAATCCAAAACCCACCCCAGTCTGTGCACCAGCATGGTGAATTTCGCCCAATATGCGCGAACTGTCATATTTCCTTGGCGTAAATTATGCAGTTCCTCCTTAGTCTGGTCCAAATGACTATCGGACGAATACATCGTCCTCAAACCTTCTAGAAATTGTTGGACATTTTTCATGCAAGGATTCTTGGTTGCGATTAATGGTCTTAGCCACTCCCTGGCTGCTCCGGTGAGATGTTCCACAATAAACGCTACTCTGTGCTCATCATCGGGGAACTCATTCTGGTGCAGCTCAAGAGCATACACGATCTCAGTTTCAAAGCCCTGAAACTCCTTCGGGTCTCCATTGAACTTGCTTACAAGGGTCCCTGCTCTCCTTCCTGGCAGCACTTGGACTTGGGGAGCCCCTCCCGCCTTGTTTTTCTCTGCATCCAGCTTGTTTTGGAGGTCTACCGCCACCGCCCTTAAATGCTGCTCTTTTTCCTGGAGCTCTCTCACCTGTTCCGCAAGTTGTAGCCGGTCGTCCTGGACCTTCTTAGTCTCCTCTTTAGCTGCCTTCAATTCTCCCTGCGCCTGCAGCGACAGCTGTTGCAGTTCTAGCTGGGCTTGCTCAGCGATCTGCCGCCACTTCTCCGCCTCGGACACGCTCATCCCGGCAACTCCGAAGTAGCCCAAAAAGGATTAGGAGGTTGCTGTCACAGTGGCCGGAGTGGACTACTTCAGAGTAACGACGCTACGCAGCTCTGCATTTTATTCTTTTATTGGTGCTGCGTATTTACAGTGCTCAAGTCATTGCTATTTACACGGAGCGATGTTGTCAGTCGGTTTCAGAACCTCCTAATGGCTTTTGGCGCGTCTTTCTCCAACACAAAAGCTTTGGCAGACCCATCCTCTTGCCCCTCCTCTTCCTGCGTAATTCTGGAGTTGGGGGGATGGGTCTTCCCCCCTTGCTTGCCCCTTCCTGTCCCACCTGGGACCCTGGCTCCACTACCTTGCCTGAGCCTCGGACACGACTTCCTGCTTCCCCACTGGAATCGGAACTCTCCCTGCTTTCCCCTTTGCTCGGGGACGGGCTTGAACTCAGGAGGGGAGGGACTTCGCGATATCCCCTGTCCCTCACACCTGCCAATTTAAATCACTTGGGCCACTGGGATAGCTCAGTTGATAGATCATGGGACTTGATCTCAAGGTCGTGGGTTTGAGCCCCGTGTTGGGTAAACGTTTCCTGCATTGCAGGGGGTTGGACTAGATGACCCTCGTGGTCCCTTCCAGCTCTACAATTCTGTGATTCTTTGGGACAAGCAGAAGTGTGGATGGGCCGTGAGAATTAAGAGATGCACATTGGACATTGGAAACAACAATTGCAGAGAAACCAGTGACTGAACATTTAAGGTTTAGTTTCCGACTTCATGGTCACTCTATGCAAGCAAATAATGTTTAAGGGATGGATGGATTATGAGGCTGTTGAAACAGAGGTGATAAATTTCATCAGGCCTCAGCCATGGCTGGGTTGGCTAACTCTGCAGTGGCAATGATCTCAGACATGGTGTCATGCTAATTGGGTCACAGCTGGTAAAGTTGGGGGGGGGGGTGCCCAGACCCATCTGTTGGCTTATTGAACCCATGTGAATAACTCCCATTTCCTTCCTTCCGTTGATTGACTCCTGTGTTGCAGAGCTCTGGGTTTTTTTTTAATGTGCTCATTCACATGTGGCATGCTCGCCCCCATCCTCACAACAACACTGAGGGTATTGACTTGCACAAAGGCACCCTGTGTGCTTCATGGCTGGGGAAGATCAATAGATGCTGCCATCTAAAGGATAATCTCATTAGGGGGTACACAGAACCACCAACAAATTCATGAGAGGGGCAGCAAGGTCGTGTCTACCATCTCCCTCCCTTTAAAATGTGGGTGCTTACCAACCAGGCCTCACATTCAGCACTAGTGCGGAAGGCCATGCATGGGAACAGGAAGTAGCCTTTGGGCACAAATCTGTGTCTCTTTCTCACTGGGGCCGAACCATAGCTGCCAAGTCTCCCGTTTTCCCCGGGAAATCCCCGTTTTTCCAGCTGTTCCTAGCTGGAAAAAACGGATTTTTTGTTTCCCCCCGGTTTATTCTGGTGCGGTGGCCATTTTGGAACTGGACGGGGCATGCTCCAAAGTGACTTTTGATGCTGCTTTGCCCAGTTCCAAAATGGCTGCAGTGCGACTTCTGGCGCGACGGCCATTTTGGAACTGGGCAAAGCAGCATCAAAAGTCACTTCTGAGCATGCTCCGCCCAGTTCCAAAATGGCAGCAGTGCTACTTCCAGTCTGCTATTTCCGGCCTGGTCCCTTATTTCTCTGACAGCAACTTGGCAGGTATGGGCCAAACACACAGTTGACAGGCGCATGGCCAGTGTCTGCATAGGTGTAGGGTGAGCATAAGGCCATTTCACTTCCATTAATGCATAAGGAGGACCTGTTTGTGACTAGGAGCTAAATCTTTTCCCTGCCCATTGTACCGCAGCCACCAGGAACCAATGTTCGTCCTTACCAGAAAGGCCCATTTTGTATTGGTCTATGATGGAATGAATGTAACCACCTCTCTCTCTCTCTCTCTCTCTCTCTCTCTCTCTCTCTCTCTCTCTGTGTGTGTGTGTGTGTGTGTGTGTGTGTGTGTGTGTGTCAGTGTGTCAGGATGCGGTCAGCAGCTCCTGTGTGGTTGCCCAGAAAAGTCTAAAGACAAGAAAAAGTATCTTACAGTTCTTTTTTATTTCAATCTTCACAGAGAGAGACTATGGAACCCAAATCCACTGCCCCTGTGGATTCTGCCACCTGAGGTGACCACCTCACTTTCATTTATTTTGTTTATTCAACGTCTATACCGCCATTCATCTGAGGATCACAGGGTGGTGTAATATAAGAACACAAAAATACATAACACAGTAATGAATGAAAACAATAACTCACTCCCCACAGTTTCAAAAGCCATAGATTGTTGAATTGGCCAAAGGCCTGGTTGTGTCAAGATGCTCCTGGCTGGTTGCCCAGCAAAGTATAAGACAAGAAAAAGTTTCTTACATTTTTTATTTTTTATTTAAATGTATTTAGTCTTGTTGTTGAATTGTATTTTAACTAGTTGTTTTATATTTGGTGTTAGCCGCTCTGAGCCCGGCCTTGACTGGGGAGGGTGGGGTATAAATAAATATTATTATTATTATTATTATTATTATTATTATTATTATTATTTCTTTTTTATTTCAGTTTTTACAGAGAGAGGCTATAGAACCCAGACTCTTGGATAACAGCATTGTCCCGAGTGAATCACCACCCACCCGTCTCTCCCACTTCCTCATTCTTCATTTTCATCGTCTCCTCTACGGGTGCCGCTAAGTGCCCTCTGTCTTTGAGCTCTTTGCTCTCCTACTTTCAAGGCTTGCCTGGTTCTGGGAGATGGAGGGTCTGGAATGTTTTCTAATGACAACATGCCAGCCAGGTGTTTCTCTGGCTCTCCCATGATTCCCCAACTTTTCCCCTCATCTGCCTCTGAGCTGTGACCTCCTGCAAACCCCTGTTGTAAATCTATACTGTCTTCCTCTTCCTCCTCCCTGGAAGGGTCAGGATGGGGAGGTGGTCTTGACCATTCCTCCTCTGCCCAGGCCCTGACACCCACTCTCTTTCAGAACATGGCAAGTTGAAGCCAGTTCTCCCGTTATCATTTAACACTATTCCACACCCACCCATCCCATTTTGAAGGAAGCTATAAGATTCAGGATGGTACATTTTGTATTATTTGAAACAGAGGCCATGGTTCCAAAAAATTCTTCACATAATTTGAATAAAGAAGATGATATGAAAGTTACACTGCACTGGAGTGGGTTTTTTTTTTCTCAGATAGTAATGTCTGAACAGCAGTCTGAACTCAGTGTTCCCTTTGACAACATGTTAATTGAATCTATATTGAACATCTTCAAATACTGGGAAAGGTGAAGAGTGGCAAGATCTTTTACTCATTTAAGAAACGAGGAAACCAAAATGTGCCAATTTATTCACTCCTTTGGTAAGCGTTTAAAAATAAATAAGGCTAATTTTGGGGTGTTGTCAAGATTGTGACGTACGTATAGTAAGCGGTTTTTAAAAAATGAATGATAAAATATGGTAAACATATTGTGTTCTTGTACACAGTCCCTATGAGAAGTGCTGCGTTGTACATGCATGTTTACATCTGTGAAAGAAAAGTTCGGATAAGTTCACAATTCATAAGGATTGTATTTCGGGGGGGGCGTGAAGGTCTGAGGGCAGGCAAATTGGAATGACATGACGTTTGTGTCATAATAAAACTCTACGGCTTAGATCCAGACTGTTTCTTCTGCCAACAGGGATGCTCACACGCAGTGGGAAAAGTCTGGATCTAGCCCTATGTCTTTATCATAAAGTATATTCTGCCATTCCATTTTGTTGGCATCCGTCTGTCTCAAGAGAATGGCATGCGCCTCAGGAGTGAAGTCAAACCAATGGAGAATCACAGCACCTGCTGTGGCTGCAGAGACCACAGCACTTGTAACTGCTGCCTCCTGCATTGTTTTTCTTGTATTAGCAGCACCGAAATGAATGCTCCAGAGCGCAAGCCTGTGTATGGAGGTCTTGGGCTGCCCAGACGACAAGATTCGCTTTTGTATATTGAAAGATTTTTGGCAGAAGGTAGCTGAAAAACCATCAACAGAAGTTACATTTACAGAGCAAAATACCCTCTTGAATTATATACCCAGCACATGGAACCTTACAAAAGGACAGTATGAGTGGACTCTCTGTGCCCTTAAAGGTAAAGGGACCCCTGACCATTAGGTCCAGTCGTGACCGTCTCTGGGGTTGCGCGCTCATCTCGCATTATTGGCCGAGGGAGCCGGCGTACAGCTTCCAGGTCATGTGGCCAGCATGACAAAGCCGCTTCTGGCAAACCAGAGCAGCACACGGAAACGCCGTTTACCTTCCCGCTGTAGCGGTTCCTATTTATTTACTTGCATTTTGACGTGCTTTCGAACTGCTAGGTTGGCAGGAGCTGGGACCGAGCAACGGGAGCTCACCCCGTCACAGGGATTCGAACCGCCGACCTTCTGATCACCAAGCCCTAGGCTCAGTGGTTTAACCACAGCGCCACCCGGGTCCCTTACCTCTGTGCCCTTACCTCAGCAAAAAGAATGTCACTGATGAATTGGAAAAATAAAAATGTAGCTCCCTTCTACGATTGGATTGAAGACTTATACAAACTCGCAATATATGAGCAACTTACATATATACACAGACTTGCCATGGACAAATTCAGTGATATTTGGAATCCAGTCTTACAAATACTATAATAGGTTAAGATCTGATGAAGTACAATAACAACCTTGAAAAATATAAAGTTTTGGGTGCCCGTGTCCCCCTTTATTTTTCTTTCTGCACGGGTTCTGTTTCTTCTTTTCTGTTTCTCTCTTTTATTTGCATCTCACCATGTTTAATGCACATAAAATTATGTACTTTTGGAACTTTCAATAAAGATTTAAAAATAAATAAATCTGTTTGCAGGTAGATTGCTTCCCAGCTTCGAAAACAGCAGCCATTATAGATCCCCAGCAAAGCCAGTAACTCCAGGAAGGAAAAGGTTAGCATACAAAACCCAGAGCACTACTGAATAGAGTAGGAAGGGATGGACAAACCATTAGTCACAATAGGTATTGTTTGAAATAAAAAAACATCATTCTAGGC
The DNA here is from genome assembly GCF_963506605.1 of Zootoca vivipara. NCBI lineage: Eukaryota > Metazoa > Chordata > Lepidosauria > Squamata > Lacertidae > Zootoca > Zootoca vivipara. The sequence continues at coordinate 80,753,035 of NC_083283.1, forward strand.
AAAAGGTTCATTTTTATTACTGAAAGTGTGTCCAGCAATGACAATTTTAACTTTTCCCATCTTGACATATGTTTTTAAACTTCAGCCCATGTTTTGACATGTACTTTTTGAACTTTCAATAAAGATGTTACTACAAAAAAGATTCCCCTCTTGGCCTCACTGAAGTGGTCCAAAGGAAAGCAGAGCAATGTGATTGGCACCAGGCTTGGACACCAGTCCAGGGGAGGGACACATCTCCTAGTCACATACTGTACCCCATTTCTAGGCATAAGTCTGTGCCAGAGGACTTTTATTTTATTTTTTGCCCCTGCACTCTCCCCGTGAAAACCCATTCTTTTGGAGCAAACAGCAATCTGTGGGAAAACCAAATTGCCATTTGTTCAACATTAAAGAGTGAGGAAAGCAGCAGAGGTTGGGGGTGGTGGAAGCACTTGGACATGGAGCTGGAAAGTGCAGATCTGTGCCCAGAAGGTTGGGGGGAGGTAAGTGTTTCTGGGGGTACTCAAGGGTACACAGTACTGGCACCTTTCCTCCCAAAGTGTTAACTGTGTGGCACTTACTGTAACAACTTCAGGGTGAGTGCCAGAATATTTTTTCTTTTAAAAAGTCACCGATCAGATGTATTGGTTTTTTTAAAAAAATTATAATAATTATTTCTAAATTTGAATACACACACACATATAAACTCACACACTTATAGACATGTATATGCATAAATTTGCTAATTTTATGCAAACATATGTGTCTTCGTTGGTCCTCTTTTTGTGATTCATGTCCTCTTTTTGGGAACTACATGAGTAGTTACCCTACTGTTCTTCAGACTCTCTCTCTCTCTGTGTGTGTGTGTGTGTGTGTGTGTGTGTGTGTGTGTGTGTGTTTGCTTGTGTGCTTATGTGTGTGCAGTGCTGTTTTTTAGGGGTAAGAGGGGTATGCATACCCCTAAACATTTTGTGAATCTAACAGAAGAAGAAACTAAAAAAAAAATTCCTGTCATGGTGTTTCCTGAGTCTCAGACAGAAGCGAGCGTTTAATGTGTGAAGTAGGAATTGGAATCTAGCATGATGATTGGTCAGTTTTGTTGTTACCAAATGTTCCCTGAGTCTCAGACGGAAGTGATCATTTAATGTGTGAAGAAGTGTGGAATGTGTGTATGTGGTATTTTCCCTGATTTGAACTATGAAATGGTGATTTTCTTGAGTCAAAAGGAGAGTACTCCAAAACCTTTTTTTAAAGCAGTGTGTGTGTGTGTGTGTGTGTGTGTGTGTGTGTGTGTGTGTGTGTGTATTTGGGAGATGATGAATTTTTTTAAAAAATGGCAATAAATGACTGGCCAAAACTTGGGGATCAAACAAAATATCACAGAATCAAAAGCCTTTCTGAGCCAGAGTGTAAACCCAAGGCAGGTTAAGGTAATAAGAATTGGGGAGTTAAGATTCTCCCCTATCATGTCTGTTTTTGTCAATGTATACTTATGAAAGAGCTGGGGGAAGCCAATCCTCAGAGCTCCTCCGCTCTTTTCCTTTCAGTGGCCGGGGGGGGGAGGAGGGTGGAGGAGGGAGGGGGGAGGCTAAACCCAACTTACAATGGACCCCCTTTGATTCTCAAAGCACACTGGTTTCACTGGTGGCAGAGGTGAACCAGTGGGTGGAGAGAAAACGAAGGGACAGTGTTATATTGTATGTTTGTATGTTTGTGTAGTTTGTTTAGTTTTGTTTGTAAAATTAATAAAAATTATTTAAAAAAAAAAACCCAAGGCAGGAACCTAAGCAAGAAGGAAGTCTAGAAAACTTATAATACTTGGGTTTCTATAATGCAATTACTCCTACACCAAGAATTTCAAGATGAATATTCTGGAGATTTAAAAGGGTGGATTAATCCCAAGAGAAAGGATGATTCATAGTTATAATCAATTTGCTAGGACGGATCTGTGGAAGAGTCATCAAAGGAGCCCTCAGGATTCAGTGTTAATGTCATTAAGGCTGCATTGCCAAATGAGAAAGTACTTAATGTCACAGTGACACGGTATATTAATATTATATCTCTATCAATATATTAATTGGCTGAATTAGGTCACATAGACAATTCAGAGTGGTTACGTTTTGCAAAACTTTGGTCTGGTGGCTTAATTCCCTTCATGGGAAGGATCCAGCAAATAGATTCTATCTTACTGATTCTTAAAAAGAATTCCCGTTACCCCACCGGCACACAGGCTTACAGCCAAAAGGGTTTTTTAATGTATCCTTTCCGAAATGCAGGGCTGTTTGAAAGGGTCAACATAAGATCTTTGGGGATTTTTATGTTATACCTGAACTGGATCCTCTACCAACAGAAATTTAAGACTACAATCCTACCTGTCCCATTTAACTTAATGGGACTTATTTCTGAGTAGACATTTATTGGATTTCACTGTTAGATGTATTTAGAGAGCCCTCATTTGGCCGAGACATTCTGCCTTGAGGTGGAGATCTGAGTCTGTAGAAGTGCTGAGTCTCTGGATAAGGTTGAACTAATTTAAGCAAAATCTAGACTAAATGGAAGTTGTGCTGACCGACAATGTGTTGTTCTGCATTGGATGTACCTAAACTCTCAAACTGGCCCTGTAACTGTGCTTTAAGAAGAAGATTGCAGCAAACAGCACATGATTGTTGACGTCCTCCATGCTTAAAACACTTCTGCTGCTCATTTCTGCTATTATCCCACTTAGAGCAGACCAGGCTATGTTTTTCCCTACTCATTTGTCAACCTCCAATCCAACAGGACAGTTCTACTCATGGTGTAAATTGTCCTTGCTTATATGGGGAAGGTCTTGTCAAAAATAGTAGCGTGTTTTGGTTGTTGAGTATCTGCTGAATAATTCCAAACCCCTTCCTTTTCCCAGCTTCATTTGATTTTCATGCCAAGAACAGTGAGTGGTTTTCTAAATTGCCTATTAATTCCCCAAAACGAATGGGGTAGACCCTAAGCCCATTTTCATAACAATTTAAAAACCATCAAGATACAGAGCAAAGTGTTTAAAAAGTCAGGACATCAGATCGATTTACCATGCATCATTTATACCCTTCAAGGATGACTGATATAAGGACAGAATGGAAGGAGATGAAATGCTCAAATGTACCGGGTTAGTTCAGACATAACACTAAACCATAGTTTAGCGTTACAAGAATAAATCTAGGTGACCCTCAGTTTCCCCCCTCCCTCTTCTGGTGCATCTGTGAGGAGTTTGGAAGCTTCCACTTCCATTTTGGATTAACCACAGCTTCCTCCATACTCTCCAAGTGTCCCTGTTTCCCAGGGGCAGTCCTGGAATTTACAAAAGCCATCCTGCCTTTTGATTTGATCCTGGAATGTCCCTATTCCCCCCACCAGTGGTGCTGCCACTGAGATCGGGGAGGAGCCTGAGGCTGCGCTTGTCCTGAACATCGGCTGTAGTGGCTGCAAGGCAGCATCCCATTGCATCTCCATCCCATTACCAGCCTCCTCCCTTGGGCAGCTCCTAGCATAAGGTTAGCAGATGTCCCCGTTTCATAGAATCCTAGAATCATAGAGTTGGAAGAGACCACAAGGGCCATCCAGTCCAACCCCCTGCCAAGCAGGAAACACCATCAGAGCATTCTTGACATATGCCTGTCAAGCCTCTGCTTAAAGACCTCCAAAGAAGGAGACTCCACCACACTCCTTGGTAGTTTCCTGGGGACAGTCCTTGGGTTTACAAATCAGCCCCCTGACAAAATCCATCTATTTAGTAAAGGTAAAGGGAGCCCTGACCGTTAGGTCCAGTCACAGACAACTCTGGGGTTGCAGCGCTCATCTTGCTTTACTGGCCGAGGGAGCCAGCGTTTTGTCCACAGACAGCTTCCAGGTCATGTGGCCAGCATGACTAAACCGCTTCTGGCGAACCAGAGCAGCGCACGGAAACACCGTTTACCTTCCCACCAGAGCGGTACCTATTTATCTACTTGTACTTGGTGCTTTCGAACTGCTAGGTTGGCAGGAGCTGGGACCGAGCAACAGGAGCTCACCCCGTCGCGGGGATTCAAACCACCGACCTTCTGATCAGCAAGCCCTAGGCTCTGTGGTTTAGACCACAGCACCAGCCACGTCCTGTATCTGTTTAGTAGGAACATCTATTTAGTAGGAAGTTGAAAAGTGTCCCCGGCTTCATTGAAAAAATCTGGTATCCTTATCCTAGTGGCTGCTGGAGAACAGGTGAGGAGGAGAGGCTACCACCACCAAGGCCCAGCCTCATGTGACACACCATCTCTGAAGTGCAGGTGGCATACCTACCAAGTTGCTGTGGGAGAAATAAGGGACCGGACCGGAAGTAGAAGACCGGAAGAAGCACTGCCACCATTTTGGAACTGGGCGGAGCATGCTCAGAAGCGACTTTTGATGCTGCTTTGCCCAGTTCCAAAATGGCCACCGCGCCAGAAGTTGCACTGCAGCCATTTTGGAACTGGGCAGAGCTGCATCAAAAGTCGCTTCTGAGCACGCTCCGCCCAGTTCCAAAATGGCCACCGCACCAGAATAAACCGGGGGGGGGGAACAAAAAAAATCAGTTTTTTCAGCTGAGAACAGCTAGAAAAATGGGGGTTTCCCGGAGAATACAGGAGACTTGGCGGCTATGGCAGGTGGACGGCAGGGCAGCCCTAGGCAGGAAGAAATGGGGTGAAGCTTTGTGCATCCGCGTCTAATCTTGAGCCTTTCTAAAATTTATTTATTGGTGTGTGTTCTTCTTTTTGTAAATCTACCAAAGAATAAAATAAAATGCTTTGTCTCGTTGGTGTAGAGGTGGTGAAAATGCTCTGCTGGGGGGGAATGGGGGGGTTGAGGAGGGTCAGTTGGGGGAGGGTGAGAAATGTCCCTATTTTCATAACTATGGTTATTCTTAGTGGAAGCCAGCCAAGTTTAAACCATAGTTTATGAATCTGACTTATTTCAACAAACAGTTAAGAATGATTACAGTTAACGTTAAGGCACAACACTAATCTTTGCTCAATCTGAAAATGGAAGCAGGGATTTCCAAGCTCCTTGTGGCCGCAGTGGAAGAGGTGAGGGAAGTAGGGGAGTGTGTGACTCACACAGTCTCATCTTCATATTGCTCAACCATTCTGTGTAAACTGGGCCACTGTCTCTTAGGCTGTTGCATTGTTTAATACTTCAGGCTGTGTCTTAAAGAGCTTTAATATCCTTTGATAGCTGGTGCCTAGTAGTTACCGAATATGCCACATCTGTTTGGGGCTGAAGGAAACAGCTTGCGGCAGTTTTAGGCTGTGTACGCATTGCCGGCTTAAAACGCAACTGGATCCTTCTTTTTTCTCAACCCCGAATCCAAGCTGGTTTGTGGGGAGAGGCGTCAAAATACAGTATTTCGTAAGGAACAATAGGGGAGAAAGAGGGTAGACAATGGATTGTTGCTAATGTCATGTGCACACCCATTCCCAAACCAACGGTGGGAACAAGCTGGCTGCAGAGGAAATGGGAGCATGTCCACAACCTAAAATGCCATATTTGAGGGAGAAGGAAAGCTGAATTTGTAGATGGATAGCAAGAAGTGCTTTTGCAGAGTACCAAATGGACATTTATGTCTCTGCAGGGACTGATGCAGCACTAAAAAATAGTATTTGTGTCTCAGTGATTGCATGCTTTCCATGTTTAACTTTAGTACGTGTCAATAAGCTGATATAACAAAATACAATATGTCCAGTACTCTTGGTGCGTAATTAAACTGTGGAACTGAGCACTGCAAGATGTGGTGATTGCTATTAGTTTACACCACAGCTTTCCAAATTGTGTATCGCAACACATCAGTGTGCCAGCTGCAGTTTGTTCACACAAATGCCCCTCATGCTCCTCCTGGGGCTGGAAAGGGGTTAGTTTAACCTCCGGTTTGCTAGTAAAACTGAATTACTGTGTCACAAAATGATGTGTGCCTCAAAAGTGTGTCACCAACATGAAAAGTTTGGAAAGCTTTGGTTTGTTTACATGGTAGGTATTTTTTTTTAATGGACTAATTTATGGAGGAAGGGATGCGGGTGGCACTGTGGGTTAAACCACAGAGCCTAGGGCTTGCCGGTCAGAAGGTCGGCGGTTCGAATCCCCGCAATGGGGTGAGCTCCCGTTGCTCGGTCCCAGCTCCTGCCAAACTAGCAGTTCAAAAGCACGAAGTACAAGTAGATAAATGACAAGCCCTGCTATTTCCTTCTGCACAGCATCTGAGGCCAGAACCAGGGTCACCAACTTTTTCCTTGTCTTGCTCCTATGCCTTTAATAGCAAGCCTGAGATGCATAAATTAAAACAGGTGAAACATAGAAATAAAGTAATGGGGTGAAAGCTCCAGCCTACTGTTTGATGTGCAGCTATGAAAAGAACAGGAAAGGGAGGGGGGTAGATTGGTAACACTAATCTGTAAAAAGCAAGCAATGATGTTGGTAGTTGTCTAATGTCCCACGCTGATATTCATGCCTGGTTGTACTACAACTCCCATCATCCCTAGCTAGCAAGACCAGTGGTAAGGATGATGGGAATTGTAGTCCCAAAACAGCTGAAGACCCAAGTTTGGGAAACACTGGTCTAATGTCCCACGCTGATATTCATGCCTGGTTGGTGAGCATCTATATGCTTCCACCCAGCTTCTGTTTTCTTGCAAAAGGGGAAACCATAGCAAGAATATAGAGGGAGTTTAGCAATGGGCAATTAAAATTAGGAAGAGGAGGGATGTGACATGATAACACCTTGGATCAAAGAGCATCAAACACCTTGGATCAAAGAGGTTCGGATCACTTTGCAGGAGAGCCTTAGTCGTGTTAATTAGGTGTTTTCCATCACTGACAGTGAGAAAATAATGAGTAACAGCCTGAAAACCAAAAACAACATTTGTGAAATGTATTCGTGATCAAGCATAATGGCCAATTAAACCGCTTGGGGGGGGAGGGGAGAACCACGAAAGCCCCTTAATCAGAATCTCTAGCAGTGGTCAAAGTCAAGCCTAGTTAAGGACTCAAGAGTAGTCATTTCTAACTAGTGCGCAATGAGAGAACTTCTAGCATGCTGTGCAAATTAAAATAATTTAATGATCTAAAGCTCCCATGAGTCAAAGCATCTATCCATAGAAGCACTCGCCCCACAGTTGCCTGCTGTGTCTCTCAACTTGACTTATGTCCAGATTGGGGAGCCTGACCACGGGCCGTTCTGACCGGCACTGATAGGGCTGGTGTCCTCAACCCTTACTCTCATTGTGCTGCTGAACATTTTAGGGTTGCCACCTTTGTTCTGGCAAAATACAGGACAGGACGGTGCGGTTGGGGGCGCATGTTTTTTTTCCATCTGTGGTGCTGAAGTGACTTCAAAGCAATCCATCACAATCTATTGCAGCCTAACAGGGTGGTCCCTTTGTAATTTGTCAAACACACACATACGCGCGCGCGCACACACACACACACACACACACACACACACACATGAATTTGTAAATCTTTCGGTGCTTGGCTACCCAGAGCTTAAATACATTAATAGAATTATCGAGTAGGAAGGGGCCCTGAGGATCATTCTAGTCCAAACCCCTGCAATACAGGAATATGCAGCTGTCCCGGACAGGGATTGAACCTTGCAACCTTGGTGTTATGAAGTTTCAAACGCTCTTTCAAACACATGCATTTGGAGAGGATCCCTAACTTGGCAGAGAAAGAAAGAGAGGACCTGAAAATACAGGGCAAAACTGTATACAGGATGTAGCATTTCACCTCAGCCCTTCCTCCAGAACTTCTAGACCATTTACTTGTAGTCTAAACCACTGAGCTTCTTGGGCTTGCCAATCAGAAGGTCAGCAGTTCGAATCCCTGTGATGCGGTACATGGGCGTACCCAGGGGGGCAGGGGGGCAGGTGCCCCCCCTAGAAGCAGAAAAAGAAAAAATGGTAAAAGGAAAAAAATGGTATAAAAACAGCTTGCGCAAAAAAACCAAACAAACCGCGGCTGTTTTCTTACCAGAGTAAAGAGATCGCCCCCTCCCCTCCGGGGGGCGTGGAAGTTCACCACACCTCCCGGCCACGTCATCGCCAGCCAGCCAATCGGGTGGCTTGGGGTGGAGCGTAGCTGGGGCCCCGGCTCCGTTTAAACTGGCGTGCAAGCTGAGAGGCTCCCTCTTGGCTCGCGCTTTGCTCACTGGCACTGCCCTGCTTTCCTCCTGCTGCTCCTGGCCTTGCCTCCCCAGATCGGGCCCTCGCTGCCTTTGCCACCTTCTAGTCTCCTAGCTGCCGCCGCCGCTCAACCTCCCCTGGATCGGGCCCTGACCTTCCTCTCTACTCCCCCCCCCCACGCCACTGACAACTGGGAGCATAAGACGGAGGGTTACGCTGCAAAAAATAAAGGGAAACACTCCTGCGCCTCCTTATGCACAACCACCCAGTTAAAACCCATTTTCGAACCCATAGCAGTTCGAAAGCACATCTAAGTGCAAGTAGATCAATAGGGACTGCTCTGGTGGGAAGGTAAACGGCGTTTCCGTGCGCTGCTCTGGTTCGCCCGCCAGCAGCAGCTTTGTCATGCTGGCCACATGACCCGGAAGCTGTCTGCGGACAAATGCCGGCTCCCTCGGCCTATAGAGCGAGATGAGCGCCACAACCCCAGAGTCGGACACGACTGGACCTGATGGTCAGGGGCCCCTTTACCTTTACTAACAAAGACACCATGAATCTCCAGTGTTCTCTCATCCAAAACAAACTAAACCCTGCAGTGTTGCCCCTGGGAGTTGTCTACCACTCGTGGAAGAGGGGAGCAAGCAGCTGGCTCCTTGTAGAGGCTACCAAACTGAACCTTGCATTTTAAATCCATGAAACAGGTGCGCATTGACAATTCACATAGCCAATCCCAAGAAAGCAATGAGGGATTTAATGGGGATGGGGTGGGTGGGAATCCCTTTATGACTTCAGGCCCTTGCCTTCCTTCTACCATTGTGCGTGATGATTAATGCAGTTGAAGGAATACACAAATTGCAATTGCTTCTTAATGACCGGCAAAATGCCTTTCTGATTAGTGTGAAATGGCACGTGGTTGCTTAAGAGCTCTCTTTGCAGAGACTTACCTTTCCACTCTGGGGTGCTTTTGGGGGGAGGTGGGGCTCCCTAATTAGAGCTTTGTGTTACAATGGCAAATATAATGGGTATTGCGCAAAAGATGGGAGGACAAGACCGGCATCTGGTGGAGTCGACAGATGAAGAAGGGAGTCTCAATGGATGGAGGGCGAGCCATTCAGGCCCCAGGAAAGGGGGGACGTGTGATTAATGAGCCTTGCACCTCTCCCCTCCATGGACTCGCTAGCCTTCTCGCTTGGCACAATTCATTAAGCACTTACCGTATGTGCATCACTATTGTGGGACTGAGAGGGGAGTGTCCAGCGGCTGCCGTAATAACAGCCATGTAGCATACAAAATGGGAATGGGGAAATTGGGAGGGGGGGAGAGAGAGAGTAGGGTGAAAAGGGCAGGTGAAGCAGCTTGTTGTCACTGGCTGTGCAATCCATTTGCTCAGCATTTTAAAAAGGCACTTTTAGTTGCAAATGATGTTGCAGATGCATTTCACAATTCCTAGATGGACCCAAGTGCTATAAAAGCATTTAAAAAGCCAAAAAGACCGGGGTGTGTGGGGGAGCACTTCATACAGGAGGGCACTTTGCACTTGCACACTGAAGCAAAATGACTGTGATCATTAAAAGATTTTTAGAAGATTTGAAGCAAGCAGTTTATTTTATTTTTTAAAAAAAAGTCCCTCTCGTCTCCTTTTAAAAACATGTTTATGGCTCTGGCAGCAATCCAAAGTACACTTTCTGCAAAGTGAATAAGACCTGGTGTTCAAGTAGGGCTGCCAACTGGTTAAAAAAAAAGTTATTGGATTGTTTTCCTTTTATCTGGTTTAATTAGATAAATGTAGAAGGTGGATGCCATTTAGAGAAATTGATGGAAGTGTGGCAGAACTTACAGTTTCAAAAACAATATTGCAGTTTAATATTGTTGTTGTTTTTTGGTCATTAACTAATCTGGAACCAATAGCCCTGTCTCTTTTATTTCTCTCTCTAAAGGAAATGGGAAAACCTCTTTGTAGGACAAAGAAAGGGATGCAGCAAAGCCTATCACTCACATGTGCCCTAAAGCTCTAAACTTCACTAACTAAAATTTGTTCTTACGGATGAAGATTTTCCTTCAAATCTTGATTAGCCTTTCCAATTAGATGGACAGATACTTGCAGTCCCACTCCTAGGGAAATTAGTTTAGAATGGGAATGCAAGGCTTTTGCTAAGACCCTGTTCTCCACTTGGAAAGAGGGGGTGACACGGGTTATCAATACAACCACCCCCCAAAAATCCCTGGCCTAGTCATAGAGCCATGAGGAACTGTTAGCAATGAAATGGCAGAGCTTATCGTTCGAGTGGAAGCGATGGAAGACTAAAAACAAGCACAGCACAACTGTGAACACCTTTGATCTTATCCTGCTAAGAAATGATCTTTCTTCTCTGCCACCATTGTGGTCCCATGGTACTCTTTCAAGGGGTGAAGGATCTCGATTGCAACAGCTTGAACCTTCAAAGACCTGCTGAGAGCAGTCATTCTGAACTACTACTACTACTACTACTACTACTAGGTAAAGGTAAAGGGACCCCTGACCATTAGGTCCAGTCGTGACCGACTCTGGGGTTGCGGTGCTCATCTCGTTTTATTGGCCGAGGGAGCCGGCGTACAGCTTCCGGGTCATGTGGCCAGCATGACAAAGCCACTTCTGGCGAACCAGAGCAGCACATGGAAACGCCGTTTACCTTCCTGCTGTAGCGGTTCCTATTTATCTACTTGCACTTTGATGTGCTTTCGGACTGCTAGGTTGGCAGGAGCTGGGACCGAGCAACGGGAGCTCACCCCGCCGCAGGGATTCGAACCGCTGACCTTCTGATCAGCAAGCCCTAGGCTCAGTGGTTTAACCCACCTGGGTCCCTACTACTACTACTACTACTCAGATTCAAATCTGCTGTTTTGGGGGAAGGTGTTGGATCAAGTGGCTGCCAAGTGGATTGTGGCTCCAGTCCAGTCCAGTTTTAGATTTGGTTTTTGGATGGAAACAGAAACCCTGGTAAATGACTTAACACCAGAGAATGGATGGGAGGGATAGTGCCTTGTGAGTTCTGGATCTGTTAGGAACTTTCAACAATGATATCCCTCCATTTCACTTTTCTGAGTTGGGTTTAGGAGTTCTTATGTCAGTGCACCTACGCAGCCTTGGCCTCGCTGCTGGCCTTCCCTGTCTGGTACCATGCAGGTAAGTTGCAGGAACACACATGTCAAGAGGGCAGCTCCATCCATCTTACCTCACAGGTCAGCATTGCTGTACATCTGTTTCTCTGAGGTGTGTGTGGGTGTTTCTGTTATAATTTATCTCTCACTCTTTTGTACTTTCCTCTGTAACAGCTCTGAAGAACAACAACCAAGGGAGTTTTTCCCCCACTAGTGGTTTGAAAAGATTAAGAAAATGATTATATTATTACTTTTTTTAAAAAAGGTAAAAGGTAAAGGACCCCCGGACAGTTAAGTCCAGTCCAAGGTGACTATGGGGTTGCGACGCTCATCTCGCTTTCAGGCCCAGGGAGCCAGCATTTGTCCACAGACAGCTTTCCGGGTCATGTGGCCAGCATGACTAAACCGCTTCTGGTGCAATGGAACACCATGATGGAAACAAGAGCGCACGGAAATGCCGTTTACCTTCCCACCGCAGCGATACCTATTTATCTACTTGCACTGGCATGCTTTCGAACTGCTAGGTTGGCAGGAGCTGGGACAGAGCGATGGGAGCTCACCCTGTCGTGGGGATTCGAACCGCCAACCTTCTGATCGGCAAGCCCAAGAGGCTCAGTGGTTTAGACCACAGCACCACCCACGTCCCTATATTATTACAACTCCTATTACTTCATACTACAGTGATGAGGACAGCTTTGCATTGTGCCCCATAAAGCTTACAATCTCAGTTTTGACTGTGAGAAGGCTATAGGAAAAGGGGAGAACAGCAAAGTCCGCTTGCGATCCCCAAAAACGCACACATTATAGTCCCCATTCGAATCTGTTTGCTGCTCTTTTCAGTTGTCTTTCGGCTGAATACAAGATTTGTCTTTGTCCGTGCCACGTGCTTGTATTATTCTTTGAAACAGAATGGGGAAGATAAAAATGAAAAGATGAATGAACACGTGGGTTCAGGTGTCTGGACTCTTTTTAAAACGAGCACCTGCCAGTAACATTCAGTGTAGTTTATTATCCAACAAGAAGAATGTCAGCAGGATATAGAAGAGCTGTTTCCGTCGCACACCTGTTTTCTCCCCTGATGTAACGAAAGCAATGCTGTCTGCTCCGTTCAAATGCAAGACAACATTTGAGGCACTGCACAGTGGGAAGACCCAGAGAGACACACGACTGGCTTCTTACTTGTATAAGTATCCAGAATGCGGGTTCTCCTTCCTGGAGAGCACGTGTTGCGGTGGGGGCCAACAAACTACCCCCTTTGCTGCTGGGGGGGGGGATTGTTTGGATTACCGCTGTGCTGATTGGACCACAGGTTGTTGCTGGTGTAAAATAATAATAATAATAATAATAATAATAATAATAATAATAATAATTTATTATTTATACCCCGCCCATCTGGCCGGGTCTCCCCAGCCACTCTGGGCGGCTTCCAACAGAAGAGTAAAACACAATAATCTATTAAACATTAAAAGCCTCCCTGAACAGGGCTGCCTTCAGATGTCTTCTAAAAGTCTGGTAGTTGTTTTCCTTTTTGACATCTGTTGGGAGGGCGTTCCACAGGGCAGGCGCCACCACCGAGAAGGCCCTCTGCCTAGTTCCCTGCAACTTGGCTTCTCGCAACGAGGGAACCGCCAGAAGGCCCTTGGTGCTGGACCTCAGTGTCCGGGCAGAATGATGGAGGTGGAGACGCTCCTTCAGGTATACTGGACCGAGGCCATTTAGGGCTTTAAAGGTCAGCACCAACACTTTGAATTGTGCTCGGAAACGTACTGGGACATGCTGCCATGATTTGATTGACAGCCCTGGGGTATAAATTGGCAAGCACGTGTTCAGATCCCCCTCTTTGTCTACATACATCGGATCTCCCGCCCTCCCTCCCTATTTTTAGGCCCCTGTGTTGACCTTGCTGTGCCTGTCATGGGGGTCGTCTGCATTGATGCGGGGGGCCCAGTAGGAATTTTTCCATTTGGCTGATTGGCTGGTGCCATCTGGTTTTTGCCTGCTGCATAGCAAATTGTCACAACTTGTAAGGTTGGCGGTTAGGCATTGGTTAGTTTGTCGGTAATGGAGGGGTATTGTTGACTGTGGCTACCCCTCCAATTGGTAAGGAATCCGGGGGCTCGACATGCTTTTATCCGTATCCCCCAGTCGGGGGCCAGGGCCTCGCAAGAGCCCCTGGGAGCCTGAGGGGAGAGGGGAGGGTCAGACACACCTGACCCCCTGTCTCTCCCCAGAGGGTTTTCCTCTGACTGACTTAGATGTCAGTTCTGTCCTTAGGAGACAGTTGGTGGAACCAATGCCTACGCAACTACTCACATATTTTGTATTTTAATAAAGTTGTGGCCAAATGCATGCCAAAAACCCAAAACAAAATTCTGCCTGTGGTGTGAGTTATTTGAGGGGGTGGTCAGGGGACCTCAACATGCAACTACCAATCTCTTGACTGTGTGTATTGAGAAATTGATTGACTGAGGCAGCTACAAGGTTAGATGGGGTGATGAGCTCTTACCTAAGTTTTCAACCCACCTAAAAATTAAGAATCATAAAGGAGGAGAGAAATAATTGTTTGTTTGTTGTTTATTTGCTACATAAAGTTTCTTTTCCAAGGCTATATAACCACATGAAAATAGAGGGGAGAAGTCACCTTGGGGAAAGTTGTATAATAATAATAATAATAATAATAATAATAATAATAATAATAATAATATATTATTTATACCCCACCCATCTGGCCGGATCTCCCCTGCCACTGGTGTGGCGCCAAGGTGTTTCATGAATCCCTAAAGCCTGGTTTCCCAGCATCTGTAGCGACTATCTTAAATTGTGCCCTCAAACCAGGTCTGGCCCACAGCACTATCCAATTTGCCTCTAACAGCAAAACAGGGTGTGCCGCGCTGACTCTACTAAATGTTCCTGTCGCTTCATTTCAACAGTTACAATGTGTATCAAGAGCCCTTGTTCTGACTAGTTAATATTTTCATTCACTCACTGCTAAAGTTCTCAGATCCTAACCATTCGTTAAAAAAAAAAATTAAAAAATCTGCTCCTTGAAACTCAGGACAGGAAGCCTGCCCACATCAACGCAGGGATGTGTTTCATCTTCATTCATTCACAGAAGATGGAGTGGGCTGTGGGAGCAGCCCAGAACATTAACTTCTCAGCTCGGCGCCCCAATGCAGTTTTATTAATAAAACAGCTGCAATGCTGATATTCAACATATACAACCGCCCAGACATCTCCTTGGGGTTTATTATTTAACATGGAGTAGCCTTATAAGGACGCAGGTGGCGCTGTGGGTTAAACCACATAGCCTAGTGCTTGCTGATCAGATGGTCGGCGGTTCGAATCCCTGCGACGGGGTGAGCTCCCGTTCCTCGGTCCCAGCTCCTGCCAACCTAGCAGTTTGAAAGCACATCAAAATGCAGCGGGAAGGTAAACAGAGTTTCTGTCTGCTGCTCTGGTTTGCCAGAAGCGGCTTTGTCATGCTGGCCACATGACCTGGAAGCTATACGCCGGCTCCCTCGGTCAATAATGCGAGATGAGCCCAGAGTCGGTCACGACTGGACCTAATGGTCAGGGGTCCTTTACCCTTTACCTTTAGTCTTAAATAATGTCGGTTAGCTGACACCTTAGCAAACTGGGTCTCATCAGCTTTTCAGGCACCCTTGCAAGTCATATAGCAATGTTTGCATTTTGTCAAGTAAAGCAACCCCCCCCCTTTTATGAGAGAAGAGGAAAGCAGAAGTTATCATTGTAATATCAAGGAAGGACATTATCTCTGCTTTTAGAAATGAATAAGCCTTATGACACCAGCAGCCTCTGAATAGAGCTTTTAATATTACGTCCCTGAATTACTAAATGGTTTTTTTAAAAAAAATGAGTTCACTTTCTTCTTTTCTTCTTTTTTAATAAGAGTCAGCTCTAATGAAACACAGGGACGCAAGAGTAGGCATATTCCCCGACCTGCTTTCAAAATGATGTATGGCTTTGTGAGCTAAGGAGTTTCTCCTCTCAGCTCCACCCCAACCCTTCGCCTTCTAGTATGCAGATGTTGCCAGCTGCTGCAAATCAGATCAACTGCTAGAAGAATTGTCTTGCAAGGCAATCCATAATGGACGCATTAAAAGCTATTTGTGGAATATGGACTTGAGTGGTCTTTTACAAGGCATGCCAGTTATGTCCAATAAAGGGTTTGGTCCTACCAGGATCGTAACGATATAAAGTAAATCAGACACGAACACTTTATTCCCTAATGAAATCTGCAGGTATCTCAGGTCGACGATAAAATGTAGTGCTTGAATTTCCTGTAGTTCCAGAAGTCAGGGGTCATTTTATCCTTTACATCAGTGGCGTTCAAATTGTGTCACGGGGGGACGGGACCCTGAAGATGCTGGGAAGCTTATTGTTACTGAGAAGATTGGTAATGGCAGCCTGCTTCCTTGAAAGACAGCATTCTTCCCCACTGTCAGTCTTCTTTGCCAGTACTCAGCTGGCCAACATCCAGTGGTCTCATTCACTATCTTGCATAAACTGAGTGTGTACACTACTTCATGCAAGACTACTGGTACTACTAAAAATACCTGACATTGGTCTGCTAAGACTCATGGGGTTTGAAGATCTTTCACTATAGCCATCCAGTGTTAAGAATGTTGGTTTTTGCAGGCCATCAAGAAATGTGTCTTAGGAATGTCTGCATACCCTCCCACTTTTCTCCGATGAAAATAGGGAATATCCCATTCCATAATGATAATTTTGCTATTTATACCCCAAACTTCTTGTTGGGTTGCTCCAATAAGAGCATGCTCTGGGCAGCTTCCAACATATATAAAAGCATAATAAAACTCTAAATATCAAAAAAAAATCTGTCCCTATACAGGATTGCCTTCAGCCGGCTCAAGGGTCAGATAACTCCATACCCTCCAACATTTCTCCAATGACAATAGGGAAATCCTAAGGAAAAGTGGGACATTCCGGTATCAAATCAGAAACGGCTTCTCTAAATCAGGGACTGTCCCTGGAAAACAGGGACACTTGGAGGGTCTGTTCGTTTTTGTACTGCAAACTTTGTAAACTGCTTTGAGACGCTTTGAGATATAAAAGGATGTCATATAGAAGAGGGTGAAAGGTTGTTTTCTGCTGCTCCAGAGAAGCGGACACGGAGCAATGGATTCAAACTACAAGAAAGAAGATTCCACCTAAACATTAGGAAGAACTTCCTGACAGTAAGAGCTGTTCGACACTGGAATTTGCTGCCAAGAAGTGTGGTGGAGTCTCCTTCTTTGGAGGTCTTCAAGCAGAGGCTTGACAGCCATATGTCAAGAATGCTTTGGTGGTGTTTCCTGCTTGGCAGGGGGTTGGACTGGATGGCCCTTGTGGTCTCTTCCAACTCTATGATTCTATGAGACCATTGTGATTAAGTGGCCTATAAAGTGCTTTGGATATTGTGCTTTTGTGTTCCCGTTTCTGTGTTTCATTTCTTCCCTGGACCCGGTGGGGTGGTATTCTGGCTACAATTTGCTGCTGGCTAGGAGTTGAAAAGAGAACATTGGTTGTCATGAGATTATGAACACAAAACATGAGTTGGAAGGTGCAAATTCTACTTTTCGTAACTGAAAGGAGGAGGATTTAAGGAATGTGGACGGACACCGAAATCTTTCAGGCTGGTGGCCCGGTCACCCTTATTGTAGTCTCTACTGGACTCTACTGGCGTGCAAGACCAGCTGAATACACACAATGGGATCCGTAACACTTGTTCTGGCCAAATCAGAAACCGGGACGGCTTCTCTAAATCAGGGACGTCCCTGGAAAATAGGGACACTTGGAGAGTCTGGGTCCCTTTGCTGTGCAAGAGGAAGGGAAGGCATGGCTAAAAGGAGAAGAAATGGAGCAGGTGTGCAAAGAGAAAGAATGTGCAGAATCATCTAGGTCCAGTCGTGACCGACTCTGGGGTTGCGGCGCTCATCTCGCTTTATTGGCCAAGGGAGCCAGCGTACAGCTTTCAGGTCATGTGGCCAGAATGACAAAGCCGCTTCTGGCGAACCAGAACAGCGCGCGGAAACGCCGTTTACCTTCCCACCAGAGCGGTACCTATTTATCTACTTGCACTTTGACATTCTTTTGAACTGCTAGGTGGGCAGGAGCTGGGACCGAGCAATGGGAGCTCACCCCGTTGCGGGGATTCGAACCGCCGACCTTCTGATCAGCGAGACTTATTCAGCTCCAGGACCCAAGGAACCCAGAATGGCAACCGACAGCAGCTTCTTGCCATTCAAACCAGCATCAGGAGACTGGGAAGGGTATGCCGCCCGTTTCAACTTCCTCCTGCAAGCGAAAGAAGTCACCAACGATGCCATGAAGAGGGCGACATTCTTCAGCGTCTGTGGAGAGGAGACGTTTGAAATCGCCCGGGCTCTCCTTGCACCTAGAGATGTCGCTACCGTCTCTTACAAAACAATAATGGAACGGCTGAAGGAGCACTTTTCACCACAGCCCTCGGTGGTAGCTTGCCGAAATGCCTTCTACGCAAAGCGGCAAGCCCCGGGGGAAACCATAACTGGGTTTGTGACCTCCCTCCGCCAAGCCGCCCGGTTATACAACTTCTCAGAGTTGGAGAACATGCTTCGTGACCGCCTCGTCGGTGGCCTGAGGGACGAGATGTTGCAACGACGCCTCTACGCCAAAAAAGACCTCACGTTCCAGATTGCTCTGGAGGAAGCCCTGGCAACCGAAGCCGCCGAGAGGTCAACGCAAGAGGCACGACCGGCCCCGCCATCCCAACCGAGGGTCTACCACGAAGACCTCACTGACGAATCCGAATCTGACAGGGAGGAAGTACACCGAGTACAGCGGCGCACTCAAGCAGCACACACACCACAGCAGCCTCGACGAGAAGGAGGGAACTGTGCAAGCTGCGGGGAGAACCACGAGAGGAGGACCTGTCGTTTCCGCAACGCAGAGTGCAGGCAGTGCAGAAAATTGGGACACATCGCCCGGGTGTGTCGGGCTCGACTCACCCGTCGACAAGCATCAGATGACCGACCCAGGAGCCCCAGGTCACACGGCACCATGCACCAAGGCAACTCGACGGAGATCACGGACTACCAGGTATTCCAGTTGCCCCATCCCAGCACAGAGAAAATTTATATAGAGGTGCAGATAGAGGGAGCCCCATGCCGCATGGAGCTGGACACGGGTTCAACTCTATCCATAATCTCGGCCCGAACATTAAGGGAACTGTGCCCTAATGGGGGTCCCAAACTAAGGCCGGCCCCATTCACCCTCCGGGACTTCCAGAAACGTAAGGTCCCTACAATGGGGGTGGGGACCTTCAGGGTGCAATATCGAGGGCGAAAGCAACAATTGGACTTGCTGGTAGTTAAGGGCCCCTACGTTAGCTTACTGGGACTGGCATGGTTTGGACCTCTGGGGCTAGCCGTTACCGGGGTGAACCGCACTAGCTTACAAGTGGACGTGGACGCCATATGCAAAGAGTTTCCAGGGGTTTTCGATGGGGCATTGGGACGATATACAGGACCCCCCATTGCCCTACAGCTAGACCCCGCTGTACGACCCATCAGGCACAAGGCCCGCCGGGTCCCGTTCGCCCTGAAACCCCGCATAGACGAGGAATTGGACCGGCTCGTGGAGCAAGGAGTGCTGGAGCCGGTGCCCAACGCCCCCTGGGAAACTCCAATTGTCACACCCGTCAAGCCTAACGGTTCGGTCCGCATCTGTGCAGACTACAAATGCACCATAAACAAGGCTCTCACGGCCCATGCATACCCAGTGCCAGTGGTCAGCCATGTCCTCACCACCCTGGCTGGGTCAAAAATCTTTGGCAAACTGGACTTGGCCCAAGCGTATCAACAGTTGCCTGTGGACGAAGCCACAGCAGAGGCTCAGACGATTGTGACGCACAGAGGGGCATTCAGAGTAAAGCGGCTGCAATTTGGCGTTAGCGTGGCACCAGGCATATTCCAGAATCTAATGGACTCTCTCCTTAAAGGGATTCCTGGCGTCACCCCCTTCTTCGATGATGTACTGATCGCCGGGCCCACACCAGAGGAATTTGAGGACCGCCTCCGCTCCGTCCTGCACCGTTTCCAGACGGCGGGCCTCAAGGTGAAGCGGGAAAAGTGTTTACTGGGAGTGCCGCAGGTGGACTTTCTGGGATTTAAGGTGGACGCAGAAGGGGTCCATCCAACCGGTGACAAGGTACGGGCCATTTGTGAGGCCCCAGCGCCCAAGAGCAAGCCCGAACTTCAGTCATTCTTGGGACTATTGAACTTTTACCATGCCTTCCTTCCCCATAAGGCAGCGGTAGCGGAGCCCCTACACAGACTCCTAGATAAAAGGGCCCCTTGGGTGTGGGGCCAGCGACAAAGGGCCGCATTCCAGGCAGTCAAGGACTTGCTCGTCTCGAACTCGGTCTTGGCACACTTCGACGAGAGGCTGCCAGTGGTGCTGGCATGCGACGCCTCTCCCTATGGCATCGGCGCTGTCCTGGGACACCAACTCCCGGATGGAAGAGAGGTGCCGGTGGCATACTTCTCCCAGACGCTTGCTGCAGCCGAACGAAACTACTCACAGATTGACAAGGAGGGTCTGGCAATCGTGAAGGGCGTAAAAAAATTCCATGATTTCTTGTACGGGCGGCCCTTTACCATAGTGACTGACCACAAGCCGTTGCTTGGCCTGTTTGCCCCCGAGAAGCAGACCCCCCAAGTGTTGTCTCCACGTGTCCTCAGGTGGTCAATTTTCCTTGCCGGCTACCAGTATGCACTAATCCACCGCCCTGGGAAGGCGATGGGCCACGCAGACGCACTCAGCAGGCTACCACTACCAGAAACAGGCCCCGACCCAGCGCCTGCGCAAGAGGTTATGACCCTGGAGCTGCTTCCCGACCGACCCATTCAGGCACAAGAAGTTGCGCACCATTCCACAAAAGATAGGGTCATCTCCCGGGTCCTGGACTGGGTGTGGCGAGGATGGCCCATAACACTTAGGCTCTGTGGTTTAACCCACAGTGCCACCCACCTCACTTACCCTTTTAAAAATCTGATTCTTAACTACACACACACACACCCCCGGGCAAAAAACGGTTTTGTTGGGAACTTCCTGTTGAAAACATCTAATCATGTGAGTTTCTTGGTATGGTAATTGATAATTTATTAATGTCAAATGGTTCCAGATAGCCCCTACCTACTTCACAGGGCACTTGGATGCCAAGGAAATGGAAATATTGAAGTTTCCATGAAAGGTTTTGCTGTTCGACATGTCAGCTCTGTTCTGGAGACTGTTGTTATAGATCTTGACAGCTGCAAATGGACAGTTCTCTTTTTGAGAAAGGAAATGTTCTTGTCTGTCACTTTTGTCGGTTTAAAATAACTTTTGAACGTGAGAAGCTTACTTTCTGGTGGATGTGGTATGTTTAGGACTCACAGGGTGAGTAAAAAAATATATATTGCTTTAAGCAATCGCAAAATGAATTAATACTATTGTAGCAAGAACTGAAAACATGTCCCATTTAAATCAAAGAACAAAACCCTTTTTACAGGGCTCCAGGGATGTCGCCAAAATAATTTTTCAGCTTATCACTCTTTTATTATTAGCAGCTAGCTGGTGTGCAAAACATGAAGCTCAAACACACATAGAGATTTACAAAAGCAAACCAAAAAAACCAAGTGCACAAGGGACAAAAGTAAAAAAGTCAGAGGTTTTGTGCTATTCATCAGGATCCCCATCTAGGCATTGAGACTTCCATGTCTTCATCGGTTATATCACTTCTCGTATTCTCATTAAGACCAGGTAAGAGCTGAAGAGATGGTTTTTGCTGGTTAAATGACCTCAGGAGTTGGATAGCATTCAAGAAGGAACCTCCTTTTTTACATTGCTTCCTTAAAATAAAATTCAATTAAAAAAACAGTTCATTGATATGGTTTGTATTCTTTTACACCGAATGTGCACTATCTTGGATTCCTAATCGATATTTGACTTGGTTTAACCTGAAAACAAGTAGTTTTCCTGCCTTACCCCCTAACTCTCAAAAAAGATTGCTTAACGCAGCTTTTTAATGCAACCTGTTTAATGCAGGGTGAAATTCTGGCTGAGTTGAATCGTAATTATCTACCTCACACATTTCAGTGATAATTTCCAGGCATTTGTGATTTGGCTTAAGATTCCAATAATTTATTTCTCCAATTTGGTTAGCTCTTCCCTGCAAGCTTTCATTATATATGTTGCATGTACTATGGCAACCCCTCTCTTAAATTTGTTCTTGTGGTGTTCCAGACCACAGAGAATTTTACATGTGAAATGTCATTATCTATCAGGAATTGTGCAAAGCTGGAACATGTGCAGAGGAGGGTGACCAAGATGTTCAACGGTCTGGAAACCATGCCTCATGAGGAACGGTTGAGGGAGTTGGGCATGTTTAGCCTGGGAAACAGGAGACTGAGAGGAGATATGGTAGCCATCTTCAAATAGCTCAAGGGCTGCAGCATGGACAATAGAGCAAGCTTGTTTTCTCCTTCTGCAGAGGGTAGAATTCGAACCAGTGGCTTCAGGTTACAAGAAAGGAGATTCCTACTAAGCACCAGGGATAACTTTCTGACAGCAAGAGCTGTTTGACAGTGGAAGAGACTCCCTAGGGAGGTGGTAGACTCTCCTTCCTTGGAGGTTTCTAAGCAGAGGTTGGATGGCCATCTGTCAGGGATGCTTTAGCTGAGATTCCTGCATTGCAGGGGGTTGGACTTGATGACCCTCAGGGTCCCTTCCAGCTCTACAGTTCTATGAGTCTATGAATTTCTTCTCTCAGATTTGGCATGAATCCTCTGTCTGTTAACAATGCCAGTTTTGAGCACCATTGTGTTTAATTGGGGAGGAGACTTACTTGGGCATGGGCTGAAATAGCCCAAGGGTCTATTCTGCACTGGTTGACTTGACGAACGCACAACTGGCCAATAAATAGGGCAAAAGCTCTTCTGGTGCACCAAGGTGAAGAAAGTATCATCACTGAAATCCATCAACAAATACATTGTTTAGGGAAGCTTTTAATCTTTAAGAAATTTGTGTATTTTAATATTTCTGTTGGAAGCCGCCCAGAGTGGCTGGGGAAACCCAGCCAGATGGGTGGGGTATAAATTATTATTATTATTATTATTATTGCTTTTAGTTGACTTTTGAATGCCTTTAACCATCTGTTTTTAAGTGTGTTTTGTTGGGAATTTCAGTGCTTTATTTCATACTTTTGTAAGCTGCTTAGAGTTGTCTCTATTTTACAATCAAGTGCTTTATACATTTTGTTAAATAAAAATCATCTGTGGGATAATCAGACCCCAAATATCTCTCAGCAAGATCCTAGGTCTTGCTGGAAGGTTTGAAACATGGTCCAACACTCAGCATCACAAACCATGAGTTCAAGCTACATAAGCACACGTTATTGAACTTAGGCTGTAACCTTGCCTTGGAGCAAGTCCTGTTGAATTCAATTGAACTTCCTTCTGAGTACCTACAGTCTGACTCAGTAGGAAGTATAATAATAATAATAATAATAATAATAATAATAATAATAATAATAATTGGGCAGCTTCCAACAGAAAAATAAAACACAGTGATCTATTAAACATTAAAAGCCTCCCTAAACAGGGCTGCCTTCAGATGTCTTCTAAAAGTCTGGTAGTTGTTTTCCTATTTGACATCTGTTGGGAGGGTGTTCCACAGGGCAGGCGCCACCACCGAGAAGGCCCTCTGCCTAGTTCCCTGCAACTTGGCTTCTCGCAACGAGGGAACCGCCAGAAGGCCCTCGGTGCTGGACCTCAGTGTCCGGGCAGAACGATGGAGGTGGAGACGCTCCTTCAGGTATACTGGACCGAGGCCATTTAGGGCTTTAAAGGTCAACACCAACACTTGTGCTCGGAAACGTACTGGGAGCCAATGTAGATCTTTCAAGACTGGTGTTATGTGGTCTTGGCGGCCGCTCCCAGTCACCAGTCTAGCTGCCGCATTCTGGATTAGTTGTAGTTTCCGAGTCACCTTCAAAGGTAGCCCCACGTAGAGCACATTGCAGTAGTCCAAGCGGGAGATAACTAGAGCATGCACCACTCTTGCTAGACAGTCTGCAGGCAGGTAGGGTCTCAGCCTGTGTACCAGATGGAGCTGATAGATAGCTGCCCTGGAAACAGAATTGACCTGCACCTCCATGGACAGCTGTGAGTCCAAAATGACTCCCAGGGGACAGATGTTGTTGCCTCTGTGTCCTGTTTGCAAGCTGGTTGCTGCTAAACCAGATGGGCCCTTGGTCTGATCCAATGAGGCCATGTGGCTCTCATTGTAAAAAAATGGTCCTCAAGCCGATTTGAGTTATGCAGAACCAGAAACGTCCCTTCAAAGAGACTCCATAGCCTTTCGCATAAATCAACTAGGCCACTTGCCCTGGGGGCAATCCATTATTATTATTTATGTGTTTGGTTAAGTTTAACTCCACCATTTCATCTTGCAAAGTGTCTAGGCTCTGTGAATGATGGGACAGATAGCAACCTGCTTGCGTGGCCTGAATATCTCCGCTCCCCAACTGCCTTTTCAAATATGATGGCATCTTGACCACCCACACATAATGGTGCATTCTATGTGCTGCCCTGACCTTGTTTGGGGTCACAGAAGATCCCCAGGCCTTAATAGTCAGGTCTTTCTTACTTTCCCCAGAAACCATAAGCATTTTGCTCAAAGCAGCTGCAATGTTTTCACAGAGTGTACACCAGGGAAAGCATAATGGCAGATCTAACTGATAATGCCTGTTTGTCTGATGTTTATCTGTTAATTGATTTTACAATTTAGGGATTGGGGCGGGGGGGGGTTGGAGATTTACTTGACAGTCCATGTGCTATTTATAAAGTGCACCCAAGAATTAGACAAAAGGCATTATTAAACCACTCCCCAATGGTCACAGGGCTTTCCAGCATGGTGCAGTGGTTAAGAGCGGTGGACTCGTAATCTGTGGGACCGGGTTCGCGCCCCCGCTCCTCCACATGCAGCTGCTGGGTGACCTTGGGCTAGTCACACTTCTCCGAAGTCTCTCAGCCCCACTCACCTCACAGAGTGTTTGTTGTGGGGGAGGAAGGGAAAGGAGATTGTTAGCCGCTTTGAGACTCCTTAAGGGGAGTGAAAGGCAGGATATCAAGTCCAAACTCCTCCTCCTCCTCTTCTTCTTCTTCCTTAAACTGTGCCGATTGCCGGAGTATTTGTGTTTTGTGCAGGTTTGTGTGCAGAGCTCCAGGCAATGCCCAGCCTCAGAGAGAGGCTTATGCACTGGAATTCTACTGACAGCTAGGGTGCCCATGTGTCCTACTTTACTGAGAACAGCCCTCTCTTGGAAGCTGTCCTCTTTTTAGAGGACCGTCTGTTCTAAATCCAGTTTAAAGATGGGCAGAGCACAGCCAATCCACTCATGAGGCAAGGCAATACCTCAAGGACCGTCTCTCCCCCTGCGAATGAACCCAGACCCTACCATCATTATCTGGGCCCCTTCTTTGAGAGGTTTGGAGGGCGGAAACACAAGAACAGGGCCTTTTCTGTGGTGCCTCCCCGCTTGTGGAATGCTCTCCCCAGAGAGGCTTGCCTGGCACCTTTGTTATACGGTATAGCTTTAGGCACCAGGTAAAAACCTTTCCCTTCAGCCAGGTCTTTGGCTAATTAAACAATCTATGGCTTTTGAAACTGTGGGGAGTAGGTTATTGTTTTCATTTGTTACTATGTTATGTGTTTTTGTGTTTTTATACTGCACACTGCCCTGTGATCCTCAGATGAATGGCGGTATAGACATTTGTTGTTGTTTAGTCGTTTAGTCGTGTCCGACTCTTCGTGACCCCATGGACCAGAGCATGCCAGGCACTCCTGTCTTCCGCTGCCTCCCGCAGTTTGGTCAGACTCATGTTGGTAGCTTCGAGAACACTGTCCAACCATCTCGTCCTCTGTCGTCCCCTTCTCCTTATGCCCTCCATCTTTACCAACATCAGGGTTTTTTTCCAGGGAGTCTTCTCTTCTCATGAGGTGGCCAAAGTATTGGAGCCTCAGCTTCAGGATCTGTCCTTCCAGTGAGCACTCAGGGCTGATTTCCTTCAGAATGGATAGGTTTGATCTTCTTGCAGTCCATGGGACTCTCAAGAGTCTCCTCCAGCACCATAATTCAAAAGCATCAATTCTTCAGCGATCAGCCTTCTTTATGGTCCAGCTCTCACTTCCATACATCACTACTGGGAAAACCATAGCTTTAACTATACACATTTAATAAATAAAATAAAATAATTTTTTTAAAAAAATGTGAGGTGGCCACCTCAAGTGGCAGGATCCACAGGGGCAGGGGATTTGGCCTCCTATTATTATTATTATTATTATTATTATTATTATTACTACTACTACTACTACCCTGCCCATCTTGTTGGGTTTCCCCAGACACTATGGGCAGCTTTCAACAGAATATTAAAAACACAAGTTAAAGCTATGGTTTAACTCTTCATAGGGTCATGAAGAGTCGGACATGACTAAACAACTAAACACACACACACATGGCCTCTTTTAAGATGTTTAAACCAAAACCTGCAAAGTTGACAGAAGCACTGCCAGGCGTTTCCTCTTCATTTCTGTTACCTTCTTTCTTACTCACAGGTGTAATCAGATTAAACAAACCTTTCTGTGTGATGCATGACTTGAAAACAAGGGCTTGAAACAGGCAAAGGAAGTTTCCCTGACAATTCCTTACTGCACAAGAGTTTCGAAACCAGCCTTGACCTGATATTCCCTCTCTCCTTCCTTCTGGTTTTCTTGAGAAGCCACTTAAACTGCATTTCGAGCCAAGCGTGATCCAGAGAAGTCTGCTGTTATAAATCACCCAATAACTCCAGGGGGGAAACTTTGCATTGCCTGCGGATAAAAAAATGAAAGGAACAACAACCCAGAGGCCATCTATTCATTAATGTGACCCAGCAAAGTGGTTTCCCCTCCTAAGTCTTGCATTTGCTTGCCATGGTGAAATACAGTGCGGTCTTTTATTGGGAGATGGAGGGCAAATGCAAACTCGTGTTGGCGCACAAATTCATTTCTTGAAGGGGAGGTTTATGAAACAGGTTCTTGACTGATGTATCTCATTTGCCTCCCCCCCAAGCAAAAAAGGCCTCTTCATTAACCTGAAAATCTTGTCAGCTCTCTGTATGCACAACTGCCAGCCCTCTCTCCCCTGCTTGCTGCTCTGCGCTATAGAGGGGTATCACACAATGGGTTTTATTCTGCAGGAGGAGGAGGAGTGGGAGCAGATAGACTTAGACGATAAATATTCATGATGAAGGGTCTGTGATGTTAAATCCTGTGCTGTCAGCGGGACTAATTATTCACGGTCAGCTTTAAAAGGCAAGGAGGCTTTACAAATATTGGAGTAACATAATACAGATAGAAATCGATTTAACTCTCAGGTTATGTATTCTGAAATTGGCGACACCCTCTGTTAGCAAATATCAGGACAGCTACACTGATGACTTGGACAGGAAGGTATTGATTTACGCTAGGAACACATCTCGCTTTGCACATCATTTCAGTGTGCTGAACCTCAAAAGATGGTTAAATGCCTCTTTGTTAGAGCCAGATCTACATATATAACAGATTAATAGGATTGAGTGACCTGCTCACCACATGAAACAGATACTTTGCCCTCTCCTTGTGGAAAAGAATTCCCCCTCCCCAGTTCAAAGCAAGGTAATATCGCATATCATGAAGGACATTTGTGTGAAGTGTCAGACTCTGCTTTGATTGAAAGAAAATGCCAGAACCAAGGGGGATTGAAAGGTTCACCTCTACACTCCCAATCAATTATAATATTTTTTCCCCCAAGAGGACTGAATTAGGCACTCTACTTTAAAGAATTTTAAAGGGGCACAGTCCCTGATATAATCAAGGGCGAAACATGATATGATTATGCTACTTCCATGCATTTAAAACACAGAACTGCCCCAATCGCATATAAAGAGAGTGTGTGCGCGCAATTGTATGATTCTGGTTTTAACAGTAAAAAGGGTGAGAAGTGCTGAATCTTACCACTTTTCCACAGCAAACCTCCCTGCAGGCCATCTCTCCACAGGCTTGTCTTGCAACTGAGCAGTGTTTTGGTTTTGGAGCTCCATTGAGAAGAAAAGATGGTTAAGGAGAGGCTGTAAGAAGATAATTTGCAGGCCAGAAGAGGGTTGTGGAAATCAGATGTCCTGATCTGTCTTTCTATGCAAGTAAGCAGCAACATGTAACTGAAGTGGATCTGAAGTGGATGTGTACCAGATCATCTACAGATCACCCAGCTTTATCAGCTGCAATGTTTCCTACATCCACATTTAAACTCCACCCATTCAATTGTCCTTGTTCACAGCATACCCAATGTAAATTAGTTGTGTTATCACCATGCAACCCTGCTTTCATTTTTGTACTTTATGTTTAGACCAGTGGTTCTCAAACCTTTTTCTCTGGGCCACACTTTCAGAATAAAAAAAATTAATTGTGCCACACTGATTTTTTTTATTGATAAGAAAAACATTGGCAAACAAAAAGAAACAATTCCTAGCAGTGC
Organism: Zootoca vivipara; assembly: GCF_963506605.1. Lineage (NCBI taxonomy): Eukaryota > Metazoa > Chordata > Lepidosauria > Squamata > Lacertidae > Zootoca > Zootoca vivipara. The sequence continues at coordinate 80,780,905 of NC_083283.1, forward strand.
TTGATTTATAACATAGAAGACAAATACTTTACAGTATGATCATGGGACATCCAGAAAATATAAAACAATGCAGCTACATAAGAACAGAAATCATTCTCAAAATAGAATGATAAATGATCCTCTTACATATGTAAGTATGTATACGAACTCAATGAGAGGCCTTTGCTGGGTAATCTCATATCAGGTCTAATTTTTAGATTTACAAACTCTCAATTCCTCATTAGCACAAAGAAGTCTTTCTTTTTTCTGATCTTTCATATTTGTCAGAGTTGAAGCTGTTCTTTGAAATTCATACTTCTTCAAATTTTGTGATGCACGTTTCCAACCAAAGTGTTAAAAATGCATATAAGTATAAATTTTTATACTGAACATAACATTAAAAATGCAATATGTTAGGGGAAATTGTTTGCAGAAATGTATATATTATGGAAAATCACATAAAAATACATATTTGGAGAAGTGCACAGTAAAACGCCAATGGATTTTCATGAGGACTTTTAAAATGGCAACAGACTTGTGCAACGAATGTCTCCCTCTCTATTACTAACATGTGACACAGGAATCCAGAGGTGAAGCCACCCACACTCTTCTCCAAATAAACCCCATTATTCTTGTGGGTTTATAAGTAAAGAGACTCTCCTTCCAGCTCACGTGGCCTGGTATAAAAAGAAAACCTCTAGGCAGATTGATAGAATAACCTCCTGCCACCAGTAAAGGGTCTCTCTTGGCTTGATTCCCCCCTACTGTAAAAGTTTGCCCTTGTTGACACCCCAGGTTATCTTTCTAAGCCTCCTCAGTGTTACTCTAAGACACAAACTTCCGCCTCTTTTCCTGAGGTAAGTTTTGTCCTCTAATGAGTTACCACTTCTGTGAGTCCTGATACCTTGCTGGAAAAATAATGACGATACTTCTTGGCACAAAAGAGAAAATTTTATTAACCTTAGAACATAGTTGTTTCTTTAACGTTTCATGTGTTTATAAGCTATGTTTTGGTTGTAGATAATCTCTGTCAAACATTTAACATCGAGCCTTCCTCGATGACCACTATCCTGGCCTCTCAACTTTCTTCTTCACACCTACCCACTCCCTCTCCCTCTCCTCAACTGACAAAACCGCTGCTCCCTCCTTTTAAACTGGGAACATTCCTGCACCCCGCCAGAATGTTATGTCAGTCAGGCTGGAGGTGGATTAACTCTTTTCCAGCCAGGTAGGAATAAATATTTCCAAACCGTGTCAATCCGTTACAACTTGCATGATTCTTGACCTTCTCTGTGTTAGCACCACATTTCCCCCCCCCCTTGCTAGATTCTACAGTTATGCCTGGGCAGGTCTCTATATCAGCCACTAATAAAATCCTCATTAAGTCAATTAAATCAGGACATTCAAATCAAAAGTTCATGATAGTCACATTCCTGCTCTGTTTCAGCCTTCTTACTTAATAGAAATTTCTTCTTGATACCTTTCAAACACCACATTCATTATTTGATTTCAGCTTCATTCTTTCAGGACCATGGACAGCAGAGACACCAGAAAAAGTGGAATCTACACACATATAAAAACTATTTTGAAAATGCTTTTTTAAAGAAAAGTTTTTAAAAATACATTGAATTTTCCACAAGGCTCACCATCACCATCTAGTGTCACATTTTAGATTGCACTTAAATCACACTTGAAACATTTTATTTGATTGAGGGCACAAGGAGAAGGGGATGACAGAGGACGAGATGGTTGGACAGTGTTCTCAAAGCTATGAATATGAGTCTGACCAAATTGATTTGCGGGAGGCAGTGGAAGACAGGAGTGCCAGGCGTGCTCTGGTCCATGGGGTTATGAAGAGTCGGACACGACTAAACGACTAAACAACAACAACAACAACATCAACAACATCATCAACAACAACAACAATAGCTGAGTCCTAGTTTGCTTGTTCACCTCTCACTTTCTGATCTGAGGTCCCTACACAGGAGTTTTAGCACTAACTCCAGTGGTGCCTCCTGATTGTGGCCTGTTATTGCATCCATATTATTGCAGGGCTTCCACGCAGTTCTGTTGAGAGAATCACTATGTTTGGGGACATGGTAAGGGCAAAACCTTCCTTTCGGGCGTACATCAACAAGTGTTCCATGAAACACTTTGTTCCCACCAAGAGGCATTATACAAGGTCATAAGCTCCGGTTCCTGGTGGCTGTGGCACATTGGGACCCCTCAATGTTTTTTCATTCTTAAGGGGGTTGAACCCCCCTCCATTGTTGAGGCCAAAGGCAGGGCCAGGTGCAGAGTGACCACAGGACAGATCCTGAAGCTGAGGCTCCAATTCTTTGGCCACCTCATGAGAAGAGAAGACTCCCTGGAAAAGACCCTGATGTTGGGAAAGATGGAGGGCACTAGGAGAAGGGGACGACAGAGGATGAGATGGTTGGACAGTGTTCTCGAAGCTACGAACATGAGTTTGACCAAACTGCGGGAGGCAGTGGAAGACAGGAGTGCCTGGCGTGCTCTGGTCCATGGGGTCACGAAGAGTCGGACACGACTAAACGACTAAACAACAACAAAGATCTACCTCGCTTTCCACTAGCAGAAACTAAATTCTGGATTAGATGGATTTAATGCTTGATTAAATGAAGCATTTTGTTTGGGGAAGGCCTGCAGCTTAGCGGTAGGCATGCAAAAGATTGCCAGTTCAAACCCTGCCATCACTGAGTTGGGCTGGAAATGCCTGCTGCCTGAAGACCCATCGTGGAGAGACTACCAAGCCACATGGTCCAATGGCCAGGAGTCAGCATAAGGCAGCTTTGGGTGCTCCTCTGTATGTACCTGTAATAGCCCCCAAAGGATGCTTCCCATGCCCATTTCTGAAAACTATTGCAAGCCCGTCCTTCTTTCTAAGGATATGGTTTCTAAAAACCATATCCTTTTCAGTGGGTTGGAGGCTCTATGTTCTTAGCTTGTACTCTTTCTCTTCAATTATTTCCCCCCCAAAAGTAACATATCTTCAAAAAACAAACAAACCCCTTTTGTTATGGGAATAATCAAGCCCCCCCGCTCTCTGCCTAATGGACCTGAAAGCTACATAAGGCTGGGATAATGGGTATGTCCTTTACCTGGAAATCAAAATTCCTTCCTAACTGCAGACTTGAAAATTATCTTGTTTCCAATAGGGAAGGCGACAGCTTGAAATCCTAAGTGAGGTTGCGAATGGTTAATGGGATGGTTATTTCCCGCTCTGTGAAGCTATGTTGACTTCGAAGCCAGCAAGCGATGTCTGAATGAGATGCCAGATTGTCACTTACAAAAAGTTGCAATTAAGGCCATTACAAACATGTATTGTCGTTGTTCTAGGCTGATATTTTTTATTCAGGGCATGTAATAATGCCATGCTTCCAAGATTTCCATGACAATGATAGGGTTTTTTAAAAAGTGGCTTTGAGGGCCAGACTAGATGCAAGGAAAAGGTTCTGATGGATTGGGCTATTGTTCCATCAATTCCAGCAGTGGCCAGCCAAATGCCTCAGAGGAAGTTCACAAGCAGGACATGAAGGCAACAGCTCTGGTTTTTAGAGGCATATTGCCCCTAACATGGGAGTTAAATTTAATGACCATATCTAACAGCTGTTGTTGATAGATCTGCCCTCCTTTAAACTACTAGCTAGTGCCCATCACCACATTTTTTGGCAGAGAATTGTCCATCCTATTTGTAACTGTATAGCTCAGAGGTGGGCAACTCACAAGAGACTGCAATCTACTCAGAGTTAAAAACTGGCAGTGATCTTCCCTCCCCTTTTTGGGTAAGTTAAGCTTTTTTTAGGGAGGAGGAAGGCCCATTTTGGGGGGTTGAGGTCAAAGTTGCTGAGCTTTTTTTAGGGGAGCCAAGGTTGTTGAGCTTCTTTGGGGCGAGCCAGTGATCTACCAGTGATCTACCACAGATGTCCAGTGATCTACCAGTAGATCACGATCTACGCGTTGGACATGCCTGGTATAGCTGATTACCTTTCAATTTTGTGTTGTGAGAAGCATCTCTCCCCCCCCCCCCCAGCCATTCTCTTGATACATATACATAATTGTACAGGCTTCTTTCATGTTCCCCCTTAATCATATTTTTTTCTATAAACTAACCCCCACACCCAGATGTTCTAGACTTTAGTCATAGAGGAGCGTATCAACCCTTTCATTAATTCAGTTGCCCCTTTCTGTACTTACCCCTGGTTTCCTTTTTGCAGGATGATGACCAGAAGTGTATTTAGTATAATGTAGCTAGACACCCTCCAAGACATGGGTGCATGATTAAATCAAAAGAACCCCAGAGCAACTTCTGTCAATTTCCTGAGGTGTAGAGGTGTAGCCTTTCCAGAAGTTATGAGAAAACCATTCTGCAATCTCCCCCACCCTTCCCATAAAGGCCCCCTCCTCCCAAATACCTCCCTTCTAAGGCTGCTCCCTTTTGTTGCCCACCAATTAGGGTGTCAGAGAATTCCAACAGAAAAGGGAGCGGAAATTGCTCACTTATTCATCCCATGTCCAGAACAGAATTCAGTCTAGCAAATTTTTTCCTATTGGCCAATGGGAGTTTTTTGTGTGCCTCCCTCATAGCAATCGTCACAACTTTGGCAGGTAAGGCATTGGGTTAAACCTTAGTCATGGAGGTTGTAAGCCTCTGCCTGCCCCTCCAAGGGTATGGGGTATCCCGTTAAAGGGATCCTGGAGGAGGTCCTTCTGTCTGAACAGCCAGGCAGGGGTTAAGGCCATGCACTCCTTGAGGTGGCTATCCTGGGGAGGATGTATGTCACACAGCCTCCTCAACACTGGTCAATTATCCAGCAGATGGGGTGGTCGATATTGGTTAACCCAGTGCAGTATTGTCTTAAGCTTATCTTGTGCCCTGGGGCAGGGATCCCTAGGGCGCCCCCACCCCCGGGGTTCCCCCCCTCCCACATGCGTGCTGCCGCCTCACCTGCACTTTCCTCAGCTGTGCACGTTCGGGTAGCGCAGGAGGCTGTGGCCCATCCCCTGGCTGCCTTGGCCGGGGAAGAGCAGCACCGAAGCCTCCTGGGGAGCGTGGTGCGCCTTCCCACCAGGCCCCGACCACGGTGCCTCATCCTCTGCCGCGTCCTGCAGCAGGCCCACCGTGCTTGCTGCCTCCCCATCGCCGGGAGGTCTCGGGGCTCTGCCTCAGCTGAGCCATTGCTGTGGGGGGAGCCGCAGGGCCCGGAAGGGGAGAGCGTGGCCTCCGGAGAGGCTTCGCCACCAGCGCGCACACAGCGCGGGGGAAAGGAGAAGGAGGTGCAGCGTGGAGTCCTGGCCAGACATCCAGAACCCCGCACTCACTTGCGAGGCTCCAGGGCGCCTCCTCCTCCTCCACTGCCTGACGACAGCCCACTGATTCCTGCAGCCAAGGGAGAGGTGGAGGTGGTGGAGGAGCCGCCATAGGGATTAGTGGCTGGTTGTGCCCAACCAGTGCCCCCAAGAGGCCGGCGCCCTGGCGCAATGCACCACTAGGCCCTATGGTAAAGACACCTCTGACCCAGCGCCTATGCCAAGCCCTTACATCTGTAACCAGTAAAGTTGTGGCTTAATTTCAACCATGCAATGTTGTCATGAGTGGTCTTTGGTCAGCCCTTGGGTGGACAATTGATTATGTAGAATTCCGACACAGCAGACCAAGAGTCAAAACCCACAGATTTTTTTTTCAGAAGCCGAACCGCAGCAGAAGGGAAACAGGTACACGTGGTTTATAGGGGAAATATAACCATGTCCTCATATACTTGGGCTTCCTTCCTAAGGCATCCGTCTGGTCACCGTTGGGGAAATGCTGGACTAGATGTACCTTGGCCTTATGCAGAATGACAAATCTCATGTTCTTATTGAGTATAAATAAGAAGATATAGACAGGCATTCCTAATGAATCCCCTGGAGTCAATTAGCAAATTGTACAAGGCAATTAAGCACTCTGGATTTTTGGCAAGTGTTACAGAAATCTGGAAGAGGATATAATAGCCTCTCATCATCCGATCTTTCTAAACATAGAGCAACTGGGGAATTGTAAAATGTGCAAAGCACATTTAGAGCATTGTTTTAAGAAGGTATTTTTATATGTATAATTTTTGCTTTGTAACTGAATAATGGATGAACCTCCATGGATGTTTTGGAGAAAACTAAAACACGTGTGACATGCTAATATTGACAGGCTAGCACCAGTCCATATATTGGTGTGCTTGTGTTCCTTTGAAGCAAAACACGACAAATTAACTTCTGTCTTCACAGGGACTGGAAAGAGTTGTCATCTTTGGCAGATACTAGGCTTGATTTCAAGGGTGGAGAAATCTGGATTTCAAAAAGACTTACATTTTCCTGGGCAGAAGTTGTTGGATCAGAAGCCTGCAGGAATATGGCAGGCGAGGGGTGGAGTTGAGATAGCATACGGTGGATCATAAAAAAAGGTAAAGGACCCTTGGACGGTTAAGTCCAGTCAAAGGTGACTATGGGGTTGCGCGCTCATCTCGTTTTCAGGCTGAGAAAGCCAGTGTTTGTCCACAGACAGCTTTCTGGGTCATGTGGCCAGCATGACTAAACCGCTTCTGGTGCAATGGAACACCGTGACGGAAACCAGGGCGCAGGGAAATGCCGTTTACCGTCCCACCACAGTGGTACCTATTTATCTACTTGTGCTGGTGTGCTTTCAAACTGCTAGTTTGGCAGGAGCTGGGACAGAGCAACGGGAGCTCATCCCGTCATGGGGATTCGAACCGCTGACCTTCCGATCGGCAAGCCCAAGAGGCTCAGTGTTTTAGACCACAGCGCCACCAGCGTCCCTATACAGTGGATCATTAGGGTCAGAGCCAGGGCAGACATTTTGTAAATTAGGGACAGATAAAGGCAGTGTGTCTAAAAGAAGAGGATACTTTCCTCCACCTCAAAGGGTGTCTCTGGAAATACAGTTTGTTTGGCAGCCTGCAAAACAGCCTCCACCCAACTATCGAAAATAATACAGATTCAACAAAGACAGACCTTTCAGTTCCATAGAGCACCTCTCTGTTCAGGGGCAAAGAATATATTTATTGGTATTAGTGCAGTTGGCAGGGGGAAGAGGAACTAATCCATTTACTGGATTGGTTTTATTACTGCACTTACCTACATAGTTATTTCAGGGAGTTGCAGAAGCTTAAAGGAACTCGCTCATTCATATCTCGCTACTACCACTGGGAAACAGAAAAGTGAAAAAGAGTTACATGATTAATGGGAGGCAGAATGCTCTTCCTAATTCCTATAAAGAATGGCTAGGCATGTTTATACGTAATGCATCTATGCTCTAAGTAATATGTGCAATACTAATCAATTACCTGGAGCCTTTTTGACAATTTTATTCAGCCTAAGGCTTTTAGTGCTACTGTCACAAGCCCTCTTGTCAGGGAGCCAGGTTGGGTACAACTTCCGATTGATCATATATTAGCCAGAACTAGACGTAACACTTGATCGAGGGCCTGCGCTGAAAACAGCAGCCCCGCGTTGAATTCTCCATCTGTTTCCCGTGACACTTTTGCAGACTTGCATGTGTCGTATGTCACCACCACGTCGTGCCTGTTCCCACACCATCTCATCAACTGGTGTTTAGTTAAAGCTATTAGTTAAAGCTATGGTTTTCCCAGTAGTGATGTATGGAAGTGAGTGCTGGACCATAAAGAAGTCTGATCGCCGAAGAATTGATGCTTTTGAATTATGGTGCTGGAGGAGACTCTTGAGAGTCCCATGGACTGCATGAAAATCAAACCTATCCATTCTGAAGGAAATCAGCCCTGAGTGCTCACTGGAAGGACAGATCATGAAGCTGAGGCTCCAATACTTTGGCCACCTCATGAGAAGAGAAGAATCCTTGGAAAAGACCTTGATGTTGGGAAAGATGGAGGGCACTAGGAGAAGGGGACGACAGAGGATGAGATGGTTGGACAGTGTTCTCGAAGCTACGAACATGGGTTTGACCAAACTGCGGGAGGCAGTGCAAGACAGGAGTGCCTGGCGTGCTATGGTCCATGGGATCACGAAGAGTCGGACGCGACTAAATGACTAAACAACAACAACACCCTGGGATCACACCATGTCATTTCCCCCAAGAAATTGTGCATATGTGTGTTCTATGTTTAGGTGATTGCTTTCCTCCTCCTCCTTGTTGTTGTTGTCATCCATTTGTCTCAAGAGAGTGGACCTCCATGGATGATGATGAACTTCTAGAGCATCACAGCCCCTGCTGTGACTGCAGAGACCAGTAACTTGTAACTGTTTTCTCCCGTGTTGCTCTTGCTTCGTTAGCACCAAAGTGACCTCTCTGATGGGCAAGCCTGGTCAGTGGGTATGGAGGTCCTGGGCTGCCCAGATGACAGGACTCCCCTCTCGGCTTCACTGCTGTGGTCCAAAGGAAAGCAGAGCAATACACATAGCTGCCAGGTATCCTGTTTCCGCCGGGAAAACCCCTTTTTTCCTACCGTTTCCCGGCGGTCTCCCGTTTAGTTTTTAATCCCGATATTCTCCCTTAAATCGGCTTCTGCCGGTGGCCATTTTTCTGGTGCCACTTTGCCCTTCTATGGGCACCAGAAAATGGCGGCGCCAGCGCCAGAAGTCGCTTCCGTGCATGACCGGAAACGCGTAAAAGTGACTTCCGGTGGCGCTTTGCCCTTCTATGGGCATCAGAAAATGGCGGCGCCGGAAGTCGCTTTTACGTGTTTCCGGTCATGCGTGGAAGCGACTTCCAGCGCTGGCGCCGCCATTTTCTGGTGCCCATAGAAGGGCAAAGCAGCACCGGAAGTTGCGTTCACGCAACTTCTGGTGTGCGCGCGCTGCCGATCCCGGATCTTTCCGTCCAGGACTTGGCAGGTATGAATACATTTGGCACCAGCTTGGCTGCAGGAGTTGCCAGAAAGAGAAACACATTGCTAATACACTTTTTAAAAGATGGTGTCGTATGGGCCACTTTACACATGTTCAGAGAGACACTTTTTCTTAACTTTGATAATTTTTAAAGGTTTTTCTCATCAGAGGGAAAGGACATTCAACATATTTCCAGGAGCATTGTGTAGTTTGGACCCTTTTTGTAAAAACAAACAAACCCCAAAACCACATGATCTGTCTTCTTTCATAAAGACTTGGTAATGGCCGTCAACCTAGATAGCTTTAAAAGACAAATTGTTAGACAAGCCGGTGCAGAATGAGGCTATTAGTGGCTACTAGTTCTTTGAGTGAAGGACCAAGTCTTATGTGGAAACATTGAAGGAGTTAGATATGTTTAGCCTGGAGAAGGAATGATCTGTTCTTCTAGAGGGTAGGATCTGAACCAATAGGTTCCAGTTACAAGGAGGAACAACAGTTCATCTTGAGAGGTGATGGAGTCTCCATCATTAGAGCTTTTCAAGCAGAAGCTGGATTGCCACCTATCAAGGATGTGCCCCACTGCTGTGGTATTGGGTTTCCTTCATCACTTGTGGGTTAGACAAGGTGACATTTCCAGTTCTATGATCCTGTGATAGTTGAGGTGGTTGTCATGATCACTCAACATGTCTCTTAATGCCCGCTGCTCTTATGCATTGCTTGCAGGAAACAGGATGCTGAGATAAATAGGCTTTTAGGTCGATCCAGCACAACTCTTCTTGCCTTATTACAATAAAAGTAGTCGTGAAAATTAAATAGTTTTGAAAATTAAACACTGAAGTGACATTCCCCCCCAACCCTCCCCCCCAAAACTACTTGATATCTCTGCCGACTTCCAAAAGCCAGCAAAATAGTTTAAGCTACAAAAATAACACTGCCCAATATACTAATGATCCAGCTCACAGGAAACCCCAATTACCTTTGTAGTACAGATGCCAGCAATAAATCGGCCTCTGGTGTATGTATTTTGAGGTCTCCTGTACACAGATCAGAAGCAAAACCTGCTTTGTTTCCGAGTTCCGATGAAATCACACCTTCCAGCTAGCATAGCCTTGACATTAACAGAAAGCTTAGTTTTACATAGTTTGGCTCTCGTTCTATGTTCAAAACGTGTAAGCTGTAGGTGCAACTGTTAGTAAGGTCAATAAAATGTGTTATTTTATCTGCAAATTGATGGTGGGGAATGGAATCCTGTAATGAAAATAAGCGCAATTCATGCAGGAGTTTAATGTTAGAAAAATGTCTGAGTGGGGTCTGTAACAAAACTTTGACATAGGTGCTCTTAGGGTTTCTGCCAGACAACCATGCCCTCCTACAGAAAACTTTGAGCAGGAAGGAGCTCAAGTTCAAGCATTTCACCCTCACTCCAAACTTGTATTCTCCTACAACTGACGCTCAACATTAAAATGCTACTGTGCATAGACTCATTGTGCTATACTGGGGTATGGTTGTGGTTGTTTTGCCCTCAGAGTTCCCCCCACCCCACCCTGCAAGATTCTTAGCACTGTTGCAAACCTCAGGGTTTCCTCCATGCATACATTCAGTGGTCTGTGTCTGCCTGAACTCCTGTGTTCTGATTCCATGATGTCCAATCACAGAACATTTCAGGATTTGGGCCTCTGCCATTGGCCCTTGAACTCTGAGCTGTGATTCGCAGCTTGGAAGTTTAGACAGCCAATCAAGTTGGCAGTGGGAGTGGCCCAGTCTTTCAGAAATGTATATAAGCAGTTGCTTTGCCCCCTGTTACCCAGTTATGTAGTTCAATAAAGGTTCTTGCTGTTATCACTGTGTCTTGCCTCGTGGGAACCCACCTACACTTCACATGCTGCGTTTGGGCACCAATCCTCTTGGCACGCACCAGTTGAGTTTGCTATTATAAGGAATGACATTTGAAGAAAAGGCGTCATGCAGAACAGTGGGTACTTGAAGGGCAACCTGCCACTATCAATCTCTCCATGTGCATTTGGGTGTTTTTTTTAGAGATGGCCAACATCCAAGAGGACATGCAATCATCAATGTCCCCTGCACTGCTGGAAAGAGAAACAGAATAACAAACTCTCATCCAACAAGCCATTTGTCGCATGGGGCTAATGGCCAATTAAAGTCAAAGGCCATATTCTTATTTTATAATACACTAGCTGGTCCTGCCATGTGTTGCCATGGCTAATCCTTGTGACTGCCACCACCCTGTGTCGATCCATGACGTATTCCGCCCCCTCCTCCCCCAGGTTTTCCCTGTGATTCCCCCCAACCTGTCCCCCACCCCCGGGTCATCCCTGTGACTGGCCCCACTTTGCCCTGATCTATCCCACCCCCGGCCCCCCACCCAGGCGAGTCAGTACCTCCATTCGGCCTAGTCTGTAAAGGCTTCAGCCTAGTATGTAAATGGCAGCCGAGGTGCTATTTAGAGGGAAGGTTCTATAGGTGTAGTACCAGTGTAGCTGCCACTAGAGGGTGCTGGTTTGCAACCTGGTTCTTTTCCCAGCATGCACTTTTGGCTGAGTGGTGCGTTCTGGAACAGGGGGGTTTGGGGGTTTCACCTGGCGGAGGTGTGGCATCTGTCTTTGGTAACTTTCTAAGGTCCTTCAGACATTCGCATGTGATGTTGTGTCAAAATTTGAGCGCAATCGGTCAAGCAGTTTCGGTGAAAAGTGGATACCCACACTCATGCCCTTTTTACATTTTTAGGTGGGACTGTGCCCCTGATCACTCTGCTTCCCAACCCACCTGACATTCCCCCCATAACAACCCCCTTACCTTCCAAGTCCCGGACTGCAGAATCCGGGACCGGCAGCCGTGTGACACCGGAAGTTGCGTCGACGTAACTTCCGGTGTCGCTTTGCCCTTCTATGGGCACCAAAAATGGTCAGCGGCGGTGGCCATTTTTGGTGCCCATAGAAGGGCAAATCAGAAAGAAAAAAAATGGCCACCGACAGGAGAAAATAATGGAGAAAAACGGGAGACGAAGTGATACGGGGGACCACCGGGAAAAGGTAAGTAAAAATGGGGGGTTTCCCGGGGAAAACGGGGTACTTGGCAGCTATGACAACCCCCTAAAGCATTCCTTTCCCACCCTATGCAGCTACTAAGCTAGTTCTTCACCTGTCTGATGTATAACATGAACTTAGGAAGCATATCGTTTAAGGAATTTTCCAGGTAGAGGATACACTTGGAAACATCAAACAATTTTATAGATGGGGCAAAATGAAGTTGAATGTGCTAAGTTGGCTCACTGATTGTCCTCCTGGGGAGAAACATTCAAATTCATGCAGAGCACATCAAGAAAGGGAGCCAACTTAGCTCAGACTGCAAGTAAAAACGCATTATGCATTTTATAGTGAAGACCATAATGAAATGCAGTCCTTTGCCAGTTCATCTTCTTTCTCCACGTCTTAGGGCACTATCGCCACCCATTTGCATCTGGAAGAAATTATCATTAGACTACCAGGCTTCCTCAGCTGCCTGGGCTGGGACCAGTGCTTGCTATCATGCCCATAACTGGAGGAGAGGCTGGGGCCTCTGCAGCCACCATTTTCAATTGCAGTTGGGTTGGGTTGGTGCCATGCACACAACCTTTCAGCCCACGCACCCCATCTCCATGCTCAGTATTTGTGTATGCATGAAAGTCCAAAAGCAATACATGAAAAAAACTTGTCCACAGGCAGACCAGCTAAACCAGTTTTTCCATCTCCATTCCAGGAGTCAGATGTACCCAAACAACCCAGCAGAGTGGGTTGTTTGTTTTTCCCCAGTTAGCAAACTTAATGGCACGTGATAAAGAGTCTAAAAGGCAAATCCTGCGAAAGAGGTTGAAGGAAGTGTGTCTGTGATTAGCTGAGATAAGAGAAGATTAAAGCAGGTGGGGGCGTGCTGACAGATAGCTGAAGGACAAGAAGCAATAATGGCAGTCTACACAGATACCGGTAGCAGGAACAGCTCTCCTTTGTGCTTAGCAAAGATTTGAAAACTTTGGCAAAGGCCAGGGAATATCACCAGAACTGCTATCCCTGACTGATCTCATTGCCATTCCCTCATTCCAGCTGAATCCTTGCCTGACATCCCAAGGCATATGTTCAAGGTATGTTGTGGGCTTGAGTCCTGGGAATAGGATGGGAAGAAGTGACTACAAGGAGATAAATTTTGGCTGAACAAAATAGACCTTCCAGAAATGGAAGTAGGCATCTATTTCCATTCTCACCCATGTTTGTTGTCACATGCAGAGCTTTTCTGTTCTGCTGCAGCTCGGCGTCAGACAAAAACTTCAGCTCGCTGTCCGCTGTGGTGGATTTTACTATCATTACAACATTCCACACCAGGGGTAGCCATTTAGCCAACCTAAGGCCCATGGGCCACAAGCAGCCCACGGGGGTCATTTAACCGGCCCACAAGCTGCCCCCGAACTGAGCTGCCCGCTCGGCGAGTCCCCGCGCGCTGTGCTAAACCGGTGCAGTGTGGTACAGGGACTCGCTTCCCTGGCACCAGAAATTGCGTCTGCACATGCACAGGTGCTGGAAATTGCATCTGCGCATGCACAGACGCCGAAAATCACGGGCAGGCACGCTTATGCGCGCACGATCTGGCCCACAGAAGTATCTCCACTGGTAAACTTTGCCGACCCCTGTTCCACACCATTCATTTAAATTTCAAAGGAAACGCAATGCAAATGGGGTGAGGGATTCATCAGTTACGTGTAGCTTGTGGACTGAAAGCAACAACAGCAATTGCCAATTATATTTGCTAGATTGATTTCCATTCCAGATATGGGAGAAATAAACAGACATCAGCATTTTCTGCTCCTGCTTCTGTTTCATCAGAATTCTCAAACATGTGAATTCTTTATTAGCATGTGACTCCGAAGAGACGGTGCTGGATTTCTGTTATTTACAAAGGTCCCAGGGTATGGTGAGAAGGCCCACCGCCTTGCTGAAGCTAAGCAGGCCTGGATCTTGTCAATGCCTGGACAGAGACAATTTGGGAAACCAATTTTAGTCATTTATAACCTGCCATTCATCATGTGATCCCTGAGTGGGTTAAATGCAGCTCAATACGATTGAAACGAATAACATGTTCAAAAAAGTTGTGTCTTGCTAAACAGTGATAAAGAGGGAAGCATCTCTCCAAGGTATTCCGCAGGGATGGGCCATTTACCAGGAGTGAGTCGCAGGAGGTGGGGGTAGTCAATATGCTACAAAAAGACAGTGGAGCACTAGCAAAGGGGTCGTGTATTTTTACTGCATTAATGAACTGTCTCCAGGACATTGCATCTCCATGACCAGACGCAGTAAGCTTCATCTTTCAGGAGAGGGCTGTCAACTATAGCTAATCAATGTGACATGGAAGAATCATATTTTTTAATAGGAAGCCTTTTGTGGGAATAAAGGAAGTTGAGCAAGGCTGAGCCCTCCTAGGGCAGGTGGACCACTGTAGGCACAGTAAAGCCCTTTTAGGTATCAGCATGGGCTGAGAGTTGTCAGAAGACCTGTGTGGGCTATTGCTAAAATTAGAGGAACAAGTCAGTTTATTTATCTTTATGCCCTTGCTGGGCACCAGAGGGGGGAATCTGGTTTTCGGGTAACCTGGTCCAGAGTTGTTTATATATAAGTAATAATAGGACTTTAGTTAGAAGGGCAGAACCAGCGTGATTGGTCAGTTAAGTATTTCTATTGTTTTACTTGATCAATGGGACAGCTGCCCACCCCCACCCCACCCTTGGCTATGCCCATGACCTGAGCTGCAACATTCTGAATGGGGAAGTGTATGCATCTCACAACACAGAACCCATAGAGACATCCTCTTCCTGCCATGGGTTTCATGAAAGAGACAAGCCATCTTACGCACAGGCTCACATGACATGCATTTTGTCGATATTAGAACAACAAGGGGCTCCCTTCTGGCATTATTTTACGAAGATGCAGTGCGGGTGAACAGATTTTAATCAGAGAATGGAAGGTGGGTTTGGAATACGACTGATATCTTTTAATGATTCTGGTCGTGACAGCTGGCATTTCGCTGTCAAGGTTATGAGAGTTTTCCCATTTATCTTATGATTGGCTTCCTGTGGCATTTCATCAGCCTCCTCGGTTTGTTATGACTCACAAAAATCTACCAAGTAAATCCAAACAGTAATTTAAAACGTTGAAGTTTATTATGGATTGACATAGAAAACCATTTATTACACCAACAAGCTTGAAAGCAAGCAGGTGAGGGTGCATGAGATTTCTCAAATAACTAAAATAAGTTTCCTTTCACATGTCATCATGGAGGAAATCATTTTTTTATTTTATTTTTTTAAAAAAACCGCAATAAGGAATAGCCTGCAGAGCCATTTTCACAACTTGAATGTTTGATTACACATAGTGTCACGATCCGGGCGCTTTTTGATATAATCCTAATTCCCTCTAACAGCAAACTGAGATGGCTGAGTGCCTTCCATTTGGAAGCCGGGTGGCCATTGCCATCCGTCAACCCTCCAAACAGACAACCATCCTCTGTAAAGTAGGACCTGTAGCCACCCCAGCTGAAAGTGATAATGGAGCCATCCCTCCTCAAAAAAAGCACCCATAGAATAAAAACAATAAAAACATTTTCCTTGTATATACTTTAATTAGGGCCAACCCAAATATAACCAATAGTAAATTTTCTAGGGCGGGGTATAAATAATAAGTTGTTGTTATTATTAAATTATTATTTCACTCAGGTTGTGGTTTCGGTTAAACAAAAATAACAAAAAGGACTTGGCTGCAGCAGCAGTAAAGGTAAAGGTAAAGGGACCCCTGACCATTAGGTCCAGTCGTGACCGACTCTGGGGTTGCGTGCTCATCTCGCATTATTGGCCGAGGGAGCCGGCGTATAGCTTCCAGGTCATGTGGCCAGCATGACAAAGCCACTTCTGGCGAACCAGAGTAGCACACGGAAACGCCGTTTACCTTCCCGCTGTTTTACCTTCCTATTTATCTACTTGCATTTTGACGTGCTTTCGAACTGCTAGGTTGGCAGGAGCTGGGACCGAGCAACGGGAGCTCACCCCGTTACAGGTATTCGAGCTGCCGAACTTCTGATCAGCAAGCCCTAGGCCACAGCGCCACCTGGGTCCCTTGCAGAAGCAGTAGTATACAGTAATTGGAACAGTATGGAAGAGTGCAATTTTGTAATTAAAACAGAATGTTTTCTTTTATGATTCATGAGACTTTATGAATGGGATGTGATTGTGGGGGGGGGGGGAGAAAGGGGTTGTGTTGCAAGTCGGCCCTTGTTTTCCAAAAATCGGTGCTTAAACACTGACAGCAGGTGGGGTAAGGTACTCAAGAGCAGGCATAGGCAAACTCGGCCCTTCAGATGTTTTGAGACTACAATTCCCATCATCCCTGACCACTGGTCCTGTTAGGTAGGGATGGTGGGAGGTGTAGTCCCAAAACATCTGGAGGGCCGAGTTTGCCTATGCCTGCTCAAGAGTAACGTACCTCATTGTTCGGAGACAAAACTTTCAGGTTAAAACTGAACACCAAATATAGGAACTCCTGCCTTTGCTGCTACCTTTTAATGGAGGATAGGGAGAGAGAGAGAGAGAGACTGTTGCCCAGTCACAGATAGGCTAAATTTGTGGATTTCTATGGGCTATTCTCAGGCCCCCAAGGGGAAGACAAAAGCAGTCAAAATAAACCAGATGTCAGGTCGACTGTATGTGTCTATGAGACCCAGAATATTAGATTTGGGGGTGGGGACAAAGGGAGGGAGAAAGAGAACTCACCTGCCTAAGTCCCCTACATTATCCTGCAGGTGGGACTTTTAGGGTTGAGGGGATGAATGCTATGAGATTAACAAACAAAATAAATGGAAACTCCCTTCTCTGTCTTCCGGATCCAAGAAAATTCCCCACTTTTTGGAACATGTACAGACACACAGTCTCGTGCACCTTTGCTCGGGGATTCTAGGAAATGGAAAATCATGGTTGTTGTGAAATCACTGGTTAAAATCAGTGCCATATTGAAAAACGTTTAGTCGGCCATCTTGATTCAAAATGGCATCCAATTGAATCTAAACAGATGAAAACCCGCTCCTTGATCTCAGGAACCATAGTGCAAAATTTGGTTAAGTGTCCAAATACGAAGCAGACAGGCAAATAACTTTCCAAATATGAAGTAGGAAAGTTTCAGAAGCCCTCAAAACAGGGGAAATCAGGGGCAGTCTGGAGTAGAGGGATGAGGAAAAGGTGTCCTTTACCCTCTCCTGAATTTCTTCCTGCCATGAGATGCCTCCTATTCCAGGCTGGCTGGAACCCTGAACAGGAATGATCGTATTGGAGACTGGAAATACATGCCGGTGTTGGGTTGTCAGCCCAACTTGTGCTCCTTGTTCAATGCAAGCGTTCATGAAGGAAATGGCAATCCTGTCCCTCTTTATTCAAAACAACTTCCCATGCCTTCTTCAATGGGAAGGTAAATACCCGAGTCCCTCAATTACAATATCTCTCACTAGCTTATCAAGTGCATTGTCAACACC
The DNA here is from genome assembly GCF_963506605.1 of Zootoca vivipara. Classification (NCBI taxonomy): domain Eukaryota; kingdom Metazoa; phylum Chordata; class Lepidosauria; order Squamata; family Lacertidae; genus Zootoca; species Zootoca vivipara. Next base: position 80,798,314 of record NC_083283.1, read on the forward strand.
ATGGGCGTACCCAGCGAGGGGCAGGGGGGGCAGCTGCCCCCCCAAGCAAAATAAATAAATAAATAAATGGTTATAAAGTGATGAAACGAAACGAAATTAGGTAGGGCGATGGCGAATAATCAGTTGTTTACCACACTGAAACGGTGTAAAAACCGAGAAGTATCTAGAGCCACCTAGCGACTGGTAGAGGAATCTATGTCAACCAGCCATTGGGATTCAAGGGAGGGAGAGGTCTCAAGTGGGCTCTAGCAGAGAGAAGAGGGAATCTTCTAGAGGGGTCTAGTGAGTTCCGCGTCACTAAACTGAGCCGCCCACCACTAAACTGAGCCGCCCGCTATTAGTTTACCTTCTTATTTACATTTAGAAGACATCGAGGCTGCCTAAATGGATATAAGAAACTGGTTCCAAAAGGTAAGTTAAGTAATTTCTGTAGAAAATTAAATTTTAAAGGGTAAAGACCTGGCTCAGAAGTACAATGGGAGAGGACAGGCTGAGTGGGTTGTGTTTGATGAGCATCCATCGGAAATTCTTCAAGGAAAATCAGGACTGGATTGAAACGAAAGTTTTGAACAAGTTTTCTTCAAACCCAAGAAAAATGATATTAGTATAAGACATGGAACTAGAATAAAAATTATTATTATTTCAAGCAAATAATTGTAATAACTACCGTAATAAAGCACTGCTATAATTATATATAATTTTCTTTACAATTTCATTCGCCTTTTCCATGCTGAGATGTCACAACCTGAACGACCATGGCTCCCCCCCCCCTTAGTTTAGATCCTGGGTACACCCCTGGTCAACACACTTAGTGCAAGTACAGAAGTGTGTGACAAGTCATAGCCTTGACAGCTCATTGTATTAAGAGGAAGGGAAGGAACCTGGCAATGACATTTTCCTGAAGTGACCACTTCAGCAACCGATTTCCCAGCCCCTAAACGAAGAGATTGCCCCAACCCTATGGACAGCTTGAGCGCAAACCAGCAAAACTGAAGGCAGCCTGTCCCATTTCACCACCTGAGGCGCTCTCTGGTTTGGTCATGAAACAGAATGGAAGATGACAGCAGACCTGTTGGCAGACCAACTTCGCAAACATGACTTTAACCCTGCCGTATAGGAATCCCTCGTAGACAATTGCAGTGCCTGCAGACAGAAAACTCAGGTTGTGTACCCACAGAGTGGCCAGAGGAGGAATGGCTGTGAGGAGCACATAGAGAAGAAACACCATGGTGCACCTGCAGCAGCACAACTGGACACCTTCATCTGCCCCAGCTGCAACAAAACATGTCTCTCCCATATTGGTCTCTACAGGCACAGCAGACACTGTAACTTTCCAACGGTTTGACTTTACCTTTACAATCTTCCATGTCTCCCAAGACTGACAGACATCAGCAACAACGAACCACCATCAGTGGGTATAGGGACCATTATTAGTACATGGATCTTTAAGCCATGCAGATGTCAAAATAGGTGTCAACACAAAACCGATGTCTCTACAATACAAAACACATTTGAATGTGGCCAGGGCAGTGAGGTCCTCAAACCATTGCAAAAGAAACAATGGGCAGTTATCCTAAAGTGGGGGTATCTTAGCCACCAGAATGGCTTGCAAAATCCACTTTCATTGTCCTGCCACTGATCTGCATACTTCAGGAACGTGGTTTAAAACAACACAAGGATATGTTCCTAACAACTTTAGACTCAAAGGACTGATAAGTCCATATCATGTCTCAAAAAGGCATTCTCAACATTACACCTCCAACATCTTCCTATAGTAACATTGTGGAGTCCAATATACTGAAATGTTATTTTTTGCTGAATCAATCTCAGTTTCAAGTCTAAGGTGTCCCAAGGTGCATAATTCTTTTGTAATTAATTAAACTATGGCATTGTGATTATGTTATTCCACACCTTTCGTTTCAGTGCAAAATAAATGCCATGCAAATGGAGGAGACAATCACCAATTGTGTATCATTTGTGGGCCAAAAGCAGCAACCGTGGCAAACACCAATCGTATTTGCTGGGTTGATTTCTGGACATGGAAGAAATAAGCAAACACAGGCGGTTCTACTCCTGTTTCTGTCTGAATTTTCTGGCATACCTGTTTCACACCAAGACAAAAACTGGATAGCCCAGATGAGAAAGAATGCACTTGCGCCATGCCACTAACTACCGGTATGCAGTTAAAATTTATCCTAGAGCAGAAGCTGGCATGGTCACTATCTGTGACTGCTCAGCCATATACTGTACTATCCAGGAGAGAGTTAACATCTGAGATCTGAAAATATACAATTGTCGTTCAGAACAACTGACTCACTCAATGCAGGACTCTGAGCAAGCAGGATTCTGCAATCTATTTTTATTAATTTTCCAATTAAAACACAACTATATCACATCCATTATTCCAAATTATACAAATCCATATCTATTAAGCCGAATATTATGCCAAATCTTATAAAATTTTGGAGTTCCCATGCTTCAAAAATTGGGGTTTTCTCACAACTGTTTATTGCCGTCTTTGTTCTAAAGTCCAAATAATCATTCAAAATCCATGATAGTCACAATCTTCCCCTGCAGTCACTAAAATATTTTCTTCTTTCATCCAATTTTTCCACCACCGCTGAAATAAGCATCAAACGAGATTTCCCATATATTCATTCTCCTGTGTGAGTTTTAATCGAGCAAGCAGGATTCTGAGCAATACGGCGATCGGATAATTTTCTTCTTTTTTGAATCAACAGTACTGCATTAACTAAATAAATATAGTATCTCATTTCAAGATATGCTTTGTGGGTAATTGGAAGATACCTGCCTTACGAAAGCTATTGCTAAATCGTCTCTGACACATTCGGCGAAATAGAAGTGCACACAAATAATTTAGAACATTATGATTGGCACAGTAACACCCTCTTAGAAGGGACAGCGCTGATTAAAAAATCCCATTTTAAATCCATGATTTATTCATTAATCAGCCTATCAATTATGCTAATTAAGGCTGCCAGTTTGAATGAATCACAAAACAGCTAATTATATTTGGTTCCCTAAAACAGTAGCATACTTTTTTAAAAATAATTAAAAAATACTGCCTCTGCTGCAGTGATTAATGAAGTTTTTGTGAGCGGGTGCAAACCGCAAGCGATTTTTAAAATAGCTAATCTGGGGGAAGAACAAAGGAATTGGTGAACCGTGTAAATCACACGAAGTGCATTTTCTTCCAGCTTGCCAAGGTCATGATGCAAGACAGTACTTGGCAGAGAGGTTATATTGCTTTGCTGAAAAAGAGGCTTATCTGGTCTCTTTTGCATTGACTTTATTATGATAGATGACCGTAGGATTCATCGTAGAATGTGCTGGTTCAGGGCATCACCTAATTCAACAGCCTATTTTAGCCGTTCCTGTTTTAGATGTCACTGTTGCTGAATGATAGATTTGGGGGGGGGGGGGGTTGTGAGCCTCTTTCATTCATTGTCACACACAGCCGCTGCACCCTGCTGTCCACATGCAGAAAGCAGGATTGTACCTTTCCAGTCCCCACCAGGGGATGCTGCATGCTTCAGTCAAGCACAGCTGGAACATCTGTTCAATGACCTCTACACAGGGAATGAAGCTTTGTCCCTGATAAGCCTTTTGAAAGACTTGAAGGTGGCACTGCGGAGCTGTCATTCGCAACAGAACATGCTCATTTGTCCAGCCTCTGATTATATTAGTTTTGTGCAGCACTTGCAGAGAGCAGAAACAAGAATTGTAGAATCGGAAGGGATCCTGAGGGTCATCTAGTCCAACCCCCCCCCGCAATGCAGGAATCTCAACTAAAGCATCCATGACAGATGGCCATCCAACCTCTGTTTAAAACCCTCCAAAGAGGAAGAGTCCTGCCGTTTCAATTTTTTTAGAAAATTCCAAATCATATGAAATAAACTAGCATTTCGTATTTCCTATCAATTACTTCCACACGTGGCTTGTTCAGGAATATATTATTTAAAGAAGCCATTGAATGGTTTCTGGGGGAGTGTTTTTTTTAATCAGCGGAGAGAGGGAGAGAGAGAAAGAAATCAATGGATCAACTTTGAAATAATAAAAATATCCCTTCCTCCTAAGTCTGATGAGTACTAATGCAATCTGGCCTCCTGGGAGAAATTAGACCTGACAAAACAGAATGAAAAATAGGTTTGTGTTGCCCGAGTAATAGACAGCTCAGCAGTTTGTTTTATGGTACATAGAGGCATAGATCTTGTCAAACGACGTCCCTTCGTTATTAAACACAGGGTATGGCAACTTTCCAGATATGCCAAAGTGAAGTAATTGCTTTAATTACATGAGAGTCTCTGCTATATTCCTTGAGAGCTCTACTGCCCACTACTGCTTCAGCTCTAATGAGAAGATGAATATTAAACTTGGATGTTTTGAAAACATTCTGTTAATTCTGTCTCTAACAGTCACATTCAAGTTGAAACCAGACGTCGTTAAGGGTTGCATCCAAAAAAGGAGATTCCTCTAAACAGGATTGTTGTTATTTCTGCATCTTTCTGTAAGTCCAACTATGAATCATTAAAGCACGCTCAGTCTAGGCCAGGTAGTGTCATTTGACTACATCTCCCGGGCTAGCTAGGGCTGATGAGAGTTGTAGTCCAACTGGAGGGCACCTGAATTGGAACTCATTACCAAGCTTAAAACCATGGAGCCACCTGGGATGAACAAAGACATAGGATTCTTATCTCATTATGCATGATCAAGCTTTCTTTAGCGCCTCAGCCCTTGCTTCCCCCCCCCCCGCAGGACCTATTGCAGTCATCAGCAGTCATTAACAGCCATCAACAGGTTTACCACTCCTATCAGCCCATCACCCATTCCCACCCACCCCCACCACCCTCTGAATATACGTAAGGGTCTGGCTCTTCTGTTTCAGTGTATCTGAAGAAGTGAGCATGCACACGAAAGCTCAAACCAAAATAAAAACTTAGTTGGTCTTTAAGGTGCTACTGAAGGAATTTTTTTATTTTGGAGGGCACCACATTGCCTATCCCCGATCTACGGACTGACGAGTGTCATTTCTTTCCAGCAGTTACAGATTTGCCTCGTCTGGCCATGCTGATATTTAGCTATGGGCGCAGCCAGATTGCTAGACATGTTGAAAGCTTGCACAGTAGGTCAAAAGTATTAGCTGTGTGGACCATGAAACCTGTAGTTCAAATGTCAGCTGATCGGCAAACTCTCTGAGCGGTGTTAGGGGAAATCATTGTCTCCCGGCCCTCTGCCTCCCATTTGCAACATAATACTGGCCAGTAGAGTGCCTCCCATTTGCAACATAATACTGGCCAGGCTTTCAGAGTAGTAGGTTTTGACCTGTGCTAAAGATGGTTTTTGGCACAATTCAAATGTTCAAAGCATTTTACATACATTGTTGCAGGATGAATGTTGCATGCAGATAATAGAAATGATAGGAAAATGCTTGCAATAAAGAATACACACACATGCAGACGATGGCTATGGAGGGCTTTGACCATGAAATAAATACAATGGGCATCATCCATCCATTCCTGCAGATTGAAGTATGTGGGGGGTGATCCCCATAAAACTGCTAGCTAAGGAGGGTCTGGTATGGTTTCACATTGGATGGGAGACCACATGCTGAGATTCCAGGAGGTTGGCAAAATACAGTGGTACCTCTACTTACAAATAACTCTACTTACGAATTTTTCTACTTACAAATGGAGCTCCGTCCGCCATCTTGGATGCGGTTTAGATTTTTTCTACTTACGAATTTTTAGATAGGGTTGCTTCGACTTACAAATTTTTTCTCCCAATGCATTCCTATGGGATTCAACTTACAATTTTTTTCGACTTACAAATGTGTGTTCGGAACGCATTAAATTCGTAAGTAGAGGTACCACTGTATTATTTTGCTTGCAGGTTCTTCAGTCTATTGCATGTGGTAGATGAATACACATCGTCTGGAGTAGCTCAGTTTATGTCTCTACCTAAGACCCGGAGGTTTTCAGTTCAAGTCCCCTGCTGGTGCCAATCCCCCTTGGAATTTTGACTAACCATATTGCTAAAATGGGAACAGAAAGGGAGCCGAACTCCTTGTGCTGAAAGCAGCATTGAAGTCAAGGACTTTCAGGCAAGGCACACTGTGAAAAAAATTAATATATACAACAACAATTAAGCAATTATGCTTCAGAAGCAGAAACATGTGCCTTTGATTTGGTGGACACAATTCCACTTTGGTGTAATCAAATATAGAACATATTATGTTAATTAAGTTGTTTCAGTAAAGCAAGCAGGTGCTGATATTTGTACAACTGAATCTCAGCGTAAGTGCTTTTCTATAATTGCTATCGCACACCTGCAGCAATAATGCTTAAATAATTGTAATCATGCGTGAGTATGTTTGTATAATTATACTTTCAGCAAAATCCATAGTTGTTTATAGGAAAAGATAGCTCATATCTCTTTACATTAACACTACTGCAACCTATCCTTCACAAAAGTACAAGTTGCCTGGCAACTTGACTCACTCATCGGGGTATCCAAACTATTAAAATAGTTCCACATCACCTAGAAACCTTGAATTTGGTCTAGGTACAGCACAGGTCACATGGTTTTCCCAGTAGTGATGTATGGAAGTGAGAGCTGGACCATAAAGAAGGCTGATCGCTGAAGAATCGATGCTTTTGAATTATGGTGCTGGAGGAGACTCTTGAGAGTCCCATGGACTGCAAGAAGATCAAACCTATCCATTCTGAAGGAAATCAGCCCTGAGTGCTCACTGGAAGGACAGATCGTGAAGGTGAGGCTCCAGTACTTTGGCCACCTCATGAGAAGAGAAGAATCCTTGGAAAAGACCCTGATGTTGGGAAAGATTGAGGGCACTAGGAGAAGGGGGCGACAGAGGACGAGATGGTTGGACAGTGTTCTCGAAGCTACGAACATGAGTTTGACCAAACTGCGGGAGGCAGTGCAAGACAGGAGTGCCTGGCGTGCTATGGTCCATGGGGTCACGAAGAGTCGGACACGACTAAACGACTAAACAACAACAACAGCACAGGTCACATTGATTACTGGAAAAGGCCAAAAGCAGAACATTTACAAATCTGAAGTAGCAGCAAAAATATACAGGAAAGGGAGCATGCTCATTGGTCACAGAAATTCAATCCTTTGACATCACTTTTAAAAAAAAGAGGACATACTATTTTGCTCTCCCTTTTTGGGGTTCTTTATCTTCAAAGCCAGATTCAGATCACACAGCCCTTCAAAGAGAGGGGTGCCCTTAGATAGAGGACTGCCCTCTGTAAAGTGGGACACAAATCTTTGATGCAGACTGTTGCTGACCTCTTTGCCTCAGACTCTGAAAATAGACGTGACAGGCTGTCTGTTAAGACACGGTATGAGCAAAATATATTTCAAGCAAAAGAACAAAGCTTCTTTGGTGTGTGAGTTTTAAAACTATTTTATCAGCCTCGAAAGCTCAGATGGCACAAAATATATAATTCCTTGGGGGCTCTTTCACGGGAAAGAAAGCCCAGCCCAAGTAAGACAAATGAGCTCCCAGCCTTCAGCTCTGAACTGCCAATATACAGGTGATGTCAACCTGTGAGGTTGAAAGTCATGGATTTCATTATTGCAGCACATTAAGGCCAAGAGAAAAATCTAATTTGCTGCTGCATCAGTGACTCTGTGCTATAATCAAATGAAAGGGGGGGGGGGCGGACATTAGTGCAACATATTAAAATGGAAGCATAGGGAAGGGAGTGATTAAAAAAAACAACAGCTCTCATTTTGCTGAACACCTCAATTTCTTTTGTCCACAAGACTGTAAAAGAGCCTTTATAGATATATTTCCCTTATTTCACATGCTCAGCTTGCAAGAATTTTGCTGTCCAAGAGAGATTCTGAGATTGCCTGGCCTGGATGTATTTACCGTCCGAAGGTTACAAGAAACATGTAAACTTGCACACAGCTGGAAAAGCTGCCTATATGTGGTTCCACTAGGTGTGTTGACAAACACTGGATTGCTACTGAAAATGGCAGCTTTGTGTCTAATTTTGTTGTTGCTGTTTTTAGTAAAATTATATCCCTCGTACCTGTCTTCCATCATGGAACTCCTGACAGCTTGGAATCCCTAAAGAGATCTTCCCTCCAGACCTAGACCTGCTTAACTTTAACCAGGTTGCCACATCTCAAAACATGCTCTGGGATTTTTCCCATTCCCCCCCAATAAATATTCCCATAGTGTGTATTGAAATGTGTGGTGCTACAACATTACATTGTGCGTTTCTCCACACACACACACACCTCAATCATATTCTTGGCTGCTGCTATCAGATGTCACACCACACATATCCATAACCACAAGAGGGGACATACTTCCACATGTGGTGAACCCGCAAATTTGTCCATAAATTCTGGAGACAAGTTTTATAATAAATCCCTGAGATTGTAGGCAGATCCGTGTGTCCGCTGGTGGGCAGCAGGCAATTTTATATTGGATCTTCCTTTATTCAGAGCCATAGGCAAGAGCTTCGCCCAGCCCAGAAGACCCTACTGGCTGACAGCTCTCTTGGCTAGCCTGGAGCATCAATCAGCCAGCTTTGGAGGGCAGGCTCAACTTCCAAGGTTTCCAGCAAGGTAGGCTGCCCAAGACAAGCAAGTTAGGGTGAGTGCACAAACTGTCCATAGTATCTTTTAGAGTGGCGAATGACACTGTTTAGCGGGAAGAAATTCCAATGAAAATCCTCATTATTACGTATTTTGCCTGGCTGTTTATTTGCATATATTTTTAATTTTTATATATGGGTGTTTTATGATGGCCTATACTTGTAATGCCTGGTAAAGGTTTGGCGAAGTAAGAGTGCACAAACTTTAAAAACACATTTTTAATGACTTCAGAAACGTGACAAAAGGCATCCCAAATGGAACAGGGGACTCTGTGCCCCCCAAACAGAACCAATTCATATTTTAAAGGACAGGTGAGGGGGGGGGAGGCTTAATCCCTTCACACAATGGAACAATAGACCATGTGCTTACCAGGAAGTACAGTAATACCTCGGGTTACGAACACGATCCGTTCCGGATCGCAGTTCGTAACCCGAATGCGACCCGAAGCGCCATTTTGCGCATGCGCAAACCGCGCATGCGGCTTCTGCGCGCACACGCACGCGCGGCAAAAACACTTTTGGGTTTGCGCAGTTCGTAACCCGAATTGTTTGCAAACCGAGGTGGTCGTAACCCGAGGTACGACTGTAGACAAAGAAAAATACTTTTCAGCTCAGGATCTCAATCCACCCAAAATACTCAACTTTGGACCCATAATCCTTTGTGGGAATGTTGAGGATAGTAGGAGAGGATATATTGATTAAATATTAGCCTTCCTCTCTCATGCTAGTGAGCTAGTAGCAGAGCACATTCCCTTCTACATTACGGAAAGCTAGTTGATGGATTCGTTAGAACCATTTGAGTTAAGCAATCCATTCTGGCTTGTCCAGATTGGATTGTTCCTGGTAAATCGCCTTTAGTTCCCTCTTAAAAAACAATGATGACACAACAATCTTCTTTTAAAAGTAATGATAAGGTTTTCTTACATTCTGTTTACAGTATGGTCCTGAAGGCAGGCTTTAGCTTGTAGTTGCAGTTACAGAGAAAAGTGTGGGTTTATCCTCTGCGAGTGATGATCCTATGTGCTGCTGGCTGAGAGCCAGCAGACAGCAAAAGGCATCAAGAAGAGATGGGATCAAGAGAGTCCAGAGAAAGATGGCTGCGTGACCAGTCCCTTTATAGGGTCTGCCAGGGTCATGCCCATCTACCTGGTCACACGCAGGGGGAGGATGCTCCAGACGAGGTATGTCAGGAAGTCCTCCTGGCTGGAGCAACATTCCCCTGCGTGTCCACTCTGAGCAAACAGGAAATGTTGTATTTGACTGCTTCAGTGATGTTACATCCCACAACTTAGACAGTAATAATATAATAAAATTTTATTTATATCCCTCCCTCCCCGGCCAAAGCCGGGCTCAGAGCAGCTAACAACAAGTAAAAATAGCACAGTGTACATAAATTCACACAGTCAATTAATTAAAAATACATTCTAAAATCAATTCAGAATCAAATTAATGGCAACCAATGGGCTAGAGTTCTATGAGGATTACAGAAGGAGAGAGGGGGTCAGACTGTGCCCTGGGCCAAAGGCCTGGTGGAACAGCGCCATCTTGCAGGCCCTGCAGAAAGATGTCAAGTCCCGCAGGGCCCTTGTCTCTTGTGGCAGAGTGTTCCACCAGACTGGGGCAACAGCTGAAAAAGCCCTGGCTCTGGTCAAGCCTAGCCTAACCTCCCTGTTAGGCTAGGCTAGGCCTAACAGGGACGACAGAGGACGAGATGGTTGGACAGTGTTCTCGAAGCTACGAACGTGAGTTTGACCAAACTACGGGAAGCAGTGCAAGACAGGAGTGCCTGGTGTGCTATGGTCCATGGGGTCACGAAGAATCGGACACGACTAAACGACTAAACAACAACCTCCCTGTTGCCCAGGATCTCCAAGATGCTTTTATTTGAAGACCGTAAGTTCCTCCGTGGGACATACCAGGAGAGGAGGTCCTGTAGGTACGAGGAAGTACAAGGAAGTGGGACTGTCTAGCAGGCAGATCCATCCATCCCTAATTGGAAAGGGGATCCTTGGCCTGTGCCACTACAGTCATCTTTCTTTGATGGTACCACTCTGGGTCCTTGGGAGTGTTGGACCCATGTAGCTCCAGGGAACCAGCCAAGAGAAGCAGTGGCAAAGCTTCATGCTCTGGCACCGGGGGCGGAGAGCAGGCGGGGCTGCATCCCGGGGGCATGGCACGCTGCCCGCAAGGGAATGCCACTCGCCCTGGGGGTGTGGCACACTGCCTGAGGAAGCATGGCGCCTAGCGCGGGGATGGGCAGCCACGATGACACCCTACCAGGATCGTGGTGCCAGGGGCGGTGCAGTCCCCCCGCTTCCTCTTCCTCCGCCCGGGAAGAGAAGAAGCTTGCTAGTCTGCTCCCAAAAGGAGGAGGATGCCCCATTCCTGAAACCATTTTTCTCAGGACTGATGTTCTTGCCCTGACATTGCCAGGTTCCTCTCAACAAACATGTCATGTCATGGCCACCAAACGGCATGAGGTTGCCTCCCCTCCTCCAAAGCGGAGATTCTTCTCTCCTACCCTTGCAGCACCTTACCTCCACTGCTTTGCGGCTGAACTGCTTGATGAACTCTTGCAAGATGTCCAAGGCATCAAAGGTGCTCTCAACAGCAAGGTTCCTGGTCAGGAAGCACATGGCCTCCAAGAGCTGCTCCGCAGGAAGGAAGGCGCCAAAGACCAGAAGCAAGAGATCAGAGATGCCCACAAGGCGAGGCTGGGGAACAGAAAGGCTAGGTGCTTTCTCTCTGTGGAACCCAGAACAAGTGGTTGAGAGACCGCTGTGCCTTGTGTGATACCAACTTACCCTGGCAAGAGAGTAGCAATTATTGACAAACAATGCTGGAACCGGTTCTCCAGTGGAATTGAGAACACAGTGAGCTCTTATGATCAGTGCTCGGCCCCACATTGTTCGCACCAACGTCTCTGCAAAGGAAAGGCTCGAGGTTAGTTAGGGTCTTGTTCATATACAAAATAAAATAAAATTCAACAAATTTATTTTTGACTTCCTACTGCTCCTTTACGGATTTTTTTTTTTTTTACTTTTCTTATCAGCTGTTAAACAATACATGCATTTTTATTGTCTAAACATCACTATCATTAGTTCTTTCAGTAATCAACCTATCAAGAACTGCTAGAGTAACAATAAATAGTACAGAGTTGATATCCATTATGTAGAAATAGAAATGAGCCCTCTATATGCATATAGTAGAAGGAATGCTCTGTTCAAAATAATATTCAATCGACTGCAGTACAGAAACCTAAATTTTCCTTTACAGCATTCCTTCTCCCCTTCCAAAAACTTGTGCAAAGCTCAGCCCTTTCTTTGACTTTGGACAGCTCTTTGCCAAACTTGCTGATGCCATTAATCTACATTCTAGAGCAGGCATCCCCAAACTTCGGCCCTCCAGATGTTTTGGACTACAATTCCCATCATCCCTGACCACTGGTCCTGTTAGCTAGGGATCATGGGAGTTGTAAGCCAAAGCATCTGGAGGGCCGAAGTTTGGGGATGTCTGTTCTAGAGTTAAGTCCACTGGACATGGCAATAACCGCTCCCCACATCAAATGGGGGGCGACTTTTGCATGGTCGCGCACAGCCCCCTGGATCCCAGTGCAGCTCCTGGTAGTTTGGTCTGGCTTCATCCTCCCCAGGCTGGATACTTGGGGTCTCTGCCTATCTCAGTTAACCACCCGGTCCCACCTGGGAAGGCGTTGCCAGGGGATTGGCCAGGTTAGGGGAGGGACTGCCCTGCCCACACCACAGAAGGTGTAGCTTTCCTGGGAAGTGGCAGTTGGCTCCAGAGCTTCTCCCACCTTCCACTCCCTCAATTATGTCTTCTTTTGCAGGTTAACCTCTTCTGCACAGGTACACAGGTGCTGCTACGTCAAGGTCGCTGTTGAAGGGCTGGAAATGAATTTTCCTGCGTTGGCAGGTTTTGCCTTTCCCATACAAAATGTCACAACTTTGGCAGTTTCAAGCCTTGGGCGGAATCCTTTAGTCTATCTTCCTAAATGGGGGGGGGCATTAAGCAGTGACCCATGCCCCCTTTGTGGCAGTGATCCAAGGGTTCTCCATTAAAGGGGTCTTGAGGGGAGGCATTGGCCATACGGCGAGAGGTTGTCATTGGTCTCCCCCGTGACGGTGGTGAAACAGGGGGGTGGGGTGCTCTCTACTTGAACATATGTTCTCCAGAGCCAGCCCAATCCCCACACATTCTGGATAACCCTGAAGTCTCCCAGATCCCCGGCTGATCCCAGATCCCAATGCCTGAACCAAGGTCTCCCTACCGTACATCTGAATCTTAATAAATTTGTGGCCATTTTTAATCCCATAGCAAGTTGTCTTGAGTCATTATTCCGCTCGGGGGGTCGCCTGGGGTTTGGGGGACTCCGCCTGTCCACGCAACATCCACTTACCTCCAGGAGTCTTTGGGACGCCATCTTCTAATGTAGTGACTGAGCGAAGGTCACTAGAGCCAACCTGGAGATGCTGAGGATTCAGGAACCTCAGTTCAAACGGTCACAAGCTCCACTGCTAGGCAACAGCCGTTAATGACGTGGAATGCACAGCCATCATGCCAAAGTTCTAGGAGAGTCAGTGTGGCCTAGTGGTTAGAACAATGCTAATTCCATGCAATTCAAGGGTGATGTTATACAGTATATATTCTTTTAAATGTGCAGTTTTTCTTATTATTTTTATCCTGCTTTTCAGACAGATGTTGTCTTCTAAAGCAGCTGACACTGATTCCCCCCCCCAAAAAAAAAAAACGTGAGACAAGTCCTGTCTTCAGATTATGGAAGACACCCAATGGAAGGGATGTGGAAGAACAAGGCACATTTTGCAAGGTCCGAGGAAAGGCCTGAGATATGTCCACAGGCAAGTCATGTCCTGCTGGGACCAAGCAGACCTTCCCCACCCACAGCTGTACTTGGACAGGGAGGCAGCAACTGACCCTGTAGCCCTTCATACCCAACGTCAGGGGGGCTGTGGGGCTCAAGCCGCTCTTAGATCCCCCGGGAGGCTTCTCTTGTTCCCACAGGCAGCAGGCAGTCCCTGGCAAATGCACAGGCTCACCTGAGGAGCTCAGTTGCAACCACGTTAAACAACTGGGGAAACAGGGCGCAGGGTCTGCTTTATATACAGTTCTGGCACCTCCTGGCAACACCCACCTAGTGCAGGATTGGCTGCTTTGCGCCAGGCAGCCAATCACAATGCAGGCTTCAGAAGCCTGTCCTGCTTTGTGATGCGGACTCCAGTTCTGCTTCTCTTCCTCACAGAGCTTTGCCTCTAACATCCTAACATGGTTCACATAACCCCACATACCCCTGAGAGCTCCAATATATGAAGCTTAAAGGGGTAAAGGGGCCCCTGACCATCAGGTCTAGTCGTGTCCGACTCTGGGGTTGCGGCGCTCATCTCGCTCTATAGGCCGAGGGAGCCGGCGTTTGTCCACAGACAGCTTCCGGGTCATGTGGCCAGCATGACTAAGCCGCTTCTGGTGAACCAGAGCAGCACACGGAAACGGCGTTTACCTTCCCGCCGGAGCGGTCCCTATTTATCTACTTGCACTTTGATGTGCTTTTGAACTGCTAGGTGGGCAGGAGCTGGGACCGAGCAACGGGAGCCCACCCCGTTGCAGGGATTCGAACCGCCGACCTTCTGATCAGCAAGCCCTAGACTCTGTGGTTAATCCCACAGCGCCACCATATGAAGCTTATGATGTTTTAATGCCTAGGGATGGGCAGATTGTTATTATTATTTATTAAATTTGTATACCACCCTTCATGCGGGCAATTTCAGTGACAGAACCCTGAATGTCAGAAGCCCTCTTTTGCAGCCTCCATACATTTTAGTAGAGGTGGAAATAAGCCAAGAGAACCCTTAGACACACAGCGAGAGGCAGAGTGACACAGAGCTTTGCAAGCAGAGGCTGCTGCTCCAGGAAACCTCTTGCTCCTTCTCTTATTGGATTATCTGCAGATCTGGGAAATCTGAATAGAGGAGGGGAAGTGCAGGCTGCCCCTTGGGAGAGGAGAATCTGGTGAGGGTGCTGCAAAGGGAGAAAAAACGGGAATCGGCTTCAAATCCACATTAAACTCTACTGCAGATGAGAGCTTAGTTTTCTTCGGAACAGAGAGCATTGGAAACTTAACAGGATCTTTCGAACATTGTCAGTTTCATAAGCAGAGCCTCTGTGGAATCAAATGCACTGCCTGCATCAAATCCCCAGAGCAGCGTTTCTCAACCGCTGTTCCGCGGCACACTAGTGTGCCGCGACGTGCGGTGACGAGAAGGGCGATTTGCATTGTCACGTGCCTGGCGGCCGCCAATAAACAACACTGACCCGCCAGAAAGCAATATTTCTCCTCCTCTTTCCCAAAGCTCAGTGCAAACGAGCATGGCGGCCGCCAATACACAACGCTAACCCGCCGGAAAGCAATATTTGGCAAGTGTTTCTTACAGTCATAATTATAATATAGGGCGGCACAGAGTTAATTTTTTAAACTTTTTTAATGGTGGTGTGCCTCGTGATTTTTTTCACGGAACAAGTGTGCCGTGGCCCAAAAAAGGTTGAGAAACACTGCCCCAGAGGACAACTTGTGCAGCCCCTCCCTGTACACTTCCAAGCTAAGACAAGCTAGCAACTCTCGGCTCCCAGGCACTCCCTTTCACTAAGATCAAACTGCAAATTGGCTCTTCCCCCCCCCCCCAGACGCAAACATGCAGAGCAATGATCTTCGACTTTCCTCCCGCAGGTGAATTGCCCCTTCAGGAAACAATGCACAAGCATTACAAAATATTAATGTGTTGGTCAGCTCCCTGACCACCCATTCGCAGTGATCAAGCTGGCCAAATTCAGAGCAAGATACATGTGACTCGGTGCGTCTTTAATTCAGCCAAGGCAGCTTTTCAACAGCTCCCTGCTGAATTTCAGCAGGATTTCCCTTGGCACTTCTCTAGGCAGGTGTACACAGAGAACTAGCCAAATCTACACGGAGATGTGTTGGTCCATTGCAACCTTCACCCTTCAGACACCCCGGGAAAACTCTAATCAGATTTCAATCAGCTTCATTGTCAAATAAAAAAAGTGTAATCAGACACAACATTTCGCAAAAGGCAAGGAGGGGGGGTGGCACGTGTTCCAATCACACGCAAAGAAGATGAAGAACAAATATAGGGAGCTGTGAGTTGAATCATTAAAAAATTGGGTTCACTTCAGGTTAATTACACCATTTTTATCTGGCACAGGGTAAGGGAAATGTTTTCAACTTAAATGTCACATTCTCTTGCAGCCATGAATGTCTCTGTGTGGTGTAGTGGTTAAGAGTGGTAGACTTGTAATCTGGGGTAGTGATAAAGCGGGATATCAAATCCAAACTCTTCTTCTTCTTCTTCTTCTTCTTCTTCTTCTTCTTCTTCTTCTTCTTCTTCTTCTTCTTCTTCTTCTTCTCTCAGACTGTGCCAGTGGTTGTCTGGTGGTTTGTCAGACAGTGCCCAAGGGCTTCTCAACTGGGGCCACCCCTCTCCACACTCACCAGGAGGTCCTTGGGTGCTTATTTTAGGGGTAGATGGGTGTTGCTCCTGCTTTTCAATGGGAGCCAAGTTTGGATCCCATCTGTGTTGCCCCCTGCCATGCTGAATTACCCCAAATCTACTGCCCTGGCCAATAAATTTATAAAATCTCCATATTCATCTTATAGATCTAATGTTCCAATAGGACCAGAACAATAGATTTTGTAGATCCCTCTTCAAGGACAATGCATCTTGGGTAATTAAACAACAGATAGGAGCCAAGCTTGGCTTCCATTCAAAAGCAGCAGTGATACCCATCTAGGGCTGAAATACCCCCAGAATTCCAGCAGGGAGGGTGGTGAGCGACAGCAGGACCAGGCCAGGTACCCAACCTGGCTGACTGCTGGTACAGTGGTACCTCGGTTTAAGAACAGTCCGGTTTCAGAACGATTTGGTTTACAAACTCCGCAAAACCGGAAATAGTGTCTTGGTTTGAGAACTTTACCTTGGTCTCAGAACGGAATCTGAATGGTGGGAGGGCACCGATGGCAGGAGGCCTCATTAGGGAAAGCACGCCTCAGTTTAAGAACAGTTTTGGTTTAAGAACGGACTTCCGGAACAGATTAAGTTTATAAACCGAGGTATTCTTATTTTCAATTTTCCTGAGGTGAGGTTCATTTCTGGTAGAAACCAATATGTTCGGTGGGAGGAGGGTGTTTCTTGGTCTCTTGCTTCCTGGAATCCTGTGGTTCAAGGACATTACCTGAAGTAGACAAATATTTCTGACTTGGGGAAGAAAATAATCAGAGGTTCTTCATGAGCCATTTGTGACTTATTTTAAGCTCCACTGATCTCAGTGGGCCAGCTGCAAGTTGTCTGGATCTGACTCATAGTCTCTTTGGTCCACCTCTCTGAAGGATGGAGATGAAAAAAAGAGGGAATCCCTTTCTTACCACACTCAAAAGAACCACTGAACCATTTTTGCATTTCCGGATTCTGTTCCATTCCAGCCTCAAGGGAGTGAGGAGGTGGCACCAGGAGGTGGTGGAGGTGACAAAAAAAAAAGCCCAGCCTAGTCCCTACTAGTAACTCAGCCCACCCACCCAACTCCTGGACCCCTGGGCTTACTTGAATGAAAGATCCTTTTGACCCACTCAGGGCGCTTCCCATTCATTTCCAATGTGCTAGCCGTGCTTGCCTGAAGCAGCAAAAAACAATTGGGAGGCTGTGACACCTTAAAGACTAGCCGATTTATGATGGCAGTTTATAAAAGCTTGTGCCAACAATAAATCCTTTTCCTTTATTATCATCAGTCAATATCTACAAAGAGCAGTTTGGCATGGGCTTGCTGCCTTTCATCAGAGATGGGGAAAGGGCAGCTGGGACGCTGCCAGTGGCTTGGAAGTGAGCTTGTTGGCGCAGCAGCATCTAGAGGTAAAAGGTAAAAGGTAAAGGACTCCTTGACATTTAAGTCCAGCCAAAGGCGACTATGGGGTTGCAGTGCTCATCTCGCTTCAGGCCGAGGGAGCCGGCGTTTGTTCACAGACAGCTTTCCAGGTCATGTGGCCAGCACGACTAAACCGCTTCTGGCACAATGGAACACCGTGACAGAAGCCAGAGTGCACGGAAACACTGTTTACCTTCCCACCACAGTGGTACCATACCTATTTATCTATTTGCACTTTGATGTGCTTTCGAACTGCTACATTGGCAGGAGCTGGGACAGAGCAACGGGAGCTCACCCCGTCGTGGGGATTTGAACCGCCAACCTTCTGATCGTCAAGCCCAAGAAGCTCAGTGGTTTCAACCACTGCGCCACCCGCGGAAGCATCTAGAGCACTCTCTCATGCCCACCTGCTGTCTTTGGCCCTCGTCATCTCCCCCCGGCCCCCTTCGGAGGAGGAGACCCTTCAAGGCAAACATGATGTTTACCCTACTCTATGCGTCTCTCTATTGCAGCATTCAAATTGCACAGGACTGCAGAAGATGAGTCTGTTCCTTTGCAACCACATCTCTACCTTGACGTAGAGGGGGGGTGGCAGCGCAGCTTGAGGAAATCAGTCTTGCAGGCCAAATAAGAACCCCTGCCCATGGGCAGAACATTCCCCTCTGCTGTGGCAGAAAGTAAGACCCATTTAACGCAGTGGGACTTATTTCTGAATCAACAGGCTTAGAATTGAAATGCGGTAATGTAGACCGAGATCCATGCTTATTAGGGGTTTCGATGCAGGAAGAACTCAAGCCATTTTGCTTTTGGGGCAAATAAAAGCTGGAAGAGCTTAAGCTACAGTTGAGCTGACATTTTTTTTAAAAAAAACCTTCTTTCACCCTCTCAGCCCTCCTTACTAGAAAAGGGCCACTTTGCACAATTTCTCCAGGTATCCCCCACCAGTTTTGTGCATGTGTGGCAGTCGCCCCTTCTCACGTACATGCCCCCATAGTGACCGTGGGGGAATTGTGACAGACTTATGATGGCCAGTTGCAGCCGCAACAACAAAAAGCTAAATGGGTGTAAACAAAGAAGGTGAATTGGGTCCCCACCCCGCAAAAAAATATATTTTAAAAAATCTGCTGGCAAACAGGGTGAAGATTTTTTAGAGGACATGTATCTGTGGCCTAAGTCTCTCTTGCAGTTGCTCTCTATGAAAAGCTGGAACAGGAGCAGCTGATTCATTTCTTTCTTCTCATTTACTCTTTGCCCTCACTGTGCCCTGTGTGTACATTTATAAATAAAACAAGCACGCCAAAGTTCTGCAGTGCTCTCACATCCAATAGGATTTTTTTTCCAATTTCCTTTCCTTTCCTTTAATCTTTATTGGGGTTTTTAAAAAATACATCATAGTTATCCTTCTCCATCAAAAATATACACAAAAGAAATACTGAAGTGTTGGAAATAAAGTGGTATAATGAAGTATTGAGACTACACTCCACCCCAACATGGGTCCTCTACATTTCGATATTAACTGCATATTGAATAATCTCTGGTTTTTATTTACCCGTTATTTCCATAAGTTATATCACATTGCTGGAGTCATTCAAGGCCTGCCAGAGATTTGAGGTGTTTACCGTGACCTTTTAGGTATTTTCTAAATTTATCCCACTCTGTTAAATTTTTGGTCATCATGATTCCCAATTTTCCCTGTTAATCTTGTCATGTCAGCATACTCAAAAGGAAATAAACCATGTCGTGTTTCTCCCTGGACTTCTCGCCACTCAGAAGTGAGGAAGACTAAAAAGTATGCTTTTCTTTTCAAACTATTGCGTTGTGAATTTGTTTCAGACAAATCCCCAAATGAAGTGGGTTACATCAAACAGATTTGGGGGTCTGTCCAAGCTGAAGAAGGATCTCTCTGAAGAGCCACAAGCCAAAGCAGAGACCTCTGAGATCTATGTGTTCTTTAAAAAAAAAAACCTGTGAAAAGTGCCTGCAAAAATGCAAACGTATCTCCCCAGGAAAATACCAGGGTGCAGAAAGTTCTTTTGTGATGGACAGCTCTAGCTTCTAATCAGAAGGAACAATTTTCACAGGGATCGTCAATCACAAATGCTTTGGGGGAGGGACACTGAAGTAATAAATCACCTTGTTCTTCTCTGTTCTGCCCTCTGTGATAGTATTATGCTAGCAGCCCTTCTTTGGAGAACGCTGAATATACAACTATTTCTGCCTCTGTGCCATGTGCCCACACATCCACAGAACATAAGCCTGCAGCTGTTTTTTTCATTTATCAGTTTGCTAGTCCCAGCACCCATCCTTCTGAAATTTAGCAGGTTACTCTCCTAGGGGCTCCTCTTCAATGCCATTTTAATAACAAAACTGTTACTTACAAAACCTCTGGGCATAGCTGCCAAGTTTTCCCTTTTCTCGTGAGGAAGCCTATTCAGCATAAGGGAAAATCCCTTTAAAAAAGGGATAACTTGGCAGCTATGCCTCTGGGACAGGCATCCCCAAACTTCGGCCCTCCAGATGTTTTGGACTACAATCCCCATCTTCCCCGACCACTGGTCCTGTTAGCTTGGGATCATGGGAGTTGTAGGCCAAAACATCTGGAGGGCCGCAGTTTGGGGGTGCCTGCTCTGGGAGAAGTAAACCCCTGTTAGTTCTCTGTCACCAAATCATTTTCAAAAGGTACCTAGCAAAACAAAAATGGTCCTATTTGCAAGTTGGCAGACTCTATCCATTGCCGTGCCTGTAAATTTCATCCATTTCTACAACAACAACAACAAAAAAGATCAATTAAAATTTTTCTCCATTATAATGCATAGGGAAGGCAATAAGCCCTTTTGCTGAATTAGGGTTCGGCTTTGGACCATGAGCTAAATCGGAAAGCTTTCAAATTCATTCAGACTACGTTGGTCTGCTTTTCAGAGCAGGGTCCAAACCAAATCTTGAGGTCTGCAAGTCACAAACAAATGCAGATTAATTGCAGCATTTGTTCCTTTTCTTAATGTGCAAGAAAATCAACAAAATTATGTGATGCAGCAGGTGGATTGCAAAGTTTGGTGATATATTTTATTTTATTTTTGCTTTTGTTTCCCAGGCACTTGGTGCTAAGAGGGAACTGGAAATGACAGCTCCAAAGTTATCTTGCATTGAAATGCACAAGAGCAGCGCTGTTGATCTTTTTAAAGGTCTTCCCAGCGGTTTACAACCCACGGGACACTTCTGTCCATCTCCTACCTTGCCCTTCTTCATGTTGCCCCAGAACTGCAGCTTTCAGTTTCAACTGAGCTAAACATATTTACTGTGCTTGCCCAGGTCCCATACAAGCTAATTCTAAGAAATTTCCCCCGAGAAACTAAGCATAGGATTGCATCCTCAATGTTTTAAGACACAGGAGCGTGACGCGATATATCTTTGAAGAGACAACACCAGAGAGAAAGATGTCACCTTGGTTTGCCTGGGTGAGGCACTCTGCTGAGACAGAGCCACGTGAGCAGTCACCCAGGGATGCCAGCTACAGCCTGTACTGTTTCAGTGTGATCAGGAAGACTTTGCAGATGTCACTCTGTTCAAATTCAGAAGCCCTAAAATATCATAGTCAGGAGTTCTCTCTCCTTCCCACGTCCTCTTTCCAATCAGCGGCTGGTGCAGGATGCAGTGGCCTGGCACTGGGCTAGCAGAAATGATGCTTGTAGGAAACAAACTTTGTTTTTGCCCCCTTAAAAAATTAAGTAAGGTAAAGGGACCCCTGACCATTAGGTCCAGTCGTGACCGACTATGGGGTTGCAGTGCTCATCTCGCTTCAGGCCGAGGGAGCCGGCGTTTGTTCACAGACAGCTTTCCAGGTCATGTGGCCAGCACGACTAAACCGCTTCTGGCACAATGGAACACCGTGACAGAAGCCAGAGTGCACGGAAACACTGTTTACCTTCCCACCACAGTGGTACCATACCTATTTATCTATTTGCACTTTGATGTGCTTTCGAACTGCTACATTGGCAGGAGCTGGGACAGAGCAACGGGAGCTCACCCCGTCGTGGGGATTTGAACCGCCAACCTTCTGATCGTCAAGCCCAAGAAGCTCAGTGGTTTCAACCACTGCGCCACCCGCGGAAGCATCTAGAGCACTCTCTCATGCCCACCTGCTGTCTTTGGCCCTCGTCATCTCCCCCCGGCCCCCTTCGGAGGAGGAGACCCTTCAAGGCAAACATGATGTTTACCCTACTCTATGCGTCTCTCTATTGCAGCATTCAAATTGCACAGGACTGCAGAAGATGAGTCTGTTCCTTTGCAACCACATCTCTACCTTGACGTAGAGGGGGGGTGGCAGCGCAGCTTGAGGAAATCAGTCTTGCAGGCCAAATAAGAACCCCTGCCCATGGGCAGAACATTCCCCTCTGCTGTGGCAGAAAGTAAGACCCATTTAACGCAGTGGGACTTATTTCTGAATCAACAGGCTTAGAATTGAAATGCGGTAATGTAGACCGAGATCCATGCTTATTAGGGGTTTCGATGCAGGAAGAACTCAAGCCATTTTGCTTTTGGGGCAAATAAAAGCTGGAAGAGCTTAAGCTACAGTTGAGCTGACATTTTTTTAAAAAAAAACCTTCTTTCACCCTCTCAGCCCTCCTTACTAGAAAAGGGCCACTTTGCACAATTTCTCCAGGTATCCCCCACCAGTTTTGTGCATGTGTGGCAGTCGCCCCTTCTCACGTACATGCCCCCATAGTGACCGTGGGGGAATTGTGACAGACTTATGATGGCCAGTTGCAGCCGCAACAACAAAAAGCTAAATGGGTGTAAACAAAGAAGGTGAATTGGGTCCCCACCCCGCAAAAAAATATATTTTAAAAAATCTGCTGGCAAACAGGGTGAAGATTTTTTAGAGGACATGTATCTGTGGCCTAAGTCTCTCTTGCAGTTGCTCTCTATGAAAAGCTGGAACAGGAGCAGCTGATTCATTTCTTTCTTCTCATTTACTCTTTGCCCTCACTGTGCCCTGTGTGTACATTTATAAATAAAACAAGCACGCCAAAGTTCTGCAGTGCTCTCACATCCAATAGGATTTTTTTTCCAATTTCCTTTCCTTTCCTTTAATCTTTATTGGGGTTTTTAAAAAATACATCATAGTTATCCTTCTCCATCAAAAATATACACAAAAGAAATACTGAAGTGTTGGAAATAAAGTGGTATAATGAAGTATTGAGACTACACTCCACCCCAACATGGGTCCTCTACATTTCGATATTAACTGCATATTGAATAATCTCTGGTTTTTATTTACCCGTTATTTCCATAAGTTATATCACATTGCTGGAGTCATTCAAGGCCTGCCAGAGATTTGAGGTGTTTACCGTGACCTTTTAGGTATTTTCTAAATTTATCCCACTCTGTTAAATTTTTGGTCATCATGATTCCCAATTTTCCCTGTTAATCTTGTCATGTCAGCATACTCAAAAGGAAATAAACCATGTCGTGTTTCTCCCTGGACTTCTCGCCACTCAGAAGTGAGGAAGACTAAAAAGTATGCTTTTCTTTTCAAACTATTGCGTTGTGAATTTGTTTCAGACAAATCCCCAAATGAAGTGGGTTACATCAAACAGATTTGGGGGTCTGTCCAAGCTGAAGAAGGATCTCTCTGAAGAGCCACAAGCCAAAGCAGAGACCTCTGAGATCTATGTGTTCTTTTAAAAAAAAAACCTGTGAAAAGTGCCTGCAAAAATGCAAACGTATCTCCCCAGGAAAATACCAGGGTGCAGAAAGTTCTTTTGTGATGGACAGCTCTAGCTTCTAATCAGAAGGAACAATTTTCACAGGGATCGTCAATCACAAATGCTTTGGGGGAGGGACACTGAAGTAATAAATCACCTTGTTCTTCTCTGTTCTGCCCTCTGTGATAGTATTATGCTAGCAGCCCTTCTTTGGAGAACGCTGAATATACAACTATTTCTGCCTCTGTGCCATGTGCCCACACATCCACAGAACATAAGCCTGCAGCTGTTTTTTTCATTTATCAGTTTGCTAGTCCCAGCACCCATCCTTCTGAAATTTAGCAGGTTACTCTCCTAGGGGCTCCTCTTCAATGCCATTTTAATAACAAAACTGTTACTTACAAAACCTCTGGGCATAGCTGCCAAGTTTTCCCTTTTCTCGTGAGGAAGCCTATTCAGCATAAGGGAAAATCCCTTTAAAAAAGGGATAACTTGGCAGCTATGCCTCTGGGACAGGCATCCCCAAACTTCGGCCCTCCAGATGTTTTGGACTACAATCCCCATCTTCCCCGACCACTGGTCCTGTTAGCTTGGGATCATGGGAGTTGTAGGCCAAAACATCTGGAGGGCCGCAGTTTGGGGGTGCCTGCTCTGGGAGAAGTAAACCCCTGTTAGTTCTCTGTCACCAAATCATTTTCAAAAGGTACCTAGCAAAACAAAAATGGTCCTATTTGCAAGTTGGCAGACTCTATCCATTGCCGTGCCTGTAAATTTCATCCATTTCTACAACAACAACAACAAAAAAGATCAATTAAAATTTTTCTCCATTATAATGCATAGGGAAGGCAATAAGCCCTTTTGCTGAATTAGGGTTCGGCTTTGGACCATGAGCTAAATCGGAAAGCTTTCAAATTCATTCAGACTACGTTGGTCTGCTTTTCAGAGCAGGGTCCAAACCAAATCTTGAGGTCTGCAAGTCACAAACAAATGCAGATTAATTGCAGCATTTGTTCCTTTTCTTAATGTGCAAGAAAATCAACAAAATTATGTGATGCAGCAGGTGGATTGCAAAGTTTGGTGATATATTTTATTTTATTTTTGCTTTTGTTTCCCAGGCACTTGGTGCTAAGAGGGAACTGGAAATGACAGCTCCAAAGTTATCTTGCATTGAAATGCACAAGAGCAGCGCTGTTGATCTTTTTAAAGGTCTTCCCAGCGGTTTACAACCCACGGGACACTTCTGTCCATCTCCTACCTTGCCCTTCTTCATGTTGCCCCAGAACTGCAGCTTTCAGTTTCAACTGAGCTAAACATATTTACTGTGCTTGCCCAGGTCCCATACAAGCTAATTCTAAGAAATTTCCCCCGAGAAACTAAGCATAGGATTGCATCCTCAATGTTTTAAGACACAGGAGCGTGACGCGATATATCTTTGAAGAGACAACACCAGAGAGAAAGATGTCACCTTGGTTTGCCTGGGTGAGGCACTCTGCTGAGACAGAGCCACGTGAGCAGTCACCCAGGGATGCCAGCTACAGCCTGTACTGTTTCAGTGTGATCAGGAAGACTTTGCAGATGTCACTCTGTTCAAATTCAGAAGCCCTAAAATATCATAGTCAGGAGTTCTCTCTCCTTCCCACGTCCTCTTTCCAATCAGCGGCTGGTGCAGGATGCAGTGGCCTGGCACTGGGCTAGCAGAAATGATGCTTGTAGGAAACAAACTTTGTTTTTGCCCCCTTAAAAAATTAAGTAAGGTAAAGGGACCCCTGACCATTAGGTCCAGTCGTGACCGACTCTGGGGTTGCACGCTCATCTCGCATTATTGGCCGAGGGAGCCGACGTATAGCTTCCAGGTCATGTGGCCAGCATGACAAAGCCGCTTCTGGCGAACCAGAGCAGCGCACGGAAATGCCATTTACCTTCCCGCTGTAGCGGGTCCTATTTATCTACTTGCATTTTGACGTGCTTTCGAACTGCTAGGTTGGCAGGAGCTGGGACCAAGCAACGGGAGCTCACCCCGTCACAGGGGTTCGAACCGCCGACCTTCTGATCGGCAAGCCCTAGGCTCAGTGGTTTAACCCACAGCACCACCTGGGTCCCCCAAAATTAAGCACACAGCACAAATACGTCTGGGAAGCAACACCCAAAAATGAACACATGCAGAAAGAAAGCTAGCTGCAGTCACAAGATGCAGATAATGGCTTTTGGGGGGGATGCTTAGCGTTATATATAGATTGGGGGGAACCCCCCCAAAAAAAATATTCCTAAAAATTAATAAATGGTAGAATTTTGATTATTTGGGATGGGAAGGGAGAAATACAAGCTGCCTACGCAAAACGACCTGGCCAAGCTTGGGCCATTAAGAAACAATACAGGTCATTGAGAGCCTGAGATGCAAAAGAACTCTCCTCCCCCCCCTTGCCCTGAGGTGTGAACCGAGACTGTGGGTTTGGTAGGTTGCCAGGGTAACTGGGTGTGAGGTGACAGGAAAAGAGAAGTTTTAGCAGGGTGTTCTGGGAAGAAGATGGAAGAAGAAAGTTTGGGATCCATCTTGGGCAGGCTGGCTGCAAGCAGACTAAATGTGTAAACAGGTGAATAAACCATATTTCTTAAAGTTACGATGGTCTACGCCGTGTCTCCGTTCTCCAAGGGAACACAGACCTGGGGTGAGTGCCTGGAATCCCATGGGCTCTTGCTACCGCTTGGCTGAGAGAGGGGGAGGCACCCAAATTTTGTAACATTAGCTTCCTTCCTAGAACAAGGAAGTCTCTCATTGGGGTGGACAGACCAACTTATTGCCAGCCCTTGTCAGTTTCACCACCAGAGTGGAGACATGAATTTCCACGTTTATTTGCCTTTAGAAAAGAAAGCCCAAACTTGAATGCATGTTGAAATATGCATTCCTAAGATATTTCCTTTCAAAATGTGTGTTTTAAAAAGGAAGGGAGGCAGCTGCTTCCCACCAGGGTCAGACCATTGCTCTATCTAGACAAGTAAAAGGTAAAGGACCCCTGGATGGTTGTTGTTGTTGTTGTTTGTTGTTGTTGTTTAGTCGTTTAGTCGTGTCCGACTCTTCGTGACCCCATGGACCATAGCACGCCAGGCACTCCTGTCTTGCACTGCCTCCCGCAGTTTGGTCAAACTCATGTTCGTAGCTTTGAGAACACTGTCCAACCATCTTGTCCTCTGACGTCCCCTTCTCCTAGTGCCCTCAATCTTTCCCAACATCAGGGTCTTTTCCAAGGATTCTTCTCTTCTCATGAGGTGGCCAAAGTATTGGAGCCTCAGCTTCACGATCTGTCCTTCCAGGGAGCACTCAGAGCTGATTTCCTTAAGAATGGATAGGTTTGATCTTCTTGCAGTCCATGGGACTCTCAAGTCTCCTCCAGCACCACAATTCAAAAGCATCAATTCTTCGGCGATCAGCCTTCTTTATGGTCCAGCTCTCACTTCCATACATCACTACTGGGAAAACCCTAGCTTTAACTATACGGACCTTTGTAGGCAAGGTGATGTCTCTGCTTTTTAAGATGCTGTCTAGGTTTGTCATTGCTTTTCTCCCAAGAAGCAGGCGTCTTTTAATTTTGTGACTGCTGTCACCATCTGCAGTGATCAAGGAGCCCAAGAAGGTGAAATCTCTCACTGCCTCCATTTCTTCCCCTTCTATTTGCCAGGAGGTGATGGGACCAGTGGCCATGATCTTGGTTTTTTTTATGTTGAGCTTCAGACCATATTTTGCGCTCTCCTCTTTCACCCTCATTAAAAGGTTCTTTAATTCCTCCTCGCTTTCTGCCATCAAGGTTGTGTCATCTGCATATCTGAGGTTGTTGATATTTCTTCCGGCAATCTTAATTCCGGCTTGGGATTCATCTAGTCCAGCCTTTCGCATGATGAATTCTGCATATAAGTTAAATAAGCAGGGAGACAATATACAACCTTGTCGTACTCCTTTCCCAATTTTGAACCACTCAGTTGTTCCATATCCAGTTCTAACTGTAGCTTCTTGTCCCACATAGAGATTTCTCAGGAGACAGATGAGGTGATCAGGCACTCCCATTTCTTTAAGAACTTGCCATAGTTTGCTGTGGTCGACACAGTCAAAGGCTTTTGCATAGTCAATGAAGCAGAAATAGACGTTTTTCTGGAACTCTCTAGCTTTCTCCATAATCCAGCGCATGTTTGCTATTTGGTCTCTGGTTCCTCTGCCCTTTCGAAATCCAGCTAGCACTTCTGGGAGTTCTCGGTCCACATACTGCTTAAGCCTGCCTTGTAGAATTTTAAGCATAACCTTGCTAGCGTGTGAAATGAGCGCAATTGTGCAGTAGTTGGAGCATTCTTTGGCACTGCCCTTCTTTGGAATTGGGATGTAGACTGATCTTCTCCAATCCTCTGGCCATTGCTGAGTTTTCCATACTTGCTGGCATATTGGGTGTAGCACCTTAACAGCATCATCTTTTAAAATTTTAAATAGTTCAGCTGGAATATGGTTAAGTCCAGTCAAAGGCGACTATGGGGTTGCAGGGCTCATCTCACTTTCAGGCCGAGGGAGCCTGAAAGTACATTTGTCCACTGACAGCTTTTCTGAGTCATGTGGTCAGCATGACTAAACTGCTTCTGGCACAACAAAACACCATGTCAGAAACCAGAGTGCACAGAAATGCAATTTACCTTCCCGACGCAGCAGTACCTGTTTATCTACCTGCACTGGCATGCTTTCGAACTGCTAGGTTGGTGGATTCGAACCGCCGACCTTCTGATCGGCAAACCCAAGAGGCTCAGTGGTTTGGACCACAGCGCCACCCGTGCCCTTTAGAAAGTGCCAGGGGTAAGCATAGAATGAGAATTCTGTGCAGTCGCTTAGCAAGAATTAAACCCTCTGCACCCACCTTTCAGTGTCCTGGCCATTGTGTATTCCATTGTGTATTCCACCGAATGCAAAGGCACTCAATAAGCACCAGCAATTTAGTTCTATTAAGTTGTAAGTAACATATATTGTAGTTAAATGAATTTGAAGCATATCAGACTGTCTATATTTAGTTCCATTTGTCCAGTGCTTATTTTCCAACCCCAGTGCACAAGCTTAGGCCCCTTCGCCACAAAATGTCTGGCTCCAGGCTGTTTGTCTCCTAGAAATTATCAGTGATGACATTGCAGTTAAAGAACTCCTCTGGCTTAGTCCACCCACCTCTCCTGTTTACAGAAGGCAGGCAAAACCTCTTCTTTCCAGAGAGCATTTGTTGTACTTCTGGAACAGTAAAACTGCTACTCTTTGTTGTTGTTTGCGAAGGTTTTTGTCGTTGTTGTTTGCAGGATTATTTGCTTAAGATTGTTTTAAATCAGGTTATGATCACTGTGGTTTGTTGTGTTTTTATTATTATGAACCACTCAAAAGCAATAGCTACAAAGCCAGGAAACATGAAAAATAAACTAAATACACAAGTAAACTCCAATAAAGCTATATTAAGCCCATATGTAGATACACTCAGTGTCTGCATGGTTCGGGACACACCAGCAGGCTAACTGAGGCATGGCCCAATTTCCCCCCTTTTCAGCAGGAAAGTGTTACCAGAATATAGGGGGGGTGGGGCTTTAACAAAGTAACTCCCCTTTTAAGGGAGTCAGATTCCGCCAAGTCCATCATCGGTCAGAGATGAATGAGCTGAGGGAGGAACCAGTGAAAGCAAGGCAGATCTTTAATATTCTGTTGGAACAGAATATTCCACATCCATCCACTTCCCTTGGTAGGAGGTGGGGACTCAGAACAAGGATCTGCAAGAATTGTCCCTAAAAATCAACTAGCTGTGGCCACAAGACCCTCTCTCATCAATGCTCCGCCAGCAATAGGTTTTATGGTTATTTATCTCCTTGGCTCAGGGGCCATATAACTCCATGCATTCTGACATCCTCTGATGAAAATAGGGACATCTTAAGGAAAAGTGGGACATTCCGGTATCAAATCAGAAACCAGGACGGTTTCTGTAAATCTGGAACTATCCCTGGGAAATAGGGGTACTTGGGGGGTCTGTATTTAATGAGGTGGCTGTCGTCTTCTTCTTCTTCTTCCTTCGAAAAACTCCTTGCCAGCTTCAGCAGACACCAAGTTTCCGAAACCTACAACTCCCCCACCCCACCCCAAAAATTTCACCGAACTTAAGAGTGTAGTGGAAAAATTAGCTTGTTCTTGGGTGAGAAATTTACCTGAACTATACGGAAGACCACGCTAAACTTGGGCCTAGCCAGGGTTTTGTGGGCGGGACAGGCTTTTGTGGGGGGCAGAACCTCAGATTTGATTGATTTAGGGGGGGCGGCTTCCCCCCTGACCCCCCTTGGCTACGCCCATGATGCTAAAAAGCAAAAGCCCCTTAATAAAGGATAACTTTTATTATCTGCTAGCAAGACCAATGTTGCAAGAAAAGGAAGGCAGCTCCACATTACAAACATACCGTATTACAAAGGAACACACCTAAGAACATTCAAAAACAGGTCTGATCATTTAGACTAGAAAAGACAATACTTGGAGATACTTTTATTTACAAAAGCTACGTTTGAAAGACATTTGGATTTCCTGGTATTTTGAAAAGGTGGGAAGTACCCGGGTTGAGCAGCCTTCCTGATCAATCTCCCGTCAGTTTAGCATAATCCGTCCTACCATTATGGAATGTTGGTGTTTGATATGGTTTCAGCATAATCCATCTTGCTATTCTACATTTACAAATGAAGCTATCAAAATACACTTGAGTTTCCTGAGAACCTAAAGGTGGGAACAATTGGGGCAATCTTGGACTGTTCTTCTGAATTATTCAACTCCCTGTATTTCTTCTGTCATCATTACCGGTAAATGTTAGCATTCTATTATGATTCCATCTCTGCTGTTTATGAGAAAACGAAGTTTTACATGTCTACAGAATTGTTTCTATTCAACTGTGTGACCTGTTATTTTTGCTTCAATAAAGTGAAAAATAAAACCATCCACACTGTAATGATTTCTGTGTTACTCTTGTCTGAGGTTAACCTGTCTGTCTGGGGTTCATGTGGGAATGTGCGAGGGGAAAAATGGATTTGGATGAGGGAAAGTGAGGAAGCCTTTTTATTAAATGCAGACATGAGCTTTAGGAAAGCAGGGAGAGTTGCTTCGAAATTGGTGGTCCAAGGCGTGTGAAGATTAGAATCATAGAATCATAGAGTTGGAAGAGACCACAAGGGCCATCCAGTCCAACCCCCTGCCAAGCAGGAAACACCATCAAAGCATTCCTGACAAGATGGCTGTCAAGCCTCCGCTTAAAGACCTCCAAAGGAGACTCCACCACACTCCTTGGCAGCAAAATTCCACTGTCAAACAGCTCTTACTGTCAGGAAGTTCTTCCTAATGTTTAGGTGGAATCTTCTTTCTTGTAGCTTGAATCCATTGCTCCGTGTCCACTTCTCTGGAGCAGCAGAAAACAACCTTTCACCCTCTTCTATATGACATCCTTTTATATATTTGAACATGGCTATCATATCACCCCTTAAGCTTCTCTTCTCCAGGCTAAACATACCCAGCTCCCAAAATTCCACTGTCAAACAGCTCTTACTGTCAGGAAGTTCTTCCTAATGTTTAGGTGGAATCTTCTTTCTTGTAGCTTGAATCCATTGCTCCGTGTCCACTTCTCTGGAGCAGCAGAAAACAACCTTTCACCCTCTTCTATATGACATCCTTTTATATATTTGAACATGGCTATCATATCACCCCTTAAGCTTCTCTTCTCCAGGCTAAACATACCCAGCTCCCTAAGCCGTTCCTCATAAGGCATCATTTCCAGGCCTTTGACCATTTTGGTTGCCCTCTTCTGGACACGTTCCAGCTTGTCAGTATCCTTCTTGAATTGTGGTGCCCAGAACTGGACACAGTACTCCAGGTGAGGTCTGACCAGAGCAGAATACAGTGGTACTATTACTTCCCTAGATCTAGATGCTATACTCCTATTGATGCAGCCCAGAATTGCATTGGCTTTTTAAGCTGCTGCATCACACTGTTGACTCATGTCAAGTTTGTGGTCTACCAGGACTCCTAGATCCTTTTCACATGTACTGCTCTCAAGCCAGGTGTCACCCATCCTGTATTTGTGCCTTTCATATTTTTTTTTTTTGCCCAAGTGTGGTACTTTACATTTCTCCCTGTTAATCTCCTGAATTTTAGCTCCTAGGCAGGGTTTCATATTTATGTGACAGTAGGATGCAGAATATGTGCCTTCTTGAGCATGTCACAGACAAGGGGCCACAGAATTCCTGTCGAGCAGGTATTATCCAAGAGAAACTATTCTGAACTCAGACTGGTGGTGCTGAGTCATCCATGTTAATTGTCCCCCACCAGCCAAGACGACTCAGCAGAGTGACTCAAGGTTCCTCCAGATGGCACCTCCCCCCATGGCTGAGTTAATGGCACAACACTAAATAAACATGGGGGGGTGGGAGGCTACTGAGAGAGATTAACTGGATCAGGTTTTGAACCACGGGGATTGTTTGCAATATGCTATCTGCCCCGATGCTGTTACTCACTGATCTGCAACTTGAGGACTATCCAGAACCAGCAGAGTAGGAGAAACAAGGCCATAGGCAGCTTCAGTGAGGATGTCGTGGAATCGGTACACAGCCCAGCAATAGACTCTTCCCCTCCTCTTCCTGCCCCCATATGGTTTGCCTGGCTGCTGCCACTTTAAGACCTGTTCAACCAGATCATGTGTGTGTGTGGAGAGAATCTAAAGAAGAACCCACAGAAAACGGCTAGAGGGATGAAAAATACTCTTTTCCTCAAATAGGGACAGACGTGTCTCTCAATTTCAGTTCCCTCAGTTCTGCATTCCCCCCCTCTCCAGTCTTAAATACTGTACAGTTCTTCGTATTTCTGCAGCAATTTGCAATTTTTAAAGTCCTAATGAAAATTCACTAGCATTTTAGTGCAAACTTCTCTTAACAAACACATTTTTGTATGCAGCCGCCGGCAACCTCCCCTAAAACGATACGTTTCTGTAAACAGAGTTTGGAGAATCGCATCTCAAAATCTGGATGAATGCAAATTTCAAAGGATGGCTACGTTTCGGTTCTTATACTGTTTAGGAAAGTGCAAGTTCAGCAGATTTGGCTTTAAGTGTGAAGGGGACCAAATTTCTCCCCCTCCACCCCTAGTCCCAATTCTGAACAATGCCTCAAATGTGAGGTCAAGCATTCTCATAGCCTCAGATTTTCAAGCTTTCACTTGACATATCTGGATCAGGGAGACATTTTGGCAGTCTCTGACCTTCAAAGAGGTGGGGGGGGAAGGGAAATTAAAATAGGCTCAGAATAAGTTAATCCATGTTCTAATTTTGGGGGGTGGGACAAGGGAGAGATAGGATCACCTAAGTAATGGGTGAAAAAGAATTTCCTCACTATTAAAGTATAACCAGCATCATTACAGCCCAGTATAATCATGGGCCAAGCCTATGTAACACAATGACAGGAAAACCCAGAGACTGATGTGGTTGCTGCAGAAATCTTACAAAGGACCTGAAAGCTACCAGACAAAACGGTACCCAGGAAATGGAGAGATGGATGGGATATAAAGCTCAAGTTCAATTCAAGGACAAATTGGACTGACAAACAGCACACAGAAGGCTGAACTGCTCAATATCTCCTTTGCTGGCTTCTTTACAAAGAAGGAAAGCTGGGATGAGACATTAACTGCAACAATATTGACAGAAGCAAGAGGGGAGAAGGGGACTCTGGCCAGGCTAACAAAGAGGCATGTCAGAGGAGACTCAGGCAAACAAAACCCATTCAAGTCACAGAATGGTTCGCCAGGCTTCAAGCCTTTGAGGGACCTTCTAAGAAAAAATAATAATATGACAGGAATATTGAAGCACCTAGGGGAAAAGAGCGTGTATGTCTAATTCATGGGAAAGCTCCCTGCATTTCAATTTATTTTAGGCATTTATCTAGTCATCCCATAAACAAGAGTTCTCTGTAAAACAAACACCACTGGATTAAAATGCAGCGTAACACATTTTAAAAAATGAAAAGTTAAAACACAGTTTAAAACTGAGAGGCCTGAGCAGTGAAAAGTGAGTTGTTGTTGTTTTAAGGGGGGGGGGGACTAGGTGAATGAGATCTAAAAAATTGTGTCGGGAAATCTCTGCTCCTCTGCACCCCCGAGGTTCACTAGCCCTTGTGTGGATTTCTATAACCTCTTGCAGTAGCTGTAGGTATTTTCCCCCTTCAAATTAAAATATTAAATTAACATAGCATAACACACTTTGAATATAATTTCCTTTCCGCATTTGTCAGAGATAAATCTTTTATGGGAGAGTCAAGCACTAACGTTACTCTCTTTTGTGGAAAGCAGGCATCATATTAGACATCACATCTCAGGAAACGTAACATGGCAGCTGCCCATCACATAAGGGAAACTAGTCAGTGCTCACTGGCTCCCATAATAAGCACCACTGCCAATGAGCACATCTGTGCATAGCTGCCAAGTCTCCCGTTTTCCCCGGGAAACCCCCGTTTTTACTTACCTTTTCCCAGTGGTCCCCCGTATCACTTCATCTCCCGTTTTTCTCCGTTATTTTCTCCTGCCGGCGGCCTTTTTTTCTGATTTGCCCTTCTATGGGCACAAAAAATGGCCGGTGGCGGCTTCAAAAGTCGCATCTACGCATGACTGAAAGTGCATAGATGTGACTTCCGGTGTTGGCGGCGGCCATTTTGGTGCCCATAGATGGGCGGGTCGATACCAGAACTTGCGCCGACGCACTTCCGGTCATGCGCAGAAGCTACTTTTGAAGCCGGCGGTGGCCATTTTTTGTGCCCATAGAAGGGCAAAGTGACACCGGAAGTTACGTCGACACAACTTCCAGTGTCACACGGCTGCCGTTCCCGGATTCTACAGTCCAGGACTTGGAAGGTAAGCATCTGTGAGGAAGGGGCGTGTGTGAATTGAGGCGGCAGTAGCAGTGCCCTGGATGGGGGCTGTGGTCGGCATTAGTACCAGACAGGGGCAACATGCCAAGTTCTGCCATTCCCAACCTGGCACTAGTCCTGAACACACTGACAATTACAGTAATTATTAAAATTGTTGATGTTAACTTGTTCAGGAAAAATGGCACTCTGCTGTTTCACAACAAGCTCATCCCCACATTTTAACACACAATTTGGGTAGGGCAGGGGGCAGGGAAAAGAGATAAGAGATCTACAATTTCTGGTGAGGGTAGGGTGAGAAAGGAGAAAATGGGGAGGAAGGGAAGCAGCATAGAAATTACTAAGAATTGTATCAGGGTGTGAGAGAAAATACTAGAATCTATATGGGATGGAAGCAATGGGGAGCTGCGTAGGGTCTGCCCCACATAATACAGGACAGGAGTACAAATGCAGATAATTTGAACAGCCCCAGAACTACTTTCACAGAGCAATATGACAAATAGAAAGTCAATACTTCAAGTTAACCATACCTGCGCTTTGCTTCAGACCCTCTGTTATAACTGATGAATCATATAGATGAAGAGCTGATTTCCACTATTTAAGAGTGCTTGCCTGGTTACCAACATTGTGTGAGGATCGCCTATAGGTGATCAGGCAGTGAAGCTCCACCTTTCTCTCTGAGACCTTGAACAACTGGACATATGAACTAGTAAAAAATTGTTTGTATGAATGGCATAAACCACCTCCACCAAAACCAGGCACTTTATTCAATGCATAGATTGTCAAGCATCTATCTCTCCCCCACCTTCATTAGAAAAGGGATTAGACCTTTTCATATACATTTGATAGCTATATGTAAATCAGCACTGACTGCTACAGTTGCAGAGTAAAGAACATGCAAGTACAGCAGTACCTCGGTTTAAGTACAAAATTGGTTCTGGAAGTCTGTACTTATTCTGAAGCGTACGTCACCTGAAGCGAACTTTCCCATTGAAAGTAATGGAAAGTGGATTAATCCGTTCCAGACAGGTCCGCGGAGTACTTAAACTGAAAGTACTCAAACCTAAGCGTACTTAAACCGAGGTATGACTATATGAGCTAGTTCATAACTGCCATATCTTAGTAAGAGTGTATCCCTCCACAAACCCCCGCAAACTACCTCCTCTATTACACTGACTGATGCCTTCCAGCAGCAGATGGATATGAATTAGATGCCGCCCACAAGGTATAGCGTGCAAATACCTTTGATGATTAAAATGTAGATTGACATTTCTCATCGACCGTGCAAAGAGCCCAAGAGACCGTATGGAAGTTTGGAGGTGGGGGACAATAAATGACTTTACTATACAAAATTAACCCAGCAAAGCTGCAACCTAATCCAATATCAGAAGCTTGGTTTTTGCATTAACCATACAAAACGGAGCAGGTTATAAAGAATGTATCAATTGCACGTGCACAATATTGCAAATGTTCTTGTTTATTCTTTCATATAGCATCATAGGATCATTCTAATCTTCCTGCAGACCAAGGTATAATGAAAAAGTATGGACAAACCTATTAATTGCCCAGGAAGAGAGATTACCGCGACTATTCTGCTTCTCCATTCGGTAGGTGGCAGTGCTTCAATAGCAGACATATAGCTTTCCTGACCCCACTTTACTTTATATAAGAAAGATATATGTTAAGTAATTCAAAATGGGATCTTACAAAAAGCAACGTTGATAGGCCTCAGTTCACATATGAGCCGGAAGTCCCCTTAAGGACTGTTTCACAGTTGTTGGCTTCTTATTGAAGTCCTTAGAACCTGAATGTCTTCAGATGTTGTACGGGAGAATCAGCTTGCATCTTTCCCAAGAAACAAAACATTTAATCAATGCTTCTGTGGATACAGCACTTTCATTCCTCTGGTTATATGTCAAATATTGCCACAATAACTTATCAGTGGTGTCTGGAGAAGAACGCAGTACAATACAGAATGTAATTAAGGAGATGAATCTTCACCCCGAATAGCTTTGTACTTGGCCATGTCCTCTGGGAAGACTTTAGTCAGCTCTTGAATCAATAGGCTTTTGAATTTCTAAAAAGGAAAAGGAAAACTGTAAAGCAGGGAAACTGGGCCTTTTATTAGCGCTGGGGGTGGGAGGGAGATAGTATTAGCAGCAGTACCTGTCCAACAGCCAAGACCACCATGTACTAGTGGTTTTATTTGACAGAAAGTAAGTAAAGACTTGATCAAGCTCCTACTGACCTACTTTATAGTATCTCAGGCATAAATGCACTCTACACACCTGGTGAATGTACACGAAGCCCCCACCCCACTCTGTACCCCCACAGTGGTGCTTATAGCATCTTGTAAACAGAAGGTTTCAGCTTGCACCCAAGGAGATTGACAAAGTCCTTTGAGAACTCCATTCAGTTTCCAAAGCAGTTTGCCACTGTAGCCCAGGGAGCGCCTTCTTGAAGGGAAATGTACAAAGATCCCAAAGGCAAATGGAAGGCTGGTGCCTAGATTATACACCTCTAGGAGCCGGGTGAAAATGTTCCTCTTCAACAAGCCATTTGGCTGATTAACATCTGATACCCTTTTAAACTTGTTTTGGGAGGAGGTGGAGAGGGGGACTAACGGTTGTTTTGTTCTTGTTTTTATTATTAATTTTGTGTTTTTATCTTGTATTTTTATATGTTGTGAACTGCCCTGAGATATACAAATGTAGGGCACCATACAAATTTAAGAAATAAATACAATAAAGACTAGTCACACGATTCATTTCATCTAGTGCCGAATTAATATTTTAACCTAAGTCTTTGGAAAGCTTATTCAGACTGATATACTACACTGCATTGTCACACACACACACACACCAGACTGGCTTATAAAATAAAAATCAAGTTAACAGCAAGATTAAAATAATGAACCAAAGATTAAAGACTTAGCATATTTTTAAAATTGCCTGGTAACAAAAAGACAAAGAAGGCCCAAGGGAGCCTCCCTAGCAGCACATAACTGCACTTCATAAGCAACATGCCACAGCAAAGGTGATCCTATTTCTAGTTATCACTTGCCCTCCTTCAGATGTCAGGGCTACCTGGGGGAGCACAAACTGCCCAACTGACTGGCCCCAGTTATTGGCTGGGAGCTATACTCTGAACTGCAGCTCTGAATCATTTTCAAAAGGGAACCTTGCATCATATCAATGCAATCCAGGAGATTACCGGAGTATAGGTAGGAGTGGCAGAGAGGATCCTTGTCCAGCAAAGGTCACAGCTGCTGCAGTTACTTCAGATTGTCCAAGCCAAGACCAGTTAACCTCAAATGACAAAACTGGATCTAGAAACACTCTCAGATTGTGAAAACTCTAGGTACTATCAATCAGTTGCAATTTGCAGACCATTATTAATTTCTAAATACACTTTGAATTCTTGTTACAGAATTTGATCCTTCAGATATAATCAGTGAAGACTGCCAGTATATAGGCAAACCCTATCAAGTCCAATACCTTTGCTATATATTTTGTGTTTCCTCTTAATGAGGCTATTTATCTATTAGTGAATACATGTTATTTGAGAAACACCTTTATCTTACCTTCATGGTGTCAATTTTGCCCTTCACCTGTTCATTTTTAGCAAGAGCCCTTTCCAAACACTCTTTAGTATAAAGTTGGGGATTACGGCCTTGATCTATATATCTGAGGAAATAAATAATATGTCAGGTTTGATAGATAAGTTTCCATGCAGTGTAAAACAGACATATAGAGCATCTATTCTCAACACTGACACACTGGATTATGTATATGCAACTAAGAATATGTTGCTGACATTTTTACATCAATACTGAACATCTAGCTGTATACAGACTACTTTAAGAAGCACTATGACAAGTTCACCTAGCTCAGTTAGCATCACATACAAGAACTGCCTTTTTAAACAGATGCTGAGAGCCAAACTATTCCCAGAAATATACCTGAGGGGAGAAAAACTGAGAAAAGGTGTGAAATAATATTCTGCAAGATGTTAATTAAAGACCAGAAGATAATTTAGTACCATTTAGTACTAATTCTATGCTCTATAGAGTACAGAGTTTTGCTTTCTAGCCCTGCTCATCAAAATCATTAAGATGAAGAAGACCAAGATGCTTTTCCCAGGAAGAGTACCAATAGGCTTTGGAGAGAAGTATTGCCTGTAACCATGTGAAGTTAAACACTTACTCAAAGACTTCCAAAGGCACACTAATATCATGAAGCTGCTGCCGGCACTTGTCAACATCTTGCAAGCCTGTAACCATAAAATTCCTAGGAGAAGGAAACATAAGCTTATTCATTCCCAAAACTACTAAGACAATAGAAACAACATTTTGCACTAGTCTGTATTCATATAAGTAATTTTTAAAAGACACAAAAAGAGCATTCTCAAAAATAAAAAGAACCACTAGAACAGGCATCCCCAAACTTCGGCCCTCCAGATGTTTTGGACTATAATTCCCATCATCCCTGACCACTGGTCCTGCTAGCTAGGGATCATGGGAGTTGTAGGCCAAAACATCTGGAGGGCCGCAGTTTGGGGATGACTGCACTAGAAAACCAAATATTAGCAGATCTCAATCCCTTCCTCCTCAAAATCCATAGAGGGGGTGGCTTTTCAAAAGAATATGCATATGGACCTTTCATCTATTAGCAATGACCAGCAATGGAACCTCCATGTTTATAGACTTCTGACTACCAGCTGTCTAATTAAAGACAATTTCAGGAGTAAGAATGCAAGAACAGGACAATAGCCTATGTAGTCCAGCATCCTACTCTCATAATGGCCAACCAGATACCTATTGGAAGCTAACTAGCAGAATGTGTGTGTAATTTCACATTTTTAGCTCCCAAGAACTGGTATTCAGGGGCATACAGTCTCCAACAGTGGAAAATGAACATTTCTTTCTCCTACACGATTCTGTCTAATCCTCTTTTGAAACCATGCCATATCCAAGATAGTGGTCATTACTACTTCTTGTAGGAGCAAAATCCAGGAATATATACCCATGCATACTCTCTCCAAACTGATGTCAAAAAGATTCCACACAAACAAAAAGACGTTGCATTATCTTGCCCAAGGCCACCCAAAGTGACTTACAAACAAACAAAACCCAATAGATACATTAAGACCAATGGGGGGGGGGAATACATTGAAAAACATTCCACCCACTTCTAAGAGGGCACAGTGGCAGTGTGATGTAGTCATCTGAGTGTTAAACTAGGACTTGGGAGACTAGGGTTCAAATCCCCACTTGACCATGAAGCTTGTTGGGCCAGTCGCAATCTCTCAGCCTAACCTACTTCACAGGGTTGTTGTGAGGATAAATGGGGAGGGAGGCGAACTGTGCAGGACACCCTGAGCTCCTTTACTTGGGATGAAAAGTGGGATATAAACGTAATAATAAAAATACATAGATTAAGAAGCCAAAGGCTTGGGTTAAGAGGTAAGTTTTCACCTGGGACCTGAGGATACGCAACAATGGCGTCTGGCGAGCCTCTCTGGGGAAAGAGCACCCCACAAACTGGGAATCTTAACCATATTACGTTTTTCACTTTTCTATATGACTGCATGCAAAGCAAAGTGTAGAGGGGGGATATATAAAAGATCACACATCTTTTGGCAATCTGACACGAGCAAACCACAATCGATACATGAAAACGACTTAAAATCGACAACTTGACATCAAATAAAGTGACAGTCGATTAACCCACTAGGGTATAATGGCGCCTAAGGAAACAGCGCCTCCCCACAATACTGGTCTTGCCAGCTCCAAGCCTTTGGAGCAGGTAGCTCTGGGGGCGCAGAGAGAGGAGGGGCTGAGAAGGGGGGGCTGCGTAGGAGGGTCACTCACAGCTTCTGGTTGAGGCCCGCCTGGCTGCTGGGCTGGAAGTCGCTGACGATGATGCCCAACTGCCGGATGTTCTCCACGAACTTCTCCAGGTGCTCCTCCAGGGAGTCGAACTTCTCCGCCATCCCTTCCGGCCTGGCCGTCTGCGCTCCGGCAATGGACAACCCCCTCCTCTTCTTCTTCTTCTTCTTCTTCTTCTTCCTCTTCCTCAAAGCTCCCTCGCGGCGCCCGTTGCTAAGGGAGCCACCATCGACGGCCACTTCCGCTTCCGGGTCGAGCCGCACTCCTTCTCCCCTTTCCCCTCCTCCCAGCGAGACAGAACGCTCCGAGAGGATTCAGCGGCCTCTCCGGCTTAGGCTCCGCCCCCACAAGAGAGAGAGGGGGGCGCATGCGCAAGCAGATATCCCCATTCCACTGCCTCAAGCTTTTCATAGTGAGGGGCGAGTT
Source organism: Zootoca vivipara (assembly GCF_963506605.1). Taxonomy (NCBI): domain Eukaryota; kingdom Metazoa; phylum Chordata; class Lepidosauria; order Squamata; family Lacertidae; genus Zootoca; species Zootoca vivipara. The sequence continues at coordinate 80,838,882 of NC_083283.1, forward strand.
AATATATTGCCCCGCCTCTTGCTGGACACCGCGTCCTCCGCCATTGGCTAGACGAGATGCTAATCTGATTTTTCCATTGTTGTGAGCCGGAGAAGCCATTTTTGTGTGCTCCTCGGGTTCTTATTCCCCCCTCCACGCAAAAAAACACGCTTCATTTTTTAATTACCGCTTTGAGGTTGTTGTCCGCACCCCCCCGGCAATCAAGCGGTTTCTAAAAGTCATTAATAAAAATATATACGTATATGCGTCCATCATAAATTAAGTGTCCAATTGATTCTCGGGATTATATATTTATAATCCATATGTATTACATGTATATATTTATTTATACACTGCCTTTTTCCTTGAAAGGCACCCAAGGCGGCTTACAGATGAAAAATATTCTTAATAGGGCTGCACATGGGGTGGCGGGTCACACATTTTATAATAAAAGAAGGGGGTGATTTGCTCCAGCGGAGTAGCTCTCCCCATTTTTCTCTCTCCACTTCAGCAAAGTATCTGAAGAACTGTGCATACACACAAAAACTCATACCGAGAACAAACTTGGTTGGTCTCTTAAGGTGCTACTGGAAAGATTTTTTATTATTATTTCACTTTCAGCAAAGGATGACAAATGTTTCAATAGATCCACTTTACCGGTAGTTTCAAGGTTACTAGGAATTATAGCTGTGATGGGTAAGCTCCAGTGCCCAGAGGTCTTTGAGGGAAATAATGTGTTTCAAATGTGTTAATAATAATAATAATAATAATAATAATAATAATAATAATAATAATAATAATATCATCAGCATCATCTAGCCTGGATAGCTCAGTTGGTTAGAGCATGGTGCTGATAATGCCAAGGTTGCAAATTCAACCCCCTTCCCAGGGCAGTTACATATTCCTGCATTGCAAGGGGTTGGACTAGATCTGGGGTTGTCTGTCAACCTGGTCCCTACAGCCAGTGGACGTTTCAGGATTCTAGGTGGGCGGTAGGGGGTTCTACGGCACAAGCTGAATCCTCCTTCCATCGAGCATTGGTGGGCGGTAAGGAAATTTTACCATCAAGAAAGATGCATTTGTGGGCGGTAGATATGAAAAGGTTGACTACCCCTGGACTCTGGTTTGCCAGAAGCGGCTCAGTCATCCTGGCCACATGACCCAGAAGCTGTCTGCGGACAAACGCCAGCTCCCTCGTCATATTGAGCGAGATGAGCGCCGCAACCCCAGAGTCATCCACGACTGGTCCTAACGGTCAAGGGACTAGATGATCCACAGGATCCCTTCCAACTCTACAATTCTTTGATTCTGTGACTGTGTTGCCCCGGGCAATCTGGGCAGCTTTCAGCAAAATATAAAAACACAATAAAATCTCAAACATTTGCTGTTGGCTAGTGGACCCCAACACATTAAAAACTTCCCTGCTCACAGCTCTGAGTATGACCCTACAATGCATGCATTTACAACCACCTCTTTGTCACATTTGCACTTTATATTTTTTTAGGGCTACGCTTAAAAATATTAAGGTGTACATCTAGAATGCATAATGCATGAAAACGACCTCAGTTGTTCAGTAAAGCTGCAACTTCGCAGCTGCCCAGAGTTGTTTTAATCATGATGATCTAATGGCAACATAATTCTTCTTTCTTTCTTTTTATCGCAGCATGCGTAGCGCTTAGTCTTGTTTTTCTTATACAATGTAAAAGAACAAACCAGCATTTGTGATTAATTATCAGCCCTGTACCTTCTGAAACCTAAGAAGCGCTGAGCTTGCAATAACCAATGCTAAAGCAGCTCTGGCCAATGGCACAAGATATAAATCTTAAATTTTACCAATGCAGAGTCTCTGGGCCTGCCATATCTATCAAACAAATAACATCAATATTCAGAAGTACTTTATTTTCCTGAAGGTAAATCAATATTTTATAATAATTGGTGTCGTTTACAAATGCCAGGTGCTTACTGTTTTACAATACTTCCTGGCCCCCCCCCCTTTTGCTATGAAAAACTCGGGAGTTATTTCTGTTGTCTTTGCTTGCCTTTGTTCCTTTGTTGCTTCATATATAAATATATATGGGAGAGAGGGAGAATGTCTCTCTTTCTGCCACCTTGGTCAATGACTAGCAACCTATGTGCGCTCAGATTTCTTTGCAATAAAGCTTTGCCAGTAACTCCTCTGAAATTATCAGATCTGCAAATGTTTTCGCATTGTTGTAAGTCCAATTTACCCAGCTCCAAAACTTTCCTATTATATCAGGGAGAGTGATATTTTCCCAAGATGTGACCCGCACAGTTCCCCGCCCCCCCCCCCAGGTTTGTGTGGATTTGGGGCTTTCTCCAACAATCTGCTGGGACAGGTTCAAGGCTCTTGTGTTGTTATACAAAGGCCTGAACAACAGGGGCCTAGGACACTTGAAGGACCACCGGAGCCCTTGCATCCCAGCCTGAGATCACCGAGACAATGCTGTTAGTTGTCCCTCATATTGTGACCTCAGCTATTTAGTGTTGGGCATTTAGTGATGCTGATCCCATATTGTGGAGCACTCTTCCAGCAGACATCCTCACTTCTGATTTCCATGCATCTCTTGAAGACATTTTAATGCCGACAGGCCTAGGCAGTTGTTCAAAACTTTCTTGGTTTGCTAGTCATTTTAATGATCGTTTTGTCCTGCTTTTAATGGGTTTTTCATGGGTTTTATGTTACAGTACAGCATCAGGATATTTTGTGAGAGGTGTGGTATAAAGGTAAAGCCCTGACCATTAGGTCCAGTCGTGACCGACTCTGGGGTTGCGTGCTCATCTCGCATTATTGGCCGAGGGAGCCGGCGTATAGCTTCCAGGTCATGTGGCCAGCATGACTAAGCCGCTTCTGGCAAACCAGAACAGCACATGGAAACGCCGTTTACCTTGCCGCTATAGCGGTCCCTATTTATCTACTTGCATTTTGATGTGCTTTCGAACTGCTGGGTTGGCAGGAGCTGGGACCGAGCAACGGGAGCTCACCCCGTCATAGGGATTCGAACCGCCGACCTTCTGATTAGCAAGCCCTAGGGCTCAGTGGTTTAACCACAGCGCCACACCTTATGGTGTGGTATAGAAGTACTAAATAAAACATGCTCCCAGATCTCTGCATGTATGCTTAGTTGTATGACAAAGCACATCGTGTGCAAGCAAGTGCCGCACATGTGGTTCATGTCCTCGATCCAGCAGTTGGGCTGTGTGTGAAGACTCCTGTTTAAAGACCAAGAACACTTGGGAAAGGAAGGAGAGGTGCTGCAGTTTGTCCCCCTTGCTCCTTCATGAGCAGATAATCAGCACTATTACTGTGTTTTGGAGAAGGCGTGCATGCTGTTGGGTCAGAAGAACCATAATATTTTGCCCTCATGGCTACTTTTTATTTTGTTTTCAGCCCAGGTGATCGTGTAAATTAAGCCTACACACATTATGACCCACGGGGTGAAAAGCAGCACACTAGCTACGTATGGCAACTGAGGTTAACAGGGTTTTTTTTTTTTTAAGCCTTCTGGTTTTCCTTCCTGAAAAAAACAAGACTTGGCGCACCTAACAGGCCACAAGGCATAGCTGGTGCTGGATTGTGAAAGCCTAATAGAGACTGAAATATACTGGGAGTCGAGAGTGAATTTCATGCTCTTTATTCAGCTCGTAGTCATCAAGCAGAAGAAGAGAAGAATACCCTTTCCCCAAAACCATCTGCTTATATACATTATTTACACAATGGGCTTTGCATGATTGGCTACTTCAGGGCTACACCTGTGGGCCAATCAGTTTGTGGATTGACTTCTGCCAGCAGCCTGATTGGCTGCTCCTGCAGGCCAATCAGGTTGCGGATGCACTTCTGCCAGCCGCCTGATTGGCTGCTCCCGCAGGCCAATCAGGTTGCGGATTCACTTCCACCTGGAGTTTGATTGGGTGGCTCCTGCGGACCAATCAGACTGCTGATTCTGGATCCTATTGTTCTATGATTCAGCTCAGTACATAACAGAGACCATTGCTTTTGGCTGGCGGCGATTTAAAATAAGTACCCATATCAACATGGGAGTGTGAAAGTACTTTTGCACACTCAGGTTTATTGTGAGGAGTGTGCCACTGGAGGTAATGTGAGTGGCGTTTGGTTCCTCAGGCTCAGGGGATGTTGCCAAAGAGAGTCGTGGCTCTGACTCTGCAGGACCTGGTGATATTGGAGGTTCTCCTGAGCTCGTGTCTTATCAGCCTCAGGCACAATGTCTCCTGATCTCCAGCAGCAGTTTGAGAGCCCTGAATCTGGTCTGGCTCCTTAGATGAAGACTCTATAGCTTCTGCCTCTTGAGTTTTGATAGCTGCTGGATTCTGCAGCTAAGCAACGGACCTCTGTCAGTGGCTCTCAGCACAGCATACTACATAGGGCTATAAAATGAGGGATTCTCCACATATCCTACCATGAGCTGCTTAGAGAAAGGGTGGGATACAAATGCAATTAATTGAGAATTCCTCTGACCAGGAATGATTGTTCAAAGCTAAAACAGTGACTCACAATTTTCACCCTAAGAGAGCACACCCCTAGTCAGGAAAGGGTGCTGATTCAGCAAAGAAGTGCAAGGCGTATTCATCGTGCCAAAGGGGGGAAATGCAGAAAATTTGTGCACTGGTGCTTTTTGTTCTCACATGCATATGCCAAAACTGAGACAACAAGAGCTAAAAGAAGAAAAAGAAAACCCCCACATCCTAGCAAATTATTGTGCCTAGAACGGCAGGCCTACCGCCGGGTGAAATGGCAGTTGCATGCCTTGTAATTTATAGATCCGCATGTTTAAATGGCACAGGGGATTTGGAGGAGGCAGTGCTGGTTCATACACTCCCATCTGTTTTGCAAGACTTCCCTATACTTTAATTAGTACATATCGGAGACATATTAATGAGTACGGCGGAATAAATTGCTTGAAACCCACACCATGGGATACCACCGCCTCGATGAACAACAACAATTTACTTGAGTAAGCATTACGTTCTCATTATATATGCCCTTGGAAATGTATCGGGCGAAGAGTCGCCCAGTCCCATAAAGTTAGCTATAAATTCCAAAGATTACAGCTGTCCAAAAATACTGTTCCTGTGTGACTGGCCAAGTGTGCCATTCCCTCCTCAGATATTTGCACTAGTTTCCGCTCCCACATATAACACTTTCATAGCTCTTTGGGACCAAGTCCACCCTGTCTTCTTGCCCTTCATTCCTGTGCTGCCCATGATGTTGGGTGCGCCATCTCTACCCTTTCGGTCCATTCTTCCTTGCTGCTCTTTTCTACCTAGAATTCATCCCTCAAATGGTAGTGCCACCGTTCTCCCTTCCTTCTTAAAGGTAAAGGGACCCCTGACCATTAGGTCCAGTCGTGACCGACTCTGGGGTTGCGTGCTCATCTCGCATTATTGGCCGAGGGAGCCGGCGTACAGCTTCCGGGTCATGTGGCCAGCATGACAAAGCCGCTTCTGGCAAACCAGAGCAGCACATGGAAACGCTGTTTACCTTCCCGCTGTAGCGGTTCCTATTTATCTACTTGCATTTTGACGTGCTTTCGAACTGCTAGGTTGACAGGAGCTGGGACCGAGCAACGGGAGCTCACCCCGTCACAGGGATTCGAACCACCGACCTTCTGATCAGCAAGCCCTAGGCTCACCTTTTCATTCCCTTTTCGGTGCCCTCCAGATCATGCAACTCCCTTCACCTCTCCTTGCCTCCATTGGTAAGTCTTCCACTGCTGAAATGTTGATCAAAGGAGGGACCTCTTATATGCTTGCTTACTTACACTGCTCCATAAAGCTCTGTGTACGCTGATCTCAGTATAGAATAGGAGGGGACCTCAACAGAACTGTATGGAACAACCTGACATTTGCAGAGCAAAATATCCTTTTGAATTATATACCCAGCACATGGAACCTTACAGAAGGACAATATGAGCGGACTCTCTGTGCCCTTACCACAGCGAAAAGACTGACACTGATGAACTGGAAAAATAAAAATGTGGCTCCCTTCTACGATTGGATTGAAGACTTATACAAACTCACAACATATGAGCAACTTGCATATAAACACAGACTTGCCATGGAGAAATTCGATAATGTTTGGAATCCATTCTTACAAATAGTGCAATAGGTTAAGATCTGAAGTACAATAACAACTTTGTAAAGTATACAGTTTTGGGTCGTCGTCCCCCCGTCCCCCCCCCATTTCTCTTATTCTTTTTCTCTCTTTTATTTACGTCTCATCATGTTTAGTGCTCTGACCTACCCAGCACAGGTAACATTCAAGGTTGGTCCTCTACCTTCAATAATATTAAGGCAAGGTACCGGTAGGTACTATTAAGTAGAAGATTGAAATGTAACATCCCTTAAAAAAACATTTTATTGTTTTTAGCAAAACATGAAAAACAGTCCAAAGAACTTAACATAAAATAACAACAATATAGGAACAGTTAGTAAACATTCTTGGAGTTGTTCCCGTATGTTAAGCACTGTATTAAAACTAATTGAAGAATAGACCCATAAATTGTCATCTAAATGTACTTCCCCATAACTGTCCATGTGTATGTTGGGGTTGCCTTCCTTGTCCATAACTATTAATTTTTTGAATAAAAGGATACCAAATAATGGGGAGGAATGTCAATTGTTGTGCATCCTTGCATGTGTTTTTATCTGATTTGCTAGGGTTTGTGTTTTTTTTTGCTAACACAATATTACAGATGTGACCTTGAGTTCAAAGATATACCCTCCAGAGTATGTCAAAATGTCAGATACTTGAGAAAGGCCTCAGCCCTTTACATAGCCAGTAGATTGTTGTGTTCCATGGCCGAGTCTGTCCTTGAAATTCCTAAAATATCAGAAAGCCACTCTCCTGCAACGACCGGCAGAGCTTTCTGCCCATGTTTCAGGGAGCAGCATCCTTTTTGAGATACAACAGGCACTCAGAAGTTGTGGTTTCTAGAAACAAATGAAGATATTATTGTGTTGACAAGGCAGCGCCTTCAGGTAGTCACTAGCTGCTCATGGAAGAGTCACAGAAGCTGTTGGGAGTCAAAATCTGCAGCTTTAAATTTGAAGGGCACACCCGAGTGTTTGTAACTGAAAACTAGGACACCTATACAAATTGCTCTCTTGGAATCTGGTGCAGGGTTTTGCAGCTACAGTACTCTCTGAAAGGATCGTGTTTTCCTCCCCTATGTTTTGCTTGTCTTTTTTCAACCAAAACAAATATTATAGAGATGCTAGAAACCTCCCAGTTCTTTCTCACTCAAACACTGTTTGTTGTCCCTAGAACTTCTCATTGCATAGTGACAGTGTGTTACTAGGTCTCCTGCACATTCACATGAAAACCAGCTGAAACACGTAGCAGGAAATTGGATAAATCTTTGGCAAACACAGTAAAAAAAAGCAATAATCCAACAACTCTCCCCATGGCATGGATTCAACCTCCGGGGACCAACTTCCCCCCTTTGGTCTGGTCTTTGGTTTACGTCAGTTCCTGCTTCCCTAAAGACTGTGGCACATTTTCCCCCTAGGTTTTCTAAAGGCTCCCAGCTCTTCGACCTAATGTGCACCTTTGTTATGCAGTGTTTATTAAGTTTGTGTGTTTCTTTTAAATTTTGTAAACTGTTCAGGGAATTTGCATTAAATGGAAAGATGGTACAGGAATAATTAATTGGTTTACTGGAGTGAATTCGAATAAGACAGAGAACCAGAGAACCTATATCTTTTACTACTATTCCTATTGTTTTGCTGGTTTTGCTTTAACTATTTATTTGTGCTGAAGTAAAATTTAAGCTGGTTCCTATGAACCCAGAGAAATGGATCCTGACCCAGGGAGAGCCCAAGGATCCAGGCAAACAGACGAATTTAAGCGTCTCCTGCCCACCAAATAACAGAGACCAAACCAGGACGTACGAAGCAAGGCACTTTTATTTCGCTGTTGCAACAGGGTCCTTCCTCTCACGCAGGAGAACAAGGAAGGGACCCCAAACAGAAGTGTCTTGCCCTTAAAAAGAAATTTGAAATTGGTTTCAGCCCACCCCCCAGAAGCATCATCCATATGTCACAGAAGGGGTGTAGCCCAAGACCGCTCTCCCTAGATTCATCATAGGTACATCATGAACGGGGAGGTCTGGTGGCAGTAATCTGAGCAGTCTGGACCCTGCCCCCTGCCCCCAAAACCTAATCAACAAAATTGAGAGATATTTACATTTCCCTGTTTCCCAGCCAAGTTAATCACACCCTTTTGTCTGGCACTCAGGTATCAGGATGCCAGGGTTATCACTTTAATTCCTGAGACAATGAGAAGGTTCCCCCCACCCCACTTCTTCCTTGCAGAGGAACACCTGGTCAGAGAGAGTCAAAATGGTGTCAGTCAGGCCTGTTTTCCTGTGCTGCTTCAGACATGTTTCTGTACATTCGTGTACATGTTTTATGAACAATTATTATATATATATATATGACCTCAAAATTCTTATAACAGTGCTTTTATCTTGTGAACTGCCCTGAGATCTAATAAATTAAAAATTAAATAAATAAACACTCAGATTTCATATGCACACAGGATGATAGGTTCACGATAGGGCTGGAGTATGAGTTAGTCACTTAATCAGTTCAAAAGTTCCCCCTGATTAATCAGGCAATATTGTTGTTGCTGTTGTTGTTGGGTTTTTTGGGGGGGGGGAATCACCTAAAATTATTTTCAGTGTTTCCTTGGCATCCGTCTGTCTCGAGACACAATGGAGTGTGCCTCCAGAGCGAAGTCAAACCACGTTAGCAGCACAAAAATGACCTCCCTGGGCAGTAGTGTGTCTGGAGGTCCCAGGCTGCCCAGATGGCAAGACCCCCCCCCCTCTTGACCTTGTTATTGGGTTCAAAAGGAAAGCAGAGCAAGATGTTTGGCACCGGCTTGGCTTCAAGAGTTGCCAGAAAGAGGCACACAAGGTGCTATCCAACCGCCACAGGGTTTGTGTAGGATTTACTCCTTAACCTTTTTAATGTAGGTTCTCAGAAAAAAAACTACACATGGCTGGAAGGCCAGTCAGGCAGTAGATCTTAAAATACATGTATTTACGATTATTTTGAACACAAGTACTTAAGATAAGATATCTTTATTGTCATTGTCCCCTTGCGGGAACAACGAAATTACTCGGTTGCTACATCCACTCCGATAAAGCATTCCGCATAATCCAGAATTACAAAAACCTAATTAAAAACAGTAAATATAATACAAAATAACAAGTAAAATAAGATGACTTCAAAGTCCAGGCTTTCCATTTAAGGCCAAAATCGCTCTAGAGAAGAAACTGTTCCTGAGACGGCTCGTTCTTGCCTACATTGTTCTATATCTCCGTCCCGATGGCAGGAGCTCAAAGAAATGGTGACCAGGGTGCGTTGGATCTCTTGATATGTCTAGTGCTTTTCTATGGCACCTGGTGGTGTAAATTTGTTCTAAGGTGGTGAGTGAGCAGCCAATAATGCTCTCTGCTGTTTTAATAATTCTACACAGCCCTGCTCTGTCCTGGGAAGTACAGCTTCTGTACCACACACATAAACCGTACGTGAGCACGCTCTGTATGGCACAGTGATAGAAGGCAAGCAGCAGCTTTTGTGGAAGATGGTTTTTCCTTAAAATTCTCAAAAAATACAGTCTCTGCTGCTCCTTCTTCACAAGCCCCCTTGTATTAACACTCCAGGACAGATCCTCCTGTAACTCAATGCCTAGAAATCTAAACGTTGTTACCCTCTCCACACAAATTCCGTCAATCAAAAGTGGCTGGACCTCGTTCTTCTGTCTCCTAAAGTCCACCACAAGCTCCTTAGTTTTCTTTGTATTTATGAGCAAGTTGTTGACTCTGCACCACTCTGTCAGCCGCTCCACCTCATGCACTTTTCAGGGATAGGATTTAACATCGCACCAATACAATTGTTTCATCAGCGTAAGCCAGATGGGGGGGGAAATCCCTTCTTCCCCCTCCCCATGCCCTTTTCTGGGGGTTTTCTTGACCCTCCAAAATGGATTTGGGGGGAGGTTCAAGGGAAGGAGGGAAGGAAGCCCTGTTATGCCCACAGACGTCTTTGGGTTAGTTGAATCCAGCCCCCAAACTTCACATAGGTGGTAAAGATTTAGAAGAAGAAAAGGATGGTGTCTCCTTTGCAGTACCTGCATCTGTAAAACAAAACATACCTTTTCCTTCAAAACCAATGTTGTTTTCATAGACAGATTCAAACAGATTAAAATGCATTAACTGATTAATAGTGCAATATGAGAACAGAAACACAGCCACCCTTCAAAATTCACACTTATCTTAATTTTGTGGCGCAATTCTTCCACCACAACATTTGCAAAAGGGCATAATTAGGAAGACAATGAAAGGGCAATGGCAATAGAAATAATAAGCTTTTTTATTTTAATATATGCCAGTACATAGGCGAGTATGCAGCTAAAAATAAAAAATCTAACTAAAACGTATATGTGTTCTGCACATGACATAAGATATATAGCTCCAGCATGATTTTTTTTGACAGCAAAGTCATTGATAATGTCATCACATGCTGAGTTATGAAGTTTATCACCTTCTAGGCATGTATGGCTAAATGCAGGCAGCTTTCCTTATAACATTTGTCCATGGTTCATTCTTGATCTTGTTCAGCCGTGAAAATGACCTTTCTCCTGAGCAGTTTGTTACCATTAAACTCAAAAAGAGCCTCAATATTGCCTCTACATTAGGGAGGGCCAGCTGCCTCTTGTCTTGGATGATGACTTGAGGGCATACCGGTAAATGTTTTTTTTATCTGATTAATTTTCCTTGATATAAGCATAGAAGCGCTGTATTTCCCCAATGAGCTTAGCATCAACATTATCAGGGTAGTCTTTCATCAGAGGTTTGATACCTTCACACAATTGTTCTTCTGTGGCATCTGAATCAACCAAGGTTGGGGGGTTGATGCAACATTTTCAAACACCGGCTCCCTCGGCCTGAAAGCGAGATGAGCACTGCAACCCCATTGTTGGCTTTGACTGGACTTAACTGTCCAGGGGTCCTTTATCTTTTTACCCTTACGTTCTAAACCGGGGGGGGGGGGGGTGTTTGAAAAAAGCAGGATGAAATCTGGGGCTTGTGGAAGAAATAGCAGTTCTGGAAAATGTTTTGGGGAAATACGGACTAGGTTCTCAGCAACAAATGTGTGAGTGAGTAGTATACCTTCTAGGGAGAAAGATGAATGTGGGAAGACATTCGGCTTTACCATATTTGGAGGTGAAATATACTCTGAGTCAAGAGTGAATTCCATGCTCTTTATTCAGCTCATAGTCATCAAGGAGAAGAAGAATGGCTCTTTTCCCCAAACCATCTGCTTATATACATTATTTACACAATGGGCCTTGCGTAATTGGCTACTTCAGGGCTACACCTGTGGGCCAATTATATTGTGGATTGACTTCTGCCAGCAGCCTGATTGGCTGCTCCTACAGGCCAATCAGGTAGCAGATTCACTTCTGCCAGCCGCCTGATTGGCTGCTCCAGCAGGCCAATCAGGTTGCGATTCACTTCCACCTGGAGTTGGATTGGGTAGCTCCTGCTGATTCTGAATCCTATTGTTCTAGGATTCAGCTCAGTACATAACAGGAGGCCTCGATTGTCTGTTGAGGACCCTTGAGAGTGCCCCAATTGCACAGATGCTGCTTCCAGTCCTCGTGGATGGTCCAAAGACCAAGTTTTTCACACTAACTTTAGATCAGAATCCTCCAGGAGCATGCCATGAAAATATAGTCTTCTAAGGTTTTTCTGTAGGGAGTGGAATTAATGGTCACCCCGGGAAGAGGCAGAGACCATAAACATCCATTCAAAGCAGAACCGTCACTTAGCAACCACTTTAGGCACCTATATGTGGTTATAAACCTTTCTTCTTCCTTGCCTTTGCCAGAGTTTCAATGCAACTGTGTAAATTTGATTTCTCCCCATTGTGTTACCACAAAACCGAAAGGTATCCACAAACATGCATGATATAAATGTGCCTCAATTTAGTTTTATGATAGGAACACTGGTGTACTGTTGCTTGACTACAGTAGCCTGTCAATCAAAATTCACCTTCAGCATGAATTTGCTGGAAGGCTGAAGGCAAACCCCACCCTCCCACGATTGCAATATTCTGATATTACCGTTCTTCTTTAAGGGGTCCTGTTTAAAGATAACACTCTAAAGCAGCCTTTGCCAACCTAGTTTCCTTCCGATCTTTAGAACTACAATTCTCATCAACCCCCGCCAGTGCTTGACAGGAGCTGTAGCTAAAGCACTGTTCGCATGCTAAGCATTTAGAAATAAACTTAGACTGTTCCTTTCTGCCTCCTTGGCTCCCTTTCTTCATTCTGATTACTTCTGGCTCCGAGACAATTTTGCACCCAGCCATTGCCAAAAGTAGATCAATTAAACCATCTGTCATCTAGAGCGGGAAAGCCAATTGTCGAAATTTAGTTTATACCAAAGCTTAATTAGATCACCTTAATTGAATTCATGAATTTGGGTTTGTGCAGTGCTTTGAAGTCTAAAAGAAGCAGAGCCATGTGCAGCTATATACGCTATAACACAGGGTCTCCCACATTCCCCACAGCTGATCTGCTTCTACTTTTCTTTTTCTAAATTAAAACGGGAGGCACATTTCCCTGTCCGGTCCAAACGGGTTTCCTTTTCAGAATGCTCAAAACAACAACAACCTTACCCTTTCGCTCTCTAATTGGAAGGCAGGAACCCCCGGAGCAGCGACTTCTGCAGAGATGCAACATGCAGACTTCTCTGAGGATGAGTCATTCTGTTGCATCTCCACATCAGGACCGATTGGGCTGATTAATATTCTGCAGCCTTTTAAATGTCTCTGTGGGAGATGGGGGAGTTATTGCTTTGTATTGCTTTGTGTTTTTATCTTGTATTTTTATCTTGTGAACCACCCTGAGATTTTTTTCTGATGAAGGGCAGTATATTAATCCAATCAATCAATCAAATCTTTAAATTGTTACCTATAAGGCTAAAACAAAACGGAATGAGTTCCCCACCAGCCACACCTTCTGCTGGTCAGAAGGATGCAAGGGATAGCCAGCAGCAGCACAGTGACTCATGCAGAGGCAGATTGGGCACCCCCCTCTGCAGGGCCGGCGCGTCCATTAAGGCGAACTAGGCAGTTGCCTAGGGCACCAAAATGGAGGGGGCGTTGGCACGACAGGGAGCGCTGCTGGCTTCGCAGGACTCGCTCTGCTGCACGGCCACTGCGCCCCAATGCCACCTACCCGCGTCTAGGGCGGGCGACAGCAGTGGCACCGGTGCAGCCCAGGCGTGCCTGGAGCGCCGAGGGCAGCAGCGTGTGGAGGACACGTGGGGCGAGAGCAGCCCCTTCTCGTGGCGCACACGCGCCAGAGCCAGGCCTTCGGCTCCAGGCGCCGTCGGGCAGGCGGGAGCAGCTGCTGTTGCACCCGTGGGTCCGTGGCTGAAGCCCGAGGGTGGCCAGAGCAACCCAGCCGTCAATGTCACAGGTAAGCGGGAGGGGCGCTGGGAAGGGAAGGGGGTGAAGGCTGGGCCAGGCCTGCAGGGAGGAGGCAGACGCCCGGGGGGCGCCAGAAGGTGATCTCGCCTAGGGCGCAAAAAACCCTAGCCCCGGCCCTGTGAATAAGTGCCAGGGCTGGTGCAAAAATATTCTTATGTTGGAGGCAGAGCTGTTGTTGCCATCCATTTTCAATGACCATTGCGACCAACATGGAAGGAATAATATATTATACTTTCAAACCCTGAAACACAGTACTGCCACTCCACAGTACTTTTCCTTGGGGCAACTGCCCCCCACCCTTAAAAAGAACCTGCTGTGGGAGGCGAAACAGCAGGAGATGCGTGCAGCGTCTTTCTCCTCTGCTGTTTTCCCACTTCAAACCATCGCTCCCAAAATTGTTCTCCCTTTTTTATATATATATAAAAAAACACCCTTAATCATGCATAACATGTACTTAGGCTCTCAGGCTGTCAAAGAAGGATGCAAGTGCAGCGAGATTCACTTATCCTTATTTGCAGAATGGCTTCCTGGTAAATTGCATTCAAGAATACTGCAGAAAACCACTTTAATTCGGGTCTTTATTGCGTTTGGCGTTGGCAGCAGAGCTCACCCTTGACATCTGTTTTCATGTCACTGCTGAACCCTGGGCTTGATTGATTGGTTTTAATAATTTCTGTTGGTGCGGTTCTTCATCAATATAGCAAAACATAGCTAACGGCACAAAATCAATAAAACACCAAATGCTAAACACAAATGCGAGGTTACAAGGTAGTAAGTGGGAAGCATAACAAGAGTTATGAAATACAATCCCGCAGCATTCTCTGTGACACCGAAAAAGAGAGAAATGCCCTTGACTGTGGGGTGCAAAGTGCAGTTCTTTCATCAAGGAATTTCACGGTGTCTCTCCACACATCAGGAATTAGGGGGGAAGGCCTTCAGATAAAAGGGTCTGGAAACGAGACAGACTTCAGCTCAAGCGTTTCTTTGGGTAGAAAAGAAATTTAACGTGGCTTTATTCTTTAAAAGACTGGCATGTTTTCAAATTATAAAGATCTTCCTTAGGGATATTCTCCATCAATTCAGCAAGTACCGGTAGGTGGAGAGAAAGGAAGATCATCCTTTGAAAGGACTGGAGACAGAAAGAGAACACTTTGCTCTTGAGAAAGGACTTCGCAGCTCAGAAGACACTGGCCTTTTAAGAATATAAGAAACTTATTTCCCCATTTTTCGGTGAAATTCCTCTGAACTTTCACAGTAAGATCGTTTTGTACAGGTATCATGTCTCTGAAGTAGCCACCCATATTTCAGGTACCGTATTGGCCCGAATAAAAGCCGCATCCAAAAAAAAAGATGCACATTTAAAATTCAAGGGGCAAAAAGGGAAAAAAGACAATACCTGAATATAAGCCGCTCCCTTAAAATTGGGTTACAGGTTGAAAATCACTATGGTTGGTAAAATTGTAACTCCAAGCCAATTTAAGCCTTTGATCTTGCAAGCCCGCAAAAGTTACTGTACAATCGCTAAAATTGCAAATTGCTTTTCAATTGCTACAATTCCGCAGGCACTCAAGCTCGCAAATAGGCAATAAAACATATTCTTTTGTTCCGCTCTACCGTATGTCTGTTTCAGCAGCGATATCGTAAAAGCCTATTTTTGTAGAGTCGCGAATATAAGCCACTCTCAAACTTTTCACAGTCAGAATTTGAGGGGGAAAGTGCGGCTTATATTCAGGCCAATACGATACATGATTGTAGCTACAGTCCAAAAAAGCCCTTTTACGGGTGTACAAAGATTCACATGCTCAAGTGCCTTGTTTGTTTTATTGCACGCAATAGCTTTACCCTCTGTGTCAGGCACTGCTTCTCAAGGTGTGTGTGGGGAGTGTCACGGTCCGGTCGGCGGGCGGTGGAAGCCCTGGCTGAAGACGTCAGGACCAGAGGCAAGATGGTGGTGTAGAAGCAGGAACAGGTGCAGGGTTGAGGGTCCAGCAGCAGGCAGTCGCAGGGTCAAGGAGCAAGGCAGAGGCGAAGGTCTGGGAGTCAAGGAGCAAGGCGTTGGCAAGGCAAAGGTCCAAGGAGCAAGGCGTCGGCAAGGCAAGGGTCCAAGGAGCAAGAGGCCAGATGCAACCAGGCAGGGATAGCGTTGCTGTGGCAAAGAGCTGAAGGGAAATGCTGAGCTTTTATCCCTCCCAGCTCCTGCCACCAGGTGCAGTGAAGTATCAAGTGGCCTCACCTGAGTGACCATTCCTTGCCTCTCCAGCACAAGCTGAGGCAGGCCCCAGTCCTGCAAAGCACTACAGGCCCCAGAGCCTGACTCCTGCCCATACTCCTGACAGGGAGCTTGTCTGGCAGCCCAAGTGTTTCTGTTTCCAGAAAATCAGGACTCTGAAGAAAAGCAGCTACCTCAGGTATACATTGTTGTTTTTGTTTAGTCGTTTAGTCGTGTCCGACTCTTCGTGACCCCATGGACCATAGCACGCCATAGCTGTCTTCCACTGCCTCCTGCAGTTTGGTCAGACTCATGTTCGTAGCTTCAAGAACACTGTCCAACCATCTCGTCCTCTGTCGTCCCCTTCTCCTTGTGCCCTCAATCTTTCCCAACATCAGGGTCTTTTCCAGGGAGTCTCCTCTTCTCATGAGGTGGCCAAAGTACCGTGTTTCTCATATTATAAGACATGTCTTATATTTATTTTTTCCTCAAAAACACACACTATGGCTTATTTTCAAGGGATGTCTTATTTTTTTCCTCCTCCTCCTGCCGCAGCCGGCATTGCTGCTGCGCTTATCACTATGTCTTATTTTCGGGGCATGGCTTATATTCCTTGAATGCTTAAAAATCCTGCTATGGCTTATTTTATGGGTATGTCTTAAAATATGAGAAACAGGGTATTGGAGCCTCAGCTTCAGGATCTGTCCTTCCAGTGACCACTCAGGGCTGATTTCCTTCAGAATGGATAGGTTTGATCTTCTTGCCCATTGGGGTCTGTCCCAGAGATTCAGGTGACAGCCAGTATGAAAAAGTACAAAATGGCACAGAAAACACCTGTGTTCCACAGGTGCTGCTCAATGCATCTTTACTAATCTCAGGCAGATTCCCCCTGTCTTACGTTTCACAGTGTGATACCGAGTCCTATAATTATTCGGGGTCTGTTGTTACAGGACATGTCACACTAATACTTAAGAGCTGACAGTTTGACAAGGGAGCATAGAGACAATACTGGCAGCATGCGAAATACCTGTTCTGCTCTTGCTGAAGATTAAATAACTAAAACCGCATAGAAGAGAGTCACTGACTATAAATGTTATATTTTGTAATGCTAGCATTTCTGCCCCAGTTTCTGATGTTCCTTTCATGCTTCAATACTTGCTGTGTTGTGGAACTGTGCCTTTTTAAAATTAATATACAGATATGTTGCACTTATTTTTAAACAGCGGGAAAGAACTGAATGTCAGGATACCAGCCCCAATTACATTGTGTGAAATTTCAGCACAAAACTCCCAGGATTTTCCATGTTAACAGAGTTAAAAATGGATTTTTCCTAGAAACAATTAACACAGGAAAGAGCACTAAACTTCTGTTAGATTCCAAGAAATGGCTTTTGACATGGTGCGGAAGATCAACGTAAAAGTAAACAAGTCAGGAGATGCTGTGAAGGCAAAACAAGGTGCCGTCTGAATGCATCATTTTTTATACAGTCTCAAAATTTGTGAGGAGTCAATGTGTGTGAAAATACATTCCCTCCCGGGATGCTTGATAAGGGAACAAAGCAATAAATTTGAAAGCCATATATCCCAAATGATGGACTGATCATATCCCACACATTCTGATGCATTCCCCATCACTTTTCTAACTGCAAAAAAATCAGGATGTTGTTGTTTTTTTGTGGGGAGGGGGGGTTAGGTACAGAAGTACCAAACCCGTTTTAACTATGCAGCTTAAATTTGCCACATACGACTGAATCATACCTTCAAAACAGAGACAGTCTAGAATTGACCTTAGTCAAAGTAAGGTCCATAAATGTGTCAGACTCTTATTGGAATATTTGATGACGATCTTTGGGGCCAGGATGATGCATTAACTTAAGAATTATATGAAACAATTGGGTTCCTGCAAGTGTGTCCACAGCTCCTAACCTTTTCCTTCTGCGCTGCTTGGTACATACATGGGCTGTGGGGGATGTTAGGGGAGGGGTCGTACCTCTAGGGTGGGGAACACGTTGTGCTCCTTCTGGGATAGTTTGTCCACCTTTGGTCCCCACCCTGCACTCAGCTCTCACCCGTGGCGTCTAGAAGCTGTCAGCATACGACCCCCCGGGAAAACAGGTTCGAATGGACGGCTCAAACAGGTGAGGGTAACCGATGGGTCTCAAACCCTTGTAAAGTTTGGGAGTTCCTCTGCATGTAAAGACAGGCTCAGGCAAATTGAGTGGAAAAGACTCATAGTGGCTTTAATGGTCCCACTGTCCAATGGTCAGGAAGGTAGTTTCTGCACATGCTGTGGAGGGAAGTGAGGGGCAGGTGGGGGTCCTCAACCTGGGAAAGGATCCCATTTAGGAGAAGGAAAACTCTGCTCCTAAACCTCTGCTGTCTTGTGGGACATCTTCAGGAGAAGAAATTGTTAAGGAGTAAACCCTACACAAATCCCAAGTGGGGTTCCTAAGACGATCGGATGGCGCCTTGTGTGCCTCCTTCCAACAGGTCCAGCAGCCAAGCTGGTGCCAAAAAGATTGCTGTGCTTTCTTTGGACCACACCAATGTTGCCAAGATGAGGAGTCTTGTTGTCTAAAAAGCCCAGGACCTCCATACACACTGCCTAGGCTTGCATCCCAGAAGCGGTTTGCTTCACCCCCAGAGGCACACTCCATTGTCTCTTGGGACAGATACCAACAAACAACATGACACTGAAGAGTACAGCATGTAGGTGTCTGAATGTCTTTCACTCCTCTCACTCTGCATGTCAAGACGTCACAAAGTCAAATCGAAAGAACGGCCTTGCCTACACTGGGCATAACCCCCCCCTAGGAAGGTCTCCTGCACAAACCCCATAGAAGTGAAAGGGATAAAAAGCTCTTGTTCACATTAGTAGGCCTTGTGCTGCAGACCTTCCCAGTGGGATCATTCCCTTAATTCTCATATTCAGTTGGGTAAGGTTGTATGAACTGTAGCCCTAAACAATTTCCTTTCAGGTGAACCCCACTGAACATAAATTATAGCAAGCAATGCAGTTAACACATTGTGTTGTGAGTTGCCTACAGAGTCTGAGCAGATCTCAAATGCATTTTAAGTTAATTAAAAAATAACCTTGGCAATGTGCAGGCCTTAGGAGAGTGGGATGGAAATCTAAACCGATAAATCGATATTCACTCGCCCCAACTCAATGTGACAACTTGATTATTTTCAACTAGGCCTGTAAATCATATTTATTTCTTGTTGCTGTCTAGGTAGATCCTTGTAGCTCTTGGAATCAGATTTCTTCTAGTATAATTTTTCACACTTGGGAACTGGGGGTGGGGGGAATTGCTTTCCACAAACAAGCATGTTTTGAATATTTACTTAGGCAAATACTTCCCTGAGCATTTTTTCCCCAGCCATATCTGCTAAACTGTGTAAGAAAGCTTTTCTCTAGAAGGACAATAGAAGCCCAGGCAGCCTCAAGTAAATCTGTTTCACAAATATTTAAACATAATATTATTTGGGGGTTTTACATAGAGCCTCTTCCTGGTAATATTGTGCTTTGTGAAAATACAGTCAGAATACTTAAGCCAGGAAATGAGGTTAAATACAATTATTCCACTGCAACTTGTTTTATAGCTCTTCTACAGCTAGATATCACTTATTATTACTGAGCAATCCGATTCATTTCACAACAGTTCTGAGGTAAGGTATTGTGGTTTCATAGTAGAAGATTTGTTTCTATTCTTTGCCCTATATTTGTGATCTAGCCATACCTGCCAAGTTCCGGCCTGAGAAATAAGGGACTGGACCGGAAGTAGCAGACCGGAAGTAGCACTGCCGCCATTTTGGAACTGGGTGGAGCATGCTCAGAAGGGACTTTTGATGCTGCTCTGCCCTGTTCCAAAATGGCCGCCGCACCAGAAGTCACGCTGCAGCCATTTTGGAACTGGGCAGAGCAGCATCAAAAGTCGCTTCTGAGCATGCTCCGCCCAGTTCCAAAATGGCCGCCTCGCCAGAATAAACCGGGGAAAACAAAAAAAATCCATTTTTTTCGGCTGGGGACAGCTGGAAAAACAGGGGTTTCCCGGGGAATACGGGAGACTTGGCAGTTATGGATCTAGCACAAGTATGGGGAAAGTTCTTGTGAAGTCTGAGATGCCCAAGCTAGCTGTCTACAGCAGCAGTGGCTAAGTGCCAAATCAGATCTAATGTTGGATTGTCTGATGATGATGATGATGATGATGAATTAAAATTAGCTGCTGGAGCTTTATCAGAGCAGCAGTGCTTGAAAAGGGTTTGTTTGTCTGAATCCTCCCAATCCTCTTTCTTTCCTTCTTTCTTGCCTCTTAATTTGAGATGGTCTGACTTGTTTGGTTTCATGCCTTACAAGGAGCCTCATGGCCAGAGCTGGTAACTAGGTAAACAGGATAAACAGGGCTCTAGGCAGCAAAAAAAACACTGGAAAGGGCAGAAACAAACGCTTCCCTGCAGATTTTTCATATCTGCTGTGCTGGCTGCCCCTAAAAGAAGTTCTTTTCTAGCCAAAACTATTTGTGGAAAACACAGGAGTACACAAGAACAAAAAATATTGTTAACCTACATTGGGGGGCCATCCATACCTTGGTTTAATGTGGATTGTGAAGCCCTTATTCCTCCTTTAATCCCACCTTGCCCATGCATTCGCCTCCAACCAATGCTGCCTCACTTTCTGCTCCCTAAATCAAGAGGCTCCCCATGCAATCAACGTACGTAGCTCTCCTATTTGGATTTTCAAACAAAAGGCCTCTTAGTAGAACAGAATGATATAGGGTCCAAGCTGAAATCCTAATTAAAAGGGAAGTTCGCCAGTGGAACAAGCTATCTAGGGAGCTCCTCATGAACCTTCCTTAAAATATTTAAAAGAATGCTTTCAGCAGACATTTGTCGGGGATGCTGTAAATACATGGCAGTGTTGTCTTGAGGTCCTTTGAGAACTTCCACTCCATTCTGCAATGGTAATGGCTGTGCAATCGGACATACAATTTCTCTTCTCTTCTCTCCCCACACCCTATATCTACGCAGATTGGTTCAGATCCCCGCGACAGGGTGAGCTCCTGTTGCTCGGTCCCTGCTCCTGCCCACCTAGCAGTTCGAAAGCATGTCAAAGTGCAAATAGATAAATAGGTACTGCTCCGGCAGGAAGGTAAACGGCGTTTCCGTGCGCTGCTCTGGTTCGGCAGAAGCGGCTTTGTCATGCTGGTCACATGATCCGGAAGCTGTACACCCGCTCCCTTGGCCAATAAAGCGAGATGAGAGCCGCAACCCCAGAGTCGTCCTTGACTGGACTTAATAGTCAGTGGTACCTTTTATCCTATCTACTCTCAGGGTTCTTTCCTATTGTTTCTTCCCCATGTTCCCCAGATGCTTTGGACTACAAATTCCATCATTCCTGACCGCTGGCCATGATGATGGCGCTGATGGGAGTTGTAGTCTAACAAACCCTGGAGCAAAATAACAACAAACAAACAAACAAACAAACAAACAACACCCATGAGTATCTACTGAGGCAAGTATATCAAAAGGAATTATGATGAAAATAAGAAAGTGGGGGCAAAATTTGTCCTCGCTCAGGGTGCCATGTGCGACATAAGGAGTCCTCACCTTACGCCTTTTTGTTTTCAAACCTCTCAAATTATAAAAAGCACTAATAGGGATTTCTGAGGTAACACTAAACCACTCCACTCTTCCCTATAGCCTTATTGTAACCCCCCTATCCCTTGTGGGTTTTACAAATAAAATGAGAGTACTTTTCCAGCCCAAACATGGCCCGGTATCTTCTTAAGCTCTGGGGTGAATGTGAGACTATTCTTAGTGTACACACCAGTAAGGGGTTCTCCTCACTTGAGCTTTCCCCACTGGGAAGCTTTCCTCCCTCCCGAGGAAACTTTGTGTCACCCTTGAACCAGTCTCCCTCTTCCTCCCCCTCTCGGTGCAGTCAAGGGACAACAAACTATCCTTTCTGCTTTAGATAGGGGTTTTGTCCTTTTAATGGGTATCCCCACCAGATGAGCAATAGATACCTCTGCTGGAAAGATCACACCGACGGTAGTTTAAATGGCACTTTAACTTAACATTTAATGTCTTAAAATCTTAACGGTTGCGTTCAAGTTTCATGTGTACAAGCATGTGGTTTCAATAGAACTGTTCTTGTTAATCATATAATTACAGACCTAACCAATTCCTCATCTACACCTACTCTAGTAACCTACTCCACAACCTCCCATACGCTCACGCTCCCCAAAACCCCTCTCCCCAGAATTAACGGCTACCCATCCTCTTTAAACCCTTGGCTGTCCCGCCCATCATGGAATGGAATGCCGTCAATCAACTAAGAGGCTGGGTTTAACACTTAACACCCTGGAGTTCTACTCAAGCCAGCCCAATCCGTCACATTATGTTACCAAAATCCACCCCTGCACAAAGTAAAGTCACTAGAAGTGAGGAGCAGGGCCGGCCCACCCATGAGGCTAGGTGAGGTGACCGCCTCAGGTGGCAGGATCCACATAGGCAACAGGTTTGGCCTCCAATGATTGCATCACTCACCGCTCCTGCTGCAGTAGCAGCAACAGCTGCGGCAAGCGCCTTGGAGGCTGGATCTGCCATCTCCTCGGCAGCGCCGCCCCCCCCCCAAATGCTGCATCTACATCAATCCCTTAGTGGATAGAAGATGCTGGTGGTCTCCTTCCACCCTTGTTCCTAAAGTTCAGCAGACCTTTAGTCCCCTCTTGTTCCTGATATAGATCTTCACTCACCCCTTCTTCCCTGACCAGGGGTGGGGTGGTGGGGCATAATTTTGTGACTTTGCCCAGCCCCTGGTGAGGGGTCTGGTCCTCAGCTTGGAGGCTCAACCCTCCAACATTCCTCAGATGAAAACAGGGACATTTCTCACTCCCCCCCCCTCAACTGACCCTCCTCGACTCCCCATTCCCACCCCCCGGCAGAGCATTTCCCCCACCATGACACCAACGGGACACAGCACACACAACCTGGGAAAAGAAAAAAACCTTAATCCCGATTTTATGTTATTATTTTATTTTATTAGATTTACAAAAAGAAAAACACATACCAATAATAATAATAATAATAATAATAATAATAATAATAATAATAATAATTTATTATTTATACCCCGCCCATCTGGCCGGGTTTCCCCAGCCACTCTGGGCGGCTTCCAAAAAAACAGAAATTCTAAAATACAGAAATCCATCAAACATTAAAAGCTTCCCTAAACAGGGCTGCCTTGAGATGCCTTCTAAAGGTCTGGTAATTGTTCTCTTTGACCTCTAGTGGGAGGGCATTCCACAGGGTGGGTGCCACTACCGAGAAGGCCCTCTGCCTGGTTCCCTGTAACTTGGCTTCTCGTAATGAGGGAACCGCCAGAAGGCCCTCGGAGCTGGACCTCAGTGTCCGGGCAGAACGATGGGGGTGGAGACGCTCCTTCAGGTATACCGGACCGAGGCCGTTTAGGGCTTTAAAGGTCAACACCAACACTTTGAATTGTGCTCGGAAAATAAATAAATTTTGGAAAGGGGCAAGGTTAGACATGGACACACGCAAAGCATTTTTTTTTTAATCAAGACTTCTTGTGCTCTGCTCAGCTCCCCCTTTTTTTCCTGCCCAGTCGTCCACCTGCATCTCAGAGACGGTTTGTCTCCCATCTCCTGCTCCTTGCCCATTCTCCAGCAGCCACTAGAAGCTCCCCAAAGGAGGAGGCCGGCAGTGGCGGCCATGGAGGGGCCGGGGAAAGGCCACAGGAGGCTCCCTCACTGCTGCCATATTCCGGGATCAAATCAGAAGCCAGGATGGCTTTCGTACTTCCAGGACTGTGCCTGGAAAATAGGGACAACTTGGAGGGTATGCAACTACCGGGTCAAAGGAATAAAGGAAAGAGCAGCTTGATTGGACATGGTTTAAAGCCCTCTGGGGAGCCGGGGGAAAGCCAAGCAAGCGAAAAGAATTGCGGCATCACCACCACCAATCGTGGTCTCACAGCTGCCTTTGTTATGCTGACTAGGAAGAGTCCAGGTGAACAGTCTGTCTCAAGCTTAGCCAATAGAGACACAAAAGCCGCAGAGCTGGACGTGCTGTGGGTTTTTACTGAGCCAGCCACATGGCTATCGTTCCAGCTGCATTTCTTACTTATTTAAGGGCACAAGAGGTCCTCCGAGGGCAGCATCCTGTTCCCCAAAGATACCTCCCCGCAAACTCAATGCAGGAAGGCAGCTTAGGGGAGGGTTAGATCTATGCAACCTTTGGGACAGAATGGGAAAGGGAAAGGAGAAATTAGGTCTTTTAAATGCTGTTAAGCATTTTATGGGCCTAATGGAAATAACCCTAGGCAAACAGCTCTCGGTTGCTGTCCACCCCACAGCGACGGTGGGCATACTGCCTTGGAAGATTTAGACATCATTATTTTGATTTATTAAAATATGTCTATACTGCTCTCACATACGTAGCAGTGTAGCAGTGTAGTGCATCATTAAAAAAACAAAAAAGGATTAGGACAATTAAAAGCACACAGAAAGCAAACGGATTCCAGGCCCAAGAAGCTGTTCAAAACTTTTGATTGGTAGTCCATTTTATTATTTCCCACAGTTTTTAAGGGTGCTTTATGGTTTCTAGTAAACATACATTGCTGTACCCCCCACTGCTACTTGGTGAGGGGAGCAGTATATGAATACTTTTGTCAATTAATAGGTAAATAAGCAAATGAGCTATCAATCAGCAATCAACAAATGTCTGGATATTTGTCAAATCATAAATGATTTGGTGATTTTACGCTGGTAAGGTTTGTTGATGTTTATTTTTGTTTCCCTTTGTTTCTTTTTTCTTTTTTTTTCTTTGATCATGTAAAATTTTTAAAGGAATGAAATAAAGTTATTTTTATTTTTTTAAAAATATGTCTGAATATTCATTCATTCATTCATTCATTCATTCCCCGCCCGCCTGGCTTCGTTTTCCCAGCCACTCTAGGCGGCTCCCAACAGAACATTAAAAACACGACAAAACATCAAACATAAAAAACCTTCCCTAAACAGGGCTGCCTTCAGATGTCTTCTAAAAGTCAGATAGTTGTTTATTTCCTTGACATCTGATGGGAGGGTGTTCCACAGGGTGGCCGCCACTACCGAGAAGGCCCTCGGAGCTGGACCTCCATGTCCGAACTGAGGACAACCTTCTGGCAGCTAATCTGATTTTACCCAGTTCCATGGTCCTGCTCTCCTGCTGTCTCCTGCCATCATATATATATATATATATCATATATCATATATGATTTTCTCAAACAACAAAACATACAAAAAAAAACACCCACCAAAAACAGTAAAAAACAAAATGCAAAATGCAAAAAATAGCACAATACAAAAAATATAAAATGAAAGCAAAAATTCTAACTTATCACACTTATTTCCAATCTACTGACTTCCTCATTCCCTTCCCTTCTGCGATTCTTTACATCACATCTGTAGTAAAGTCTAAATCTTATATAAATTCTACCGTCTCCTGCCAGGTTTCACCAAGACACCTTGCAGGCTACTGTCTGGAGGAAAGTCTTCTGTCCCCTTAAGATACTCTGCTGGTTTTCCTGTGCTTTGAACTCTTTCTGGTGGTCTTCAATTTCTCAACAGGTGACACCCAACTAGAACCCCGGGGTCAAAGTTCATGCATCCGAGCTGAGCCAAAGAGTGAAGAGGAGGGAGGGTGGAACATTGAGGAGAAAGCTTTGTTAAGGTGTGCTGTTCTTCCAAGTGTTTAAAAGGAGATTGCCTTCAGTCAATAAATCCATACATGTTGCTAGAACCACCATCTCTCTTGCTTCCTCTAAATCTCTCCAAAGCCATGCTTTTCATCAACCCTTTGACTTGTTCCTCACCTTCAGATGAAACATAGTCTGAAGCGTGTGCATTTACACTGACAAATCTCTAGCCTATTACGCTTGACTCTCATCTTTCTCCCTGGCTATGCTTTCCTCCTGTTGTCACCTCTTTTGACACATTTGAGATGGTACATTCCTTTGGGGCCGGGATATTTTTTATGCTTACATTGCTATTCTTTAAAAAGTGCCACGTGCAATATTGTTGTGAGTTTGTGAGCTGTCTGGACCCTGCTTCTAATTCCTTGGGTGCTGGCCACTGAATTTAGCATGTTAAAATACAAGTCAGGCTGGCATCCCATGATCAAAAAATCACCTGGGGAAGGGGTTAGACTGCCTCCTAATTCCTGGATCCAGCACAGATTCAATTGCTGGGATACTGAGGCCAGCCTGGTAAAGGTAAAGGGACCCCTGACCATTAGGTCCAGTCATAACCGACTCTGGGGTTGTGCGCTCATCTCGCATTATTGGCCGAGGGAGCAGGCATATAGCTTCCAGGTCATGTGGCCAGCATGACAAAGCCGCTTCTGGCAAACCAGAGCAGCACATGGAAACACCGTTTACCTTCCCGCTGTAGCGGTTCCTATTTATCTAATTGCATTTTGACGTGCTTTCGAACTGCTAGGTTGGCAGGAGCTGGGACCGAGCAACGGGAGCTCACCCCGTCACAGGGATTCAAACCGCCGACCTTCTGATCAGCAAGCACTAGGCTCAGTGGTTTAGCCCACAGCGCCACCTGGGTCTAGGGGGACAAAGGGGGTGTCTCTGTGCCAGAGGGTAAATGGGAGGGGTCTCACCATCATCTCAGAATTAGTTAGAAGACAAAAGGCTTTGAAGTAGAGTTTTAGAGTTGTTGTGATGTAAGTTTAAGAGAAAAAGTGGCAGTCTTTAAACACAGCAGGCTAGAGTCAGAGCTATGTTTGATTTCTTTTTGAATCCACGGCTGCAGAAATGGGAGAATCAGGACCCTATTGAAGTGTTAATGCTGTGAGTCCCTCCATTGCAGGCAAAGTTTGCCTGTTTGAGTAAATAAACCATATATCATAAAGAGACCACATTCTCCACTGTGCCTCGTTTCCAAAAGGAAACACAAACCCTCGGTAAGTGCTTGGAAACCCTGGAATCCTGCACAGCTCGGAGATCGGGGTGACATGTAACAATGAGCGACAGTAAAAAGGAATTTATGTATAACAATTGTGAGGCACCTGCCGATTGGACATGCATGCATGGAATGCCAGACGACCAAGCAATAGTACAAGGAGCACCCCATTCCCCCCAGAGAAAACGTCAGCAGGAGGAATGGGAGGTGAAAAGCCTGGGAGTAGTTATGGGTTCCCCCAGGGCGTATGAGGAGAGCCTTCCTTCCTTCCAAGGAAACCAAGGGAAGAAATCTCTGCAGAACGAAGTTCAGGAGAAACTAGGTCACTGCCACCTGCCACTCGGCATTCAGAAAAGAACATGCAGTGCCCGTCGTCACTTCAGTTAGAGCTGCTGTTCGATGCCCCCGCTCTGCTCTCCTTTGCTCTCATGCCACGTTAGGGCCTACCATTTCGTTATTTGCCCACAGCCATTTCGCTCCTTGGAACACACACTTTCTGGTTCCCATGGCAACGCCCATCTTATTCTGTTTGTTCCCTACGGCTTCCTCCTTGCAGCCGTTGAGTCTTCTCTCTCTCTTCTCTTCGCTGAAGCCATTTGTGCTGTTGCATCGTACTGGCATTTTCCGATGCCTTCTTTGCAGCTGACCCAAGTCCCCTTTGGTTTACCTCTTTCTATGCTCCTTCTCCATCTGTGGCACCTCGATTACTTTCAGTTATCCCGGCCACTGCTTTCAGCAGGTTTCTTTTGTCCACTGACACAGGGGCACCAAGATAGACCATGGTATGTAGAATTCCATCACCCATTTGCACCTATATTATCTACAGACAATGCCATCACCATCCCTAGCATTTTTGAGTGTTTGCTTCATATAGCATTATCCCAGTAACCCTTTCAGCAACCCTGAAGGGTATCCCCAGTGCTACTTTTTGGAGGTGCCGGAACTCACCATGAACTTCTCTTATGATGACAATGGCACCCACCTGAGAGGTGCCAGAACTGAGATATGGTGAGTTATGGCTGGGGGGGGGGAAGTCCTGGGTACCCACATATTGCAGCTGAGGAGTAGAGGTTGCAGAAACACGCCCTGCCTAAAGCCGTGTTAGTGATTTCCTGGATGAATCAAGATTTGAACGGAGAACCTGCTGGTTTAAAGCTCTTAGCCCAGGCATCCCCAAACTCGGCCCTCCAGATGCTTTGGGACTACAACTCCCATCATCCCTGACCACTGGTCCTGTTAGCTAGGGATGATGGGAGTTGTAGTCCCAAAGCATCTGGAGGGCCGAGTTTGGGGATGCCTGTCTTAGCCACTGTGCAATGCCATCTTCTGGTGTTATGTATTTTGTTTAAAATTACGATTGCAATGGCATTTCACTACTGTTATTGTAACCATTTTTCATTTATGAAGGGATAGCAGTGCCAACTGGGTTCTACTGTACTGAAATATGCATTTTGCTGAGCCATTCTTCTCCCTGAGATGCTGGATTTCCATGTGGGGGGCTGGTGGTGGTGACGAAGTGCTCCTTTTCCAGTCAAAACGGAAAGGGCTTCTGCTTGTTCATAGAGTTTGGGCTGTAGTGGCTGCTGTGTCTCCTCTGTACCTCAGACCCTGCCAACTGCTTCCGGGTCCTGTTGCCACGACAACAGCAAATACTGGGCCTAGGTTCAGTTTTGCACTTCTTAAAGAAGTGGGCTCCAGCTCTTGTCCTCAAAACCGTTGGACTCTTTTGTGAGAGGCAGCTGCAATATTTAAATAAATTTTCTGAATTAGCATCTTACACGTAAATGTGGGTTGCATTTAGAATGACAGTGAAATGTTGAACTTAATGTCAGTGGCTGCTTATTGTGTGTTCAGACCCAGAGACCTCCCCCCCTAAATGAAAACACATTTGACTCAAATTTTAGTTTGGTTTTTGGCAGAATGTAGGCCACAACTTTATCGATTACAGAAAGTGAGTGATTGCATAGGCTCTGGTTTGACTAGCTCCCTGCACCCTTGCAGGTAGCGCTGACCCACAGCTCCATCATATGTCAGCCAAGGGTGAACACCTGAGGCAGGTGGAAAGCCTGGGAACAGACTCTGTTCACTCCCCAGACGCTCCCCTGGACTCAGGCACGGGCACAACCCTCTCGGGGGTTGAGTGACCAAACCAAATTGAGTCCCTGGATTCTTTTAACGGAATACCCTTCACATAGGGATGGCAAGACCGTTCTCCCATCCCTATCACCTGAACCAGTGCCTATCCGCAACCTTACAAGTTGTGACGATTTGCTATGTGGCAGGCGAAACCCAAATGGCAACAGCCAATCAGCCAAGTGGGGAAAATTCCTGCCGTGCCCCTGTCCCAACGACAGACAACACACAATGGCATAGCAAGGTCAATCGCAAAATGCCCTAAATATAGGGAGAGGTGGGTGGGTGTTCCAATGCACGCGCCAAAAGAGGAAGCTCTGGGTCACGTGCATAGGAATATATACTGGTAGGTCCCTCGCTTTAGGCTGCACCCCATTGGCCAGATTAAACCCAGGAACGAGGGACCTACCAATCGAGTGTTGTGGCAGTCCAATAAACCCACCCACAACTCGAGGGTGAGTCTCCAGGTCTCACCGCAACATATGCCCTCTTTTAGGGAGGATACGCTTTCTAGAAATCTGGTGTGCGTACAATTTGTCTGCGGCTCGGTCTAACATGACTGTGTAGGGTTTAATGAATTTAAGATGTGCCAGGCTTAGAAAGTTCCATGTGCCCATTAACACTTCCCTACCTTACAAAATTGTTATATGAATCAGAGTGAAATAATAGCTGCAAAAACGCTATAAATAAATCAATGGCACCATAAGCGCACTATGTTTGGGACGTCTCTTAGGTTTCTCTGGGAAGCTGCAAGAGGCATCAGATACTGGGGCTAGGCCCATTGATTTAAGGTTCTTTTCATTGACTCTTAAGGCCCTAAACAACTTGGGGAGCTGGTTCTCTGAGAGAGTATACTGCCCATATGAACCTGCCGATACCCTGAGATCTCCTAAGGAGCCCCTCCCAGTGGTGCCATGGCCAACTCTGATCCACCTGGCAACAGTCAGGTAAAGGACACTGTCTGCAGGGGTTCTTGCTCTGTGAAACAGTCTCCCCCCACAGATTGGGCAGGCACCAGCATTTAAAAATAATTTTGTTCAGCCCGGACACTGAGGTCCAGCTCCGAGGGCCTTCTGGCAGTTCCCTCACTGTGAGAAGTGAGGTTACAGGGAACCAGGTAGAGGGCCTTCTTGGTAGTGGCGCCCGCCCTCTGGAACACCCTCCCATCAGATGTCAAGGAAATAAGCAACTATCTGACAGGTTCTAGGAACCCGAAGATTCTGTATCTCACAGTCATTATTATCATCCACAGAACTCATAGATAATTTTCTACTCCTTCTTCATGTCCTTCAACAACAACGGTTCAGTCGTCAGTTATGAATATTCATGACTCTAATAACTTAAAACGTGGGTTCTTAACCTATGGTCCATGGATGCCTGGGGGGCACAAAACTGGGTACTTTTTTTTTTACTCCAATGCAACTCATTGTATGCAAAATTCTGTATGAATGTGCTCATGTAGATCCCCACCCCCCCCCACCCCGAAAGCGGGTTTAGTTTTCATCAGATTCTCAAAGTGGTCTGTGTCCCAAACAAATATAAGAACCACTGAATTAAAATATTTCACGTATACTTTCCATATCACTAGGAACACTCTTTTATCTAAAAACTATCAGCACTAAACAGGTACAGAAAGACCTGGAAACTTACAGCCCAATTCAGTCCTTGTTTACTTGGAAGTAAGTCCCACTTTGTGCTATGGGACATTTACTGCAGCATCAGTCTTTAAGGAAGTGTTCTTGCTTAATATGTTTGCATACGTACAGAGAAAAAGCCAAAGAGAAAGACTGTCTCTAAGCAGACAATTCTGCAGTGCAAAAAAAGCATGTGGGTTATGGTTTAATGGTTTATGGTTTAATAAAGGCTCCATTTAGTTTCAAGTCATTATGTCTTAATTGCATGTGGCCACATACATGTCTGTTCAAGAAATATATGAATGCCAGAATGGGATAGTTGATTTACATCAGTTCTTTAAGTTGGCTTAATTTAAATCACCATGTATTGTCTTTCAGCTGAGTTTAGGTGTTTACGATTGTTCTGCAGTGGACAATTGCACATCATCACTTGGCGCAATGGTCACATAGGTGAGTTGGCCATAAAATGCACATTTGATCCACTTGCATGCTCTTTGTGCCACACACAAATGCTACTGAGATGTGCTTTTCACATTACAGCAGTCCTGGATCCATCCCATGGGGCAGCTGCAACGTTTAAGGGCTTGTAACCATAGCTGCCAAGTTATCCCTTTTTTACAGGGATTTTCCCTTATGCTGAATAGGCTTCCTCGCGAGAAAAGGGAAAACTTGGCAGCTATGCTTGTAACCAGGTGGCTCGAATCCCCGCAACGGGGTGAGCTCCCATTGCTCGGTCCCTGCTCCTGCCCACCTCCCTCACTGCGAGAAGCAAAGCTATAGGGAACCAGGCAGAGGGCCTTCTCGGTAGTGGCACCCGCCCTGTGGAACACCCTCCCATCAGAGGTCAGAGAGATAAACAACTACCTGACATTTAGAAAATACCTAAAGGCAGCCCTGTTTAGGGAAGTTTTTAATCTGTGATATTTGATGTATTTTAATGTTTGTTGGAAACCGAGTGGCAGGGGAAGCCCAGCCAGATGGGCGGGGTATAAATAATAAATAATAATTATTATTATATATAGCAGTTCGAAAGCATGTCAAAGTGCAAGTAGATAAATAGGTACTGCTCCAGCATTAAGGTAAACAGTGTTTCCGTGCGCTGCTCTGGTTTGCCAGAAGCGGCTTTGTCATGCTGGCCACATGACCCGGAAGCTGTACGCTGGCTCCCTCGGCCAGTAAAGCAAGATGAGCGCCGCAACCCCAGAGTCGTCTGCAACTGGACCTAATGGTCAGGGGTCCCTTTACCCTTTATCTTTAACCAGGTGGTCAGGACGAAATGTGAGGGTTGCTGCTCATACAAAATTGGCACTGCGGGGTAAAATGTGGCTCCCATGTTGGTGCTGTTACACCACCTGACGCAGGGCAAATGACAGAAAAGGAATTTATTTTTTCCAGTCAACATTACACTGCATTAAGGGTTATTCATGAAAATTCTGTCTAAGGGCTCATACGCTCTTACCTTTGCTCTAGGCGTAGGTCTGTGAATTTTCCAGGTCCAGGTCTGACAGCTTTATTTTTTGTACTGGTGCAGCCGTGAAACCCCACTCTTTACCACTGAATGGGAGCAAAGTGCAAGCCACAGAAAACCCAAATTGCTGTATGCTCCGATTCAGTGGTAAAGAGCAGGTTTTCCTGGGGAAAGTGGTGGGCAAACAAACAAACAGTGTTCTGAGACAGGCCTGGAAAGCCCAGACCTTGTGCCTATAATGTGTGGGGCAAAAATGTGGCTGAGCCCTAAGTTACTGCTGATCCTGACTGATCCCTCGGCGAAATTATTTCTCCCAGTAATCACAGGGAAGAAAACTGGAGGTCTTATACTGTACTATACTATACTTCTGTAAAGCGCTTTGTGAATTGATGGCACATGGCTTTATCAAGAAGCAAAACAGCCCTCCTCCTCAGATATATAGGAAAGAAGCGTAGTTGTGTTAGTCTCTTGTGCAAAAACCACGAGTCCTCTGGCACCTTAAAGGTCAACGTTTATTGTCACATAAAACTTTTGATACAACGAAAGCTAAGGTGCCACAGGACTCTTGTTGCATCTACACAAGCTACATGCTTGGAATGGAAAATAGGTGGCACAAAAAAGAATCCCCTTTTCTTTGTAGTGCCAAGAAGCAGCCCAATAAAATCCCCGGTACTGTATCTTTTTCCTTCCCTAGCCCACAACCAAGGACGTCTACTCTCCTTACGCATGTGAACATTTATCTTCGCGCCCCCCCCCCCGCCGTCCTTGTTGTATCAGTATACGGAATCAACCTTGGTTTGAAAGGCTTGCTTTTAAATCTATTTCTTAAACAAAACAAAAAACGAAACTGTTGCAGATCTACAGCTTCTTCGCCTCCCGCATCCCTCTCCCGCCGCCCGACAGCTACCTTGGTATTTTACAGGTCTCTTGTTCACACGCACCTGTAATTATCCTGAATTATACTATGGCGAGGGGGAGGCGGGGGGTGCTGAAGGGTGGAGGAGGCTTGCTGCAAAAGGAGCAGCCATCGCGCCTCCATCCTCCTAGAACCACATAATTCCAGCTTCTCCTTTCCCCCTCCAACCAGTAGGGACCCAGGTTGCCGCCACGTGAGCTTCTGCCTGGCTCGGCCCTCCTCTTCTTGCGCATACAGAATAGTAGGCGGGCTTTAACCGGGTTTTTTTCTCCTCCTTTGCCTCCCTCTCCGCCCCCCCCGCCCCCCGCAATGTCAGATCCGCTGCAGAAGCGAGGGGTAGCCTGCAAGGCAGAAGGAGGCGCCGCGCGCAGCTGACGGGGGCTCCCCAAAAGCCTGCAGCAGCGAGGAGGCGAGCGAAAGGTCAGCGCCGTCGCTTCGTCGGACTTAGGGGGGGGGTCGCCTTCGCTGGGGAGGGGGATCCGTCTCCATCTTCTCCCCCACCATCCACCCCAACCGGGGCGCACGAACGGCTTCCTTCCAATATTAGCCTCGCCTGCGCCGGCTCCCCGGCCGGAGAAAGGACCAAAACGGAGGGTTCCTGCTTGCAAAACGGGTGAGGAACCTTGCTCTAGGAGAGGAAAGTCAGAAGCGGGGGTGGTGGTGGTGGAGGGGTGGGAATTAATTACAAAATAAACGCATGCGGCAGAGCCATCATCTCACCTCGCTGTGGGGAAAAAAAACTGGGGGAAAGAAGACACCACCACCCTCCCAAAGAGCAAGCCCGACTGGATCCCATTGTGTGTGTGTGCGTGCGTGCGCGCGCGCGCGCGTGGTTTAGTCGATCGGAGCTGAAGGTTATATTGTGGAAGGAAGCGGCCTCCTGCAGCAGCAGCGTGTCGTCGCCGGGAGTGGGCGGAGGGACACGGGGTGGCGGCGCTTTCCAACGTGGGATTCCATGGCTCTGGCGGCGGAGCTCTGGTGACCCGAGGAGAAGCGGCTCGACTGCGGCAATGCTGCCAGCAGCAGGACCGACGGCTCTGCTGAGAGGAGGCGCCTGAGCAGCTGCGACGGAGGCGAGGGCAGGCGGCAGGATCCGGCCACATCCAACCTTTCCTCGTTGCCTTTTCTGTTTCCTCCCGCCGCCCCTCCAAACGGATTCTCCCCACTCCACAAACCTCTTCCCACTGGCAAGGCGTGCGCGGCTTGGCTTGCCTAGCTCGGGCAGGTAGCGGGTCTCTGCGTCCTCCTTTTGCCCTCCCTCCCTCCGACGACCCCCGCGGCCAAAGCCCTTTGGAGCATGGCTACTCTGCTGCGGAAAATCGGGCTCATCCGGATCCACAACAGGGACACCGAGGACCCCAAGCATCACCACCACCACCATCACCACCACCGTCGCGGCAGCATCCAGCAAGGCTCCTCGCTGCGGGGCAAAAGCAACCAGAAGAATAAGCAGCAGCAGCTGCAAGGCACGCCGGCCAGCGGCTGCGGGAGCCCCGGCAAAGAGAGCTGCAGCAGCAGCCGAGGCAGCAGCCCCGCGCGCAACAAGCCCAAGAAGGTGCTGGAAGTGGCCAAGCAGCAGCAACAGGCGAGCCCCGACGGCGCGCCAGAGAAAGCGCAGCAGCAGCAGCAGCAGCGCGACGGCAAGGAGGCTGGCTCGGGCAAGGACCCGGCGTCGGGGGGCAGTGTTGGGCGCTCCAGCACCCCGGCCTTGGTGCCGCCGTCGCTGGTGCCAGCCAGCCGGCAGGCGCACTGCACGCAAGTGCGCACCCGACGGCTGATGAAGGAGCTGCAGGACATCGCGCGTTTGAGCGACCGCTTCATCTCGGTGGAGCTGGTGGACGAGAGCCTCTTCGACTGGAACGTGAAGCTGCACCAGGTGGACAAGGACTCGGTGCTGTGGCAGGACATGAAGGAGACCAACACCGAGTACATCTTGCTCAACCTCACCTTCCCGGACAACTTCCCCTTTGCGCCACCCTTCATGCGGGTGCTCAGCCCGCGTCTGGAGAACGGCTACGTCCTGGACGGCGGCGCCATCTGCATGGAGCTGCTCACCCCCAGGGGCTGGTCCAGCGCCTACACCGTCGAGGCCGTCATGCGCCAGTTTGCCGCCAGCCTTGTCAAAGGGCAGGTAAGGAAGGGGCTCTTGGCGGCATGGTGCTGGGGGGGGAATCTTGGGTGGGGGCTCTCTAGGCCCAGCAGCAGCCTGGGCTTTAAAATGGTCCTGGCCCACTGAGAGGCCTTGGGTGGGCACTCAGCCTGGCTGTGGGTGAAAGACCTCTGAATCTCTCTTCTCTCCCCCCCCCCCCCCGCTAATATTTGGCCAGCTGGCTCCCTCTGTGATAAAGGAAAGGACTCTGGTCTCTTTCTCTTGCTGAGCCTTGGCATTGAAGGGGGTGTTCTGGAGCAAAGGCCTAGGCTAGAGGCTTGGCTCAAATCCATCTCCTGCTGCGCTGCCATTTTGCTGCACTGCATGGCTGCTGAATGCCAAACCACAAATGATGCGGGCGATCTGTGACTTCCCAACTTTCCCCTCTTAAATATGAAAGGAGGCGCAAGGGGCTAAAATATTGGTCAGAGGAGCACCACTTATCCAATCAAATTTGAAGTCCCTCGTGTCTTGTTTGGTTGTTTCTTCTTAAAAGGATGTTCGGTCACAACTATCCCATGCTGTGTTCCTTATCCAAGATATCCCTTACAAAAGGGGTAGCCAAGGTGGTGCTCTCCAGATGTTGGAATTCCAATGCCCAGCAGCCCTTTGGTCCCAGAGTTTTATTCCTGCAACACCTGGAGAGCAGCAGGTTGGGGGGCAGGCATCCTAACCACTTTCTGTGGCCCATATGGGGTTGGATTGCTGATCTTTGGGATCTCTGGAGCAGGAAGGATGTCAGCAAAGATCATGGGGGGGAGATGGCTCTGGTCCCCAAATCTTTGTGTAAATGGAAGGTGACTGATCTGTAGTATTCGGTGGGCTGAGTAGGAGAGATTCGTATTCTAAGAGGCTCTGTAGAATCCAGCGGTCAGCAATCCAACACGGTGTGAGTGACCCTTTGCCAGGTCAGGAGAAGGTGCCCAGGAGTGCCCCACAAAAGGTGACTTTGGGGGAGCAGATATGCAAAGCCAAGATTTATAAAATTCAGAATTATCTGGAGAGAGTGAGTAAACGTGAGTTATTCCCCCTCTCCCAGAACTGGAACTTTTGAGTCATCCAGTGACAAATGGGCTGGCAGAAGGATTTTGTCATATAGAACAGTAACGTAGGCTTGCTACGAGATGACACGATGGCAACCCATATCTGTTGGCTAAAAAGGGAAATACGTACAGCACATTGATGGAGATGAAGTGTGCCAGTGACTAAGAGTCGGTATTACCAGATTCTGGGAGCAATTAATTCCAGGATTGGCCGGTGAAGTGCTCACGTAAATGGAGGCACAGTGTGTTCTTTTTGCTCTGATCCAGAAGAGCATTTTTGATGTTTTAAAGTGGTCTCACAGCCTGACACAGCTATCTATATTGTGGTGCTGCGTGGAGATGTGATGTTATGAAATGAAACCTACAGCTTCAAAGGAGAGCCTCTGCAGCCCCGCTTAAGATTGTACGGATATGTGAGACAAAGCAAGAAGGAGCACCACAATTCTGGTGTATAATAAACCCCAAGCTCTTGAACTAGATAAAGCTACCACCCTTGCCATATCTAAGCTGCCTCTCCAATCCAGCACTTTCTATTGCCTTCTGGCTCTTTGTAATCTTAACTAAATGTGCAGGAGACCCCCTTTATATCTATTTGTCTCCCTGTCTATGTATAATCACATATAAGTTTCATATATATCTATATATGCAACCTAATCCTATGCATATACATTTGAATGCGATTAGTGGGATTTACACCCAAGTACGGTAAGCAGGGATAGGATTGCAACCAAAGTCAGATCACACAAAGTCACACAGTCTTCAAAACAGAGACAGCAACAATTCCTCTGCTCTGTTGTTTAAAAAAAAAATGTTTTTGGGATGTGCTGGGAAGGGATTTTGGTAAGAAAATCCACGCACCCAGTTATTTCTTTTTTTAAAAAAGTTGCTGTAAGGGGTGTACCTGCATTGGCTAGCTCCCCAATGAATGGCATCAAAATCTCAATGTGCTTTGTATCCCTTCCGTCCCTGAAAACATGTGCTGTGGTCACAGGCCACTGCAAAATTCGTATTGCTTTTAAATGTTTTTCTGTCGTCGTACAGTACAGTATGTCATCCTGATGTTCTGCGAGACGGCGGTATATAAATCCCTCTATAAATATATTTTTTTCTTAATGGCTCTGTCATAAATTAAATTTGGTATTGACTAATGGTTACAAACCCATATTTCCAAGTAATGGTTTTAAACAACTGCGTATTGCAATGCACTTATGCAGGTTGTAGATCCTTTGTGAGCCTCCTTCTGCTTTCCAAACATCAGTACCGTATCACTAAGCAAGACAGAGAGGACAATTCCTATTGGAACATCCATAGGTGTTTGGGTTGCAGCCTGGTGGGAAGTTCTGGGCAAACCCCACTGAAATGAATCCATTGTGCAGACCTTGTTCATTTCGGTGGGCTTTGGGCATGATAATACCCTGCTGGGTTGTGCCTTTCATTTTTTAAAATAGCTCCAGCATAGTCATTGGATGTGTTCCTCTTCAGTATTCACCTCCAAAGACTCCTCCCACCCCCCAAATGCAGGATCTACATATACATAAATAAATTAAAACAGATTTGAAAACTAATTTTAAAAACCAATCCCCCCCTTTTAAAAAAATAATACAGGTAATAATTCTAGCTTGGTTGAAATTAACTCTGAATACCACCAGCATGTTAAACCAGTACTTACAACCTCTTAGAACTGAATCATATATATATATATATATATATATATATATATATATATATATATATATATGGGACCCAGGTGGCGCTGTGGTTAAACCAATGAGCCTAGGGCTTGCTGATCACAAGGTCGGCGGTTCGAATCCCTGTGACGGGGTGAGCTCCCGTTGCTTGGTCCCAGCTCCTGCCAACCTAGCAGTTCGAAAGCACGTCAAAATGCAAGTAGATAAATAGGAACCGCTACAGCGGGAAGGTAAACGGCGTTTCCATGTGCTGCTCTGGTTTGCCAGAAGCGGCTTTGTCATGCTGGCCACATGACCTGGAAGCTATACACCGGCTCCCTCGGCCAATAATGCGAGATGAGTGCGCAACCCCAGAGTCGGTCACGACTGGACCTTATGGTCAGGGGTCCCTTTACCTATATATATGGGTTATCTGAACAAGTCATACTCCAGAGTAAACCCATTGAAAGCAATGGAACTTGAGTCCATTTATTTCAATGGGTCTTCTCTGCTTGACTTAGTCAGGTGTCACCCATTGAGTTAAATACCGCTTCTCCGTGTGGACCATGAGAAAAATATGTTTTGAGGATAGAAATGACATACGGTAATTGTGGCACGATAGGACATATACTGTATTCTTATGATGGGTTTGAGACAGGTGGCCTTGGCTTCACCAGTTATCACAGATACTGGGATCCAAGAGATGCCATCCCATATATTACTAAGGGCAGGCTACATCCACCTGGGTGATCTTGTATAGTCCTTTTTTTTTTTACCAGCTGAGCTTTTCAGTTTGCTTCGTTCTCGAATTATGAATCCTTGTTTAGAAGTTTAAAGGGCAGCCTTGAGAACTAAGTGGGATGTTACAACTGAAAAGGATGTGTAAGCTTTGGGCTTTATATATCCACCTTAGTTATTTGGGATATCTATATCCCATCTTTTGAGTGAATTATCCTCAAGCTGGCTTACAATAGACCAGGCATCCCCAAACTTCGGCCCTCCAGATGTTTTGGACTACAATTCCCATCATCCCTGACCACTGGTCCTGTTAGCTAGGGGTCATGGGAGTTGTAGGCCAAAACACCTGGAGGGCCGCAGTTTGGGGATGCCTGCAATAGACTGTAGCAGTGCACACTCCGTTCAAGCCCACACAACCCAACATCATCCCTTAGTCAACTGATGGGGCCAGAGTGTGCTTCCTTCGCCTCTGCAGTTCCAGGGCAACTGGCAGGCAGGGGTTGAAGAATCTCACTGCACCTGCTTCTTCTGTGATGGATGGAAGCAAGTTGTTGCCCACCCCTTGTCGTGATCTTCTTCTAGAAGGCTGATGGCAGACACCAGAGGGTGCTTCTTTTTAGTGCTGGAATCTCAGGGCACTTGGACCGCTGTATTCTTTAATGTACAAAAATGTCCCATGGAACTCAAGGGAGATTACATGCATTAAGTTGCTTACACATACTAATAGTATATTCAGTTTTACTAAGATGACTTTAAATGTCGAACAACCGTTTCACATTTATAACAGGCCATTGAGCATGCTGTGTGATGACTTCTAGTTAACATTCCTAATGCACAGCTGCTTTATACACATAAGGAACATTTATCCATTTAATAAGCAGGTGTATTTACATGTAGCATTTCCCAAAATTCATACAAATACGATACCAAGTTTGTTTATTCAGCTATAGTTATATGAACACATCAATACATAATAGTATACTTTGTAGATAGTATAAATCAGGCATCCCCAAACTGCGCCCCTCCAGATGTTTTGGCCTACAACTCCCATGATCCCTAGCTAAGAGGACCAGTGGTCGGGGAAGATGGAAATTGTAGTCCAAAACATCTGGAGGGCCGAAGTTTGGGGATGCCTGGTATAAATGCTCTCTTTGGCTATAACCTATTTTAGTAATTATATTAACTGGTTGGTATGTATCATCGTTTAGGAAAGGTATGACATACCAATGGGATGGGAAATTTGATTTAAATTAACGATTTAAATTGTAGGATGTGTTGTTGTTTTTTAACTCAACAAGAGAAAGGCCAATATAAATCATTGGTTTAATTCAAGTTTCTCATTATACTCCAAACCTTCCCTAAACAATTACACATATTACCTCAATTCTGGGGAGCCAGGTGGCGCTGTGGGTTAAACCACAGAGCCTAGGGCTTGCTGATCAGAAGGTCGGCGGTTCGAATCCCTGCGACAGGGTGGGACCCGTTGCTCGGTCCCAGCTCCTGCCCACCTAGCAGTTCGAAAGCACATCAAAGTGCAAGTAGATAAATAGGGATCGCTCCGGCGGGAAGGTAAATGGCGTTTCCGTGCACTGCTCTGGTTCGCCAGAAGCAGCTTTGTCATGCTGGCCACGTGACCCGAAAGCTGTCTGCGGACAAACGCCAGCTCCCTCGGCCTATAGAGCGAGATGAGCGCTGCAACCCCAGAGTCGGACATGACTGAACCTGATGGTCAGGGGCCCCTTTACCTTTACCTCAATTCTAATGAACCCACCTTGCCTTCTTAAAGTATCAGCAGCCCCCCTAAGTTAAATGTCTACCAAAAGACAATGAAATTGTCTGTGCCATTAGGCTCAAGGCAGTTTTCAGTGAGAAAACATTTCTTACCCTGTGAAGAATGCACAAAATGGACATTTTGGGTACCAGTTTGATGGACACTTCATTTTATTATACACAGGGAATGGGGAAACCATTTTTATCTGCTTTTGCCCTGCTTTACCAGAAAGCCATTAGGAAACCAAATACGATATAGATTCATTTTCAGGGGAAATCAATGGTTGTGTGACATTTGCCATAATTATTTCTGCCAATACTACCTTCCTTCTCAGCTTTCCCTTCTGCTCTCAAAAAAACCTCCCTGTAATTGTACGGTGATTTTTATCCTGGAAATACTTCTCGTAAATATCTGTCCATTTGGGGATTAGAGGACGAGGAGAGGTGGTTGCATGTTTAATTAAACCATATTGCTTCGTGTTTCAGGGCTAGATCGTGGGGCCACTTTCCCATTCATTAGTCATACGATCCCTTTTGCCGCTGATATGAGTAATTCATGTTACTTCAAGCCTAATGAGAACAATTGTCAGCGTTGGGTCTTTTTTGCATTCTTGCAATTAAAGTAACAGGCTTTTACTTAATTGCTTCATGTGACTCAGTCATGTCTTCTAGAAAGCAGCATAGGATCCTGTTGTACTGAGCAAGCTTTTGAGTTTTCCCGGAAGACTTCAACAGATTAGTGGTCAGGAAAGCCTACTATATACGGGGGGGGGGGGGCAAGTGGGAGTCTCCATTTAGTGCTAATCCAAAAATGAAATGTGGGAGGGAGATGCAGACGATTAAATTAGGCTCGATTAGCTGCCGCAGTGAAGAGGAGGACCAGGTCCAGGGGTTCTTGCCTTGCCATGTGTGCCCATATACGAAGTCAGCATCAACTCGTCTAATGCAGTCAACCTGCAATATTTTAATCTTAAACACTGAAACGAATAATTACCGGTTTCAGCATTTGTTCCTGAACGCAGTCTATTGCTTCAACCCCTCCTTATCACATGAGTGTGTGTGTGTGAGAGAGAAAGTGTGTGTGTGTGTGTGTGTGTGTGTGTGTGTGTGTGTGTGTGCGAATAAGAAATACAGAGCTGTGATATAATTGCTACAGAGAAATCCTAAATATACTTTGTAGGGAGAAAGCCTCACTTAGTATTGTGGGACTCCTAATTATTCACAATGCACTATTTCCACTGGAATTCTATAATTGTAATTCTATAACCTAGAATATTACTTCCTATGCTTGTTATTAAAAATATATACAGTATATGATGCTCATATGCTGTTGACGAGCAAAGGGGGCATCCGGAGGTGAATATTCGTCAACAGTTTCATAATGCTTTAGTCTAATTAAAAATGTGAAGGCAATTGCATAGGGAAAATGAGAGGGGAGTATTAATAGTAGAGTGTTGTCAATGTCTGTTTGATAATCTGAGCAACTGCTGTCCAGTAGCAGTCGGATTCAGCCCCGTGTAATACGAGTTGCATTATATAACCTGGATGATTCTGTTGCATAAGGCTCTGGCTTACAGAAGCTCTGACTAGGAGAAACACTTGAGATTCCTGGTCCTGTTTGCAGAGCTAGTCTTTCTTAACAGTTAGTTTAAGAAGGGCACTTGCACCGAGAGAGAGGGAACCTATTTCCATCTGTTGGGAAATGTAATCACCAAATTTGTGAAGCCCTTAACAACTGGCATTATATCCATTGTGTAGCACTTGGTAAGATTCCCAGCGTTTCATCCGAAGAGCTTCTGTCAGTTTAATCAGGCAATGTTAATCCAGTGCTTTAAATGGAAATAAGAAAGAGCCCCGTTGGATCAGACGGGGGGGGGCTCCCTCTAGTTTCCAGCAATGCATTGCAGGAGATTGAACTAAATGGTCCTTGTGGGGCCTTCCAACTCCTCCATGATTCTGTGAATGGCCCCAAATTGATCTCCCCTGGGCAGCCTGGAGAAGGAGAAGCTGGAGCAAAGCACATGTTAATGGATCGCTACAATTATTGGGATTAGTAGTATAGTCCTTAGTGGTGCCTGTCTTACCATGTGGAAAATGTCTAGCAAAAAAAGCACCTGAGCTCCGAAAACCTATTTATGTAGCATTAACTATTCTTTATCTCAATAATAAGACACAGGAGACGAAGGGTTGTTTCCAGCTAAGTTCTACTCAGAGACCCATTGAAAATATTGAGCCCAAGTTAGTTATGCTCATTAACATCAATAGATCTACTCAGAGTAGGATTAGCTTTGGCTGTAACCCTGAGGGGCAATTCCACGCTCTCAGGGAAGGCAGCTGAGGGGCCATAAGTTTCTTTCACTTCCTCCTCCACCAGGGTGGGGAGAGTGAGGTTGCTGCCAGAGGCCTTCCTGGTGCGAAGAGGAAAACGTTGCCACTGACTGATGCATACCGGGTATTAACTCTACAATGACAAATAAAATGCAGCAGCTCAGCAAGGACTCCCACAAAAGCTTGAGCAAAGAAGTGTGCTGAAAAAACTAGTCCTCATTGGTGCCCAACTGCATCTGAGAAGGGAAGCATAGAAACATAGACTTGTTGGGTGGGAAGGGAATTCGAGGGTCATCAAGTCCAAACTGCACAGAACTCTGCATAGATTTGCAAGTGTGCTAGCGATTTTATTGCTGCGCCACTCGGAGGGCCAGGGAATTCCATAACCGGGGTGCCACTGCTGAGAATGCAGGTAAGTGCTGCACAATGAAGAAGGCCTTTTCCAAAGATCTCAAAATATGGCTGAGAAAGCCCTGCTGTGACCCACCTTTTAGTTCATGGCATGATTCTGATGCTGGCTGTGAATCATCAGACTAATGAGATGGGACCATGGATTTGAAAACGTGTTTTAGGGAACCTTGGAAGCTCATTGAGGCCCTTCAGTGAGGAAACTCACCAGTGGAAGACAGCTTGGCCATAATTATCTTCTCTTCCCACGGAATGCACAGCTTCAGAGTACCTTTAGGTCTCTTCTAGGCCATGCTCTCAGTTGACATGGGTCAACAGTGAAACCCTGTGGATCTGGCCATTAGGGAGAAACACAGAAAGCTGTCTTGCATCAGGCCATTGATCCACCTAGCTCAGGCCATTGATTCACCTTCCTAGCCCTACCTAGTGATGCCAGAGATTGAACCTCCGCTGAGTTTTGGCCTTTCCCTAAAGACAGACATCGGTTGGTGAACCACCAGCCTTTTGGTTTACAGCCAAGCATGCTAGCCAGTTATGCCCAATTGCTTCCCTTTATGAACCGAATGTGATCCTTGGAATGTGACCTGGAATTATTGACACAAAGCAGCCATGGCAAAACAAGTTGATCTGGAAGAGGCTCCCTGAAGGTAGAAAACTTCAGACTAAGACATGCTTACCAAAAAATGGTTTGTGGACACAAACCATTACAAAACATGGTGTCCTGCCAGGGCTGTGGGGCTATTGAATACAAATGTTTGTGGATCAAGGCTGTAGGCATATTTGGGCAGGCCTGTGGGCACACTCGGACTTTTGAGTGAGGGTCATGGTCACTTCTCTCCCTCAGAGCAACCTCCACTCCTAAGAGACAGAAAGAGAGAAAATACTTGAACATACAATTTGCGTTTCCAAGGAATCTGGGTAAAAGCTGGTTCTAGTGCAATTAACTGAGCCTTGTAAAACACAAAGAGCTGAAAGATGAAGTGTTTTCCCCAACTGTACTGTATGTACTTTTCAGTACAAAGGGTACTGAGAAAAGGGTAACCACTCTTACCGCAGGATGACTAGGGGGCAGTGAGTGAGGAGGCTCTGTGTCGGTGACCCCTCAGCTGCAATCTCCAAACCACTGTCGATTATTCCTAAACTCGTTTTTGGAAAGTGGTGGTTTTAATTTATGTGCTCTG
Organism: Zootoca vivipara; assembly: GCF_963506605.1. Taxonomy (NCBI): domain Eukaryota; kingdom Metazoa; phylum Chordata; class Lepidosauria; order Squamata; family Lacertidae; genus Zootoca; species Zootoca vivipara. The sequence goes on from NC_083283.1 coordinate 80,883,028, forward strand.
AACATGAAAACACGGGCCATGAAGATGTGGCAAGCCTATTAAGAACACAAAGAAGTGCCCTGCAGAACTGGGGCAAAGTTCAGCATCTTGTTTCCTCATCATTTGGGATTCAGGGGCAGTTAGCAAACAGGACTGATAGCCATTTATAGCCTTTTCCCTATGAATTTGTCCCTTTTAGGGCCACCTAACTTGGCGACTGTGATGAGTCACGCCTTCTATTTATTTTTGCCGCTTCACTGGTGCATGTGGAGCGAGGGGTTCCTGATTTACTCCCGCCATTGTCCATAAATTCAAAGCCTAACTGCCATATAATTTATATTATCCTGTTTCCTAAAGCCTTCATCTACAGTAGCTGTGGTATTTCAGACATGGCCTAAAACCAGCTAGGCACACTTTTATAAGTAAAAGTATATAAAAGTAAAAAAAAGGAGTTATTTATTTATCAGAAACTATAAATGAGGCAAATTCAGCTGGGTCCTGTTTCTTACTTATGTTTGCTGCAATGAGGTTATAGTATCTCCAAATGACAGTCACAGAAGTTTGCATATGGCTGCCTAGTAAAGTGTAGCTCCTAACCCATTTAATGGATATGCCCCTTTACCCCGTAAATCTCACCACCAAGCACCGTGAACTTCAGCCGGTTTCCTCTGAGCCAGACTTGCAGACAGTTCTCACTCTGGTCAGCTCCAGAAGTTCCTTGCTGAATCGCTCTCACTTGCTTAATGCCTATCTATGGCCTCACTGCCAGTCTTTGGCATAAGCCAGTGATTCAGCTCTTTTGGCAGAGGTGGCGCTGTGGGTTAAACCACAGAGCCTAGGGCTTGCCGATCAGAAGGTCGGTGGTTCAAATCCCCATGACGGGGTGAGCTCCCGTTGCTCGGTCCCAGCTCCTGCCAACCTAGCAGTTCGAAAGCACGTCAAAGTTCAAGTAGATAAATAGGTACCGGTACCAATACAGCGGGAAGGTAAACGGCGTTTCCGTGTGCTGCTCTGGTTCGCCAGAAGCGTCTTTGTCATGCTGGCCACATGACCTGGAAGCTATACGCCGGCTCCCTCAGCCAATAATGCGGGATGAGCGTGCAACCCCAGAGTCGGTCACTACTGGACCTAATGGTCAGGGGTCCCTTTACCTTTACCTATAGTTCCTTTATATTATTTTTATTAAATTTTCTGTTTTACCATTTCAAATAAATATTTTACATACTTTAAAATATCAATGACTTCCCTTCTTCTCTTTCCATGGTTCATTTTGCATATCTTACATCCCCGCATATTTTACAAAAATTATTCCAATTGGTTTTCCATTATTACACCCGTCAATAATTACTTACACTGTTGAATTTATTTTAATCCTGCCAGTGTTTTCAGCTGTACACAGTTATTTTCCATATAATCCAGTCTTCTTTAAACGTATGTTCTTCTTCCTCTCTTTTTCTATACATTAAGTCTGCAAGTTGTGTATATTCTGTCAACTTAAGTCATAGCTGCCAAGTTTTCCCTTTTCTCACGAGGAAGCCTATTCAGCATAAGGGAAAATCCCTTTAAAAAAGGGATAACTTGGCAGCTATGACTTAAGTTGCCAATCTTCTTTAGATGGGACCTCGCTCACTTTCCTTTCTCCGGCTAACAAAACACGGGCCACAGTTGTTGCATACATAAATAGCCTTTTCTGACACCTGGGAATTCCAGTCTAAATTATCCCCAACAGAAAGGACTCTGGGGTTTGGGGGGGGGAGTAATTAAAAACATTTTTTTCAATTCATTATAAATCGTTTCCCAATGAGACAAACTAAATTTCCAGTTTTCTCTAGGCTCCCTTGCCTGTCTTCCACCTGCTTCTGCCTCCTCTCTCAGCTTGTTCTTCTTGGCTGTCTCCCTCTTTTGTCTTCTTCATTCTTGTTTTCTTCTTTCTCCCCCCTCCGCAAGAGTAGTAGAATAGCTTCATTTATTTTGCAGCCAGCCTGTTCTTCAGCCAATCAGATTTGAGTGGAATCCAACCTCATCTAATCACTTTTCCTGCCCAGTGAGTGATCAAGAATTTCTGCCCATTAAGCCCACCAGAAGTGTGGTTTTACAGTTCTGTCCCATAGTATTTAAATCAGGGGTCCCCAAACTTACCCGGCTTTGGGCCGGATGCCCGCCGCACCGATTGTGTGGTGGGCCGGAGGGTGGGGGAGTGCGCGGCTGTGCACGCCCATGCGCACACGCTATTTCTGGCACACTCCCAACCTGGAAAGCGCCGGAAATAGCTTGTGCGCATGTGCAGAAGCCTCCTCCGACCCGGAAGTACACCGGAAATGACGCTTGTGCGTGTGCACAAGCTATTTCCGTCACTTTTCCGGGTTGGAAGTCGGCAGCCGCACCACACCGTGCCGGTAAGAGCAGGCAGTGGCAGCAAGCATCCCGGGGGGGGGTGCATAAAAGAGCCTCAGGGGCCGTATGTGACCCCCGGGCCGTAGTCTGGGGACCCCTGATTTAAATGAACCCATTTTCTCCTCAGACCAGCCTTACGGTAAATAGCAGCCGAATGTCAACCACCTTTTTATGGGGGGGGGGGGGAACGTAGCCTACATTTACTTTATAATGGGGTGTTTGAATGAGATTGGCATCAGTGCCTGAACAGATAAGCACTCTTACCTAGAAATAATTTTTCCACTTTAATCTCCCAAATGATTCCTATCAAGTGAAAAGCCCTTGAAACATTTTTAGCATCTGCAAGTCAAGAAAATGCTGTTGAGAATTTTTGGATAAAGTGATGCATATCTCTGGGGCTCGGGAAAGGATTTAAGTCATTCAGCCAGCCTATCCGAACAACTCTTAAGAGTTTGTATTTCGTATCTCTCAATTGAAAAGTCAGTCACATTTCCAGCACATTCTGGTGTCATTAACACAGAAGAACCCAGAATGGGACTCTGTGGATAGGAGCTGAATTGATTCCCAATGGTTGGAGCTATCAGGGGCAGAGAGCAATTTAAACCAGCGGTCTCTCCAAGTACTCCCTTTCCCCTTTGTTTCCTGCAAGTGAATAATAATAATAATAATAATATATTTATACCCTGCCCATCTGGCTGGGTTTCCGCAGCCACTCTGGGTGGCTTCCAACAAATTAAAATGCAATGGTGCATCAAACATTGAAACCTTCCCTAAACAGGGCTGCCTCCAGATGTCTTCTAAAAGTCTGGTAGTTGTTCTTCTCTTTGACATCTGGTGGGAAGGCGTTCCACAGGGCGGGTGCCACTACCAAGAAGGCCCTCTGCCTGGTTCCCTGTAACTTGGCTTCTCGCAGTGAGGGAACCGCCAGAAGGCCCTCGGCGCTGGACCTCAGTGTCCGGGCAGAACGATGGGGCTGGAGACGCTCCTTCAGGTATACTGGACCGAAGCCGTTTAGGGCTTTAAAGGTCAGCACCAACACTTTGAATTGTGCTCGGAAACGTACTGGGAGCCAATGACCGGTGTTATGTGGTCTCGGCAGCCACTCTCAGTCACCAGTCTAGCTGCCGCAGTCTGGATTAGTTGTAGTTTCCGGGTCACCTTCAAAGGTAGCCCCACATAGAGCGCATTGCAGTAATCCAAGCGAGAGATAACCAGAGCATGCACCACTCTGGCGAGACAGTCCACAGGCAGGTAGGGTCTCAGCCTGCGTACCAGATGGAGCTGATAAACAGCTGCCCTGGATACAGAATTAACCTGCGCCTCCATGGACAGCTGTGAGTCCAGACTGTGTACCTTGTCCTTCAGGGGCACAATTACCCCATTCAGGACCAGGGAGTCCTTCACACCTGCCCGCCATCTGTCCCCCAAAAACAGTACTTCTAGCTTGTCAGGATTCAACCTCAATCTGTTAGCCGCCTTTCCCCTCGGACTATGGGTGTCTCTGCCTTCACTGACCACATCCTCCAGTGGGGTGCTCTTGTAGTTGTGCAAGTATTGCCTACCCACAGACACCATCCATCATAAAAATGACAGCCATTTCCACCAATTTAACTGACACTAAAGGGGGCCATATTCGGTGATTTCAGTGAGGTACAACTCAGTCTACCCCAGGGGTCACCCAGGCCTTGGGAGCCAGTGGGCACATTTTGAATCTATAGAAAGTGTCATGAGTGCCAGTCACAAAATGGCTCTTGTGGGGTGTGGGGCATAACACAAAATGGCGGCTGCAAAGGCTGGGCCAGTGACTACAGGAATCGAGCAGGAAGAACGTACAGTCTCTCAGGCATTGCAAATTTTGAGGGGATCTTTTACTGAGGCCTATTATGGGAGCCATAGGAGGTACTGCCAGGTATGCCGGTGCCTGCAGGCTCTATATTTGTGTCCCCTGATCTAGCCTACGGAAGGAAGAAGAATGAACAAAGTAAGAATTCTCCAGTACATATGTTTTATCACCATAGACGGTTTTGTCACCATAGACGGTTTTATCACAGTCAGTAGACCATGAGACTGTTAATCTCAGGGGCTTGAGCCCCACATTGGGCAAAAGATTCCTGCATTACAGGGAGTTGAACTAGATGATTCTCAATGATGCCATCCAGCTCTACAATTCTGTGATTCTGTTATTCTCAAAACAGGATTAATGGCAAAAGAAAATCAGATTTGTGATGTAAAAACCCGGTGAAAATGTGCAGCAAGTACCAAGCGTACTGTATACCTGAAGGAGCATCTCCATCCCCACTGAGATCCAGCGCCCAGGGCCTTCTTGGTAGTGGCGCCCACCCTGTAGAACACCCTCCCATCGGATGTCGAGGAAATAAGCAGCTATTCTATTTTTAAAAGACATCTGAAGGCAGCCCTGTTTAGGGAAGTTTTTAATATTGAATGCTGTATTGTTTTTAATACTTGATTGGGAGCCGCCCAGAGTGTCTGGGGAAACTCAGCCAGATGCGGGGTTTAAATTTTTATTATTATTATTATTATTATTATTATTATTATTATTATCTTACCAAAGAACTCTTAACTTAAGCTTTATTTCACATACATGTGCTTAATGTCCCTCCCACCAATACCGTTCAGACATCCAAAGATTTAAAGTTGGCTAGATGTTACACATTCCTTGCAAGTACTTTCGCTGGTGCTGTTTGACAGGGATAAGTGGTTATGGGACTTAGGGCTCCTTCACACTTCTCTGGGTTCTGCGAGTTTTTTCCATTTGTCCCGTGATTTCTGGGCACAGCTCCAAGTGGTTGTTTTTTTCTTTCGTCCCGCTGCTTCCCCCGGGAAAACCCCGCTGTTTGCTGTTGAATCTGAACAAATGTCAGTCCGCAGAAAACCCAATTGATGTTTGTTCCGATTCAGAAGTGTGAATGAGCCTTTACTTTGCCACATACATAAATAATGTAAGATGAGAGTATTACAAATGGGAACTGTTAAAGTGGGGGCAGGATTTTTCTTTATATTGCTTACTAGGAAGTTGTACCGTACAACCTTATGGTTTTTGGAATTCATGGTTGTAATAAATCCATCCCTCTGCGGTCAGCAAGACTTATTTCCATCACAAGCATGTATCCAGAGACCCCAGTTCTCGCGTTCTGAATGCGCTCTGTCCTTAAGTTATGGTTCAGTGTAGCTCCCCTGTTGATTGTAGCTCTCCTTATGTGAAACTGGTTGGGCTTTGGGCTGTGGCTGGAGTTTGCTCATTCAGAAAACCATCACTTAAGCTGGTGCTTGGAAGCCGACTCTTGAAACATGTTCTTTCCATTGTATCTGTGCCTTTGTCGCTTTTTTTGTGGCAGCTTAGAAAAAGCAAATTCCGTGTTAGGGAGCATTGGGGAAGGGATTGAAAATAAAACTGCCAATATGATAATACCATTATACAAGTCTGTGGTGCTATCATATTTGGAAGGCTGTGCACAGTTCTGGTCACTGTGGGTAAAGCGATATTGTAGAGTTAGGGGGGGAAAGCTTTAGGAAAAAAAAAGTTATCAAGGAGCTGGAGCAGGATCACCTATGTGTTTCTTTTAAATGGCTGGTGCACTTCCTCGCAGGACAAACCGTTGTGTTTGCTTTTACTTAATTTGTGCGTTGAACGAGACCTTAAATTTGTGAAATTTCTGTTCTGAGTTTTGAATCACTTGATGGTTGTGTAAGAAGCTGATTGATAGGAAATCAATGTGCTGTTCCACACTGCAAAAGATACTGGATTCCCCCCCCCCCCGAATTATAACCTAGCTAGGTCGCTTTGTAAGTGTCAAAGAAACAACATGCTCCATTTTCATATTTTTATATCCCCAGGTGCACTTGCATCACACTCAGTTATGTGAGCAAAGTGGGATTTACATCTGAGTAAACGTGAATAGGATTAGGCTGAATATACAGGATTATATCACTCGATAAAGTCAGGAGGATGTGGCCACATTACAGGAAAAGCAATAACGTTGGTTTAAGGGTACTGGGAACTGTAGCTCTGTGAGGGTGAAACCACAGTTCCCAAGATTCTTTAGTGCTTGGTGTGTATAGAGCCCAGAAAGGAAAACAAGACCAAAATAACTTGGTAGGACAAAATTTGTCTCTTGGCTAGTGCAGGGGCAACCTATGCAGTAACTGCATAATCACATTAGCACTGTTCCAGAGTATTTTTCATTCTCATGTATATTAGGTAAAGGTAAAGGGGCCCCTGACCATCAGGTCCAGTCGTGTCCGACTCTGGGGTTGCAACGCTCATCTCGCTCTATAGGCCGAGGGAGCCGGCGTTTGTTCACAGACAGCGAACATGTGGCCAGCATGACTAAGCTGCTTCTGGCGAACCAGAGCAGCGCACGGAAACGCCGTTTACCTTTCCGCCGGAGCGGTCCCTATTTATCTACTTGCACTTTGACGTGCTTTCGAACTGCTAGGTTGGCAGGAGCTGGGACCGAGCAACAGGAGCTCACCCCGTTGCAGGGATTAGAACCGCCAACCTTCTGATCAGCAAGCCCTAGACTCTGTAGTTTAACCCACAGCGCCACCTGGGTCCCTTTATGTATATTATATTGATTCAAAAAAAGATTGGTTAATGAAGAAATGACACATCTTTCTACTTACGAGTGTTTGTTGAACTAATTGGCTGATGAAGAACTGAACAAAACAGTAGTTGCTATCTGGAAACACCATTCAGCTGAGCCTGAGTTGGGCATCAGAATTGGACATTTGCTGATTACACAAAGCTTTACAAGCTTGATCTCTGCCGGGTAAAGTCTGGCACCGTGACTTATTCGAGGACTTTCAGAGACTTCAGTTTGATAGTTTTGATGTTTTGCATTGTTCCATAAAGTTTTCTATACTGTAATTTTTTTCTGGCCATTGTGTTGCTTTCAATATTGCTGCAGCCTATGCATTGGCAAGGTGAAGCCATTTGCTTTGGGCAGTGAATCTGGCCCTCACCCCCAGTGTTGTACTGCTGCCAGCACTTCATTTGTGCCGCCAACCTTGCCACTGCAGCTGCATTGTGGCAGCACGGTTACAGCCACAGGTGAGGGTACCGTTGCGGCAATGGGGCTGGCAGCGGAGCAGTTGCACTGGTGGAGGCAGTGGGGTGAGGACCCAGCTCTGCAGGGGGGGTGGGATTGGGGCATCTTACCTACGTAGGGACCCAGGTGGCGCTGTGGGCTAAACCACTGAGCCTAGGGCTTGCTGATCAGAAGGTCGGCGGTTCGAATCCCTGTGACGGGGTGAGCTCCCGTTGCTTGGTCCCAGCTCCTGCCAACCTAGCAGTTTGAAAGCACATCAAAATGCAAATAGATAAATAGGAACCGCTATAGCGGGAAGGTAAACGGCATTTCCATGTGCTGCTCTGGTTCGCCAGAAGCAGCTTTGTCATGTTGGTCACATGACCTGGAAGCTATACGCCGGCTCCCTCGGCCAATAATGCGAGATGAGCGCGCAACCCCAGAGTTGGTCACGACTGGACCTAATGGTCAGGGGTCCCTTTACTTTACCTTTACCTACGGCGGCAAAACATCTTGGGCCAATCCTGCTCTCAGGACTAATTCCAAGAGGTGGGTCCACTTGTTCAATGCCAGATTCAGACATGTTGGAGTAATCTTGCTGTAGCTTTGATCCTGAGAAGATCCCAAGCATGGATGGAGATTCTGACAGTGGGGCAGAAATACCACTTATACACTGCCTGCTAGGTCTTGGTTTGACAAGCTTTTGGAACTGCTTGTTCTAGATCCACACAGATAAGAATTTCTATTCACCCAAATTTTACATATGATTTTCTAGCAAATGTGTTCCCATTTATTACCTGTGCAGGCTTAAAGGAGAAAAAAAGATGGAGATGACCAGCAATCATAGCTGCCAAGTTCTCCCTTTTTTTAAGGGAAATTCCCTTATGCTGAATAGGCTTCCTCGCGAGAAAAGGGAAAACTTGGCAGCTATGCCAGCAATTTTGAGCTGTTTATTCTATGATGATGATGATGATGATGATGATGATGATGATAGTAGTAGTAGTAGTGCAAAATGATGTAGATATAATAATGAATTCATTCACCTTCAATTGTCATTTGTAAAAGTCATGGTGTTGGTGGGCGCATTATAAATGGCAAAGAAGAGCCTCTCTAAGTTGCATTTGAACTTCTTCTCTTTCCTGGGAAATGGATGTAGGCAGAATTATCTTGGTTGTTAGCGAACTAGTAAAAATAATAATCATTAAAATAGAGTTAGAGATAGTGAAAGAAATGCAACAACAGTAGCTGCCTATTGAGGATGTCATGGCAGTCCAGCCCTGGAGTTACGTGAGCATGAATGGCAAAAAGGAGACAAGGCTGAAGAGAAAGGAGAAGGGGCTGAGCAGTTGAAGAGACAAGTGCAAGCATGAGAGCTTTCTTCTCCCCACCCTGCTAAAATGCACTGAGCTTCATAAACTCACTTTTATCTGGCTTGATCTGCAATTGGCGTTTAGCTGATTTCAGTTCCCTGCTATGGGCAGATACTGAATAAAGCTGCAAAAATACTCAAAAGAGACCGACTGACTTTTTAAAAAATATAACTAATGCTGCAATCCTAAGCACATTTAGCATGAACGCTGTAGGGTTTGTTTCCAGAATAAACCCAGTTAGGACTGCTGTGAAATTATACGTGCTGGAATATGGTGCTGCTGTTTCCTTAAGTGATCAGCTGCATCAAGAGCAATGGTTGGCTTCTTTTGGAAGATCGCCCAAACTAATGGCATGCTTGTAACACATCTTTTTTTTACATACTGTAAGGGGAAGGGCTTATAGAGAACAGCCCCCCCCCCTCATCAGAAGCAGCCCATCTCCAAGCAGTCATGAAAGCAAAGGGGCGGATGAGGAAAGTCAGGAGACGGAAAGGGAGTGCCAGACCACTGGCAACATCCAAGAGCCCCTGCTCCACAAGCATGAAGAGAGGGAGAGGGAAAGAGAGGAGAGGAATCAGGCAGACCGCAGACCCTCCCCCCCCCCCCGACTCCGGAATTGAGGAGGAGGAGAAAAGGGAGGGGATTCACTGTCCCGAGGCTTTTATGTTGGTCCAAATCGCGGAAGGGGGCAGCGCCGGATTCTGATTCAGAATGAGGAGACATGAAACCAGTAGCTTGCTTTCACTGTAATAAATACACTGAAAGACAAGCATGTGGAAGGTCGTTACTCAGGAGTAGTCACAACAACCCTGACACATACATAGACAAATTTGAACATAGGTGGAGGCAAACAGCATAGGCCAACTTTTGGTGGGGAGGTATATCCATTATCCCCGGAAAAAGATATTTGTGACCCTAAAGGTTCCTTCCATTCATCAACTCCGCCCCTCCTACTTCAGTCTATCTGCTTCAATCTGCGTCCCCCTGGGAGAGCAGAAGATGAATCGCCTCCTGAAGATTCTGATGGGTTTCACATTCTCGGCCATCTTTACCCAGGGGTGCAAGGGGTGCAGGGCACCCGGCCGCCAAATTCTGGGGGGTGCCAATGTATACCTACTGTATTCCAGTCCCTCTTGATTGGCGGCAGTATAAAGCAATGGAGTGAAAGTCTCCACCCACCCACCCCCTCTTCCATCGCTCTGTTACTCCATAGCGTCAAATATTCCCGAGTCAGGAAACAAAAGCAGGTTTTTCCCCACTGTGTTGTTGTTACAGGTGAGCGATTTCCCCCTTAAAAAACTAAAAAAGATTCAACAACTTTGGCTTCCCCCCTCCCCCAAAAAACTCAATAAAAGTTAATTTAGCGGCGGCTGAACTAAATTTTGGGACGCTGGGCAGATCTTTGCACCCTGGCAGGTGTTCACATTCAACACCATTCTCCAATAAAGCAGGGGTGGATGGGGAACCTGTGGTTCTCAAGATGTTGGACTCCCACCAGTTCCGGCCAGCATGGCCAATGGTCAGGGATTATGGAGATTTCATGGGAGGTTCCCCAATCCTGCCCTAAAGAGCCATTCATTGAGCATCCTGAGTCATTAACAAACAATTTGATCAATAGCAGATATACAAAACAAAGACATACTCGGCCCGCATTCATAACAGTAGGCTTAAAAGATGAGTCCCCAAGAAGCAAACATTATTCTGTGGAATGAAGCCGGACTAGGAAAAATTGGGAAATTGGGTGTTTTATTTCTAGCTTTATTTGTCTCTGTCTTTTATGTGAAATTCATTTCATTGTTTATTTTTTCCGCGTGTCTATAAATTGCTTAAAAACGGAACAGTCTCCAAGTGTTTGCTGTTAACCGTGAAATGTATGCAGAAAATCCAATTCATATTCTCCAACTTAAATTATATAATGCAAAATCCACTTTACAGATTTCACAGATATAAAATGTAATAGACTCAAACTTCTGCGAAGAAGATCCTGCTTCCTTGGTTGCTCAGCTGGATGCAAAATACTATCTCCTCCTATCAGCAGGGTGCAAACAAGCCACTATATTTTTCCAGTGACTCAGTTGGGCGCAAACAAATTCTATCATCCAGTAGCCCTGGACGCCGGAAGCAAACAACTTACAGTACATAAAGTGGGAAGGGAGGGAGGAAACCAGAACATTAAAGAAAGCAAGGATAAAGTCTCTCCAATCCAGAGAATTCCTTCTGCGCTGTGGAACAGTTTGTTGTGCTTATGCAAGAAGGATGTACAAGAACTTCGCAAGAGGAAAAGCAGGTTGCGTCCAGAGCTTCACGCAGCTAATAGTGGTCATGATTTGTGAAAGGATTTGAACATCCAATTTTCTCCCCATTCATTCATTCATTGCTCCCTTGATCATTATCTAGTCAGAGAGTGATCTTACTTTATTAGCAGATTCCAGAGAAAGGTTTGGTCTGTCTTTTCAAATGAGGGAGGATTCAAACATGCAACCCACACATTCTCACTGAAGTAGTGCAGTCCAAGAACTTCTCTGCCACATGACTCTTCTGATTGTGGAAACTGAGTCTGTTAGACCTGACTTGCCCACTAATTCCTACCGGCAAAGTGCCTCTTCAAGCCCTGATTTACTATTTGGAGTCTCATGGTGCCCATCTCCTCCTGACTAGTACACCTGCTACCTGTGCACCTGCCATCCAACAGGGCTCCATGCAAGGAAGTCTCCCTGTCTCCATCTACCAGCACAGAGCCTGGTTGTCTGCCTTCACAATTTCCACACTGTTGGGATTAGCATGCATCTGGGTAGTGAGAACACCACAAAGAAAGCACGCGGAACTACCTCTCTATGATAACCTCTGAATTCTCCCCTGCTTCTCCTCTTTCTATGCCCATTGCTTCCTCGGTGCTTTCATTTCTTCTTAAATACCGTATTTTACTCGAGTCAAATGTGCCATCAAATCTAATGCGCACCTTAATTTTCAGAACCTTGAAACCCAAAAAAGTATTTGCTGGCGAATGTAAATGTGCCATCAAATGTAATGTGTGCCTTAATTTTCGCAAAGATGAGCATTCGATTCGAGTGAATATGGTATTTCTTTTCTTATAACAAGAAAAAGAAAACTGCACAAGCAAAGCACTTAAAGAATTCCTACAGGAGATCTCGTACAGCAGGGGTCAGCAAACATTTTCATCAGGGGGCTGGTCCACTGTCCTTCAGACCTTGTGGGAGGACGGACTATATTTTGAAAAACATAAATACCCTGCAAGTCGGTCCCACAGCTGCCTCCGGACCTGGAGGAGGAACACACTCTGCACGTGCTCAGGAGCGTGTCTTGGCACCACCTGCTCACTGGCATTGTTGATGAGCAGCAGCCGGTCCATCGGCCCGTCCCTGCAGAGCTCCCAGGTAATATGCACCATGCGCTGCAACCCGCCGTCGGAGGACAGGTCGTCGGGCAGGCCATGCACACGGAGCGCCGGGCAGGTGGAGCACAGCTCACCTTCCAGCTGCTTCAGGGAAGGGTTGTTGGGTTTTTTTTCACCCAAACCACAAGGTATGCCTGCAGCCATGTACACTCTCTAATCCAATTTGGGCAGGGGCAAAATAATTCGGATTAACAGCTAAATAATGCTCAGATGTGGAAAAAACCAAATGGTCAACGAAAAAAGAACCCAGTCAGTGGCAATTTCTGTCGTGTTCTACTTGTGAGTTTTGCAGGGTCATCTGTTTAGTCCCTGTGAGGACAGGAGGGTGGGACAGGATAGCCTAAGCTGCTATTCTATCAATAAATTTCAGAACATCTCTGCTCTCAGTCAGAATTTCCGCTCCATAAAATCCCTGTAAAAGTCCATTTGGGTTAGTGGAAACTAAAGCAGGGAAAGCAAGGAAGAAGAAGAGGAGGAAGAGGAAGAAGAGGAGGAGGAGGAGGAGGAGTTTGGATTTGATATCCCACTTTATCACTACCCGAAGGAGTCTCAAAGCGGCTAACATTTAGGTACCAAGGATAGGTAGGAAGAATAGGAACACTTTTAGTTATTTTCTTTTTCTAAAAAAAAAAATATTCATAATACCCCCCTTTTTTTAAAAGCAAAAACAAAAAAAACCAGTTGCTAATGTGTTGCTTTCCGATCCGTGTAATCAGGGTTGGTTTATTGTCTGTTTAAATGGCAACAATGCAGACTTACCAGCAGGCACCGCAGATTTCTTAATTCCGCCTGTGACCTCAAGCTTCAAAACAAAAATTTTCCCGTTGCCAGTTTCTGTGTTTATCTATTAAACGACAGACAGAGTTTTGACAAAGCCAGAGTCAACGCTAGTAAGCTGTCGCTCCATTGTAACTATTTCCCAGCAAATAACGCTGTGGGGAAAATGGAATGTATTTCAGAGATGTGCTTAGCATTGCTCTCGTTAGAGCACTGGTTATTAATATATCTGCATACAACAGCAGCTAGAGACCTGTTATTTGCTTAACAGAAAGCATACGGAACGTAAGGGAAGTGATTGCGATGGTCAGATTAGCAGCCGGGAGCAAACTACATGTGATTCGTCTGTCCCACCTGGCGTTCATCTGTCTGCCCCACCCATGTTAAAACATAGAGTTTCTGCTTTGTGAATCTCTGCATGTGGGGATGAATGGGACAAGAGGGTTGGAGTGATGTGGCTGAAGACAAGGCACAGTATTCACATGCAGCACAGAAACTAGGGTTGAGAAGAGCCTGCTGTGGTCATACTTTGTTGCAAGAGTTCCCCCCCCCCCCCCCATTTCTTGTTCACCTGTGTGGGGTGTTTTGCCTTGGCAGCCCCAGTTGTCGGAGTAGACCAGTGGTCCTCAAACTTGTTTTCTATGGGCCGCACTTTCAGAATAAAAATTTGCTCGCACCACGCTGAGAAAACATTGGAAAACAAAAAGGAAATAACTCCTGGGTGCGCTTGATTTACCACATAGAACACAGCTACTTTATAATAGGAACATGGGTCATCCATAAAATATAAAATAATGCAGCTACATAAGAACATGAGTCCTTCTCAAAACAGAATTATAAGCGAGCCTCTTATATATGTACTACATAAACTCAATGAGAGGCGAGAGCTTGCTCTTGCTGGCTATTCTCATTTATATTATGTCTAATTTGAAACAAAAAAACCTCTCATCTTCTTGTTAACACACAAAAGCCTTTCTCTTTCATGATCTTTCATATTCATCAGATTTATCTATCCATATTCTGCAAAAAAAATTGTGTGTGTGTGTGTGTGTGTGTGTGTGTAAATCAGGCATCCCCAAACTTCGGCCCTCCAGATGTTTTGGACTACAATTCCCACCTTCCCTGACCACTGGTCCTGTTAGCTAGGGATCATGGGAGTTGTAGGCCAAAACATCTGGAGGGCCGCAGTTTGGGGATGCCTGGTGTAAATGATAGATAGATACTATACTACACTGAAGCGTTCCTTTGATTGTCCTTGAATCTTCCTGCCACACCCTTTGAGAATGACTGGAATAGAGCATGGTGTTGGTGTTTTTGTGGCCAGAATACTTGTCATGATCTTGGAAAGTGAAGGTCCAGCTGTGTGCTCAAGCTGCAGAGAGAAGAGGCCATGAGCAAAGTGGCCTTGTGATCCTTAAGGCAGCACAACACCCTGCTAAGGAGATGCCGCCCTGTCTTGCATTGCGCTGCTAGCTAAAGTTATGGCTTTCCTGTGTTTTTATCCTTGGTGGTGTGCTGCGATTGGCTGCTGAGTTGTACCAATTGAGGTTAAAGGGAGAGAAATTCCTACCTCCGGGTGTGGAGGCGGTGCAGAGTTGCACCATGAATGGGGACCTGGCCACTGGATCAAAGGGCTAGCTTCACCCATGAGGCAAGGTGAGGTGACTGCCTCAGGTGGCAGGATCCACAGAGACAGCTGATCAACCCTCCAGGGAATGCATCGCCCGACACTTCTGCCTGACACTTGATTTCAGCAAGGCCTTTGACAAAGTGCCCCTTGATATTCTTGTAAAGAAGCTGGTAAAATGCAGGCTAGACAATGCTACCATTCAGTGGATTTGTAACTGGCTGATTGACCCGAACCCAAAGGGTGCTCATCAATGGCTCCTCCTCATCCTGGAGAGTAGTGACTAGTGGGGTGCCACAGGGTTCTGTCTTGGGCCCAGTCTTATTCAACATCTTTATAAATGACTTGGATGATGGGCTTGAGGGCATCCTGAGCAAGTTTGCAGATGACACCAAATTGGGATAGGTGGCTAATACCTCAGAGGACAGGATCACACTTCAAAATGACCTTAACAGATTAGACAACTGGGCCAAAGCAAACAAGATGAATTTTAACAAGGAGAAATGTAAAGTACTACACTTGGGCAAAAAAAAATGAAAGGCACAAATACAGGATGGGAGACACCTGGCTTGAGAGCAGTACATGTGAAAAGGATCTAGGAGTCTTGGTAGACTACAGACTTGACATGAGTCAACAGTGTGATGCAGCAGCTAAAAAAGCCAATGCAATTCTGGGCTGCATCAATAGGAGTATAGCATCTAGATCAAGGGAAGTAATAGTACCACTGTATTCTGCTCTGGTCAGACCTCACCTGGAGTACTGTGTCCAGTTATGGGCACCACAGTTCAAGAAGGATACTGACAAGCTGGAACGTGTCCAGAAGGGGGCAACCAAAATGGTCAAAGGCCTGGAAACGATGCCTTATGAGGAACAGCTTAGGGAGCTGGGTATGTTTAGCCTGGAGAAGAGAAGTTTAAGGGGTGATATGATAGCCATGTTCAAATATATAAAAGGATGTCATATAGAGGAGGGAGAAAGGTTGTTTTCTGCTGCTCCAGAGAAGCGGACACGGAGCAATAATAATAATAATAATAATAATTTATTATTTATACCCCGCCCATCTGGCCGGGTTCCCCCAGCCACTCTGGGCGGCTTCCAACAAAACAGAAATTCTAAAATACAGAAATCCACCACACATTAAAAGCTTCCCTAAACAGGGCTGCCTTGAGATGCCTTCTAAAGGTCTGGTAATTGTTGTTCTCTTTGACCTCTAGTGGGAGGGCATTCAAACTACAAGAAAGAAGATTCCACCTAAACATTAGGAAGAGCTTCCTGACAGTAAGAGCTGTTCGGCAGTGGGAGCTTAGGGAGCTGGGTATGTTTAGCCTGGAGAAGAGAAGTTTAAGGGGTGATATGATAGCCATGTTCAAATATATAAAAGGATGTCATATAGAGGAGGGAGAAAGGTTGTTTTCTGCTGCTCCAGAGAAGCGGACACGGAGCAATAATAATAATAATAATAATAATTTATTATTTATACCCCGCCCATCTGGCCGGGTTCCCCCAGCCACTCTGGGCGGCTTCCAACAAAACAGAAATTCTAAAATACAGAAATCCATCAAACATTAAAATACAGAAATCCACCACACATTAAAAGCTTCCCTAAACAGGGCTGCCTTGAGATGCCTTCTAAAGGTCTGGTAATTGTTGTTCTCTTTGACCTCTAGTGGGAGGGCATTCAAACTACAAGAAAGAAGATTCCACCTAAACATTAGGAAGAGCTTCCTGACAGTAAGAGCTGTTCGGCAGTGGAATTTGCTACCAAGGCGTGTGGTGGAGTCTCCTTCTTTGGAGGTCTTTAAGCAGAGGCTTGACAGCCATATGTCAAGAATGCTTTGATGGTGTTTCCTTCTTGGCAGGGGGTTGGACTGGATGCCCCTTGTGGTCTCTTCTAACTCTATGATTCTGCCACTGCCGTGGTCGCAGCAACGACTGCAGCACACTCGATAGAGGCCGGATCTGCTGTTTCCTCAGCAGTTTTCTCCCCCCTCCCCAAATACCGCCTCTTGGTGAATAGGTACCTATGACATATATGGGGTGTCCTGCTGGCATATTTTTCATGGCAGCGCTACAGCCAGTCAGCTAGTATGGGATTTCGTCCCAAGTCTCTTTCAGTGGGACTTACTCAAAAGGAAGTGTACAGAGTGTTGTAGCTTTAGATGCCCTCGAATCTTTGCAACCTGGCAGTTGTTTGGGGGCAGGAATTTACAGAGTGGATGCCAGCATGGCTAAGCCGGGACGGGGCAGTAACACCTCTGCTTTTCAAGGGTTGAGGACTTACACATACATACATGCCTAATTTCAAACGATGCTCAAACTAGCTTACAACACAAAGAGAACAAATAACTGCAACGTAGGGAAAGTATTCCGAAGCAATAAAGAAAACATTTTAAAAATGCCCAACCAAACTGAACCGTTTCCACATAAATCTCAAGATCTAAAATAAAGATGAAAAAAACAAAAGCAACAAAGGCCAAACCCCCCTTCCCCTGGAAAACAGCACACCAGTATAATCGATTGAGCTTGCTCATTGCTGTGGATACAGAGTTAGGAGTGTGCCCTTAGTATGCCTGTTGAGGCTGTCGGAGGCAAAGGAGATGCAAAGGACAGAAGCCTCTTCAGGCATCCCTCCAAATGTGGGCAGCCTTTTACATTAAGTCTCCCATTTAGTGGAGGCTAAAAAATATTTTTTTAAAAAAACCCATATGCCTGCAGGGGGGTGGAATGGTGAATTCACTGAGTTCTTTTCTAATGTCCAAAATTCTCCCCTGCCAGAATGAGAGCTTTTGGGCTGCTACTGTTATTTGTTTTTTTAAAATGTTCACATCGCAGCATCTTCCACTTGGACTATTTTCGAGTAGGAAAGCCCAAAGCTTGAGGAAGGCAATGCAATAATTGAAGATGCCTCCTTTTCCCTTGAACTGGGATCCACCTTCAAGTGCGGAGAGGGCAAAAGAGGTGATTGTCTTCTAACACTTTTCACCCCCAGACTGTAATAATAATTATTTGTTTGTTTAAAGCCCGCCCATCTGGCTGAGTTTCCCCAGCCACTCTGAGCGGCTCCCAACAGAATACAACAACAACAACAACAACAACAATAATAAAGCAATAAAACATCAGACATTGAAAACTTCCCTAAAAAGGGCTGCCTTTAGATGTCTTCTAAAAGTCAGGTAGTTGTTTATTTCCTTGACATCTGATGGGAGGGCATTCCACAGGGTGGGTGCCACCACCGAGAAGGCCCTCTGTAGCTTCTCGCAGGAGGAAGGTTAGGAAGGAGATTGTGCCCCTTCCATGGGCAGAACCAAGATAGATTGGATGGATGGATGGGGGCAGGACAAAAGGAAATCAAGGAATACAGATGTGCAGGCCTAAGGAAAATTGGAGAAGGCGTTTAAACAGTTTTTAATTTTTTCAGTGGGGGGGGGAAATGAACTTGAGGGTTAAGAATTTTTAAAAATGAACTGTCTTCTCCTTTAGAGAAAATGCTTTAAAGACAGGATTTTAAAAAAATTTTGTTCAGCTGCACTTTACCCTTTCAAAATGGGGAAACTGCTGACATGCTTAGGTCCTGCTGTGGGGCTTCTCACAGGCATTTGGTTCAACACTGTGGGAACAGGATGCTGGATTTGAGGGGCCCCTGTTCTGAGGCTGCAGGCTTTTCTCACATTTTTTATAATTCATTTTATGATCTTAAACTAATAAGGTTATGTTTAGAATGGTAAGAAAATAACTCACATATATTTCAATTTCCCCTAACATTTCTATTTCATTTCTTGTTACTGGGGAAGAATGGGAGGGGGAATTGTACAGTACATTCGTCAGGGCTTCAAAATCTTTAGACAAATTTCACCTACATAGTTTGGAAATCTATTGGAAGAATGAGGGTCTTCTGCAACATAGTTCAGCCTGGAAGTAAAATGAGAAACGCCCCTTGTTTTTTTTTTGTTTATCAAGATAATAAAAATTTATTCATTTGTGAGATTAAAAAAATGCTGCTTTGATTGCCTCTGCACGACAGGTGTGCCACTTTACATACTACATTTTAATTTGTGAGTGCTAATGTTTGTGTCCAAGAAAACACACAACTAAGCAATTTATGAATGGTGGCTTTGGTTTCATTTTCTGTGTGGGGATACTGATATATATGTATCCGATTCCTGATACGTAAACCTGGAATAATACGTTTGCTGCTTCTCCCATATTATATAGCATACTCTTCTTCTGATACCCATACTCACGTTGCAAAAAGTATATTATGCCATTGCCATGTTCTCTTATGCAAAGAGGGGGTCCTCTCTCTAGACCAGGCACCCCCAAACTCGGCCCTCTGGCTGTTTTGGGACTACAACTCCCATCATCCCTAGCTGACAGGACCAGTGGTTAGGGATGATGGGAATTGTAGTCCCAAAACATCTGGAGGGCCAAGTTTGGGGGTGCCTGCTGTAGACTTTCCTACCGCTTGACAACAAAAAGGTCATTGTTTTAGGAATATGGATGGCTGCTTGAAATCCTTCAAAGCTAAATTGCAGTCTGCTTTTACTTAAGGATTTTTGGTTTTTTGTTTGTCAAAATTAACTATTTTTCAGGGCAAAATCCACTTTTTTAAAAGCTTGCATATTCTGTGATGCTTCGCTCATCTGTAACCATAGCAGTGGGCCAGGTCTTGCTTGATTAACCAAACCTGGCTTTGACCTCGAAAGTACATAAATACTTGCAGCCCAGTTCAGGCATCAGGTACCAATTGTGTGAAGGGTCTGTCTTTAATGTGCCTGCCTATAGCACCATTCCCTAGATGCTGGTGTGTACGCCAGCCATGCCCCCTAAGCAACAAGGGATGAAACTCAGTCTAGTTGCATATAGATGTGTGTGACAGGACTACTTCCATGAGGACGCAAACTCTGACCAATCAGGAATTATCTCCTGTGCACATAAGAAACTTGCACCAGTCATGCCTTAGCTTGACCATGCATTGTCATCCAGAAAGGAAGTTTGACCCACACATCTGTGAGAGCCCATGGATCATAGCTGCCAAGTACCCCGTTTTCCCCGGGAAACCCCCGTTTTTACTTACCTTTTCCCGGTGGTCCCCCGTATCACTTCGTCTCCCGTTTTCCTCCGTTATTTTCTCCTGCCAGCGGTCATTTTTTTTCTTTCTGATTTGCCCTCCTATGGGCACAAAAAATGGCCGCAGCCGGCTTCAAAAGTCGCATCTACGCATGACCGGAAGTGCGTAGACATGACTTCCGGTGTCGGCGGCCATTTTTGGTGTCCATAGATGGGCAGGGCGACACCGGACATTGCGTCGACGCACTTCCGGTCATGCGTAGAAACTACTTTTGAAGCCGCCGGCGGCCATTTTTGGTGCCCATAGAAGGACAAAGCGACACCGGAAGTTACGTCGACGCAACTTTCGGTGCCACACGGCTGCCAGTCCCGGATTCTGCAGTCCGGGACTTGGAAGGTAAGCCATGGATATGTCCTTAGTGAAGAGGGCTGATGAATTTGTGTTGCCAGGAGGGATTTCTTTAATGCTTGCATCTGGCATTGGGATTTCTGAACACACCTTTCTCCTCTTCTCTTCTCTTCCCTCCCCCCTCCCCACTTTGTTTTCTTTTACACAGGGACGCATCTGCAGAAAAGCCGGGAAATCAAAAAAGTCCTTCAGCCGTAAGGAAGCGGAAGCAACTTTTAAGAGCTTGGTGAAGACCCATGAAAAATACGGGTGGGTCACTCCCCCGGTGTCCGATGGCTGATGCTACTCGCAACCCGCTCATCAGACGCTAAACAAAACAACACGACGACGACGAAGTTCTCTTTGACATTTCCTCAATGCTGTATGCCACATCCATCCTTTTTCTACTTCAGCTTCTGTTAGATATCATGAATGTCATGGAGACGTCCAAATTATTTATGAACAGATCTGTTTACAGAGGGAGAGAGAGGCGGAGTGCTGTATAAGATTATATTTTGAAACTGGCGAATGATCGGTTGATCATTAACAAGTCACTTTAGCGCAGATGTTGAGATTGTATCACTTGCCCCCTTTCCCACCCTGTTCTTCCATCTGAGCCACACTTGTCGCCTGCTTTCTCCCCCCCCCCCCCATGGCACAGCAACACCAACGATTCTGGAAATTCCATCCATCGTTGCTTAGTTCATTTCCATGTCAAATGAAGCAGTTAATATTTAATATAAGGAAGCAGTGCATTGCAGATCCATGTTTGCTGTGCTGTTTTTAATTTATGTTTTCAAGCAGGTCAACCTAACTTGAAGATGTGTTTGGGTTTTTTTTTTCCTGTGGAGCTGTGGTCTGCTGTGGCTAAATTTTAGACCTCATCTGTGCTCTGTAATATGACCTTTGGTTCATAAAAAAAACAAAAGCAAATTCTAGCAAAGACACAAGCTCTAGTGTTTAAAACAAAAAACAAAAAGCACCCAGTTGGTCAAAATGTGCTAGCTATGGTGATATTGTGGTGTGCTGTTGTTCACCAATAAAACCAATGTGATCATATGAAGGCTTTGACACCAGATGAACCCAAGACAAGGGGCTGCGAGGGGCCGAATGGTTTTCCTCTTCCCAATAGGACAAGGAACTTTTTTGGAACAGTGTATTTACCTGTCCACTTCTGCAACGGTTGAACAAAAAAGTTAGACAAAATGCAGAAGAGTTAAGCTTAAGTGTATGGTATTAGGTTCGAAATGATGGTCCAAGTACAAAAACAAAGTCATATTTTTAAGACCTAAGGCATTTCTGCGACTATTTGTATTGCCTGGATTTCCTTACCCACCCAACATAATAGATAAATACTTTTGAGTCCCATGTCAGAGAAAATCAGTTAACATATAAATGCCCAGCAGGGTCACTAAGAATTCACTTTCCCTCTTCTATCAAACAAGTTTCTAAGACTTCATATAATGTTCCTAAGAATACAAAGGGTGAGTTTGAAATGTGGAACCCAAATGGAGAATTGTGTTGGACACATTCTAAATAAAATCAAGCAAACGATTTAACTGCCTCAGGATTTAAGTCATTCTGTTTGCAGGACTACTGTGTAACCCTAGAAATCTTACAGATATAATACATTATGAATACTTTCACAGCATTTTTGGTAAAGACCCTAGGAAGTTATTGATCGTGAAAGGCAATGAAAAGAAAAATTGCAACACACTCCTAAGCATATTGACTCAGAAGTACGGTAAGTCCTGCTGTGACTTGCTGCTTAGTAAGGATGTTTAGGACAGAGGGCTGTTAAAAAGTTTTCCGTCATAGACACCACACAAAACCAGGATTTAAAGACATCTGCACAAGAAAGCAAAATGCTCATACATAAGGTGTTTGGTAGCAATGATAACAAGAAACTAGACACAAGTCAACTTTGAAGAGTATTATTTTCCTGAAATAAACAGTAAATTGCAAGAACTCGGGCCAGGAGGAAGATGAATTTCATGTAAGTCTTCAAAAGGTTTTATTTATTTATGTAATGATAAGATGAATTCAAACAGGAATCAATTCCAATATGATAATGAGGCAAATAAAAATAAATTCCAGTGAAAAAGTCCCAGGACAAGGCCCTGTTTCGCCAATTCTTCATCAGCAATGTTTTAATGGTCAGAGTGTACCAAGTATGTTTGAATTTATTTTTATTTGCCTCATTATCATACTGGAATTGATTCCTATTTGAATTCAGCTTATCATTATATAAATAAAACCTTTTGAAGACTTAATTGAAATTCATCTTCCTCCTGGCCCGAGTTCTGGCAATTTACTGCTTATTTCTGGACTTCACCAAGAACTCCAATTTCTAGAGTATTATTTTCCTTGCACATCTAATGGTTTTCCCATTAGGGAAACTTGCATAACGGAGGTGCTTCATTTTCTCCAAGCTCCAGAAGAGCTAGTGAGTGTGTATCGGAAGCATTTCACTGGCCCGAACAAAATTTTACCTTCTTTGCTGATTCCCAGAAATGGAGGGAGCAAAGGCAGACGACAAACCAGACAATGTTTTTTTGCTGTTTGTGTGCATTTGTGAGCTGTCCTAGTGCATACGATTGCACAAAAGCATCATAAGGATGCCTGCCGTTTTCGTTCACTTGGGTGCACTGTGAACGCTGAGTATAGTGGCTACAAACACAATTTGAAAGTGGCTTTTTGAACACTCTGCTTCTAGGCCTTTGTCTGAGCAACTTCTTTCAAGGGTTGGAAGGGGGACTTGGCACGTACTTGGCAATCTTACTTGACAAAACTGCATGCCCTCATATAACGGAAATAAAAATATAATGTAAAACAGGTGCTCCCCTCTTCTATCCCCTATACGGAGATCTTCCTTTCACACAGAAAGGAATCGGTGGCATCAGTTGGAGAGGGGTTGGCCTTCACGCCCTGTTGTTGTTGTTGTTGTTTAGTCATTTAGTCGTGTCCGACTCTTCGTGACCCCATGGACCATAGCACGCCAGGCACTCCTGTCTCCCACTGCCTCCCGCAGTTTGGTCAAACTCATGTTCGTAGCTTCGAGAACACTGTCCAACCAACCTCTGTCGTCCCCTTCTCCTTGTGCCCTCAATCTTTCCCAACATCAGGGTCTTTTCCAAGGATTCTTCTCTTCTCATGAGGTGGCCAAAGTATTGGAGCCTCAGCTTCACGATCTGTCCTTCCAGTGAGCACTCAGGGCTGATTTCCTTAAGAATGGATAGGTTTGAAATGGATAGGTTTCACGCCCTAGTCAACAGTTTTGCCAGACTTCTGACTCTGATCCAAATTATTTTGGTTTGGGGTTGGCCAAAGACCCAAGTCTCCAAGCCTCTGTACTCGCTAATTATTCTCTGGACCACATGCCAAAGCTGATATGGGCCCATCCCAAGCAGAAATGGAAATGAAGATGAAGGGACACTACATTCCTCCACCAAATCATTTCTCAACTTGCCCCCACTGTTGTACTATTACATTACATTACCTCATCTCCATCCATTTGGAAAGAGAGGAGGAAGTGGAGTATTATGGTGGCAGCAAGGGATGATTGCAAGCAGAGCCATGTGTCTCCGGTGGCAAGCTCGCCAGCAGCTTGCCATCATCAGTGGAGGTGGCAATGCAAACTGTAGTGGCAGCAGCTAGAACAGGGTGCTGCCTGCATTTGGGTGGGCTGGCAGCAGGCGTTGGCACCATAATTGTGCACCAATTGATGGGGGCACAGCTTGAGTCTGTCCAGCAGAAGATATTGGGTGGGGAGAGATCAGGATGTGCATGTGTGTGTATATGCCTGGGTAAATGATGGGTGGGAATGTGTGATGTGTATATGCGCAGGTGGAGAAGTATGCATAGATGCCCGGACACTGAGGTCCAGCACCGAGGGCCTTCTGGCAGTTCCCTCGTTGCGAGAAACCAAGTTGCAGGGAACTAGGCAGAGGGCCTTCTCAGTGGTGGTGCCTGCCCTGTGGAATGCCCTCCCAACAGATGTCAAAGAGGAAAACAACGACCAGACTTTTAGAAGACATCAGAAGGCAGCCCTGTTCAGGGAGGCTTTTAATGTTTAATAGATTACTGTGTTTTATTTTTCTGTTGGAAGCCGCCTAGAGTGGCTGGGGAAACCCAGCCAGATGGGCGGGGTATAAATAAAATATTATTATTATTTTATTATTATTATTATTATTATTATTATTATTATTATTATTATTTAGTGTATGCATGCATGCACATGCTCAGTGTATATCAGATGCATGAGACCAAACACACAAGTCAAAATAGCAATGGGAAATAGATCCTGAACTTTTGTTTTAGTTGTATTTCACTCCATTTCATTGAATAATATATCCTTGAAAATACTGGCATAATGAAAGAGACCCGTGACTTCTAAATGTAAACTCTGCGCTTTATACACCCGAGATACAAAATGAAATGAATTGAAAAACTTGAAAAAAGCTTTCCATCTTTTTATCATGTCAATATATCCCTCAGTTGTACATGCATGTTTTCAAACATTTCACACTATTTCACAACGCAGAAGATGGAGGAATCTGAAGTGACGGTGGAGTAAGAGGCTGTCTTATACAAAGGTTTTGCTATGCTTGTTGCAAGAGTAATACGCTTGGCAAATTTCTAGTTTTGACCAAACACCTAAAGATGTTCTGTTTTCTGAGATTCTAGAAAGTGTTTTTTAAATATTGGGTGTGAGCTGGGCCGCAGGTTCTCAAAGCTGTGTGCTACACCAGCCTGACTATTGTCTGCAAAGAAAGGCGTCACATGTACTGATATATGCAAAGGCCTCCACACAATGGGGAACTTGGTTTTTGTGGGGTTCCTGATTACACATAAGCCTTCATGCGTGCAGCTGTACATGTGAAGGCTCTTTTTTGCCCATGTCCATGTCAACACAGAAACGGTGGGATGTGCTACAGTCGGGGGTGGGGGTTAGTGGGGGCAGTCCCACCTCGTGCATTGAGTCAATGCATGAGTTTGAACGCCTGCATTGAGCTGGTGTTATCACACTGTCTCCAGCCGTTATTTTCTGGTGCATCGGTACGAACTGCCACAGCCCTTGCCAGACTTCATGATTTAGCTTCCAGCTCTCTAGAAAATAAATCCACCACCAAATGAGTGAGTGGATGCACCTTGTCTCTAGTCCACACATATATGTGCAAAATGTTTGTGCACAAACACAGAGGCACCATACAGAGAAGAAGAAGAGTTTGGATTTGATATCCCGCTTTATCACTACCCGAAGGAGTCTCAAAGCGGCTAACAATCTCCTTT
Source organism: Zootoca vivipara (assembly GCF_963506605.1). Lineage (NCBI taxonomy): Eukaryota > Metazoa > Chordata > Lepidosauria > Squamata > Lacertidae > Zootoca > Zootoca vivipara. Next base: position 80,908,385 of record NC_083283.1, read on the forward strand.
CCCTTCCTCCCCCACAACAAACACTCTGTGAGGTGAGTGAGGCTGAGAGACTTCAGAGAAGTGTGACTAGCCCAAGGTCACCCAGCAGCTGCATGTGGAGGAGCGGAGACGCGAACCCGGTTCCCCAGATTACGAGTCTACTGCTCTTAACTACTACACCACACTGGCTCCCAAACTGCCCTTTTGAATGCTAGCAAGGCTAATCTTGAACCAGCCTTGTAGCTTTCATTGATCATATAGTCCTGGGACAACAATTCCAAACGGAACTTTTCCATCAAACTTCAGTGAGCTGGGGGAGGGGGAGAAAAAAAACAAAATGAGGATGGGGAGAAAAGCACAACGATTTGGGGAATGGCAGGGGGCGGGGCTTACTTTTCAGATTGGTAGAGCATTCTTCCTCAGAAGAATCAGAGGAGCCCTTCTGCACTTGCAGCCTCAAGAGATCAGCTTATAGCAAGTTTGAGAAGTTTCAAGGATTATAACCCAGAGGACTTCACCCAGCCCCCCATCAATCTTATGCCAACCCCAGTTTTTTGGGGGGGGGGAGAAGAGCTGGCCTTCAGTACTGTCTCTGGCCACAGACTTGACCATCCTAGCAGACCGTCCTCTTTCCCCGCTGCTTGATAGCAACCTGCATTGGCAGAGTTATTTCTGCAGGTTTCCTCTTACCAAACCCTTCTCTGTATCGGTACAGTTGTAGAACAGTATGGCAACCCTATCAATGGGGGCCACCTGGCTTACTAGCAGTGCATTTGAAAAGGATCTAGGGGTTTTGGTGAACCACAAGCTTAACATGAGTCAACAGTGTGATGCAGCAGCAGCAGCAAAAAAAGCTTATGCTATTCTAGGCTGCATCAACAGAAATAGAGTGTCCTGGTCAAGGGAAGTAATAGTACCATTCTCTTCTGCCATAGACCACACTTGGAATACTGTGTCCAGTTCTGGGCACCACTTTTTAAGAAGGATGTTGACAAGCTGGAATGTGTGCAGAGGAGGGCAACCAAGATGATCAAGGGTCTGGAAACTAAGCCTTATGGGGAGCTCTTGAAGAAGCTGGGTATGTTAGGCTTCAAGTTACAAGAAAGCAGATTCCGACTAAACATTTGAAAAAACTTTCTGACAGTAAGAGCTGTTCAGCAGTGGAGCAGACTCCCACGAGAAGTGGCGGACTCTCCTTCCTTGGAGGTTTTTAAGCAGAGGTTGGATGGTCATCTGTTATGGATGCTTTAGCTGAGATTCCTGCATTGCAGGGGGTTGGACTAGATGACCCTAGACAACTCTACGATTCTATTATTCTATGTGTTCTTCTGTTTTCACACATGTGCAGGAGCCTGTTCACCAGACCTATAAGAAGTGTGTCTATGCAGCTAAGGATGGTTACCCTTGAGAATTAACAAAATGAGATATTGCTGCCAAATAAAGCTCTTCCTACCTACAGAATCATCAGATTTGGGTTGATGATGCCTTCTCACCTGGTATGATTCTGCTCTAACTTTTCCACAAATATCCTCATCATATGATGTTTCCCCAAATTTCGAGAGGCCATCGTCTCAACTGACTGGGCTCCAGTTCACATGACATATTTATCGCATGACCTTTTAGATGGATTCTGAAATGTTGAATGGGCTTTAGGTAGGATGTCAACCAAATAAAAACTCCAGTTGATTAACCAATGTTTAAAATTTACGGTACCTATTTTGTCAACACAAATCCTCAAACTAGGTGCCTTTATGAAATATCTAAGGATATTGCCGTTTTATAAGCAAAAGCTCTACTCAGAAGGTAAGACCATCTTCCATGCTTCCCCTTTAGTTAACTGCTATAGTGATTCCTCTGAACCTAAAGAACATCAAAATGTGTGCCTTCAGTTCACTACCCCCTCTGATTACAATTTATCCTCACTGCTGAAAATTGGTCCCCTACCAGCTAATCAATCGCTTCTTAATTGATTAATCTACCACTGAAATCTTGCAGCCATTGTTTAGCAAGTAATTGGACTGCTTTTCCTGGTAGCAATTAGAAGCTGAAATAGTAGTATGCTGAGAAGGTGCGATGTCGCGCTCAATGGGCTGTGCATACACATGCAGAAGGTGTTTGGGTGTATGAGGGTCTGACTCCCCGAGGCGAAGGACAATATGTCCCCCCTCTAAACACACACACACACCCATTCCATGTGCCAACTGGTCTGTGCCCTTTGGGGTCTCCTGGGCTCTATACCACCCAGCCACAGGAAGAGCAGGCCTTCCCCACCCAGGGGCGAACGAAGGCGTGACACCCGGGGCGGGGTGTCGTTACGTAGGGCGCATGATGCATGCACGTACGTAGCGACGTTGCACATGTGCTGTACATAGCGGTTTGCCGCCGGTGCCAGGATCCTCCACATGCAGCTGTGGCAGTGCGGTGGCTGCTCATGTTGCCGTGAGCCCCCGCAGGGTGCCTTCTTGTCACACACACCCCAGACATGGCGCCCAGGATGCACTGCCCTGCCCCTCCCCACACTGCGACACCACTGTCCCCACCCCCTCCCATTATAGCATTTGATTCCCACTTCAGCCATCTGGTACGGTTAATTTGATTCCCCTGCGTGTTCCAAATGTCTAAGTCCCCACTTGTTCCCGATGTAGAACTTCACTCATCCGTTCAACCCTGCTTTGGGGGGAATTTTGTGGTTCGCATCAGGTACCCAAATTTCTTGGACTAGCCCCTGCAGAGGACAACAGCTAGGGGGGCTACACCACACCGTTTAACATGCCACCAGAAGCATAGGAAAACCATTTATATATGTAACCTCACAGCAGAGTTCAGTAATTGCCCTTAGGTATATTCAAGAATAGGGACCCAGGTGGCGCTGTGGGCTAAACCACTGAGCCTAGGGCTTGCCGATCAGAAGGTCGGCGGTTCGAATCCCTGTGACGGGGTGAGCTCCCGTTGCTCAGTCCCAGCTCCTGCCAACCTAGCAGTTCGAAAGCACGTCAAAATGCAAGTAGATAAATAGGAACCGCTACAGCGGGAAGGTAAATGGCGTTTCCGTGCGCTGCTCTGGTTTGCCAGAAGCGGCTTTGTCATGCTGGCCACATGACCTGGAAGCTATACGCCGGCTCCCTCGGCCAATAATGCGAGATGAGCACGCAACCCGAGTGTCGGTCACGACTGGACCTAATGGTCAGGGGTCCCTTTATATTCAAGAATAAATCACTTGTAATTTAAAACCTCACAATAGCCCAGACTGAAGTACTCAAGGAGAATAATCATATGTGGTCTGGAACTGGGGGGGGGGGTTCTGCCTCTTCCACCTTCCCTAAAATATACCCCCTGCGCATCTTAGTGATTTTGCCCTTTGTCTGATGAACACCCAGTTACCACCTTTTCCTTGGCCTGGAAACATGGAATTGATAGGGAAAAGGTTACCCGTTTTGCAAGCTTTGCCACTTCGTTCTGTTGAATGCATAAACTGGGAGTAGCAGCAGCAAGATAGAAGCAGAAAATCCTGAATCTTTCATTCTTGCTGGCATCTGCCTTCTGCCTTTATTTATTATGATAGCTCTGCTTAACGGCATTACAATAATACCATCCAAGGACTCCTAGGGCGAAGCCCCTACGGAAATGACAAGTGGCAGTAAATTGTAATGCCACAAGAAACAAAAGGGGAAACTTCCCAATGTGAACATTTCAAATGTTCAAAAGCTTCACCCTTAGGACTCCAAAGTTTCCTGCTAGTCCTTTTGGCAGTCGTTTGGCAGTTACTGCAAAAGCCTTGTTTTGAAAAACAAAGCCAAGCATGAGGTATGCTTTGATTTTATTATGCTGAAAAACGATCTGTAGTTTGGCAAAAATGAAGCCTTTGAAACGTATTGTAAGCACTCCCTATTTAAAAAATAGTAATCAATGAAATGTAATGTTTCCAATTCTAATTAAGTGTCTGCATGATTTAGAAGCCTTTCCCCCTTCAGATTTCATTCACATTAAAAAGATTTGTGGAGTTGTTTAGTAATGAGTCCCTTCTCCCACAGTTTCTGGAATACAATAAAAACTTAATTGAGCACCGCTCATGTCTTAACAGAACAGGATTAAATACATCTCTCTAGAAATGAAAGTGGGGAATGCCAAAATAATACATAAATCACAGGGCAGTGTAACAGAAGAAAGGAGAGGTAGGTTTCTGGGCTTGACCTTAAATTCCAGCACTTTGACCTTCTTGTGTGGAACATGTAAAATCTCAGGGCGAAGACCAAAATTTGAGGGGCCAGGCAACTTTGTGCTTTTTGCTCTGCCTACCACAGGAAACCAAGGGACCCAGGTGGTTCTGTGGGTTAAACCACTGAGCCTAGGGCTTGCTGATCAGAAGGTCGGCGGTTCGAATCCCTGTGATGGGGTGAGCTCCCATTGCTCGGTCCCAGCTCCTGCCAACCGAGCAGTTCGAAAGCACGTCAAAATGCAAGTAAATAGGAACCACTACAGCGGGAAGGTAAACGGTGTTTCCATGTGCTGCTCTGGTTCGCCAGAAGTGGCTTTGTCATGCTGGCCACATGACCTGGAAGCTATACGCCGGCTCCCTCGGCCAATAATGCGAGATGAGCACGCAACCCCAGAGTCGGTCACGACTGGGCCTAATGGTCAGGGGTCCCTTTACCTTTACCACAGGAAAGGGCAACCATTTTCAGACCCAATACATTTCAGCAGACCCCAAAATGGTGCCCCCCTCCCTGCCAGGGAAGGTGTGAGGGAAGATCTGCATCAGGAACAAGGGAGAAAGAAATCTTGGCATTGAGATCTGCTTGCTCCTGTGGATTCTGCTGCCTGAGATAGTTGCCTCACCTTGCCTCATGGGTGGGCCGGCCTTGAGCCCAAGGGACTCGTTACTTTCTAAGCAGCCTTCATGCATAATGTGCCAGAAGAGCACAGAGCCAGAGGGCAAAAGTTGGCGCAGCAACAAAGGCAAATTTTAACTTTCCATAGTAGGCTAGTTTTGATACACACTTGCAGAAACCTTTTCTTGTGTTCCATCCAGGTAAGCAAGAAGCATTCTCAAGGACACTGGCCAACAGAGCAAAAACACTCAAGGAGAGTGTTCCTTATTCCAGGGGTGGATTTGGGGGTCTCAAATTTCAGTGGTGCCACGTGCAAGGCCAAAATTCGGCGCGCGCACCCGCCTCTCACCTTCCATTCTTCATCACAGTTGGGGCACCCCCGAGGCTCTGCGCCCAGTGCAACCGAAACGGTCGTGCTCCTCTGAAATTCCCTCTGCTCATTCATTGCCTCTCTGCTGCAGACAGGTCCTCCCGTCGTCTCTTCACCCTGAGCCAACTGATTCAGCTATCTTGAGCAAATCTTCAGCCACCAAGCCACTCCACCTACTTCCAAAGCTCTTCTTTTTTCCTCCTGCCCTCCTTTCCTCCGCTGCCTTCTTCTCCATCTTCTGGCTGACTCCACAAACAATTGTAACTGTCCTACAAACGCTGCTTTCCGTTTAACAGGACCCCCCCCCTCAACTGACCAGCTCCTGGCCATATATAAACTATTCCTGGCCTCTTTAGTCCTGCCCCCGTCAAGTCATGCTGCCTAGCTGAAATGGCTATACCTGCACCTGCCAAATGAAATGGGCACACAATTTATCCTCATTTTGCACATTCAAATCAACAGGATCTCTTCGCAAACAAAGATTCAGGTGAAAAGAATCAGCTTTTGGGGTCAGGTAAGGATAAGAGGCAGCTGGTAAAGCCTAGCCCCTGGGCATACGGAGTGTTTCCAGCATGCTATATTGCATAAGAATGTGTATCATTAGAATTAACCTGTCCCCGTAGTCGCTTGTTGTAAAGAGGAATGCCATATACCAGAGCGTTGAAATGCTGCTGGAGCTGCTGTCACATGAACGTTGGCAAGAACAGAGTTATTGTTCTAAGAGGACAAGGTGAGAATTAAACGTGATGCATGTCCCACCACGGGACCCAGGTGGCGCTGTGGGTTAACCCACTTAGCCTAGGGCTTGCTGATCAGAAGGTCGGAGGTTCAAATCCCTGTGACGGGGTGAGCTCCCGTTGCTTGGTCCCAGCTCCTGCCAACCTAGCAGTTCGAAAGCACGTCAAAATGCAAGTAGATAAATAGGTACCGCTACAGCGGGAAGGTAAACGGTGTTTCCGTGTGCTGCTCTGGTTCGCCAGAAGTGGCTTTGTCATGCTGGCCACATGACCTGGAAGCTGTACGCCGGCTCCCTCGGCCAATAAAGCGAGATGAGCGCGCAACCCCAGAGTTGGTCATGACTGGACCTAATGGTCAGGGGCCCCTTTACCTTTACTTTTCAAGGATAAGAGGCAGCTGGTAAAGCCTAGCCCCTGGGCATACAGAGTGTTTCCAGCAGGCTATATTGCAGAAGAATTTGTATCATTAGAATTAACCTGTCCCCGTAGTCGCTTGTTGTAAAGAGGAATGCCATATACCAGAGCGTCGAAATGCTGCTGGAGCTGCTGTCACATGAAGTTGGCAAGAACGGAGTTACTGTTCTAAGAGGACAAGGTGAGAATTAAACATGATGCATCTCCCACCACACCATGTCTCCAGCTGTTGCTTCAAGGCCCACAGTATCTTAAGCTACACCAGTGACGCCACCACAAATTGATTTAACATTTGTATACATGTGCAAGCTTTGTTGTTGCTGTGCCTTTGGAAAGAAAAGGAGACGCGGAAGGAAAGGATGGGGAGAGACAGAATGCAGGGAACCAATCTGAGAGAGTAATATTCTGAGGGAACCAATCTGAGAGGGTAATATTCTCTCAATATTCTTTCAAGGGGTGTATGGGGCATTAGGGGAAGGGAGTGCCTCTGGTGGAGGCCACATTGTGCTTCTTCTGAGGTAGTTTATCCCCCTTTGGTCCCCCACCCTGCACTCAGCTCTCACCTGTGGCTAGGGTTGCCAGACTCAATAGAGGACAGGACTTCTGTGCCTTTAATTGCCCTGCTCTCTTTTGAGTCTGGAAACCTTAAAGAGAAACCAGCAGACCCTTTGCTTGGAAATTAAACAAAGGGTCTGCTGGTTTCTCTTTAAGGTTTCCAGACTCAAAAGAGAGCAGGGCAATTAAAGGCACAGAAGTCCTGTCCTCTATTGAGTCTGGCAACCCTACCTGTGGCTCCTTGAAGCTGTCAGTGGTCCCACCCCAGGAATGGCTTTGACTGGCCGAATAAACCAGGTGAGGACAGCCAATGGGTCTCCAAACCTCAGCAAGTTAGGGACTTCCTCTGCATGTGAAGACAGGCTCCAGCAGATCAAGCAGATCAGATCAATAGCGGGTCCGATGGTCAAGAAGGCAGTTTCTGCACATGCTGTAGAGAGGAGTCGGGGGCAGATGGGGCTCATCAGCCTGGGAAGAGAGACCATTTAGGACAGTGATGGCGAACCTATGACACGTGACACGCAGAGCCCTCACTGCTGGCACGCGCCCCATCGGCCCATTTGCGTTGTTGTTGTTTTCCCCCATTTGTTCTCCTGCTCCTCCTCACGCTACAGCTTGTCCCCGCTGTTAAAACCCATTGTCTCTGCTGTTAAAACCCAGATCCTTTGTTGTTGTTGCTGCTGCTGCTACTGCTGGTAGCCAGAGATTAGTTTTTAACCCTTTCTGTGCTGTTTTTCTGGCGCTTTGGCAGACTATGACTGGGTGTAACAGCGTTCATTTTTTAACCCGTTCTGTGCTGGGTTTTTGGCACTTTTTTAGCAGACTATGTTGGTGCTTCGTGTTAGTTCCAGCAAAGGTATTATTCGTCATTTATTTCTGTTCTCTCCCCCCCCCAAAAAAAAGCGCAGCAGCTTTGGGGCACCCCCCTCCCAAAAGCAAAGCAATTTTTGCATCCCCCCAAAAAAACCTCCAAAACTTTAGTCAGCAGCTCCCCCCAAAAAGCTCAACAACTCTGGGTACTTTGTGATAAATAAGGGGTTTTTTGTTTGGTTTGGTTAAATAATTAGTTTTTGGTTTATTAAATACAGTTATATATTACAATTATACATTTTTGTTATTTAAACTATAAATATCGCAAAATTATGGTTTTTTTCTCAAAGTGACACACCACCCGAGTTATGCTCGGTTTTTTGGTGAATTTTGACACACCAAGCTCAAAAGGTTGCCCATCACTGATTTAGGAGAAGGAAAACTGACCCTAAACCTCCAGCAACTCCTGGTGCCAAACGTCTTGCTCTGCTTTCCTTTGGACCACATCAGCCCAGGACCTCCATACACACTGCTCAGTCTTGCGTCTCGGAAAGGTCACTCCTAACACAGCAGTTTGACTTCACCCCAAGAGGCACACTCCATTGTGTCTCGGAACAGACAGGTGCCAATGCATTCTCATCAAGGGTAAAGGCCCATTCTTGGATATATATTAAAAGTATGCTGGGGGACGGACGGACGGGGGACACACCATGAATATTTTAAGAACAGTTTATGTGATTCATTTATAAATACTTAAATACATGTAACAATGATATGAGAAGAGAAGAATCCTTGGAAAAGACTCTGATGTTGGGAAAGATTGAGGGCACTAGGAGAAGGGGACGACAGAGGACGAGGTGGTTGGACAGTGTTCTCGAAGCTACGAACGTGAGTTTGACCAAACTGCGGGAGGCAGTGCAAGACAGGAGTGCCTGGCGTGCTCTGGTCCATGGGGTCACGAAGAGTCGGACACGACTAAACGACTAAACAACAACAACAACAACAACGATATGAACACAGGCCAAAGAGTTAAGCTTTATTGAAGCAAAGGCATTTGTGTCTTTGGTAGGCAACACCTTGGCAATGGTGTGTCTGTTCCTGCCAAAGGCAAAACATCACCTTAAGTAGCTCTGGATGTCAGCCACGTAAGATTGTGCTTCTCCTCCAATCTTAAAAACAGAAGCCCCAAACCTGGTCAGACTTTCTACTCTCTGAGAAGAGGAAGAAGAGTTGAGGGTGGGGCACTGGCAGGATGACCATGTTGTACGGATGCCATAATACCAAGGAACTGCATCCGAAGTGCCTTGCGTAGAAGCATCCCTGGCGCAATCTCATGTGAAACCCAGGTAAGCGATGCCCCTCCCCACCCCCAATGGTACCCATGAGAGAGGAGGAAGAAACAAAGCAGAAGAGAAGGAAAACAGAGAAAGACGGAGGCCAGAGGAAGGCAGGTCCTGAGTCTGGGAAGATTAAAGGCTACTGTCTTATCTCTCAACCCTTCAATTCCTTTTTGTATTGTAAAATCCGTGTATCTTTTTTCCTTATAACACCATTTCAGTATGTATACTACTTTATTAAGGGACCCAGGTGGCGCTGTGGGTTAAACCACAGAGTCTAGGGCTTGCTGATCATAAGGTCGGCGGTTCGAATCCCTGCAACGGGGTGAGCTCCCGTTGCTCGGTCCCAGCTCCTGCCAACCTAGCAGTTCGAAAGCACATCAAAGTGCAAGTAGGTAAATAGGGCCCGCTCCGGCGGGAAGGTAAATGGCGTTTCTGTGTGCTGCTCTGGTTCGCCAGAAGCAGCTTTGTCATGCTGGCCACATGACCTGGAAGCTGTCTGCGGACAAACATCGGCTCCCTCGGCCTATAGAGTGAGATGAGTGCCGCAACCCCAGAGTTGGACACGACTGGACCTGATGGTCAGGGGCACCTTTACCTTTACCACTTTATTAATTTAAGTATTAGTGATCTGCCGAGGGAACAGATTTGAGAAGGACTTCCAGTCTGGCCAATCTGTCATTTGCTCATTAATATGTATTTTTATTTACTTCAGTAAATAAACCCCCTATACTATCATGTTTAGATGTTTAATTTCAGCCTAGTCTTGTGGAGCATTCTTTAAATCCCTGCTTGAAATAAAGCATGTCACTCACAAAGGCTGCGAAAGCCCCACAGGGAAAGTTAGAACGAGACGATTATTGGTTGAGGGGCTCGGAGAAGCTCTTAAGTGAATTCTTCCTGGGCAGTCTTCTTAGAAATGGATACAGGGCTTATATGATCAGTGACTGTTTTGCTTGAAGCTGCTCAAGAAAACAAAATAGATCATTTACAAGGCTCCGGATAATGAGTAAGAAGAGAGGCTGTTTTCTTTGGTACACCTGGTGATGAGACTCCTAGGACGTGCAAAGCTGGCACCAGCCTGCACAAATGGAAAGCTTTTTCAGGCCTCTAGTCTACTTTGTACATCCAGGGAGATCAGGCTGCCCAGAGAAAGGTAAATATTTTCTTTTTTCCATTTTTAGGCTGCAATATACACCAGAAGGGGAGGAGGTTTTCTTCATCCGATGGTTTGTTTCTCTGCAGCTGCAAACCTCCAAACTCCTATTTACTGAAGCTGTCATCTGCACATGTGCAGAGGCTGTTGCAACCTCAGCTGTAATGGCAGCCAAATCAGATGGGAGCCGCTTTGAAGGAAAATGCATCACACAGCCGTATTTCTTGAGGAACTCAAGGATATGGAGTATGGTCAGTGCCACTGGTACTCAGGTTTGAGCACAAACCATGCGAGAGCACTGGAGCCAGAATAAAAAGTAATGAGTACACAGTCGAACACTTCCTGTAAATCTCATTTCCCCCCACTTGACACAGCCTTCTGCTACCTGGTATCCTCCAGAAGCCCCCCAGGCAGCCCCAGAACGGGGAGGGCTAGACCAGCAGAAGCAGACTAAAACATTAGCAAAAGGATGCTTTAATTTGAATATTGATATGTCAGAATTCAGTGTTTCTTGGAGCAGAATATGGGTTACTGTTGGTACAGAATTTTGATTTTGCTTTTTTTAGCACTGATTTGTTCTCTACAAGCCTGCTGAAGAAGCCACAGCAGAGCCCCAAGATATTTGCCTACGGTGGTACAAGAAATCTGCAAGGACATCCAAGAGCAGAACAGATGTCTCCTGTCTCCCAGTGATGTTTGATGTTTTCTACCTGCAAAGATCAGCGTCTCGCACCTGTTAGAAAGCCCTTTTTTATTTTGTATTCTTTGCCTTCAGGCTACAGAGACGGAAGATTTTGGGACCTGCCAGTCACCATAGCAGACTTAAGAGCAGCTTTTTCTCTCTCTTTTCGTGGTTTAGGTGCTTTTGCAACTGTCAGAAAGCTGCTTTCATCCCTTCAGCAAAGTTTGGGCAGCCTGCTCTGCATCACAGCTCCCTTCCTGCTAAGCTCCACTGCTTCCCTGGAAGCACAAAGGCAGCCTAATTAAGCAGAGTTATTCTGCAGGCTCACCCAGCTTCTTCACCCAAGGTCAAAAGGATAGCAATTGGTTGCACTCTGCCCTCACTGATGCTAGGCAAGAAACAGGAGCTCTTTCAAGCAAGCTTCAATAGCACAGTCATGCATGGGGATTTCTTTTGAATTGTAGTAACTCTGACATCGTTATCAACATTAGAATTTAGCAAGGCTGCTTTTGTCAGCCCTGGCCAGCAGATAAGTGTTCTTGGAGGGCAAGGAAAGGGTCTGGAAGGCTGGTGGCAGGCTAGAAACGCACACCCATCCCCCTGAAAGACCCACTGCTCCACTCTTGATATCCACGCACTTCTGCATTGGCAAGGCCCAGGCTCTTCAAAGAGCCAAGTTTGCCCCTGGGCTTTCCAGCAGTTGCCCTTCTCCATCGTATAGCTGGGGGGAAGAGGGGCTGGAGTCTAACTTGGGAGAGGGGGCAGTGGTTTGTGGGGACCTATCCTGGCCAGGAGGCAAGACAGGCTCCTGCACCACTGTCTCCCGGAACCAGGAGAGGATTGAAGAGGGATGAGGTGAGGCAGTTTCTACTCCAGTTGTGTGGGAACAGCCTGTCAGGGGGAGTGGTCCGTTGCTGCGGCAACCGCCTCCATACAGTGCTGACCTGAGAATAGCTGCATGGATGCTCGATTGGTGTGTATGGGTATTCAGAGCCGAGAAACAACAAAGTGTTATCTTTGACAATAAGGAATTAAGCCAGGGGTCGGCAAAGTTTACCTTGCCTGTGCTGGTTCACTCCAGCGGAGATCCCTCCATGGGCCGGATCGTGCGTGCGCCCGCGATTTCTACTGTCTGTGTCAACATGATTTCCAGCGTCTGCGCAGATGCAATTTCAGCCAACTCTGAAAGCCTACAGGCTACAGATGCGGGCGGCTTGTGGTGGGCTGGTTAAACGACCCCCGTGGGCCACTTGTGGCCCATGGGCCTTAGGTTGCCTACCCCTGAATTTAGCTATCTGCGGTGTGCATTCCTTTGGCTAGAGAGTGCTCCTGACATCTTCATCCACACACACCCTAACTCAAGTCAGTTTATATTTTAATGTTAGAAGAGAACTGCCGCAGAACAAAATCAGTTTAGGAATTTCCGTATTGGGATTCTTTCACCCTTTTAGTCTTCATGCCTCGGAACAAAAGTGGCTCCAACTGCCGTTGTTAAAATGGGGGTGATGGATCAGAGAAAAATACTGATGAATGCCAGTTTAAAACTCAGGGTTTCTTCCACAGATGGGCACTGAGGAAGCTCTGAGGCACAATGGCAAAGGAAGATCCTAGCTGCAATTTCAGGTAGGGCTGGAAAGCCAGTAGCAATCTGTGTGGGCAGTGTGGAGCTAGTTGGAAAACAAAGAGGTGAGGAATGCAGAACCACCATTACCCATCCACACCTGACACCCTCACAATTCAGTTCCTGGAACGCTTTTTCCTTACCTGAGATCTGATGCCAGACTTAAAACTGCAAAAAAGCATTTGGGGAGAGGGGCTGCAGAATTCAGAACCAACGGTGAGGAGGGACGTCGGCTGTTATTCAAAGTGGACCCCCCCTCAAAAAAAAAGAAAACCTGTGGTATTAACACTAGGGCCCCAAATGGGAGGAGAAAATAAAGCTAGCTTTCCGTTTCAGCCCAATATGGTGTTCAGGCTTTCTGTACACAACACAGAGTGTCGAATACAAGACTTACTAACTTGACCATTTACCAGATATTTGAGGTACAGACCTTCCAGTTCCGCCCCCCCCCATTCCATAGGAATCATCCCCTTTCATTCTGCAGCTGCAGCAGAGTGTAGAAGGAACTGAGTTTTGAATTGCCATTCATTGATGTTTGTTCTTAGAAAGGCATTCATTGTTTTCCTCGTTTTCACCGAGGTCTTGAGGACCACCGCAAAGGAACCACCAGCTTGCCCTGGCCACTTTACAGAAGAATGCATTAATCCCAAACTTTGTTCCATGAGTCCTTTGGAGCCATTTGCTCTGAAAGTGCTTTATGCTCACTTATTCTTCCACTCAGTGATCTGGATTATCAAAATCAGTACCTTTCAGTCTTTTCATCCCAACCTACAGCATGGGACTGACTTAATACTGTAAACCTCCCAGTGATCTTTGGATGTAGGGTGGCATATAAATTTAATAAATAATAATACTTGTAAAACTCTCTCATCCCAGCTTTCACTTCCTTTGTTTTCTCCAGCCTCTCATCTCTTATAAAGTGGACCCTCCAAACTTCCTTTTACCCAAAGCTAGCATGCAGCTATGGCACAGTTGTAGCCTCGAGCCAGTTTTCTCTGCTTCTGCCCCACAAATGCTTTAATTTTATCACCATTTATAAATAGATGTTCTGTTAGTAAGGGAAAATCCAAGGCTACACTGTGACCTTTCATCAAGCAGAAATGGCTTTGCTAAATAAAGCCGAGGAGTGTGGGTCTTGCCACATTGCTTGTCTGGATGGGAGATGCAACAGAACACATGCTAGGGTGCTGTATTCAGCAGTAATTTCAGATCAAAGTTTGAGGTCTGTCGTGCAAAATTAACAAGACACGGACATGTGAATCCTCTGTTTTTGCATGGTTGGCTACCAACTATGACAAATTTTACCATCGGCCAACTCACACTGGACTTGGTTTTCTCAAAAGGGCAGGAAAGAGGCTGAATTGAGGGCAGGGTATTTTTAGCACCATTCACTCATCGCGGCCAGAGATGTGGGCTGTCAGCAGATTTTCCCTTCTGCAGAGGTGGGAGAACTACCTGCAGAGGCTGATGGATTGCACTGATTTTCAGATGGCACTAGGGGGCTTTGTGGCCGACGCTCTTGTCGAAGCCCAGGTTGCTCTGCCAGAGGACCTGGCAACTGACATGGTCATTCCAGAGCAGTATTCAGGTGGCTCCTGTATGCTGAAGGAGGGATCCAGCTTGAATGCAGGAAGAAGAAAGCTTGAATACAAGCAAACATTAGTACATGCTGATTATTATGCCTATTCAGTGGTAGTGAAGGCTGCAAAGAAGACTTTCTTAACTAAATGCCAGGCGGCCGAACTTTTCCAGGTGGTTCAGTCTTTTATCTCCTGGCCCAAATGAGTCTGTGGAACCACCGGCAGCCTGCTGTGACTCATTTGCATGGCATTTTGAGGATAAAATCTCTTGCATCTGCCAGGCCCGGGATTCCACTGTTGCAGCCAATCCATCTCACAAGGTATCCAGACAACTGCCTGGTTCAGTGTTACTGGAGGCGTTTCAGTTGGCAAGGTTCAAAGATGTGGACAATTTGGATTGGTGTGTGAGCAACCACTTGCATACTTGACCCTTGCCCTCCATGACAGGTAAGATGTAGCAGTGACAAATGGTTAGACTGTGTGTGTGTGTGTGTGTGTGTGTGTGTGTGTGTGCGCGCGATTAATGGCAGTAAGACAACTTCTTAAGAAATATTCCCCAGGCCCAGAATGTCCTAATAATTGTAGACTGGTCAAACATCTCCTTTCCAGGGAGTGTTCCAGAGTAGGTGGTCACTGAACAAATCTAGGCACTATCGGCTGAGACTATTGGCTGGATCTATTTAAATTGGGCCCTGCCCTGCTATTATTTGCTACCATCTCCTCCTTTTTCTGGGTGCCTTCAACTTCAGCATTGGTTTTTCAAGCATTCTAACATGTCTCCTCCCACTGAAATGCAGCTCACATCAGCACCCATTTTTAAAAGCTTTAAAAAAAAAAGGAGTGAGGAAATACGCTGCAAAAAGAGGGATCCCAAGTAGGAATCTGGTAGTAAATCATGTCTTGAGTCTGGAAATGTTGATGACTACTTTCTTACAGGGTGGCTTTGCCATAAGAGACATATTTTGGAGCCATCTCTCCTGCATGCACCTACTCCCCTCTGTGGTTGGGGTTTCTTCTGCATATAGTGATGGTGCTTTAAAAACTGTTTGATCACACTAGTGGAATTGGTGGACTTGTGCGCCATCATTTTAAAATGGCATCTTTTACACTGCCCTTCAAATTCACCTAAAAACCCAACCTCTGGTTTTTTGGTTCTTCCCCAAATTCTTGGTTTTAAGGCTAAAATATTCAGCCAAAGACTACATCCGTAAAACATTGTGTACACGGATAAATACACAGCACAGACAGTTCTCTAGACCCAAACAACAAAGGAATTGAGTGGCAAGACCAAAACACATTAGGTATTGTGTCTGCAGTATACAGTACAACCTTCCTGCCAAGGATTGGCATTTTAAGTGTTCTGCCATTATTCCTGGATTACCCTGTGCTGCCCCCTGCTGCTCCACCTTAGTTATTAAAATGTTACCAACACATTCCTAGTAGAGCTATGCCACATGGCTTGCTGTATTGCAGGGGTAGCCAACTTCCAAGAGACTGCGATCTACTCACAGAGTTAAAAACTGGCAATGATCTATCCCCTTTTTGGGGGGTTCAGGTCAGGTCCTCTTTAGGGAGGAGGAAAGCGATGCTGAGCTTTTTTGGTGGTTCAGGTCAAAATTGTTGAGCTTTTTTTAGGGAGGAAAGCCCCATTTTTTTAGGGGTGCAGGGCTTCTTTGGGGGGGGGGGGAAGCCGGTGATCTACCACAGACATCCAGTGATCCACTGGTAGATCACGATCTACCTGTTGGACATGCCTGCTGTATTGCATTTACTCAAGCTGATACTGGAAACCAACCATTCATTTCTGGAATGCAGAATGAGCTGCAAGGATACCAGACTTTTGCCTCTACCAGTGTTTTTAAACTTTTAACATTCAGCGATAAAGCAGATGTATCTAAAGCAGAGAAGTCAAAGTGTAAATGTATCTGATTCAACATATACAAAGTGAGATTCCTATAAAATTAATCCTCATTGCTTGCTGCTTCATGCTAGAAATAGTAACCGGAATTAGAGAAGTATGCAGATACCTTCTTCACGTTGGAGATACAGCCCAGTAGAAAACACCACAAATATAAGGAATTATATGGTGTCAACATCTGGTCTTTGATTTCAATTTTCATGTGAGCACATTTCAAGTACACAGGGACAATAAGGTGTGTATAAAAGCTGACAGTTGTGTTCAACAGGTTCTACTACAAATAACAAAGCAAATTCATACCCCAATTTTACAAGTTATAGCCACTTAGCAGTAAATTTAATATTGACGTTGATAGATGTCATTTTAGCGGTGCAGTCCACTGCCAGCAACAGACCCACCAAAATTATAAGCATCATGGAATTTACATGGTACAAGAAGTAAATATGAAAACCATTTATATTTTAAAAATGAAACGTAAGGAAACTCTTGTAAAATGATTCCCATACAACCCCCCCCAAAAAAAAAACCTTGAAATACCCTCTTATTAAAAATGTGTTTGTAGATGCTTAGCCGCAGCATAAATATCTAGAACAATGCACATTGATAGTCAATGAAAGTTATCCCATTAGACATTTTTATCACTAAGGTCAACATTATCTTTGCTTTCTATATTTTTGGTGCTCTCATTTTTGACACTGGAAGAAGGGCTTTCTACTACCTTAGCTTCTATGGGTTCCATTGCAGGTTGCCCATTAAGTTCATCTTTAATTTGTTCAGGTAACTGACTGTTTTCCTTAGCTTTGCATCCCAAGTCCATTTCTTCCAGCACCTGCCCTGCAGTGTCTATGGCTGTTTTACCTTCTGCATCTTCTTCTTCTGTTTTATGTTCTACATCTTCTTCTTTTCTCTTTGCTTTGAACACCTCAACCCCCATCATTCTCAGGTAATGCAACCTCTCATTCTTGGCCACAAACGCACGAAGGGAAGTCTTGCCCAGCCAGCCACAAAGCACAATTGAACACTGAAGACTATCTGGCTTGCTGCAAAAACAAGAGATTAGCATTAAAAATATACATATATTGAAAATGAATTCAACGACAGAAACAGTTTTTGTAGGCTACTGCTTTCTCAATTAATTGTAAATTCCACTGCCATGTCAATGAGATGTATTAGTAGTTTTAAACAATACTGCTGGCTGGTTTTTAAAGTACTTAATCAGTACTTTAATCAGAGCTGTGGCACAACTCAGTGGCAGACCACATGTTTTGCCCTGGAGATGATCACAGTGCAAAATCTCAGCACTTCCAGTTAAAAAGGATCTGTGGCAGCAACAATGGGAAAACGCTCTCCCTGGGATCTTCGAGAACATCTGCCAGTCAGAGCAAGGAATATAGTTAGATGGTCCAGTGGCCTGACCCGGTACAATGTGCGTTATTTTAAATGTAGTCCCCCCCCCCCCCGCTTGCATACTCCTTTAATTGCCTTCAAGGCTAAAATGGGAGGATGACAATAAATAAACTGAAGGAAACAGCTAAGGAAGTTGAAAACTTGAAGGAAAAGACTGCCAAGATGTAAAGTCAGACATGAAAGTAAGAAGACCGATGAAAGAGCTCCTGCCCTGGGTAAAGGAAGGGAATGAACTGGGAAAGAGCCTCCAGGACTCGGCTGCATTGTAAAGGTTTGGTCAAATACTCCTTGCCTTCCTAGGTGGCGGGAGCATCAACCTGCATTACTAGACGCCTCATTGAGAAATCACATGGTCTTTTATATTTCAACTTTTAAAAAAAGATTTAGGTGTTTGCTGTTGGTTTTGTAAAGTTCTTTAGAGAAACAGGAAAATGGAGAAGGCAGATGACCAGGTCCTCCCTTCTGTCCTTCAAAGCAGAGCTTTCCAAACTCTTCATGTTGGCCTGCATCATTTCACAACACAGTAATTCAGTTAGTTTTATTAGTAAACTGGAGAACCCCTTTCCAGCCCTGGGATGAGCATGGGGAGCGTTCGCAAGACCACCTACGCACTGCAGCCGACACACCAACGTGTTGCAACACACGTGGAAAGCTCTGCTTTAAAGGTACAATAGCTCTGAGATGTGGCCTTCACAGGTTTTATTAGAGTTAAGTACACAGGGGCATAAAGGCTTCAGTTTCCCCAAAGCCCAGTTAGCTACTGCCATGCGGAAGCAGCTGCTGTCTGTTGCATGCTTTCATTTCCACCAATTTCAACGGAAGGGAAGTTAACCTGAAATCAGCCAAACTTGGAAGTGCATCTGTATGTCCACATGTACACACACACACACACACACACACACACACACACACACACACACACAATGAAACAGTGCATTTACTTACTTTGGATCTGGCTCATACTGGAGGACTATGCTCCCCATAGCTGCAAGAAAGAACATAAATGCTTTATTAGACAACATCAGGACCTGCTCCAATCTCACCCCATGCCACCATCTATTTAATGGGAACAGAGTGAGGCAGCCAGCCAAAGACAACATCTGGATTCAACCAGTCAGATTCAAGTTAAGATGGGACTATGGTGTCCCACTGTTTTCAATGAGAACTAAGTGCAACTAACTTAGCAAAGCTGATTGCGTTGGTCACTAGTTCAGTGCCTGAGGGCCAGCACCTTGTTGAAGCTAAACAGGCCTGGATCTAGTTAGGGGCTGGATGGGTGACCAATCACATGCTTGGGAATCACTGCCATGGGTTCTATAATGGAAAAAGACAGGCCATAAACGTAAGAAAGTACAAATAAAGGAAACAGAATGGGATTGATCCAGACCGAGCAGAAGTCCTACTACTTACGAATTTTTCTACTTACGAATGGAGCTCCGTCCGCCATCTTGGATGCGGTTTAGATAGGATTTTTTCTACTTACAAATTTTTAGATAGGGTTGCTTCGACTTACGAATTTTTTCTCCCAATGCATTCCTATGGGATTCGACTTACAATTTTTTTCGACTTACAAATGTGCGTTCGGAACGCATTAAATTCGTAAGTAGAGGTACCACTGTATACTCTTGATAGTCAGTCTGTGTTGATTGATAAGTAACTGCTTATTAGAAACTGCTTATTATTCTTCAAAGTTAAAATTAGGGAGTAACTATTACTACGAAATCTACAGAGCTCAGGGTAAGCGGGACAGCAGTCAGAGCTTAATAGTTAGTATATTTCCTTCTGCACATGATGCCTTTTACCACTGTGAGAAAAGAATGAACCAGGATTGGAAATCCTCAGAAGTGAATACTTACCCATTCCTTTGACTTGACTGCACACCTCATTACTAAGTTTACTTAAGAAAGGGTTTTCTTCTGTCAGAAGCACTTTAACATCTTCTATGCTGGCATTTACGATCCTTGCATTAATGAAGGGATACAGTGTATAGATCCCCTGGATGTAAAATAGAAAACCTATTTTTAAAATGCAGTCATGTTTTTAGTATTTTTGACCATTATATCTAAATATAAAATACAGTGGTGCCTCGCTTAACGAATGCCCTGCTTAACTAAATTTCCGCTTAACGAAAGGTTTTTTTCTAGCGGAGGTTGCCTCGCTAGACGAATTCGTTTTACGAAAAATTCGTCTAGCGAATCACGGTTTCCCATAGGAATGCATTGAAATTCAATTAATGCGTTCCTATGGGCAAAAAAAAAATTCAAAAAAAAAATTCAATGCATTCCTATGGGATTCAGTAGACGAATTTTTCATTATAAGAAAAGACCCATGGAACGAATTAAATTCGTCTAGCGAGGCACCACTGTAGTCAATTCATTCTTCCCCCCACCCACCCACCGCCAAATCACTCCATTGTTGTGAAAGAAAACGTGCACTGATAATCTCTAACTGGTCAACTGAATGTTAAAACAAATGGAAGCAGAATATCCCCAAAACTTTTAGTCCCTGCACTTTGAGTATAACATTATCAGGGAGGTAATGCACATTTGTCAGGTTCCAATTTTATGGGAGAGGAAAAAATACAAGGGAAAGTCTATACCAGGTATCCCCAAACTTTGGCCCTCCAGATGTTTTGGACTACAATTCCCATCTTCCCCGACCACTGGTCCTGTTAGCTAGGGATCATGGGAGTTGTAGGCCAAAACATCTGGAGGGCCGCAGTTTGGGGGTGCCTGGTCTATACTATACATGTGGAGACCTACAATGGAACTACAGAAATGTTCATAAGCCTGTCAGGAAAAAAACCTTTACGAAAGAAAGCCCGTCCTCAAAAGGGACAAAAATGCACAATGCACCCAACAACAGATTAATAAATTTAAGCACAAGAAAGTTGGGTCCAGAGTCTTCTCCCAAGTGAAGGCAAACAAGCAAAAACAAAAAACATTTTTTGAAGCAACCATGCTTTTGCCTTTAAGTACTAGAAGCAGCTTACATCCCACCTGTGGAAAAACTTACACTCAAGGGGAAATATATGCACTTATCCCATTGGTATTTTAAGCTTTACTTTGAATTGTCACAAGCTGTAGCCCTTGCATTTCACAGCCACTTAGCTGAACTGATCACAATTTTATTTTCTATACATACACAGGTGTGTGCGAGAGAGAGGTCTGCCAATTAATT
This sequence comes from Zootoca vivipara, assembly GCF_963506605.1. Classification (NCBI taxonomy): domain Eukaryota; kingdom Metazoa; phylum Chordata; class Lepidosauria; order Squamata; family Lacertidae; genus Zootoca; species Zootoca vivipara. Next base: position 80,928,960 of record NC_083283.1, read on the forward strand.
GTCATGAACCTTATGCAATGAAGTTGGCTGCAAAAGCAAACACCGAAATAAACCTGTCTTTACCCACAAAAAAGACTCTTTGTTTCAAGGCATAGCATAAATAAAATACTTTCACAGTATAACCGTAGTGCGTTCATTGTTACCTCTTGCGCTAATCTGAAGGCACAGCCAAACTGTTCCCCATCGCTATTGCGGGACCACACTTTTATCCCTGTGTTAATAACCTAAAAACAGGGTTGAAGAGAAAGATACAGTATTAATATATTTAAGCATTCCAACATGGAATGGTGCATCCTTGACAGGTAAAGGCACTGAGTGGAAATATAGGCATCTTACGTGGTCTACTCTGAATTTCACAAAATATGTAGAAAGACAAAGAAGGGGATAATGATTCCTAATAAGGACCCCAAGTTGGGAAGAGTTTACTTCAGCCTTTCATAAAGGGGCAGTAACTGAGAGCTGATATGGGGGTTTAGGTACCTAAGTCAGGGGAGGGGGGGGAAGCAAGAGGATGAGGGGAACTGGAAAGAAGTGACTGTCCTCACCAGGGTGACCAGAGGAATCTGCTTCCTTTCTTCATTTTCTGGTTACAGGTAGGTAGCCGTGTTGGTCTGGATCGAAGTAAAATAAAAAAATTCCTTCAGTAGCACCTTAAAGACCAACTAAGTTTTTATTTTGGTATGAGCTTTCGTGTGCATGCACACTTCTTCAGATCTGAAGAAGTGTGCATGCACACGAAAGCTCATACCAAAATAAAAACTTAGTTGGTCTTTAAGGTGCTACTGAAGGAATTTTTTTATTTTACTTTCTTCATTTTCCTCAGCAATGGCACAATTGACACCTTTAAAGCACTCTTTTCTCCTATGGTTGTCAATGTGGCACTTCTGGTCTTGAAAGAAGCTAGTTGCTGCGTTTGCTTATTCACTGACACTAGAGCTATTTGGGAAAGACTGTGCTCCACCTGGATCGAGTTAAACGTCATGGCGGGAGACAGCTTTGACAGACAGAAAGAGAAGTACAGCCATGATGGATCATCAGACACAAAAGGCCTAACTGGTCCAGCATTCTTCTCATACTGGCCAAACAGATCCCCATGGGAGCCCCGCGGGCAGGACAGGAGTGAATAGCATTCTGCAGCTTCTGATCCCCAGAAACCAGAAGTCAAAGTTATCACCATCCCTACGCCCCCAGGACTACTTTTTATTCCGACTTTCTTCCTGAGACAAGAAATACAAGTCGAACCTTCAGCTTTTCACTGTTGTTCAGGAGCACATTCCTTATTTCCTTGGAAACCATGTATAACTGCCTTTTCTTCCCTTCTTGAGTACGAGTTAACAAATTCATCTTGGGAAAGGAAGGATCCAGTGCATAAAATGTCCTAATAAACAAACATATTCAAGTTTCATTATTCCGTAGCTTTTATTATATTGTTAATGTTTAAGCTGTTTTTTTTTGGTATGTTAACAGCTCTGACTCTTTTCTGGAAAGATAAACATAAATATTGACCTTCATGGAACCTGTAACTTGAGAAGCTGAATTGATTATTATTATTTAACTCAATATATATTATGAAGATTTAATGCAAGTTATTATCGGGCCAATAATATACGTAGACCACACATCAGTGATATTTGAATAGATTTGCAACAATTCTGCTGAAATATATACTGGATGGAGACTAAATAATTCTTTCATGCAGAGTAAGGCAACTTCTTGAGGATCTGAGACATAATTTCTTTTTTCAAACGAACAGAACAGAAGGAATGGATTACTGTATATTCCTGCGTATAGGACTACTTTTTAACCCAGGAAAATCTTCTCAAATGTCGGGGGTCGTCTTATGCGCCGGGCGGGTCGTATTTCTTATGCGGCGAGTATATCCCAAACTCTATATTTTAACTGGGAAAGTTGGGGGTCGTCTTATACGCCGGAATATACGGGTAATAGTTTAGAAAAGATTTAATGTGCACATCAGAAGAATATAAATAAGGCAGCTTCTCTTCAAAAGAAAAAAGGCAATATGCAGAGGGAGTAATAAAAAAACAAGATGTTAGAAAAAGTACTGTACATAAAGGATGCAAAAATGGAAGCTAAAAATAGCCAGGAACTAAATTGAAATTATTAGACGCTCACGACAACAGCAAAACCTTTGCTATACCGTGTGAGACAGCAAGGCACGTTCAGGGTGAGACAGCAAGTTTCCCTACAGCTGGGTGTACAATGCAACCCCAAGTTGTCCAGCTTTTTTGCTGCACAGTGTTCTTTTTAAATACGTGTTGTCTGCCCACCGAACCACAGGAGCGGGCTTCTTTCTTAATTTCTTGTAGGCTTTAGCTTGCTGAAAGGGAACCTCTGCCCACAAGCCTAAATTGGTTTGTGGTGGAGAGGCATATTTGAGCTAATACATTTAGCACACTGAATCCTGGGTGTGTCTGTGCTTTGTCCAAGCAAACAAAAGTAAAATAATGTCAATAGAACACTTGACTTGAAAACAAAAAACGGAGAAAATGGATTGACTGACATGTCACATAGTAGATTTAACTTTGAACTGTTGGCTACTCAATGAAATGTCTGTGATAATTTGTATTATTTAAATTTTTTATTAATATAAAATGGAGAAGTGGGGACCACATATTTACAAAAGGAACCTGCAGATTTAAAAAACGGATTGGTCATTTCATTTCTTCTCATGATCCTGTTGTCTGGATCCAAAAACCAGTGACGGTAGGAGAAAATGCAATAGCAGTGTTCTGTGAAATCTTCTGGAAGCCCGCAGTATAGCACCACAGCATTACAAAGAGGTTACTGTGCAGGATGTGAAATGTGGCGAATAAGGAAAAGAAAGACAGTTTGTTATGTAGCATATACTTATGTTGTATGAAAAATGAAACATATTTTCTTACTGAATAGGTGAAAATAGTGAATCGTCTTCAGAAAGAAACACAAACGGATCTTCTTTAAATCCAAAAAGCTTCATTTTTTTAGACGGTGGAGGCCTGGAAGTAACAGATTTATCCAGGGTCAACAGTTTTTGGATGGACTGGCAAAAATTCTGGTCAAGAGGTTCCCCCTTCTGCTCCACCAAAGAAGCTCCCCACCACCACTAGGACAGCCTGCCATTTTTGGGTGGACAGTTTTGGGTGCTCAGAGAGAAGGCTGGTTTGGCAGTGAGGCATGCCAGTGCCAGCATCCTCCCCCCATCCCTCTCAATTTTAGATCTGGAAAGGGGAGCAGAGATCACCGCACAACTGCTGAGATTATCTCTGCCCACCTCTGCAGTTTTAAAGTTGAGAGGAGGGCCAAACTCTCCATGTCGAAACCTGAATATATATCAAAGTTGAGCGGTACAGGAAGAATTTTAATCAATTTCGGTATTTTGCTTAGAGAACTGCCAGAAATATACAGTATTTAAAAAGATTGGTTCAACAGTACCAATTGGTAGAGCATGAGACTCTTAATATCAGAGTCATGAGTTTGAGCCCCACGCTGGGCAAGAGATTCCTGCATTGAGGGGGGTTGGCCTAGATGATGCTCACCGTCCGTTCCAACTCTACAATTCTTTGATTCTATGATATTCACTAATGCAGAAAAACAGAACCACATAATACTGCCACTCTAGTACTGTATATGGAAGTTCAGTGTTCAAAGTATTCCATATATATTCTCAGCCATCCTTAAAACAGCCCAGTAAACTAGTCCACTATTACCATTATAACACAGAGTGGTTGGGGTTGGGAGGAGGAATATTGCTTATAGCCAACTAGTAAATTCATGGCAGAGACAGAATTTAAACAAGGCTTTTCCACCTTGTAATTCTACCTAATCGTTACGTTACACCAACTTTCCAAAACAAGTACTTCCATATCAGTCACAATCAAAACCATGCATATGAAGTGGCCCTCACGGGTTGGTTTTGCTAAGGGCAAGAAAACAACCTGTTGAGAAGGCTAAGCAAAGATCGTATCTCATTAAGGCTGCCTTTGCAGTTCTATGATCTCAAGAGCTTCTGGCTGGAGAGGAAATCATGGGGCAATTTCAGCTTCCCTACATGCTGGGAGAACTAGCCAAAGCACTGATACAGACAAATGGCTTGGCTTGATTATCTTTAACAATGGCAAGCTTCATTTTAGTTTCTTACCCACAAACTCCATCCTTCTTGTTTTCAGTAGTCTCAGTTACAAAGGAATCTCCACCCTTTGCTTCTACGGCCACATGGTCTTCAGCAGTTTCTAAAGAACCCTGCTCTGCAGCTACAGACGCTGTGCTGATTGTCTTCTCTGGCAGCCGGTGATGCAGCTATTCCAAAACAGAAGGAACAGGTCTTGATGCATAAAAAAGGTCTCAAGTGTTACAACATACACCATTTCCCCTTACCACTGTTTAAATCATATCTAATAAAGATCCAAAGTGTGGTAGCGGGGAAATTATGCTTTTCCTAATGCACTGAAATTCAGTGTTACAAACCATGTACAACTTTATGTTTTATTCTATCTGATAGCAACAACAGATCTGCCTCCCTGTTGAGTGGGACACCAAGTTGCACTGATAAACTTCACTTCCATCTTCGGTAACTATTTTTGTTCTTTCTTATGTTTTATTTAGCTGTGCTGTGTTTATTTAGTCTTACAGAATTACAGGTGAGCTTTGAGCTACATGTGTCTGCATGCATATGTCTTATGTAAATTGTCATAATGTACCATTTTACATGCGCTGCTCTGGTTCGCCAGAAGCAGCTTTGTCATGCTGGCCACATGACCCGGAAGCTGTCTGCGGACAAACGCCGGCTCCCTCGGCCTATAGAGCGAGATGAGCGCCGCAACCCCAGAGTCGGACACGACTGGACCTGATGGTCAGGGGCCCCTTTACCTTTACCATTTTACTGGCCTTACAAGATGTGCTCCCTATTTTTAAAAAGTGAGACACGAGCACTGTGCATTCTGTTCCCCAAGTTTCTTAGCAGCCTCCTACTCAAGCAGCTGATGCCGAGTTCCCTGAAATGTTATTACAGAGGGCATTAATAAGAAAATTCTAAATTATCAATTTGTCTCCTCTGATATGTAAGTTAAAGAGGGCCAGCAATAACTAAAACAAAAAGGGAGGTAACCCACCCACCCCAAAAAAAAATATGGGCAAAGGCAGCAAAAAAACATGATAGAATATTATTCCTTTTTCCTATCCTGTGCATTTTGCTCCTATTCCTACTGTATTTTTTTACATTCCACACTGCATTCTCTAACTGTGCAACTTCACAGGAACTGTAATAAATACAGCAAAATGAAAAACTGTGAACTATCAATGAATCTAAGTGTACCTCAAAATCCACAGAATTTGCATGAATGCATATTCTAAAACAGCGAAAGATGCTTTAAAGATGTTTCCACGCAATCCAGAGTACAGAAGATTTAAATATTTTTTCAGCTTAACACCTAGGGCACTCTTGAAATAAATGGGCCTTAAGAATTGATTAGTTCTGGCTGGATTGTGCCCACCCAAAATACATTATTATGTATAACATTATTATGCACATCTTCAACGCTGCATCTTTGCACTTCTACTTTCTTATACAATGATTTCACAGTTATTTCTACAACTATCTGAAAAACTTGTCGGAACTGGGTTTCAATGAAAGACCTGTTCCTTGTCCATAAATGTCACAGGACCAACTTCAAAACAGAAGCCGGGACAGCTAGTACTCATTCTGCCATTTTGAGATCAATTGCTCAACTAAAAGGGGCTTTATAGACCCAGCCTTTTTCCAAAACACCCAAGAGATGTTACTCTGAGACCCTTCTTTTCTTTTGTATAGCTCTTTCTGTGCTAGTTGTTCCCTAACATAGATAACTTCATAATAACTCCATTATTATGTAGAAAGCAGCCCTACACGAGAAAACCAGGTACCATAAGGTGCCACGTTGCCTTCCATCTATACATATTTCCATGCCTCAATTTCACTAACTAGCCAATGATGCAGCCATATGCACCTGGAGTTGTATTTATGTTACCCCAGGGGCAGGAAACCTTACGTCCGTGGATTAAGAGATATGTGTAAAAACCTCCGACATGCGTGGCCAGAAGTCAGCCTACTGTACAAATCTAAGAGTCACACACATTTCTATGTCCACTTTTGCCTCTGACGTTTCTCTTGGATTCCCCTGTGCTACACTTTAGCCAAATGCAGACCCTGAATAGATATCCCATACCAACATAATGCCCAGGTCTCAATGAATTTGAGGATGTTCATAGATTTGGACTGCTCAATGAGTTGTTTTTTTTAAATTCACCAACTGCACTTGAAAGTTCCCCTTGACATCCATTCTCAAAAACAGTTCCCCTTTGTGGCCCGGGGTGAGTGAGAAGGGTTGCTCTATGAGACACAGAAGCCCACAGTCCTCTGGGGCCACCAAACGTGTCTTGTGGATCTTGGGATCCTAGCCCCTCTTTCACGACATGTTGCAAAACCGTTCCAGCTAGAGCAAACATTACCTTGGGCTGACGCTTATTCCATGGCATCGGAGATTTTTTAATTAATACAGCTACAAAGAAACCTCCAGTATTCTGATGATGCGGCAGAATTCTGAAACTAGATAAAGACACAGATTTTGTACCACTATGCACCATCTAAGGAAGGAAACTGAGATTCAGTTTATGAACAAGGAAATTCATACTTTTTGGTGTATTTTTTTTAAAAAAAAATCAAGCCAAATGAAATCTAAATGAACTGTTTTTCTACCATTATTTTTTTCCTGAACTATCATATATTGAATAAAGAATTCACAACAGTGACATTTTCACAGTATTTGACTGCTTTAGGTTAAGGAACGTATCGTAAAAGCAAATATCCAAATGATTATGAAACATAATTTTTAATCAGCTTGAGCTCAGCAACAGAAAAGGATGACATAACTGTAACAAATAATAACAACAGCCTTTTTTTTTTTGCTTTAAGAAAGTTTATCTGGTTTCCTGCATTGCCACTTAAGCAGTCATCCCCAATGCACACATCCTTTTTTTAAAATAAAAAGTGCTTACAGCTGTCTGAGCACATACTTCACAACTGTATCCAATTAACAAGTTCGCCAATTTCAATAGCTCTACTCTGAGCATGACTTAGTTGGATGCAACCTGATATTTAGATGAACCTGAACTAAAACACAGTCTACCGTTCTGAGACCACCAGTAATGACCCCGAAATAAACATTTCCTCATTACAATCGACTAGGAACTGCAAGAGCAGGCATCCCCAAACTTCGGCCCTCCAGATGTTTTGGACTACAATTCCCATCATCCCTGACCACTGGTCCTGTTAGCTAGGGATCATGGGAGTTGTAGGCTGAAACATCTGGAGGGCCGCAGTTTGGGGATGCCTGTGCAAGAGTATGCTGAGCGTGGAAACCATCAGCTGCAAGAATACCCACCAGCGCTCCAAATGTAACTCTTTAAGTTTTTCTTCATCTTTTAAGGGGAACATGGTGGGCCGGATCTGGGTTTGCCTGTTGGAAGGCACTTCACTCCAGTCTTCAAACCACTGGCCATCTTTTGTCATTACCTAGGTGGGAAAAAGTTCCAATTAACAATGAGGGCGGCCTTAAATTTGCCAATGACAAGTCAGCAGATTACAAGAGGAGACTGTTAAATAGCAATTTCAGATTTTATTAATATTTTAAAACTTAGCACACTAGGTGAAATAGATGAATCTGCTAGAAAGCTGGAGGATGTGGTTTTATACCCCCTGCCCCAGGGTGAAAGCCTGCTACTGGGGATAGATTCTCCCCCCTCCGAGAAACAGTCACAGGGAAGTGCTTGTATGAATGTTTTATCTAGGGAGTGAATTGTAGTATTGTAATATTGTTGTCTGCTTGTATGTTAGTAGTTGGGTCTCATGAAGTCAACATGCAAAATGGGTTGTTGATCAAGGATGTAACACTTGTAGAATGTGGACAACAATATGATTTGAGGGTATACCAGAATAGTAAGTTTGAGTATATTCATTAGTTTGTGTGTTTGATGTGCGTTCATCATGTAAATGTGTGCTTGAGTGGAACTGAATGGTACCGGTATTTCTTCTTAGCTATTGTGTTTATTGCTATATTGGGGGCAGTGGATTTAACTGGTTTGTAATGGTATGACTGATTCATGGAAGAGCGAGCACATTTTCTTTTGTCTTGTTGTTCATCATGCTATTTTAAAAGGTGGAATTTATACTTGCTAGTTGATTTTCATTTGCAATATTTTACTTCCTGATGTTTACAATATGTTCAAAAATTTGTTTACTATGAACATACTTTGCATTTTTGTAGCTGATTTTTATTTGTAATATTCATTTTCATGCCAAAAATGTGTGCACCAAAGGTCGGTACAAGAAAGCAGAAGTGAATCCCCTCACAAGGACACAGATAGAAGGAGGGATTCTGAGGTGCTGTCCAATGCTCATTAGCTTGATGCTTAATGCAAATATGAATATGTAATATCTGATAAACCTATAAAACCCCTGGACACCCATTGATCAGGGTCCAGACATTCTGAGGTTATTCACTGGACCTTTATTGCTCAGCAATAAACCTTACTCTCAATTTCTCTTAAACTTATGTTTGTCAATTATTCTCAAGCTAAGGTTTCCAGGTACTTGCTTCAATAAAAATGGTAAGAGCTTTCTCCTGACAGGGAAGTTGGAGTTGAGTAATGAACTGCTACGGAACAGTAGTGCTCTTTTGCTTCAGCATATGTTCATTTCCTACTCATCATAGGATTAGGAGAAGACAAGGCCAAGAATCTGTGCCAGGAGACTGAGGACATATATCTTTAGGGCCCCTATTCTTTCAGAGAGAGAGAAGTTTATTGAAACCCTGGAGAGCTTCGCATAGGTCTGCTTTAGGGAAAGAAGAAATAGTTCCATGATTGATGACATTCTTTGCACATAAAAAGATCCAAGCACCTGACACCTCTAATTAAAAAGCATCTCAAGTAGTATGACTGGGAAATACCTCTATTTCAGATCTTGAAAAGCTACTGCTAGTCAGGGTAGATAATGGTCAAATGGTCTGATCCAGCGCAAGGCAGTTTCATATACCCATAAACACATGACTACTCATTTGATTTTAGAACTAACAGAATGAATACTTTTCTCTATTAAAGTTTGGTTGAGATTCAATTACAGTACACATTTCTATTTAAAAAAAAATACCTTCCACTGTGTGACCCCAGGCATCCTTTTCAGACCAGGCAATTCAGAAGAGACATCAGCAAGTTCTAAGGCACCTTTGAACAAATAGGTTTACTGTAAATAAGAGATAGCTAGGAAAGTTACGCTGTGCCAACTCTGAGAAACTATCCAAAGCCAAGAAAAACAACATGTTTTGAAGTGACACAATTCTTTATATGATCTGCAAACCAGCAGCGTAGCTAGCCGCCTGGCTGCCCGGGGCGGCAAACGCGAAGGCACCCCGCCGGGGGGGCAGGGTGTCCGTCGCACATCACGACGCATGCGTCACGACACACAACACACACAGCAGGCGTGCGCCACGGCGCCGCAGCAAACCCCCCGAGCAAACCGCGGAATAAGGCAGTCTCGCTTGCGTTGGGGCTTCTCCTCCATGGTGGCGGCCACGTCGCACGGCAGTGGCCATTGGAGGTGGTCAGCCCCGCCCAGCCTGCTGCCCCCCGCCCAGCCTGCTGCCCGGAGCGGTGCGCCTCCCCGCCCCCATTACCACGCCACTGCTGCAAACAATGAAGGTTGGGAATTGCATTTCTCTAACTCTGCCCACTTTATCTCCACAGGACTGCTGTAAGAAGCATCACCTATTCATTTCAGCCAATGAATGAAGCATAAGAGAGAGAGCATGGGGGTACATGGAGACAAACACAACAATTATAACCAGTCTACTCTGAAGTAAGCCTTATTAAATTCAATGGGGCATACTCCCATGTGAGTGGGATTAGGATTGTACCCAAGTGAGTCATAGGCCTGTGCACCAGATTTGGCTGAGGCCCGAACCAAGCTGACTCAGAGGAACCCAGATGTGATCAACCCCCAGATTCCCCTGAGTCGCGTGTCCTGGAGCAATACAGGACCGTCAGGGGGTGAAGCATCCAGCAAGAAAGAGGCAGGCATGAGCAGGAAGGAGGACAGTGTGTAAAAAGGTATTGAGTGGGAGGGACCATTCAGGTTCACAAGCAGAAGAACCTTAAAAGGGGTGTCAGAGTTGCATGTGAGAACTGCAGGTTTGCATTCAAACTGCACACTTCATTAGACTCCACTTCATGAAGTACAGGATCCTGATCAAGGGAAGTAATAGTACCATTCCATTGTGCCTTGGCCAGACCACACCTGGAGTAATGTGTCCAGTTCTGGGCGCCACAATTTAAGGAGGATATGGATAAGCTGGAAGGTGTGCAGATGATCAAGGGTCTGGAAACCTGGCCTTATGAGTAATGGTTGAGGGAGTTGGGTATGTTCAGCCTGGAAAACAGCAGACTGAGTGGAGATATGACAGCTATCTTCAAATATCTAAAGGACTGTCACATGGAGCAAGCTCTTCTTCTCCAGCTTCAGAGGTTACGACCTGAACCAATGGATTCCAGTTACAAGAAAGGAGATTCCAACTAAACACGAGGAAAAACTTTCAGACGATAAGAGCTGTTCCAACAGTGGCACAGACTCCCTGGAAAAATGGTGGACTCTCCTTCCTTAGAAGTTTTTAAGCAGAGGTTGGGTGGCCATCTGTCAGGGATGCTTTAGTTGAGATTCCTGCATTGCAGGGAGTTGGACTAGATAATCCTCAGGGTCTATTCCAACTCTACAATTCTATGGTTCTATGACACTGGCCACATACTCCCTGCCTTCTTGGGTAGTGGGCATAGTCAACTACCACAGCGTTTCTCAACCGCTGTTCCGCGACACACTAGTGTGCCGCGAGACGCTGGCTGGTGCGCCGCGACGTGCGGCGACGAGAAGGGCGATTTGCATTGTCACGTGCCTGGCGGCCGCCAATATACAGCGCTGACCTGCCGGAAAGGAAGCCGGCCGGGTCACGACGCGGGGCGAGCGCAGCTCTCAACAGCCACCACCACGGGAGGGTGGTTTTAGACAAACTTAAAGAAGCTGGCTGGATGAGCTCAACCTGAAACTTGCTGAGCAAAGGATTGTGCTGGCAGAGAAATCAGCGGCTTGTGAAGCCTTATTACAGGAGATTGCAACCAACACAGCAATTGGCAAGTGTTTCTTACAGTCATAATTATATAGTCAATATAGGGCGGCACGGAGTTAAATTTTTTAACTTTTTTAATGGTGGTGTGCCTCGTGATTTTTTTCATGGAACAAGTGTGCCTTGGCCCAAAAAAGGTTGAGAAACACTGAACTACCAGATGCCTCCTTCAACCCAAATTGAGTATAGTTTATACAAATCGAGTATAGTTTAACACTTGATTCCAGTATTATTGTCTGTTCTCACTATACAACCAGGAGATACACACACCTTCACTTTTTTCCAGCAGAGAGGCAATGACAGCTTCATTTTCAACAGGATTCAATGAGCAGGTAGAGTACACCATCCTACCTCCTTCTGCCAGCTGCTCAACTCCACGGGTTGCAATCCTTAACTGCAATCTGCAAATTCACGAACAGGTTAGTATCTCATCATCCTTTCCCAAGAGTTGGTCATGAGATTTCAAGTTGACTTTGACACTGCTTTCAACATGTTTTGTCACACTGTCACATGTTTTGTCAACATGTTTTGTCACACTGAAAGAGCTCAATTGTTCCTACCCATTCAACAAGTCACGTCAATTGCTGTATCATATACAAAGCCGTTTATATGTATGTAGAATACACCATTTATTAAGTCTTTTGAGTGTATGGAATAAGGAATCAACTAAGATGCAACCAAAGGATGTCATACACTGTGTGTAGAAAAATTAAGGAGGCAAACTGAACTGGTGCTGGTGTGGTGCTTAGGGTTGGATATTTGACAGTCAAAAACGGTTTGCCCAAATAGCCAGTTAACTAATGGTAAAGTGTTTCTAAAAACATTAACACTGTGAAAGCAAAAGTAACAACCTACATGTCTGATCTGTATCCTAAAAAGAAAATCAAAATTACAGCTCTTATTGTGAAACAATGGCAGAGTTTTTAAAACTGTTAATTATTTAGCTTTATTACCTTTTTTTTTTTACTGTTCCCTTCACCTGACCTTTCAGCTAATGTCTTTTTTTGCTGAGTGAGGATTTGAGCCTGGGTCTCCTTGACCACAGCATGACAGTATACCTATTATTATTTAATCTGCATTTGTTTAGTCATTAAGATGCCACAAGACATGTTGTTTTTTCCTGCAAAAGGGAGCATGGTCAATCCTCCTCAATGCTGGCATTCTTGGAATACAGTCATACCTCGGTTTAAGTACGCCTCGGTTTGAGTATTTTCAGTTTAAGTACTCCGCGGACCTGTCTGGAACGGATTAATCCACTTTCCATTACTTTCAATAGGAAAGTTCGCTTCAGGTTAAGTACGCTTCAGGTTAAGTACGGACTTCCGGAACCAATTACACTCATACCTCGAGTTAAGTACGCTTCAGGTTGAGTACTCTGCGGACCCGTCTGGAACAGATTAATCCCCTTTCCATTACTTTCAATGGGAAAGTTCGCTTCAGGTTAAGTACGCTTCAGGTTAAGTACGGACTTCCGGAACCAATTACACTCATACCTCGAGTTAAGTACGCTTCAGGTTGAGTACTCTGCGGACCCGTCTGGAACAGATTAATCCCCTTTCCATTACTTTCAATGGGAAAGTTTGCTTCAGGTTAAGTACACTTCAGTTTAAGTACTCCATGGACCGTGTGGAACAGATTAATCCCCTTTCCATTCCTTTCAATGGGAAAGTTCACTTCAGGTTAAGTACGCTTCAGGTTAAGTACAGACTTCCGGAACCAATTGTGTTTGTAAACCGAGGTACCACTGTATCTGATTAGTCAATAGAGAAGTATTGACCAATCCCTTACCCACAAGCTATTCTTGGAAATGTACTGAAGACACTGAACTATCATCTGAAATGTAATGCAAAGGTACAAATGTGCTAATCCAGATAAACAACAAAGGAGCAGATTGCAAGACCATTACTCTCTACAATCTTTTTTTATAACTGGTATGGACATACATAAGTCAGTATGTTATATTCTAAAATGTATGATCAACCATGGAATAATTAATGCCTTGTTGGCCAAAGCTGCCTTCTTACTGTGAAGGGTTTGGTTGGGAAAGCAGCAGAGAGAATATAAATGGGGGAATGTACGACTATGAATCTGGAATGTGTCCAGATTAAAGCATGTGAAGTATTATCAATGGTGCAGTATTTGTTAATGAGAGTTTATATTGTTCTCACATCTGTTATTCTTTTCTCCATTTTGCAACATTTAAAAAATCAATTGTCAAATATTGAAAACAAAGTTGAAGGGAAGAAAAACTTGCTTTTATATATTTTAGTGGTATTCAACCAATTTTTACCCAGAGTAGACCTACTGAAATTGACAGGCATGGCTAAGTTAGGTCTACTCTGAGGAAAACTTAGTTGAATACTACCTCTGAGTTTATACACTTATCTTACTCATTCACAGCAAAATATTCTGAATTATTTAGTCACTGGCCTCTGTTTTGGACACCATAGTTATTACATCATCATGATAAAACCCTTACTAATTAAGGGCCCTGACATCTAGGCATTTCATGCAAAAAGTTTGCTCCTGTGCCCCACTAGGCATAAAATCTACCGTATATGCTTATGATGTGTGTGAACCAATTTTTAACTTTACAGTAAACTAGCTTGAAATACCTTGAAGGGTGGGGAGATTAAAATACAAGGAAATACATTTTGTGAAAATGTGAAGTTATTACTTGTAATCTTATTCCACTGAAGTTCAAAAAGGATGTGATATTAGAAATAAAATGGTTTCTTACCCATGTAGATGCAAGCTGTTTTGAGTAGTCCACTTTTTCCATACATCAATGTTTTTTCTCATGGTACCATCTCCACTGCAAGAGGAGATGAATTCCAATGAAACCAGTAAGCTACATTCTGAGTCAGTAACACACCTTGTGTGTTTTGAAAATCAGAAATAATTGCATCATTGACTATTATTATTTATTAATCGCTTTCTAAAACACTGTCTCAAGGCAATTATATAAACAATGAAAAACAGAAAAACAACTAAAACTAAACCAAAACTAATCTAAATCAGTAACAAGTGGATGGTCGTGGTAAAGAGAATTTATCCACCGAGGAAAGCGTATTGGAGCAAAAATGTCTTCAGTTGTTTCTGGAAAGTGCAGATAGTAGGTACTGGTGGTATTTTGACAGGAATGCTATTCCAACAAAATAGAGGCACACTAAAAGCTCTGCTCTGAGCTACTATAGAGGAGGCTTCTGAAAGCTTTGGAACTTGCTGGAGAAACTGTCCCGCAGATGGCAGCTGTCTACTGGGTATAGAAGGGTTCAAACAGTCTCTTAAATAACCTGATATTGAGCTGTTTAGGGATGCATATATTAATACGAACACCTTGAACTCGGCCTGGTAGCAGATTGGCTGTCAGTACAAACCCCGCAATCAGGGTGTTATATGCTGGTAGCAATTTGCCCCCCAAGAAACCTAGTCACCATATCCAGTAGCAGCTGGAGCCTTTGCACCATCCCAATAGTAGCCCCATATAGACTGTCTTATTGCAGTAATCCAGCCATGAGGTTACCAATGTTTGGGAAATTGTGGTCAGGCTGTAATTTCTCCTGAAAAACAAGTTGTGAAACTGATTATATCGGGGTCAGCAACCTTTTTCAGCCATAGGCCGGTCCACCGTCCCTCAGACCATGTGGGGGGTCGGATTATATGGGGGGGGGGAATGAACGAATTCCTATGCCCCACAAATAACCCAGAGACGCATTTTAAATGAAAGCAGACATTCTACTAATGTAAAAATACCAGGCAAGCCCCACAAATAACCCAGAGATGCATTTTAAATAAAAGGACACATTCTACTCATGTAAAAACATGCTGATTCCCAGACCATCTGCGGGCCAGATTGAGAAGGCGATTGGGCAGCATCCGGCCCATGGGCCTTAGGTTGCCTAACCCTGGATTATATCAGCCACTAGGTTCTATCAGCACCAGAAAATCAACAGACTAGATTTGGCAAAAAGTGAAGCACACTTTTGTAGTCTATTCTTTCAGTTACTCCTTTCCCCGTTTGTTTGTTTGTTTGTTTGTTTGTTTGTTTGTTTGTTTGTTTGTTTTTAAGCACAGCTGTTGTTAGTAAGACTGTGGTTCAGTTTTTGAGATCTCTGCTATTTCAAAGCAGATGCATACTTCAAAGAAAACTGAACAGGATGCAAAAGACAAACATGACACTAATAAAAGGCTATTGTGCACAACTAAAAATAATAATTAAGGCTGAGAAAATTTTACTATGCTTTAATTTTAGAAACTTATGAATTATTTTGTATTCCACACTTCTTCCAATGAGCGCAAAGTGGCGTGCATGAGCACTTTTGCTTCCCACATTTAGAAGCAATCCTGGGATATAATAATTTGCCCAAGGTTACCCACAGAGCAAGAGATTTGAACTCCGGTCTCTCAGATGCAAATCCTCTCTCCCTATACAAAACATCACACCTGGTTATCTTGATGTGATGTAAAGGGCATACTAGTAATAAAAAGTCAGAAGCACATACCTGCAAGGGACATCACATAATATCCTATCATAAAAGAGGATCTCCTTCTTTCCATTAGTGGTGATCTGTAAATTAGGGATGCTGGAAGCATCATGATTTACAACCATGATACAAGGGCTGTTTAACCTCTTTGCTTGATGAACCAGTAAATAGCAACGCTTGTTGTCCACATCATTTGCAATTACAAATCCCTCTAAAGGAAAAAAAATGAACTCTTTAGGTTAAAGGTGGAATTCTGGAGGGGGCAAACAAATGAATTTTTCTGCAGTATATTAGACAAGGTGCTCAAAAGAATATTAAGAAAATGTTATAAGCAAAAGCATAATTTATGAGAATTTTTTTTAGAATAATCATCAATATAAAGTACGAGGGAGGGGGTGTCAATTGACATTAACATTTTATAGGACATTGTCTGGTCTTTTTTTTTAATGTTTTCCAATAGAAACAGCCAATTAACATATAATCATATTCCAATGAAAAACACTAAACTAAAAAAGAAAAGAAAAAAGAGCCAAATTGTAGTCCAAATTATTAATTATTAATTTTTTTCTGGGCTTCCCATAGTCTGGACCTCCTGAAGAGCATTCTCATGTCTCATTCCTGCTTCTTCTTGTTGTTCTCCTATTTTCCACATTCCAATTTTACCATTTTAAAATTCTCCATTCCTGGCTGTGCGATTCTCAATCATGTCAAAAGTCATATATCCTTATATCCATTAAGTACCACTTTATTTGTAAGATTGTATTTTTCCAACTGTCTGTTTACCAGCGCAGCCCCTCCTGACCTCATTCCACTTCCTATCCAGGCTGTTGCCCAAGTCCTCATTTAAAATTTAATGAGACAGCAACTCCCATGTTGTTAAGTTGTTAAGTTACTCCCATCCGGTCTGTTGTCCAAGTATGTCGATTGATGAAAGGCATACTGTTTGCATCTTGTACTATAAAGAAACTGTATTCCACAGATATAAATCATTTGACGATCGATCAGCTTTTGGAGACAACACATTCCCCTCTCCTGGGCCCTAGGAGCTGCTAGACATCCATTTAGCCTTCTCTCTCACACTTAATGAAGAAACTCTGCAAACAGCTGCTCTGCATGTTATCCCAATTTATTGTCTCAAATCACTACAAAGTCAGCCAACAAGCATCTCCAGTTCCTTCGAAACAGGGAACTCGCATTTTTCTGTGCTGTGTCATTAACAAGCGCCATCTTGTTTCTTCTTTTCTTTATCAAGTCTTTCAAGCCAAATAAAGCTGCACAGTTGAATACCCAATTATAAATAGAAGTCCATATGTACGCCTCAAAATAAATTAGATTTCTTAATGAGGCTTGGCAGAAAAACCAATTGTAAGTATTGTGGAGAAACAAAGACCGTACAATACCTCCTTGATCCAAACACCATGACTCGAATCTCTTCGAAGTCCGGGCCTTGAAGTCCTAGCCAGAGACTGTACAAATCTGCAGGTTTTTTCTGTCTTCTTCGGTCCAGACTATGTCTGTTTATTCTCCAAATCTGATTATTTCATCAAACAGATATTCCCGGCTATGAGAGTGACTTCATAGAGTGCCAGCTGTTTCGTGCTCTGGGACCCAGTGTCCTGCCTCTTGCACGATGCAAGCTGGCAACCTCGGACAATCTGCGGGTCTACGAGACAGTCCTCCCCCACCCTGGGGAGTCTGCCAAGGATAATTACCCCCATATCAGCCCTGAATTACTGGCACGGCTGGGGTCTGATTGTATGGGAGTCAGCCATTTCTCACTGCTGGAAACAGAAAGCTCAGGACATTGTATGATCTAATAACCACATGATGCGATAGTTAAGTTACGTTTTGAGCATTATTTGAAGTTATATAAAAAGAGAAGTGTTATAGATTTGTTTTTAAGTGGCTTTAATAAAACAAGAAAAGCATTCTAAGAAATGATCAGTTATGAAACCACTTAGTAGCTTTGCCTACAAAAATAAACTGATGAAATCAGGGTAATGAGGAAGGAACTTTGTCGTGAGAGATATAAGAAAAAAGAACAGGAAAGGTGTCTGAAACACTGGTGGCACTAAAGATACAGGAAGAGAATATGAAGACTGATAGATGACAAAAACAGGATGGATCTGGGAAAGCAGAGGGACAGGAAAAGGCCAACACAAAATGACCAGACACGAGAAAGGGGATGAAACGCAACTAATATAAAAGAAGTGGAAGCCCATTTTTAATCCAGGTAAAGAAACACAACAGGGAAAAGGTGCTTCTTGGGTGATGGCTTAAAGGTTCCAGTGTGGCCAAGTAGCAGAAATAATACACAAATACATATACCTCAATATTAAGAAAATGTGTGACAAAGGGGTGATTGCACTGAGGAAGGTGAAATAGTGGAATCCACAGGTAAGATCCAACTGCTAACAGCAACCATATTGAGGTTCCAGAAGCAGGTCCCTATTCTATGCAGGGCCTATACTGTTTGGCACCATGTGGCTTTAAGTCCTCTCCCCTTCATGAATCTTTTTGGCAAACCTTCAAAAACATTACTTGAAGGTCCGCCTCTTTCTTGGGTTGAATTGCATCTTATGTGTGAGAAAACTGGGCACTAATGGCCATAATCCAATGCTAACCCTGAAAGGTACAGCCTTGACTGAAATGAATTTTGTTTCTCAACAAAAAATGGGGCAGGTATCTCTATATAACACTCCATCTCACTTACCTGGAAAAGGAACATTCATGTCTGCGTGCAGCATTTCAATAAGCTGGGCAGTTTTGGACCCTGGTGCAGCACACAGATCTAGAATCTACCAAGAGGAAAACAATACACAAATAAAAGAGCTCATTAATATATGTACAAAAAATTAAATTACATATAGGCATCTCCCCACTAATGCACGTTCAACTCGTGTGCAACCACATATATGCAAAGCATTGGGAATCAGTTAAATAAATCAATTTAAACTGCAAAAATGGCACAAAAAGAGTGTTGAAGCAGCTAGCAATCCCAGGAGCCTTTGCAACTGCAATCCCAGAAGGCTTTGGATCGGCTTTTGAGGCATGTGGAGAGTTGGGAGTTTGAGAAAGGAGGCTTGGAGGGAGCGACTGTGGTGGAGTTTGGTGGATTTAGGCTTTTTAGATAGTGTTCCTCAATATACGCGATTTTGCGTATACATACAGTACCTGGGAAAGTAACTCTCACAATTGTATTATCTGCTTAGAAGTAGTTACTTCAGTAAAGGGCAAAGTCTACAGAATTCTTCATTTCAGTAAGACGATTCTAAGCCCTCCACAATACAGTCATACCTCGACTTCCAAAGGTTTCGACTTCCGAAATAAAATAAAATCCGCAGTTGGATCATAGCTAGGGATGAAGCCTTCGATCTAGCACAATCTAAAGTGGCAAACTCTCCACGTGGCTTCCCCACATGAAGGCAGTTAGATCTCTGGCCCACTATCTGAGCGAATTGACAAACCCCACATTAAGAAGGACCTTCACACTAGCTCGATTCCACGTCATTCCTACAGCATTCTTACATGGCGTTTTTTCCAACACACCATTGAACCTTCGACTTTGCCCATGCAATGAGAGAAAGATTGAGGACTATATACACTTTTTCTTTTACTGTCCTTTATATGCCTCAGTAAGATCCAGGCTTCTCTCTTTAATCCCGACGACCATCGCACGGGACATCGACCGCATGAAGTACTTATTGGTGGACGCCAACCCCTTGGTTTCACGCGATGTGGTCATCTACATTTTACAGGCCCTGAAACTCAGGGCCACCTTTTCCGCTAACTTGCCCAGCCCTAGTCCTATGTAAATTCCTGTTATACTCACAGTCGACACACCTCGCTTTGTCTTTTACCTTACCTTACCAGCCGCACTCAGCTGGATTTTATATTTAACGTTATATTTAATGTTATAGTTGTATTTGTTGTATTCTATGTTGTTGTGCGACAGTTGCCTGTTTGATCTTTTATATGTGCTATGGCTATATGGCTAATGCAATAAACTTTTGATTGATTGACTTACAAAGTTGACAAACCCGGAAGTCTTTCGCCTGCGCAGAAGTGGCGCGCGCAGTCGGCACATGCGCAGAAGCACGAAATCGCACTTCACGCATGCGCAGAACGGGCGCTTCGACAACCGAAGACTTCGACAACCGAAGACGGCCGCGGAACGGATCGTCTTCCTAAGTCGAGGTACCACTGTACTACAAACATTCCAGTTAAAACTGGGAGATCTAATTAAGATCAGTCCGTAGCAATTGAATAGAAGTACATCAATGAAGAATGCATTAATTCAAGTATGTGTTGAAATACCTTTCCAGCTAACTTCACAATCCTTTTTATTCTGAATGTATGTAATTGAGAAAGAATGAAGCGATACTGTAAAAGGATAAAATGATTAAGCCACTCGTGCAACTGGCCACTGCCCTAATGCGCAACTGAGTGACCAACCTTTTAAGCAACAGAAATGTGTCTTATTGATACCCTGAAGCCAGGCTTCAGCAAAGCCACTCCCCAGGGTGAATTTGTAATATACTGCAAATTTATAATAATAAAAAAAGAGTACCGTATATCAGATGTACTGTGTCAGGCTACTTTTAACAAGACTTCAAGATCCAATAGCAATGCAAGGCCTACCTTGTGATGAGACTGGACATTAAGGAGCAGGGGAGGAATCATACTGACAGCTTCTTGACGACTAATGTTCCCCTAGAACAATAAAATAAAAATTTGTAATCAGTGGCAACTCCAATTTTGGGTTTGGAATATTTTAGATGCAGAAAATGTATATATGAAACCCTAATGCAAGTTTTATTGCTCTAATCCTTTCTGATTTTGTTCCTAACAAACTATTAATGGGAGAATTTCATTAACACATTGTCAGAAGACACTTTCATGTGCACCTTACTTTTCACTTTGACACAGCAATCTCTAGTTCCCTAAGGGACATGTCAATGGCAAGACAGGGAGTAACAATTCTTTGATGCAAAAGATCACAGTAAGACACAAAATGAATTAAAACAACAACTTAGGAACATACTTACACATTCTGTTTCACTAACAAGAAAATGATGGAATTTTTCTAGTTGTGGGGATTTTCGCAGGACCTTTCTGCTTAGGTTTGTGTGCCATGCCAACTCTTCTGGATACCTAATGAAATACAGTTTTTGTAAGAACTATCACCAGGATATTTGAAATGGAAAAATGGAGCATGCCATTCCATCTTATCATTCATATATGCAGAAAATGTGTTTTGTTAATGCCCACCTTTCTCCGAAACCACTTGCCCGATTGTGATCAAATTTGGCCACAGCATCACATGCGAATGGCACAGTGTCCCTATCAACTTAGATTGGACAGATGGCACACCTATGGCACACCTGATTTTGTGTCAAAATACATTGCGACCTCCATTGGACATCAAAGGAATGGGCGGAATAGTAGCATACTCCCACGAGATCCAGGCAGTCCGTCGAGATCCCGACCGACGAAATTTGGATGTTGGCCGGGAAGGTTTGCTCCTGTGGAGTGAACCAGAGTTCTCCACCATCCCAACTTGGATCCCAAGAAGCCCATCTGCAAATGAAGGGCTCCTCTTATACTTAGAACAGACTCCAATTCACCAGACGTTCACACTGTTAGAAGCGGAGAGGCTATTTTTACCCATTCCCCCTGCAGTCACTTCTCAATGGTATTCCACACATGTATTTATGGGTCCATTTAGAATAATCTTTAAAAAGATCACACTGCAACTAATAAGTTGAGAATACCACATAGCAGGAAAAAATGGCTAATATTCCTTCAAAGTCAGTGTAGACAATTACACAGCAAAGGCAGGAACATGCTAAATATGTTGATGGCTATCCTACAGGTAGTCTTACCAGCTTAATGGCTGAGGCATTTCAATTTTCTGACCGTCTACCACCTGGTTTTCTAATTCCTTGAAATATTTATTCTTCAAACAATGGAGAATTTCTTTAGCATGGCTACAAAATGAAAAACAACATTAAAACAGTAGAATAAGAAACCAGTAAAACTTATTATTTCACTGTAACTACTTTTAAAAATCTCAATAAAAACCTAATTCTAACTACAGTACTACCATAAAGGTAAAGGGACCCCTGACCATTAGGTCCATTGTGACCGACTCTGGGGTTGCGGCGCTCATCTCGCATTATTGGCCGAGGGAGCCGGCATACAGCTTCCAGGTCATGTGGCCAGCAAAACCAGAGCAAACCAGAGCAGCACATGGAAATGCCGTTTACCTTCCCGCTGTAGTGCTACCTATTTATCTACTTGCACTTTGACGTGCTTTCGAACTGCTAGGTTGGCAGGCGCTGGGACCGAGCAACGGGAGCTCACCCCGTCACAATACTACCATAGTTACAGGATTTTTGGAACTGACTCATTTTCTTGAAAAGTACATTTTACATGACTGGAGGCTGTTCGAAATTTAATCAGTATGCCAGTTTACTACAAGGTACCAACCGCTACCGGGCCGCAGGTGGCGATGTGGGTTAAACCACAGAGCCTAGGGCTTGCTGATTGGAAGGTCGGCAGTTCGAATCCCCGCGACGGGGTGAGCTCCCGTTGCTTGGTCCCAGGTCCTGCCAACCAAGCAGTTCGTAGGTGCAAGTAGATAAATAAGAACCGCTCTGGCGGGAAGGTAAATGGTGTTTCTGTGTGCTGCTCTGGTTCACCAGAAGCGGCTGTCATGCTGGCCACATGACCTGGAAGCTGTATGCCAGCTCCTTCAGCCAATAACACGAGATGAGCGCCGCAACCCCAGAGTCGGTCATGACTGGACCTAATGGTCAGGGGTCCCTTTACCTTTACCTTACCAACTGCTACCACAAGGCTTTCTCCATATTGCCACAGAAATCTTGAGTCTCTTTTTACAGCCAGAATACAGAAAACCAAATACAGTAGTAACTAATTAATTGTCCTCTCCATGAAGTAGTTATAATATGGATTCAAGTTGCTTCTGTGCCAACGTTTATAAGAATCAAGATGAATAATAGTACTTTATAAAATATTTTATAAGCTGTTTAACTCTTATTAGGGGGGGGGGGGGAGAATAGATAAGTGTTACTGTTAGGTCTGTTAGGAAAGTGGGCTCTATACAACACCCCCCCCAACCCTGCCAAGCTGAGAACCTATTAGATCTTTCCCACCCCTCAGGTGAGATAAAAGGAAAAGTGGCATGAATCTTTTATCAGAGGTTGAATTGCGCCTTGCATGTCAGTATTTGTCCAGGTTTGCCTGGGTCTCAGGATACAGACATGTCAGTGCTGCTAAGGATGTACAATTGAATTAAGGAAATACTTGTAGAATTTGAAGAAAGAGTGTGCCAGAATATTAAATTTGGATCTAATATTAAACCATTATAATCTTTGTGTTCCATGCAAGTTGTGTTGATCATATACAAGTGTGCTTGAGTGGAATTGAATGGTGTGCATTTTTAACTGTTGCTAGATTAAGCTGTGCTTATTGCAATACAAGGGGGGCTGGAAATTTAATTGGGTCAATTTGTTTAATGGTATGATTGGGGAAAATGAGCTGGTTTTCTTTTGCCTTGTTGTCCATCATGTTATTGTATGTTTAAAAGGTGGAATTCATACTTTTTAGTTGATATTCATTTCTAATGTTTAACCCTGATGTGGCATATGGTTGTCCAGAGAGGGCCTGGGCTGGATTAATTCAGCCTCTGTTCTGGGACTGCTTGTGCGAGCTCTTCAATGAACAAGCCTGCCATGTTAAGCAACACACATTTTTTAGCATAGCCTGCCCACACCCTGGATAATACAAGTTACACAGGTATAGTTTGCCATTACTTCAGAAAACTGCTTGGTGAAGCAAGTTCTGCAGATTTCTGAAGTACAGAGACCTACAAAATCTTTGCTTTTGCCAAGCACCAACAGTACAGGGATATAAAGTCTATGGCTTTTGAGATGTAGGGGTTCAACTCCCTTTGCTCCCAGCCAGCACAGCATAAGACCAAGAATTATGAGCTTTGTAGTCCAACGTGGACTTTATCCCTGTGATAACGCAACAAAGAAATTAACTGCATACACCACAGGCTTTAGTTTGATTCAGCAGGGCTCTTGTGTTCCATTTCCATCAGCCAACTGCAACTTTGTAGAACCATTGTGGAAAATAAATGGTTTTGTGTTTAATTTCATAAGAAGCTTCAATGGTGAAGGAACCAGGAACACAGTCCTCCCTTACTACAGGGCTTCCTTCTTTATTAAGAAAGCTTCTGTCAGTTGCATTCTCCACTTCAAAGCTTTCAAACTTATATACATGCTTATTGGAGGGGAGCACGTTTCCTCTCAAAGGGGAAATTGGATTCCCCCTGCCCCTCCCACCTCCCCCATACACAAAAGGAGTACTGGCTAAGAGACAAGCAGAGCAATCCCAGCTCCTAATCTACTGCGCTGAGGTCCGGACGGAACAGACTCTGCCGAACTTTCCTGATGGAGACGGCACACCGGGGGGAACACTCTCATGTGAAACCCAAAACAGGAGGTGGAAGCTTCAGATAGCAGCATCCCCACCAGTCGAAAGCCCAGAAATTGGGTCTCTCGGGGATGGGGCATTCTGCTGTCGCATGATGGCAGCAGGCCCAATCAAATAAATAAATAAATAAATAAATAAATAAATAAATAAATAAATAAATAAAATTTTATTGTCACTGTACCACTTGTTTACAGTGAGATTAAATGAGCCCCACATCCCACCCCCCACAATCTCTCTGTCCTTGTTACACCAACCCCGAATGTCAGCTGCAATGTTGCTGTATTTCATACAGCAGCCTCACGGCCCATGTGTAAAAACTGTTCTTTAACCTGTTGGTGTGGCTTATGCTTCTATATCTCCTGCTCGGGGGCAGGAGATTTAAAAGGTGCTGGCCAGGGTGCAAGTAATCCCTGAGAATGTTCCACACTCTTCTGAGGCGATGGTCTCCCGCGATAACATCTAGTGGACTCAGAGGACAGCCCACCCTCCGTAGGGACTCTCTGTCCATGGCTGTCAAACCAGCATACCACACCGTAATGCAGTATGAGAACACTTTCTATCGTGGACCAATAGAAGGAAATCATCAGTTGCTGTCCAACCTTGTTCTTTCGCAAGAGCCTATGGAAATGAAGTCTCTGTTGGGCCTTCCTAACCACCTGGGCTGTGTTGACCTTCCAAGTTAGGTCTTCACTAAGATGGACAGATATTTAAAGGAAGAGATTCTCTCCACAGTCCCCCCTGATATACAATGGAGCTAGCTCCCCTCTCTTCCTCTGAAAGTCCACAACACCATCTCCTTTGTCTTGCCAATGTTTAGGTGCAGATTGTTCTCTGAGCACCATGTGGATACCTTTTGAGTATACTGTACAACGAATATACTATGGACTTAGCACGCATCCCTGTGGAGTGCCAGTGCTGAGCTTCAGGGAGGTGGCTGTAACAGGTCCAATCCTCACTCTTTGTGTCAGATCTCTCAGAAAGTCTTTAATCCAATCACAGATGTTAGAAGAAAGGTCCAGGTCCCTTAACTTTCCGATGAGAATGTCCTGAAGGATGGTATTGAAAGCTGAGCTATGATCAATAAACAGCATTCTGACATAATTCCCTGATCTCTCCAGATGACTCGCTGCAAGGTGAAAAGCTGTAGCAATGCCAATCTGTTGACCTATTTCTCCTGTAGCAATGGCAATCTGTTGACCTATTTCTCCTGTAGGCGAACTGGTGTTTATCAAGGTCCAGTGGAAAAAATGTTCTAAGATGTTGAAGGACCAATCTCTCGAAGCATTTCATCACTACACATATTAATGCAATGGGTCTATAGACGTTAATGCAATCCGGGACTCTTCACTGCACCAGCCTCATGGCATAAATGCCAGGGCTGTGAATGCAATGCTAGCTGTTCTGCTGCAACAAGTGCTGCTCCCTGTCCTCCTCATGAAGGATTTAGACTGCAGTGTGAACTATGGAATTCAGAAAGTCCCTGTTTTGAAATACTGACAATGAACTCACTATGTTTTTCCAACTAACGTGCTGAGACACAGATTTACTAAGGGCCAAGTCTCTTCAATGTGTGCTTGCGAAATGAAATCAACTGAATCTTTACACCATGTTATGTTTATCTGCCCTATGTACAGTTCGGCTTGTGCTAGTATATTAAATTCCATAATCCAGCCATTGGCTGACAATCCAGTTTACCTTCAGCTAGCTTGGGTTCTTCAAGATGTGGACCCTTATATTACTCTACAGGTTGCTAAATTCCTAACAGCCGTCCTCTCGTACAAGAGACGGAATGGAATGTTAGCTGATTATTGATAGTCATAGGAAATTTTTTTAAATGACATCAGATATTGATTTTAGTTAGGCTCCTAAATTTTTAATCTTAATCTTAAACCTTCAAGATATGTTTTTTGAATTGTTAATATTTGTCCTTGTGAACTGTGAATTGTGTTATATTATCTGTGGTTTGTATGAGTCTGCGCTTTTTATTTGATTTGTTGTGTTGTGTTGTGTTTTATGATGGGCGTACAGCCGAATAAACATCTTTGGAACTCACTATGAGTTCCTCACTAGGTTAGGAACTCTCTCACCTTGACTCCTCCCCTTCACTTTAGAATATGGGGATAATAGCTGCAGGGCCTACTCTACAAGCAGGCTGCTTTCATCACTTTTAAGATCACTGCATAGAATTTATGCACACGTAACCAAATTTTAGAAAATACGTACAATTTTGACCCACCCCATTCTATATGCACCAGCAACCAAGTTTTGCTCACCTCTTGTACCCTGTGATGCGGAGTGTGGCAGGCAGTGGCTCCCGCAGGGCTGCCATGAAGCTCTCCCACTCCCCAGGAGGCACGATGCCCTGCTTGCCATAGTAGAGCTCGAAAAGCTCGTTCTCCTTCACAATCTCTGGGTAGCAGTTTTCAAGCCAGCCCTGAAAGTGAGTGGGTGTGAAAAGTTAGCAAGAGGAGGAAAGAGTGAGCAAATCCCTTATTCTGTGTCTTCAGAACTGCAGGTGCGGACAAACGCCAACAGAGTACGTGAATGGGCTTTGTGGTTTTATTGTGCACTGTGAACTACCCTGTGTTCTTTGGATGAAGGGTAGTACTGTATACAAATTTAATAAATAACAGCAGTAATAGTAATACTGTAATAATAGAACTCCCTGCACACAAAAAATCTAGCACATTAAGGAAGCCAGCCCTTCTTTACCCACCCAACATGCGCTAACTCCTTCCGTTTCCAATAAGTACCCTTCCTTCTTCGTGAGCCTCCTCTATGTAAGGCAACATGAAAATCAAGAATGGGATTTCTTTGTGGTGGCTCCCTATTTGTGGGATGTTCTCCCCAGGGAGGTTCGCCTGGCATCTTCATTATACAGTATATATTTTAGCATGGCATCCTCTTCAACCAGGTATTGGGCTGATTAATATTCTACACTTTTTTTAATGTGTCTGTGGGAAGGGAGGGTTATTGTTTTGCTGTTTTACTTAACTAGTAAGTTTTTGACTTTGTATTTCATTCTGTGAAGTGCCCTGAGATCTTATGCCAAACAAATGAATAATTTGATTCAATAAATAAATAAGCCCCATGCCCATCCCGTTTTGCAAGAAGGCATTCTGTCACATGAACCCTACCCCCCCACCCAACCCGGCGGCAAAAGGCATGTGTAGGAGACACGTGTACAAGGAGCAACGTGTAGAGAGAGACACGGGCACAATGAGACAAGTGTAGAGCGAGGCACGTGTAGAGCGAGACACGCGTGGAACGAGACTCGTGTAGAGCGAGACACGCGTGGAACGAGACTCGTGTAGAGCGAGACACGCGTGGAACGAGACACGTGTAGAGCGAGGCCTCAGCCAGGCCCAGGCCCTGACTCACCCCAGGCCCCTTCTCTCGGGTATTCGGCTGCGGCTGCCGCCTATGGCGCTGCCTGCGGCCCATCGCGCCCACACGACGCAAGGCCTCGACCCGAAGCAGGCCCCAACGGACGCAGCCGAGCCCAATGGCCGCAGCGCTGACGACGAGCCTCCCTCAGCCGCGGACGCCACGCTGCTTTGGGGAGACGTGACTCTGGGCGCATGCGCAGAAAAAGGGGAAAGAAGGGAGGGGGGAAAGAGGACATAATATTTTAAACTCACACGACCCCCGTTTAGTTTCCGGGTTCATTTACCAGCTTTCTGCTTGCGCATGCGCGTGCGAGATCCCTGCGACTGGAACGAGAGCCGAGCGAAAGAGAAACGCGGCTGTTTGAGCGCAACGCTACTGCTTGGGTTGCTGCGGAGCGTCCAATATTGCAAGCAGTACATCGCGTTTCACCAACCAACAGGGCGGCGGAGAGCTCATAGCATTCTTTCCTAGCCCAGAGGTTTCTTGTGCATTTTTTTTTAAAAAAATCATTAAAAGTTGTTGCAAAGCGTTTGCAATTGCGTGACCTGGGCATTCAGAGACCAACCAGAACTAGCTGGAAATGAAATGTGGCTTTCAATCGTCTTTCTCTCATAAACAGAATGATGCAGAAGACTAGCTGACAGATACACAAAGAGAGCAGGCAGAGGGATTAAATGAGGTCTGTTTCCAGAAATAAAAACTGAAGCACTGGCAAAAAAAAATATTTTAAAAAAAGTTTTAAAAACTAAATAAATATGAATTATAGAGTACGAAAAACCCATTCCTCTTTAATGGTGTTGCAAGGCCAGATGAAAGAGCCTATTGATGTCACCTACTTACAAACCAATGCCCTTGATGTTGTTGTTTAGTCGTGTCCGACACTTTGTGACCCCATGGACCAGAGCATGCCAGGCACTCCTGTCTTCCACTGCCTCCCGCAGTTTGGTCAAACTCATGTTCGTAGCTTCGAGAACACTGTCCAACCATCTCGTCCTCTGTCGTCCCCTTCTCCTAGTGCCCTCAACCTTTCCCAATATCGGTCTTTTCCAGTGAGTCTTCTCATGAGGTGGCCAAAGTATTGGAGCCTCAGCTTCACGATCTGTCCTTCCACTGAGCACTCAGGGCTGATCTCTTTCAGAATGGATAGGTTTGATCTTCTTGCAGTCCATGGGACTCTCAAGAGACTCCTCCAGCACCATAATTCAAAAGCATCAATTCTTCAGCGATCAATGCCCTTGATAAGATGCTGCTAAAGGCTGGAATGGCCTGGGATGAGCCAGAACAGCTGCTATTTAAATGATCCCCCCCTCCATGTGTTAGAGACACTTGAAATCCATATTTTTAGAATGCAAACCACTCCAGTATTATAATTTATTTACCACTTAAAACCCATAACTCTTCTGAAACAGAATATGGTTTGATTTCAGCCTTGTGCAGTCCTAGCATGTTTGAAACTAATTAGTGCATGAAGGAATTAAGGAGTAATTGTCCTGCAGCCTTAGTCTAGACTCTATGCCACTTCTACTCAGTTTGGGAGGAAACAGATTGCCAAATCTTTGTTATCTCACTCTTCATGTGGATTTCAGTACTGTTTAAAGCAGGCATCCCCAAACTTTGGCCCTCCAGATGTTTTGGACTACAATTCCCATCTTCCCCGGTCACTGGTCCTGTTAGCTAGGGATCATGGGAGTTGTAGGCCCAAACATCTGGAAGGCTGCAGTTTGGGGGATGCCTGGCTTAAAGGAACTCTGAGCTGCTCACTCCAGGCAGCCGCATGGTTTTAACCAGCCGCTCATTTCAGAGTAGAACGGAGACTTGCCAAACTTGTGATTTATCTCTGTGTTAGGGAAGTGGAATAATAATAATAATAATAATTTATTATTTATACCCCGCCCATCTGTCCGGGTTCCCCCAGCCACTCTGGGCGGCTTCCAACAAAACAGAAATTCTAAAATACAGAAATCCATCAAACATTAAAAGCTTCCCTAAACAGGGCTGCCTTGAGATGCCTTCTAAAGGTCTGGTAATTGTTGTTCTCTTTGACCTCTAGTGGGAGGGCATTCCACAGGGTGGGTGCCACTACCGAGAAGGCCCTCTGCCTGGTTCCCTGTAACTTGGCTTCTCATAGTGAGGGAACCGCCAGAAGGCCCTCGGAGCTGGACCTCAGTGTCCGGGCAGAACGATGGGGGTGGAGACGCTCCTTCAGGTATACCGGACCGAGGCCGTTTAGGGCTTTAAAGGTCAACACCAACACTTTGAATTGTGCTCGGAAACGTACTGGGAGCCAATGTAGGTCTTTCAGGACCGGAGTTATGTGGTCTCGGCGGCCGCTCCCAGTCACCAGTCTAGCTGCCGCAGTCTGGATTAGTTGTAGTTTCCGGGTCACCTTCAAAGGTAGCCCCACATAGAGCGCATTGCAGTAGTCCAAGCGAGAGATAACTAGAGCATGCACCACTCTGGAGAGACAGTCAGTGGGCAGGTAGGGACTCAGCCTGCGTACCAGATGGAGCTGATAGACAGCTGCCTTGGGCACAGAGTTGACCTGTGCCTCCATGGACAGCTGTGAGTCTAAAATGACTCCCAGGCTGCGCACCTGGTCTTTCAGGGGCACAGTTACCCCATTCAGGACCAGGGAGTCCTCCACACCCGCTCGCCTCCTGTCCCCCACAAACAGTACTTCTGTCTTGTCAGGATTCAATCTCAATCTGTTAGCCGCCATCCATCCTCCAACTGCCTCCAAGCACTCACACAGGACCTTCACCGCCTTCACTGGTTCTGATTTAAAAGAGAGGTAGAGCTGGGTATCATCAGCATACTGATGGACACCCAGCCCAAACCCCCTGATGATCTCTCCCAGCGGCTGCATATAGATGTTAAAAAGCATGGGGGAGAGGACAGAACCCTGAGGCACCCCACAAGTGAGAGCCCAGGGGTCTGAACACTCATCCCCCACCACCACTTTCTGAACACGGCCCAGGAGGAAGGAGCGGAACCACTGCATGACAGTGCCCCCAGCTCCCAAGCCCTCTAGACGGTCCAGAAGGATGTTATGGTCGATGGTGTCAAAAGCCGCAGAGAGATCCAGCAGAACAAGGAAACAGCTCTTACCTTTGTCCCTAGCCCGCCAGAGATCATCGACCAGTGCGACCAAGGCAGTTTCAGTCCCATGATGAGGCCTGAATCCTGACTGGAAGGGATCCAAATGGTCCGCTTCTTCCAGGCGTACCTGGAGTTGTTCAGCAACCACTCGCTCAATCACCTTGCCCAAGAATGGAAGATTTGAGACTGGGCGATAGTTGGCCATATTGGCCGGATCTAAAGATGGTTTTTTAAGAAGCGGTTTAATAACCGCCTCTTTCAGCGGGTCTGGGAAGGCTCCCTCATGGAGAGAAGCATTTACCAACCTGCGAAGCCCATCGCCCAGCCCTTCCCGGCTAGCTTTTATAAGCCAGGATGGGCAAGGATCAAGGAGACAGGTGGTTGGTTTCACTCGTCCAAGCAGCCTGTCCACATCCTCGGAGGTAACAGATTGAAATTGATCCCACAAAACTTGACTAGACAGGACTCTAGCAGTCCCCCACCCCGGCCCTGCTCCCACGGTGCAGTCTACCTCTTCCTGAATCTGAGCGACTTTATCTGCAAAAAACTTTGCAAAATCATTGCAGGAGATCATGTGGCCCATACTGGGCCCGGATGGAGCAGGTGGTTCCGCTAAATTGCGAACCACCTGGAAGAGTCTCCTGCTGCTGTTTTCTGCAGATGCGATGGAGACGGTGAAGAAGGTCCTCTTCGCCGTCGCCATTGCCACTTGGTAGGCTCGAAGTTGAGCTCTAGCCCATGTCCGGTCTGATTCAAAATGAGTTTTCCGCCACCGGCGCTCTAGCCGTCTCAACGACTGTTTCATCTCCCTCAGCGCCGGGGAAAACCACGGGGCTGTCCGGGCTCCATGCAATCTGAGAGGGCGCTTCGGAGCCAGACAGTCAATAGCGCTGGTTAACTCCGCATTCCAGCGGGCCACCAGGGAATCAGCTGAAAGGCCATCGACATGGGATAAAACATCCCCTACCACTCTCTGGAAGCCAATTGGATCCATTAAGTAGCGGGGACGGACCATCCGAATCCGTCCCACCTCCCTGCAGAGGGGAAGGGTTGCGGAGAAGTCCAGTTGCACCAGAAAGTGATCTGACCATGGCACTTCTTTTGTTTCGCTTTTACTTAATGTCAGATCACCGACATCCATAGAGGTAAACACCAAGTCCAAGGCATGTCCGCGGCTATGAGTTGGGCCAGACTTATTCAGGGACAGCCCCATGGTGGCCATGCTTTCCACGAAGTCCCGAGCGGCTCCTTGTAAGGTCGTGTCGGCATGGATGTTAAAATCCCCTAAGACAACCAAGCTAGGTGTCTCCAGGAGCACATCCGACATGACCTGAAGCAGCTCGGGCAGGGAATCCTTGGTGCAGCGGGGAGGTCGGTACACCAAAAGGAATCCTGTACTGCCCCTATTGCCCAACTTCCAGAACATGCACTCAGAAAACTCAGTCTTACCAATAGGACGCCTGGTGCAAACTAATGACTTCCTAAAAATCACTGCAACCCCCCCCCCTCCCCGCCCAGATGGCCTGGGTTGCTGTGCATAAGAGAAACCTGGTGGGCAAGCAGCGCCAAGAACGGGCCCATCGGCTTCATCCAACCAGGTCTCTGTCACACATGCCAGGTCAAATCCTCCATCCACAATCAGGTCGTGAATGGCAGTGGTCTTATTCATCATCGACCTGGCATTGCACAGCAGCACCTTCAGGTCATGTGGGTATCCCTTGCTGATTCCAATATCCGTCCGGTCAGGACCAGACCCGGAGGCAGGGATAGTCCTCAAACAACGACTAAGTCTGCCTCCTCGGTAATGACATGGTCTGGTCTTAGCGTAACTCCTCCTCCTACCCGTGACCACTGAGATCGGTTGTCCCAGTGCATCACCCCCTGTGGAATCTGCCCCAGCCATTTTGCTTGCTGGGACCCCCTCCCGGGCAGCCCTGATCCCTCCCCTTAAAAACAAAATAAAACCTCTGTAAAAAACAGCAAAGAACAGAACAAAAGAAAAACACAAAAAACACAATAAAACAATAAAACCAAAAACAATAAAAATTACAAATACACTAAAATTTAACAGATTCCCACACCCAACTAAAAATCCCTCCCTAAAACCTATATAAATCAAAAAATACAATAAAACAATACAAAGACAGAAAATTACAAACTAAAATTGACCCCTCCCCTTAAAATCAAATTTAAAACCAATACAGAAAACAAACTAATACAATAAAACAATACAAACAAAGACAGGAAATTACAAACTAAAATTAACCCCTCCCCTTAAAATCGAATTTAAAACCAATACAGAAAACAAACTAACAAACTAAACGATAAACAACAAAAACCAAAAACAATAAAAGTTACAAACACATCAGACAAATTGGAAATAGCTATTAAAAGGGGGTGTTTTAGGAACACACCGGAAGGGCACATTTTAAAGCTGTTACAGTTTACATTCAAACATTGCAAGGAATTTGGGCAGGGTGGGGTGAGTGGAATGGGAGGGGAAAGAGCCAGGGAATTTAGGCAGGGCGTGTCTTGCTTTTCCATCCTGAAATGTTGGGCGGCATGTGCTAAGATACCGTAATAGAAATCAAAGTAGCACGTTGACCTATTGTAGCACGTTGACCTATCTTCTACTTCAGAACTTGCTGTCTTTTCCCACAGTGCGGTAATGTGTGATGAGAAATGAGCAATCTCTTCCTTTATGTATTCTGATTTATTCATTATCAAAACTTGGCAAGCAAGTTGCATTAAGGTTCAGCTAACTGTTGCTTTGAGGGTTTGTTTGTTGTTGTTTTTTAAAAATAATCTTTATTAAATCTAAAAAGCCATAAAAAGAAAAAGGAAAACATGGCAACTATGAAAATACTCCGACTTTATTGGTGAAATACAGCCTTCTTCAGATCTTGCTACCACACCGGGAACCAGCATTCATCTTGCCAAACAAAATGCTTTTTACTCATCTAAAAGCGCAATCCTAAAGGACTCGGAAGTTGGGGTTCACTCTGGAAAAAGGCTGCAATCCTAAACCCACGTTGCTGGGAGTAAACTGCGCTGAACTCAGTACGACTTACTTCAGACTAGACATTGGTGGCCTTGATTGCCACTTTTAAGAAGTTGAAGATTTCCGATGAAATTGGCAGTCAGAAAAGGCAGTTCATGATTTATTGGTAAACCTGTGAGTGATTTAAAGCAGATTGCCAAGGCTATCTAACCCCAAATTTCTTGACAATGACAACAAGGTAAGGTTTTTTTAAAAAAAAGGTAAAGGACCCCTTGACGATTAAGTCCAGTCAAAGGCGACTATGGGGTGTGGCGCTCATCTCACTTTCAGGCTGAGGAAGTGGGTTTTTGTCCACAGACAGCTTTATTAGTCATGTGGCCAGCATCACTAAACTGCTACTGGCGCAGTGGAAACCATTACCTATTTACCTTCCCATACCTACGGTATTGATCAATTTGCACTGGCATGTTTTCGAACTGCTAGGTTGTCAGGAGCATGGGAGCTCACCCTCTCGCAAGAATCAAACCGCTTACCTGATCGGCAAGCCTAAGAGGCTCAGTGGTTTTTAGACCACAGCACCACCCACTTCCCAATGGCAACAGTACACACACACGCACACACACACAAAATGTTGAAGTTTTTAAAAAAAAACTCATGGGAGGGGCAGTTAACCAGGAATGGACTTTTTGTGGGAAGACTCCGTTCTTTTATCATAGTACTCAAAACCTGGCCTCAGGTGGGAGCAGGGGTTATTGGTTTGTTATGTTATGTATTTTGTGTTTTCAAGTTGTATTTTTTTGTATTGAAAACCACCCTGTGATCTTTGGATAAAGGGCAGTATCCAAAATTTAATAAAATGCCATTTGCTCCTGGCTTCAGTTGCCCCCAAGTCTTCGTTTATTTGCTTTAGTCTATTGATCTAGTCCAGGCACGTCCAACAGGTAGATCGTGATCTATCGGTAATTCACTGGACATCTGTGGTAGATCACTGGCTCCCCCCAAAGAAGCTCAACAAGTTTGGCTCCCCTAAAAAGGGGGTAGATCACTGTCAGTTTTTAACTCTGTGAGTAGATCGCAGTCTCTTGGGAGTTGGCCACCCCTGGTCCAACTGAAGGGCCATGGTGTCTTATACCGGTAGTAATAGTGGTCAGGTCATGCCCTGATATAATGGCAGCTCACTGCTATCAAGCTGCTATCAGATTATCAGACAGCTGCCACAACAGATGCAGTGTTATGCCAGCTCTGTCAGGAGTATGGGCAGGAGCCAGGCTCTGTGGCCTGTAGCGCTTTGCAGGACTGGGGCCTTCCTCAGCTTGTTCTGGGAAAGCAAGGTGTGGCCGCTCAGGTGAGGCCACTTGATCACTCGCTGCACCTGGGACCGCTCCGGCGGGAAGGTAAACGGCGCTTCCGTGTGCTGCTCTGGTTCGTCAGAAGCAGCTTTGTCATGCTGGCCACATGACCCGGAAGCTGTCTGCGGACAAACGCTGGCTCCCTCGGCCTATAGAGCGAGATGAGCGCCGCAAACCCAGAGTCGGACACGACTGGACCTGATGGTCAGGGGCCCCTTTACCTTTACCTTTTATATTACATTTGTCCGCAGACAGCTTCCGGGTCATGTGGCTAGCATGACAAAGCTGCTTCTGGCGAAACAGAGCAGCACACGGAAACGCCGTTTACCTTCCCGCCGGAGCGGTCCCTATTTATCTACTTGCACTTTTATGTGCTTTCGAACTGCTAGGTGGGCAGGAGCTGGGACCGAGCAACGGGAGCACACCCCGTTGCAGGGATTCGAACTGCCGACCTTCTGATCAGCAAGCCCTAGACTCTGTAGTTTAGCACTTTCTAAATCTTAATAACATTATTTTTCATAATTATCTAATCTAAATAATACTCTTAATCCCTTTTCAATCAAAAATTTCCAAAACCTCATGATTTAATTTTGCTCTTAAGAGCATAATAACATCCTATCATATATCTAAATATTAACACATAATACATTAATCTATCTTACTTCTGAAACCTCCTTTTACTTCCAAATCCTTTATTAGATATTACTAATCTTATACTTCTTCTCTAAATAAACTTTAAATTTCTTCCAATCTTCTTCCACTGATTCTTCTCCCTGGTCCTGGAGTCTCCCAGTCAGCTCGGACAGTTCCATGAATTCTATCAGCTTCATCTGCCAATCGTCAACTGTGGGTATATCTTCAGATTTCCAATTCCTTGCTAATACAATTCTAGCTGCTGTTGTGGCATACATAAAAAAGGTAATATCTTTCTTAGGTAATTCCTTTCTTGTAATTCCAAGTAAAAAAGCTCCTGGATTCTTAATAAACGTGTTTTTAAACACTTTCTTCAATTCATTATAAATCTTATCCCAGAAGCTCTTTACTTGGGGACATGTCCACCACATATGGTAAAAGGTTCCTTCCACTTTCTTACATTTCCAACATTTATTATCTTGTTTATGATAAATCTTAGCCAGTTTTACAGGTGTAAGATACCATCTATACATCATCTTCATCATATTCTTCTTCCACAACCTTTTCCAATCTTCAATCATTATATTATGTCCTACATCTTTTGCCCACTCAATCGTACCCGATTTTGTCTGTTCATCTTTAGTATGCCACTCCAACAACAAGTTATACATCCTTGAAAGATTCTTAATATTTGGTTCTAACAATTCTGTTTCCAATTTTGACTTTTCAATTTGAAAACCAATTTTTTAATCCAACTTATACATTTCACTTCTTCGATAATATTGCAACCAATCATTCAAATGACTCTTCAACTGTTCATATGTTTTTAACTTTAATTGCTCTTTCTCTTCCACCAATAATTCATTGTACGTCAGCCACCTGGTCTCCATATTTAACTTTTTGTTAACTTTAGCCTCTAAAGGTTAAATCCACCTTGGTGTTTTTCTTTCTAACAAATCCTTATATCTATCCCAAAGATTAAACAATGATTTTCTTATAATACTAGTGGAATTCAGCCCGTTTAAAAACGGGCGCTAGAACGCTGCTGTCGTGCAGCGCCGGCATGGGACGGAGCTTCGGAGGTCTCCGAAGCCCCGTCTCATGCGGGAGGTGCGCGGCGAGGTGGCGGGGGGGAGAGAAGCACTTCTCCCGCCCCCCCCCGCTGCGCACCTCCCGCATGAGACGGGGCTTCGGAGACCTTCTCCGAAACTCCGTCCCACGCCGGCGCTGCGTGCCGAGGCGGCGGGGGGGGGAGGAGCGCTTCTCTCCCCCCCCCGCCGCCTCACCGGGCACCTCCCGCATGAGACGGGGCTTCGGAGAAGGTCTCCGAAGCCCTGTCCCATGTCGGCGCTGCGTGCTGAGGCGGCGGGGGGGAGGAGCGCTTCTCCTCCCCCCCCGCCACCTCGCCGCGCACGCCAAGCCAGTCCCCGAGCCGAAGTGCGGCGCGGCGGGTGCTTTTCGCTGTTTGCCTCCCCCTTCGCTCCGGGAAGGCAAACGGCGAAAAGCCCCCGCCGCGCCGCACTTCGGCTCGGGGACTGGCTTGGAGGCGGCGGGAAGAAGGGGAGGAATTCCGGCTTCCCTCAGCGCCCGCTGCCGCTTCGGCTTCCTCGGGGAAGCAAGCAGGCGGGCTGTCTGCCTGCTTGTGTTCGCCGAGGAAGCGCCGTCCCATGCCGGCGGTGCGCGGCAAGGCTGCCGGGGGAGCGCTTCTTTCCCCCGCCGCCTCCAGCATGAGACTGGGCTTCGGAGCGGCGGTTGGCGGAGCGGCGGTTGGCTGTTGTCTCTCCGTCCAATCCCTGTGTCCCTGGGGCCCATGCGCAGTACCCCAGGGACACACGGGACAACTGGAC
Source organism: Zootoca vivipara (assembly GCF_963506605.1). Taxonomy (NCBI): domain Eukaryota; kingdom Metazoa; phylum Chordata; class Lepidosauria; order Squamata; family Lacertidae; genus Zootoca; species Zootoca vivipara. The sequence goes on from NC_083283.1 coordinate 80,966,490, forward strand.
GCAGGGACAACTTGGACATTATTATATAGGATGGCATTAAAAACCTTTATGGACCTTAATATTGTCATACCACAAATATGCATGCCATCCAAATGCATTGTCAAAACCTTCTAAATCTAGAACATCAGTATTATCAAGCAGAAACCATTCTTTCATCCAGCAAAATGCTGCGGCTTCGAAATATAGTTTTAAGTCTGGCAGTGAGAAGCCTCCTCTTTCTTTCGTATCTGTTAATAATTTATACTTAATTATGGGTTTCTTCCCCTGCCAGATAAACCTTGATAATGCTTTTTGCCATTCTTTAAAACATCCTAGCTTTTCCACAATAGGTAATGCTTGAAAGAAAAACAACATTTTTGGCAAGACATTCATTTTTATCACTGAAATTCGGCCTAACAAAGATAGTTTCAAATTGGTCCATATATCTAAATCTCTTTTAATTTCATTCCACAATTTTTCATAATTATTTTTAAACAAATCTATATTATTCCCAGTCATATTGACTCCCAGGTATTTCACCTTTTTAACAAAAGTCAACCCTGTGGCCTCTTGTAATCTATTAGCTTCTTCTGGTGTTAAATTCTTGCTTAAAACTTTGGTTTTCACGTTATTCAATTTAAACCTTGCCAACTGTCCAAACTCCTGGATTATTTCCAATGCTTTAAATATACTGGTCTCAGGTTCTTGTAAAGTCAATACTAAATCGTCCGCAAAGGCTTTTAATTTATACTGTTTTGATCCCACTCATGCCTTTAACATCCTCATATTTTCTAATTTTGTTCAGCAAAACTTCCAAAATCGTTATAAATAGTAGAGGGGAAAGTGGGCACCCTTGCCTGGTACCTTTTTCAATTCTAATATCTTCTGAAACCACATTATTCACAATAATTTTAGCTCTTTGCTCTGAATAGATAGCTGTAAAACCATTAATAAGCCCTTGCCCGACCTCCATCTTTTCCAAATTTTTTATCATGAAGGTCCAAAAAATATTGTCAAATGCTTTTTCGGCATCTATAAAAATTAAGCTGCACTGGTGTTCTTTTTAACTTCTAACATTTCTAAAATATCCACCATATTTCTAATATTATCCTTCAAATGCCTAGTGGGTTAGACAATCCTTTTCTATACAAACATAGTGGAGAGCAATACATTCTATATATTTTCTGTTGTATAAGTTGTAATTTAAGGTCCACTGACACCTTTATTATAGAAGTTGTCTCCCATTGTCTAGGCCAGTGATGGCGAACCTATGACACGCGTGTCAGACGTGACACGCAGAGCTCTCACTGCTGGCACACGCCCCATCAGTCCATTCACGCTGTTGTTGTTGCCCCCCCATTTGTTCTCCCGCTCCTCCTACAGTTTGTCTCTGCTAGAGCCTTCTCCGCTACAGCTTGTCTCCGCTGTTAAAACCCGGATCCTTTGTTGTTGTTGTTGTTGCTGGTAGCCAGAGATTGGTTTTTAACCCTTTCTGCGCTGTTTTTTTCTGGCGCTTTGGCAGACTATGATTGGGTGTAACAGCGTTTGTTTTTTAACCCGTTCTGTGCTGGGTTTTTGGCGCTTTGGCAGACTCTATGTCAGTGCTGCGTGTTAGTTCCAGTGAAGGTATTATTCGTCATTTATTTCTGTTCACTTCCCCCCCCCCCAAAAGTGCAGCAGCTTTGGGGCATCCCCCCCCAAAGCAAAGCAACTTTAGCACCCCTCAAAAAAAAACTCAAAAATTTTGGTCAGCAGCTCTCCCCAAAAAGCTCAACAACTCTGGGTACTTTGTGATAAACAAGGGGTTTTTGGTTTGGTTTGGTTAAATAATTAGTTTTTGGTTTATTAAAGACAGTTATATATTACAATTATACATTTTTGTTATTTAAACTATAAATATCGCAAAATTATGATTTTTTTCTTGAAGTGACACACCACCCGAGTTATGCTTGGTTTTTTGGCGAATTTTGACACACTAAGCTCAAAAGGTTGCCCATCACTGGTCTAGGCAATATAGGAACCTCCAATTCCTTATTTCATTCACATCTTAATATCTTCATATCAACTTGATTTATTGATAACAAATATCTATCAAAAGTAACCACAGATTTTGAGTTTGAAAGGATTTAACCAGTTCTAGTATTTCAGGTTTCCCAGCAGCAGAAAATGCTGCTGGTCTAAACAAAGTTGTTAACATAGCTGATATTTATCTTTTATCACAGCATGTGTTAAAAATTCATCTTCACCATCTATCAGTTGATCCAAAGTCAATATGCCTGCTTCCATCCAATTGTTCCATTTCACCATATTTTCCCCAATTTTTAGGAAAGTTGGGTTTCCCCAAAAAGTCAATTTAGCATGGGGAAAGGGTCAAATATATATATATTTATTAGACAATGCATTCCATATCTTTCTAAGTGACATAATTGTTTCCAGAGATACCAAAGATCCAATATATTTTGATCCTAATACCAAGGCATAGGCGACCTTGGCTCTCCAGATGTTTTGGAACTCCCATGATCCCTGACCACTGGCCCTGTTAGCTAGGGATCATGGGAGTTGTAGTTCCAAAACATCTGGAGAGCCAAGGTTGCCTATGCCTGCTAATACTATCCATCCAACCAAAGGTGCTATATATGAGTATTCCAAAGTTGCCCATATTGGAAAATTAACACCAATTGTTGGCTTCCAATATTTAATGCTTGACAATAAAGAAACATGATGATAAAGCCCTAAATTCAAGACTAGCGAGTCCTCCGTCCTTTATTTGTAAATGCATTTTCTGCAATTGGAGTCGAAGAACCCCCCTTAAATTTTCTAAATGAATTGATTTTCTGAAAATATTTTCCAGATGCAGTATATGAACTGGGATTCCTCTCAGAATATAAATTAATATGGGAATAATATTCATTTTGAGAGTGTTCATCTTTCCCAAGAGGGTAAGATTTAATGACTCCCACCTATCAGTACCTGAAGAAACCCCTATCTATACTGTATGCTACTAACTGAGTTATATGTTTTGGTATAAAGGGAAAGGTAAAAGGACCCCTGACTGTTAGGTCCAGTCAAAGTGCAAGTAGATAAATAGGTACTGCTCCGGCGGGAAGGTAAACGGCGTTTCTGTGCGCTGCTCTGGTTCGCCAGAAGCGGCTTAGTCATGCTGGCCACATGACCCGGAAGCTGTCTGCAGACAAACGCCGGCTCCCTCGGCCTATAGAGTGAGATGAGCGCCGCAACCCCAGAGTCATCCACGACTGGACCTAACGGTCAGGGGTACCTTTACCTTTATATCTTAATTATGCATTCCCAACGTATTTTTAATTTTAATTTTCCTTATTCTACTTGTTAATTCAGTGCAATTCTGTTACAATTGATTTTGTCAGCTTGATGACTAAGCTCTTTAACAATGAAACGTCTGATTATTGGAACGACGTCCAAGCACTGGACCACTGGTATATCACAAGTGGACTCTTTATTCCTGTTTCAGGAATATTTTGGGCTGTTTTTGGTCATCTGCATACTATCCTTTGCTTTTTCCTGTAGGACTACTTGCAGTCGTTAACAGTCTCCAACAGGCTTACCATACCCATTGAATCAATCACCTACCTCCTATTGCCCTTCTGAGAAAACCCCACCCCACCCTCCCACTATATATAAGGGTCTGATGACTTCTGTTTCAGTGTATTTGAAGAAGTGTGCATGCACATGAAAGCTTATACCGAGAACAAACTTAGTTGGTCTCTAAGGTGCTACTGGACAATTTTTTTTATTCCTGTGTTTGCAATTGTTCAAGATAAAATCTATTTTGGAAATAAACGAAATGAGCACCGAAACACTGATATGTTACAAGTGAACTCTTTATTTACTGTGTTTGCTATTGTTTAAGACAAAACCTATTTCGGAAAGACATTACAGTGGCACCTTGGTTCTCAAATGCCTTGGTTCCCAAACACCGAAAACCCGGAAGTAAGTGTTCCGGTTTTCGAACGTTTTTCAGAAGCCGAACGTCCGATGCGGCTGTCGGCTATTGTTTCTGGGGCGCCTGCACCAATCAGAAGCTGCACCTTGCTTTTCAAACATTTCGGAAGTCAAACGGACTTTGCTATTTATTTTGTGTCGTTTTTGAGGCTTTTTCGGTTAATTTGTTTTTGTGACTGTGTGACAATCAGTTCAGCTACTGATTGATTGATTGATTGATTGTGTGACTGCGGAAAAGGATAAAAGCCCTCCTATCCAAACAATGACTATCATCAGCGCAGGTAAGAAAAAAAATAATTCTAATTTTTATCATCTACAATACTGTCTTATTTTATAGTACAGTACATGGATTATTGCTTTCATTTTATGGATCAATGGCCTCGTTAGATAGTAAAATTCATGTTAAATTGCTGTTTTAGGGGTTTTTAGAAATCTGGAACAGATTTATCAATTTCGCATTACTTTCTACACCTTGGTTTTGGAATGCTTTGATTTTGGAACGGACTTCCGGAATGGATTTTGAGAACCAAGGTACCACTGTACTCTTGCCATTTTTATGGATGTTTATTGTTGGTTCACAGATTTGGTAATATTATCTTGTGTCAACTTTGTTAGCGGGGGCAGAACCTCAGATATGTACTGATTTGCATTGATTTTGGGGGAGCCCCATGGGAGCTATGCCCATGAGTACAGCAATTTTTGTTGTTTAGTCGTGTCCGACTCTTCGTGACCCCATGGACCAGAGCATGCCAGGCACTCCCTGTCTTCCACTGCCTCCCGCAGTTTGGTCAGACTCATGTTCGTAGCTTCGAGAACACTGTCCAACAGCAATTACAGCCCCATAATCACAATTCTCTTCCCAATTTTTGGGAGGGTGCACCCTTTAACCTAGCCAGCTTAAAAGTTAGCCAGGTTGTAGAGGGTTAATCTTAGTAGAACTCTGAGAACCCAGGGGGGAGGGCTCTGGGAGAGTATAAAACCCCCACCCCTGGAGTCAGAGGGGTTGTTGAGTTGGTGTTAAGTTAGGAGTTGGTTGGTTATTCGCATAGAGAGAGCTGGTTTAATATTGAGGTGGATAATAGATAGTGATTATAGGCAGACAGGATACAGAGCTGTGTGATTATTTACAAATATTTATTTAGTTGACTTTAGCGGTAATAGGCCGGTAATTTATATTTAGAGGTAATAGGCCGGTATAGGAACCACCTGTAATTTGGAACATCTAAGATTTGTACTGCGACCATTAAGCTTATGAACACAATAAATCATCTTGTTTTATTTTACCTTATCCTGGTCTGAGGTTGTGAGTGTCTGAAGGTATTTATTTTGTCGTTGGCACATCATCAATAGACCGTGAAACGTCCGGGGGTGATGTGCAGGTCAGAGTGACCGCGACAAGGGGTAATAACCTCAAATCTTGATAAATGTCCAGAAGAACGTGTCCAGAAGAGGGCAACCAAAATGGTCAAAGGCCTGTAAACGATGCCTTATGAGGAACGGCTTAGGGAGCTGGGTATGTTTAGCCTGGAGAAGAGAAGGGTAAGGGGTGATATGATAGCCATGTTCAAATATATAAAAGGATGTCATATAGAGGAGGGAGAAATATTGTTTTCTGCTGCTCCAGAGAAGCGGACACAGAGCAATGGATTCAAACTACAAGAAAGAAGATTCCACCTAAACATTAGGAAGAACTTCCTGACAGTAAGAGCTGTTCGGCAGTGGAATTTGCTACCAATGAGTGTGGTGGAGTCTCCTTCTTTGGAGGTCTTTAAGCAGAGGCTTGACAGGCATATGTCAAGCATGCTTTGATGGTGTTTCCTGCTCGGCAGGGGGTTGGACTGGATGGCCCTTGTGGTCTCTTCCAACTCTATGACTCTATGATTCTAAATACTCAATACTAGCCTACTGATGTGTTCTGTACATGCTCAGTGGCGCCAGGACGGTAAGCTCTCCTCGCGGGGCTAAGCAAACCCAGGCAAGGAAGGGCGGCTTTCTCCCAAAGTCATCACGGCAATAAGAATGGGAGCCAACTAGCGCACCTTTACCAAAAAGAGAAAGACCCCGGGCTAATGTTGAATTCTATGCATGCTCCGCGGACCCGGGACGGCGCGCTCCCTTTGTTGGGTGAAGCGCGCGCCGCGCCGCGCCAGCCCCTTCCATTGCGACGCGCTCCGGCCTCGCGCACGCCCTTATGACGCCGCGCGCCCGCTCGGCCACTCGCTCGCTCGGTGCCCTCGGCGGGTGCGGCGGCATCGGCGGCGGCGGCGGCGTCCTGGGCGGGGATGGCCACGCCCGGAGCCCCAGTCCTGACACCTTCCCGCGGGGTTGGCCGCTCGGCGGGGAGGTGGACGACGGGGGCGGGCCCGGCTCCCCCTTAAGTATTTCCCCGCCGGCGCCCGGGCGCGCAGAGCTGAGCCGCGCTGGGAGCAAGCTGGCGTCGTCGGGGGCCATGAGTGCGCTGGCGTGGGCGCTGCGGTGCTCGGGGGACTTTTGGCGGCGCGTCTCCGGCCCGCAGGAGCAGCGGCTGCTGGAGGGGATGAGCTACGGGATGGTGGCGAGCATGGCGCTGGCGATGCTGGCGTCGCGCTACCTGAAGATCCCGTACGGGCGCTACGCGTCGTCCACCTTCGGGCCGCCCATCCCGGCCAAGGTGGCCTGGGCGCTGCAAGAGGCACCCGCCTTCCTGGTGCCCCTGGGACTCGTCTTGGGGAGCGATGGCGCCCGCCTCAGCTTCTGGCCCAACCGCTTCCTCCTGGCGCTGTTCCTCATCCACTACGCTTACAGGTGAGCATGGCTGTCGGGGTGGGGTGGGGTGGGGTCATTCTTTCCACAGTTTTATCCAATCCTGTATGCCTACATCCTGTGTCCATTTAATCATTACCGATTTTACTTCTTCATCTTTCGTTTCCCACTCCAAAAGGATATTATATGCTTTTTTTTTTGTTTAGAATTTTCTTCTATCACTTCCTTTTGGAATTTAGTTACAGGTAGGTAGCCGTGTTGGTGTGAGTCGAAGCAAAATAAAAAATAAAATTAAAAATTCCTTCAGTAGCACCTTAAAGACCAACTAAGTTTTTATTTTGGTATGAGCTTTCGTGTGCATGTGGTTTAACCCACAGGTGGCGCTGTGGGTTAAACCACAGAGCCTAGGGCTTGCTGATCAGAAGGTCGGTGGTTCGAATCCCTGCAACGGGGTGAGCTCCCGTTGCTCGGTCCCAGCTCCTGCCAACCTAGCAGTTCGAAAGCACATCAAAGTGCAAGTAGATAATTAGGGACCGCTCCGGCAGGATGGTAAACGGCATTTCCGTGTGCTGCTCTGGTTCGCCAGAAGCAGCTTTGTCATGCTGGCCACATGACCCGGAAGCTGTCTGCGGACAAACGCCGGCTCCCTCAGCCTATAGAGCGAGATGAGCGCCGCAACCCCAGAGTCGGACACAACTGGACCTGATGGTCAGGGGCCCCTTTATGGATACAAGATCTCAAAGCAGCTGTTTTATTACAGAAAATTTTCAGAAACAGACTGGAAAGAGAAGATGCTGAATTGCAACTCATTAGCAAGCTTAAAACCATGGAGCCACCTGGAATGAACAAAGGCATAGGATTCTTATCTCATTATACATGAACAAGCTTTCCTTAGCACCTCAGTCCTTGCTTCCCCCCCCCCCACAAGACCAATTGCAGTCATTAACAGTTGTTAACAGTCATCAACAGGTTTACCACTCCTATCAGCCCATCACCCATTCCCATCACCCCCACCCTCTGAATATACATAAGGGTCTGTTGGATTCTGTTTCAGTGTATCTGACAAAATGTGCATGCACACAAAAGCACATACCAAAATAAAAACTTAGTTGGTCTTTAAGGTGCTACTGAAGGAATTTTTTTATTTTGGAATTTAGAAACCGAATATTATTATCTTCTTTAAATATGTCCTTTAACGGTCTATGGTGCAACCAACTTTGGAGATGTTCTTTTATTTCTTCATATTCTTTCAATTTTAGTTTCCCCTCTTGTTCAACCAGTAATTCTCTGTATGTTGGCCATTCTCCCTTTTTCTCTAATGTTTTAAGTGACAATGCTTCAATAGGTGATAGCCACCAAGGTGTCTTTTAGGTTGTAATAAGTCTTTTTATTTTCCCCACACCTTTAAAAACAATGATCTCCTTATTATGTGGTTATGGAACCCTTTATGTATTTTTGCTTTTCCGTACCATAGGTAGGCATGACATCCAAACCTGTTATCATGTCCTTCCAATTCTGTTATTTCTTCCCTTTCTAACTTGACCCAATCACGGATCCATATTAGAGATGCCGCTTCATAGTACAATTTTAAGTCTGGGAGTGAGAAACCGCCTCTTTCTTTCACATCTGTTAATATCTTGTTTTTTATCCTTGGCTTTTTCCCACTCCAGACAAATTTTGATATCTCTCCCTGCCATTCTTTGAATCATGCATTCTCTGTTATTACTGGAATAGTTTGGAAAAGAAACAACATTCTTGGAAATACATTCATTTTTATAGTTGCAATTCTCCCCATTAGGGAAAGATTCATCCTATTCCATGTTTCCAAATTTCTTTTAATTCCATGCCAAGTTTTTTCATAATTGTCTTTAAAAATATTTATATTTTCCGTTGTTATCCATACTCCTAGATGCCACATTTTTCGCTCCATAAGACGCACCTCGTTTTTAGAGGAGGAAAACAAGAAAAAAAATATTCTGAACGGAACAGTGGATGTATGATTTGTTGTGGTTCATGCTGTGGCCACAGACATGATATGTGATTTGACTGGAGGTCTGAAGTGTGAATTGAGTTACGATGGCGGAGTTGGGGAATTTCTACCTGGGCTTTTTATTCAGAATGAGCTGGTGGCTCTGTAGCTAATGAGAACCTAGGTTTACTTTTTGCAAATTTGGATAAAGCAGAGCCTTAGAGCGGGGAAAAACACAATTTCATTTTTGACCCAGATCTTTAAATGGTGCGTCAGACTTGATGGATTGTGGCAAAACTGCTTCCAATGACAAAATGCTATGCACTCAGATGCAGATTACCTGTGGGATGTCTTGTTAAAGAAAGGACACTGCTATTCATTGGTCCCAGTGAGGTGGGCGGGAGAGGAAAGAGAAGGGAAATCCCTCAATGGTTTATAAAATAAATAAATAAGGGTCATTCACAAGGAACACCAGCAGAAAGAACAATCTGCATGCCTGTTTTCTGCGTTATGCTGGAAGGTTGAGGCACACTGTGTTTCAGCAACACCTGGCTCATCTTTGGCTGTTACCTGCAGGAAAAAAAATCTCTCTCTTTCTTCATTTAAAAGGTTGGCGCTGAGTCACTAACAACTGTAAACCAGATTGTTGGAGAGGTCCAGAGAGACGCTCCTCCGTCTAAGTGTACCAAATTATCCAAGCAAGTGATAGAATCACATCAGCAGTCTGTGTTCCCATCGTAATTGTCCCAGCCAAGTTCGGTGCTGTGTTGAAACAGATGCAATACAAGAAGGGACAAGCAGGGAGAATGAGAACAAGGGTTTTTTTCAGAAGACATAGGCTTAAAAACTGATCGCAGCCACCGTCTAGATTACTCATGCTTTACAGCAGTGTTTCTCAACCTTTTTTGGGCCAAGGCACACTTGTTCCATGAAAAAAATCACGAGGCACACCACCATTTAAAAAGTTAAAAAAATTAACTCTGTGCTGCCCTATATTGACTATATAATTATGACTGTAAGAAACACTTGCCAATTGCTGTGTTGGTTGCAATCTCCTGTAATAAGGCTTCACAAGCCGCTGATTTCTCTGCCAGCACAATCCTTTGCTCAGCAAGTTTCAGGTTGAGCTCATCCAGCCAGCTTCTTTAAGTTTGTCTAAAACCACCCTCCCGTGGTGGTGGCTGTTGAGAGCTGCGCTCGCCCCGCGTCATGACCCGGCCGGCTTCCTTTCCGGCAGGTCAGTGCTGTTTATTGGCGGCCACCAGGCACGTGACAATGCAAATCGCCCTTCTCGTCGCGGCACGTCGCGGCACACCAGCCAGCGTCTCACGGCACACTAGTGTGCCGCGGAACAGCGGTTGAGAAACGCTGCTTTACAGGACGATATCTGGACATTTTTATTTGTCTCAAAAAAAAACCCTATCATTATTAAAGTGCCTCATTTCATTTGTCATTTACATTGAGTTCCTGACCCGCACCCCATTCCCAAAATAACTTCAGGCCCACATCCTCCCCCCACCAACACCACTTTGCAAATTTAAATTCTCCCACCTGAGCATAGAGGGTAGATTTAACCATTTTCTTCCCCTGCTGCAGCCTTCATGAACATCTCTTTCTGAAGCTGGACTTTGCCGCTTCGGAGGCAGGCAGGCAGGCAGGGTCATGCGCGCGAGCCAGCCCTCTAGGCCCCCTACCCTCTTGGGTAGTCTCGGCGGGAGAGGGGCTGCTTCCCACGCATTCGCTCCATAAGACACACAGGCATTTCCCCTTCCTTTTTAGGAGGGAAAAAGTGTGTCTTATGGAGCAAACAATAAGGTACTTTACTTTTTTATATGCTTCTATCCCTACCATCTCTGTTATTTCTTTCCTTTCCGATTCTTTAAGGTTTTTTTTTTGGGGGGGTGTCTAACCCTGACACTCTCCCCTGTCGCTTGAAAATCCCGGTAGCGGTTGTCTCCTAGTCGGATGACCCGCTCTGCACCGCCATTTCCCTTCGCAGATAAACCGGAAGCTGGTAGGCAGACTAAGGCCCGGGGGACAGATCTGGCCCAATCGCCTTCTCAGTCCGGCCCGCAGACGGTCCGGGAATCAGCATGTTTTTACATGAGTAGAATGACCCCCTGCTGAAAAAGTTTGCTGACCCCTGATTTGATCATTGTGACCAGTAGCCACTGGTAGCTTCTTCTATTAAATTGTATAGCCCATTTCAAAGCCTCCACATCCTAGGGATGCAAATTCCATAGTTTATACCACTTGTGTGTAAAAATGCATTTCATTCTGTCTGCCCCAAAATTTCCTACTACTGTATAGTCGTACCTTGGTTTTCGAACAGCTCTGTTTCCGAACATTTTGGCTCCCGAATGCTGCAAACCCGGAAGTGACTCTTCCGGTTTGCGAACTATTTTTGGAAGCCGAACGTCCAACTTTGGTATGCCTTTCCCTGCCCTTTCCCCTAATATGTGACCCAATTTGTAAGGTAAGCATTGTGAATTGGGGCCAGCTTAAAGGAGAAACCCAGTAGCCAGCATGACCAAGACGCTTCTGGCGAACCAGAGCAGGACACAGAAGCACTGTTTACCTTCCCACCGGAGTGGTTCCTATTTATCTACTTGCACTGGTGTGCTTTCAAACTGCTAGGTTGGCAGTAAAGGTAGCAAACTGCAAATACTGTATAAGAATACGTATGCAGCAGTGCATGCAGCGAAATCTATTATAACAAACAGAGAAATTGGGCTGAAGCCCATTACACCTTTTCAGATACGGTGGTACCTTGACAACCGAACGATTCGACTTCTGAAGGTTTCGACTTCCGAAGTCGACAACCCTGGAAGTCTTTTCGCCGTGCGTGCGCGTTCTGCATCTGCAACTTACGAAGACGGCCGCAGAACGGATCGTCTTCGTAAGTCGAGGTACCACTGTAATTAGATAGCAATGCATTCTGGGAAGCAGATGTTGAAACTTCCTTTTGCATAAATAAGGCTGAGGGTCTTCATACCTTTTTTTGCTGTCTTCTCCAGCGCCAATTCTATCATTAGAGTGAAGTGGCAGCTGATTTGAGTGGTCATGAAAGGGGAACCGTAGTTATTATTCACCGCAGTAGTTTGAAGTAATTGAAGTTTCAGAGATTGCCCCATACACAATGCATTGCAATAATCTCACCTGGATGTTACCAGGGCAGGTCAGGCTATTCTTTTTCAAGGGCGGTCACACCTGGCATTCTGCGTCACTGAAACCAATTAAGTCTCCAGTTAACCAATCCAGATACAGTGGTACCTTGGTTCTCAAACTTAATCCGTTTCTCAAGTCCGTTCCAAAACCAAAGTGTTCCAAAACCCAGGCGTGCTTTCCCAATCGAAAGTAATACAAAATGGATTAACCCATTCCAGACTTTTAAAAACAACCCCTAAAACAGCAATTTAACATGACTTTTACTATCAAATGAGACCATTGATCCATAAAATGGCACTCAAATTGGAAGCGTAGCACTCAAAACCGAGCACGTTCAACTTCCAAAAAATGTTTGCAAACGGGAACACTTACTTCTGTGTTTGCAGTGTTTGGGTTCCAAGTTGTTTGAGTACCGAGGCGTTTGAGAACCAAGGTACCACTGTATTTTAAGTACCTACGGTACAAACTGAACCTGATGGGGAGGTGCAGTTTTGGCCAGACAGGGTGAACTTAATTTCCCAGGGGTAAGAAAGCACTCACATCCACTCTTGTCAGGGTTGAGTTTGAGTTTATTGATTACAACCAGTCCATTAATGATCCCAGGCACCAATTCAGCACAAACCGAAACTCTCCAAGGTAGGATCAGGAAAGTAGGTTGACTTTCAGTCAGTCGGAATGGTTGGAGCTTAGCAATGTTTATCTAGAATGGATTATTTTCCTAGTTCCTATCATGCTTGTACACAGACACATCACAGAACCCCTGTTCCCCTTTCCAGTGAATTTACCACAAATATGATGTAGGGTGTGTTTTTTGGGGGGAGGGGGGGGAGTACGTACCAGGGAGGACACATATATGCAGAGTTGCATACAGTATAGTCAAACCTTGGAATTGCTCTTACATGAGCAATCTTTCTGGAGCCAATCTTTACCTGGCTCCAAGGAAGCCAGAGTGCTTGCAAGCTCTTCACACCTTGCTTACCTGACTCTGGGATGCTATTGGACAGGCTCTGGGAGGTTCCCGTAAGATGATGATAATAATAATAATAATAATAATAATAATAATAATAATATTGGTTTATTTATTTATTAGTTATACCCTGCCCATCTGGCTGGGTTTCCCCAGCCACTCTGGGCAGCTTCCAACAGAAATATTAAAATACAATAATTTATTAAACATTAAAAGCTTCCCTAAGCAGATCCCTAAAAGATCTGTTTCCCTAAAAGATCTTGTGGGACTGTCTGAGCTCCTGTGAGATCTTGCAAGAGCCTCCCCGAGCATAGTAAGCAAGACTTTTAGGTTTTCTGCCTTGCATGCAACTAATTTGCAGGATTTCAACCAGCCAGCTTTCAGCTGCTACATGATGCAATTGTACCGCACTCCGTCATTTAGTCAGAACATTATATACACAAGTGGATCCAGATAAAATCCACACTACACCCATGATCTATATCTAATCTATAACTACTATAGAGTAGATCTAAATTCTGGTTGAAATCAGTGCAACAAGATAAACCATGAGTAACTTGCCCATTGGTTTTAACTACACTGATCTGGATCCAACCCTGTTAGTGGAATGCATAGGATTAAGCTAAGAGTACATTAAGAACAATCTGCATGAATGCATACTCAGACTTTGCCGCTTCGGAGGCAGGCAGGCAGGGTCATGCGCGCGAGCCAGCCCTCTCGGCCCCCTACCCTCTTGGGCAGTCTCGGCGGGAGAGGGGCTGCTTCCCTCACCCCTGCCACGCTTGCCCCTACCAGCCCTCTGCAGGAGGAGGAGGAGGGGAGGGACCGCCGCTGCCGCCAAGAAGAGGGCAAGGAAGCGGCTGCAGCAGCTTCCGGAGCCGGGAAGGCAGCGTCCCCTACCGGGATAAATCCTTGCAAGTTTGCTGTCTTTACCTCCCAATTGCTTGCCGATCAGCTGCTTCCTTTCAACATCCCCTTCCTCTTTCTAAAAAAAAAAAAAAGCATGATCTGCTTTTCGCCTCTGGGCAATTTGGCTCCAGGGACCACACATTCGCTCCATAAGACGCACAGGCATTTCCCCCTCCCTTTTTAGGAGGGAAAAAGTGTGTCTTATGGAGCAAAAAATAAGGTACTTTACTTTTTTATATGCTTCTATCCCTACCATCTCTGTTATTTCTTTGCTTTCCGATTCTTTAAGTTTTTTTTTTTGGGGGGGGGGTGTCTAACCCTGACACTCTCCCCTGTCGCTTGAAAATCCCGGTAGCGGTTGTCTCCTAGTCGGATGACCCGCTCTGCACCGCCATTTCCCTTCGCAGATAAACTGGAAGCTGGTAGGCAGACTAAGGCCCGGGGGACAGATCTGGCCCAATCGCCTTCTCAGTCCGGCCCGCAGACGGTCCGGGAATCAGCATGTTTTTACATGAGTAGAATGACCCCCTGCTGAAAAAGTTTGCTGACCCCTGATTTGATCATTGTGACCAGTAGCCACTGGTAGCTTCTTCTATTAAATTGTATAGCCCATTTCAAAGCCTCCACATCCTAGGGATGCAAATTCCATAGTTTATACCACTTGTGTGTAAAAATGCATTTCATTCTGTCTGCCCCAAAATTCCTACTATAGTCGTACCTTGGTTTTCGAACAGCTCCGTTCCCGAACATTTTGGCTCCCGAATGCTCCAAACCCGGAAGTGACTCTTCCGGTTTGCGAACTATTTTTGGAAGCCAAACGTCCAACTTTGGTATGCCTTTCCCTGCCCTTTCCCCTAATATGTGACCCAATTTGTAAGGTAAGCATTGTGAATTGGGGCCAGCTTAAAGGAGAAACCCAGTAGCCAGCATGACCAAGACGCTTCTGGCGAACCAGAGCAGGACACAGAAGCACTGTTTACCTTCCCACCGGAGTGGTTCCTATTTATCTACTTGCACTGGTGTGCTTTCAAACTGCTAGGTTGGCAGTAAAGGTAGCAAACTGCAAATACCGTATAAGAATACGTATGCAGCAGCGCATGCAGCGAAATCTATTATAACAAACAGAGAAATTGGGCTGAAGCCCATTACACCTTTTCAGATACGGTGGTACCTCAACAACCGAACGATTCGACTTCTGAAGGTTTCGACTTCCGAAGTCGACAACCCTGGAAGTCTTTTCGCCGTGCGTGCGCGTTCTGCATCTGCAACTTACGAAGACGGCCGCAGAACGGATCGTCTTCGTAAGTCGAGGTACCACTGTAATTAGATAGCAATGCATTCTGGGAAGCAGATGTTGAAACTTCCTTTTGCATAAATAAGGCTGAGGGTCTTCATACCTTTTTTTGCTGTCTTCTCCAGCGCCAATCCTATCATTAGAGTGAAGTGGCAGCTGATTTGAGTGGTCATGAAAGGGGAACCGTAGTTATTATTCACCGCAGTAGTTTGAAGTAATTGAAGTTTCAGAGATTGCCCCATACACAATGCATTGCAATAATCTCACCTGGATGTTACCAGGGCAGGACAGGCTATTCTTTTTCAAGGGCGGTCACACCTGGCATTCTGCGTCACTGAAACCAATTAAGTCTCCAGTTAACAAATCCAGATACAGTGGTACCTTGGTTCATCCGTTTCTCAAGTCCGTTCCAAAACCAAAGTGTTCCAAAACCCAGGCGTGCTTTCCCAATCGAAAGTAATGCAAAATGGATTAACCCATTCCAGACTTTAAAAAACAACCCCTAAAACAGCAATTTAACATGACTTTTACTATCAAATGAGACCATTGATCCATAAAATGGCACTCAAATTGGAAGCGTAGCACTCAAAACCGAGCACGTTCAACTTCCGAAAAATGTTTGCAAAAGGGAACACTTACTTCTGTGTTTGCAGTGTTTGGGTTCCAAGTTGTTTGAGTACCGAGGCGTTTGAGAACCAAGGTACCACTGTATTGTAAGTACCCACAGACTGAACCTGATGGGGAGGTGCAGTTTTGGCCAGACAGGGTGAACTTAATTTCCCAGGGGTGAGAAAGCACTCACATCCACTCTTGTCAGGGTTGAGTTTGAGTTTATTGATTACAACCAGTCCATAATGATCCTAGACACCAATTCAGCACAAACCGAAACTCTCCAAGGTAGGATCAGGAAAGTAGGTTGACTTTCAGTCAGTCGGAATGGTTGGAGCTTAGCAGTGTTTATCTAGAATGGATTATTTTCCTAGTTCCTATCATGCTTGTACACAGACACATCACAGAACCCCTGTTCCCCTTTCCAGTGAATTTACCACAAATATGATGTAGGGTGTGTTTTTTGGGGGGAGGGGGGGAGTACGTACCAGGGAGGACACATATATGCAGAGTTGCATACAGTATAGTCAAACCTTGGAATTGCTCTTACATGAGCAATCTTTCTGGAGCCAATCTTTACCTGGCTCCAAGGAAGCCAGAGTGCTTGCAAGCTCTTCACACCTTGCTTACCTGACTCTGGGATGCTATTGGACAGGCTCTGGGAGGTTCCCGTAAGATGATGATAATAATAATAATAATAATAATAATAATAATAATAATAATAATAATAATATTGGTTTATTTATTTATTAGTTATACCCTGCCCATCTGGCTGGGTTTCCCCAGCCACTCTGGGCAGCTTCCAACAGAAATATTAAAATACAATAATTTATTAAACATTAAAAGCTTCCCTAAGCAGATCCCTAAAAGATCTGTTTCCCTAAAAGATCTTGTGGGACTGTCTGAGCTCCTGTGAGATCTTGCAAGAGCCTCCCCGAGCATAGTAAGCAAGACTTTTAGGTTTTCTGCCTTGCATGCAACTAATTTGCAGGATTTCAACCAGCCAGCTTTCAGCTGCTACATGATGCAATTGTACCGCACTCCGTCATTTAGTCAGAACATTATATACACAAGTGGATCCAGATAAAATCCACACTACACCCATGATCTATATCTAATCTATAACTACTATAGAGTAGATCTAAATTCTGGTTGAAATCAGTGCAACAAGATAAACCATGAGTAATTTGCCCATTGGTTTTAACTACACTGATCTGGATCCAACCCTGTTAGTGGAATGCATAGGATTAAGCTAAGAGTACATTAAGAACAATCTGCATGAATGCATACTCAGATTAAGGTTAAACCCTGGTCTATCAGGAGTAGCACACAATACGTACAATGATTTCCAAGAGCTAAATAATGCTCTGTGCATGACTGCTTTGCAAGCAGATGCCTTTTAAGGGCTACACAATATACCGTAGTGGCACCTGAGTCCTTTGCACATGCATGTATAATGAAATGCCTCTGCATTCAATGATTGGTGGTTGAAATGTTCTGTGCATGATCGATTCCTCCCCACATTGGGGAGGAAACAAACCATAATCTCGCTTGTCACTATTTCCAAGTGGTTACTTTCTCATGGTTTATTTACCGTATTTCATTTTTCTTTAAAATAATAAAAGGAGAAACAAGAAGTGGGCTAGGGGCACAACCCCCCCCTTTTGCTATCGTAGTATAAGGGCTGCAGACTACTTCTTCAGGTGCGTATTAAGTCTGCTGTTTTGTCTAAAACAGACTAAGATTAAGAAAATGCTGAAATATGTGTCACTTGCACAACATCTTCAGAGGAGGGTTCTGCTTCCATAAGACCTTGGGAATGCAGCCGTCCCATACGGGGATCAAACTGCGGTTATCAGCACCACGCTTTAACCAACTGTGGAGGCTCCCAAGAGTTTTCAGAAGCCAGGAAAAACCAGAGTTTCAAAACAACAGAAGCTTCCATGAGCCTAGGGGGCTTCCCCATTGCAGGCAGTTGCCAACGAGCATGCAGCGCATCACAGGGGCAAGGGCAGCGCTCACA
This sequence comes from Zootoca vivipara, assembly GCF_963506605.1. Taxonomy (NCBI): domain Eukaryota; kingdom Metazoa; phylum Chordata; class Lepidosauria; order Squamata; family Lacertidae; genus Zootoca; species Zootoca vivipara. Next base: position 80,984,128 of record NC_083283.1, read on the forward strand.
CCCGCACGCACCCTCTCGCTTTGTTCTGATCCATACCAGAGCAGGGAGGCACTCACAGTACCCTACGGCAGCCCGGCCTCACCTGCCGCTGCCTCGTGCACAGATGATGGAAGATGGCTTGAAGTGAGTTTCTTTGGGAGATACTGAAAAGCAGGACAAAAATAAGTAAATAAAGACGGCTGCTGCTTGGTGAGGCTGAAAAGGGAGGCCACTCGAACCAAAAGAGGCTTTCTTTTGCTTTTCGAGTTTTTGCAGCTTGCTGTTATTTTGGGGGTAAAGAAACCCTCTGAAAGACTGGAAATTTCCTCCTTCCGCCAAGGGCTGCGAGCCCTCCGGGTGGGGGGGGGGGGCTGTAAAAAGCAAATGTAGCTGCGTCCATAAGCAAAACCGCAAATCCACAGGGTCAGCTTGTTTGGGTGATGGACATTCCCCTCAGGTCTCAGGCTGCTGCTGCCTTGATGTCTCATCCCAAGGATTACATTTCTGAACCAAAGGTGGCTTTTTACTTGGCGTTTCCGTGCACTGCTCTGGTTCGCCAGAAGCGGCTTAGTCATGCTGGCCACATGACCCGGAGAAACTGTCTGCGGACAAACTCCCTTGGCCAGTTAAGCGAGATGAGCACCGCAACCCCAAAGTCGTTCGCAACTGGACTTAACCGTCGGGTCGTTTAAACCGCATTTAATTTTAGCAGCTAGGAAGATACAGGGTACACAGGCTTGCAAGTTGCAGTTTGACCCATGTGCTCGTACTAAATTAACTTTATGGGATTTGAAGATAGGCAGCCTTTTTTGCGGAAGAAATGGGTTGAATGCGGTGTGTGTGTGTGTGTGTGTGTGTGTGTGTGTGTGTGTGTGTGTGCCATTTGCTATCTTACAATTTAAATACTGTATAGATTACTAGCAAGTATGAAATGGTAGTATCTTCAATTACAGCCTTTGCTGGAGTCTCTATATAGCCCATCTGCTTTGAGAGATTCAGTATCTCCTAAGATGTTGGAGGAAATTATTGGATCCTCCAATAATTTTATGAATGTTTGTTTGTTTGTTTATGAATGTTTGTTTGTTTGTTGGTTTGTTTATGAATGTTTAATGGAACTTCGTAAGGTACAATTTCAAGAACTCAGAGGTGCCTGGAATAGGTAATTAGAATGTAATATGCAGCCTAAAGAATGAAAAATTGCTTTAGAATATACACAGAATATTACCGTAGAATTGAAATAGCCACCAATCCAGCAATTATTAATTGAGTATATTGGACTCCACAACATTTGCATAGGAAATCACTGTCTAATAGAGATAAACATTGGCGATGTAATGCCTTGGTTGAGGTACATGATGCGAGCTTGTCCAGTGATGTACTGTTTCTGGTCTGAGGTTTTTATCCGCATTGGAATCGGTTTTGTATTGGCAAAGTCACTGCTATTGGAAAATGTTTGTGTACTTCTAGAATATATTCTTGTAGGATGGGATTAACAGCAGGACAACAAAAGTGGGTTTTGTGAGCCTTTATGATAGGTAAGAGACTCATACTTCAAACTTGGATGGGTAAATTCCATGGTGGCAATTGAAAGTATTTCACACAGACTTAGATTTTTGTGTGGATACCTATCTGGGCATTTGGATAGTTTATCTTAACTTACATATTTAACTTAAGATATACTGATGATTTATTGTACTGTACTCAGATTGTGGCTTTTTTCCTGTTTAGTATTATTTATATACTACTTTTAATTGTCTTTATTATTTTGTTCTCTTTCCTTTCTCTTCCTCTATTAAATTCGCAAATAAAAAAAAAGATGAATAAATGAAAGACCAACTGGCACAGGGCCTGGAATTCTACTGCCTCACTGAGTCTCACCTCTGCTATCGCAGGATTAAATCCTCCCTCTGACACTGACTTGTCTATGGAGGGTTGTCGACCCAGTAGGTAGATTCTGAGGATTTCCTGTTTAGGAAAGTTTTTAACGTTTGATGTTTTATCATATTTTTAATATTCTTTTGGGAGCCGCCCAGAGTGGTTGGGGAAACCCAGCCAGATGGGCGGGGTATAATATTCGTAGTAGTAGTAGTAATAGTAATAAACAAATAAATAAATAACCCCCCCTCCTCCTCCTCCTTCTTCCCTGGAAGTAGACTGGCCAGGTGCCTTGGAGATGAAGACATAATATACATCTAATATATAAAACAGATCTGCCTCCTGTTTCACTGTAAACAAAGAAGCTTTGCTTCCCGACCTACTGTTGCCAGTCATTTCAGTCTGATGAATGCTCTCCATTGCAGAAGCGACACCCAAGGGAGCCTGCTAGAGATGCCTGGGCCGGCTGAGATGAGGGCTCCGCCTAACGCTCTTGAATGATATTAGATCCTGGCTCTGCAAATAGTGAGAGGGGGAAAGCTTGCCTATTTCTGTACTGGATTTCTGGACACCCTTTAGTTGCACTCTAGGAATCATCTGGTGCATGAACTACTAGACTATTAATATCAAATGAGCGAAGTCACTCAGGAAACAATTATGTATAGGCTCCTCCCTCCTCCCTTGCCTTGCTTCTCAACAACCGCTTAGGTTAGGTTTAAATAATGTACGCCTAGGTTATTTAAATAATGTGCATGAGGTGCTTTGAGCACTTAAAACAGGGGTCAGCAAACTTTTTCAGCAGGGGGCTGCCCCTCAGACCCTGTGGGTGGCTGGACTGTATTTTGAAAAAATATATATGAACGAATTCCTATGCCCCACAAATAACCCAGAGATGCATTTTAAATAAAAGGACACATTCTACTCATGTAAAAACACCAGGCAGGCCCCACAAATAACCCAGAGATGCATTTGTAATAAAAGGGCACATTCTACTCATGTAAAAACACGCTGATTCCCGGACCGTCCGCGGGCCAGATTTATAAGGCGATTGGGCCGGATCTGGCCCCTGGGCCTTAGTTTGCCTACCTATGACTTAAAATGTACTTTATGCAATACTGCACGAGTTGCTTAAAAGGGATTCTGTTTTCAATAAGCTTGGAGATTAGTTTTGTGTGTGTGTTGCATTTCTGTAACATTCAAAACTAACTAAAACCCTTAATTTTGCATTTATTCCAGGGCATTCATCTTTCCTTTCTTAATTCGTGGAGGAAAGCCAACACCCGCCATTACATTTTTGCTAGCTTTTGTCTTCTGCATGTATAATGGATACTTGCAGGGCCGGAGTTTGAGTAACTATGCAGAATTCTCTTCAGACTGGCCAACGACACTGCGCTTCATTCTAGGTGAGTAAGCTTAGGTACATACTAAATACGTCACAGACTTTCAAGTGTAGCCGTTGGCGATGGTTCCAGTTGAGCCTTTACAACTCTGAATGCTTCATAGGAGCTATTTTACTGCGCTAAAGTGAAAGCTGTTAGGCTTCTTTTTCTTTCCTTTGGGTCGAGATGACACCACCTGGAGTAATGCAGCTGAGTGCATCCCATTTTCTAATTTGAAAAGTAGCCCAATGGAAGGAAAACTGCTCTTATCCCCATATTTACAGAGAGGATGCCTGTTTGTTGTTCTCAGGCCTGATGTAGGAAGATATGTGTTTTTTGTAAATGTGAGAGTAAAATGTGCCAGTAACTTTAATACAGGAGAAATTGTGCCTACTACTGATCAGAACATATAGGTAATTTTGTGGCCGTGCAAACGACCTTGTACAGAACATCATGAAGCAAGCAGATCGGAGACAGACGTACTTTGGTGCATTCTCATAACTTTCTGTTTTTTTTAAGGTTGTGTTTCTAAACCAGCATTCTAATATATTTTTTTAGGTTTTTCAGGGTGGCTAAGTGGCCTGCTGATTAATGTGCAGTCTGATAATATTTTGAGGAATCTCAGAAAACCTGGGGAAACGGGCTATAAAATACCAAGAGGTGAGTAATGTGTCATAGAAATCCCATGCTGCAAATGTGTCATTGAAACTTACATTATTTTATATTGAAGCATTCTAACAGTAAGGGTCCCAGAGACCCAACTTGGGTGGCAAGTTGCTAGTCACAGAAGTGGATTCAAAAGGAGCAAAAGTGTTTTTTCTTATATTCTCTCCAAATTCCTGCACTCATAAAGCGGGTGTTTTTTTTTAAAGAACACAATAAAACAGATTATTCCTTTTTGAAAATCTCTTTAGCTATTGCTGAGAGATCAGCTTTATTGACAGTAAAAGCTCTGCGGCTGCATCACTTCTCCTAGTTGTGTGTGCTCAAATCCCATTTAATTTCCATGAGAGTTAAGTATATGGAACTGGTTCGAAGGTAACCCAGTCTTACAGTCTTGACAAGGTGGTTACTACCTCTGCTGCATGCGAAAGTCCAAGCCAGGTCTGTTTCCCCCACCGCCATCCTCACTCAGCAGAAATTCAACAGCATTTAATGAAATGCAAATGCAGAAATAGCAACCAGTCTTGCCATGCAGTGCTTAGCAACCGTGCAGCTCCTTATCAATGGCGACATTGTCTGTGATCTGCTCCATGTGATCTGCAGCTGTGTGCTTGGAAAGCACCAATCAGCCAGCAGCAATGTCACCTTACTTTTCTCCCCCAGATGACCCTCGCAAGGTAAAGACCCTGTAGGTTTATATGCAAAGGAAACAGAAGCCTTTCCCTCCTAGGCTCTTGAGAAACATGGAGAGCCAGTTTCAAGCTGTGCCCCTGCGGGGAACGTGCCTTAGCTAAAACGCAACGTTTTCGGTACAGCATGCATTTGATGCTGAACTTCCTGACAGTAAGAGCTGTTCGGCAGTGGAATTTGCTACCAAGGAGTGTGGTGGAGTCTCCTTCTTTGGAGGTCTTTAAGCAGAGGCTTGACAGCCATATGTCAAGAATGCTTTGATGGTGTTTCCTGCTTGGCAGGGGGTTGGACTGGATGGCCCTTGTGGTCTCTTCCAACTCTATGATTCTATGATGGAGACAGGCACACATTTCCCAGTAGGCCTACTGTGGTTCACAGTCGTGAATTCCTGAGCTTCCCATTTCTTTGCCAAGTGCATGATGCAAGTACACTTGGTTTTGGGGCTCCTTTGTCCAAACAAGCCTGCAACTCAGCACATGTCTTCATTCTGGGATTTACTGCTAAAAATATAATTCCTTTGAATTAAATTGTATAGGTTGTTTTTCACTGAGGAGGGCCTCCAGAGGAATTTACAGGCATAGTAAAATACAAAATAATAAATAAAAATCCAGAAAGGTTTCAAGAGGGTTTATTTTCCCCACCCCACCCCCTGAGAAATTGCACACCCAGCCTCAAAAGACAAATCCAAGCCACACACTGACAGCAGTACTCTTTTATCAGCTTACCAAACAGAGCTGGAGATGTGAGTTCGGTCCCCACTATGGGGAAGTGGAATATGGCCTCCCCTCCTGTTTTTCACGCCTGACCAAGCAAAAAAAAAAAAAAAAAGGAGATATTTGAACCCGCTCAGCCACAGCAGTACACAGGGAAACAGAGACACCACGGGACATTTTGCTTTTGCCCAGCTCCCTCAAGACCCAACTATAAGCACTGAGCTCACATGTGCTTCAGAAGGAACCCATGTCGGGGGGGGGGGGTGGGAGAACAGCTCAGGTTTCATGTGCAGGGGATCACAGGTTCAAATCTAAGGCCTAGTAGTACATGGGTAGGCAAACTAAGGCCTGGGGGCCGGATGCGGCCCAATCGCCTTCTCAGTTCGGCCCGTGGACAGTCCGGGAATCAGCGTGTTTTTACATGAGTAAAATGTGCCCTTTTATTTAAAATGCATCTCTGGGTTATTTGTGGGGCCTGCCTGGTGTCCTTTTATTTAAAATGCATGGTTATTTGTGGGGCCTGCATGGTGTTTTTACATGAGTAGAATGTGTGCTTTTATTTAAAATGCATCTCTAGGTTATTTGTGGGGCCTGCCTGGTGTTTTTACATGAGTAGAATGTGTCCTTTTATTTAAAATGTATCTCTGGGTTATTTGTGGGGGCATAGGAATTTGTTCATTTCCCCCCCCCCCAAAAAAAATAGTCCGCCCCCGCACAAGGTTTGAGGAACAGTAGGCCAGCCCCCTGTTGAAAAAGTTTGCTGACCCCTGGCCTAGCGCATAGTTGAACCAATTTGTAAGAGTGCTGTGTGGCCCATGGCCCTAATGTCCCAACAGACCCAAACATCCCTCCCTATCCCCCCCATGCCGCCAGTGTCTCTATCTGGATCATCATGCTTTCTTTTTGTAACGGAAACCAAGGAACCACCGTGTGTTTAGCTGCACCTCCAGCTTGGTCTCAAGCTACCGTCTCTGACAAAAGCAGCAGCCAAGAAACGGAGACAACCATGTCTGAGTCAAATCTGTCCAGAAATAAACGATAAATTGCAAGAACTCAGGCCAGAAGAAGATGGGTTTCAAATAAATCTTCACAAGGTTTTATTGATGTGATGCGGAGTTTAAATAGGAATCAATCCCAATATTGAAGGCAAATAAAGGTAAATTCCAGTAAAAATCAGGACAAGGCCCTGTTTCGACTATTCTTCGTCAGCTGGAATATTGAGAAATTTGAAATAAATCTTAGAATAATTCTCCTTATAATAAAAATACATTCAGATCTCTAAACATAAAGATTTATCATATGTAAAAGACAGAGACTATGTTTAAATGAACATAACAGGTATATCTGTGAGTAACTAACCTTACATCAAACTTACATTCTGTTTTCTAAATAAAGAGTTACAGTAAATTGCTTCTAATGTACAAAAATAGCTTGTCTCTGCTTTAAATGATAAACCATCTTAAAATAATAATCCTTATTTCAGGAATACATGTAATTTTCTAAAGACAAAGTTATATTGCTTATAATAAACAGAGGTAGCTTACCAAAGATTCACAGGTCAAAGTGTACCAAGTATGTTTGCCTTGCTAGCTCAAATTGTTTGCAGCATTTAAATGAAAGAGGAAATGAGGTTGTAACAAAATTAAAGAGACAGTATTACATCTATGCGTACTGAAATGTGTTAAGACAATTTAAAGGCATAGGATCATAGTCAAGTTCAATGTTGTTTCAAAATGCAAAGACGATTGCATTTTGATGGGGACCATCCTTTTCTCCCAGTACTAGATGCTAGTAGACCAGAGTTGCAGATATTTTTTGGTGAGCACCAGTAAGAGGAACCTCAAATCCTCATTGAGGATCTGACTTCTCATGTCTTGGAGCAACAACAACAAAGATTTAGTTCTTTCTTTCTTCCTAAAATCTTGTTCTGAGAAAACAGCTCCCCTCTGTCAAGAGTCTAAGTTGCTTCTCTTGTCAATGGAAGCGATAGGGACATGGCCGGAAACCATGACTTAATGCAGGCATCCCCAAACTTCGGCCCTCCAGATGTATTGGACTACAATTCCCATCTTCCCTGACCACTGGTCCTGCTAGCTAGGGATCATGGGAGTTGTAGGCCAAAACATCTGGAGGGCCGCAGTTTGGGGATGCCTGACTTAATGTAACATCAATATTGCTAAAAGTAGCTAAAAGTTGTTTTGCAACTGGATAACTACCAATACATTCGGATTTACAATGACTTAAAACTATCAGAGCATTAATTGCTACTACATTTTGTTCTACAGGAGGAATGTTTGAATATGTGTCTGGAGCCAATTACTTTGGAGAGATTCTTGAATGGTGTGGATTTGCTCTTGCCTCCTGTACCTTGGAAAGCACTGCTTTTGCTGTTTGTACATTCTTGATATTAGGAAGAAGGGCATATATGCATCACCAGTAAGTTTTCAGAATATCTGATTTCTCTTGAATTTTCATGTGGGAGTTTTTAATACATACATATTTGTTATTCTGTGATAAACCATACTTAAGGCTCCCCCCCCTTTGTATGGACATAGAACAGGCATCCCCAAACTTCGGTCCTCCAGATGTTTTGGACTACAATTCCCATCATCCCTGAGCACTGGTCCTGTTAGCTAGGGATCATGGGAGTTGCAGGCCAAAACATCTGGAGGGCCGCAATTTGGGGATTCCTGACATAGAACTTACGTTTATTATCTGTATTTGCTAAGGAAAGTGACAGGGAAGCTAAATATTGAGCTGGTTTAAATTATCATGATCAGGCCCTTCAGTTATTCACCTTTCCCTCCGTCTGGTACCCTCCAGATGTTTTGCATTAAAATTCCCATCAGCACAGCCATGCTGACTGGGGCTTATGGGAACTGTAGTCCAAAACATCTGGACAGTACCATGTCTAAGTCATTGATAAAAATGTTGAAGTATTGGGCCCAGGTTGAATCTTGCAGCACCCCATTTGAAACTTGCCTCAGGTTTGATGAGGAAGCATTGTGAGTACGCTTTGAGCATGATTTCCCAACCAGCTCTAAATCCTCCTGATTGTATTATCATCCAGCTTGAATTTAACCAGTTTGATAACCTAAATACAGTGGTGCCTCAATTTACGAATTTAATCCGTTCCAAAGGCACCTTTGTAGGTCGAAAAATTCGTAAGTCGAAAAGCACCATTGGAAACGCGGTTTCCCATAGGAATGCATTGGAAACGGAAAAATCCGTAAGTCGAAAAAAACCCTATCTAAAACTGCCGCGGTTTCCGTTCGGATGTCGAGAAATTTGTAAGCGTGCGGCCATTTGCCCCATTCGTAAGTCGAAAATTTGGTTGTCGAGTTGTTTGTAAGTTGAGGTACCACTGTATTATGTGGAACTTTGTTTTCCTGAACTCAAGATAAGTTACATTCCCACAGTCCGCTAACTCAGTAACCCAACCGATAACAAAGTAAACTTAATCTGGACACAAATCTGGATTATTATTGATAAATCCATGCTACTGATTTGTGGCTGTGGTGGCCCAGTTGTAAGAATGAACTTGGAACCAACTTCACTATTTTTTAAGTGTCAGGCAGAGACTTTAAAAAGCAAACAAAAAACTAGGCATTTTAACTGTCTTGATTATACACAGGTCGTGCTATCCAAAAACTCATTGTACGAAAATTCACTTATCCAAACTTATCCATACAAGAGGAATTAGTACCCAAACTAATAAGTACCCACACCAGATTCAGATATCCAAATAGCTGAATCTGCATGTAATACTATAAACAAATAAGCAGCCTTAAAACAAGCCTTACTTTTTTGTGTTTTACTAATCCATAGCAGCCATGGTGAGAGGGAAGGGAGGCGAGGGAAGGGAAGAGATTGGACAAATAAATGAGCAGTTTTCCCTTCCTTGTTTGCCTTTTGCAAGGTTTCAGGGGTTTTCCCTGGGATTTTACGGGGCTTTGTGACCTTTTAGTGTCAATGGTTGGGAATGCATTAGAAATTTCCCCTTAGGAATCAATGGAAATTGTGGACTCGTTATGTGAATGCTTGCCTAACAAACTATTTCCCAAGAACACATTGTGTTCAGATAGCGAGATCTGTGTATTTTAAACCAACTTTTAACTGTGTTGGTGCCTGCCACTTTTATGCTTTGGTGATTTTTTAAAAAGAGAAATATTAGATTACCTGCCCTTCACCAAAGAGTCCCAGGGTGGGTCACAACAATGTAAAATACAACATTAAAAATAGTTTAAAACATTACAATCAGAACTAGAATGGGTCCTAAAACAAATCTCAAATATATTGTTTTCATTTTGGTGCGGTAACTTTGTAAACTACTTTAAAACCCACATACGGTGATACAGAAATGTAATAATTAAATAATAATTGCATTGTTATCAAGTTGCTTACTCTGTAAGTAACCTGTTCTACGTGAATTTGGGTTCTAACATAAATTTGGCTTTTCCTGTTCTTACCGAGGCAGTTAAGAAATGTATTTGTATTCATGGAGATTTAAGAACATGCCTGGGCCTCATTCCAGATATATGAAAGGTGGAAATGTTCTAGTTTTATACAATTTGAGCCAAATAGTACTCCTCACTTCTTCTGCTTCTTCTCCTTCAGCTGGTACCTTGACAAGTTTGAAGACTATCCCCGCTCCAGGAAAATTCTAATTCCATTTATCTTCTGAGCTCTTCCTCACATTTGCTGCTGATTCTGAGCAATAGCTGCTGCTATGACGAATAAGAGAAGTTAATGTTCAATAAATGTTGGCTAAGTGGGACCTCTAAATACCCCTCAGGGCACTTCTAGCAATGCAAATATTAATGATGCAACAGGGACATTTTCCGTTATAAAGTATTCTTGAATTATAGGTGCTATACCGTAACTCTTTACCAGCTTATTATACCTCAACCTTTTACAACTTAACTTTCTCTAAGGAACTTAACTTTCTCTAAGGAAAATACCCCTTACTAGGTTTCCAAAAGATGTTGAAACCTTAACGTAGGTACCGGTAATTATTTTATACTTCTTATTATATTTGTCCTTCCTGTTTTCCTAATTTTAAGAAATCCAGGCAGTTAAGACTAAATTAAAAATATAGGGTGGTTGTCATTCTCGGAGCAGACCCACTGGAATAAATTGAATTTAAGTTCATTGATTTCAGTGGGTCTATTCCAGGGGTCAGCAAACTTTTTCAGCAGGGGGCCGGTCCACTGTCCCTCAGACCTTGTAGGGGGCCGGACTGTATTTTGGAAAAAAATATGAACGAATTCCTATGCCCCACAAATAACCCAGAGATGCAATTAAAATAAAAGAACACACTCTACTCATGTAAAAACACCAAGCAGGCCCTACAAATAACCCAGAGATGCATTTTAAATACAGTAAAAGGACACATTCTACTCATGTAAAAACATGCTGATTTGGGGACCCCTGGTCTATTCCGAGTATCACTTAGTCCACCCTTAATGAAAGACAAGGAACAAAAATATAAAATATAATAATATGAACAGTAGCAGGGCCATAGCGTTAAATGGCACCCTTCCCAAACAACTTAAGTTTTAACTCTCCTCAAAAAGCTTAACGCTCCTCAAAAAGGAGAGTAGTGGATGTTTTTTGGCATGGAGTGCCAGAGCCTATAGGGGAAACCTCTGGTTTTCTGGTGTTTTGCAGAGGAAGCAGCCTATCCTTGGGAACTTCACTAGTTTCCTTCTCTCAGGGATGAAAGACAGAAAAGAAAGCCTTTTACTGTAATGTTCATGAAATGAAGCACTAACAGGAATTCTATCATATGCTTTGGCACACTTTTTTTTTTAAAAAAAAGAAGCCCGAATAGCTTTTCAGATACCTTTTAACTGAGTAAGTTTCTAAAGAAATGCCCGAAGTAACTGATATTATAGTTTGAAGTCTTCTTTATTCTGTTATATTTTACTCTAAGAAGACCCATTTATCCTAAACGGAACCCAGTAAGGCAGACACGTATATACAAAATTTTTTTGTTTTGTTTTAAAAGTGATGCCATTGAGATATCAAGATCAAAATTTGCAGGTAGCTCCTAGAAATATTAAATAATTAATATAATTATTGAAATTTTTTAATCATGTTAATTTTTAACCACTTTTTAAATTTTGTAACTTAACTTTCAAATGTAAAGTAAGTCTATCATGTGGCATATCATTTTAAAGCCCATGAAGTTCTGAAGAGATTGGTATTTTTAGTTTTGAAATATCTCCGTTCTCGGCTGAGCTGTTAAGGTTTTTGTGTAGCTCAGCAAGGCCAAAATCGTCGTCGGCTTTTTTTAAATTTCAAGCCACAACTCAAAAACAGGACGAGATAAAAAATTTGAAATTTTAGATTTAAACTTAGTTTGGATCATTCAACAAGTGTGCTAAATATTAAGAAAAATGGATGACATGAGGTAAAAAAAATTGGATCACTTGATATGGAATGACCCAACAATGGATGCAGCCCAATGGCATTCAATACAGAATGGGCATGTATGCAATTGCACTGCAGGGCTAGAATCCTATGCACATTTGCTAAGGGGCAAGTCTCCTTTAAATCAGTGGGGATTAGCCTATTTATGTTATGTGCTGCTGACTGCCTAGGAACAAATCACCAACAAGAGCTCAGGGTGTCGATTAGGGACTTCAAAAATACTTGCTGCTACTTAGAAGGTGATAACTGAAGAGGGATGCCTAAAGGTGTTGACTATTAGATTGACACTTGGGATGACTTTAGCCAAAGCCATAGAACTTTCTCTGGGCACACAAAAATGAGGACTCAAAAGCTTGGAAGATGACAGAGGCATTTACGCCGCATGAAGCCAATCCATGCATGCTATAAGAGAAGAGCACACGAGAAATGGTTGAACTATTGAGCTAGTTATTCCGGCAGGCATCTTAAGAGGTTTGGTTTTGCAGTTCTGATGAGAACTTTTTTGTACTGTACCTTTGCAAACCAGAGACTCTTGCAGTATATACGTTATTTAAATGAAATAAATAAATAACAATAAAAGCAAGGCTTATCTGCAACCCTACACAACCGCCATGCGGCCGCTTGCAGTAGCTAGAAGCAGCCTCTCTGAGAATCCATGTTGGTCAGAGAGATGTGTTGCCTTTTCTGTCGCAATTATTTTTGGTGTCTTAGCCAGAGATTTCCTTTCCCATCAGGGGTGGAGTCAGGAAGTTCCCCCTGCTAAAAGGCACTTGGTATAGATTTTTAATTTGCAGTAGGTTGCCCCACCTAGTGCTAGCGGGAGGAAGGACGCAGCAACTCTGTGGGAAAAGGGGTGGGAAGTTGACAAAAATAGCAGAAAAGACAACATTGTGTTTTGATTGTATAGGTTAGAAATGTTGAAACGTAATAAAATATAATTGGTAAAAAAATGACTGTATCTGCTGCCCGAATATATGAATAACCTTGCTGTCAGAAGCAGCCTCTGTATACCCCGTCTATCTTCATTCCACGTAATAAACCACTCTTCATTACTTTGTTGTGTGAACTTCTTTATTAGGCATGTTAACGCTGTACACTAATGTTCAACAGATACACTAATGTCCAACAGGTTATGTATTAACCTTCTTCTTTGGCAATCACTCGTAGCTGAGTAAGATTGTCTTCCATAAACACTGTTTTAACAATGAGTCCGTAAGTGACGGTGGAGGCCAATTATGTACAGTACATACGGTACATAAGCTCATAGGAAACTGCTCTGACAGGCATGGTAATCTCACACTGTTGAGCAAAACATTTAAGATTCAAACATAGTTCAACAGCTGAGCAATACTGCTCCCTACAGTTCCGAATGATCCTGTAATTTCAGGGAATATGAAAGTTTCCCAGTCAGTAATTTCACCAACTACTTTCAGCATGGTAGTTGCTTCTGGAAACCTTAAGGCAGTCTCATTTTAAGTTTAATTATAATAGACACTGACCATCGGTACTGACACGAATTCTAGCATCCAATACACTAGAAGTCTCTTAGCAAAACGCCTGGCCCAAGCTGGCCAAATTGGCAGGTCACAAGTGAATAATAACAATAACAACAACAACAACAATAATAATTGTATAGTATGTATACACTTTGGCCACCTCATGAGAAGAGAAGACTCCCTGGAAAAGGCCCTGATGTTGGGAAAGATGGAGGGCACAAGGAGAAGGGGACGGCAGAGGATGAGATGGTTGGACAGTGTTCTCGAAGCTAACAACATGAGTCTGACCAAACTGCGGGAGCCGGTGGAAGACAGGAGTGCCTGGCGTGCTATGGTCCATGGGGTCACGAAGAGTCGGACACGACTAAACAACAACAATGTACACACAGGAAGGGACTAGAAATGCAGGCCCCCACTATACAGTGGTACCTCGGTTTATGAACACAATTGGTTCCGGAAGTCTGTTCATAAACTGAAGCGTTCATAAACTGAAGCGAACTTTTCCATTGAAAGTAATGGAAAGTGGATTAATCCGTTCCAGACGGTCCGCAGAGTACTTAAACTGAAGCGTTCATAAACTGAAGCGAACTTTCCCATTGAAAGTAATGGAAAGTGGATTAATCCGTTCCAGACAGGTCCGCAGAGTACTTAAACTGAAGCGTTCATAAACTGAAGCATGGGTGTAATTGGTTCCGGAAGTCTGTTCATAAACAAGCGTTCATAAACTGAAGCGAACTTTCCCATTGAAAGTAATGGAAAATGAATTAATCCGTTCCAGATGGGTCCACGGTGTTCATAAACCGAAAATTCATAAACCGAGGTGTTCATAAACCGAGGTTCCACTGTATAGGGCATCTTCTTGTGCATAGGATTGGTGCTTAGGAATTCTAAGCCAGATCCACTCCCCATTGACTTGAGGAAGTTTCACTGATTTTAGTGAACCTTTTATTTCCCTCAGCCTAGGGCTCCCACCTTCCATTTTAAGCAGGAGCTGTTTGGGAAAATTACATCCATAATATTAGAAATGACACAAATTTTGAATGAATCTGGGAAATGGAGAGACGATAACAAAATTAGAGTGGAGAATAACTGAGTGAAGGGATTCCCCCCCCCAAAAAAAAGTGTTTAGGTCAATTAAACGTAAATCAGTACAGTGCGAATGGTTGGAAGTCAAGTCACTGTGGCTATGTTCGTGTGGGGTAGGTATATAGGTAAATATTGTATAGTAGGTTGCGGGTGGCGCTGTGGGTTAAACCACAGAGCCTAGGGCTTGCTGATCAGAAGGTCGGCAGTTCGAATCCCCGGAACGGGGTGAGCTCCCGTTGTTCAGTCCCAGCTCCTGCCAACCTAGCAGTTCGAAAGCACATCAGTGCAAGTAGATAAATAGGTACTGCTCCGGCGGAAAGGTAAACGGCGTTTCCGTGCGCTGCTCTGGTTCGCCAGAAGCAGTTTAGTTATGCTGGCCACATGACCTGGAAGCTGTATGCCAGCTCCCTTGGCCAATAACATGAGATGAGTCCAGAGTCGGTCACGACTGGACCTAATGGTCAGGGGTCCCTTTACCTTTATGTACATAGCTGTCAAGTTCTCCCTTTTTTTAAGGGGAATTCCCTTATGCTGAATAGGCTTCCCCGCGAGAAAAGGGAAAACTTGACAGCTATGTTTATGTATAGTCTTGTATTATGGTGTCGGTATTATATAGGTCTGTATTTTAGTACATTGTAGTGTATAATGGTTTATTGTATTGTGTGTTTTGTGGTGTGTGTGTGTGTATATATATAAATTAAAAAAGAAGCGACGCAAATGATCTGGAAGCGCAGGTACACCTTCGTCCCGTCCCCCCGCAGGGGGGACGAGTAAGTCTTCGCGAAACCACCAAGCTCCCAGAGCCACCTGACTACAAGTCCCAGAAGGCCAGAGTGCCGCTTCCGGTTAACCTCTTCCTTGCCGCGTTCTTTAGAACCTGACTGGAGGTCTTCGGGGTCTTTGGGCAGCGAAGACACACACAGAGAATGAGACTCTTCCCCCCTCCCCCCGCCCACAAAAATCCCTCAGCTCTGCTTTCTTTCCCTCAACGGAAAGGTTGCCTGGCCTCCCGCCTATATAGGCCCCGGGCCCCTCACGTGCCACTCCTGAGGCCTTTCGCTCCCCCTCGGGCTGTGTCACCGGCGTCAGGCAAGAGCCGCGGCCTCCCGCGAAGCCCCTCCTCCCTCTGCCTCCGGCTCCACGGCCCACGCGGCGGCGGCGCCTCCTCCTCCTCCTCCTCCGGGTCTGAGAGGCAGCGGGAAGGGAAGCCGCTTCTCCTCTCCCCCGGCCGCCGCCGCTAGGGGCGCTCCGGAGGGATCGGCGTCGGGCGGGAGGAGAGGGGTCGGCGGGCTGCGCGGCGCTGGGCCGGGCCGGGGCGAGGGAGCTGAGGGCCGGCCGCGCCCGCCCGGGCTATCGCGGGCTGCCGGCGAAGCCCCGCCATGCCTGCCGCTCCGCTGCCGCCCAAGGAGAGCAACCTCTTCAAGAGGGTCCTGGTGAGGAGAGAGGGCAGGGCCTTCTTCGGGGAGGGGGGGTCGCACTCTCGTCGTCGTCGTCCCCCCAACCCCCCAACCGCTACTGGCGCCTCGGCGGTGTCGCCTTTTTCCTTCCCTTTGTGCGGCGCCTGCCCTTGAGCTGAGCCCCCCGACCTAGCCCTCCTTTCCGTCCCGGCACCGGGCCTCCCCTCGGAAGGAGGAGGGACGCGGAGGCCTCTCTCGGCTCCCCTCCTGGTGCCCTATCTGCCGGATTTACGTATAAGCTAAACAAGATATAGCTTAGGGCCCCACTCTCTTGGGGGCTCCCAAAAATATACCTCTTCTTAATTGTATTTCACTATGAATATACTTCTTCTTAATTGTATTTCAGTTCAACAATTACTTTGATAAAATACATATTTTCTTATGTGCAAATGGCTTTAGATGCCTATTAGGGAAGATGTTTAGGGAAGCTTTTAATCTTTAAGAAATTAGTGTATTCTAATATTTCTGTTGGAAGCTGCCCAGAGTGGCTGGGGAAACCCAGCCAGATGGGTGGGGTATAAATAATAAATAATAATAATTAGGTCCATATAGCATATATTTAACACACACAAAAAACAGTGACAATTTGTTGTTGACAAAGGACAGCTGGATACATAAAGGGCCCCATTACCTTCAGGAGCTTAGGGCCTCATCAAGCCTAAATTCGGCCCTGGGCGCTCTCCCCCCCCCACGCCCTTCTGCTGTCAGTTGCAGGCAACAGATCATTTGTGCATTTCGTTTGTTAAATTTGCCTGCTGCCCTTCCTCCGGAGGCCTCATCCTGCTCTCTCCCACCCCCACCCCCGAATATCCCACACTTTTTGCCCCTCAACGGAGATCCCCAGTCCGGTCATGGCGTGGCTTCATCAGCACCACGACAAGGGAGAAGTGCAGGATTTGCTCCAGCCCCCCCAGCTGGGCCCGCCAGCCCCCCCCCCGGAAGCCAGCCTGCAGGATCTGAGCCTCTCATGTACAGAGCCCTGCCAGCCTGGCTGGTAGCCCAAAGAGCCCCCTCCTCCTCCATGAATGGGGTTGAGCCCTCTTCGAAAGCCACCAAGTTATGGTTGTAACTGTTTGCAAAGGACCGCCTCCAGCTCTGCAACCCCATGAACACGACAGGGTTTAATTTTAAATGAATATGCAATAGGATTATGATGTCCAGCTGCAACCCTAGTAAAGCTGCATTAGACACAGCATGGCTTGTTTCCCATTGAACACCCCTAAAGACTGCATCCCTTAAACTTGTTCCAGTGGGAATAAGTTCAGCAACTTTTTCGCCTCCTCGCCCTCATTTTAAATCAGGTCCCCAACCTCTGTTCTTGGCTCCCCCTGAAGCCCCAAACGTACAAAACTCAGTCATTTGGGGGGAGTGGGTTGTGTGTCAGAAGCTAACTTGCATTCTGCATGTTAACCTTGCATGTCAGCTCCTCCTTTGCTTCCCCAGCTTAGGAGGAGTCAGGGTCACTATGCCCACAACCTTCCTTTGGAAACAGGCACCCTGGGTCCTTGCAACGCTCCAGCTTCTCCATGAAGCAGCAAACCCTAGCAGTTAGTGTGCTGTCACTGCAGGCATCTCTACACAAGCTTCAAAAGGAAGCGTACAAAACCAGTCATCACAATGTACTGGATGACCCAGGCACCAAGACAATAATAAATCAGTAGGTATGGAGTGAAGGGGCCTCCACATGGTGTTCTGAAATGCTTCTGGAGTCTTCTAAAAAACTGTCATTTTTTGTAAATGACACCCCCCCTTTCTTGTACTAATAAATTAACATGTTAAACGTGGACAATTTTTGATTATATTTGAGCGGTCAAAAAGTCAGATTCCAACCTTTGTAAAACTGCTCAGTATTAATACTATATTTTACTGGGGAAATGGGGGGAAGTGGAGTAAATTTGTGTAGGCGTGGGTAACTTTTTTCACTTAGGGGGATAGTTTGCTGGGAGGTGCATAACATTGGTGGGCAGAGCCAGAACAAAGATGATTTGTGGACCTAGAGCAGGCATCCCCAAACTTCGGCCCTCCAGATGTTTTGGACTACAATTCCCATCTTCCCCGACCACTGGTCCTGTTAGCTAGGGATCATGGGAGTTGTGGGCCAAAACATCTGGAGGGCCGCATCTGGATTGTTTGCCTGACCTAGAGGCAAACAATCTGGAATAAAAACCACCCTGCTTCAATTCTCACCATGATTTCTCCAACTTAGAAACTCCAAGTCTATGGAGGCTTACTCAGAAGTAAGCCCCACTGGGTTTGATGGCATTTCCTAACAAGAACATAGGAAAATTTTAATTCAACAGACAGTTGCTGTTGGAAAACAAATTAAAGCAACTCTTTTCTGACTTGGGTGTGCTAAATGTGCACACAGAGACACACAGGCCTGGTTCACATGTCACATAGCTGAAAACAGACTTGTTTAATTGGGTGTACTGTGCACTGGTTCAAGCTACTGAGAAGTTCACTCCTTCCCCATGCCTGCTGCTGCTGCATCACCAAACAGCAAGCCAGAGTCCAGCTTGTGGTTCCTGAAGCTGGATTTGTGGTTTGTTTCTCTCTGAACAAACCATGAGTGGTAACAAAGGTTTGTTCTTTGCATTCTGCTGGTGGTTTGTTTGGAGGAAATAAACCACAGCTCCTGGTGTGAACTTGTTGTCCAGAAGTGTGGCAGGAGCAGGGGAAGAGCAGAGTCAGAACTTTTATTGTTCACATAAAATCATTGCTTAACTATAACTTGTATGGCCCAGTTTGTCAGAACTCTTATTGGACACCTGGAGGCATTTAGCAAGGGGAAATGGCCGGTAAGGAAAAGGGAAAAAGTTAAGAACTACAGTATTCTCTCCCACTGCTGTTTTTCATTTTTGAAAATTACTGTCAGTTTCCCTGCATATATTTGATAGTGTTATATAGTTTGACCCTCAGAGATCTCATTAAAACGCAATCTTATCAGTGATTTGAAGTCCCACTGAAGAAGCTAATGGATTGTGATACTAAGTTAAGTAAGAGATTACTTTTTAAGATAGTTGTTACCTAATCTTATTTTTTCCCCTTCCTAGAAATGTTATGAACAAAAACAATACAAAAATGGACTCAAATTCTGTAAGATGATCCTTTCCAATCCAAAGTTTGCTGAACATGGAGGTAAGTGCATTATTTTAATTTATTCATTTTCTTAAAGCAGGGGTGTCCAACAGGTCGATCATGATCTAGTGGTCGATCCCCAGGTGGTTTTGGTCAATTGTGGGCTCCCTTTCCTTTCTGGCAGCAAAAGAGCATCCAGCCCACCCCCTCGCCCCATCCTCCATTTGCGCATGATCACTAGAACGGAAGACGGAGTTTTCACTGTGAGGTTGATTGTTTCCTTAGCAATGTTTTGGTGAGCAACTGTCCCCCTTCTTCCTTTATTAAAGTTCAACATTTTTGTATCCACTCCCTAAAAAAAGCTCAACAACAACTTTGACCTGAAAACCCCTCCCCCCAAAAAAAGGGGTAGATCACTGCCAGTTTTTTTATTCTGTGAGTAGATCACAGACTCTTTGGAGTTGGATGTCCCTGTCTTAAAGGATGCAAAATGTTTGTTTACCCAGCAGATATTCAGAGTGTTTGTTTTACACCATTTAGAATGATAAATTTTAAACTTCCAAGACAACCCCCAACTTTTCCAGATAAAATACAGAGTTTTGGATATACTCACTGTACAAGAAATACGACCCGACATATAAGACGACCCCCGACTTTTGAGAAGATTTTCCTGGGTTAAAAAGTAGTCTTATACGCAGGAATATACAGTGGTACCTTGACTTACGAACGACTCAACAACCGAATTTTTCAACTTACGAATGTCTCGACATCCGGAAAAAAACCCGCGGTGGTTTTAGATAGGGATTTTTCGACTTACAAATTTTTAGATAGGATTGCTTTGACTTACAAATGTTTCCGTTTTCAATATATACCTATGGGAAATCACGTTTCCAATGGCGTTTTCGACTTACGAATTTTTCGACTTAAGAAGGTGCCTTCGGAATGGATTACATTCGTAAGTCGAGGCACCACTGTACAGTAAGTAGAAAACTAGCAAAATTGGGAATTAGCTAAACTACAACCTTTTCTCTCACTTGCTAGATGTTTTTTGCACAGCTTGTGTGTTTTAATATGGGAGCATCCCCACCAGAAGTCTGAAAGCTCATTAGAAAACAAAGCCTGTTCCCTTTTGTTGTTGTCTTGTTTTGTTTTATACGGGTACAATCTGTATCCTGAACTGTTAAACTCTGTCCTACCACCTTGTTCTGAAAGTGTAGAGATCAGAACTCTGGTTTCTGGAAATGAATGCATGTTCCATGATCGTTGTTTGTCATAGTTATTATTATTGAGTTAAGCTTGAATAATTTCACTTTGATTCACTCTGATTCAGAACTGCTTTGTTTGGGGAGCGGGGCAGTGTTTTCTCTTTCCATTCTGTAGAGCAGGATTATGTACACCAGGCACCCCCAAACTGCGGCCCTCCAGATGTTTTGGCCCACAACTCCCATGATCCCTAGCTAATAGGACCAGTGGTCGGGGAAGATGGGAATTGTAGTCCAAAACATCTGGAGGGCCGAAGTTTGGGGATGCCTGATGTACACATTCTTCTGTTTGCTCTAGCTGCCCCACCCCCCCAAAATAGTGACTGAGAAGCTTTTGTGGATGTGTGGGAAGGTGAGAATCCATACATGTGTTTGCATCCATGTATTTCCGAGAGGTGCTTGGATGATGATGATGATGATTAGGGGAGAGTGAAACTTATCACACGTGTGTTGCCTTAAACTTAATATAATATAAAATATTTCTTACAGAAACTTTGGCTATGAAAGGACTGACCTTGAATTGTTTAGGGAAGAAAGAAGAAGCATATGCATTTGTTCGCAAAGGCCTTCGTAATGATGTAAAAAGTCATGTGTGTATCCTTTCAAATAGTACACCAATTTCAATTTTTTCTAATAGTTCTGAAATCCTCTTTCTCCATCCCCCTCCCAATTATTCTCCAGTGGATGCTTTGCTATGTAACAGATTTGAGCATTTTATATTTAAATTTATAGATTAGGCCATTAGATTTTATCTAACATACCTGTGGCTAACCTATGGCCATCTAGATATTGTTGGGACTCCAACTCCTTGCCAACCATCAGGGATAATTGGAATGCTAGTCCCACAGCAACTGGTGGGTCATAGATGAGCCACTCCTGGTCTAACAACTTAATTTGATATGTAATCTGTTAAGTTTAGGAAATTCTAAAGTGCAGGGTATTAGTCATAACACCGGATTCTTGGGTACTTACTGCAGGTCAGCACAAAACATGCAATGTTTACTATGCCATTCTGTTTCTGCAGGGATGGGGGACCCTTTTATTCTCACAGGCCAGATCCTGTCGATTCCTGCCCTAGACAGGCCACTTGGACACCAGCTTTATAGGTTAGGCTGAAAGAGCCACTGCCTGAGGTTACTCTGTGAGTTTCATGGTGGAGTGGGAATTTGAACGCAGGTTTTTCCAGTGAAGCTTGTTTTTAGCAGGGGTGGAAATCTCCAGCCTGTGGGCTTAGTTAGCCCTCCAAGCCTCAGAGGTTTGCTCCCCAGGCTGTTTTGTCTTTCCTGGGCCTGATGTAACAATATATGGCACCGGGCACAGGAAAGTCCAGGCCTCAGATAAAGGAAGAATTCCAAGCACCCACAAAGCATGCTTCTGATTCTTCCTTTGCAGATGCTTCTTGAACTTTGATTTACTTGACATCCTGTAATGTCAGGAGATGGAAAGGTGGTTGAGGCCACCCACCTGCCCTCATGGTCTGTGGAGTCCGGGCCAGTTCTGGATCTGTCCATGGGGACTTCCCACCCCGACCTACAGCCAACTTTTCAGGGTACAAAACTGTCAAAGGAACTCGCAAACAACATCAATGCCCATTAAAACACACCCAGATTACTAAACCCGGGGCGGGGGGGGGGGGGTCCGTGCCCATAGGGCCCATGCCAGTCAATGACTCTGTAGCAGAGAAGACCTTCCAGCTGGTGCAGGAGAAGCTAGGCTCCTGGCATCTCCTCTGGCCTGCTTGGCCTGCTCCTCCTGGCTTTCTGTTCCCAGAGCAGTTGTCAAGAACTTTCTTCATATCGTGCTGCTTGTTGTAATCTGACATCCAGCTGCTTCATCTTCTCAGCTACTTAGCCTCCTTTAATTTGAGTCATTCTGCAGAAAGGCAGGTAGCAAAAACAATTAAAATAATGTTAAGGAAAATAATAATGTTTTGTCCTGTATGCCATACATCACCTCAGCCTCATAGTCTAAACAAGTAACAGGCTATTTTGTGAAAATGAAGAATACCTAATATCACATGATCTCCTCCTCCCTTGGCTTATGGCACCAGAGTATCCGATGGCCTAGTCATATACTGTACAAACTTGGCATGGGAGCATAACCTTATCTTTACCTTTGGGCTCCAGTTCATCTGGGCCTGTATCTAGCAGTGTCCAGAAGAGCTAGATCACCACTGTATTATTGGAGATTTTTCATGATGAATAAGCTCTCACTAGGATTGGGAAATACTTCAATTTTCTAGGTGCCAGGATGTCACCCTCGCTACGAGAAGCTAAGTTACAGGGAACCAGGCAGAGGGCCTTCTCGGTAGTGGCACCCACCCTGTGGAATGCCCTCCCACCAGAGGTCAAAGAGAACAACAATTACCAGACCTTTAGAAGGCATCTTAAGGCAGTCCTGTTTAGGGAAGCTTTTAATGTTTGATGGATTTCTGTATTTTAGTGTTTTGTTGGAAGCCGCCCAGAGTGGCTGGGGGAACCCGGCCAGATGGGTGGGGTATAAATAAATTATTATTATTATTATTATTATTATTATTATTATTATTATGTCTTGATTCCCAGACAACTGAACATGTTGGACTTCTTTAACCCAAGGATCTTCTCCACAATTTTCTGTTGAAGTGCTACTCATAGTGCTATGGTAAAATGGCAATTTAACATTTAACTGGCAGATGCACAATTATACCATTAATGCTGAATGCCTGCGCAAAAACGTTGCTCACATTAAAGTGGTATTAAATGCCACATCAAATTGCTAACTCCTGCGTTGTATTTTGTATTTGAAATCACTCCTACGGCTAACATATACATCCTTCATTATGATATGTGTCAGTTCGTGCTCTTAAGCTAAGATAAACGAATAACAGTCATTTGTGAATCCTTTCAGGACTACAAACATTTGTCTTCAGCTCCTTACACCCCCCCCCCAAAAAAAAACAACCAGTGCATTTCCTTAACTCTGTTACTGGTAGGTTGGCATGTTTATGGACTCCTGCAACGCTCTGATAAAAAATATGATGAAGCTATTAAGTGCTATCGAAATGCTCTGAAATTAGATAAAGACAATCTACAAATTCTAAGAGATCTCTCACTGTTGCAGATCCAAATGAGGGATCTTGAAGGCTACAGAGTAAGTAATTTCTCCAGTTTTTTGTGTTGAGCTTAACTGAAAACTTGCAATGTGCTTTCTGAATATTTACTAGAGTTGAGAGGAACATTTGAGTTTAATTAGGTTGGGGAAATGGACATGCCAATGTTATCTGGGCACCATCTTATAGGTATATGATTTATTTGCCATGATCAAAACCACCATTGTACAGAACAGTTGGGGGGGGGGCTTTTACAAAATTGTTGCACACAGCAAAGTAGAAAACCATCCTTGATACTATTCTTTAATTCTGGAGGAGTGGCAGCGGCAGTGGCCAGTTGTAAATTTACTTGCTAGTAAACTTGGTTAAGGTCAGAGGTTGGGCTGCAATTACAAGTATTTAACAAGAAGTCCAGCTGAGCTTTCCTAGTTTTCTTTGCTGTTAAGGCTTCATCCTTTTCCCCATGAAACAGAATCCTTCTGCACTGTTGGTTAAGAATGGCAAAATTAATTATTTGGTAGATTATATTTAGTTATATTGATTATCTCTTTAAAGGAGACCCGGTATCAGCTGCTGCAGCTGCGGCCCACGCAGAGGGCTTCTTGGATTGGATATGCAATTGCATATCATTTGTTAAAAGATTATGATATGGCCTTAAAATTACTGGAAGAGTTTAGAAAGACTCAGCAGGTAAGGTTTTTTAAAAATGTCAGTTATTGTACACAGTTAAGAATCTGAGTAACTGCACTGTGGTCAGAATAATTACTTATTTTCTGTTGTT
Organism: Zootoca vivipara; assembly: GCF_963506605.1. Lineage (NCBI taxonomy): Eukaryota > Metazoa > Chordata > Lepidosauria > Squamata > Lacertidae > Zootoca > Zootoca vivipara. The sequence continues at coordinate 81,008,110 of NC_083283.1, forward strand.
TTTCCTGTCCATTGTTTGAAAGAATTACAACTTTGGGACATAAAGCAAAGAAAATGTCCATTGTTTTACAAAATGTTTTTAGTGTATAGTTCCTTCTTAATGATTACATAAAATTAGTAAAAAGTTGGTGTCTTGTGCACAATGAATTTAAAAATCTAAATTTTTCATTGAGATATTTTGCCCTAAGGAAAGCTGAATTTTGAAATTTATACAAGTCACATTAATTTAGGGCTGCTATACTTCTGGAATTCCCCGATTCAGTGGAATCGTCTCCCTCGGGAGGTTGCGGACTGTCCTTCCTTGGAGATCTTTAAGCAGAAGTTGGATGGCCATCTGTCATATATGATTTAGTTGAGATTCATTCTTGCATTGCAGGAGGTTGGCTAAACGACCCTCAGGGTCCTTTCCAACTCTACAATTCTATGATTTATTAGTTGCCTAATACAAAAATAGTCTTCACACGACTTAAAAACAAAATAAAAACACCAGTAAAAACATACCAGTCATCACTAACAAAACTACCACAATAATTGCATCTGCAACAGCGAAACATCAACAGTATAGGGGTCATTTTAGCCTATCACAAGCCATGAAATGTCTGGGAAAAGAGGAAGATCTTAACATGGTGTCATAAACGACTTAAGTTAGTATTAAGTTTGTGGGATATTTCATAGAATTATGAAAGGAGAATGAAAGGAGCTCCAACTCTTGATCCAACTCTGCAGTGCAAGAGTCTTTTGCCCAATGTGGGTCTCGAACCACAAAGCTGAGATTAAAAGTCTCATCCTCTACGACTGAGCTATCCCAGTTTCCATTTATTGTACAGTCAATATCAAATTACTTATAGCCACAGTTATGTTAGTGGAATGATAAGCTAAGCAAGTATCAGAGATTGTGATACATTATACACCTGAAATCTAAAAATAGGATGCCACGGGCAATTCACACAGGTGGTTCAACATACACAAGTCTTTCTACTTTGTCCTTGGTGGAATACTAGAAAAGCATTGTGAGTTGTCTGTAAAGCTGTCATTCTTGGTGGGTGGATCAAATTTGATCTCTACAGGTCTCTCTAATAATTTTGTTGTCAATTTGAAATAAGTCTTTTCTATGGAAAAGCTGAATTTAAATGGAAACCATTAAGCCACAATATCATCAAGAATTGACAAATGATGTTGTCAGGTAGCACACATTTTCAGTTCAAATCATCTGTTTATAATTTATGCTGCTGGGTGGAATTATTTGCTTCATAAATCTTATACAGTGGTACCTTGGTACTCGAATGGCTTGGCTCCTGAACAAATTGGCTCCCGAACGCTGCAAACCTGGAAGTGTTCTAGTTTGTGAACATTTTTCGGAAGCTGAATGTCCGCTGCTGCTTCTGATTGGAAGCCGCACCTTGGTTTTTAAATGGTTTCTGGAGTCGAACGAACTCCCAGAACGGATTGTGTTTGAGAACCAAGGTGCCACTGCAAATGTTTTTTGTTTAACCTCTAGAATAATATGAACCTGGAACATTGTGGCATTTTTGGTGCTTCAGTGAGGGATAACACTATCAAAATACTTTGTTTTGGGGTTTTATATACCTGGGTTCAAAATACAGGTCCCCCCCTTTATAATGCATGGCAGCAGGAGACTTGTTTCCCTCTTGCTGCGTCTGTTTTTAAAATTGGAAAGCATGTGTGCACACAGTATGACTAAAGTACAGGTGTACTTTAAAACCAGAGTAAAAAACGTATGCTAAGAAGTAGCTGTGAATGTCAATAGTTGAGAGGATAATTGAGGAGATCAACTTATTGCTTTGTCATTTTTCAAGGCAAGAACTCTTTTAAAATGTTCATTTCCAAGTTCTAATTCAACTATCCAGTGTCCCTTTATTAACCAAAAAAAAGAACTTTTGTGAAGTTAAGTCTTCTGGGGCAGATTAAATGTTAACTATTCTGTTATTTTCCAGATTCCTCCTAATAAAATAGACTATGAATATAGTGAATTAATATTGTACCAGAATCAAGTTATGAGAGAGGCAGATCTGTTTCAAGAATCTCTGGAACACATAGAAACTTACGAGAGGCAAATATGTGACAAGCTCATGATAGGTGAAATAAAAGGTAAAACATTTTTTTTCTTTTCACATGCTTGAAATATTCCTTCACGTGAATCTTGGTGTGTGAGGTGGTTCAGTCTTGGGAGCTGTCATTACAGTAAGTCGCGGGGTGACTCGGGGCACTGCTGAACAGGCGCAGGAAGACCCATCTCATTATCCTAATCAGAATGCTCCTTCCATATCACATCAGTGCTGCCCATGCTGGGTAGAAACTGATGTGGGAGAGTATGATGATTAGGGGCAGATGTGGGATGTTGCTGCCGCACAGTTTCTGAGCAGCTTTCTGCAGAGTAGTCGGTCAATGTCAACATCACTATGGCTAATTGGCTCTTTCAGGCTTCCAGAGTTGAAGACTTCACCTTTCAGCTGCAGGCTGTTTCCCTTAACTAAGTCTGGTTTGCGATTTTATTATTACTTTAGGAGAAATGTTGTTGAAGTTGGGAAGATTAAAAGAAGCTTCTGAAGTCTATAAAGAGCTTATTGATCGGAATGCAGAAAATTGGTGTTACTATGAAGGCTTGGAGAAAGCTCTACAGCCACGTAAGTCTTGTAGTTATAAACTTGGTTTGCACTTTTTTTATTAAGCAATTGGTGTCTTGTTGAGTTCAGAAATCAGAATTCTTGGAACCCTAGACCTTGGAAAGAAGATGTGTATTTGAATTTCATTGCCCAGCATAATTCTAGTGCTTTATCTACTTATAAGCCTATCTGTACTCAAAACCATAAATCATTATCAGGGACTGCTTCATATGGAGGAGCCTAAAGAGTGAGCTAAATGGCTGTGTTCCTTACTGAAGTGATACGTTACAGCTTTTTGGGAAAATGGTGCCAGAGAAAGGATGGTGTACAAATGGAAGAACTACCTATAGTTACTAAATTTGCTCTTAAAATGTGCTTCATTGCACTATGCGTAACTAATACATTACAAAATTTATATTGAAATTTCAATGCTATGCACCCATTTACTGCTATTTACACCCATAGGCTTTAATGGAGTTAAGCACAGACAAAGGATGGCAGCCTTTGAAAGATTTTATTTGAACCTTTACAACAATGTTACTTTTTAAAGGTGCTCATAGAATTGCTTCCTCCCCCATGGTAAGTTCTGGAGCTCCGACATGTTTCAGAACGGAGGATTTATGTACTGTACTGCAGTTTGACTTTTGACATTGTTGAAATATTTTGCAACATGGTTGCACCACAAAATTGTGGTGTTTTTTTAAAAAAATACAGCTAAACACACACACACACACACGAGTATATCTCCATCTTTCTTTCATCAGCTGTTTTCTTTCATCATACTGAAAACTGCTTTTCAACCTGTTCTATATAAAAAATGCAGTTTGAGATGTTGTTCATCAAGGGCTTCTGTTGAAGAGAACAAGATAAAATTCCTACTAGTGTAGTTTTCCATATTGCATATAGGCACACTTGTGATTTAAACCAGATGCTTATAACATACAAAGACTCAAACTGTACATTTATTATCCACCAATAGGCTCTTTAGATGAGAGACTAGAAATGTATGAAGAAATAAGCAAGCAACATCCAAGAGCGGTTTCACCTAGAAGATTACCTTTAAACTTTGTCACAGGTAACATTGCATATTTCTTTAGTACCTTTACAACTAAACTGTTGGCCCACATACCAGCAGCATGCAAAGTCAAGTCAAACCATTGTGGAACTCAGCGCTGCAGCAGAACGACTGTGAAAGAGCAGAGCAGCTGCAATTTTTTCCCCTGGGAGCTTGGCTTAGGGTGACAGGCCAGTAACTGCCAATACAAAATGCAAAGGGGATTTTTTTGTGTGTGGAAGGCAAAAATGTGTGCTTAGCACAAGTACTAGAGCAAGACAGGAATCCCTTCTTTTCATTGCAATCCGCTGTGTTCCCCAAAACACTGCTGCTGTGGGTTGGAAGATACAGAACAGAACGGGATTCAGCTCAGAAGGCTGCACCACTTTGGAAGGGATTGGTGAAAGTGCTTGAGCTAGTGGAAGCATTTCCACGAGCACAGAGCCACCATTTGGCCCTGTCAGATGGTTCTGTCAAACGTTGGTCACAAAACAGCTGGCTCTTTTTTTCTTTCTAATGTACAGTAGAACCTCTACTTACAACCGCCTCCACTAGCGGACGTTCCAAGTTGTGACCACGGCAAACCCGGAAGTAACCAGCGGGTTTGCCGTCGTTCGCGCACACGCAGGAGTGACAATCGCCATTCGCGCCTGCGCAGAAGCGGCAATCCCCGTTCACACATGTGCAGAAGCGGGCAATCGCTGCCTGTGCAGAACGGCGCCTCTCCCAGCGACCTGTATCGCCATAAAGACAGGCCTCCAGAACGGATTGTGGTTGTGAGTAGAGGTTCCACTGTACACACATTTATATGCTTCCTGTATCAGCATAGCAAACTCATCCTTTATCACTGTTACAAACAGCAGTTATGGCCACTAATTGTAAGGGTTCAGGTGTCAGTATCTTCTTTAAGCCATTTTTAACGACTGTCCATCTGCAGTCACTGAACTCCTTGGGCATGCCATAGGTTCAGACAAAGAATGTGCTCTGTGTGTTTTTTTTAAAACAACAGCAACCCTGTATCCTGGCAGGCTAAAAAGGCTGAAATTATGTGCAAATTAGAAAAATTATTCAAAAAGTTCAAAACATTCAAATTTGCTCAAAAACAGACCTGGTACAAATATTTCTGTCAAAGCAGAAATACTTTTTAATTTCAAATTAAAAGTAGATCACTGTTCTTACCAGCATCTTTCAGGTTTTAATATAAAATTTATAAAAAACCTAAATCAGTAGTGCAACATTAAGTAATAAGAATATAACCCATGCAATTTTGTTTCTAGGTGAAAAATTTAGAGAACTAATGGATAAATTCCTGCGGGTTAACTTCAGTAAAGGCTGCCCACCCTTGTTTACCACTTTGAAATCTTTGTATTACAGTAAAGAAAAGGTAAAACTCACTTTTTTCAGTTTGCATACAGCTTTGTGTGTCTTACAGATAATTTACCAATAACAGTCACCTTTCCTTTCCATTTCTCATGCCCTGGTAAACTGTAGTAAATGGTTAAGATTAATATGCCTACGGAGTATTTCATTCCTTCCCACTCTCGCTGGGTAGGAGGAAACAAGCTGTTACCTGAAGCAGGGATCATGCAAATCATGGTATGTGGCCAAATTTATACTTGGCTTATTGATCATGGTTTGTTGGAACAAAGCAATGTTCCCTGGTAATAGGAAGCCAGGGATCTAAGCAAGGGAGAACCGAGCCTTTATAAATCTGTGTTTAAATTTCATTCATCTGCCATAACCACCTGAAAATTTGATTTTGGATAAAACTTGTTATAGTCTTGTTTATCTACGCTGCTACAATTTTCTATTTTACTTGCTTACTTGAAAGTATATTCTGTTGAAGTCAAAGGGTGCCTACTTGTGAAATGTGCATAGGATTGCAGATCTAGATGCAGTTTCTGTTGCTCACACATTGTTGACATGTAGTTATGATTTTCTAAAATTTAAGACTTCATATATTTCATAAAATATATATTTCATAAAATATTGTCTTATGCATTTAATAACTCTTTGTGGAATTATGTCTTCTAACATAAACTGTAACATAATCTCTACTGTTAATTTAAATATGTGGGTAGTGTCATGTTTAAAGGTTATTTTTAAAACATTTTCACAATTTCAGTAGCCGTATATAAAAAATACTTCAGCGGGGTGGGTGTGGGTGTATAAAAATACAACTTAAAGGAAAATATACTGCTGTTATTCTTACAGTAACATTAAGTTAATATTACTCCTCATCTTCAGGTGAAATGACTGGCTGTTAAATAGTCAGGGAAGCCATGACTTCCTGACTCTTTTGGAAAATGGGACTCAGAAATCCACCTGTTTGGTGTGTGGTGTGTACACATTGTTATGTGTACCCTAAAGTAGGGTCTTTATGCCAAAATAAGAAGCTGTCGTTGATTTATTGTACTGTCTTTAGGAAGCTATCCTGTATTCTGAGTGGACATTTATCTATATAGACAGCAGTTGATCAGAACCTTGGAAGAAGTCAACTGGATGGCTTTAAAATTGAAGATGGGATTGGAAAGTTGAAGTTGATGGATATTTTGTGGGGTTTGGCCTTGTCATCTTGACACAAAAACTTCTGTTTAGGGAAGTTTTTAATGTTTGATGCTGTGTTGTTTTTAATATTTGGTTGGAAGCTGCCCAGAGTGGCTGGGGAAACCCAGCCAGATGGGCGAGGTATAAATGATAAATTATTATAAAAATAGAGGATTAATGTTTGTTTTGTGAAAAGTTTTTAAAATAATTTTAGGTGGCAATTTTGTTCCCAGATAGATGTAAAACTTTAACCGTAAGAGCAGAGGCTCTATTTTCACTTTATAATTTACGCCTAGAGCAGTAACTAGTGCGCAGCCAGACATAATTTACACAGCAGGATTTCCCCTTTTCTTGCTCATACACACAGAGAAATAGCTTTTGGGGCAGTAGAGAGCAGCACCACATACCTGACTTCCCTCCAGATAAGGTACTGCTGCACACCTGGAGGAGAGGCAAGGTCAATGCAGTGGCAGAGGCACTCAGGTGCTGCTGATGCATTAGCCATGTGCTGACCTGACCACCATGTCTCCCCTCTTCATCTCAGGATGTGGCTGCAGGTTGGCCAGAGGGCGGTCAGGTAAGCGGTGTAGCCCCACAGGTAGGAGGAGAATTCCCATACTGCCAAGTCTTTTCCGCTTGTGAATGGAGGTCACCCGTCAAAAATGGAACAGGTTGTGTTCCCTGGACTATGTTTGTAACATAAAATAAATTGTGCAGCTGTTTGTGCAGATGGGTGCTATTCTATCTGCCCTGCTCATGGATGCCCCTAGCCCAATTGTCTTTCAACAACTTTGTAAGTTGTGCCACTGGAGATGTCTGCATCTCCACGTTGGATTACTGCTATCGCTCTAGGGCTGCAGCATCTGAAGGACTGCTTGCTCGTCTTTTGAGTCTGCCCCTTCCTTGGCCCTTGCATCAGTTAGAAAGCCGCATGCTCCTCCTTGGAGGAGGGCTGTGCATAGCACAAACCCTCTTCAGAACTCTAGCAGTCCATCCTTCAGAGTGAAATGCGAGGAGAGGACTGTAAAACAAGTCAACATCAAGGTTTACGTCAAATGTGTTGCAGGTGTGTTGATTCCATTGAAGCTCAACATCATGTGTCCGCTTTGAGTAACTTAAAAACATGGAGAGGCTGTGAGGAAATAATGCATGAGGGAATGACTGGCTGGAAGAAACAGCAGAAGTCTCAGAAAGTGTACTCAGGAAGGTAGGCTGACTCCCCCTGAAGACTTTTCTTTTGGCCTCGTAGGAAGGCTGGCTTTTGTGCCTGATAGGAAATAATGGGAGCCTGAGGAAAGCTGTGGTAGCTGCAGAAGAAAGAAAGTCTCTTCCACAGCCAGAACAGAGGGAGAAAATCATTCTGTCTGACAGGATGAAATGTTTGCACAGGCAGAACGTTTAGCATAGTGAAATTTTACCCTGAATTCTGCCCTCTGCTTCCAGTCTTCAGGAGGAGAGTAGGGGAGTAGCATTGTTTTTATAGCAAAAACAGCACCCACACAAATGGGAGGTATCAGAAGAAAGAAAGAAAGAAAGAAAGAAAGAAAGAAAGAAAGAAAGAAAGAAAGAAAGAAAGAAAGAAAGAAAGAAAGAAAGAAAGACGGGGCGGGACAGGGAGTTACTGTGGAAGTGAGGGGTTGCCCACATTGCAGCCAGCACAAGCCACATTTTGGTTGTGAAGGCCAAACAACTGTTGGCTGTGGGGTGGGCGAGGCAGCAGAAGCAAAATAGGACAGAGGGTATGAAATGGGGAAGAGGTGAGTGAAGAAAGCAACAATGGAGAAAATGAAGACAGAGGAAGAAGGAACGAAAGTAGCAAAGAGGAAGAAGGGACAGTGACGAAACGGGAACTGAAGTGAATAGAGTGAGACTTGCAGAAAGGGAAACTAGAACCTAAGAAGAGTATGGGCTTGTTTGGGACATACCAGGGATCTGTAACGTTTCAGTGTTCCTCCTTCCCATGCCTAGCTTGGGAATCCATCCCTCTAACCTTTCTGGCAAACCTTAGGGATTGAGAAAAAGCTACTGGGGGCCAAGAGGAGCCAAAGTTCGCTTTCCCCACCTTACGGAGTCCACCCATGCAGCTTGGGTGGCTCCTTTTCTTAACATCTGCTTAGTTTTGCTTGGTGCCTCTCCCCCTTGCCTTCCTTTGAATCCTCACTCCCTTCCAGTCCTGACAGCCCAGCCTATCAGCCTTGGAGTCACAGGATGGGCCTTTCCCCCGTGGTTACAATATTCCCATGTGCTTCCCTGCAGCAGAGGATTATACCATGCTAGGTGCACTTGTGAACAGGGCCTTTCTTGAGTGGAGTTCCACAATAGCTTGTTTACATAATCAAGGATTCAGAGGTGTCTGTTATGGGATAACTTGTCATCCACAAACAAAAATTCAGGTTGTTTCCAGTGCATCTTCTTGATCTTGAGCTGTTCACTGTGTCACTATATTTTTCAGGGGGTCTGCCTCAGTTGTCCGAGATAACAAGGGACATACCTCAAAAAGATAAACCTATGCTCTCTGATTCTGTTAACAATGATTGATTCAGTCTTCAGTTGTCAATCTCCATTTCACACCTTGAGCAATAGATTAACCATATAGGCTGTTGAAGCAGAAAAGGGGATCATGTTCTAAAAAGCAAAGCAAAGCAAAAACAAGCTTATCAGTGCTCTTTTGAGTATCAGTAAATTTAATTGAGGATACCCATAGCAAGGATGCACAATCCTCAGTGAAATGAGTTATGGTATTTTTCTCCTGTGTGTGAGAGAGAGAATGAGAAGGCATACTGTGTAAGGACCTATGGAGAAAAGGCTTGGATACTTACTTATATCAAATCAGGATGCAAAATGAGCCACATTCCCCCCATGCTTCATGGCAGGTGGACCCTGTTTACCACATCACACACCAGCAGAATTAAATGCATGCATTTGGGTAGAGTGAAAGGTTTCCCCTAGCACAGTGGCAAAGGCCTTTTAGCTTGATTCAGTATGGCTGTGCTATGCTATCCTATGTCCTTGTGACCAACCTCTCTCTGTTTCTGTGGAGGCTTCTCTTTCATTCATGAGTCTTGCAGATACCAGAGGTGACAGTGGTGCACTTGTCCACAGGATTTCTTGTTTGGAAGGTCACCTACACCAAACTATGCTTGCTGAATCCAAACCGCAAAAACATGTTAGACTCTTCTCTCCTTAAACGTGCTAAGTTTTGCAGTGACAGGAAGAATCTGAAAGGCGGATACTTTAAAATGAGCAGACCCTCACCCCGTCAGGTGAATTTCTGAGATGGTGTAAGGCAGACACCCTCTCCCCTTTCAAAACAGCAGTTGGAATGGTTATGGGCATTCTGTGATGATTAGCTTCATCACTGAAAATGGACACTCACATTATCCAAGATACTAATCGTGGGCTGATCCTTATGTTGCAGAATGGCATTGTCCACACTCCAGGGGGAGGTATAAGCAGGTTCAGGGGAGATCCAATGTTTGTAGAAATCTGAAAATGAAACTTTAATTTTAAAAAAAGTAACCCTAAGGAGTGGGGGACCAAAAACATTCCAATGGGGAGTGAGCACTCTTTTAAGTGTCTGTTGCCAGGTGAGGGGAAAGAACAGAAAACTGGGAGGGGGAAATGAAGTGTTCTGGAAGAGGGCTGCCTTGCTGATTTATAGGGACCCCAAACAGAAGGATTCTACTCTACAACACTTGGTTGCTCATCCTGCTTGATCTGTATAAATTCAAACACAAAATGGGCCATTAACCTATGGATTTCTTGCAGGTCTCTGGTTAGCAATTGGCGTAAGCATAATGCTGGGGTAGATGGAGGCTGCTTTAGTATATAACACCAAGTCATGGTTGTTTTAACCATGTGTTGTTCAATAAGCCACACGTCATCTCACAGACAAATAATATCTTGTTTCTGTGAAGCTTGGTTTGTTTTTATATCTCTGTACTTTGAAAATGTCTGGGGCAGAGAAACTATGGTTAAGCAAAGCTGCTGGGCTCTGATGGAACACCAAGCCATTGTTAAAATAATCCATCAACAATTGTGGTCCCTTCCAACTCTACCATTCTATGATTCTACAGTATATATCCATGGCTTCACATTATAGTTTGTTGCCAGAAAACAAAACAATGGTTAAAATGCTGGATTAGAATGGCTAAACTGACCATGGATTGGAGTTATTTGTGAAACAGGCCAGCCTGCTGATGGGATCCAGCAGTTTGTTCGTATGTAGCTTCACCCACTTTCCCACAGAAACCCCATCTCTTTGTGCTCTGATAGCAAAAGTAGATACTGATTGGGTTGAACTGGTCTGCAAAAGTAGTTAACAGTTTAAAAACAATGGGAAAAAATAGCCAACCACTTAACCTTTATTATAAAGAGAAAGGAAAGGGATCCTCACCGCTTTGGATATAATGGATGATATCCAGTGTTGGTTGTGTGGCAATGCCCCTCCCTCCCCATGAAATAAGACACAAGACACAATGAATAAATTTTAAGTGGGCGAAAAGGCCACAACTTTATTGGTTACGAATGTTGAGCGGTATTGGCTTACCGGTAGGCATTGGAACCTAACCGGCTATATCCGACTGTAACCCGTGTGTTACAGTCTGGGAGAAATTAACCACCAGAAAGGAGCCCAGTGATGTACATCTACCAGAACTCCTCCTGTGGCCACCGTTGGGGGGTGCCATAAGGCCCTGACCTCCACAGGCTCAGGACAAAGCTACCGCCCCCGGAACCCCTTTAACAGAATTGTTGTTGTTGTTGTTGTTGTTGTTTAGTCGTTTAGTCGTGTCCGACTCTTCGTGACCCCATGGACCATAGCACGCCAGGCACTCCTGTCTTGCACTGCCTCCCGCAGTTTGGTCAAACTCATGTTCGTAGCTTCGAGAACACTGTCCAACCATCTCGTCCTCTGTCGTCCCCTTCTCCTAGTGCCCTCCATCTTTCCCAACATCAAGGTCTTTTCCAAAGATTCTTCTCTTCTCATGAGGTGGCCAAAGTATTGGAGCCTCAGCTTCACGATCTGTCCTTCCAGGGAGCACTCAGGGCTGATTTCCTGAAGAATGGATAGGTTTGATCTTCTTGCAGTCCATGGGACTCTCAGAATTACTTCTCCAATTTCTGGGCAGAGTATGACGTGATCTGCCCCCCCCTTCTTTTATGCAAAATTCCAATGCCTAACCGCAAAACCAAGTTGTGACGAATTGCTATGAGGTAGGCGAAAAAACCAGCTTGGCTAGCCCCAAGTGGAAAAAGTCCTACCAGGCCCCCCGGCCAACCAAGGCGACCAACCAAAGTCCATAACAGCGTCGGCCTAACCTGCCTAGCCTAAAGGGTGGGTGGGCGGGTGATCCAATCGGGTTGGGAGCCGGGGAAGAAGAGGCTGAGTTCCCGCCTCCGGCTTGCTTAAAAGACGGGAAGCCGCACCTCCCGGCCGACCCTATTGGTCGGCCCGGTTCTGACGGAGGCAGGAACTCCCACCTCGCAAGGGGGCTGAGCTCTCAGCCCCCATCGCGAGAGTTCGGTCGGGGCCAGCCCACAACACCACCTCCATGGGGATGCGGAAGTGGTTTTATACTCTTGAGTAGACCATTAGAATATCAATGGTTCTATTCTGAGTATAACTTGGTTTGATGCCACTAGCCTTTTCATGTTCTGATTTTGTTCTGAGAATAAACTAGTGCGGATTATTTGTTTTGCAAAACATAATGTATTATACAGATTTTAGTATTGTTTTAAGTTAGTTAGAAATATTAGCACTATTCATTTGGCATGATTAGCTGTATTGTGATTTTAAGAAAAAATCAAGTTAAAATAAACTTGGCAATTATATTTTTATAGGTTTCTACGATCCAAGAGCTTGTTACTGGTTACGAAGCTTCTTTGAAAACCTGCGACTTGTTCAGTCCATATGGTAGGTTTCATTATTCATGAATTGTAGCTAAAATGCAACTTTTAATCCTTATTTTAGCTGTGTTGGTAGACCTCCAAACAGACGTAATAATAAGTAAGCATTTTAATTTCTTGCCAAATTTTCTGACACATGTATCATTGCAGAAAATGGCGATCAAGAGCCACCGACAACTCTGCTTTGGGTTCGCTATTTCCTTGCACAGCACTTTGACAAACTGGGTCAGTTTTCCTTGGCCTTGGATTACATTAATTCTGCCGTTGCAAGTACGCCAACACTAATAGAGTTGTTCTATCTGAAAGCAAAAATTTATAAGGTAATATTGTCATAAATTTATCGAAAATGGAATATGTAATCAATGTATATCCTTTTCATAGGAGCTGATAGACATTTTATGTTGAGATAAGAACAGAACCACTCTTAACGGATCAAAGAAAAACAATGCACAATGTTTTCAATGAAGCACCTAAAGTAACGTTAAGTACAAAACCAAAACATCTAGAAATCACAAGCTTATCAATGAAAACACCGAAAGAGTTTTGCTTGGTCAAAACCCAGCTTTCAGTCTGCTTTTGTAGGAGAACGGCTTTCCTAGCCACTCATAATCAGAACCAAGGTGCCCCAAGAACCCTAATATCTAGTCCTATCTTAAACTCTCAGGTACCCATGTAACCCCCCCCCCCCAAAAGCTACTGCTTCTCCCTTTCTGGAACAGGCAAATTTTAGCATTTCAATCTCTCTCTCTCTCTCTCTCTCTCTCTCTCCTGGCTTCCTCTTGAGGCCTAGTCCCACAGCATCAGCATTGTGAATTTGCCCTGTTGTGTCCATTCCAAGCCTCCATTATACCCCGCTGAATCCAAGCAGGTTCTGTGCTTCTTTCATACTCAGATATTTAGTGCTAACATAATTTTGCCAAACCCGTGAAGCTTGACATAGGCACTGAGGTCTAAACTTTATCCTTTGTTGTTAAGTTCTTTTTTTAGTTTTCATCTGATCAACATCTTCAGAGCTACGTTTCACACAGCAAAGCATGATAAGATTGGCTGTGATTTGTTGCATGCCAAATGTTTTGAAAAGGGGAGAAGTTCTGTCAGTTGCGCGTGTGCATTACAGTTCTCAGAGCTTACACAATATGCCTCTTACTGACATTTATAATTAAGTATAAAACTCTTCCCTTTCCCTCAATAGCATGTAGGCAACCTAAAGGAGGCTGCCAAATGGATGGATGAGGCGCAGTCGTTGGACACAGCCGACAGATTCATCAACTCCAAATGTGCAAAGTATATGCTGAGAGCAAATATGGTGAAGGATGCAGAAGAGATGTGTTCCAAGTTCACACGGGTAGGAGATATATTTTAAATAGAGGTTGGTTGCGTATTTGTTTTGAAAATTTCCTCTGTCAGTTTCAGAATTATTATTATTATTATTATTATTATTATTATTATTATTATTATAAGTCATTGGTAGCAGAATTGTATGACGGCAGGAATATATCTAATTGAGCCAAGATAATAGTTCTGATGAATTTCCAGGAACAGAATAGTTCTATTTCCCCCCTGTAATCTTTAAATATCTTTTAGCTATTTCACTGCAGTATGAAACAACTTCATCGTGAGTAACCCTGTCACAGTAAATGAATTACTCATGAGGAGGCTGAAAGTTTTAGTGGGAGCAAATTCCATGTCCATAGACTAGCCAACTAAAAGTGAACATTTTTCATTAAGGTGCATAGGCTAACTTGGTGGTGAAATAAATACAGGCATCATTGCTACTGAAGTCTACGTTTAAATTTTGTAAATTATTAAATAGACTGCAGGCTATAATCCTGTACCCATTTACCTTTGAGTAAGCCCAGTTTAACTCAGTGGGGCTGGCTATTGGAACTGTATGTGCAAGATTGCATTGTAAATATCTTTGACATGTCTTCCCATTCAGGTAGTTCTTCACATTGCCAAATTTTCCATTGGCATTTGTCCTTTTGTAAGGTCTCCGTTCATTTTGGTTGGGAAGCCCAGCCAGATGGGCGGGGTATGAATAAATAAATTATTTTATTTTATTTTATTTATTTTACTGTCACATCACCAGAACGGTGTTGAGTGGTTGCCTTGATGACCACAGATTTGCTTTTCTTGGACCTCAGTCCTATTCCCTCTTACCTAGTAGTAAGTCTTATGGAACTGAATAGGACTTACTTTTGAGTAGCTATGTATAGGATTACCCCCTTAGTGTTGCATATCATATCTTCACTATTAAAATTCCCTGCCTTCTTGAGCTGTCAGTCATTAATTGAACAAGACCACATTTATAGCTTTTTGCACACAGTGTTTGCTAGATTCAGGTAGGTAGCCATGTTGGTCTGACGCAGTCGATATATATATATATATATATATATATATATATATATATATATATATATATATATATATCCAGTAGCACCTTAGAGACCAACTATGTTTGTTCTTGGTATAAGCTTTCGTGTGCATGCACACTTCTTCAGATACAGATATAGTAGTGTTTGCTACTATATGAGGAATATTGTCTGGTCATCTTAAGAACCACTCCCTTATCTCTGCCTCTCTTACAGTGAAAGTACCCACATTCTCATTTCTGTATGAATGAAATACTGCCCTTCTCACAGACTTTTCCCTTGGTGGAATAGAAAAAGTATGCATTAGGTAAAGCCTTTGGAAAAGGGGGGGGGTAGAGGATACTTTGTAAGAGTGGGGGTAGCCAATATGAGACCCTCCAGCTATTGTTGGAGGTCAACTCCTATCACCCCCTACCTGACCATGAATCGTGGTGGTCAGGGCTATGGGAGTGGCTTGGTTCCACAACATCTGAAAGCACCAGGTTTGCTGTCCCTGCACTCAATAATTCAAAAGTCCAGAAATACAAAATTATCCAAAGCATTGTATCAGTTATTTATTGTTAAAATATTCTTATAGGATATCATAGGGCTGTGTGTGTGTGGATGGGTTGACAGATGGATAGATATCACACATACGCATATAAACTTAAACGACTTGATCCCACACAATACTTTTTTTTTATTTCAGGAAGGAACTTCTGCCATGGAGAATCTCAATGAAATGCAGTGCATGTGGTTCCAAACAGAATGCGCTTTAGCTTTTCAGAGACTAGGGAAATACGGAGATGCCTTGAAAAAGTGCCATGAAGTGGAGAGGGTAAGTAGGTAAACAGATTGCTTTTTCCTGACTACTGCTTCTCATAAGCAACATGAGCTTTGTTAACTTACCATCTGCTTTAAAGTTGCCAAAACACTATTTTGAAAAAACTGTAAGCACACCTAGGAAGCTGCCTTGTTTGTCCATCTGGTAAACTGCATCATAAAAAACAGTATCCTCTTTTTTGTTTCTTTGTTTGTTTAAGCACTTTTTTGAGATAACAGATGATCAATTTGACTTCCACACATACTGCATGAGAAAGATGACACTCCGTGCCTATGTGGATCTCTTGAGGTTGGAAGACATTCTCAGGCAACATGCCTTCTACTTCAAGGCCGCTCGCTCAGCAATTGAAATCTACCTGAAGCTATATGATAATCCGCTAGCCAATGAAAGCAAAGAACAAGAAGTAAATTCAGGTATTGAAGCAATAATTAAGATAGTTTGAGTATAAAAAGCTTTGTGTTCACTGCTGAAAATGCAAAGCAGCAGTAGTGGTATATGTAAAGGAAACTTACTTTGACATTGCTTCCGTTAGACTATCAAGCTGCTGTTTGGGGCCTCCTCTGTTGTGGCTTTTACACTTGGCCTCATTTTTTCTGAGTTGATAAAACTGTGTCTGGGCTACACCTCTTCAGATGGCAGACAGGGGTTCACATTATATATATGTTCCTTCTCTCACACACACAAAAAATTAAATGGAGGGACATTTTGTCATGTGAGCCAACACATGCTATCTGAAGTGGTATGTATCAGACAAAGCCTTGCCACTTGAATGAGAAGGCCCTTGGTTTTCATCCTTTTTTGTGCAATTGAAGGAAAGGTGGTGGTAGAACTTTAGCCCTTAACTGAAATGTGCTACAACAAAATGCTTTCCTCTAGTGCTCACTTAGATCACTGCAGAAAGGAAAATCTGTTGTTGCTTCAAGCAGCAAAAACATTCACATATGAAGCCTCAGTTTGCTTCCCTGTCAGCAAATATAGTCCTCTAACTCACTGATGCTTCCATGCATACACAGGCTGAGCCCTATATAATTTTTCTCCATTGTGAAAATTGTAATTTATTCCTACAGTCTGCTTCCTATCTTTTAACCATACCTTTTATCCCAAAATTTCTGAACCTTAAGCACATAGTGTGCACTGGAGTGCTTATAGATAGCTTTTAAGAATCCTGAAGGATTATTTAAACAATAAATTAAGGGTTACTTCTTTTATTTGTTTATTTTGTGTTTTTGTATTGCTAAGGCATTTAATGAAGTGATATTTAACTATGACACTGTAAAATTTTTTCATAAACCCAGCATTTCGTATGGTTTGTAAATCTATTACTTGTAGAAAACCTTTCGGCCAAAGAACTTAAGAAAATGCTTAGTAAGCAAAGACGAGCACAGAAGAAAGCTAAACTGGAGGAGGAGAGAAAGCATGCAGAGCGAGAGAGGCAGCAGAAGAACCAAAAGAAGAAGCGAGAGGAGGAAGAGGAAGAAACCAGTGGTCCCAAGGAAGAATTGGTTCCTGAAAAACTGGAAAGGGTAGATTTGTTTCTCCTTTTCTATATTAATTATCGCATACCTTCTTCACTGTGCCATATCAAACCAAAATATTTACAGGAAGGTTTGGGTCAGTTAACTCGCTGGCCTGGCATGTAGACCGCACATATGATTTTAACAACCTTGGATTCACATGTGCCGCTTTGTCTCAAATGTGCCAACTGATCAAGCACATTCTGGGGGATGTACATGACTCATCAGATGACAGACACATTGTACATGCTGGAACAGGGGCATCAAGATCAAAGCAAGCATTTTGCTGCTTTGCTTCTGAACTTTTAAGAGTTCTGTGAAACTTGATTTTGCTCACATAATTCTCTTCCACTGGGCTCCTGTTCCAAACCTTTCTTGGTATCATTATGCTTGTGCAGCAGAGTTGCTTTTAACTCCTTCCTGTGTTTCATCTATTGAGTGTTGTTTTCAAGAGTAGGCCTTATGGTCATACATTTGTTCCCTCAACTTTGTCCCATCTTCCTTGCTACAGGAGAAGTGAACAGTCACATTGGGAAATCCCCTGTCTGCCCAATGATGATGACAGAGGAGGGAGCCTGTTAACCTGAAGCTTGCTTTCAGTTTCCCTCTGTAGGGTGGATCCTGGAGAGAAAATGAACAGCTGTTGGGCATTTTGTAATTCCTAAAGTACCATTATATTGTAGTCATTGGGATGGCTCAAAGTTACATCCAAGATGCCAAGCTCCTTCTTAAGTATTTATACAACTAAACCTGTTTTGTCGACTAGCTGTCTTTTGGAAGGGTGGGTGACTATGATAAACACTATTAAATACATTGCGTGCAAAAAAACATTAGTAAGATTATTGCAAGCTTGATCTTTAGAGACTTTTTTGGTATGACTCCAGTTTATAACTAACTTGAATTTCTTTTGGCAGGTTGACAATCCATTAGAGGAAGCTATTAAGTTCCTTATACCACTGAAGAATCTTGTGGCCGATAACATAGACACACATCTTTTAGCATTTGACATTTATCTAAGGAAAGGTAAAGTATATGTAATTGTGAAACAGGATTGTGAAATAACAGGATGATTTTGTAATAGTTACAAAATAGTTGGAAGATTTATCCATTATTAGTTTTCAGTTACCTGTCTGCAAAACACTAGTCTTGACTTATGGGTTTTCCATTGTCTCACCTTGGTCACAACTAACCAGCACTGCTGCTCAAATTATTCAATTTTCTTATTGCTCTCTGCACATAATGCCTGCCCTTAAATTCCCTGCACTGGCAACCTTTTTGCTCCCAGATTCTGCACAAGCTTCTTGTCAAGACCTTCCCTGCCCCCTTGTCTCTCCATTTTTATCCAGGTGAAACTCAGAAAATTAGAATATCTTCGAAAAGTGCATTTATTTCAGTAATGCAACTTAAAAGGTGCAACCAATATATGAGATAGATGCATGACATGCAAAGCAAGATATGTCAAGCCTTTATTTGTTGTAATTGTAATTATTTGTCATTAGGCGGGACAATTATAAATGGAATGTAATTAATGAAATGTAATAGCGATGTTTATTTTTGTTTATTTTTGTATTATTGTAACAATTTGTTTTATTACTGTGGAATTTCCAAAAGAAAGCACTTGTAAAAATTAAAAGAAAAAGAAAAAATAATAGGTTGCATTACTGAAATAAATGCACTTTTTGACGATACCTATATTCTAATTTTCCGAGTTTCACCTGTATACCAACATATCCCTGTATTTTGGTTTCATTGGTCCGGCTCCCCAATCCTTGGGTGTCCAAAAGTCTCCTGCCACCTCAAACAACACCATTTCTTATTTGCTGCCACTTATGCCTGAAACTTCCTCCCCAAAGCTATCTCCCTTTCTACTCCTCACCTTTTCTGTGATGCCTTTGCTACACCATCATCATTCTCATAACCTTCTATAACTTAAATAACTTTGCATTCAACCCGTCTATCCCTGCCTCCATTCACCTGCCCCTTCTCTGTTGTCTGCCTCAGGCCTATTTCTTGGTTGCAAGCCCATATAATGGGCTGGCTGAGCACAGAGGAGTTGTGGGAGCCATCATCTGGGGGGACCCCCAAGGGAATCCCCAGGGGAAGAAGGCTCAGAGCCAGGGGACTGGTGATGAGAGGTCAGAGGGAGAAGAAGGAGCAGACTGGGAGGAGGAGGTGTCAAAAGCAGAAGGGGTAACAGGGTTTAGTGAGCAGGAAGAGGCTGTGACAGAGAATAGTTTAGACTCTGAGGCTGAAGCAGAGGCTGGAGAAGATGGTCAAGAGGCAGAGGGGAGACAGGCTCCTGAAGACGTCAGAGAGCCTCCCCATCGCAGAGAAATGAAGAGCAGAACAGAAATTGGTTGTGCACAGACACAGTCTATGACTGCTTGGGAAAGACCCTGGAGAAGAGGAGCCTTAGAGAGCAGTGGGACCGTCAGTCTTCACAACTGCCTCATTCGGGCAAGACCTACTGGGAAAGAGTTGCTCGGACCACTAGGCCTGCACTTTTTGGGCTTCTCCGAATAAAGAGTTAACTTCTCTGACACTTGTTATTTTTTATTGCTGACCCACATTTGACTTCAGCTCCTGGCAGCCCCATGGGGCAGGGACCTGGTCTTTCCTTGTTCAAAAGCTGACAGGTGGATATATAAATAATAGAGGTCTCCTTTATTTTGCATGTGACACATGAGTGAGAGTGTGTGTGCAGAACAGTTATAACATAGCAATACAAACAGATTATTCAAATGTAAATAACATTATAAAAACTAGTTTTTTATTCTTGTATTTATGCAGGAAAGTTTCTCTTAATGTTGCAGTCGGTTAAAAGAGCTTTTGCTATTGACAGTAACAACCCATGGCTACATGAATGTTTAATTAAATTCTCCAAATGCGGTAAGTATAAGATAAATCTGCTGTTTGCATGCTATAAAACTCTGCTTGGAACACTGAGGTACAGTCTTGTCAGGTGGTAACAGCTATGTGCTTTCTTTTCTTTTGTTTTACTTTTTTTAGTGTCTGACCATAGTAATTTGCCAGAAATTGTGAACAAAGTCCTAACCCAAGAAATGCAGAAGATTTTTATTAGTAAAGATTTGGAAAGTTTTAATGAAGAATTTCTCAGACGCAATTCTACCTCCATACAGCATCTGCTATCAGGTTGGTTTATTTGTGTTCTAAAGGATGACATGATGCCAAGCCTGTGTTTTATTGTAGGACTTAGTAAGTTGCAGGAGAATAGCCCTGCTCAACAGACCAAAGGTCCATCTAGCCCAGGACTCTGCCCGTGACAACCATAAACCTCTAGGAGGTGCCTAAGAAGGCTTGAAGGCAGCCTTCAGCCCCTACCCCAATTTTCATTTCCAATTCTCATTTAACAGATTTCTTATCATTATTCCCATTCTATTTATCAAAAAAACCTTATATTATATAAACTATCCCTTTTTAGATCCTCCTTATCACATTCTAAATTTAATATTCTTATTTACAAATCTTATCATAATTCCATCTAATCAATCTTTCTTTTCTTCCCTTACCTAATTTTTATCCTCCAAGGACCTCCATTCTTTTTAAACCATTTGATCATTCCAAATTTTAATTTACTATATATCTCTTTGATAATATACCTACTCTTCCCCTGGCCCCAGCCAACCCCCTTCAGTCCAGCAAATTCCATAGTCATCAGTCCAGTTTTCGATCCTTTTAATCTATCCTAATAACAAATTGTCCATTCTTACTTCACCCCACCCCCTTTCCCCAATGTTTTACAATCCAACCTTCCTTATGGCCCCCCTGGATTTTCTCACTTCTTTGCACACCCATTTCCTTGCTTGTCTTCTGTACTCCAAAAAGTACCATCATTTTGGTCAGTCCGAGAATTTCTTGTCCTTCCCCCAGTATAGGAGGAATAAATTCCAAACCTTCTTGTTGAGCATGTTCCTCACTTCCTTCCTCTTTCTCTTCCTGTTGAACTTCATCTTGTTTTTCAATATCACTGTCATTTGATACATTGTATATACTGTCTACCTCTGCAGTTACACTACAGTATTCATGTCCTCAGACTGTAAAAAATGTCTCCTTTCTTGCAATAGTAATTCCTCATGATACATTCCGATTCTCAGTTCCCACAAGCATCTCAAAACATTTTGCTGGAACGCAGGTGGATATACTTTTGTTCACATTCTCAGGCCCTTTCAAGGTCACTTGTCTTGAGAGTCAGGCAATAGTTACTCCTTATTTCACCAACCACATTTTACAAAACTGGCTGCCATATTTATCACAGTTATATTGCTTTAAATTCTGTAAAGATGTTTAAGATATAAAACCCCAAAATACATGCACTCTTTTCCTTCTTTTTCTTTTTAATAATACTGTCAGCTCGCTGGTCTGTCCGAGCTGCTGGCTCCAGGGAAAGAACAGACCTTTCCCAATTTAAATCTCTCCTTGCAGGGAATTTTAATCACCACTATCCATCTCCCCTCTTACCCTGCTTCAAGGGGAGAATCTTTTTACCATGTTCTTTGGAGTTATCTTTGTAAAAATATACTTCTTGTCCTGGTTTCGGGTTCTTTAATTAACTGTTTCTTAAATCAATCAGTGGGAGGAGATGGCTTCCGTGTTTTCTCTCTCTCTCCCGTTTCCTAATTGTAATCCAATAAATTAATTTTTGAATCCTACTCACTGTCCTTTTCCGAATTGTTCTTTGGAAGTATCCAGCGCTCTCCGCCTCCGGTTTCTGAGCTTCTCTCCGCGAGGTAGCGATGTTGCTCAAAGATGGCCCCCACAACTTCCACCCTTCTCGCTCCGGCGCTCTTACTGAGACAACCGGAGAGTTGGGGGAGTCAAAATGGGGGACTGCCGAGCTATCTTCGTCCCTGGGACGCTCGACCCGGGGCTCTAAGGGGCGCAGCGTAGACCTGTTTCTATCTTGGCTTGATCCGCTCCATCTATGGTCATCTGAAGCAGCTCGGTATCTCTCGCCTGCTGTTGCTCCACAGCCATTAGTATTCAGAGGCAGAGTACCTCTGAGCACGGAGGTCCCATGTAATCAGTATGATTAATAGCCATGGCACATTTCTTCTCCGTGAACTGGAGAATTTGGAAAACCCTCCAGCTGGTGGCAATGAACTCCATAACTTAAATAATGGATTGGGTGAAGCAGCCCTTCCTTCCACCGTCCGGAATGTGCTGCTGGTCAGTTTCATTAGATGATTCCTAGCATTATCACTTCCACGTTCAGACAGAAGGAAAGTCTAAATCAGGCATGGCCAAACTTGGACCTCCAGATGTATTGGAACTACAACTCCCACCGTCCCTAGCTAACAGGACCAGTGGTCAGGGATGATGGGAATTGTAGTCCCAAAAAACATCTGGCGGGCCAAGTTTGGCCATGCCTGGCCTAAATGAAGACTGTGAGAACTTGAAGAAACATTGCTAATTGTTGTCTTCATCATTTTGCAGTTTTATATATGTGTTTAGGCTACCACCAGTCTTTATGGGCTGAGGATTTCCATCTCTGTCATCCCCATTGTCTTCTATTATTAGAATGCCTTCCCCCATTACTTCATCAGGTGTTTCCCATGGGATTTTCGTACTCTATTATCTTTTTCTTGTGTGTGGTGTCTATTGTTAGCGGCTTCCGAACCGTAACTCACAATTTCAGGTCGTTAGCATGGCTCTTGCTACATTCGCTGCCCTTTAAAAGTCACGTTTATTGTTAAATACACAGCCAAATTACAAAGCTAAATTACTTTAATGAGGTAACTGGATAATTGAACTTAATTTTATCTTGTCCTCCTTAATTGCTTTAGTACCTGTGGCAAATAAAAAATATATTCAAATTTTGTGTCATGGTTCGCCTTTAGACTTATTGGAGTTGAGAATTTGAAGTCAGATATCCAGTTCTGAGTGAAGTAAGGTTTTCCCCCCTCCCAGAACCTCAGAAAAATTGAGGTCATATTTTGCTGGCTTCTCTCTGGCCCTTCTGCAGCTTAGGCTGGACCTATTGATATAAAATGGGGTGGCCTTTGATGACAGTATGGGTGAATTTACTTTCTTGAGCTTCTTTGGTTCCAGTATGGTGGACTTTGCTTTGTTGTAACTTGCTGATTTGACTGTCCTTGTTGCCTTGCTATTTTTTCAAGTTTTTAATTTTTTTACAGTGCGCACAATGCATGTTTAGCGTTCATGAAAACTGAAGCAAAACATAAGTTCTCCCTTTGAATGGTTTCCCTGTTCATTAATCTATGTCACTTCTTTTTCAGGTGCCAAGATGATGTATTTCCTGGACAACTCAAGACAAGAGAAAGCTATTGGCATTGCGACTAAACTAGATGAAACAATGACAGACAAAAATGTGAAGGTAATTCATTATTATGGTTGTGAAACTGAAGTTTCTGGGTAATATGCTGTTGTGACATTTGAGCAGGTATGGGAAACCTTTAGCCCTTCTTATGTTGCACTGCAACTCCCATCACCTCTGCTCATTGGCCATGCTTGCTAGTGCTTATGGGAGTTGTAGTTCAGCCAAAGCTTCCCCACTCGTGTATTAGAGGATAAACGGGAAGGTAAACGGCATTTCCGTGCGCTCTGGCTCCCGTCACAATGTTCCATTGTACCAGAAGCGGTTGAGTCATGCTGGCCACATGACCCGGAAAGCTGCGGACAAACACCGGCTCCCTCGGCCTGGAAAGCAAGATGAGCGCCGCAACCCCATAGTCGCCTTTGACTGGACTTAACCTTCCAGGGATCCTTTACCTTACCGATTAGAGGATAACACATGGAAGAAAACAGTATTTTGACTTCCAGTAGAAAATAAAAAAAAGATTGCAGCAGTAGTCCTACACTTGAGAGAGGAGCTAATAGGGGAGGGGTGTTTCTGTTGGGATTATTTTGTGGAAGACACCCCAACTTAAAAATAGTAATGGCTTTTTTTTTTCTATCTTCAGACTTTAACAACAGTTTTAGAGTCCTTACTTGATGGCAGCTTTGGAGTCAGCCCTACCCAGAGTGATGAGTATCGGCTGGCATGCCACAAACTGTTTCCTTTAGCATCTGCATTTGTCTCTCCCACAAAGGAAGATGATGGTAGCTTTGCATCGATCAATCATACAGCCATTCATCACAGTGTGCTGTCCAATGAAACTTAAAGCTGAGCAATGGGGTTGTGTTCTCTTCCAGACTGGCTGAACACAGTTCAGGGTTTCTACTTCCGATTACGTTGGAAAAATTCAAACAGGCAGTTGAATGAAAATGTACTGTGCTATGAGCTCATTTCTCTCAACAGGAGCTGCTGATATTTATGTAGACATCTATCTCTGCATAATACTGGTTATGTTTATATTTGTACAGTTATGAATCTTTTTATCCAAAATCATGGACACAAGAGATTGACCATTCACATGAATGCTGTTACATATTCAAGTAAATACAGCCACTTCTTATAAAACCTATTGGATTAGCAAACTTGGCAAGTTAAAAGGGCATGTCTTGTCCATTGTTTTCAGCTTTTTTATTTGTTTCTTTCAAAGCACAAATCCTAATTATGGGTGATGACAATTTTCTGTTTATTTAAAGCATTTTATGGAAACTGCTTAATTCGGAGAGCTTATTTGTGTTTTTAAATTGGTATGCTTTTTTTTAAAAAAAAGCTATAACCTCCTTTTTCTCGTAACTATTAGTTTGAACTGTTTATTAAATATTTTTGAACTATTGAATACCCGCTATTACTGTTTAGATACTTGTTTCTTCTCCACTTACAAATTTTGAAATATTTTTCCACTTTTTGGGGGGTGGGTGGGTACAACAACATAGAATGTGGCCAATCCCAGATAATAAGTTATGTTTAAATATGATGTTGAGCTCTGTTAAAACTCACAAGAAATGAACTTCAATTTTTGCTGAAGTATTGATTTAAGTGCTATAAAGCAATTAGTGGTTAATATTTACTTTAACAAATTTAAATGAGCACAATTAGTTTGTCTACAAATCACAGTTAATATTTTTCTTTGTATTTTGGTGCATTAATCCAAATGGATTACGCCTACAACTTTTCAAAATTCTAAGTCAACCATCTTAAATGTTTTACTTCATAGCATCAATGGCTATTCATGACAACTTTATATAAACTGCTGTCCAAACTTAAAATACACCCTGGCTTGTACAGAAAATCCATTTTCTGAAAAATAATCGAACCAGTTTGTTTTCCTTTTTATGGTTAATGTAAATATTTAAGGAATATTACTTAGGCCCTATGCAAAATCCAAGAAGGGAAGTTTTATCAAGACAGATAGTTATCTTGAAGACAGTCTCTTCTGTCATCTGTTTAAAATCAATAGCTGAATGAAAAATTCACTGTAAAATAATGCCAACTGATGTAATGCTGTAATAAATTATTTTGTACACATTGGCTCTGGTTTTGTGTTTTTATATCTATTGAATGTTTATTTTTATGGGGTTGTGGTCATGAAATCTTTCTTTTAAACTCTATGGAAATGATGACCACAGGATCCTGTCTCAAACCAAATCAGACCACTGGTCCATCTAGCTCAATATTGTCTACTCTGACTGGTAGCAGCTCTCCAGGTTTTCAAATAAGAGATTTTCCCCAGCTCTTATCTGAAGACAACAGGGATTGAACTTGGGGCCTTCCGCATTCAAGGTAAATGTTCTACCGCTGAGCTGTGGAATTTTGGAGCCACATGTTGACCTGGAGGAGGTTTCTAGTAGATCAGAACTTACCACCACATGTGATGGCTTTGTCTGTCAGCAGTGGTTTTCTAAGGCAGAGTTTATCTGTCAGTTTATTAGGAAAGATACACACCACCGATTAGTAAACTTGTGTGTCAACAACAATGAGGACCTGAAGAACAAAGCTCGTTGGCTGATGGACACTTGTTTCACCTTTGCTAAACATTGAAGAGACTTAGAAGGAAGACTGGTTGGTTGGTTGAATTTATATACCGCCCTATACCCGAAGATCTCAGGGCCGTTCACAGAACCACCTCCTGCACTGATTTAATTTAGCTCCTCTTTCAGATCCAAATGCAGAAACACTGGGTTTTGTGACGGTTTCTCTAGGGTTTCTAATATCCATTGTGGGGTATTCATGAATCTCTCTGAGAAAGGAAATATGTAAGAAGTCTCTAAAGAAAACAAGAAAGGCAAAAGATGTTTTAAAAACATGCACGAATGCCTACACACATATTCTATGTTGCTTTGAGGCGCTCGCTTCCAGGTCACTGATTCAAAACAGAGCTTTTAGCATTTGTTAATTACGTTAATGCCTCTGTGATTCCTTATGTTAAGATGCCTTCTTGGCTCCAGCTCAATTTCTGCTGTTAGACATCTGTTCACGTTACAAAATCCACAATCCTAGTGAAGTTAGACTGCCAATTTCGGTAGCAGCTTCTGGGTTTAAATTTATCTGATTCTTGTGATTTATCTGATTCTTGGTAAAAGCTCACTTTCTTGAGTTACCTGCTAAGTCACAGACTTACTTATCTATTGATGGCATCCTATAGAATAAAATTCTTTTGGTGCTCACAGTAAGTACTGTAAATATAAAAGCAATCATTTTTTGGCTGGAAAGTTCTTGGGGTGATCATGTTTGCACTGAAAGAAGGGAGTACTGCACATTAATGCCTGCTCACTGCAACTCAGGCCCCTAACTTTCGCTTTCAGCAGAAGAACATGGGGCAGGAACATGCGGTGCAGCGAGGAGCCTTGGGCAACAGGGCAGCTCAGTCCCACGAAGGAGCCTCCAGAGGTGCGGCTGTGCGCTTGCATGCTCACTGTTCAGAGCTGCTCCTGGCTGCAGGGGGGGGGGCAGAGCCAGCGGGCCCCTTGGGCACATGGAGGCAAAGCACTTGGAGGGGCCACTTCCTTTCTTCTGCATTTGCAAAAACACTCCTATTCCGAAGACACTGGGAGCAACGCACAAAAGAGAAATTGACCACAATACAGCGCATATGCTACTACTCCAAAGAAAACTTACTAAAACAGGCTCCTGCAGTTTAATTGGTGATAACAACAACGCGCGCGCGCGCGCGCAAATATCCCCGAATGCACCATTTGTATGCCGCCCTGCGCGCGCCAAGGCCGTCGGGCGGTTCGCAGCCAGAAGCCGGCGTCGCTGCTGGGCTGGGCTCCGGAGAGCCTTCCCGCCTCCCTCCGCCGGAGACAGAGAGAGACGGGGTGGGGAAGGCGGCTCCGTGGGCGGCCCCTGCCTCCCGTTCCCCGACGGCGGCGGCAGTTCCTGGGCGGCTGCGAGGGGGAATTGGGCGGCTCTCGCTCGGCGTCTCGCTTCTCCGCCCGGCGGCCATGCAGCGTCCGGAGGGGAAGCAGCCCTCGGGCGCCTTCGCCGCAGGCGAGCCGTCGGGGCATCGGGGAGCAGCGGAGCTCGGCGGGCGGAGGCGCCCCTGTCTTTCCGCCGACGGGAGCGTCTCGGCCAGGTGGCCCCCGAGCCGGGCGGCGACGGAGGGCCCTCGCTGCTCCCTCGACGGGGCTCCGGGGGACCTGGCGGAGGAGTTGCGCGAGTTCGACGCCGTGCTGGACGCCTTCTCTCCCGGCGCCCAGGAGCGCCGCTTCCCCGGCGAGGAGCCTCCGGAGCGGCGGAGAAGCGACGGAGGCGGCAGCGACGCCGCCCAGAGGGAGTCCCTGTTCCGCTGCGACGCTCAGGGTGAGTACGGTACAGTACATGTTCTTCTTCTGCTGCTGCTGCCAGGAGGGAGTTCTTCCCCTTTATTTCAGCCCCTTGTTCAAGGGACCCTCTGCCGGTCGTGGGCTCATGGATCACTCGGGGGTCCTTGGCTCCTCTCCTCCTCCTCCCCGTCCTTTTGCTCGACGGCCGGGCACGCGTCTGCCCCAGAGAAAGCGCTTGCTTTTTTGAGCACTTCAGGGGGGAGCTGAAGTCGACACGTCGCGTGTGCATGAATGATGGGGACTCAATTGCCCAGAGCAGAAATGGCTTTGAGTGTCAGCTGAAGTTCCCAGGTCAAGTCCAGCTCTATGGAGCACACACGGGGCTGCTTCACCTGTCATGGGCATTTGAATGTTAGTGCGCTGAATCTTGCTTGCTTAAAATGTGTAGATAGATGTGCAGTCCTGTGAAATTGGCTGCTGTTCTTCCTGCCTTGACAAATAGGAGATGCCCACTCTGAATGGTCATCTATGTACTTAATTTCGGGCTGGCACTTAGCATTTGAGAACCTCAGGTGTGCTGCACTGTCTGCACCTATTTAAATGCTTGTCATAGAGTTACCTTCCACCACTACCCATCATGAGCTTGTGCCATAAAAGGGACATATGGGGCCGTTTGGGCAACATCTGGCTTTTTTTTCTACAGCTTAGTGTCAGTGTTCTTGTGAAAAAGGTGCTGGCTTGACCTTTACCTTTTGCATCTCTCGTCTGATATGATCCCAAGGTTGTTTCTTATTTTTTAAAAAAACAAATTTCACAACAGATGCATTTTCGGACAGTTTGCTCAATGCCGTTCATAGCAGAGCCGGGATTTGACTGCTGCACTCAAGAATTAAAAAAAACGTTTGCTTTCAGCAATTTGCTCCCCAAAGCCATCTGCTTGTTTACACAAATTGTTCTTCAGAGAGGAATGCTTCTCAAAGGTAGTTTTACCTGTATTGGACACAGAAATCCCCACCCAACAAAAACAAAAGCGCAAATTTGTTTTGTGCCTGTGTTTTACATGCTGACAATATTTATTGCGATATATCTTGTGTCATTAAAACTCTGGTGGTTGGGCGATCTAGTCCTAAGTTCCTAGAATTCACTGGAGTAGACTTGTATAGAAAAGTGCTAAAAAAAATCTCCATGATTGGCCATGGAGGCAGCTAAGGCTGGGCAATATCAACTTTTCAACATTGCAATGTATCACCAGCTTAAAGATGATAGTGATCACAGAATCATAGAATTGTAGAGTTGCAAGGAACCCTGAGGATCATCCATTCAGGGATCGAACTGGCAACCTTGGCGCTATCAGCACAATGCTCAAACCAACTGAGATCCATTGTGATGTTGAAAAGGAAGGAGCACCATTTGGCGGTGATGTGAAACCGCCTCGGTTCCCCCCACTGCCAGCACCTGGCTCAGGGAGGAAGGAGACAGCAGCTGGAGAAGCAAACTAAGGCTCCACAATATACCTCTGGGTGAAGGTGCCATCGTGCTCTAGTCCTCAAACCAGTCCTGGACAATGACTTGATACATGACCCAGGCCTAAAAGCAGCATCTCCACTGTGTTGCATGTGAGGTGCCTCGCAGTATTGAAGTCCTCTTAGCCCGAAAAGATAAGCAGGGTACTCCCACCCGTTCTTCAATGGAACAGCAGAACATCTGGAGGGATCTCTAGAGAACGGGGTTGTTGCAGTTGCTTCAAACCACAGCTGTGGGCTTGTTCCATAAGTGCCACTTCCTAGGGACCCAGGTCCCTTCACACCCACCCCAGTAAAATATTTGAGGGGGCTGGTCTTGTGGTAGCACCAGGTGATTGGCAGATGGGTGACCTTGCCTACACGTCAAACGGGACTGTGGGGAACCTAATGGTTTGGGGAAATAGCCATCTAGACCACTGGCTAGAAATAGTTTCCCAAATCTGTAGTGTGGCATAAACTGATATTTTGCACACAAAGAATCAGAATTCTAACATTCTGTTTCTTAAAAAAAGAAAACAGGCAATATTTGGAAAAAGACTTCTGTTGCCCTGCCAGCCAGCCTTGTCTTTCTCTCACAGCATCCATTCAGACAACTTTTAATACCATCCTTCTTGCTACGATGTCATTTGACCACAATCATATTCCAAAGCAACAATGAAAATCCAAATTGCCCGAAATATTGCCACAATAAAGCATGCAGACTCGAAAGCATATGAAATAGGGACTAAAGCACTATGCGCACTCTGTTGAATGGGTAGAACGAGAGAGATCGCCAAAGATGGTTGTTGGGTTCTCAGGAAGATGATTTAGCTGTAGGGCAGGGATGGGGAGCTTGTGGTTCTTCAGGTCCAGCCAGGGATCATGGGAATCGTAGTCCAGGAACATCTGGAAGGCTACAAGGTCTCCATCATTGTGTATATAAAAAGAACAAGTCAGGGTCTGGGTGTGTTTAAACCCTCATCAAATTGGGAGGAGGCAGACTTCTAGTTACATGGACATGCCTTGATTTCTTTCTTGGTATTCTTGAATGGCAGTATAAAGAAACGACAATGACCTTTTGTAAAGAAATCCGAAAGGCGTAGCAGGATTAATAGAGAGGGCCTTTATTCTAGGGAAAATGCACAGATGTCATAACTTGACTGCATCTCCTCCTTGGACTTTTATGACACACACACTGCTAAATTTACAGCCGCTCACAGTCCAGTACTGTTCAAACATCGACTCTCCCTCTTTGAATACAAGTTTATTTCCCTTTTTGTCTCTGTAGTGAAATTGTGGTGCCAAATTCATTACCCCGCCGTTTCCTTGGTAACACTTATGTGAAATGCCAGTGTGGGAAGAAGCCAGGCCACAAGCAGACATGCTCTAAAAACACAAATCTCCAGCAACCGCAGTATATAAAAAAAGGCCTGCTAGGTGGTATTTTGTCTGTAAACAACTTTTATTGGATGGAACAGCAAGCCACCTTACACATACTCTCTCCTCTGGCTTCCTGCAGATTCATATCGGCTTCTTCTGATCTCTGCTAGCTAGTAGCTTAACCATAAGCCAAGAAAAGCATTCTACCAGCTCTCTTTCTACAGATCCTCTCTTTCTCTTTCTCTGTTTTGGGACTAGGGCAGTAACTATACTGTTGATAACTGGTACTGAGAGTCTTCACAGCTAACCTCCCCACTTTGCCTTTTACCTCCCCACTCTGTGTGTGATAGTGATGGGTTCCAGAGCAGGAGGGTTCTAGGTGTAGGTTCTAGGTGTTACTGCAGCACCAATGTGAGGACCTCAGCTACCAGCACTGGAGCTCCTATGGCCTTCTGGCCCTTGGGATCAAACAGTGGTCTCTCCTTACACAGCAACCTTTCTTTATTCAATGTGGCAATGCAGAAGAGTTGGGCATAATGGCTAGTTATTACAAATGCTCTGTATGGCCATTTCCTTTTGTGACCTTCTTTGGAGCAAAGTATAGAAAATGAGTTCATGCGATTTAAACAGATCTGCGAGCTTTTGTTGTTGTTGTTTAGTCGTGTCCGACTCTTCGTGACCCCATGGACCATAGCACGCCAGGCACTCCTGTCTTCCACTGCCTCCTGCAGTTTGGTCAAACTCATGTTCGTAGCTTCGAGAACACTGTCCAACCATCTCGTCCTCTGTCGTACCCTTCTCCTAGTGCCCTCAATCTTTCCCAACATCAGGGTCTTTTCCAGGGAGCTGTCCTTCCAGTGAGCACTCAGGGCTGATTTCCTTCAGAATTGATAGGTTTGATCTTCTTGCAGTCCATGGGACTCTCAAGAGTCTCCTCCAGCACCATAATTCAAAAGCATCAATTCTTTGGCGATCAGCCTTCTTTATGGTCCAGCTCTCACTTCCATACATCACTGCTGGGAAAACCATAGCTTTAACTATACGGACCTTTGTAGGCAAGGTGATGTCTCTGCTTTTTAAGATTTGTCTAAATCCAATTCTGAACGGACTAAAGACAAAAGGTAGGGCTGTCCCTTGTCAGCACTGTTATTCACCTGGGTTTCGGAACCATTAGCTACAAAAATAATCAGCTAATTTTTACATCAAAACTAATTCCCAAAACTTACTGTATTTATCCACTACTCTGATGCAATAATAGAGTTTTCCATTTGTGGGCAAACAGTATTGTCACTACACAGCTATCATGTAGAAGTTTAATTCTATATGTTCTGTATTGATTGAGATGTGCAATTTCAGGACAATAGTAGGGATTTTAATATTTTAGACATTAATCTTATAATAATTTTCCAGCATTTCTGTCTCATTTCTATTTCAATATATTCTTTTTTTATACAAAGATGAATAGCTTATTGTGAACCAATGTGCTGTGAAACACTGCACAATATTCATCAATAGAAATAATTTAAATTAGTTAAAGCCACGCCAAGCCATTGGTGAGTATCAGTAAAACGTACAGTGGTACCTCGACTTACGAACGACTCGACAACCGAATTTTTCGACTTACGAATGGGGCAAATGGCCGCACGCTTACAAATTTCTCGACATCCGAACGGAAACCGCGGCGGTTTTAGATAGGGATTTTTCGACTTACGAATTTTTAGACGGGGTTGCTTCGACTTACGAATTTTTCCGTTTCCAATGCATTTCTATGGGAAATCGCGTTTCCAATGGCGCTTTTCGACTTACGAATTTTTCGACCTACAAAGATGCCTTCAGAACGGATTAAATTCGTCCGTCAAGGCACCACTGTAGGCACTTTCGGAAATTTAATCTGGCTGCCATCTCCCCGAACCCCAGTTAAAATAATCCCAAGCAACCCTTTGTTGCTAAAAAGCAAATAAGCTTGCTTTCAAGATATATATATATAACGCCCCCCCCCCCCAAATCCCACGTTTGGTTGACAGAGAAGAAGTAAAATGTCTGTAGGGGTATTTCATGTCTTGTTCTTTGGTTGTCTGTGCAGTTTTCTTTAAATGCTATGAAACATTAGTAAGACGTTCTTGTGAAATATAAATCGGAGATCTAGGGGTATTTATTAAGTTAAATTCATTCTACATGTTTGTAGTGATTCTTTCTCTGGCTCTCTTCCTGGATTGGAATCAATGTGTATTTGCTTGCATCTGAACAAGCTTACCTCATTGCTGGAAGAATAGCTGGGCAGCAAACCTACAGTAGATAAGCAGTACCTTCAAAAGAAGGAAGTTGTGCATGATTGTGCAGCAAATCGGAACTGGCCATCTCTGTGTGGTTCTCCTGAACCAGGGCGCTTAATGCCTAAGAGCTCCTCCACCTGGAAGCGCCTAGTTTATGCCAGCAAGGCTGGTGGGTGTCTGAATCTCTGTGTGTAAATATACCAAAAGCAGCATGTTCACATTGGAGATGGAAGGAAAAGGTGATGTTCCAGTAACACATCAATGAGCCAGTCATAGAAAGACTTTCTACTCAGGCAGAAAAGTTGATTCCCCTCCCTTCGAACCCCGCCCTCCCGGCTATGGACTTTTGTCGGTGGCCCCTTGCACTTTTCAGGGCACACATGGAATCACCAGGGGTAGTCAACTTTTTTATACCTACCACCCACTAATGCATCTTTCCTTACCGCCCACCAGTGCTCGATGGAAGGAGGATTCAGCTTGTGCCATAGAACCCCTGACCGCCCACCTAGAACCCTGAAACGCCCACTAGTGGGCGGTAGGGAGCAGGTTGACAACCCCTGTTCTACATGGACAGTTATAATTGCAGATGCAAAGAGAGTTTGGGTGGCATCTGCACTTGGCCCGGGGGTGGGGAACATCTGGCCAGATTTTGCTTGAACTCCAGCTCAGATCAGCCCCAGCCAGCATGGCTGGTGGTCAGGGTGGAAGTCGGAGCCCAACAACCTCTGGAGGGCCACAGATTTGCCCAGCCTATTCATTACCTATTCATGGCACAGATTTCAGTGGGGCGTTGTCAGAACTGGAGCATAACTTTGTGATGGCATGGGTTTTGTGGTTTGTATCCTCCTGGAGACTTTGATATCGTGCTGGATTGTAAAATGCTCTGAGGATTTAGCTAGTTCTGCTGACTCTTCTGTCTGAGCCTTGGATGACTACCACTTGATTGGATGTTAGGCATGATTTATTCTTGGCTCAACAGCAAAGTTTGGTCTCTCCATGCTTTCATGCTGAATTCAGTCAGTGGAACTCCCCCAAAGATGCATTGTGCTTTAGTGGCACGTAACTATAGGACTAAGATCATGGCCACTGGTCCCATCACCTCCTGGCAAATAGAAGGGGAAGAAATGGAGGCAGGGAGAGATTTTACTTTCTTGGGTTCCGTGATCACCGCAGATGGGGACAGCAGTCACGAAATTAGAAGACGCCTGCTTCTTGGCAGAAAAGCAATGACAAACCTAGACAGCATCTTAAAAAGCAGAGACATCACCTTGCCAACAAAGGTCCATATAGTTAAAGCTATGGTTTTCCCAGTAGTGATGTATGGAAGTGAGAGCTGGACCATAAAGAAGGCTGATCGTCGAAGAATTGATGCTTTTGAATTCTGGTGCTGGAGGAGACTCTTGAGAGTCCCATGGACTGCTAGAAGATCAAACCTATCCATTCTGAAGGAAATCAGCCCCGAGTGCTCAGTGGAAGGACAGATCGTGAAGCTGAGGCTCCAATACTTTGGCCACCTCATGAGAAGAGAAAACTCCCTGGAAAAGACCCTGATGTTGGGAAAGATTGAGGGCACTAGGAGAAGGGGACGACAGAGGACGAGAGGAGCTCCTATGGCCTTCTGGCCCTTGGGATCAAACAGTGGTCTCTCCTTACACAGCAACCTTTATTTATTCAATGTGGCATTTGCAGAAGAGTTGGGCATAATGGCTAACCCATAACCCACCTATGGATGATGACAAGGTCTTGGTATTTTGCTGCAACAAATCTGCAAAGCATGCCTCTGGCAAAAGCACTGGTGTCTTCTTTTCCAAGTTATTAGACCATTTTAAATGAGTTTTTTTTGTTTTTTGCATAGAGAGATGCTAGTTGTGATGCATACAAAAAAAAACACACAGAGGCGTAGCATGGGGAGTCCCACGTGGCCCCAGGTGCAATTTTTAAATGGGGTGTAAAGCAGACATCCCCATCCAGATGCTCCTAGCCTGTCCTGACCCAGCACTTCTCTTCTCTGAGTAGCGCTGTGGTCTAAACCACTGAGCCTCTTGGGCTTGCCAACCAGAAGGCCGGTGGTTTGAATCCCCATGACGAGGTGCACTCCTGTTGCTCTGTCCCAGCTCCAGCCAAGCTAGCACTTCGAAAGCACGCCAGTGCAAGCAGATAAATAGGTACCACTGCAGCAGGAAGGTAAACGGCATTTCCGTGCGCTCTGGCTTCCGTCACAGCATCCTATTGCGCCAGAAGCGGTTTAGTCATGCTGGCCACATGACCTGGAAAGCTTGTGGACAAACGCCTGTTCCCTCGGCCTGAAAGCGAGATGAGCGCCACACCCCAGAGTCGCCTTTGACTGAACTTAACCAACCAGAGGTCCTTTACCTTTTCCCTCTCTCCTGGGCATCGGAGGATTTCTGTTTGAATCCAAGGCTATGGGAGGAACAAGGCCCCTTCGTGGTGCAAAGCCCTCCACTGATGGCTCAGATTGTATATACGTGTAAATAAACCATCTATCACTAAGAAAGACTCCACAGTGCCTCATTCTCAAAGGAAATACAATCCCATGGAATCTTGCACTGCTCGGAGGTTGACTGGTGTGCAACAATACGTTTAAGTCAAAAATGCAGGCTGACTTGTTGCTATAACACTAAGGATTAAGGGTTGTCTTCCAGGACAATGGTTTTCCACCCATTATTGAGGCACAGTCTGACCTAAAGTGGGTTTCATCAGCACTGCTATCACTGTATAGATCAGGGGTCCCCAGACTACGGCCCGCGGGCTGATGCAGCCCAATTGGTCTCCCAATCTGGCCCGTGACAACCCCCGCCGCCCGCTCTTACGGCGCGCAGTGCGGCGGTGCAGTTCCAGATCGGGAAAAAGTGCCGAAAATTGTTTGTGCGCATGCGTATGGGCCTCTCCCGCCCCAGAAGTGGTCATTTCCGGTGTACTTCCGGGTCGGGGGAGGCCCATACACATGCGCACAAACGATTTTCGGCG
Source organism: Zootoca vivipara (assembly GCF_963506605.1). Lineage (NCBI taxonomy): Eukaryota > Metazoa > Chordata > Lepidosauria > Squamata > Lacertidae > Zootoca > Zootoca vivipara. The sequence goes on from NC_083283.1 coordinate 81,043,728, forward strand.
ATTTTTCCGACCTGGAAGCGCGCCACCAAGTGTGTGTGTGCATGCGCACGGGCGCACACTCCCCCGCCCTCCAGCCTGCTGCACGCTGGGTAAGTCTGGGGACCCCTGGTATAGATTATATGGTATAAAGTTAAAAATTGGGTCCCACAGTGCATGTCTGGACGAAAGGTGGGTCCCTAGTCAGAAAAAAACCAGCTGTTCTAGAATAAATGTGTTGTTTAAAAATAATTGCATGGTGATTTCATCCCTTTTTGCTCTAAAAGGAAAGTCTTGAGTGTTCTTCCACTGCCCTTTCGACTAGCGTAATAACTAACCGTTGCTTAAGAGGCAGGCAGTCCTGCATGTAAGTAGATCTCTTGAGGTTTCACTGTAGTCTGGAATAGAAATAACCAGAGCTAACCATGAATTATTTTGCCTGCCAAGGTAAGCATCCATCTTTCTGTACTCCAAACCCTTCATTAAGTAAGTTTTGCTTCAGCCAAAGCAGGCTGAATCTGCTTAGGGACTTGAATTCACATTCAAGGAACTGGGCTTGACGATAATTTCCCTAGAACTTTTTGTAGTCTGATCCACCAAAGTTAGTGCGACTGGCATCTGGAGTCAGATGCAGGTGAAGGACATGGTTGGGACACTTATTGCCCACATTCTATCTGGGGTGATGCTAAATATTAAACGATACATTCCAGAAATCTAATCCCCTTGCTAGCAATAGCTGCAGCAGATGCATGCATAGCTGCCAAGTCTCCCGTTTTCCCCGGGAAATCCTCGTTTTTCCAGCTGTTCCTAGCTGAAAAAATTGTGTTGTTTTTTTTGTTTCCCCCCGGTTTATTCTGGCGCGGCGACCATTTTGGAACTGGGCGGAGCATGCTCAGAAGCGACTTTTGATGCTGCTCTGCCCAGTTCCAAAATGGCTGCAGTGCGACTTCTGGCGCGACGGCCATTTTGAAACTGGGCAAAGCAGCATCAAAAGTCACTTCTGAGCATGCTCCGCCCAGTTCCAAAATGGCGGCAGCGCTACTTCCGGCCTGCTATTTCCGGCCCGGTCCCTTATTTCTCTGACAGCAACTTGGCAGGTATGGATGCATGGCTCCAAGAGGGTTGAAGAGAGAGAGAGAGAGTACAACCCAAAAGCTAACTGCATGGTATGACATGGTACTTGGAACATCAGGGGGCTGGTGTGTAGAGCCACACTCCCTTCAGGTGATGATAGTTGCAACTTCATCTTCAAGGGCAGTCCCACATGAAGTGCATTGTAGTAGTCAATTTTTTATTTATATTTATTTATTTTATCATTTCTGCTTCAGGTAGTTGAAAATTTCTAATTAGGAAATTATTTTGTAGCCTCAATCAAAGCATTGCATAGTGCCAATTCTGCAATAGTTCATACTAATAAGTTAGATGTGTATCCCAGTAGACGCCAGAGATTTCCCTAACGCTCACGACTCTTTGCCCTCTCCCTGGAGCCTCTGGAAATAGCCATGCATAATGATGGAAATGGAAGGGGTTACAGGAGGGAGGGAGAATAGTATATACTGAACCTCTGCAGATGATATGATATGCATGACTCAAATGACGCAGGATACCTTACAAGCATTGTCGGAAAACCTGGTGAATTTGAAAGGGTGGCCTTATAGATGCATCTTAAATAACGTATTTCAGTGTACCCCAATGATTAAAGGCGCCTAAAAGAATGGGTAAATATTCCACAATGTCATAAGGATTTCCAATACCTTGGAGTCTGGATACCCTGAAACTTGAATAAGTTACATGCTTTAAATTGTTCTTTTAGTGATTTTTTTTTAAAAAAAAGGGCATGAGTAGATGGAATAAATTACAATTAGCAGCTTTAGGAAGAGTTGTGGCGGCACATATTATGATACTTCAGAACTTATTTTTTATTTCACGTTCTCCCCACCCCTCTCCAAACAGGTAGTTTGAAACAATGGCCCAAAATTATACCTGTTTTTGCATTTCAGAAAAAGTAACCTGAATTGGCCAGCGAAAAATCGGAAAGGAGACTTTGTAATTGTATTATGATGCTTTTCAGCTGAGGCAACTCAGTTTTATTCAGAAAAAAAGATTGATAAAAAATGGATTATGTAATGGAGCATGAGATAGTACTACACGTGGATTTAGAGGTGTAACCATTTTGTAAATTGTCATCTACAGCAATACAAAAAATCCATATATATTAAAAGATCAGGACATAGAGGGGGGAATGGAGGGTCATTTCTCCCCAATGTGCTTCTTACTGTTTCCACTGGAATGTCATCCTCAGGTTGTAGATTTATCTCGACAGAAAACAATAGAATCATAGAATCGTAGAGTTGGAAGAGACCACAAGGGCCATCCAGTCCAACCCCCTGCCAAGCAGGAAACACCATCAAAGCATTCTTGACATATGGCTGTCAAGCCTCTGCTTAAAAACCTCCAAAGAAGGAGACTCCACCACACTCCTTGGCAGCAAATTCCACTGTCGAACAGCTCTTACTGTCAGGAAGTTCTTCCTAATGTTTAGGTGGAGTCTTCTTTCTTGTAGTTTGAATCCATTGCTCTGTGTCCGCTTCTCTGGAGCAGCAGAAAACAACCTTTCACCCTCCTCTATATGGCATCCTTTTATATATTTGAACATGGCTATCATATCACCCCTTAACCTTCTCTTCTCCAGGCTAAACATACCCAGCTCCCTAAGCCGTTCCTCATAAGGCATCATTTCCAGGCCTTTGACCATTTTGGTTGCCCTCTTCTGGACACGTTCCAGCTTGTCAGTATCCTTGTTCAACTGCGGTGCCCAGAACTGGACACAGTACTCCAGGTGAGGTCTGACCAGAGCAGAATACAGTGGTACTATTACTTCCCTTGATCTAGATGCTATACTTCTATTGATGCAGCCCAGAATTGCATTGGCTTTTTTACCTGCTGCATCACACTGCTGACTCATGTCAAGTTTGTGGTCTACCAAGACTCCTAGATCCTTTTCACATGTACTGCTCTCAAGCCAGGTGTCTCCCATCCTGTATTCGTAAGAGCTGTTCAACAGTGGAATTTGCTGCCAAGGAGTGTGGTGGAGTCTCCTCCTTTGGAGGTCTTTAAGCAGAGGCTAGACAGGCATATGTCAAGAATGCTTTGATGGTGTTTCCTGCTTGGCAGGGGGTTGGACTGGATGGCCCTTGTGGTCTCTTCCAACTCTATGATTCTAATTAGCCAGGGCAGCGCATGCTTTCATGTGTCTGGCTGAAAGCACACAAATTCACAGAGTTTGCTATTTTAATAGACACTCTGATGGAGGGGAGCTTTTCAGCCCCTTAAAATCCTCAGCCTGTTTCTAGACCTGTATTTCTGTGGGCATGGAGCCCATAATAGCCATTTACATAGGGGCTTGGAGAGGTTTGGGGGAAGGTCTCAGCCTAGTTAGTGAACAGGGGCTTTGTGCCAACCTCACCGAACTCCATGAAGGACGAACAGAAGTGTAAATAAACACACATACTGCAGCTAGTTGTGTTGGGTTCAGTGGGAAGCCTGCTCCATGCAAGAGCACATTAAATATTTTCACCCACTTGCCCACCTGGCCTATTTCATTCCCTTAGAAGAAGCAAGCAAGCCGACAGCAGAAGAAACCTTTTATGAGCTGCTGCACATGAACCACAGCCAAAGAGGCAGAGAGCAGCTGGGAGAGACAGAAGGAGCATTAAGACTGAAGCACAAAAGTCAACCAGCATTAAATCTTGAGAACGCCTTCGAAGCCACGCTGCCATTGTCAGCTGCTGCCACTGTCCTGAAATGTCTTGTGATTTACCGTGGTCGTTTCAAACCTTGCAGTTAGTTCTGGCATCCAGATCAGCTGATGGAACAATCCCCGTGCTCATTTTGTTTTTTTTCAAGCATTCCAAATAGCTGCTCAGGTAGAAATCCATCTAGCTGCAGATCAGAATCTCTCTGGGTGTGACATCGTGGGTGTGTAGAGGGAAGTTTACCATCTCACAATAAGTGCATTGGCTTCTCACCGCTTGAGAATTCAAACATTGTTCCTCCAGGTAATAAAAAAAAATCCTTCAGTAGCACCTTAAAGACCAACTAAGTTTTTATTTTGGTATGAGCTTTCGTGTGCATGCACACTTCTTCAGATACACTTGAAACAGAAGTCAGACCCTTATGTATATACAGAGGGTGGGGGGGGTGGGAATGGGTGATGGGCTGATGGGAGTGGTAAACCTGTAGATGGCTGTTAACGACTGCTGATGACTGCAATTGGTCCTGCGGGGGGGAAAAACAAGGGCTGAGGCGCTAAAGAAAGCTTGATCATGCATAATGAGATAAGAATCCAATGTCCAGGTAATGTCATTGTTGCATTGCATAGAATCATAGATTTGCAAGGGACCTCCCCCCCCCAAAGGCCCACCTGTCCAAGGCTCTGCAATGCAAGAACCACAGCTAAATAATCCCCAGCAGATGGACTCTTAACTTCTGTTCAAAAACCTCCAGTGAAGAAGATTCCACAACCTTCCAGCTGGCTCTCGGGTGACAGTTGCTGTCGGATGAGAAAGGAGAGGAGGATGTGGGGGGCAGCCTGAGAGGGTGGGGGGGGGGCTTCCTTTGCCCCTTTGCCTTTAGAGGTAGGCCTGCTGGCTCACTCTCCTGCCCCATCCACAGAGCAGCGATATTGCCTAGCAAGCTGGGAGGGGAGGCTGGACAGCTGGAGGAGCAATGAGAACCAGAGGAGTTGACCTCCCACCTTGTCACCAATAACTTGCCACTGCTTCTGCCATGGGCGACAGACCCACACCTTCAAACGCACCCGTCTCATAGGGAGTTTTGCGAGTGAACGCGCCATTTCACCTTTAAAAGCGGGAGGGAGGGATGTACCCATTATTAAGACATCTTTGTGACTTTTATCCGGTCTTGGAACCCTGATGCCGTTCTTGACATCTATAGCTGTGCTTCAGACTGTCTGTCTCTGACTTGGTTCGTTGCAGGCTGTGAATAAAGCTCCCATTTCTTTTCTTTTTTACACTTAAGAGCCTCTGTTGAAGATTTGGGACAGGAGCCAGGATAAGTACACAGAGAGTTTAACTGTGAAAGCTCCGTACCAGTGGACCTTTCAGGAATTTGTTGCTTCTTTTTTTCTCATTTATTTGGGGTGGCGGTGAAGGGATTTTAATCAGCTCCCATTGATTCAATGAGAGGTAATCAAATTTTGCAGCACTAGCAGAATGGCATGGGTATAGTCATTCTCTCTCTCTCTCTCTCTCTCTCTCTCTCTCTCTCTCTCTCTCTCTCTCTCTCTCTCTCTCTCTCTCTCTCTCTCCCTCTCTCTCTCTTTGCTGCGTTTCTGCTTCTAAATGCATGATACTTTTTTGTTGCAGGTGCAGATTCACCGTACAGAAATAGTTTCGGTTTCAGTGACGGAAAGCTGAATTCCCCAGCACTTTCTCCTCCAGCTGTGTCTACTCCAACAATAGCTTCTCGCAAAGGTAATACAATTCTGAATAGCACAGGTGTGTTTATAAGCATACGTTTATGCCGAGCATCCATGTATCTTATTCTGTGTTGTAGAGATAATTCACCCTCGCCCCCAAACCCCTGGATTGACTTGATTAAGGTCCCACTGTGAGGAGGAAGAAAAGACCACCATGAGCTCAGAGACCGGACATCAGAGTGTGCTGGCTAGAGGGGGATTTCTCCTTAGGAACTCTTTGGCCTCTAAGCTCCCCTATGTGGCTCCGGGCCCTTTTTCCCGTGGGGTGGTGGCCCTTGGTTGCCTGCTCTTGCCCCACAGTTTCTGCCTGTGCTTCTGGATCGCATTATGGACCTAATTTCTGCTAGTGCTCAGTTTGTTTCCATGCCAAGGCAGAACTTTAGGATCTATAAAGTACAGTAATGGGAAATAAAGCTGTTTCTCAGGAGCACAGGTGTATTTTCCTTGCCTCTAAGCAACTCTAAAGAGTCTCATTGCAGCCGAGTTTCGGAAGAAGGGCTTCTGGATCAGAGAGAGCCATTTTCCTATCATGCAAGAGCCAGAGATCTTTTCACAGAAATTGGGAGAAATTTGATTTAGTTAACACTTAAAGGTGGTCCTAACATGATTTGCACTTTGCAAAACAGTACGAGAACTGAAGCGCAGGCATCTTTTGAAATTGGTGTCTCTCTGAATTCCCAGTGCTGTTCTCTAGCCAAGTATTGTGCACAAAGGTGCATTCACTGCAGTAAAGTGTGCATAGAAATGCATATATAGCATTTGTGAAAATAACGTACAAAAATTCATTATATTTTGAAAAATCACTTTGCAAAAATGTTGATACTGCATACAGACTTGTGCACATTAGGGCAAATTAGTGGGTGGGATGTTTTAATGTTATATTATTTTCTGGGTTTTAATGAATGGATGGATGTAGTTGTTACTTTGGGTTGCCTGTGAATAATTTCTCAAGTGGCATTAGAACTCTGGAAAACTCATGAATTTGTGTCTTTAAATGTTCATTTTTATTTATTTAGACATGCACCATACCAATCTTCTGCTTGTTTTTCCAGGAAAGCTTGGAGACACAAAAGAATTAGAAGATTTTATCGCTGATCTTGATAGGACCTTGGCAAGTAAGTCAGGCTAATGGGCAACCAGACCCAAATTCTTAGCTGCCAAGTATCCCGTTTTTCGCGGGAAACCCCCAGATTTTAATTCGTTTCCTGCTATTCTCCTGAATGGAGAAAAATCCCGGAAATCCCCCGGATTTCCTACCTGCCACGGAGCCTCCATTTTGGGTGCTGCTCTGACCATGTGTGGGCACCGAAAATAGGGCAGAGCAGCACCGGAAGTTGCCTCTATGCATGCCCGGCAGCCATCTTGGTGGTGGCCGCATGGCGGTGGCCGTTACCAAGATGGCCGCCGCCATGTGGCCACCACCAAGATGGTCGCTGGGCATGCATAGAAGCAACTTCCAGTGCCGCTCTACCCTATTTCCGGTGCCCACACATGGTCAGAGTGGCCCCGGAAGTTGCTTCTATGCATGCCCAGCGGCTTGCATACCGGGGGGAAACCGGAACCTACTTCAGACAGCTAAAGCAAACCACAAAATGGCATTTGGCTGCCAAGGGAGAAGGGGCAAGCAAAGATCTACATCGGAAGCAAGGGGGAAATCCAACCAACCTTACTCAACAATTGAAGTGGGAATCGGAGGTCGTTGCAGGGGGAAAGGGGCCTGCTCTGAATCACTCCAGGTGTGTGCAGAGCCCAGGAGACCCCAGAAGGCAGCCCTTGCCATTTCCTTCCTAAGCATGGGAGGAGACCCCCAGTACCTGCTATTCATTGAGAGGTCACTATAGAGGCGGCCTTTGGGGGGGCTGAGCAGGAGGCAGGTCTGACCCCCCAAAAGTGGCACCACAGGCATTGATGCCACCATGGCAGCAGCGAGCAATGCAGTCCCGCCGGATCTGCTCCTGTGGATTCTGCCGCCTGAGGCCAATGGCCTCACCTGGTCTCATGGGTGGGCCGACCCTCGCCTACTTGTCCCCATTGCACCCTCAGTTTGGCCATAAGGGCTGGAGCGATTACTCCTTGTGAACCTTTACAGCAGCTGTGTGTGATCTTAGCGAGGTTATCTTGCTGTTGTAGAGGTTTAAGGAAACTGACCCCCAAAATACATTGGAGTCCATGACAGCAGGCCATTTTAACACCTGCCCTGCCTTATGTTCTTATAGGTATGTGAAACAACTGTTTTTGCATGAAACTGGCCTAGCAAAGGATGAGGTTGAGTCTGGGCTGATCCTGTTCCATACGACGGAGACGGAGACCCTCATCTCAGAAGCGTGCAACCTGCCATCTGCTCTTCCACTTTTAACCGTGACGACTCTTGTAACCTTCTCTTCAAATAACAAGTTTTCTGATGCCGTACTTTTTCATAAGATATAGCTTAACATTAATTTAAAAGCGCTCACGAAAAGATTTGTAATTTTATATAGCTAATGTAAATGCTTTTTTTTGTTAAATATATTTTTGTATGCAAATAAAATATGGACTGGATTTTTTTGGTTTTTGTTGTGAAAAAGGGGGCTGTCCGCTATTTGACACTTTCATCCCATTCTTTGAGAAGCTTGTAGTAGTTAACTTGGGGAGCCACCATCCTTGTGACACAGGTCAGTGTGGTTCTAGTTCATCCTTTGGCCACTGGCTTGCAAGGATTCCATCTTGCATTAAATAGCACACTGGCTGGCTGGCACAATTCTGCCTCTCTTTCTCAGTGCCCATTTACAGTGACGAGAGGCGTACTCATCCGATATGACAGATACGGATGGGAGCAACAGAGCTGTAGCAACTGAGCGTCAAAACAATGAGAACACTCGGCTGGCGTACGTACGGTAGTCTGTGAAGCCAGATCTCTTGCATTCGGTCTGGTTTCATAAGGAATACCTGCCCCCTCCTGACATGTTTCCTGACCCCATTTTAATTAATGTGGACATTCATTTCCGTAAAAGCAACATTGCGTGTTGCGCAGCCTTTCAGTATTTAGTTACTCGTGATGAACTTTGAGGGGAAGAATGTTGAGCCTAACTATATTCCTGATAAAATAAAAACATTCCTTCAGTAGCACCTTAAAGACCAACTAAGTTTTTATTTTGGTATGAGCTTTCGTGTGCATGCACACGTCTTCAGATACCTTTTTTTACCTGTGCAAGTTTCTTGGTGAGGTTGATGGACTTCCATTTCATGCGGCTCAATGTGGTGCCTCCCATAGTTCTAGTTACAGGTAGGCAGCCGTGTTGGTCTGAGTCGAAGCAAAATAAAAAAATTCCTTCAGTAGCACCTTAAAGACCAACTAAGTTTTTATTTTGGTATGAGCTTTCGTGTGCATGCACACTTCTTCAGATACCGGATGTATTTGTTTTTGTTGGGAAGAGGGAAATTCAGTCGTCCTGTTCTGAAAGAGGGTTGTACCACAGGGCTATTTTGAATGTCAAGATTATTTGAGGGTTGCATTGAGGAGACTCGTATCATACTCTCCTCCTGGGTTTGTGCTGTTCTAAAAGCCATCTTTAAATAAATCACTCGGACAGCAGTAAAGGTTAGTTGACTTTTTCCCCAAAACCTTTTATCAAATCTTGCAGCTGCTTTTCCCGAACTGAATCCCTTCCTTCTCCAAGTGCAAATTTCTTTATGGCTGTAGTACATTAACTTCCAGAGAGGCACTGAAGCATATTTTCAAAAAGAACACTTGTGGGAAATGGTTCACATTGGGGTAAGATTCCCCCGGCTGCATTCTGTTATGAGTAAGAATAGAAAATAAAGATACACGCTGTGTTCTCTAGATACAAAGAGACCCTTATTTATTCTTTTAAATGTCAGAATGGGGAAAAAACAGGTTATTATTGTTCACACGTCTCTGGATGCGGCAGATGGGCTATTTAAAGAAACATTTGCTTGCTTGCCAATGTGCTTGAGCTGGGAAGAGATCTGAAAACCGACTGAAGTTGTGAGTGTAATGCAAAGTCTAGAAAGCAAGGAATGAGTCCAAACACCAAATTATGAAGAAATCTTTAAAAACAAGAGTGCTTTGTACAGCCTTTCAGGGGTACAGGGCACCCTGAAGTAGAAATGCTATCATTTTCCCTTAAGAAATCAACCTTCCTCTCAGATGGGGGGGGAGGGGTGACTGTTTCAGCAAACAACCACCTTGCATTATTATTTTCGTGGGAAAGAATGTTAATTAATGTTAGAAATCTTAAAACATTTTCTAGCTGAAGATATTCTGCTGACCTGCTTCATTTTCTTGCCTTGCCTCTCTCTCTTAATCCAGAATTTTGAATTGAGACGTTTCCGTTTTGAAATCTATTGTGAACCGCCTTGAGGATTTTTTTGGGGAGGAATGAAAACCACGATATCATGCCTCTCCTCCCCCCTGGTTTGAATTTAGCAAACCTAACAAACCGATAGTAACGCGAGGTACAGAGCCAGGTGACGCATGCATTGTGAGGCGTCTTAATACATAACCATTATTCGTTCTTGCAGCTTACTAAACTAAAACAGAATTTCAGAGCTTGCCGTACGTGGTGCTTTCACGCCAGTCTGTTTATGAATGCCATAAAATATTACCATTTGCCTCTGATTCCTCACATTGCCCCTAAGCTGGTTTCTGTTTTTAAAAGTTTCACATTTAGATGAAGCTCATGGCCTTTAGCAGTTTAATGCTATTATCTGTTGCCCTTCCATCTTGAGGAACACTTGTCATGCAGCATCTCACTGCCTTGGATGATGGAAAAATGATGCTACGGAGTTTGCTCTAATATTGTACTGACTCTACATTTTTCTGGCTCATTCAGTGGACAGGGAATGGCTCTCAAGTACCACTTCACTGCGGATGGCGGAGCTCTCTCTCTCTCGAGACTTTTTGCCGTCTCTTCATAATTGGACAGAGTCAGCATCTTGCTATGCAGTGTTTTCCTCCCTACGAGACAAACAGCAGCTTGAGGAGAAACATTTAGATTGGGAAAATCTGATTTGGTTCTTAGCATGGTCAACCATTTTCACTTTACACGGCCTCAGAAAGTCAGCTGCAACCAAATATAATGCCTCCTGGGCATTTTCTTTCAGTGTTTGCAGATGCACTGACTTATAATCACTGTTAGATGTCTATACAAGAGTGGCAGAAAATCCTAAGTTTCTGAAAAGTAGTGATGGCCATTCTAGTCCAGCAGGCATTTGAATGAAGCTTTGGAGTTTTTAATGATTTTTAATTTTATTTTATCTGTTACTATGCTTTTGCAATTTCTATGAACACCACTTGGAAACATTCATGATTAAGTGATATATAAACAGCTGAAATTATAATTCCTTTTTAAAAATGCTACAGTACTACTTGTTCCATGCATGTAGTACCTTTGATGGGCGAACTCTGAACACTGCAGCCAATTCAAGGATAGAATTAAACAAATTGGATTTTCATTTGAAATTCTTGGAAGTTTTCAGATGCCTGTCAGACAAGCATTTCTACTTGAGGCAGAAAACGCAAAGGGAGACTATTAGATCCATCCGATGTGCATATGACCACATTCATTCTTTTTAACGGACAGAAAATTATTTAACAGACAGAAAAAAACATCCTTTTTTTTGCAGTAGACCAGTGGTGTCCAAACTTTTTTAAAAAAGGGCCAGATTTGATGAAGTGAAGGGCCATGAGGGCCAACCAAAGTTGTTGAGGTTTTTTTTTTAGGATTGAAGTTGTTGAGGTTTTTTTTAGGATTTTACCCAGGAAATAAACTGCCACAGGGGCTGGATTAAACCAACCAGCAGGCCGGATTATGCCCCCGAAATGGACTTTGGACATGCCTGCAGTAGGCAGATATTCCGTGCAAATCAGTGTCTAAGGAAACTAGATGGAAAGTTTAAATTATTGAAAGCTTTGGGTGGGGTTTCTTTAAAAAAAAAACCCACCAAGGTTTTTACTCAAATGTAGCAGTAATAGGTAGATATGGCCATTTAAGTACAATATTCTTCAACATCAACTTCGTTGGACTGGTCCTGTTGTGCGGATGCCTGATGATCGTCTTCCAAAGCAACTAATTATTCCAAACTTAAATATGGAAAGCATAATGCCGGTGGTCAACAAAAGAGGTTTAAAGACGGTCTCAAGGCAAATCTAAAAAAATGTAGTATAAACACTTAACAACTGGACAACACTGGCCTGCAAGTGCCCCAGTTGGAGAACAGCCTTCACCAAAGGTGTCATGGGCTTTGAAGACACTCGAACTCAGGACGCAAGGGAGAAACGTGCTAAGAGGAAGGCACGCTTGGCAAATCCACACCGTGATCAACTCCCACCCGGAAACCAATGTCCCCACTGTGGAAGGACGTGTGGATCCAGAATTGGCCTCCACAGTCACTTACGGACTCATTGTTAAAACTGTGTTTATGGAAGACAATCTTACTCGGCTATGAGTGATCGCCAAAGAAGAAGACAGAGTACTCCATTGTAAAGTATAGTACTTATTCCAATGGAAAGCCTAATGGTTGTATTCTGTGCCATCCATGAGCAGCACTTACACGTGTAGAAGGCAGCTTCTTCCTATCCTCTCTCCTCTAACCATGTTGAGGGCTCCTCCCTCCACAAAAAACATTGAGGCAGGTGGGGTTGGGGAGGGAGGCGAGAAAGGCAAAGTCCCTTTACGGAAGCACAAAGTCCACCAGTACAACACTAGATTCCGCCCAATGTTACTAGAATTAGATTACCCTCTTAAACTCCGCCGAGGTGCTTCCCATATACAACTGACCAGTTACAGATTAAAAGCAGGCCCCTTCCTAAGCGTTTGACAGCATGGTGGAGGTGAAGATCTGTTGTAGAATCTGTGGGATGTCCTTGGTGTCCATGGCAATAAAGGAACGGCCAGCCGGCAGCGTCCTTTGCAACCTGCAGATTATGAAGGAGAAAAATACATGATTGCAAATTGTGTCCCACTATACAATGAATACACCAAATAACATTTAAATGCTCTTAAGAAGAAAGTAAAAAATTTCCTTCCAAATCTCAGTACTGGGACTGCAACCTGAAAGACTTGGAAACTTCGGTGGGAGCAAACGGAAAGGGCTTTGCCTCTGCAAAAGTCTTTCTGCAGCAAGGCTCCTTTCTATTTGTGTTTGCTATGTGCTATGCACATGCGTGGCAGTCAGCAGAAAGGAAAGTACAGCATTAACACTCTGGATTGTATGGGGACTGCGACAGGGTGTCGCCTAAGGTGTGGGATATACAGCAAATCCAGGAGGAAATGTGTTTTGTGTTGCCCAGAGCACAAGACCAATGACTGTTTTAAAGTAGATCTTTATATTATTATTATTATTATTATTGCATTTCTTAATTGCGAGAGGTAGTCTTTGGAGGCACAGAATACAAGCAGCCCCTTGGTTAAGGTAGCATTTTACTTCAACCAATACCGAGTTAAACACACAGCAGAAGAAAGGGCGAATCTCTCATTTGTCACACCGAACTCTGGCATGGGCAGATGTTTCTGCTTTCTGCAAAGCTCAGCTTGGCGTGAGTTCTCTGCCGCTCACAGCACAAGTGATGCTAGGCAACCAGCCTGGCCAGAGGGCCAAACCTGAGCAGATTTGTGGAGAACTGTGCACCCAATGACTGGCGCAGAACACATTTTTAAAGAAAACTTATGCCATATGTATGCATGCCATGAACTCATTGACCTACCTGTCTGCCTGATCTCCCAAGGAGCCTATGAATATGGCAAATGCATTCACTTTGGGGCTGATGGTCAAGGCTTGAGCAAACCGTGCTGGAGGGATGCCATACCGCTCAAGGTTGGCATCGCTTAAGACTATGACAAAGTACTCGTCTGCCTCTTCTTTCGCAATCTCCCGAATGGCGTGCTCTGTGCCCTCCAGAGTGTGGTCGCCACTCATACAGAACTGCGCGTGGGCATGCATTATCTGAGGGGGGGGGGGGGGAGAACACCAACAAAAAGAGGCACGTAAACGAAAAACAAGGAAGCAAATATTTCAGCACCCCTTGAATGGAAAAGCCTATTGCATGTGAATTCATGTCCAAATTCTAGTTCGGAAGATAAAGCGACTTTTTGATTGAAAAAAAAATGGAAAGAGAGCAGCTTACCATTTCACCTGAGGCAGCAAAATGAAATGGGACACACACACCCCCTGGGACACAAATATGGAAAATAAATGAACCCGTGAACCAAAAACCTATCTCACTGGGAACTTAAGATAACACTTGTGGTGCCAGCTTTCTTAGGCAAATCCCCAGTGGGCTGAGAAGGGGGTGGGTTGGTATATGCACCATGGTGACCAAAGTAGGAAAAAATGAACGCAATCCATAACCGGCCTTTGCTGGAAGGTTCAAAGTGTGCGTGCGGAACAACCAGGTGTCTAGCGTTTATTTCAATAGTAAAACATGTGATATGACTCCTTAACAACAATAGATAAAAAAAATTCAGAATAATAAAACAAAAGGGTTTGTGAAGTGTTATCTTCATTATTCGTATCTACAGGTATCTCCATGTGCACACAATTTTTGGAGAAGACCCATTAAATGCAGGAGGTCCAGGTGGGTCTGTGAACCCTCTGCAAAGCTCAACTATAACTACTCACAACAGTAGCAACTGGTGAGGACACCATCTGGACAGGGAAGGAAATCCGTATGTTGCAGGAGGCCGTTCTAGAAAGACACTCCATAAATACAAATAATACATTGGCAGCCACTTTGAGAACAGGATCCGCGACTAGATGGGCCAGTGGCTGGATCCAGCAACTTCTCCTTACGTTCTTATATTCAGATTCCTAAGTGCCAAAGGTGGGATTTTTTTTTACAGCATGACTCCCTGTCTCACTTGTTTCTCTTCCCAGTATACCAGGCACTACACAAATGTCTAAGAATTTCAGTCAGTAATGGTTTACCTTCAAAATTTCCAATCTTTGTTTATTGTTCTTCGGAACATTGTCATTCTGGACCACGGCAATGTTAAAACCATCTCCCGAATGCCCAGTGATGTCATACTGCATGGAAAAGATTTAAACATCATTTTTAAGCATCGTCCCCATAAGAAAATGTATGTTTTATCATAAGGCACTGGTCACAGTTCCCACCCACCAATTTCTGTGCTATTTTTTAAAAAAATACCCTTGTGCTCACAGGCCAAAGTACAAATTAAGACTGGAAGAGGCACATTTTATGCCTTTAGTTACATATTCAAATTCTTAATATTGATTGTTCAGCCCTTTTAAGCAAACCACAACAGCATCAGCTTGCATGGACAGATCAGGCAAATTCATACTGGAATACCAGGGGAAGGATTAGCTTTTAAACTGTTCAGTGTCTGACTGCCTATATTTCTATTTCTATGAATGTTAATTTTATTTGGCAAGACTTATATACCACTTAATTAACAAAAACTAAGCAGCTTACATAAAAATATATATACAATATTCATTTAAAAATACTGATAACATTAACGTTAAAACCAAATGAACAAAAAACGCATAAACATTGTACAAGACATGTCGTGAAAGCATGATCTTTAAAATGTTTCCGGATAAGAGAGGGATGTTGAAACCTCTCTTACAAAGACAGAAGGGAGTCCAATTGCACCATACAGACTCACAAATCTTTTGCACCATTAGCTTTTGTGGACTGGAATCACAGAGCCAGAGAGTTGGAAGGGACCCCGAGGGTCATCTAATCCAACCCCCTGCAATGCAGGAATCTTTTTGCCCAGCGTGGGGCTCAAACCCACGGCCCTGAGAGTCTCATGCTCTATTGATGTAGGAAATGGTCCTGGGGAAAGGAAGGCACATGAGATGAATAAAGCTAAAGTTATAGCTGTGTTGATGCAATATGCAATATACTACCAACATTTAACACAAGCATTTTAGACACTAAAGCTCAAGGCAAAATGCAATTGATTTTTGTACTCTGCAATGCTTCCAAACAATCGTGGTAGACTGCTTTTTGGTTTCCTAAGAGAAAGAAATGTCTATTCCTTTTGTGAGCAGAAGTGTGGTCTACATCTTTCTACTGGAAAAGTTAATGCTGATAACATATATGTTCATGTGCAAATCACCTTAAATTTCTGCTCGTAATTCTCAAAGGCTTCCATCACCATGCAAACAGCTTCCATGGAGCGCTCCAGCCGCCTGTCCACCCCGTTGAAGCGGTACATGCTGCCAGAGACATCCACGACCAGGCGGAGGCGTTTGGGCTTTTGCTGAGGGCTCCCCAGCTTAAAGAAAGCAACAGCAAGTCAGGTCGATGAAGGGGGTGGGTGAGCTTCAGTCAAAAGGAGCAAACGGTTAAGTGCTAGCTTAAAGGGCAGATTATAAAATAATAATAATGTTCTAATGCAAAATCAGTATAAAAGTACCTAGGTGAACTGGGCACAAATCCTTCTAATTACTTTTTCTGGTAACTTTCTGAATCACTGTTCTAAGACTGCCGTGCCCGCAGAGGGGCTCCTTCTCTGCTACCTCCCGCAGCTTCCTTATTTGTGCGTTTAAGACGGACCCGAAGGAACAATTCTGTGAAAGGCAAGGGTTAGCTCACTGTTTTGTGAACTGCACATGGTCCCCATAAAGGTATTGTGATCCTGTTAAAATATTACGGGAAACACTTCTTTTGAGACACAGTGGTACCTTGGTTCTCAAACGCCTTGGTACTCAAAGAACTTGGAACCCAAACCCGGCAAACCCGGAAGGAAGTGTTCTGGTTTGTGAACTTTTTTCGGAAGCTGAACGTGCTCCATTTTGAGTGTCACACTTCCGTTTTGAGTGTTGAGGTCTGCCTGTTTTTGCTATTTATTTTGCGTTTTTGTTTTTGCGGCTTTTTTGTTTTGTTTTTGTGACTGTGTGGAACCCAGTTCAGCTACTGGTTGATTGATTGTGTGACTGCAGTACATTGTAGATTGCTTTCATTTTATGGATCAATGGTCTCATTAGATAGTAAAATTCATGTTAACTTGCTGTTTTAGGGGTTGTTTTTAAAAGTCTGGAACGGATTAATCTATTTTGCATTTCTTTCTATGGAAAAGCGTGCCTGGGTTTCAGAACGCTTTGGTTTTGGAATGGACTTCTGGAACGGATTAAGTTTGAGAACCAAGGTACCACTGTATTGAGAAAAATCTACTGAATAGATTTCTGGATTTATGTTGCCCATATTGGAAACAAAATCCAAGAAACATCTCACATAAGGTTCTGCAGGTAAAAGTCTCCCCCACCCCCCCAAAAAAATGGATCTGAGATTCAGAATTCATTCCAAAAGCAAATAGGGTTGTTGTTTTTTAACATGCATTTTGGGGATAATTCGGCTTTGTGTTGCAAAGCTTGTCTGCTGACATTACAGCCTTTAAAATGGGATTCTGAGCAACACTGCACTCAGACTATAAAGTAGATCATTTAAAAAGTGAAGCGCCTGTTTTAACACTTTCTGGCATTGTTCCTGGATCTGAAAAGGTATTTCATGACACATGAAACAAGGCAAGCCGGAATACAAATAGCAAGCTGCTTACAGAGAGTTTGGCAAACAGATAAAAAACGCTTAAAATATTTGTTTTGTTCTACTAGCCTCCAATGTCATTCTTTCCCTGAATCACCATTCAAGCATTTTGTTTTGAATTCTCGCCTTCTCCACTGAAATAGAGATGCTTCTCATAGTTTGGTTCTTTGTCCCCATTATTTATGATTTACTTCAATCCAGAAGACCTAACAAGAGGGTGGAATTTAACTGCAAATGCCAAGCTCTCTGGAGTTCTGACAGTTGCAACCTAGGACCAGAGGCCTTCATACATTGACACATCCAAGCAGGGGCCTTCGTGGTCAGCCATGGGAAGGAAATTCCCCCCAGGAAGCACACACAGCCAACAAAGAGAGCCCAGAACGTGGAACTATGCTCTGTGGCTGCTGCTTCAAGTTCCCCATTACGAGGTTTACATAGCAATTATCTCTATATTCTGAGGGCCAAATGGCCTGCCAAGAAAAGAGCAGCTTTGGAGAGGGCAATTTTATGAGGGAAATGGAGGGAGGGGGGAGAGGGGATCAACTTCCTCCAGCAGCAGCGCAGTCCTTATCAGATTCCTCCTCACCCCCTCCAGCAGCTACTTAGCCAATAAAAAAGGGAAGGTGCTCTAGTCCCAAACCTCCGGCTGCCATGCCTGGTTGCATCCTGAGTCCAGAAAAGGTAAAATCGGTGACTCAATATCATAAACGCAAGACTGAGAAAAGTTGCTCTCAAAGGCATGTTTGGAGACAGAGTTACATCACGCAGAGTTAAAGGTAAAGGTAAAGGGACCCCTGACCATTAGGTCCAGTCGTGACCGACTCTGGGGTTGCGCGCTCATCTCGCATTATTGGCCGAGGGAGCCGGCGTATAGCTTCCAGGTCATGTGGCCAGCATGACAAAGCCGCTTCTGGCAAACCAGAGCAGCACACGGAAACGCCGTTTACCTTCCCGCTGTAGCGGTTCCTATTTATCTACTTGCATTTTGACGTGCTTTCGAACTGCTAGGTTGGCAGGAGCTGGGACCAAGCAACGGGAGCTCACCCCGTCACAGGGATTCGAACCGCCGACCTTCTGATCAGCAAGCCCTAGGCTCAGTGGTTTAACCCACAGCGCCACCTGTTACTGCAGCACAAAATGAAATGAGCACAAACAAACTATATCAATGGACTCTGCAGGAGAACTGACTCCACCCCAGACATAACGCACAGCGTGATTCTGGAACCTGCACGGAGCCACAGCTGCCTCCTAGAACGGGCAATGGTTCTGTGGAAATTCACTGTGCCAGACTCCGGGGGGGGGGGGCATGCTAGCTGGGCTACATTTAAGTTGCCATGCAGTGCTCCGTGCAAAAACTCTGCCTTATGCATAAATTAAATGTGTGAATAATGGGGCAGGTGGGCAGAATTTTGTAAATTACACAGCAATATGTGAAACGGACTGAGAAAAGCATGTATGCCAGGAAAACAGTTGGTGTGCATGCACTTGAACTTTGTCTCAGTTAACTTACTTGTG